>NC_141615.1:20587434-21857434 GCF_047967505.1 Dipteris shenzhenensis
TACAAGAATTACAAGAAGAAAAAGAATGGCAAAGCAAAAAAGGTAAACAAGTCTGAAGGAAGAAGTCCAAAGCTGATTTTGCACAGGTCACGAAGTTTCTTAGTCAAAAGTCATTGGATGAAAAGCAACCCAGGCTAGGATAGACAATACCACGAGGGCACAAGTGGACTTTAACCAGACAATACTAAAGGAGTCAATCAAACCTTCAAAGAGGCCTTTCAACCAAGTGGCGCTTCAAGTACAACGCATGAGTGAGGAATGATCAAGTTTAGGAGGCTGGCCAGAACCACAGTAACTGTGCCAACATGAGCAGCCAGGTCCATATCAAGGAGAGTAAGACAAGACAATTGGATCTATTGTGGATGGAACATGGATCTGTTGAATGCTGTCCAATCATACTATATGGCACACAACACCAGATCCCAATCCCATAACTAAGAACAAAAGGACTCATCATCTTGCTCGATGAGGGCAAGACCATCTCTTTGGAAGGACTTCAACGGAGGATGGACCAGGGTCCCTTGGGAACAAGAGATTTTTTTCTTGCCTTTGAAGGGACAATGAGCGTGGGGCACGCCTTGTCAGCGCTCAAGGCTTGGGACGGAGTGGTTTAAGGCCTCAAATGAGGAGCAGAAAGAGTCATAGGATGGTATATCCTTCACCTGTTCATCTATTCGTAGGCATGAGTGTGGATATCGAGGGAGGTTTAAAGGTCCAAGACAAGGTCCAATTTGGGACACTTGCAAGATCCACATGAGGTCTAACTTGAGTTCATTTCAGGACTGCATTTAGGATCCAATTAAGGCCACCTTTAGTGCACTACTGGGGGCAAGCCTTGGCTAGATGGCCAGCCTTCGCTACGTAGCAACTAGCGAATTGGTTGTTGGCTGTGTGAAGCAAAACAACACCGGGTCAATCAGAGTATATTGTGTGCACTAGGTTGACTACCTACTCTCGTCATGACCATTGACTCCCTAGGTTCCATCAATCGGCCCATTGACTCTTACTTCTTGTGAATAATAGCACACAAACTGCCTCAGCTTAAAACCTTATCAATCTGCTTTGATGGTTTTTAGACAAACGAACAAAATAGATCAAAACGTTGGCTCTAGGAAAGAAATTTCAAAAGCGAAGGCAATACGACAGAAGCACCTTGGCAGGACATGTCTTTAGGCAAGAGTCATTCCAGGCCGCCTTCTCCATACAATGGCACTGCCACAAAGGCTGTATGCAGTGCCTGGCATGCGTACCTTCAATAGAAGAGGCTCTTTGAATTCTATGGCGCTGCTCAACTTCAAAAACTCATCTTCAGCTGATTAAGATCTCACAGAAAGCACGCTGCTATGGATTGGTGGGCGACCCAGAACTAGTCAATCAAAGGAGAGCAAAGTATCCATTGTTCCAGGTCATTCTACAGAGAAGCGACCATTCTATGCGATGACCCACATGCGAAATGAGGCCAACTAGTTTCTTCAATTGCTAAATGACACGATCTTGGAGGGAGCAAATTCAAAATGATGGAGCAAGCACGAAGAAGGATAGGTGATAGATGGAGGACTTCACTGGATGGGTGCTGCTGAAGCGTCGCCATGCCTGGTATTGCCACAAGCTACTGCGCAGTGCGCTACCGAAGGCTACCTCGAGCAGTACACTAATGGGTTTATCCACAACAACAATACTTAATTGCTTCTCATGTCACATGACTCACATCCAATAGCGATTTCCAACACGCTACTGATTTTCTTGGATGCTTGTGGAAAATAGATACCCCCACGTTGAAAAAATGTGTCCACCAGTCGAATGCAAAGACTTTGAATGCAACCACACAACTTCCGTTGCATCTAATGTCACACCCATAGGTGCACGAGAAGCTCAAACGGTAGGGTGCCTGCGCACTAGAGTGGCTTCCCTCATTGAGTCCTGCCATGATGGCATAGACCTACATCAGTGCACATCCCACATTGGTTTGACCTAGCAACATGGTATTGGAGCATATCCTGATTTCCAACATCATATGTGTATAAAAGGTTGAGGCATGTAGCAGGCCAAGAGTGTACCCATGAAGAATATGAATTGGTGTATGACAACAGTAACACTACATTGTCCAAAGACTTGAGGATCGGTGAGAAGATTTTGGTAATATCTTTTTCTATGTAAGAAGTGCCTAAACCTTTAAACCAAACTTTAATTTTATGCAAGCATGCACATTACAAGAGAGCTTTAAATATGTAGTACCTTTTGTCTCTTCAAAGTATAGACAATCAAGACCGACCTTCACATACATGAACAACGATCAACGTATATAGAGTGTGGCACTACAAGGGGAGATGGTGATGGACAAGGATGAGTCGAAGGACACATGCATGCATTTATGTGTGTGTGTGCATGTGTGCACTATTATTCCCATGCACGCATTTATATAGGCATTATGATTGTAACCGAATGACCATGATGTGCCTTTGAGCATTAAACTAATGTAAAGGAGCTAAAATATATTTCTTTTATAGGCTAGTTTGAAGGCTGTAGAAGTTAGACTCTACACATAACATCAAGAGGGATGCATAAGAGGAATAAAATACTTTTTTTGTAAAAACAATAGTCTAGGGTTGGGAAAATGTAAGGCCTTCCATTGTAAAAACAATAGTTTAGGGTTGGGAAATTTGTAAGCCTGCCTTTGTTTTATATGAAGTACCTAATGTGACTTGCCTTCTAGAATCGCAAGATGGATGATGAGTTTGAACCATGATGATGATCAATTGAATTCCAACCACTAGGCTAGCTCAAACTAAAAGGATACCTTGCCATGAGCTATACTTTTCATGAATACAAAATAATGTAAAAACGCGCAAAGTTGTATTGAATTTAGTCAAGAATTGTCAAAAACCAGTAAATTTTAAAACAAAAAGAAAATTCATCAAAGTTCTCTCTATTGTGACAATGCAATTGAATGCAATTCCACTGAGCTCAATTCATTCTATAGACACCTTGGGATCCAGAGATAGTTCACACATGCAGATACACTCTAGAGTACATTGGATCACCAAAATGGAAAAAAAGAGTCATTGTAGAACTGACACATTTTATGCTTGATGCAAAAGAAATTTCAAGGCCATATTGGTGGGTAGAAGTTTGAGAAATAGTTGTCTATCAATGAATTAAATTCCCAATGCCATATTGCAAAATATGACACTAGAGGCATTAACAAGAATAAATCCCTCAATTAATCATTTGAGAGTATTTAGCTCTTTATCCTATACACATATTCTTATTAAACTTAAGAACAAACTTGATGTTAAGTCCATCAAATTTTATTTTGATAAGAATCCAAAGTATACAAGTTGTATGGGTGTGCCTTTTTTATGAACATTTGGTTTGAGCAAACTTTTCTAAGCATGGCATATATTGTCTTTAGATATAAAATTTTGTTGCAACATTCTAGACCCCTTGAGTCATAAAACCACCCCATAAAGATGCTATATTTTATAGCCCATTTACCGACATTGAACATCTTGCCAATACAGCTTGCAAATATGCAATGTCTTATTGATGTTCCAAATAGAAATATTGTTTATAAGGCCCTTTATTTATATGCTTACTCAATTTTAGAATCCTCTCAACTAAAACATCCATCATGCATACTCATAGAAGGCCCATTTGAACAAAAGAAACCCAAATACCCCTTTTGTCAAAGAAAGGGGTATTTGCACCTATTTTTTTTACCTGGCCCATGCGAAAAAAGAGGTCCAAAAGCCCCTTTTAGTGAAGAAAGGGGTATTTGGGCATCTTTTTTTCACATAAGCCATTTATTAAAAAAAGGCTCAAAGACCCCTATCTTTGATGAAATGTGTTTTTGGGCTACTCCTTTTCACATGAAAGCAGCCAAAGATGCCTCTTGTTGAAGAGAGGGGTCTTTGAGCCTCATGTGAAAAGAGCAGCCTGAAAACCCCTTTCACCGAAGAGAAGGGTCTTTGGGCCTAGTTTTTCTTTTTCCAATGGAAAAGACTTCTATTAAGTATAAAAATACCCATGTGAGCAAGCTCAAAGCAGAGATACATCATGCTGTACATGAGGAAACCCCCCTAAATAGGGAACAAAAAACTCAAAATGAACTAGAAAGAAACCAAGGTTGATGCTGAAAGTGCCACCTCGACCATGTTGTAGTCTCTAAGAAAAAGGGAGAACCCCTCCATTCCCTAAGTAATATAACCCTCTTGGCTGAGGCTACTTGGGAAGAACCCTGCATGCTCGCCCAACTGGCCATTAGTGTGTGAATAGTGTCAACCCAAATATTGGCCAGGGTGTGCAAGGGATGGACTTGAGATCCATCTAAGGCCTCTGTACATCTGGCCCTCCAAATTTGCCAAGCAGTGATGCTAGCCAGTATCTCCCAAGCAGTCTCCCCATCAACATGTATCGGTCTATAGTGGGAGATAGGCACATCCTCCAAAGAGCAAGTTTTGACTAGGTGATAATCGAATCAATATGGCCCAAGAAGCATCTTGCCACTCAAAGAAGATATAAGGCCCTACCAAGGAGAGCCAAGCCACTGATCCCCACATCGTAAAAAAACGAGAAGGAGGACCCTGGCAATTCCCATCCACATGGCTCTTGCATGCCTGCAGTCCCATAGACAATGATGAATCGACTCGGCAACAGCACTTAGGACAAGTGGGATTTGCCCCAAATCTAGACCTCTACCTGTTCATTGCAATCCCTCCATGAATAGAAAGCCAAAAAAATAGAGTGACCCTTCCATTTCTTTGGGATCTCCAAAGCCTCCGCCAGAAGACTCTCTACAAATTGGAGAAACCTTGATAACTCTCCCAATGAGGGACCCTGGAAGGTCTCCAACCTCTACAGCTAATTTGGAACTTCCTGGCATTACTGACCGTGTAACCAAAAAAAGGAAGGCTCTTCTCTTAGTTCCTTGCAACAATCCATTCCCACTCTCCCAAGTCCCACTAAAGAAACTTTATGGGGACTCCTCCAAAGAGCCACAACCTCCAAGAACCCAAAAGAGAAAGATGAGGGCTCGGATCAATATGCCATGCAGAGTCCTTGCCCTGATCCAAGAAGTTTATGATCCTGATAGGCTAAAAAGGCATGCCCAAAAGAATATCTTCTAAAGAAATAACCAGCGTGCCACCTACCTGTACATAAAAAACCAGGGCATCCTCATGTGCTCCCAAAAAAGCTATAACCTTGAGAGGAATGCCTATCCTCAAGAAGGCCCCTATCCACACATAACAAACAACGGGCCTACCATATGTATCCACCTTGAGGAAGGGATACATCAATTTGAAGTATCCTCCTTGCACATCCTCTGAGGTGACTAACCGTTTGTTGTTGAGACAAACTTCTAGAAGCCTCTCTAAGGCTTTCCAAGAACCTACGAAGGCGGCAGGGCCTCTCTCCCACCTGGACCACTGCATATAGTGAGAGATACCAAGCTGCCTACCATGTTCATCAAGTATACTGTCATTCCACATAATCGGCTGCCTGCCAATCTCTTCGACAGAGGAGGGAGGAACTCTCCGAAGGGTACTTCTAAATCTGGCCCAAGCCTTTCAAATTGCAACCATAAGTAGGGATGAAGGAGACCTCAGATGGGCTGAGGTGAAGATCCATCTGGTGCTATCCATCCAATCTCCCCCTGAGGAGGGGCGGCAAGCCTGAACACCATGAATGAAGAAAGTTTTCCAAGGCTCATCCCCAGGCATAATTCTTCTAACCACAAACTTGCAAAGCAAGCCCCTGCATTGCAAGTTTGGATCTATGATGTTTGGACCCCCTCCTACGTGGGAAGGATCAAGGTATCCCAAGCTACTATGGCAATAGTGTCGGTAGTGCCATCTAGCCTACTCCATAAAAAATTCTTGATAGGCCTCAGGAACTGAGTGATACAATATGTGGAACTGCACCAACAGAAGCACACATACTAGGCTATGGCTAGCAAAACATGCTTCACAACCACCACTATGGATGCAAGGTCCAGTCTAGCTTAACTCTAGAAAAGGAGTTTCCTCCTAATGCTCTCCAACACAGGAGCAAACTGCTGCGAATAAGAGATACCCAAACTAATTTTGCATCCTAGGTATCTGACTGACACACCACTTGGAATCCATGTGAAATCTACTTATTCCAATTGATGTGAGCACTTGTTGCAGTACAAAACAAATCCAAAGCTAACCTAAAGGAAGTGAAAGTATGAGGAGAGGCCTCCAAGAAAATAACAGTGTCATCCGCTAACTTGTAATCCACAAGGTCCTCATCCCATCTGAGTGGAAGTTTGAGCCCAAGAATGTCAGATCGAGACCTAAGAAAAATGTTCATAGCCTCAACCACAAAGAGGAAAAGAAAAGGTGCAAGAGGGCACCCCTGATGGACCGATTTGGAAATCTAAAACCTGTCTCCCCTAACCCCTCCTATGAGCACCTGGATGTGGGCTAACCTATACAAGGCTGAGACCCCTCTAATCCATGCATCTAAAAAACCTAAGTGATGAAGGATGCCCTCCATGAAGTCCCAATCTACCCTATCATAGGCTTTTTTAAAGTCCAGGAGTAGAATTGTAAGCTTTGACCGCTCTTCATGGCCCCACTCATCAGAAGCTTCCCAAAAGGAGAATATGTTATAAAAGATACTTCCAAACCCTGTCCGCATATCATGAATAAGATCAGGGAGTAAGGGATGCAATCGTAGGTAGATTGCTTTTGCTAAGATTTTATAACAAATGCCCAATAGAGTGATGGGTCTCCACTACGATACTAAATTTTTGCACCCCCCTTTTGGGATTAAATATATGAGACCCTCCGTAAGTGAGCCAAACGTTCCAAATGCTTTGCAAGGCTGAGGTGATGTATTCCCCAATCATATCCCAAAAGGTCAAGAAAAGGAGGGTATAAGCCCATCTGAACCTGGGCACTTACCCTTATGAAGGGCAAGAAGAGAAAACCTGAATTCTAGGTTGGTAAAAAGTGCATCAAGAGAGACTCTCATATCTAGACTCACCAACCTCGGGATACACTGACAAATCATCTGCAGCCCATCCTTACATGGTCCCTACTATGAGGTAGGCAAGAATATGAGATGGAGCATGCAATTTTTAAGCATGAGAAAGAGGAACGTGGTTTTCAATGATAAAGATGAGGTATACTACAATATCGAAGGACCTAAAAAGCGTGCCCACTCTATCACTTCAGACGTGGATGATTTTAATGAACTCAATAATGGAAGTGACATCTTATCTGCAGTTGATGAGTTCATTGGTTCCCAGAAACAAAAAGTTTTAAGAAGCGATGCCTTATTGAATTCTCACATAGTGACAAGGGAAAAGGACTCAACGGTGATGTCTTGTCAGGTGTGGATGAGTTCATGCATATTGACAAACTTGGTGTCAATCAAACACTTGGAGTTGCGAAAGCCATGCAAGATGTCCCAATGAGCGATGTTCTCTCAAGAGTGGAAGAATTTTGTGGTTCTCAATACTCTCATAGATTATTTAATGCATTGAATGGCCCTATGATTATGTTAAAAGTAAGGATGAGATCAACCAAGGACTATTCAATATTATTTAACTTTGATTGTGATATGGTCAAGGATGCAATGTCCAATAGATGCAAGGTGACAAACAAACATGAGGAGAGCAAGTGCACAAAAATATAGATAACAATGTGCACAAGAAATAGAAACAATCATACAAATGCATGAAGAGAAAGTGAATCCAGGCAAATCCACAAAAGCAACCAATGAGGAAGACAGTAATGAATGAGGGCAATATGTGGAACATCCGTAGTGTGTGCGATAGGGATTTGTAAAATAAAAAGGTATGTACAGACCTATTTATGGGACAATATTTGGTATGGTTCTTGGGTAAAATGTTATTGAGATTCATACCAATTCTTAGTCCGCTACGAGATATGGAGAAATGGATTTGAACTTATCCTATCAAAAATGTTTCAGCTCATAGTGTGGCAAAAGAAGTGTTGTCTAATCTAAAGCAATATGCCATGCAACTCGAAATGAAATAAAACCTATAAAAACTATCTATTCCAGCATGTATTATAATCCTACCAAGTTTCATCTAGTTTGGACTATCGGTGTCCAACTTGGTTATGAAAAATCAACATTGGTAACCAACTTGGTTATGAAAAATCAACGTTGGTGACCCACACGTGTTCTGTGTGCGATGAGGTTCTTCAAAATAAAAAGGCACGTGTAGACCTATTTATAGGAAAATATTTGATACAGCGCTTTAGTATAATATGAATGAGAAGCATACCAGGTCTTAGTCCATTGAAAGATATAGAGCCATGGATTTGACCTTATCCTAACAAAAATATTTCTCATTACATTGCATCAAAGAAAGGGTTCTCTACCCTAAAAAATACATTACGTTACTCCAAATGCAATAAATCCTAACAAAAATATTTCTCGTTGCACTACATCAAAGAAAGGGTTCTCTACCCTAAAATAATATGTTACGCTACTCCAAATGCAATAAATCCTAGCCAAAATCTTTATGCCATCATGTATTAGATTCCTACAAATATTTGTCTTCTTATGACCATCAATGCCGAACATGATTATGAAAAACCAACGTCCATATTGTAGTGTGTGTGACAAGAGATTTGTAAAATAAAAAGGCATGTATACACCTATTTATGGGACAAGATTTGGTATGGTTCTTGGGTACAATGTTATTGAGAGTCATACCAATTCTCGGTCCATTATGAGATATAGAGCAATTGATTTCAACTTACCCTATCAAAAATGTTTCAGCCCACGGTGTGGCAAAAAAACCTAGCCAAAATGAAATAAAAACCTAACCAAAATATTTATACCATCATATATTAGAGTCATCCTAAGTTTATCTTCTTTCAACCATGAGTTCCCAACATGGTTATGAAAAAACAACGTTGGTAACCCAAAAGTGTTCTAGTGTGTGCGACGAGGTTCTTTGAAACAAAAAGCCATGTGTAGACCTATTTATGTAACAAGATTTGATACGGTGCTTTGGTATAATATGAATGAGAAGCATACCAAGTCTTGGTCCATTACAAGATATAGAGCCATGAATTTGACCTTACCCTAACAAAAATATTTCTCATCGTAGTGCACAAAAGAAAGGGTTATCTAGCTTAAAACAATATGCTACGCTACTCCAAATGGAATAAAGCCTATCCATAATCTTTATGCCATTATGTATTAGATTCCTAGAAATTTTTTGCTTCTTTTGACCATCGATGTGGTGAACTTGATTATGAAAAACCAACATTGGTGACCCTCACGTGTTGTAGTGTGCACGACGGGGATTTGTAAAATAAAAAGGTATCTATATACCTATTTATGGGACACGATTTGGTATGGGGCTGGGGTAAAATGTTATTGAGAGTCGTACCAATTCTCGATCCATTACAAGATATAGAAATGGATTTGAACTTACCCTATCAAAAATGTTTCAGTTTGTGATGTGGCAAAACAAGGGTTGTCTACCATAAAGCAATATGCTACACTACTCAAAACGCAATAAAACATAGGAAAAATCTATATTTCATCATGTAATAGAATCCTACAAAGTTTCATCATGTTTTGACTACTATCGATGTCCAACATGGTTATGAAAAACCAACGTTGGTGACCCACACGTGTTTTGGTCTATGCGACGAGGTTCTTTCAAACAAAAGGCCATGTATACACCTACTTATGGGAAAAAAATTTATACAATGATTTGGTATAATATGTATGAGAAGCATAACAGGTCTCAATCCATTACAAGATATAGAGCCATGGATTTGACCTTACCCTAAGAAAAATATTTCTCATCACATTGTAGCAAAGAAAAGATTATCTACCCTAAAACAATATGCTATGCTACTTAAAATTCAATAATGACTAGCCAAAATCTTTATGCCATCATGTATTAGATTCCTACAAAGTTTTGTCTTCTACATGGTTATGAAAAGCCAACGTTAGTGACCCTCATGTGTTGTAGTGTGCGCAACGAGGATTTTTTAAACAAAAATGCTTGTATAAACCTATTCATGGAACAAGATTTGGTATGGTTATTGGGTACAATGTTATTGAGAGAAATACCAAGTCTATATTCATTCTGAGATATAGGGCCATGGATTTGACCTTACCCTATCAAACATATTTTAGCTCACGGTGCGACAGAACAAGAGTTATCTACGCTAAAACAATATGCTATGCTACTGAAAATGTAATAACACCTATTCAAAAGCTTTATTCCATGATGTATTAGAGTCCTACCAAGTTTCATCTTCTTTCGACCATCAATGCCCAGTGGCACTATGATTATGAAAACTGTGAACGGGTTTTATAAAACAAAAAGTCATGTATAGACCTATTTATGGGACAAAAGTTGGTACAGTGCTTGGGTACAATGTCACTAAGAGGCATACCAAGTTTGGGTCTATTATGAGTTATAGAGCCATGGATTTGACCTTCCCCTATCAAGACATTTCAGCATGTGGTGTGGTAAAACACATCTCCTTTACCCTAAAACAATATGCTACATTACTCCAAATCAAATAACACCTAGCCAAAATATTTATGCCATCATGTATTAGATTCCTATCAACTTTTGTCTTGTTTCAACCATAGATGACCAACATGGTTATGACAAACAATCATTTTCCATCACATCCCATACATGCATATAAAAAATAATGCATCCGTGTCCTCCTATCACATGCATATTTCTCCGTTGGGTATGATACTTTACACACACCTTAAAAAAATTAACTTTAAGGCATGTGCACATGTGATAGGAGCACTGATGCATATTTTATCATTTTTCACTACATCTCATAGATGAGTATCAAAAAATATGCATCAATGTGCTCCTGTCACATGTGCATATGTCTGATGGGTACGGTACTTTGCACACATCTTAAACCTATTCACTTTAAATCTTGTGCAAAGTGTCATTTCCATTAGACACTATTTGCATAGTTGGGAATGCATATGTTCTCATTTTTCACCACATCTCATACATGAATATGAAAAAATATGCATCGCCATCCTCCTACCGCATGTGCATGTATATGATGGGTATGGTACTTTGCACAAGCTTTAAACTATTAACTTTAAAGCCCATGAAAAGTATCATGTCCATCAGACACTATTTGCATGGTTGGGCATGCATATGTTCTTGTTTTTCACCACGTCTCATACATGAGTGTGAGAAAATATACATCGCCGTGCTCCTACCACATGTGCATATGTTGGATGGATACAATAGTTTGTACACCCCTTAAATCAATTCACTTTAAGGGCCCTGAAAAGTATCATGTCCATCAGACACCGTTTGCATGGTTGGACACACATATTTTCTCATTTTCCACCACATCTCATACACGAGTAGTAAAAAAAAAGTCACTATGTGCTTCTATTACATGTACATTTCTTTGATGTGTATGATACTTTGCATACACCTTTAAAAAAATCAGTTTAAGGCTCGTGCAAAGTATCATGTCCATCAGACACTGTTTGAATGGCTGGGCATGCATATGTTCTCGATTTTCACCATATCTCATACATGAGTATGAAAATATACGCATCGCCGTACTCCTACCACATGTGCATAGGTTTGATGGGTACAATACTTTCCACACACCTTAAAACTATTCACTTCAAGGCCCATGCAAATTATCATGTCCATTAGACATCGTTTGCATAGTTGGGCACACATATTTTTGTGTTTTTCACCACATCTTATACATGAGTATAAAAAGACACGCATCTGCATGCTCCTATTGCATGTGTATTTGTCTGATGGGCATGATACTTTTCACACATCTATCTATTTGCATTAAGGCCTATGCAAAGTATCATGTCCATCAGATGTTGTTTGCATGGTTGGGCACACATATGTTCTTGTTTTCATGTCTCATACATGAGTATGAAAAATATGCATCGGAAGTCTCGTGAAAATTATCATGTCCATCAAACATTGTTTGCATGGTTGGACATGCATATGTTTTTTTTTTCCACCACATCTCATATATGAGTATGAAAAACTAGACATCGGCGTGCTCCTATCGCATGTGCATATGTCCGATGGATACAATTCTTTGCAAACATCTTAAAACTATTCACTTTAAGGCCCATGCAAAGTATCATGACCATTAGACATTGTTTTCATGGTTGGGTAGACATGTGTTCTTATTTTTCACCACATCTCATACATGAGTATGATAAAATATGCATCAATGTGCTACTACTACATGTGCATATGTCTGATGGGTATAATACTTTGAACACACCCTAAACCTATTCACTTAAGGCCCATGCAAAGTATCATGTACATCAAACAACATTTGCATGGTTGGGCACATATATTTTTGCATTTTTCACTACATCCCATACACGAGTATAAAAAAATATGCATCGATGTGATCTTATTGCATGTGCATATGTCCGATGGGTGTGATAATTTGCACATGCCTTGAACCTATATATTGTAAGACCCTTGAAAATTATCATGTCCATTAGACACTGTTTGGATGGTTGGGCATGCATATGTTCTTGTTTTTCACACACGTCTCATACATGAGTATCAAAAATATGTATCATCATTCTCCTATTGCATGTGCATTTGTCCTATGGGTGCAGAGTACTCAAACTTATTTATTTTAAAGCCCATTCATAGTATCATGTCCATCACACACCGATTGCATGGTTGGGCAAGCATATGTTCTCGTTTTTCACCATGTCTCATACATAAGTATCAAAAATATGTATCAGCGTGCTCCTATTGTATGTGCATTTGTTCAATGGTTATGATACTTTGCACACTCCTTAAACCTATTCACTTTAAGTTTTGTGAATAGTATTATGTCCATCAGACACCGTTTGGATTGTTAAGCATACTTATGTTCTTATTTTTTATGACCTCTCATACATGAGTATCAAAAATATGTATGGGCATGCTCCTATTGCATGTGTATTTGTCCGATGGGTATGATACTTTGCACATGCCTTAAAACTATTTAATTTAAGGGTCATGCGAAGTATCATGCCCATTAGACACTATTTTCATGGTTGGGCACACATATTTTTCTGTTTTCCACCACTTCTTATATCTGAGTATCAAAAAATGAGCATACGCGTGTACCTACCGCATGTGCATTTTTCCAATGGATACGATACTTTGCACATGCCTTAAAATTATTTATTTTAAGACCAATGCAAAGTATCATGCCGATCAAACATTGTTAGCATGGTTGGTGATGCGTTATTTTTTGTTTTCCATATCTCGTAGATGGGTATAGATTCTATCCTAAAGCAATATGCTACACTACTCCAAATTCAAAAACACATAGCCAAAATCTTTATGTCATCATGTATAAGAGTCCTATCAAGTTTTATCTTGTTTTGGCCATCGATTTCCCACACGCGTTCTAGCATGTGCAACGGGGTTTTTTAAAACAAAAAGGCATGTGTAGACCTATTTATGGGATAAAATTTGGCATGATACTTGGGTACAATGTGAATTAGAGGTATACAAACTCTTAATCCATTATGGAATATAGAGCCAAGAAATTGACCTTACCCTATAAAAAATACTTTAGCTTGTAATGCGGTAAAAAAATCATTATCTACCATAAATAATACACTACACTTGTCCACATGCTATAACGCTTAACCAAAATTCTTATTCCATCATGTATTAGAGTCCTATCAAGTTTCATCTTTTTTAGACCATCTATGCACAACATGGTTATGAAAAACCAAAGTTTGTGACCCACGTGTTCTAGCATGTGCAACAAGATTTTTTAAAACAAAAAGGTATGTATAGACCCATTTATGTAACAAGATTTGGTACAATGCTTGGGTACAATGTGACTCAGAGGCATGCCAACTCTTGGTACATTATGAGATATAGAGCCATGGATTTGACTTACCCTATCAAAAATGTTTCGGCTCATGATGTGGCAAAAAGATTGCTATCTACCCTAAAAAATATGCTATGCTACTCCAAATGCAATAACAACTAGTCGAAATCTTTATGCCATCATGTATTAGAGTGCTATCAAGTTTCATCTTGTTTCAACTATCGATGCCCAACATGGTTATAAAAAACCAACGTTGGTGACCCACACATGTTCTAGTTTGTGCGACTGGTTTTGTTTTGAAAAAAGGGCATGTGTAGACCTATTTAAGGTTGGGGATATGTCTAACCCATAGTTTGGACCCATGATCTTCATTGTAAGACCTCTGGCTCTTGATCTAATCTCCAATCCAAGGGACACATTCGAATTTGAGATAAAGCACTATAAGTCATTAGATCAAGGGGTGGATCTAAGGGATATCATCAAAGAATAGAGGGATGAAATATCTACCCTTCATCAAACAAAGATCTAATGGAGGAGATGAGAGGAAAATCTGCTTCAATCTAGGCCATAGATTAGATGGAAGATCTAGGGGGCTTCATTTTGGGCCATAAATTTGATGGAAGATCCAAGGGAGCAGATGGATGTAGAAGGTGCTTCAATCTAGGCCATAGGTTTAATAAAAGACCAAGGGAGGATATGGGTGTAGAAGGGGCTTCAATCTGGGCCATAGATTTGATAAAAGACCGAGGGAGGATATGGGTGTAGAAGGCTTCAATTTGGGCCATAGGTTTGATGTAAGATCCAAGGGAGGAGATGGGTGTATAAGGTACTTCAATCTAGGCCATAGGTTTGGTGGAAGATCCAAGGGATGAGATGGGTGTAGAAGGGGATTCAATCTGGGCCATAGATTTGATGGAAGATCCAATGGATGAGATGGGTGTACAAGATAATTCAATGTGGATCATAGATTTGATGGAAGATCCAAGGGAGGAGATGAATGTAGTAGGAACCTCAATCCTAGCCCTCCCTTATGCACCTCAATCCTAGCCCTCCATCTATGAAGGTTGATCTCCACCATATGGTCCTCCATCCTAGCCCTCCATTATGTGCCTTCATATTAGTTATTGATCTTGATCTAGATAAAGGGAAAGTTGCCTACTGATCTCCACCTCACACGTTTAATAATCCTCTTCCTCCCCCTTTTATTTAATTCAAACCCTCCTTCCCCCCTTTTTATCCCCAATATTTTACTCACTTGAAGGCCTACCCTTCCCCCCTTTATCCCTAACTATTTATACCACTCCCCCATCCCCCCTTTATTTAATTGAAGCCCTCTCCCTTCCTCCTTTATCCCTAAATATTTGATCATGTATACCACTCCCCCTCCCTTTATTTAATTGAAGCCCTCCCTCCCCCCTTTATCCCTAAATATTTATACCACTCCCCTCTCTCCTCCCTCATTTACCCCTAAATATTTTACAATCGTATACCACTCCCCCCCCCCTTTTATTTAATTGAGGCCCTCCCTCCCTCCCCCCTTTATCCCTAAATATTAATACCACTTCCCCCTTTATTTAATTGAAGCCCTCTCCCCTCCCTCCTTTATCCCTAATAATTATCTTGCCATCATATACCACTCCCCCCCACCCCCTTTTTTATTTAATTGAAGCTCTCCTTCCCCCCTTTATCCCTATATAATATTTAGTTGAAGCCCCCCCCACACCCCTCTGTATCCTTAAATATTCTGCCATCATATACCCCTCCCCCAACAACTAATTAATACATATAGAGACTTTTTGTATCATAGGACACCTATTGCACCTCAATCATCCTAGCTCTCCATCTAACGAGATTGATCTCCACCCTCAATTATCATCCTCCATCCTAGTCCTTCATTATGCACCTCCATCTTAGCCATTGATCTTATTTAGATCAAAGATCCACATTAAAAGATGCCTACTACTTCTTAACCTAGCCTCCCCAAAGTCAAAATTAGCCATTTGGAGCCCACCAAAGTGCATCCACCATCCACTAAAGCCATCCTAGGTCTTTCATCTAATCACCATCCACCAAATTAAAGGTACCCATATCAGTTTACTGAGATGCAATAACACTGGGTAAAAATCTTTTTGCCATGATGTCTTAGAGTCCTACCAAATTTCATCTTATTTTGACCATCGTTGCCTAACATATATAGACATCCTATGCTATCAATTTTTAATTCTAAATCATATTTTGTAAATGATAAACAATAAACCCTTTATCCACTTGAAAGTACTAAAAAAATATATATACTTAGTAAGTAGATTATTAAAAAGACACTAATATTTATGTAAGTGTTGCTGCTATAGCTTTCTTGCAAAGGACTCTCACAAAGTAGATGGCTATAGATTTTGTTCCAAGAATGGAGCTGATTTTATGTAGCAAAAGAGAAGTAGTTGCATTTGCTACAATCCGTGATGGTGGTCCATATTTAATTTGCCACTTTAGAAGACTTGGCAAAGATAAGACATCTAGTGTATCAAAGATTCTTAGCACACATGTTGAGCTAAAGCATAAATGTGGCGATATGAAAATACTTGGAGATGTTATGCCCCACAATACATACAACAAATCATTTATTGCTTGGCACAAAGATGAAACTTATCCAATAGACATCACATGATAAAAATCAAGTTGTAAATTTGTTGGCATGAAAACAAGAATGTTCTCATGCTCACATTCTGCTCAATGCTAGTTGCTCATCAAATCTTCAATGAGGTTGATCCGATTTTTGTATGTTGGGCATACACATGAGGATATCGATCAAGTTTTTAGCATAGTCTCAAGAGAGTTAAACTGCAAGGATGTGGAGACAATAGATGACTTGGTAAGAAGATGTGGGAGGCAAGTTGGTAGCTATAAGGAAAGTACAGTATGTGAGAGGCTCGAAAGAATATATCATTCAACCGTTTATACAAATGGGTGGTGATGCTCTAATAGGTCATACCAATCCACACTAATTTTGCTTTTTTTTAAAGGATGAAAAGCCAGTAATTTAATGGCAACAATATTCTCATGATAAAAATGGGAACCTGAAGAACCTTATATCTATTAACTTCAATTCCCAACAAAGAAATGTATTCAAAATGGGCTCCTATGCAAGAATTCAATGAGAAGTCTAAGTGTGAAATAGAAGGACTAAAATCATTTATTACATGCAAAGAGGAAATCCTTTGGAGATATCCTGATTCACAGCCTACTTGGAGGGAATACACTACCATTGTAATTATTGTAATTAGCAAGACACACAAATTGATAAAGGACCTTGAGAAAATGTGAGCAAAGGATGTCGAGAACGAATGCAAATTTTTTTGGCCAAATATTCATAACAATTTGTGCCCAACTCCACCCAGTCTTGGATAATGAATTTGTATCACTACTCCCACATCCACATTGTGGACCGAAGAAGAGAGAGTTCATGCGACAAGTAGATATAGAGGTTAATTGTCTTGTTGTAGCTCAGCCAGATGAATATGAGAATGTGAAGCTCTAGGTTGCAAAAGTAGTTGACGTGCAAAGAGATGATCAAGGGAGAGCTACAACATTTACAACACTATGGTATGAGCCAAAGTGTAGGAAGGAGAATATGGATAACAACACATTGTATACTCATTGTATAAGAAAGGAATGGGTCCCAAACCATGAGCTAGTCTCACAGGTTTCGATAAAGATGATCATAGTGTCTTGGAACTCAAGGGCAAAGAAATCAAAGAAGCACATGGGATATGAGGTGGAAGGAAAAATAAGAATATTGCAACCAAGTATTTTGCATATATACAAATTTTTAAGGATGCTCACCAAGGAGGAAGTAGAAGGAGACAATGCAAATGAAGAATGTCCATTATAAAAGATTTGTATTGAAGTCCATGAAGGGTTGGGTAGGCAAGAACCCAATCCATTATTGTGCAAGCTAGGTGTAGTACTAATTCATCACCTCCTTTGTCAAATGAGAGTCAATGCGGATGTCACCCAAGGGGCAAGGCTCGGCAAGAAAATGGCAAGTCAATACAAATGACACCCAAGCAACAAGCAATAAGACAACGGGGAGTCAATGCAGATAGCACCCAAGCCAAAAGCGATAGTATTGACCGTCTATTTTGTACAAAGGCTCTTTGAGGGCTCTTTGAGAGCAACAATTTTGTAAACTTATGATATATCATTTTATACAAAGGCTCCTTGAAAGCAACATCTCTTGTAAACATATGATAGCTATTGCTAGTCTTTGGAATACGAAAGGGTCTTCCATGTGTCTTATCTATTAAAAAGTTTTTAAATTTGTGCATATTATGAGTGGCCATGTTTTTTACATTGAATATTTAAGTCTCCTTTCTTGGATTTATATTATCATTTTAAGAAAAAAAGTTTAAAAATAAATAGATTAAATAACTTAGGAAAAACTCTTGCATTGTTAGTGTAAAAGTATAGATTGAAAATATAATAATTTTATGTGAATACGATAGTGCCACAAAGTGAACTTTTGATTTGGGAAGGATATTTTCACAAATTAAACTTTTCACTTGGGAAAACTTTTTGGGCTTCATACAAAAACAAAAAAAAAAGTCCAAACTTAAAGAAATAGGTGTTGATCACACAATCACTGATCTAGATCATCTTGGTTTTGTGATTGCTGTTATATGTTTTCCTATTTCAGCTTCTATAGCCTATCCTCCTTTGATAGGGTCTCTTGGACCAATTAGGGCCTACCAAAATTTTTCATGCTTTAATGCAACCTCGATTGCTTGTATGATCTGTGCTATTGCTTATAGGTTCCGTGCTATAATTATCTATTTGGAATTTCATGTTTGCAGGTGCACTGTGTAGATTTCAAATATATTTTTAAAGAAATTGTGTTGCACGTGTTCTGTGTGTTTATACATACAATTTGATTTTCGTTGTCAACATAACATAGCAATGATTGTTGTGTTGATTATGTTATTTCTTTTGCTTTTGTTTTTGTAATGATTGTCGAGTGTTAACATAATGATTTATGATTGGCATGTGAATTAGTTAATTGCTTCCACTTTGGTTTTCATATGTATACGTCATCATTGTAGCACAACCGGCCAAGTGCTTACGTAATGATTGTTGTGTGGATTGGATCTATACTTCTACTTTCCTCATGGCATCCACCCCATTAGAGAGAGAGAGAGAGAGAGAGAGAGAGAGAGAGAGAGAGAGAGAGAGAGAGAGAGAGAGAGAGAGAGACTTGGAGAATCGAGTTGCAATACCTTGTCCGCAGGCTGACATATTATTAGACTGAGTGAGGAGCCAATTAGAGAGATTCCTCATACCAAGTCTATGCTGGATGAAATGCAAGAGTGAATATTGGCTTAATTTGAATGCAATTGAATGACACGCGGAGAGGTGGAGTGGGCAGAGGAGAAAGAGACTGTACTGAACTTCCTACCTAGAGTGTCGGGTGAGTTATGCAATGGGAAATGGTAAAGGAGTTAGAGCCCTTGACAAATGAAGCATTGTCAACTACTAATCAAATGTACCCAAGGCATGTAATCAAGCTATTGTGGGATTGCAAAACACACTTGTGCTAGAATGAGCCCCAAGAACGGATGACAATAGACTTGCTGCTAACCAAACTACATGCACACAATATTAACAAAAATGTCGCAATGCCACCTATATAAAACCTATATATAAAATGTGCAATTTTGGCATCTCATCATGTCTCAATTTACAATGTGGATAGTTTTGTATTTAGACAATGATGTTGGTTTTGTGACTTTTTTGCTTTATAAGTCATGTACTTTTCAAATATTCTTAAACCATATTTTGCACTGTTTTCAAATGGATGTTGGATAACATGATTGAATGTTTAGTGTTTAGGGTGATATTTCAACCATTGGTTGTATGACAACAATCTCACAAGACGATCTTTTACAATTATATGAGAACAAAATGTTGGAATATATGTATGGCTCATGTTATGAACTAGTATCTTTGTTATTAGGTTTAGCATTTCTAGGATCATGATTCACAACAATGGCATTACCATCAAGAACACCCTCTTGACCATCTATACAAGCCAAGTACCAAGCACAAGATGCACACACACATGCTAGTCCTCAAGGGGTGCACAACTAAGAAATCCTAGGTATCACATGCGTTCAAGGGGTATCTTAAAAACTTCTCAACTAAAATTTCCCCCCCAATAAAACTACCCTCTTTACTTATGAAATAATGGGTTTTTAAAAGAAGTTGAATTAAAAAACCCCTCTTGTTATTGTAATCCTATTAAAATTTCCCCAAAAGTGGGATTAAAATACACCTCGTTTTGAATGCACGTGGACACTAAAATTTTTGGAGGTAACCCCCTCGAGCGAGCCATGAAGTTCATGATGGATGTGGCTGACACCACAATGCAACCTATGAGGAGAGACCAGGAAAATGCAATTGCCGTTGCCAATCCTTTCCATAACCCTAAAGGCTTGAAGTATGCACAAGTAAATACCCTCGTCTCAAATGACAATGTTATAGCTATACGGGAGGTAGGCTCAGCTTGCATTAACCACCACAGACGATGGCCCATTGTGTGCTATCTTAACCAAGCCATAAAAGAGAATGCACCCATCATCTGGGAGACGATGTTCGCAAAGAAACCTAATAGAAGAGCTATTCTCCTATGCTTTGCAAAGATGCTATATGCAAAGTTTGTGCTTAGCAGTGAAGTGGACTTTGCCTTAGGTTCTCGAGTATATGAGCAACCACAAGTGACAAGCGCCAGACCTGTGGTAGTAGAATCTCCTGCACACATTGACAGTCCCAACATCAAGTGACTATAATATTTGAATGTCTTTTTGACCATTTGCTTCTTCTCTTTTGGAACAATTTAAGCCCAACATAAACATAAAAGTTTTTATGTGATCTCACTTATCATGTAGCATTGGTGACATCCGACGATCTCTTCATGAACATTGAAGAGGACGTTGGAGCAGTACAACAAGGAGCACATGCTGGGTGAGGCCACACATTTCCTCCTGAGACTATATGAGATGTAGTTATGGAGCATTGACGAATGTTGCAAGAGAATGAGTGGCTGATAAGTGAGAATCAGTGATTACATTCATTGTTATCACAAATTGGACAAAGGCTTGATATCAACAATGAATATACAGAGATGTGCCGAATAGCTGCCAACTATTCCCAACAAGGTACGTGATGTACAAGCCGCTTTGAAACATATCGAGCATGGAGGCAGAGTCTCGATAATCAAATGCAATTTTGTTGGCTTCACTGTGTACAAACCATCCACAATACCTACACAATTATAGCTCATCATGGATGGGCCATGTTGTCTAATCTGCTAAGGTCTCTTTGACAGAGCCATAGGATATTGTGCTCTCCCTTGTGACCATCGCATTCACCTTGCTTGCCTCGTGAATACTCTAAAGGTGAGAATTGCATGTGTGACGTGCAATGCTCCTATGGCACGTGACTTGTATGACATGCTTGGCATCTAAGCAACCTACTCTCCTAATCTAAGGCTACGTAGAATTTAAATGATCAGGAGAGAAAAGTATTGTATACAACTTGACATATAATATAAAACCAATTTTGACATGTCTAATTAATTTGCAAGAGTTGTTTTAAAAATTTGTTTTAATGGTGTATTGGATCAATATTTGTTTCATTTTCAATTCTCATTAAGTTTGTTGTTGGACAATGTTAAGGGAGAGAGTAATGATGGAGATCTAGCAAAGTGGGGAAATTGTGATCTCCCAGGTCCATTGCATAATCCTCCCATTGTTGGAGTGCAAGATGAAGCTGAAGCAAACTCTAGCGAGGATGAGGATGAAGAGACTTTGTGATATATAGTACAATGCCACTTGAAATAGTATTGACACTGATGTCCATGGTTGTATAATAACACATTAAAAATTGTGCCATTAAAATTTTGTTGATTGACATCATGCCACTTGGAAGATATGTTAAATTATTTAAATGGCATTACAAATATATTGTTTCCATGTTGGAACTTGGAAAGCATTAAAATGGCTTACAACCTATAAGTGCTTGTGTGATGCTAGCTACTACACTAGTGTGTGTGAAATACTGACATTTGTCTCAGTAGAGTATAATGTTATGGATGATCATGGTGCAGATAGATGCTTACTAGAGAGAGAGAGGGACATGGGAAAAGGCGATCTGCCATCCCACGTCTATTTTAATAGGTAGATTACTATGCTCATAATCATCCAATTACATTGGGAGGGGACAAGACACTTGGATGATTTCACTCTCTTGAGGTCTAGCAAGCTTGTAGGTATTACCTACATGTTGCAAGTTAGACCTAAAATGCTACAACAAGCTCAAAAGTTTTTCGATGATTATGAAAGGTATTGAATTAACTGTAATCTCTAATTTGACTATACCCCATGGTTCTAGAGAGGATCGGAGGAGCAACAGTAGCACACAACTACATTACAATGTTAGCTGGCAATCGCTGGAGATGTGACATATGCCTACAAGCATTCCAAGGCTCAACGATAAGAATGTTATGGCACCTTGTGGGATATCCCAATAGAACAATGCCATGGTGCAAAGGCGATGGTGCCAAGAGAGTGGCCACCATCTTGCAGACACCTACTAATAGTGATGTTGAGATAACAACACAACCTACAGACCTAGTTGAAGCTGTTGCAAATGTGGAGAGTAGTGTCATGATGCTAGGTGGCAGATGGTGGAGATGTGAAGTCTCCATCAAGAATATAGTGGATCTTGCTCGAGAATGAGGTTGCATTTCTTGGGTGGTATGCAACTTCTATATGCAAGTTCTACATATAGAGAGATAATGTCTTACAATTCCTACATGCAGAGAGAGAAGCTCTCCAACTTGTATAAATACCCCATAATGGAATGAAGCCCACACTCTTTGGGGCATTGTGTTGAGTTCTACTTTGGTATTCCAAGCAATTGTCTCAAGTGTCCATGCTTCCTTGCACTCCACGTCCAAAAGCATGTCCTAACCTTGTATAAATACCCCATAATGGAATGAAGCCTACACTCTTTGGGGCATTGTGTGTAGTTCTACTTTAGTATTCCAAGCAATTGTCTCAAGTGTCCATGCTTCCTTGCACTCCACATCCAAAAGCATGTCCTAACCTTGCAACTCCTTCTCCCCTACCCTCCAACCTTGCAACCCATCCTCTCCCTCTTCTCCTCCTCCTCCTCCTCCCTCCTCCTCCCTTCTCCTCCACCCTCCTCCTCCCTTCTCCTCCCTCCTCCTCCCTCCTTCTCCTCCCTTCTCCTCCTCCTCCTCCCTCCTCCTTCTTTCTCCTCCCTCCTCCCCCTCCAACCTTGCAACCCATCCTCTCCCTCTTCTTCTCCCTTCTCCTCCTCCCTTCTCCTCCTCCCTCCTCCTCCTCCCTCCTCCTCCTCCCTTCTCCTCCTCCTCCTCCCTCCTCCTCCCTCCTCCTCCCTTCTCCTCCTCCTTCCTTCTCCCTCCTCCTCCCTCCTCTTCCTCCTCCCTCCTTCTCCCTCCTCCTCCTCCCTCCTCCCTCCTCCTCCTCCCTCCTCCTCCTCTCTCTTCTTTTCCCCATGCTCTTACACCTTCTGCCTCTCCCACTTCTATGCTCCCCCTAAACCCTTAGTTCCTCAACCCTTAACCTCCATGATCTATGAGGGAGATGAGTTCTCCACCATGTACTCTACCCTGAACCTTGGATCCTCCTTCTAACCCTGGAACTTCTTCTAAGCCTTGGAACCTCCTTCTAAACTCTGGAACCTCCTTCTAAACCTTAGAACCTCCTTCTAAACTCTAGAACCTCCTTCCAAACCTTAGAACCTCCTTCTAACCCTTAAACTCCTCCTAAACCCTGCAAACCCCCAATGAAGGTGAAAGCCTTCATTACCTCAACCATGATGATACACGTTTCTTTTACACATGCATGTACTATGTTTGCTTACCACACTTGAGCCTATGTCTCTCACCGGAATACGAATCGAGGTCCTAAGCTACATGTATACTACAAACAACCACCTCGATATATCTGTAGGTGACAAAAAGCCTTGGAACCCTGCAACTGAGAATACCCTGCTCTTCCTGCCGAAGTTGTGGGAAAGAGCAAACATCTTACTGGACCTCAAGACAAAGAAATCATCTAACTGTTTTGCCCTCTCTCGGTGTAATTGATTTATTATGAACGTGGCAATCTGCATATTAAAATAGGCATGGGATGGCAATGCCTTTTCCAATGTTCCTCTTTCCCTCGAGAAAGCATCTATCTGCAATGATGATCATGTGCAACATTATGCTCTATTGATGGATGTTAGTATTTCACACACACTAGTGCAGTAGCTAGCATTACACAAGCACTTATAAGAACTTTTACTTCTAATTTCTAAGCTAGGAGACTTTGTTCACCTAATAACCTCTCAGTGATTCAGGTATGAGACCATTAGTTAGGAAGAAAAGCATCTTGTCATACCAATCTAGTGGTGCTTCCACTCAGACTAGAAAGATGTCTGCATCAATTAGGTCATAAAAAAGGCTTGTTGGAGGCTCTTCCTCGATAGGTCTGCTTAGATAGTTGGCTACAACATGCTATCATGTAGGTGCATGAATGATGTGGTAGTAGAATTCTTGTAGGATGAGCATCCATTGAGCAAGTATGCCTGCAAGTTGATCTTTGTTGATCAAATAAATCAAGCCTAGTGGTCCACATGGAAAATCCCTTTGTTGGCTAATAGTAGATAATGTCTAAATTTCTTGAGTGCATACACCATCCCCAGTGCTTCCCTCTCTGTGGTTGTATAGTAATACTCTACACTGGAGAGTACTTTCCTGGCATAGTAGACTGGTCAAAACCATTTTTGAACCTTTTGCTAACACAAATGTGGAATGGTAAGGACCAGTTGGGGGGTTGCACAATAGGTGCAATGGTGAGAATTTTCTTCAAAATATCGAAAGCCTTCCTTTGACTTTTGCAACCCATCCTCTCCCTCTTCTTCTCCCTTCTCCTCCTCCCTTCTCCTCCTCACTATTGATACTACTAAATAGTACTAAATGCTACATATTAAATAGTACTAATTGCTAACTTATAGTGTTGAATAGTAGATGATAAATAGTATCAAATGCTAAATAGTACTGAATGTTGAATAGTACTAAATGATGAATAGTACTAAATACTAAATTATAGTTCTAAAAAGTAAGTAGTACTAAATAGTACTAAATGCTAGATAGTGCTAAATGGTACTAAATGCTTAGTAGTATTTAGTCTTTTAGGCTATCCTTTTAGTACTAAATGATATATAGTACTACAAGCTAGGTGGTGCTAATATTACTAAATGTTGAACAATCCTAAATGCTAAATAGTACTAAATGCTAAATAGTGCTAAATAGTACTACATGCCAAATACTACTAAATGCCAAACAGTGTTAAATGATAAATAGTGTTAAAACACACAATACTAGCAGTGCTAGATAGTGCTAAATAGTACTAAATGCTAACTAGTACTAAATGCTTAGTAGTATTTAGCCTTTTTAGCTATCCTTTTAGTACTAAATTCATAGTACTAGCAGTGCTAGATAGTGCTGAAACACAATTGTATTAGCAGTGCTAGATAGTGTCAAATAGTACTAAATGCTTATGCTTTTAGTACTAAATGCTAGGTAGTGCTAATATTACTAAATGCTGAACAGTCCTAAATGCTAAATAGTACTTGATGCTAAATAGGCTGAATAGTACTAAATGACAAATACTACTAAATGCCAAATAGTGTTAAATGCTAAATAGTGCTGAAACACACAGTACTAGTAGCAGTGCTAGATAGTGCTAAATAGTACTAAAAGCTAAATAGTACTACTGAATGCTAAATAGTGTTGAATACTACTAAATGCTAATTAGTGCTAAATAGTACTAAAGTCTAGATAGTGCAAAATATTAAACATTGCTAAATGCCAAATAGTTCTAAATCCTAAATATTGAAATAGTACTATTTAATACTAAATAAGTGACTTCAAATGTTCAGCATGTACAATATTATATTACTCTATTGAGTAATAAGTAATAAGAAAAAAAGAGTGAAGAAAATATACCTACTTTGTCAAAGTCATGGCAGCCAACTATGCATTTGACACCAATACATTGCAAAACGGATGAATTCATTGCAAGTTCTCAGAAAAATGAAATGCTGCACATATGATGTGATATGTGTGCATGCATGGTGCAAAGCACATCAATAGTTTCTTGAGAAAATCCAAGCCCACAGAAAACACACTTGCACATTTATTGAAAGGGTAAGTACACACTACTTGTAAGAGGACCCAACTCTAAAAACTAAAACATCGATTTATACATGGAAGTTAAGAATCTCACCAATCAACATCCACGTTCATAGTCATTGCTATAGAGCCTATGGGATGGTGAGTTAAGAACATATGATTTTATTAAAGAAAACATTTTATATTCTTTATAAAATTAAAAACATATCTTTTATTGGAAATGCTTCAACAACCTCAGATGTTGGACATCCTTGTCCATAAAATTCTCCTCCAATAGAAATCAAATTTCCAATAGATTGCCAATGAATTAAATAATCCAAGTAAGATGTCACATAAATTACACAAAAAAGTATAATTTTTTACTAAAAGTAGAGAACCATTCAAGGTATTAATTTAAACATACCTTCTCTGAAATTGGATTACATGGAGACTCGTCAATACAAGGAGTAGTTGCTTGAGGCTCCATATATCTCTAAAAAGTTTCAAATAGACATACAAAATTTTATTAAACTCTTATAGATCATTTTGAAATCCAAAGGAATGAGAACTTAGTTCAATTGGAATACGACATTCTTAATTTTTCTTGAAAAAACATATCTTTCAAATGCGTCAACAACCTGAGATGTTGAATATCCTTGTTCACAAAATTCTCCTCCAATAGAAATAGAATCTCCAATAGTCTGCCAATGAATTAAATAATCCAAGTAAGATGTCACATAAATTACACGAAAAAGTATAATTTTTTACTAAAAGTAGAGAACCATTCAAGGTATTAATATAAACATACCTTCTCTAAAATTGGATTACGTGGAGACTCATCTATACAAGGAGTTCAATCCTCTTCAGACTTTACGATAACCTTATCTTCAATCTTATAAACCTCACCCTTAAACATAATTTTCTTATATTCTGTTACTCTCTCAATACCAAATTGAACATTTTGCTCTACATACCTTCTTTCCTCACTTGTTGCGTATCTAACTTTTGGCTTCTTTCTTGCTATTACAATACCCTTTTGGCTAATGACTCTTTGGCAAGGATAGTCTTTCGCATGCAAGTAGCTAAACTCCATAAATCTTTCGCTTTTTCAATGGATGATACATGTATCAATCCTAATGAATGCCATTGAGGACAATCATAACATCCATGTTTGTCCACTAAATATCCATCTGGGACTGAAAGAACTCCATGAAACTCTTTCAACATTTTTTGATGAGGAAACAACCTATCAGCATCTTCTTGAACATGTAGAAAGACCCATGTGAAAAATCTCCTTCGATGATAGTTTGCATATGACATCTCATTGTCCTTATTGTTTGTTTTGATGCTAGCATATGTTGAGACCATACACTCATATGTGTAGCACCAAAACCCATCGTGGCTGCCATGTCGCAAAATATCATCAAGAAATTCTCCAAAACCTGCAACATGCTCTAATGGAGCTAAGTTTCTTCCAATCCACTCTTCTGATCTTACTCTCCAAGAAGCAAGCAATACCCTCACAGTGTTTATGTCTTCTTGAGACCAGCCATTACTTCTAGTATAATTATAAAAGGCATGAGCAATATCTATGATCAAGAGACCCAAATCATAGAATTTCTTAGGAATACCTTGGACTTCACTCAAGACATAAGGAAGACACCATTGTACGAACTTTTGTGTTTCCTCTACCTTGTAACTCTCAAAATACTTGCTAGGAAACCTTGGCCACCGACCATATCGGATGGAATAAGGTGTGGCCAATGTCATTCTATGAGTTGCTTCGTCGATTTCTTTCTTCACTCTCTTATCGATATCTCTCATTAAAGAGCTCATGTACTTTGAGAACATATTCAATGCTAGTATGTGCATACAATCGTACACAAGATCAAGAGATAAGTCGAACCCATAAAGATCATATAATCTCCATAGACATGATCTACCTGAAAGACCAGCCTCTTTAAGAATGTCTTCACGTTGCATTTGAGTGCTTGCTCGCTCTGCAAGAAGCAAGTCTCTCAACATATCTTTTGTGGACCTCTTGGCTGGAGCATATCTGAATTGGAATCTATTTTGGTCATTAAGGTATCGACTCGATCCTTCACATTCTAAAGTAGCTATAGGTTTGTCTCTACGACAAAAAGCTTGGCCACCATCTTTAAAAGCTCCAATCTTACATTGAGCTGGATGGTCACCAGTCACCATCATAAGCATAGCACATGCTTTGAAGGTTTGGGAAAAAGAGCTATCACGCCCAAAAATTAAAGGCATTGGATAATTGAAATCTATATCAATTCCATCTATGAACAAACTTTCTAATTCATCTATCAAAGGTTTCATAAAAACATGAAAGAGTTTGCTTGAGCTTCCTATAATTTTTTTGCAACTAAATGGAATGAACAAGACTGGTATTGCTCCAATTATGGACTTCTTTCCACAATTGAGAACCTTTATCTCGACGATGCCACAATTCTTTTGGGTTGTTCTTGATGTCTGGAACCCATCCCAGTGCAATAAGAGAGAAAAATTGTGTGGATCTCCCTATATATGTAAAGAAAGACACATTTAGAGTACAACATTACGTGGAATTCTCAAACATAAATTAATTAGAGACCACACATAGTATATATGTAAAAAATTTACCTTACAGAGTCTTTGTGGACCTTGTATCAAAGCTCGACAAGCCTTGCAAACAAATTTGTAAATTTTCTCACGTTCTTTCCAACCCTCCAAAAGTGCTTCCGATTTAAGAGAAGATGGCCATGCTGTATAAGCTTGTTTGCAATGCCCCTTCTCACATAGCAATGGCAACTCAAACTCCGATTCTGGATCCCAAAACTCTTTAACACTTGTACATTTACTGCCATCCCAGAACTCATCAATTCTAATATTTTCATTAGAATTGTTCGATACCAACCATTTGTCTTTATTTCGCCACATTTCCAATAATTCGTGGCATAAAGATCTACTTTTAGTAAGTAGTTTCAATTGTTCACCGATCGAAATGTAGTCAAAACATAACATTTTCTTTCTAGGCACTGCACATTTCTCACACTTCTCACAACATGTTAAACAATCGCGCTTTAATTTTCTCTTTCCAGTGACATTTCTATTGCATTGGCATTCAACAGTGTTACCACTATAAACGTCCTCTTTGCTTGGTAGATAGAGTATTGGAGCATGTATGGAATCCTCTTTTCCTTGACATATTCTATATCTCTTTGATTCAACCATTCCAAGCCTTGTCAACATAGTAGTTAATTGCTCCCAACATGTGGGAACAGTTATTCCATTTAGACTTCCATCCCATGTTTCTGGAAGTTGGACCAATAGTTTACTCAAATTTGATCTTTTTGCACCTTCATGTGTTGTAGACCTAGGACCACCCATATCTCCAAATAGAATTTTAAGCATATTATCTTGAAACTCCACTAAAGCTTGATGTCCATCCCAAAGAGCTTGCAACTCAATCAATCTTTGTATGATTTTATCAGTGAGAGATAAATGGCTATCCTCTCCTAAAGCATCCATGTTATCGTCTTCATCATCCAACCTAGCGCCTTCATGCATATCAGTAAATTCATCGTTCCCTTCCATCTGATGCATAGGCTCATTGTTCTCCTCTTCTTCAGGTTCACAAGAGCTAGAGTGTGGAGCATGCAAACCAAGATTCTCTGCAATAGTTTCAAATCGCTCATCAACTTGCATATGCCTTGCATAAGTTGATGGAGCGACCAAGCGGCCTTTACATCTACATCATACCCGCCTCCGTCGATTAGATTATTCAATGAGTTCTTCATTCACTACAGTATCATTGTCAATAGAGTTCTCCTCATTCACATTTCTCAAAATTGATGTGTGTAAGTTTCCAATGGAGTCTTGTTGCAAATGCACATAATACGTCCTCCGGCTCACATCTTGATAGCCAAGAGGTGAATGCCTGCACCTATAATTGCATCTACATCTCCGTAGGCTATCATCTGTTGCCATCTGGAATAAGGCACATGAAATCATAAATAAAACACCCTAGAGAACAAACACTTACATAAGCTCAACAAAGTCCATCACAAACATAGAGACATAGCATTTATAAACATGTATAAACACATTTAAAATAAAGACACATAGTAGGGTCCTAAGTATGGGCAACTAGTGCCAGTCGTATAGACGGCCTCCCAATAGATATCATCAAAGTAGCCTCACCCATGGTAAAACCGTAGGTAAGCCGTTGTAGGCCATGCAAATGCATACCCTAGCAATGACTCCATGGATAAAGAAGGACTATACCCGTGAGATTTTGTCACTTCTGGTACTTAGCTCCCACACGTAGGACCATAGATACGTGTCTAGCACAGCCTAAGTGCATATAGCATATCATTACATAAAAATGAAACTGCCATACCATAAGCAAATAAAAGAAATATTGCCATACCATATAGACAAGGCATAAACCCACTGAACTAAAGAAGCACAAACAATGGCATTCACATAGGCACAAACAATAACATAGACATATAGAAACACCAATTATACAAACATAGGCATAGACTATAGAAACACCAATAGAAACATAGGCATAGACTATAGCATAAAGCATAAAATTGCACTTAGAATTAGGCATATAGGCATTCACATAAGCATATAGACATATAGAAGCATAGACTAAAGAAGCATATGTGTGTGTGTCTTTTTTTTTTTTTTAAATGTGTGTGTATGTATATGTGTGTGTGTCTTTGTGTGAGAGAGAGAGGGAGAGAGAGAGTCCAATTGCAAATGGCCATGCTACCTACACTACAAAGAAGAGTTATTTTAGCTCTCAAAGTTTGTTCATGGGGGGGGGGGGGGGGGGCATGGGGTTGGGGGGGGGGGGGTGCATGGAGTGTGGGGGGGGTATGGGGCGTGAAAGGGGGGGGGGGGGGCATATCATTACATAAAAATGAAACTGCCATACCATAAGCAAACAAAAGAAATATTGCCATACCATATAGACAAGGCATAAACCCACTGAACTAAAGAAGCACAAACAATGGCATTCACATAGGCACAAACACTAACATAGTCATATAGAAACACCAATACAAACATAGGCATAGACTATAGAAACACCAATAGAAACATAGGCATAGACTATAGCATAAATAGCATAGAAGCATGTAGAAACATAGGCTTGCATAAACATAGGCATTCATCAATGGCAAAGAAGGCATCCATAAACATTTAAAGAGTAGATCCATAAAGCATAAAGCATAAAATTGCTCTCAAAATTTCCACAAAGAAAAAAGACATCATGCTTATATTTCACTCTAAAAATTTCTATCTAATGCATAAAAGTTAGAGACTCACTCCTTTTAAAAGCTCCAAATGAAATAGAAACTAAAATATGGAACTTTTAATATACTCTATTCAAAGGTATTACAACCTTTGAATCTTAAACCTTTGAATTTCTTTTGATTTATTTTTATATGTTAATATTTAATTCTTCAATCCACACAACGGTTGTGTTGAAGCGAGTGAGAAGGATGACGAGGAACTTAAGGCTGGGGTCGAGGCGGTGAGCGTAGAACTGCCAAGCATAAGAGGCGCTGGCGCTGTGGAGGATGGGGAGGCTACTGTTAGCAAAGAAGGTCCATGCAGAGTGGAGAGGGAAGAGAGCTGCAGAGGCAGCAAGGGGGGAGATGAAGAAGGAGAAGGGGAAGGCATTAATGCAAGTATATACGTACCTCGAAAATCCTTGCAACAGTGACGCGCGTGGAGGAATGATCTGTTGCTGACGAAAAATCTGGCTCAACAGGACGTTATAGCGATGCAAGTGCTCCTCTGCTGCTGGTGATAAATCAGGCACAACAATATCTTAATCTAGGTGCAGCATATTAATCCGCTGCTGGAGGCTACTGGAGAATCTTGGAGCTGGGTGGCACGCGACTAAGTCGACATTATTGGCATTCCAATGCATACGTTGAGTGGTGCTTGTAGGCTGTAGCTTCTCTTTCAAGCCCAATATATTGATTTAGCCGGTACTGCTATATCGCCATATACCAGCCTTAATTAGTGGATGAAAAACGACTAAGTAGGGACAGACATACGCCGAATGCTGCAAGTCTAGACATATACCAGCTATTACCTTTGAATCCTCCAATTAATCGAGTGTGTATATCTCGTATATCTCGAGTAGTCGACAATAGCAAATATATGTGCAAGAGGCACACAGATTCAAGGAGAGAGTACAACAGCGTAATAGGCTGAGCGCAGGAGCTGGGCCTGCATGCATAGATTCGAGGAGCGAATGTCGAAGGAGGATATTGCAGGCGTAGTACAGATTTGATATATCGATTAGATCACTCCGGTCCGAGACAGTAGATTCAGTACATCTTTGATCGAGGACCTTAGGAAGAGATAAGGCAGCTTAGGAAGGGGAAGGTACATGGAATGAAGAGGTAAGGGATAGGGACGGGAGCCTCGACTCGTGAGCAGGTAGGGGATAGAATGAACATGAGTGGATATCATGTATCACAAGACTGCCATTGCAGAATGAACCGTTTGGGAGTCAGAGACACGTTTGGGGGAAATATTTTTTCCCCTATTTTCCCACTTCCCACTTGCCTCTTCCCTCTCAAATTTTTGGGCGTTGCACGTTCCATGCTTCTATCTTTGCACCTTCCATGCTCCATTGCAACGATTCTGTTTTTATCCAAACCATAGTCATAGTTTCCTACAGTCCCTGATGCTTGTAGATGGGCATTCTCCAAGCTTACCATGTCAAGTCTTGAATGCTGGAAGAGCCCATGTGGATTAGCAACTAAGTTCAAATTTAGAATGTAGCCGTATAGTTCATGTTTTTAGTTTACATATATCAAAAGATTAAATTACATAAGTGGTATTCGTAATACCATATGTATGGTTTATTGCCAAATTATTCAATAAGATTTATAATTATTCTTCATTATATAGGAACTTTCTAGGGATATGTAAACCACTCAATTTAAGACCCTGGCACACACATCCTGTGTCCTTCACATAGGCATGATGCACATGTGAATTTAGGACATTTCACCTTCACTACCACACATCTAGTGTTCGATGCACATCTTAAAATTTGCACAGTATTTCTACAGTCGTATACGTGCATGGTGTTGAAAATGTAACAAACTTACATTCTGAGTGTTCTAAGTTGTGAGATATATGCTTGATGTTGAAAATTTCACAAACTTACATTATGAATGTTCAAATTTGAACATTCAAAAGGTTGAAGATATTACTTGGTTTTTATTTAACAAATGAACTATTTAAGCCTTTAAATTCACTTTTTGATTGATAATGGATTTTTCAGCTGTGACAAAGAAGAGAAAAAAGTCCAAAACTAATGAGGTCCATGAGGGGTGAATATTTTATTCCTCTCACTCACCATAAGTTAATGCCCAATATAAGTTTTTTAGCATTTAATTCTCCTTGCCATGTTTTTAAGTCTATAATTTGTTATATTGTACGACTTAAATGTATTGCCTCACATACCTAACAACATTGTGAGGTCCATTCTTTGAGAGGATAATCATAATGAAATTCTTATATTGGGTTGTTGACAGAGGTTTTGCTTGGGTTCTCACCTGCACTTGTACTAGATATCTTGGCTTCGATGTCGGGGTTGATATGTCTTTGGCTTAGCAATTTGCAGCGATGTTAGAGAGTATACAAAGGAAGATAGTTGCACCACTAGACTTTCCTACACTAAAAGAGCACCAACGCTCAACTGCGTAGTCCTAGATACCATGTGGTACGTGGTCTCTTCTTGATGTTTCCATGCATATAGAATTAGACTAGTGAAGAGGCTGCTCAAGAATTTTCGATGGAGTTGAGGGATGGCTTCGTGGATACTAGAGCTAGAGTATATTGGGACACTGTCACTCTTACTTCATGATATATATATGGTGGACTGTGGAATCTTGATCCATAGCTTCAAAGAAAGGCACTCCTAGTTAAGCTTCTTGTTAGAGGCTTGACCCCAAGGGTCCAACCATGGAAAAGACTCTTGTTTATGGTATCTCTTGTGCACACCACGAGCAGCTAGGTAGTGATTGGGGAGTGTCAGCTAGATTTTCTTGGTTGACCATCATCACCATCCCAATTCTTTGATGAAGAAGAGACTTGTCTACATTTGGGAGAAATTTCATGTGGATCTTATATGAGTAGTCTTATCCACCAAAGAGGAGTTAATTAGGCATCCCCTTTTTCTTAACCATAGGATTGTTGGACCAAAGTCCACATCCCTTAAGGAGGTCATCTTTAAATAATCTATTGGCCTTTTGAAATCAGTTTTAAATAATTGTTCTTTTCTTACACATGCAGGTAAAGACACCAAAATACCATGTCCAAAAAAGTTAAAGACTAGTACAAAGCAAGTTGAAGCTGTTGAAAATGAGAAATGAGAAACTCCTAACATTTCAAAAGTATTTATAGACACCAAAAAAGAACAACAAGTAGAGGGGCATGCCTTGCGTGGAAAAGAAGACAATGAACAACTATTTGATGGAAGTCACGGTTGGAAGATGACAACTCCTTGGAGGATGTTGGGGATCAGGAATATGACGAGGATGAATTATTGGACAAAGTAAAAAAGTAGCAAGCAATGGCACAGGGGGACCTAAAAGTTGCAGAGGAGAGAGGTAGGACTGTTTTTTTTTCCTATGTGGCCAAAAGAGGGTATTTATTTTTATAAGTTCATGTTTTACCTATTTCATTTATTCCTATTTTATATATTGCATCTATTCATGTATTATATATTGTTCAGCAGATGAAAGTTTGCCAGTTAGGGAAGCTCTTACTAAGATGAAGCACCGCATACAACACAAGAAGAAATCTGTTGTGCGGTCATTATACAAAAGCAAGAATATAGAGGAAAAGAAGGATATGTATTCTTTTGTGAAGATGCACATTTACAATCTTCTATGTACAGCACCTCAAATGCATTTTTGATCTGACTTTATTTCTTTGTAGATAATCTAACTGGAGACATCGAAGATGATCAACACTTGGATGAAGATGATCTGCTGAACTTGGATGAAGAAAATCTGTAGCAACCAGACAGGATTATAAAGGAAGCAATAGCAAAATTGGACATGCAAGACTTGCCGAGAAACCACAGCAAGGACGAAGACATAAGTGGCAATGGGGAGTTGGAAAGAACAGCAAGGGTGAACACACGGATAGTGGTGAAAAGCTCGACACAGATAGCAATGAGAGGGTCACTGAGGCAATTGAGATTATATCAAGGCTTAAGCCTAAATTGCTTGATAGCTCTAATGGAGAGCAAATGGAGGATGACAGAGTACTAGGTAGCCTTCTCCCTGCGGGGACAAAGAAGAGGAAATTTAGTCAAATAGTTACTAAGTCATATTTGATTGATCCTAGCAAATGCCCAACCCCAAATGTTAGGACTAGATTGTCTATGAAATGACATTGTATGAGAGCTGGTCTTGCAAGTTTTAAATGAAACTCTTTTTGCAATTTATCTTCTTGTTTTTTTTACAATTTATCTTCTTGTTTTTTGAATGAAGTTATTTTTACAATTTATCTTCCTTGTTTTTTTAATGAAATTCTTTTTGCAATTTATCTTCTCATAAGTTGATATGAAATTCTTTTTGCAATTCATCAACTCAAGTATGATGGATTTGTATATGTGTTATTATTGCTTCTAGGTGACTTCGGAGATGTTTTGCCTCAAAAAAAGTTGTTAATCTTTGATTTGAATGGAATATTATTAAAGAGGTGGTGGCAGACTACTCCAAAAATGGCCCAAGGTGGTGATGTTAATAAATTAGGCAACAGTTGATCAATTTCATGAAGTCTTTGTGGGTGCATTTTGAGATCGCTACATGGAGTAGTATGACAAGGAGAAATGTCAGTCCCATAGTGTCTTTGATAGAAAGCAAATTGGGATATGATGGGTTTAGGGAGTTCAAGTTCCTGTTCACCTTTGCACAAGAGGATTGTTGTACAAGGGAGGAATTTTGCCACCCAACACAGCTAGATGAGATGTGTCCACTTAAGCCATTTAGTGCATTGGCTATGCATGACATTGACTATGATCCCATGAACACACTCCTAGTTGATGACACTCCTTTGAAAGTAGCATTAAATCCACCCAGTTCTTACATAACTCCTTTATGACGGAGATCCTAATGATGATGAGCTATCAAATCAATTGCTCCCATACTTATTGGATTTAGCAAATGCCAGAGAAAGTGTTCCTGCCTTTACAATGAGATACCCTTATGAAGGCCATGTGATTGAGCGCATTGTAGCTGCTCGTGGTGAGCATCCAACCAAATTATTCATTGAAGTCTTCTATGCAAATTATGCTGACATGAGGTGTGTTGATGTTGTCGTTTCACTGTTAACTAAAGATCCAAAGCCCACGGACTGGTTTATCATCCAACAAAGAATAGCAGACCTTTCACATGAGATGTGCCAACAGATTCTTAGGCATAATCCTTATGTAAGCCAATACCCACCGTATAGTAGGCCTTGAAGGCCAGATTGTAAAGGACTTGTACATTGATGAATATAGATGTTGTTACTTTCTAAATATAGACTTGTACTGGTCACTTTGTAATACATACTTTGATGATAAAATTAATGGTGAGCTGATAAATGTACTAGTGCTCTTACATGGTATTGGTGCTATTAAATGGTACTGGTGTTTGCTGATAAAAGTAGTAGGTGAGCCATTGTTATAACCAGTGCATAAATAGCCAATGTTGATGCAATAAAATATATGGTTCTTTTTTAAATGTTATTTTTAATGGTATTTTTTGCTCAACCATATAGTACCAATTTTGGTTCTAGATATAATTGTTAGTCATGTGTCACGTCTGTTATGGTGCTCATACAATTGGCTGTTTTTGACTAGCATTACAAATCCATCAATGTATAATAGAGCTGTACACTCTTTTGCACTAGAGCTACAGAATGAAATTGCAAAAAGGGCTGATAACATCTTCAGAGACCTTACAGATGTAGGGTATGGCCCATAATAAATAGCAACTTTGGATGTTTGAGACGATAGTCCCTCGGATCACGGCTGCTAACAAAGATGCTAAGGAAGAAGGGCTGAAAACTCCTACGTTCTAGGGTCATTCCTTCCTAGAACATACTATATTGGGGTGTGTGGAGTGTAGCATAGCAGAGCTGCTATATGTCTCCAAGCCTGACTGGGTTGTATATTGGGGTGTGTGGAGTGCAATGCAAAGTTGTTATATCCAAGCCGTTTGGGCTCCATAATGTCATATGACTGATTCTATATGTCTCATTATGATTTTATATGCCGCCTTCTGATTTTGTATGGCTCATTTTGAATTATAAGTGCAATATATCAAAAAGAGGAAGAACATTACAAAAATATGATATGATAGTAGTACAATGGTTCTCTCTCTCTCTCTCTCTCTCTCTCTCTCTCTCTCTCTCTTTCTCTCTCAATTGATAGCAGATGTGCTACTTAAGATAGTACTACATAGTATCACATAGTACTAACCAAATAGTTACTAAGTAGTATGATATGACAGTAGTACAATGGTTCTCTCTCTCTCTCTCTTTTCTCTCTATATATATCTCTCTCTCAATCTCTCTCTCTCTCTCTCAATTAATAGTAGATGAGTTACTTAAGATAGTAGTACATAGTACTAAATAGTACTAACCAAATAGTAATAAGTAGTATGATATGATGAGGATATGATAGTAGAATAAACTTAATATGAACTACAAAAATTACTACAATAGTACATAATCACTAAAAAATAGGGCTAATAGTATGATATGACAGCAGTACCTAAATAGTAATAATATAATAGTACACAATTGAAACTAGTAGTACTAAAAATTGTTAAAGTTCCTCACTATGGAGCATCCCCAAGAGAAACAAATAAGTCATGTTGTGAAAAGATTTGTTGCTAGCTCGACTATCACTACACTTGCACAATTTTTGGATTCCTTTTCTTTACCAGTAGATGCATACTCATTTGTCCCATTGAAAAACTTGATTTTAAACATTTGTCCCATTTGTCCCATATTCACTTGGCATGGAAACACTCCCATTTAATCAATGTATTGAAAAAAAACACACTTAACTTTTCAAATTTTTTTTGTGAAGACAAGATGCCTTTGTATTACAAAAAGCAGCCCCCAAAGGAGCAGCTAAAAATACAAAACATGCACAAAAATATGCAAGAGCCATTGCAAAAATACATGCTCAGCAACAGTTCTTATAGAGAAATCTTTGCCAAGATTCGTTTGTGCACCTCTTGGGGTAGACGATACACCGTTCTCTAGCCTTTAACCTTGTGCTTTGCTTGCAACATTTGAAACTTTATTGCCAACACCACATCAGCATGCACTATAGCAAGAGGTGCATCTTTTAGTAATGCATAACTGCTTTTGCATTTTGGGATTTTTGCATAAAAGATTCCAGAAACCACCTAATCCCCAATGTTGAAGACATTACCCCAGCCATCCATCGTCTCTTGCTCTATGAGGACTATTTTTTATTTTGAGCACAGCACCACATAATAATCCTCATTATCTTCATTTGTAGCAGACCGTAGTACTACAAAATGGTACCCATCTGAAGCATGCTAGCCAGCTGGTCTCTATCCATCATATATGTTACAGATTCCTTCTCCATGTCTGATGCAATCTGTCCATTGATGGGCTCCAGTCTGTTCAAGGTCCATGGACTTGCATGAGATAAATTGGTGCACTTATCCCATGTTTCATCCATGCATAATGAACAAAAGCATGACAAACATCTAAACAAGGCTTGTGTGGGATCTTTGTTACTAAAACCCAATATGTAGTGTGTTGAACGACTTCCTTTGATGGTCTGGCAATTCCATGCTTTAGACCTGTCAAACATCACCAACCTTTAGTTCTACAAAGAGCCTTTTTTTAGAATCATCTCCCATCTTCCATGCCAACCATTCCACAACATCGTGTGCATTTTGCAGCTTTGCACCATTTACATCCAATTGCTCACTAGTTAGTGCACGCTTTATGACTGTACCATCCCCATCATGTTCTCCCTTGCCATGACTGCTTTTGAAAAAGTTCCACATCATCCGAATGCCAGTAAAAGAGCAATACCTAGCATAACAAACAATAGATATATTGCATTTTAAAATATGCAACATCTTCAGCATGGTAGAAAATAAGGGGGTAGTGTCCAATGTCTTACCTTGCAACAAAGTAAAATGGGCGAGCAGCCTTGAGCTGAGATGTTGCCCCATTTGACCAAACCCAGTGTCTTTTAAACTTCAAGCCTTTAGACACTAACCATTGATGGTTGAGCACAAAGCAATGCTACAAAAATAGTGTGTCATGTTCTTTGTCATCTGAAATGTAAAAGATGGATTGCTTTTTTATCTCGTTTGTCTTCTTCCAATAGCAAATATGAACCAAGATGGTCACTTGGTCATTATGCCAATGCATTGATTGAACCTCATTCTGCACTTTGAATGTATAGTTCTCTGCAAAGTCAACAACTAAAAGCACCATATCATCAGGAAAATTTGTGGTGCATTCTTTGAATTGAGAGTGTTGCCCAGTAACTACGAAAGTTGTGAGTGATAAACACATTTAAGTGTTGCAAGTATTGAGGGATGATGATGGATGGAGGAGTTTCCTAGTATAAGAATTCTATTATTTTCTTTGCATCACCTTTTCCCGTATCCTCGGTGACATATTCATACGTATTCCATCTTATCAATGCACCATTTGCATCACCCAACTCACATGGGCAAAACAACGGTTATGGGCACTTGTCACATTTGCGCAATAAGCATTCAAGCTTGTGCCATTCAGCATCCTCTTCCTTTGGACATACTGCCGAATGCCACATTTTAGACACAGAAGAACAACTACTGGTGTGGGCAACACACGTGTCCTCAGGATAAGACACCTGGGAGCGCATTTTTTGACGATGGTGCATAACACTAGAAGGAAAACGATGTATAATGCATATATCCAATGGGCACAATACTTTGTACACACATCAATTGAGGTGGTATTCAGTTTCATGCAATGTGGTGTGCCCATCCGATAAGTACTTGTTTGGATAACACACCTAGGAGCGTGTTTTTTTACGAATGTGCTTCACACTAAGGCAAAAATGGTATTTAATGCTTCATCGACAATGCAAAGCCTATCCAATGGGCACAATACTTTGCATGTGCTTCAACCTAGGTGATATTGTGTTGAAATCAAAGTGGCTCCCCCATCCAATATGTACTTGTTAATAAAATAATACACCTAGGACCATGTTTTTATATGGTGGTGCATAACACTAGGGGGAAAACGGTGTATAATGCATGATCCACTATGAAAATCATATTAGATGGGCACAATACTTTGTTCACATATCAACTTAGGTGGTATTTACATGCTTGCAAATTGGCGTGCCCATCTGATAAGTACTTGTTGGAATAACATGCCTAGGACCATGTTTTTATATGGTTGTGCATGACACTAAGGCAAAAACGATGCTTAATTCTTGATCGACCATTCAAAGCATATGTGATGGGCGCAATACTTTGCACGCATCTCAACCTAGGTGGTATTTACATGCTTGCAAAGTGGTGCACCCATCTGATATGTACTTGTTGGAATAACACATGTAGGACCATGTTTTTATATGATTGTGCATGACACTAAGGCAAAAACGATGTTTAATTCTTGATAGACCATTCAAAGCATATGCGATGGGCACAATAATTTGCACGCACCTCAACCTAGATGGTATGGACTTGCATGCAAAGTTGCTGACCAATACGATAAGTACTTGTTCGAATAACACACCTACGACTATGTTTTTTTATGGTGGTGCATAACACTAGCGGTTGTATAATGCGTGATCGACCATGTAAATCATATCCAATGGACACAATACTTTGCAAGAATCTCAAACTTGGTGGTATTTACATTCTTGCAAAGTGGCATGCCCATCTGATAATTGTCACTAAAAGGTAACCCAGGTATGATAATTGCTAGAGCATTGTATAGGCATGAAATTGACTAGGTCTCTCACACTATGTCCTAGACATGAGCAATAGGGTGTGTTATAGGAATCACATCAAGGGGCATCAGGAGGACATTTTGCTAGTGATATTATAGCATACTTCATACTTTGGTGGCCAACAGTGATCAAAGATTCTTACAATTTGTAGCCAAATGTTGATATTGTTAGAGAGATGGGCAACCCACTGATGCAGACCAATTACCCTTGAATCCCATGCTTCCACTTGATCCTTTTTAAAATCACAAGGGATTGCAAAGTGTAGAAGTACATAGAAAATCTTGTGGTTGCTGGCAATTGCAACATGGTAGAACCACTACGAGATATAAAGATTTCTTTGAGATGTTGCTTCGATCATATTAATTTCACAATGTCTCGAGCCTCACAATCAATCTCTTTGAACCATGGCACTTGTTTATACCAATGTTTCAATGCAAGATTTAAAGTATGTGTACAACACACATATGCATATATATTGGTATACTCCCTTTGCAATATTCTACCTGCCTTTTTACAACTCTTGGCATTATCCATGACAACCTACACAACCTTTTCAGGGCCTAATTCTCTTATAACCTTTGATAATACACCGGCTATATATGCCCCTGACTTCTTTACATGTGAGGCATCAATTGATGTGTGGAAGGCCTCCCCACATGGTGATATAACCATCACATTCAATAAATCATGGTGTTTTATGCTTGTCCACCCATCTGAGACAATTGTGCATCTGGTGTTATGCAATTGCTCAAAAATGCTACTATTTATGTGCTCTTTCTCTTTTGCATATGCCTTCTCTAACAATACCATACACAATGTGTGGTATGAAGGTGGCTTGAAGCTTGGTCCATAGTTAGCAATGCAATTCCATGCACCTCTCATATCATCATTATCGACCATACTTAGTGGCTATCCTGACCGCAAGATTGATCTACCAAGTACATATTGTGCATTCTCCACATCTTGAATCCAAATTCTCTCAACTATCATGGGTTGCCTAAAGTTAGGAGTCGCAGTTGCCAATCTAGCTTCATGAGCCTTAGGTGGAGATCTATCTTGCATGCTAGTGTCCACACAAGGAGTTTTGGCATGGGAGCCTGCAACACTTGTACTTCACTCTTCATGTATGCTTACAGAATCTACTCTCCACTTACACCCCTCCACTTACACCTTGGCCTTCCCAAATTGATCCTCTTTATATTTTTTTAGAATATTGCAACTTCTCTGTCAACGTGCGAGCTACTGCAGCAACTCTTGGGGCTGCACAATGATGAATGCTCTTTCTTTAGTCACCAAGCAAGTGACCCCTTATAGGAGGTGTTCCCCCAGATTTCGGTATTCCACAATACTTGCATTTCCACTCAACTTAGTCATAAACATTAATGACAAAGTCCCATTATGGACCATGTGACACATGTTTTTCCCCCTTTGCATGTGGAATACCTCTTTGAGAGGATTGTGACACCCACATAAATTCTCTCTTGTATCTTGGTTAACAACCTCACAGGGTGGATCAAGCACTGGGGTAGTGACTATTTTGACAATGAGATCCTCTTTTGCAACTTATTGTTCAACCCCGAAACATTATCAGGCATATGAATACTGGGATGGGCATGACTCGATGAATCCAAAGTTTGCCTAGTCATCATCTTGAAGATTGTGGATGAGCATTTCTAGTTTCAAGCATTTCTGATTGTGCATTCGTATTCGCAACACATGCCCTATTTCTGCTCAAATCATATCTCATCTCTCCCTTCTCTCCATGCCTTAGCACATTCATTGGAACTCATGATCATGGTCCACGAGTTTCCCAAAATGCAAGGAGTCAGAGTATAGACCAACTGCAAGAACACACAACCAACACTTGCATCCACTAGCCCTCATGTTCGTGGTCTACAATTTTCCCAAGATGCAAGAAATCAAAGGAGCAAACCACACCCACAAGTATAATGAATGTTGATTCACCCTCCCCCACTTAGCTGTACCACTATTAGGGTTTATTGAGATATGAATCACAATCGGATCAAATGACAAGCCTCTATGCCATTTCCACCAATACATAGCACTGAGATGCACGAGAAACTGTGATTTTGCAACCCAAAATACCATCGGTACTTAGCTAATACCACCGGTAATATAGTATCACCACTGGTTTAAATACCACGGAGATAATGTAAACCATCGATAGAATTCATATTACCGACTGTGGTAGTACTACCGATGGTAGTTTTATCTAGTTTCTTGGTCATGTTGTTTTGATGCTACTTTAAAGCATAATTAACGAATGCTAATAACCCATTTACGCAAGCATGAAATCGTGAATGTAATCCCAAGTAAGAGAGCAGTGGATAAGAAAAACATAGAACTGGTTGTTTCTTTGTGGATGTAGCCCACACTGGGGAAACCATGTACATCATTGTCTCTCTTGCTCTGAATCATTTCAATATGAATACAAGCCAACTAATGTATGTAGGAGTAACTTTTCATGATGAGGTTTGAGCTCTCCTAATTTTGTGCTCTTTGCTAGAAAGTTAGGATAGCTTAGTCATGGCTATAAGTAACTCTGTTTCTAGGTCAAACACTTAAATGTTTGAGGATGGTATTCTCGTTAGCAAGGAAATGCGACAGAAAAGCACAAGTGAATCACAAAGTAATGCTTTGACTCTTAAAAATAGGGGAAGACAAGGGTATAAAGGAAAGAGCCCAAGACTTTGCGACAAGTCAAGAAGAAGAAAATCCAAATCCAAAGGGGACGTGGATTGTTGGCATTGCGGGAAGAAAGGACACTTGAAGAAAGAATATTGGTTACAAAAGAAAATGGAAGGAGATGAACAACAAGAGAATATGTAGGAAGCAAATGTAGCTGGTATTTTATTGCAAGATGCCTTAATTCTTTCATTAGATACTATCACTGATGCATGGGTAATGGACTCAGGGGTTTCATTTCACGCTATAGATCATAAGAAATAGTTTCAAGGCTATGTTCAAGGTTATTTTGGAGAAACTCATTTAGGTGATAATGAAGCATTGAAGGTTGCTGGAAAGGGCAAGATGCTAATAAGATTGCCGAATGGAAACCAATGGTTGCTAAAGGAGGTAAGGCATGTTCCTGATTTAAGAAGAAACTTAATTTCAGCAGGACAATTGGATGATGAATGCTGCACAATAATATTTGCAAGAAATTTATGGAAGGTTATTCAAGGGTTAATGGTAATCACAAAAGGACCCAAGGTAGATACATTGTATTTATGTACCGGTAATGCTTATTCTTTGCTTTAGCTTCTACAAGAGGAGATACAATGTTGTGGCATCATAGACTTGGGACACATGAGTGAGAAGGGATGCAGATTCTTCACCCAAGAAAGCTATTGCCAAGTTTGAAGCAGGTTGATTTGGAGTTTTGTGAGAACTGTGTTTATGGAAAACTAAAGAGAGTCAGATTTCCCAGAGTTGGGAAATAAAAGAAGAGAGAAAATTTAGAGCTTATGCATACATATGTATGGAATCCTGCTGATGGATCATCTTTTGGTGGTTCTCACTATTATATTACTTTAATTGACAATGTAACTATTAAAACTTGGGTTTATTGCATTCAAAGAAAATTTAGTGTCTTTAAAACTTTTAAGAAATGAAAGGCTTTGGCTAAGAATGAGGCAAGAAAGAAGTTGAACTCTCTTAGATCTGATAATGGAGGTGAATACTGCAACAAAGAGTTTGATAGTTATTACTATTTATACAATGGAATTCATAGAGAGAAGACAACTCCAAGAACACCACAAGAAAATCCCATGTCAGAGAGGATGAACAAAACAATCATGGAGTGCACAAGGACCATGTCCCTTTGATTCTTAGAGTTCTTCTACGAGAGCATATTAATACTTTACAAACCATTACATTGTACTTGAAAGTTGAGGTTGATTTCAATTGTTAAGCACTATAGGCTTGGGAAAAAAGATAACTTTAACATGCAACAATAAAACACTCTTATAAGCTCTTAGTTATTCTATTATTTCTCATACATGAAAAATCCTATACATGTCCACTGTTGTAGCCAATTGGCCTTATATGCATTCAATTGGTCTCATCTTCAAACTCATGCTTAAAAGTGATCGTGCGATAAAATTCTTCAATGTGGTCTGAGGAGTGTAGCTACCACACATAGCCTGACATATGCACACAACTTGATAAATAGATCATCTTCCAAGTTCCTTGGATGGTGGCATTCCAGAAGATGCATGGATAGGTAAAAGGGTTAACTATTATTCTTGTAAAATTTATGGTTGTGAAGTATTTTCCCATGTTGATAAGGAATTGAGAACAAAGATTGATGTAAAATCCAAGAAGTGCATCCTTTTTGGATATGGAGGTAGTGAGTTTGGTTATCGTTTCTGGGATTATGAAAGTAACAAAATCATTAGGAGCAGAGATGATGTATTCAATGAGACTATTATGCATAAAGATCACTTGTTGCAAAAAATGAAGAAAGAAATGTAGACACAAAATACACAACTCTTGATGAAATCTTACTTTTGCAAGAGTCCAAAAAGATACAATCAATTTAGAGTTATTGCAGAAGCACTGGGTACAAAAGGGAGGAAGATTTTGAAGAATGTGGATCCTAGATGGATATCTTTGGTTTAGTCAGTGAAAAGATTATGGGATGAATACAAGACTTTGGTCTATTTAATGCACATGGAGGTAGTAGAAGAGATTGAAAAGGTAATTTTTTGTATCATAAATTGATCAACATAGATTTGATATTGGAATCGGGTGGAATTATTTCACTCATGCCATGTATGAGAAAAAAAAGAGTTAACAAAAATTCAAGGTGCAAGCTGAAAATGCCACCTCAACCCTGAAGAAGACTCAAAGAAGAACGGAGATCCTCTCCAAACTCTTAAAAAAGTATCTCTGCTTTCCAGATGGCCATCAGTGTGTGTATAGTATGAGTCCATGTCCTAGCCATAGACTGGGAAGGGTGAACCTGTGTCACCTCCGTACATCCGGTCCTCCAAATATGCCAAGTTACAATGCTAGCCAAAATCTCTCATGATTTGTCTACCGAGGCATGAGCAGCTTTGAAAGGAGTGAAGGGAATATTCTAGAGAGAACATGACTCCACAGAGTGTCGTCGCTAAAAATCCTAGCCAGGAGATGAATTCCAAAGGTTGCAAAAAATGAGGCTGTGCAGTAGCAATAGTAGCAAGAATCACAAATCCCTCCAGGTGCACTTAGAAGGTCTATGAGGGTAAGTAGACCACCTTAGCCATTTTCTCATTATTTTAATTATGTTCTGTTGGATTGATTCTTGTGCACCAAAAATGTATGAAGAAGCAATGTAGGTAGAATTCAAAAAGGAGGCATGAAAGAGGAAATGGATTCTTTGCTACAAAAGCATACTTGGTATTTGGTTCACTTGCCTATAGGAAAAACAACATTGCGAAATACATGGGTTTACATGGTGAAGGATGAAGATGAAGAAAAAATGAGGTATAAGGCAAGGCTTGTTGTAATGGTGTTTGCACAGAAGAAAGATAAAGACTTTGATGAAATATTCTCTCTTGTTGTTAAAATGGATTCAATTGAAACTATTTTGAGTCTTGTGGCTATAGAGGAATTGCATCTTGAACAATTAGATGTGAAGACATCTTTTCTTCATGGATATTTGGATGAAGAGGTTTATATGTAGCAGCAGAGCAGCCATAGGGACACAAGGTCAAAGGAAAGGAGGGATTAGTATACAAGTTGAATAAAAGTCTGTAAGGTTTAAAGAAAGATCCCAAGGTAGTGGTATTTGAAGTTTGACACGTTGATGGCAGAACACGATTTTAGTCGATGTCATTCAAACCACTCTGTTTATTCTCTAAAACTAGACAATGGCATATCAGTATTGAAGTTGACGCAGAATATGTGGGTCCTTCGAAATGGTGATAATTGTGCCAAGCAAGAGTTCACGCAATGCGTTTTGGACATTGGCAATGGGATAAACAGATGTACAAATGAAGATATTGTTTTGTTTCCATCACAGATGCTTTTAGAGACAAAGTCCATGGAAGGCCTCATTGGATGGCTGTATAGAGGGCTTGCAACTGTTTGGGACTATGCACTATACTTTCAAGAGTGTGCTATTCTTACACCTCGAAACATTGAGGTTGATGCAATTAATGCTACAGCATTGAAGGCAATGCCTGATGAGGAAAGAGAGTACCTAAGCGCAGACTCAGTGGACAACTCAGGGGGAGATTCTTTTTTGTTTGCAGTCGAGTATCTGAACAGTCTGGATCTTGGTGGTGGATACCCCCCGCATCGATTGGTTTTGAAAAGAAATGCTTCTATAATTTTGTTGTGCAATCTGAATCCTCGCCAGGATCTGTGCAATGGGACACGGTTGATATGCAAAGAGTTTCACACGAAAGTGTTAGAAGCTAAAATCATTACTGGTGCCAATGCTGGTGATAGAACATTCATTCCAAGGGTAACGTTCATTCCAACCTTAAACTTCCATTCGACATGGAGAGACGGCAATTTCCTATCCGATTGGCATTCGGCATGACAATTAACAAGTCACAAGGCCAAACATTGTCTGTGTTGGGATTATACTTGGCGACACTGGTGTTCAATCATGGCCAGCTATACGTGGTGTTTTCACATATTTGAGCATCTAACGTTGTTAAGGTTTTCATTTTGGAGAGTGTGTCTAATGCAAGTGGCAAGGAGCCGGATAATACTTCTACCACAAATGTTGTGTACAGGGAAGTTTTGCAATTGGCAACAACAAGAGCCTAGGAGAATGCCATCACTCTTTCAAGTCCTCTTAAGACTTCTTGGGTGGCAAATCTCCATTTCGGTAATCTTTTTATAGCTTTTTTCAAGTTTAGTCAATATTCCATCCAAGAACTGTCATATGTCTTCGGGAATGCCGACTATTTGTACAAATATTAAGTGAGACGTAATATTTCATGATTTTGTCCTTGATAATGTTTGGATTTTATGAATTTTGTGTGTGAAATTTCATTTTTCATTTGAGTTATGGGTTTGCAATATACTACAAGCTATTTTCTCTTGAAAGTCTATTGTTTTCTCCTTTATATGTAGATTGGCACATGCATTTCTTTTTGCAATGTGATAGGATGTTTAGACAGTTCACGTTTGTCACCGAAACAGGAGTGCAGGTGCAAGGTACATAATTTCTTGGCAACCACGTTTTCTGTTGACCTGTTTAATAGTAGAGTCATTGACTTTTAAAAAATTGTAGATCCTGCGGGCTGGGGATCTCTAGAGAGTGCGCAAGTGTTTTTGGATATGCTTGAGGTGGAGAGCTACCTTGGGTAGGAAGTGTGTACACATTGTTTGTTGCTTTATTTTTGTTAAAACAAAAGGTTATTTTGATTATATATGAGTGGGGAAACATGCTATTGTTGTTAAATTACATGGTGCAATAGAACAAAAACTGAACAAAAAATAGAGAGTACACAGCAAACTAGAGAGGAACAAACTTTTCCTTCAATCCTGATGTAGTACAAATGATGGCTCTGTCCACCACCTGTGTGCTCCCATAGTGGAGCTTAGATGGCGATCTAGACAGATACTAGGTGAAGAGCTACTAGCTGGAAGATCTGATCTGATCTGAACTGATCTGATCCAATAGACTAGGGAGGTCGCCTCTTTATAGCTATGAGGGCGCTAGTCGAATCAACGTAGTCGGTGGAGTCAACCAGTTGACCTAGTCAGTGGAGCCGACCAGTCAACCTAGTCACTGGAACCAACTAGTCATCCATGGAATATTCAAGGAATATTCCCTATACCATCGCCTCGGGGGCTCTCGCCCTCGAACCCCCACTAGGGGGGCCACTGGCCCCCAAGCCCCAACAAGAATAAGGGGCTCCCACACAATCACCTTTCTACCATCAACAGTCTCATTGATAGACCTCATCTGACATGCAAGTCAGGATCCATCCAGTGTCCTGGGCTCAGCAAGAATAAGGGGCTCCCACACAATCACCTTTCTACCATCAAATGGTCTCATTGATAGACCTCATCTGGCATGCAAGTCAGGATCCATCCAGTGTCCCGGGCTCACACATGACTTCTCCTCATATGGGGGCCTTACAACTTGAGCACCTTGGACCACTGGTGTTACCAGGAGGGTGGGGCATTGAGCATATCTAACAATTGTTTGTCTTTTAGGAATGTTCTTGATTCAAGGTTTGTAATGAATCTCCACGTCCACAATCCTTTGGAGGGACGAGTCCACTTGGGATATTACGCTATCCTGGCTTGTCGACTTCATAGGGATGATGGACCACAGACCATCACTTTCTGCTAGCTGGGATACTATGAACGTGTGCAGACACAGACTTTCTATCAAGGGCAAAATGGGGACTATACGTATACCTTTGTCCGCACTGTTGACAACCCTTTGTGTCTGAGTAAGTACTCTAATGAATGAGTTGGATTTTACCAACATACATGTGTAAAAGTTTCATGGATCAATAATTATAGTCCATAAATTATCTTTTTATGTGATCTTGGTCCAAATACGATTGTCGATACTCCACTGTATGTTCGTAGTCGACACGGACGCGACGGTGGACGTGGATTACATGGCCTCATGCTTTTCCGTGCAATACATGACGCAAGCTTTTCCTTGAAGTACAGGGCTGCAGACTTTTCCCTTAGGGATGTTTTTGTGTTTATTGTAGATTTTGTATGTTTAGTTATGCCTTTGTTTGCGGATGTGTATTTGGGCATATCAATTGGTTCTTTGATGTAGCTATTGCATATTCCAACATGTGACTCCACTTTCAGATGTAATATTTTGAAGTACTCTGTCATAGAGAATTTTTTGGTTAGAGTATGTTGCTTGCATTTAAATGTTTCTTTTGTTATATTGTTGGTTTAAGAGATCAGCATGCAAGCCTTGCCAAGAGCCTTTCCCTTAGGTATAACTAACATCCCTCTCTCTCACACACTCTCTATCATTGTGTGTGTCTTCACCTTCTCCTCGATGTATAGAACATAAATTTCCATTAATTGAATCCGACTTGCATGCATATGTGGCAAACACATCTTTTTATTTTTGAGATTTGCCATCTATGCTTCACATTTACTATTGTGCAACCAACCCATGAGGTGCATTTACTAGATAAAATTAATGACACTTTAGCATCTTGAGACCCGGCGGAGCGGGTCTCTAGCCCGTCGTAGATGGGTCAGGTTACTTGGAGAGAGAGAGAGAGAGAGAGAGAGAGAGAGAGAGAGAGAGAGAGAGAGAGAGATGAATGCAATGCCACCAAAAACATTTTCAAGGTAAGGCCAGGCACTTAGCTCGGTGGTTGAACGGGGTGTGTGTGTGTAGGATCGGCCAAGGGTTGAGTGAAAGGTGGGCAGGGGTGGGTGGGGGGAACTTTATTTCAAGAGGTGGGTCCCTAACCATGTAGATGAGGTATAAGATACTGGCCACATCACATGCCCTGTCATAGCCATGTCTCACGAAAACATCATGCGTCAGCTTCAGCGGCACACCGGATCCTCTTCAAAGCACACTTTGTCCTTTCTTTTTACTTCATTAAAGTCGCTGGGACTCGAAGAAGAAATCATGAGAGTTGGAACTAGCCACCCTAAATGCTAGAAAATGGTAGGCGTTATAGCTTTGCTCACTTGTCATGCACACAACCAACCAATGCATGGACCCCATTTATTTCAGATGCACCATGACATAACCATCTCGCCTGCTTCACATCCTTATTAAAACCTCACGTGTCAACGACTTCGAAACTCACCGATCACATCAACTTCGAAACTTGCCCATCATATCGAATTCAAAATTGGCTGATGTGTCCTCGTCTGAGCCACTTCAACGACCTGGAAAGGCCATCACTGGGCCTTTCCCTGGCGAGGGAAAGGCCTCCCCATGGCGACTCCCTACCCCATCAAAGCATGTGCAGATCACACTTGAGCAATCGGTATGTGCAGATTGACTTAAGCAATCACTCTCATAATGGGTCTGGAGCTGAAGTTGCATTTCCGCAGATTATGGTGGTGAAGAGTGCTCTGATGGAGCTGAAGTTGCATGAACATTGGAAGATTATGGTGGTGATGGAGAGATTCAAAGGCGCAAAGGCAATAAGGAGACGCTGCAGAGACCAACCTAGCTTAAGTTATAAGACCAGGGGATAAATTTCATTTGGCCAGCATGCAAAGGTGCTCAAAATTTGGAGACCCGACTTTCACGGAAGAAGTCGCACTGTCCAGCCACATGTGCAAGGCTAGCTCTAGGCCTAGAGTGTCACCAGATGGTTGAGCTTCCCCCAATTGATAACTTTATCTGTATCTTACAGAAGTGCAGGAGACTTAAAAACCTAGTATATGCCAAGCGTGTGCATGCACACATTTGCAATAGTGGGCTGGAAACCGAGAACGCTATTGGGAATCGTATCGTGCTGATGTTTGTAGATTGTGGTAGTTTGACAGATGCTCAGCAGGTTTTCAACAAATTGCTTCATCCAAACGAGCGTTCGTGGACATCTCTCATATTAGGATATACCCAATATGGGCAAACGCAGCATGCTTTAGATTTGTACCAGAAAATGCAAGAGGATCAAGTACATCCTAGCAGCTACACACTTATGGCCCTAATAAAAGCTTGTACTAGGCTGAGAGACATGGAAAGAGGGCGACAGATTCATGTTGAAATCACACAAATGGGATTTGAAAGAGATCTTTTTGTTGGCAGCACTTTGATTGACATGTACGCTAAATGTGGCTCACTGTCAGAGGCTTGGAAAGTCTTTCATAAGATGCCATTTCGAAATGTTGTGTCATGGACCTCTATGATTGCAGGATATGCTGAACACGGACCAAGTCAGGAAGCACTGAAATGTTTTGAGCAGATGCAATTCGAGGGGGTCTCTCCAAATGCTGCTACGTTTGTTTGTGTCTTAAGAGCTTGTGGCAGCATAAAAGCCATAACCAAGGGCAGAGAAATGCACGTTGACATTGCACAAAAAGGATTTGATGAAAATCTTTTTGTCGGCAGTACTTTGGTCGACATGTATGCCAAATGTGGCTCACTTTCAGAGGCACGAGAAGTCTTCAACACACTGCCAGCTCAAGATGTTGTGTCATGGGCCACACTAATTGCAGGCTATGCTGAGCATGGATCTGGTCAGGAAGCGCTGGCATGCTTTGAACAGATGCAAGTGGAGGGCATCTGTCCAGGTGATGTCACCTTTATTTATGCCTTGAAAGCTTGTGGCAGCATAAAAGCCATAGGCAAGGGCCGAGGAATACATGCTGATATCGTGCTAAAGGAATATGAAAAAGATCTTTTTGTGGGCAGCACGTTGGTTGACATGTATGCAAAATGTGGATCACTTGTAGAGGCACGAGAAGTCTTTGACAGGCTGCAAATTCGCAATGCTGTGTCATGGGCTGCACTAATTGCAGGATATGCTGAAAATGGACCTGGCCAAGAAGCACTGAAATGCCTTGAGCAAATGAAACTAGAGGGCATCGCTCCGAGTGATGGCGCATATGTTTGTGCCTTAAAAGCCTGTGGCAGCATAGGAGCTATAGACGAGGGGCATGAAATACATGCTGAGATTATACAAACTGGATTTGAAAGAAGTCGTTCTGTTGGCAACACTTTGGTCGACATGTATGCCAAATGTGGCTCACTTTCTGAAGCACGGGAAGTCTTCGATAGGCTTCCATTTCGAGATGTAGTGTCATGGACCTCATTTATGGCAGGATTAGCTGAACACGACCCTGGTCAGGAAGTGCTGAAATGTTTTGAGGAGATGCAACTGGAGGGAATTTCTCCAAATGCTGGAACGTTTGTTTGTCTCTCAAAAATTTGTGGCAGCACAGGAGCCATAAGCAAGGGCCGAGAAATACATGTTGAGATTGCACAGAAGGGTTTTGAAAGAGATCTTGTTGTGGGCAACACTTTGATCGACATGTATGCTAAATGTGGCTCACTTTCAGAGGCACGGGAAGTCTTTAATAAGCTGCCATTTAAAGATGTCGTGTCATGGAATTCAATGATATATGGATATGGATTGAACCATGGCGGTAACATGGCTGTACAGTGTTTTGAGGACATGCAAGAACAGAGTGTGAAGCCAGATTGCATTACATTCACATGTCTTCTTACTGCATGCAGTCACACTAACCTCCTGATGAAAGGTCAGGAGTACTTTAAGGTGATGAGGGAAGAATATGGCTTTGCACCGACAGTAGATCACTGTACTTGCATGGTTGACCTTCTTGCACGATCAGGACATTTGTATGAGGCAGAAAAGTTCCTTGAAGCTATGCAGTGTCCTCCATCTGAAGAAACATGGAAAGCTTTGCTCAGTGCATGCAAAATTTATGGAGAAGCAGAGCTAGGACTGAAATGCTTTCAGCAGCTTGTGCAGATGAGTCCAGGATCTTCTGCTTCCTATATGCTGTTGGCAAACATCTATGCAAGTGGCTGCAGGTGGGATGATACATATAGAATAGAGGAGCTGAGGAAACATGCAGGCCTAAAGAAAATGCCTGCAAGTGCTTTGATAGAGGTGAACAAGAAGGTCTGTGGCTTTGTGGTTGGTAACAACCAAAACAGGGAAATCTCAGAAACACTAGAAATATTGAGTTCACGCATGAAGGGGGAAGGGCATGTGCCAAATGTAGATCTTGTCTTGAGAGCCAGTTCTTTTGAGGAGAAGAAGGAAACTTGCAGAGAGATTGGCCATGGCTTTTGGTCCCTATGCCACCTTGAGATGGTCTGCAATGATTCTCAATATGCAAGTTAAGCATATTGCAATCGTAATACTTATGATAGATAATGTTCCGGTGAAACTATGTTGCGATCTGCCCTTACACAATTTCGACCTGCGTGCATTGAGGAGAAATATGAAGCGGCTGACTCAAATTTGGCTTTTGTAATTGTGTTCTTGGTCAGAGTGGTGGTGATGAAAAGATGATCGATTCAACAACAGAACATTTAAAATTGGAAAACAGTCACAAAGATGAAGTATGAAAGAACTGAAGACAATGGTCGAGATTTTCTTATGTTCAGCAACACTCTCAATTTGTTAAAGAAACGGGACTCATAAGCACAGGGAGAACATATCTTTAGGGAACATGGAAATAAAAATACAGGTCAAAGAACAAAGATGAAAAAGAATACATAGTGCTGGAAGCTGATGGGATCTTGAATGCCCGGCGGACCTCGAGAGCAACAACGAGCTCAATGCTCATGATCAGTAAACTCCAAAGCAAGAACGGTGGATCAATGCATGCCTGCCGAGGTCATTATATATCAAGAGAACACAAAAGGCCCCATAAATCATATTTTACACAAGGGCCATTTAAGTTTTTCCTCCTCTTTTTTAATTTCGGTAACTCAAGAGTTTTGGTATGCAGCATATATTGGCAGCATTAGTGGTTCTTCATTGTGTCTATTTGCTAAATTCCATTGTCAAAGTCTTGAAAGGGAACCCAGAGGCTTTCTTTCATCCGAGGAAGATAGGAGAAGATTTCATAGGAGGAAGGGGGTGATATATCTGAAGAATTACAGGGGATGGGGGGCTCCAGATTCGCAGGGACGCGCTGCAACCTTCTTAGGTTAGTGGTTGCCAAGAATGGGCATGTCTCAACCCCTTGTGGGTTTGTTTATTTAAATGGTTTCTGATAGAGCTGATGGAGAGAAAGCTGGTTATTGAAAGGGGATGTCTTGGTATTCAAAGGTCTCATCTCTTTTTTCTGTTAGAATTAAAGGCTCAAAGATGGCTAACATTTGATATCTAGTATAAAATGGGAGGGGAGGGCTGAACTGAGAGGAACCAGAGTTTGTGAGAGAATCTCGGATGGTTAAAGTGAAGGATGATGATGGGCAGCCTTGGGCTGAGATGCAGATTAAACGCATTCATAAGTTAAAAGAACAAAGGATTTTGCTGCTGGTTACGCTGTGGGATTGTAAGAGAGCAGATTGGACATTTGTCACTGAAGTGGCTTCAGACAGAGAATGGTATGACAAGGTAGTGCCAACAGCTGGAGTTCTAACTTCTAACACCACTCCTTCAGGTGGAGGTATTTTTGACACAGATCCTGTCAGTTACGTTGGTGGAAGGTCGGTGTTGGGCAATTCGAAAATAATGCGAGGTCGAAGCTGAGGTTTATGTTATGGAAGGTTTTGCACAAATGGTTACCTTTCAGGAATATGCTGGCTAAGAGGAGAGATGGAGTTATCAATTGCCCTTTTCTGCTTTTAGACTATTTTAACCATTTTGGAGTTATAGAGTGACACAAAGGGTTTGAAGGACGTGGAAGATGCCGTCCGGAATGCAAAAATAATATCTCAGTTATTATTGAGGCTTTAAGTGGGAATGGTGCCTCCTTGGGAAGTATGTAGGTATCACTCGGATTTGAAAGCTATTTGGCAAGTCATCCTGGAAGCTGTTCTCTTGCTAATTGGAACATTTACAACAAGATGACCTTTTCAGAGGGCCCATGGGTATCAGGTAGAGCATATTTGAGCAATTCTGTGTATTGTGAGAGGGAAAGTTTGTCAGTGGTTGATAATATCAATCTCATGATTCTGATATCCTTTTGACTGCTATTTTGGCATTTTCCCTTCCTCATTGTGAGGAATTTTGCGTTTTTATGTTCTTTTAAGTACCCCTAATAAAACCCGGCTATTTTGTTTTTCTAAAATGAAGTAACACAGATTACACCTGGAGAACACACGATTTTGGAACAAGGTTTCCATTTCAAAATGTTATTGGAGCATGATTTCAATATTTCAAAAGGTTAAAAATTCACAAAACTGCAACTGCTCAACCATCAGCTAGCACAGACACAATTGCATTTCATTCAGCATGTGAGCCTAAGACCCTCTGGCTTCTACTTGCTCAAGTAAAACGTGCCATTTCGGATTCTGTCTCCACATGTTCTCTTTTAACCACCTTTTGACCTTTCTAATGAGGTGCATGAGTCCAAACTGAACATCATCGTGCCTTCATTTTTTTAAACTTACGGAACTGAATTCTCATCAAATCAAGATCTAGTCCAAAATGCAAGCCTTGCTGTGATTGAAGCTGAACAGTATATTGCTGGCACAAAGGCAGCATAGAGCCATTGAGCCTCACTTAGTCTCTTTGTGCCTTGAACCAAACAGTGTGTGCAAGCTAATAAAACCTTGCAAAATGATGCTGTATCTTTTCCATGGCATAATGGCCGGCTGGGGCTCATCAAGTCTACTTTGTTGCATTCTTTTGTAGTCTTTTGTTCTTTGATCCCTAAAAATTGCATGAAGGTAGCACCTGTACTGGCCTCTATTCATAGGCAAACATTCCAGCATGGCCCAAGCTTCCTCTGTCAAAATGGGATGCACGACGTACATTGATTTGCTCATGCCCAGTCTTTTTGACCTGCTTGTGTTTACATCCCATGTAATACAGTCTGCTATATGCAGACTGTTCTATAGCGATGCTCCCTATCCGTTAGGTGTTGCCTTCGTTCATCTTCCTCATTGAAGCTTCGACCCTGGATTTGTCCTATCTCTACAGTGAAGTGAGGTGCATCAATAATCTGCATTAAAAAAGCAGCTTTCGTAAGTCTTGAACCACAAACATCCACCAATGGAGCTGGAATTTGTTATCCTTTTTGACCATGTTTTCAGTGGACAGTGAACGTGTTATTTCGTCAGCTGACTTTTTCAGTTGCTGTTTTACTGCATCACAATCGGGGCTGCCGTTCACCTTCACAGGCCCAAAGGGCTGAGACAACTAGACGGTTGATCTGTGTGATAACATTAAAGACACAAGAGTGTGTAGAGCTGCATGTATATAGACATCCGAGAATGTGGGTGGGGTTTCCAAATTGTCTGATTTCTATAGATCTGGAAGCATGCAATTTCTATAGATCTGGAAGTGCTGTAGGGCAGCATGCGATTTGATGCTGTTGTAATCACAATTGATGGAAATTATCTTATAAAAGTCATAAATGTCGCTTGCATAATAGGGGTGTCTTTTTGGGGTGGGTGTGGGGGGGGGAAATTCCTTGAATGTAGAACAAGTCATTTTCTCTGTCTTTGTATTTTATTGTTCTTTGCATTTTGTTACTGTCTTTAATTTCGTACTTATGGGGCTTTTAAGTTCTAGGTAGATACATGTATGGTTTTGTTGCTGTTCTTTGGTCAGGGATGTTTTGGATGTACTATCTCTACGTGTACCTGGAAACTTCACCATTATGTTTTTCGTTCATTGAGTTTTATTTCGAGTATTTAATGAAAATATATGCTGTTGAAATCTTGTGCTTGCTTTCTTTTTGATGCTGCATAAAAGGGTGGTGTTTGAACAAAGTCGCTTTTGGGCTGTTACACAGTGCAGTGATTCTAAATGCAAATCCTGTGTGCGGGAGCAATTCAGAACATCGAATTGGTTTGCAGCTGGAGGACTAAGTGTCGCGGATTCGCTATTCCCCAACCTTTCTTACAATCTGGAGACATTGTATGATGTTGATTGTGTACAGCGGATAATTGATCATTTTCTATGGATCGATGAACCAACTGCTACAATCTCTTCCCTATTATCTGATGATGATGCACAGCTTATAAGCTCCCGTTTCCTTACTCCCATGATGATGGTTGGCACAACACCATAATAATCAAGCACAACACCAATAATCAAGCACAACACCAATAACACTAGTGACATCAGTATTAACATGGAATCACCCACAATACCGACCATCTAGCATGGCAAAACACAAGCTAGTCAGGCATCCCCAACTAACCACACAAAGTATCCACTAGGATCCCCGCCGCATTCGGTGCGCTCCTATGTAGTGCTTTGTCATAGTCACACTTGACTAAAATAATAAAATCCAAAGCAAGATATATCAGAAAATATAATTTTCGTAACATCCCTCTTGCTTGGATTGCAACTGACCTCAGTTGCGTGTTTGATTATAGGAACTAATGAGGTTTGGAAAAGTTCGAAAGAACCGCTCAGGCATCCACTGAGCATCATCTCTTGGATGATTCTTAAATTTGAGCAAGTATTTAATATATACATTTCCTTTTTGGGTCGAGGTTTATTCATGATCAATAATGCATTCAGGCTCTAGAATTTCTTCTTCATCAACAATCAATGGAGCCTCTTCATAGACAGGATGAATAGGTAAAGGTCCTTTGAAGGGCTTTAAAAGACTGATATGGAAAGCATTATGTATTTTTCAATTATCAGGTAATTCAAGCCTATAAGCTAGATCATTGATTTTCTGAATCACCTTGAATGGTCCATAAAAACGTGGGGACATCTTGATTATTGGCCATTTCTCAACACTCTTCAATCTTCTTTTCTCAATCCGAAGAAGTACATAATCGCCTTCTTAAAAAAGCATGTGTTATTAGCTTGTTTTGTGTACTTCTCTTGAGCGATTGCAATGGCTTCTCGAACCTCTCTGAGAATATTTTGATAGTCATGGGTAAATGCATCTGTTGCTTCCACTCTATGGGTCAATCGTGTGATAGGAATAGGTAAAACCTTCTCATAGATAATCTCAAAGGCTGCTCTTCCAGTTGCAGAATGGGGAGTATTATTATATGATTTCATGGTTCCAATCGCCTTCTTGATTCAAGTGTCTTCAGATTTTGCTTTGCTCTCTTTTTTTTTAAATATAAAATTCAGAGCCTTTACCCTTGCTTCATCTATATGGTCAAAGGAAAACTTTGACTTGTGGACGCTGAAACCCACAGGAACGACGTCGCCAATTCTGAAGGAAAAAGGAACTGTCTACAGATATAGTCTCTGAGAGGTCGGTTAGCTGCTCCTGATTGCAGTGCGGTCAATGGACTGTGGGTTGCACATCGTGGTCATACAGTGATGCAACAGAGAGGTGTGTGCCGTGCGAGGCAGAATTGATTGCCAATGGACTTCAACAAGGGCTGCCAAAGTAATGGAGGCTCTGACAGCCTCTGTGGCAATACTGCAGAAATTGAATAAAGGTAGCGTCGTCAAGGATATCATATTCAATCAGTGGCTATTCAGTGCTCCAAAGTCTGTGAGGGATGGTGCACACGAAAACCGAAGTCCTGCAGGCGGCTGCAGATTCGCAAACGGGCGCACGCAGTGAAAAACTCTTGTTGAATTTGCAGTAGACGTGTTGAAATGCCGCAAATAAGTACGCGGAATAAAATTCGAGGCTGCTAGAGTATTAAGGGCAACACGACTACACTGTGCACCTATCCTTTAATGCAAGGCTGACCCTAGGGAAGCGGATGGTGGAATCGCAAGCGGGCGCCGAGCTACTGTGAGCCGCTGCTCTCACTGGTGACTCCTGAGTCCTGACTACTTGAAGGTACGGAATCCGATTAGTTAAGACATAGGCTGGGGTAGGACTTTGGGAGTCTTCTTCAAAGTTTGCCAACGATCAGTTGTGGTTCTCCCAAGATGATGATGTGGGGATTAAAGGTCACTGTGCCTTTACCCCGGTTATGTACAATACTCAAACACATATATAAATGAATGAAAAAGAAGATTAGGGTGGTTCTGCACCCACCAAAACTTGTGTGGCTCTCTGTCTCCCTCTCTCTCTCTCTCTCTCCTTCTTCCGTTCTTGCTTCCGTTGAGAGCACTCTCAACTGGTATCAGAGCCCGGGTGATCTAGCTGAGCGTGCGTGAATGCTTGAAGCTCAGCAGCTCTGTGGGAGGAAGGAGAAGCTCTGTGGGAAGCTTTGTGGGCGACTTTACTTGCATCCGAGTGTGCAGAGACCTTGGAGGAACATTTGGAAAAGTCACTTTGGCTTTGGGAAGTGGTTTTGAGAGCCTGTTAAGAGCTTTCAAAGAAAAAGTCATTTTTTGAGCTTTTCTCTGTTCCGTTCGATGACAGAGACTCCATATTGACTTGTAGAGGCAACTATTGCTTGCTTTTGGTGTCCACATTACTTCAGGAGCTTGGAAACACCTTCATTCTTGAATTTGGGATCATTTCATTGGATTTCTGACTCACTGTGTCAGTTCCTGCGTTTTTTGCCCGGGTGTTGGAACTCAAGTTTGGAGCAACCATTTGCAGATCTGTCAGTTCCGGTGGACTCAGGAGGTCCTAAAACTTCTATGTTGCTCATCATTCACACTCCGGTGGAGTTTACAAACAGCTCTGTTTCAAAAGACGTTTTTCAGCCCGTGTGTTGGACCCAGTGATTGAGACCACGGTTTCCAAAACCATCTGTCCCATTGCGTTCCAGACGCCCAAAACATGGTTGTTAAGATACTCGTGTCTTATGGTAAGACACTTAAGATACTTAAGACACGTGTCTTACCTTAAGACACGTTTAGACACGCTCTAAATTTTTTTTATAAAATTAAAAAAACCCTACGTTTTGGACAATGGAACCTTAGACTTTGCATTTTCGTTTCGCCGTACAAGCCGTCCGGTTCCGTACGCTGTTTCACCTCTCCCGCACAACTGCTGACGATTTGCCGTACAAACTTCACGTATCTCGTACAGACAGGACGTACACACCGTACGGACTCGAGTCTTGACGTACACACCCCGTACAAATCTGCCGTACACCGTACGGATCCACCGTACACTGTACGGATTTACTGTACGTTCATTTTTGGCACCTTCTGCACCTGCTGGTTTGGGTGACGACCATCAACGTTGGAGGCTGGAGCTCAGCCTGCCTTCAGGTTCACATTGTGCACACTGCATCGTTTGCTTCAGCCTTCTTTTATCTTGTTATATAGTGCTGGCTCCACTCTGCATCTTGCTTTCTCCTTTCCCAAAAAATTGGGGCAATTATGGGCTGATTCCTGAAATCCCTAAGAAAGTTGGCCCTCTTCTGGGTTTGTTTCATATAAGAGCCTGCTAGAATAACAGTAAATTTAAAGGGGGCAAAGTATGGGCTGAAAGCCCTAATTAATTTGGCCTCCTTAGGGCTGCATAGATGATAGCACCTTATGCATTAGACTTGTCACTGCTTAATGCTTGAGCCTTCAAGCTTCTATTGCAGCTTGCTTCAAGCTTGGCATGTGCATTTCTCAACACAATTAGTCTATAGATTGCAGTTCACTTGCTTGTTCTACTTCTCCCAAAATTTATATTGAATTATGCTCGTGTGCATGCCAACATGACAGGTCGCAGGTCATAGCAGCAGAGAATTATAGCATAGCAACAGAGAATTACAGCATAGCAGGCTGCAGCAGAGATTTACCATGCCTAAATCTCCAAATCCACTTTGGGGGATCCATACCACTATGATTAACCCCGCTGTGGCAACGGGGTCAAGAAACAAAGAGTGGAAATGCAATTATTGTGGCGAGCCTTTTGTGAGCTCAGCGACACGTCTTATTCTCCATGTGTCTGGACTTGGTGGTAGGGGAATTGGTGGATGTACTTCTGTTCCTTTTGAGATTGCGCAGAAAGTTATCAGAGATCATCCAAAACTTTGTGGTGGACCTAGTACCATGCCTGCTGCCTTGCAAGATGAGGATTTGTTGGGGCCTGAGTCTCACACTATCAACCTTGATGATGCTATGGATAGTGACTCTAGTGCTATTGGTTCCTCTCATGCAAAGAAGAGGGCTAGGAAAGAGGGCATTGCTTTTGCTACATCCTCACAACCATCCACCACTATGGCTACTTCGAAAAAGCACCAGGGGACTTTATCAGGTGCATTGTCCACACAGTCTTGGCAAAAAGAGCGGCAGCGTTTTGGCAAATATTGAAATTGGGAGGACTGTGATTGAATGCAATTTTGCTTTCAATGTCCTACAAACACCACAGTGGAAGAGGATGATCAAGGCAGTGGCAGCTGTGGGAGCTACAGATACATGGACAGGTGTGACATATGGTGCGATGAGGACATCTGTGTTGGAGGAGGAGATAGGCAGAATTAACAAAGCTCTTGATCCTATCAAGGAGGGATGGAAGAAATTTGGTTGCAGCATTCTGTCTGATGGTTGGAGTGATGTTAGGAGGAGGGGCATCATTAATATATTGGTATCCTCATGCCTTGGTACGTACTGAAAGCTGTTGATACAGGTCGAGGAGGTGCTAGCACTACAGGTGAAGTCATTTTTCAGCATATCCGAGCAGCTATCATTTGAGATAGGGCCTGAGAATGTGGTCCAAGTTGTTACAAACAATGCAAGTAATTGTGTGAGGATGGGAGAGCTTGTGGAGGCAGAGTTTCCTTCCATTGTATGGACTCCTTGTGCTTCACATTGCCTAGACCTTCTCATGGAGGACATCGGTCGGCTCCCTTGGATTGCTAGTGTGATGCAGACTGCTAGTACCATTGCAGCCTTCTTTAAGAAGAAGCCCAAGGCCTTGGCCATATTCAGGGAGCATAGCAACTTGGAAATTGTCCGGCCATCGAAGACACACTTTGCATACATGCACATTGTTTTGGAGCGCCTTCTTGCAGTGCATGCAGCTCTTCGACAAACAGTGGTGTCTCGGATGTGGTTAGAGTGGCCTGACTCTACCAGGGCAGAGAGCATGACAGTACAGAGGATGTGCTTGGATCACTCACTTTGGACTGACATGGAGTCCATAGTGAAAGCTCTCCATCCTTTATTCGCTGTCTTGCGGGTGACTGATATGGAGGGAAGTACTCTTGGCTTGGTCCATCATTTCATGGAGCAGTTGCGTGTTTCGCTGAGTACATGTAGCTCCCTCGCACCTGAGAGGTAAGGTTGGTCTATGTCCATTATATTAATAAGTAATGAATCATCACTTATCATAAATCCATTATCAGTGACAAGTGTTTATTATAATTTACAAATTATGTTGATATGTAGATTGGAAGAAATAAGGTCTCTAGTGGATACGAGATGGCAGTTCATGTGTAGGCCCATCCATGGGCTTGCAACACTTTTGCATCCACTGTTTAAGTCAGCTGATTTATTCAATAAGCCAGAGTTATTGGCGAATAGAGATGCCTACATAGGGAGGGTTTTTTCAGAGGATGAGCAATTGGAGTTGGACTTGGAGCTTTCTCAGTATCAGAATAGTGTGGGTGCTTCCTTCTCTAGACCCACGTCTAGAAGGAAAGAGATTTGTGTGAAGCCAATTGAGTGGTGGGAGACATATGGCTACTCCACTCCTCGAGTGCGGAAGTTGGCTCTCCGGATTTTATCTCAGGTGAGAGCTGAGACATATATCTTTGAAGTTTGGCATTTGCTATTCCTGGTTAGGTAAAGTTTAAACTGTAAATGTAGATGATGAGTGATCTTGATTCTCACTCCTTTAATCTCGATTTGTAAATGCCAATCGGGATTTGGAACCAAATGGCAAAAGGAATGTGCCAGCAGGAGCATGCGAGAGGAACTGGAGCTCCTACTCTTTGATCCATACGAAAATAAGGAACAAGTTAAGCACAAGGCAACTCGAGCGCTTAGTATACTGCCGTGCAAACTTGAGGCTTATAAGAAAGCTTAAAAACTTGGCAGGTCCAATGCAGGTAACATTGGTAGCTACTAGCTTGAGTCTATTGTAACATGTTCACAGTTCTATCATCTATGATTTCGATTCTAAATATATCTAGGAAATTGAAATCATAACAATGAACATTGAACATAATAACATATGCTTCATTGCTTCTAAATGTTGTTGCAGGTGGATCCTACAACCATTGACATAACCGAGTTGCCTACTTATGCTAGAGTTGAAGCTGATGAGGAGGAGATATATGCACAGCTACATAGAGAGCTAGAGACCATAGATAGACGAGTCACTCGTTCACGTTGTAGATCAGCATCATCAGCCATTGCTATTCCAGCACAGAGGGACACATCAGAGGGCAGGGGCAGAGGCAGAGGCAGAGTCAGAGGCAGGAGTGGTGGAAGAGGAGCACGAGGTCATGGTTGTGCCATCCGACGTGGCCATGGGAGAGCCGTGGCTATGGCCAGTACCTCGTCAGATACACCTATGCGGTCTGCCTTGGACGAGGAGGAGGGGGAGGATGAGGAGGAGGAGGAGGAGGATGAGGTGCCCGAGGAGCCACAGTATGATAGTGAGGGTAACACTATCACTGATGGTGACTTTGGATCCAGCAGTGGCAGTGACCTAGCAGATTCAGAGTCCAGACTAGGATGAGTCTTGAGAGACTTGACTCTTGACTCAGATTCAGACTAGGATGAGTCTTGAGATTCAAAAGTTTTCCAGTCAGTTATATGTATGAGGATTCAGATTTCATTCAAATTTCATGTGGCATTGGCCGAGTTATTTATGACATATGTTTAAACTTTATTGAAGACTATGATGATTGACTCTTAACTACATTGTACTTCTAAAATGTTAAAACTTAAAACTAGCAGCTAGTCATGCAGCATGCTACATTGCTACCAAGTTGTACTTATACATACTTATATTTTTAAATTTAATATTTATTTAATATTATTATAACTGGAAAACGTGTCTTACGTGTCTTATCTTTAAGACACTTTAGACACTCGTGTCTAAAGCGTGTCTAACGTGTCGTGTCTTAACGTGTCTTACAACTATGGCCCAAAAACCCCTACCTGTCAGTTCTTGCGCAATTCGGTGGAAGATTTTCAGAGTTATAGATCTCTGTGTATTCGATTTCGTCTCTCTGTTATGCATTTTTCATTCTAAGGTTTTGAAACCTTAGATTTATGCCACATGGCAGTGGATAAGTGTTGACTCCCATTTCTCACTCATCGGTTGGGATTTTGGAGTTCTGGCAGAAGAGAGATATTTGCAGATTTTCTTGCTGATTCCGATTATGCAATGGCACCCATGTTTTGAGGCATCTCAGGTTCTATTTTCAGTAGCGCTCATTACCGTGGGACTATGATTTCTTGAGCATACCTTATGCAGATCACTTTGGTTGCAGTTTGAGCAGTGTGCGCTCATTCGTGGTGTGCATTGGGTTGTAGTGGATGATTTATAGGCCATTTGGATGCATTGCGGTCCTTATTGGATGCGCTGATAGGCCCAAATTGCCTTGTGGGATGCCATTTTTATGGACGCTTTGCACATGGATGCTATTTTAAGCTGAGGGACAGCTTTGACACATTGCAGGTGATGCACTGATAGTGCTATGCTCTCTTGGATGAGATATTATTGATGCATATGCCAGTGGATGGTGTTTATGCTTGAGTCATTTGGCACTTATTGGCATTTTCTTTTGGGTCAGATTTGCTCATATGGATGCATAGTATATGCACATGAGTCAGATGTATCTTTTGATGCTTTGAGCTTTTGGTGATATTTCAATCTATTGTGGCATACACATTTGGATGCACCTGGTATTTGTTGTGATTCTCTCTTGCAGGAACTAGCATTTGGGATTTTGCTTTATTTGCATTATGGCATCCTCTTCCATGTCTGAAAAGGAGTTTTTCAGCATTAAAAAGTTTGATGGGACAAACTTTTCTTTGTGGAAAGAACAGATAAGGGATGTGCTTATTCAAAAGAAGCAAATTGAACCCTTGGCAGGGATTGAAGCTAAGCCTGCAAATATGTCTGAGGATGATTGGAATGAGTTGGATGCATTAGCAAAGTCTACTATTAGACTTCATCTTGCAGAGTCAGTTTATTTCACAGTAGTAAAATGAGCAGACTACGGAAGATTTGTGGAAGAAACTGTGTGCCACTTATGAGAAGGAAACTGCCTCTAATAAAGTTTACCTCATGAAGAGGTTGTTTGAGCTGCAAATGAAGGAAGGGGTCTCCATTGCTTCTCACTTGAATGAATTCAATATTATTTTCAGCTAGCTTCAGGCTCAGAAGATGAATTTTGATGCGGAGACTAAGGCAATATTTCTCTTATGTTCATTGCCATCCTCATGGGATACCTTCCGTACAACTGTTGGTAACTCTGCACCTGGTGGAGTACTGAAATTTGATGATGTTGTGGGTAGCTTGTTGGCCGAGGAGATTAGACGGAAGTCTATGGATGGCAACAAGCAGGATGCAGCCTTAAATGTGCAAAGGGGTAGATCACAGTTCAGGGGGAAGTCCCAAGAAAGAGGGAAGTCACGTAGCAAATCCAGGGCACGGAACATTGAGTGTTACCAGTGTGGCAAGAAGGGCCATATGAAAAAGGATTGCTACAAGCTAAAAAGAGAGCAAAGGGATAAGAAAAAGAATGCAAATTGGGGTGCAAATCAAAAGGAAGAGAGTCTAAGGGAGGACAAAGGAAAAGTGAAGATCGAGGAGATCAATGCAGTCACACATGATAGTGACAATGACGTTCTCTTCATGTCTAGTTTATCTGCAGACTTGCTTACCACTTCAGATTACCACTTCAGATGATGCATATTCCCAGGATTGGATTTTGGATTCTGGTGCTTCATTTCATGTTACTCCCCATAGGGAATGGTTCTCCACTTATGATAGTGGAAAGACAGGTTGTGTGCATCTCGGAAATGACTATGCATGTGACATAGTGGGAGCAGGTGACATAAAGTTTTCTTTTGCAAATGGGTCTGCATTTGTTTTGAAACATGTGAGACATGTGCCTAAGCTGACCAAGAGTCTTATTTCAGTGGGTCAGCTAGATGATGCTGGTTTTCACACCACTTTTGGCTTTCAGAGTTGGAAAATTCAAAAGGGCTCTATGCTTTTGGCCAGGGGTGCCAAGTGTGGGACTTTGTATCCCTTACATGTATCAGGGGTATTTGATCATGTTGTTGCAATAACCGAGCAGGCAAGCACTTCTTTGTGGCATTGCAGGTTGGGGCACATGAGCCAGAATGGAATGAAACTCTTATGCCGTTTGGGTTATGTACCGCATTTGAGTTTCTCTGATTTTGAATTTTATGAGCATTGGCTCTATGGGAAGCAGACTAAATCAGCCCATAAAAGAAGGGGAAAGAAAGAGTTTGAAATGCTTGATTTAGTGCATTCAGACGTATGTGGTCCCATGCCTACACAGTCATTAGGCGGGGCTGAATACTATGTGACATTCATTGATGATGCAACTAGGAAAGTGTGGGCTTATGCTATAGCTCGGAAGAGTGATGTGTTCCAGGTATTTCAGAAATGGCTGGCCTTGGTTGAGAATCAGTCAGGTAGAATGCTTAAATGCCTACGGACTGACAATGGTGGAGAGTATCTCTCTCATGACTTTCAACATTTCTGTGATACACGTGGGATTAAGAGGGAGCTCACATCCCCTCGTACTCCAGAGCAAATTCCAGTTACAGAAAAGATAAACCGTACCATTCAAGAAAGGTTGCAATGCATGCTTTCCAATGCAAGTCTTTCTGGTGGTTTTTGGGCTGAGGCAATGAAGACTGCAGTGTATGTGATCAATAGATCACCTAGTAAGAGTTTGGATGGTGGTATTCCTGAAGAGGCATGGAGTGGCAAGAAGCCCTCTTACTCTCATTTGCGTATATTTGGGTGTGAGGCATATGCACATGTGCCAAAAGAGCTTCGAAAGAAGCTAGATCCTAAGTCTAGGAAATGCATCTTTCTGGGTTATGGTGAAAGTGGAGAGATGGGCTATCGTCTCTGGGATCCAGAAGCAAAGAAGATCATACGCAGCCATGATGTGGTCTTCAATGAGAAGAAGATGCATAAAGCACCCATGAGGGATGTGGAAATGAGGAGAATCACTTTCCAGGATGTGAATCCACCTTCATATGTTGATAGACAGCAAGCTGTCCATGCACCAAATGTGCAAGAAATGGTACAACCAAGTACTCCCACAGGTATACAATCAAGGGTAGATGATGGATCATCTATTGGTGGAAATGATGAGCCAAATGTGGCTGATATGCAAGTGGGACAGCAAGCTGAAATGCCCTTGAGAAGATCATCTAGAGTGTCTAGACCGCCTGATAGGTTTGTTCCAAGGGTAGACTATGTGATGCTTATTGATTGCGGGGAGCCTTCTTGCTATAGAGAGGCTATGATGCGTGAGGATCAACGCAAGTGGGAGTATGCTATGCAATCAGAGATGAGTTCACTTATGAAGAATAAGACTTGGGACTTGGTTTCTTTGCCACATGGAAAGAAAGCATTGCCATGTAAATGGGTCTACAAAATGAAGGTCACAGGTGATGATGTGCCTAGGTACAAGGCCCGTTTGGTGGCTAAAGGGTTCAAGCAAGAGAAGGGTGTGGACTTTGATGAGATATTCTCTCCAGTTGTGAAGATGACCACACTTAGATGCATGCTTGGACTAGTGGCAGCAGAGGATATGGAGCTTATGCAGATGGATGTCAAGACAGCTTTCTTGCATGGGGATTTGCATGAGGAAATTTACATGGTGCAGCCAGAAGGCTTTGAAGAAAAGGGCAAAGAGCATTTAGTTTGCAAGCTGAAGAAGAGTCTCTATGGTCTTAAGCAAGCGCCTAGAGAATGGTATCAGAAGTTTGATGCTTTCATTCGGTCCCAGGGTTTTAGGAGGAGTGAAATTGATCACTGCCTCTACACTAAAAGGGCTAAGGATAGTAGCCTGATAATCCTGGCACTATATGTGGATGATATGCTATTGGCTAGCAAGAATACTTATGAGCTAGATGCATTAAAGGCCAAGTTGCATGAGGCCTTTGATATGAAGGATTTGGGATTTGCAAGTCATATTCTTGGTATGCGCATCACGCGTGATCGGAGTAGGAAACTCCTTTGGCTTTCACAAAAAGAGTATGTTACAAAAGTATTGCAGCGTTTCAATATGGAGGGGGGAAAGGCAGTGAGTACTCCATTGCCTCCATATGTGAAACTGAGTCATACAGATAGTCCCAAATTAGATGAGGAAAGGGCCATGATGGCCAAGGTTCCTTATGCATCAGCAGTTGGGAGTCTTATGTATGCTATGATAGCTACTAGACCAGACATTGCATTTGCAGTGGGAGTTGTTAGCCGGTATATGGCTAATCCAAGAAAGAGACATTGGGAGGCAGTTAAGTGCATCATGAGGTACATGAAGGGTACCAAGGAGATGTGCATTTGCTTTGGTAGAGGAGACATGCGTGTACTTGGGTACACAGATTCAGACTATGCAGGGCATGTGGATACTAGGAGATCCACTTCTGATTATGTGTTCATCTTTGCAGGTGGTGTAGTGTCGTGGATGTCTCGCGCACAGAAGTGCGTTGCTTTGTCTACCACAGAGGCTGAGTATGTTGCAGCTACAGAGGGTTGCAAGGAGGCTATATGGCTTGATCGGCTAGTGGGAGATTTGGGGATTCATACAGGTGTACCGACATTGCATAGTGATTCCATGAGTGCTATTCAGCTAGCACGGAATTTGGTCTTTCATGCAAAGACCAAACACATTGAGGTCAGGTACCATTTCATCAGGGAGGTACTTGAGGACAAGCGCATAGAGCTTGTCAAGGTTCATACAGATGATAACCCCGCAGATATGCTGACGAAGAGTCTACCTAGTCAGCGGTTTGAGTATTGTCGTGTATTGATGGGCATTGGATAGTATGCTCACTGGTTGTTCTCCCTTAAAAGCACATTGTCCTTTAAGTAGGAGGTTGTGGGGGTTAAAGGTCACTGTGCCTTTACCCCGGTTATGTACAATACTCAAACATATATATAAATGAATGAAAAAGAAGATTAGGGTGGTTCTGCACCCACCAAAACTTGTGTGGCTCTCTGTCTCCCTCTCTCTCTCTCTCTCCTTCTTCCGTTCTTGCTTCCGTTGAGAGCACTCTCAGATGACGCCAGTCTGAGTACTTGGCGCGATCTTTAAGGCTCAAGACCTAAAGCTCAATGCACACTTTCCTGAATGCAAAATTTTCTCTCTCCCATGACCACAAGCTTTATCTCGGCATAAGTGTCACATAGTCCTCTTGAATCTTCCAAAGGACTTCTCTCCCTTTCAATTTCCACACGAGGGAGCTTCTCTTTGATTCCTTCGCAAGAGCGTGACTAAGACTCTGATACCACTGAAACCAAGAGGTAATCTTTTCAACACATGAATTCACCACATAATCAATTGGAGAAGAAGAAACACAATCACACCATGAAAGTGACAGCAGAATGGGTACAATCTCCCCCCCTAGATGAGTGGCTCACGCTTTTCCATCTAGAGTATTTATGATATTTCATAAAAGCACCAAGGAGCCAAAATTATCCCTCTCATCCAAAAATAAGGGATTTGCTTTACATAGCCATCTTAGGTCCCAAAATGAATTATGTCCTCAACAAAATATATTGCTCAAACTTGCAATAATAAAACAAATGCAAAATTGGCCCACGGCCATATATAATGCGCTGTGCGATACCTCGATCGGTACCCTCGCATTAACTCCAATCCTCGCTATGAGTTCCATCACCTGTACTCAAGCCACCAATTACATTAGTTATTAACAATCGATTGAACGAATCACCGAATCAACCGATCCCAACATAACCGTGCTCAAAGACCGTGCTCAAAGCACAATAATCAAGCACAACACCAATAACACTAGTGACATCAGTATTAACATGGAATCACCCATAATACCGACCATCTAGCATAGCAAAACACAAGCTAGTCAGGCGTCCCCAACTAACGACACAAAGTATCCACTAGGACCCCCGCCGCGTCCGGTGCGCTCCTATGTAGTACTTTGCCATAGTCACACTTGACTAAAATAATGAAATCCAAAGCAAGATATATCAGAAAATATAATTTTCGTAACACGGGCAAGCTTCAAATGAGAGTGGAGACTCTTATATGGCGGGAGGAAAAGAAATGGTGCTTCTGCTGTGATAAGTTTGCAAACTTGCAAGAGATTGCAAGAATAAGAAGGAAAATTAAAAAAAGATGAGAGTCAAAGTCAGAGGAGGCAGATGCTGTGAAGAATCCTTCCTAGTGCATTGCTCATTGCAACACTAAGGTAAGATAAGTACATAGACAAATGAACATGTTCATGTCAGAATATAGAGAGATCAACTGCACTAGAGTTTTGTGAATATAGAGGATAGCCATAGTCACTCAATTAGCAAGGCTAAGGACATACAAGTCATGAGGATGAGGCAAGACAATCAGATTGGAGGAATGAGGTACATTGAGATAAAGGAAGTTGCATTAATTCAGATTTACAAAGGTTTGAATAGGTGAATGGGCCTCTATTAATAGGGTAATGGAGGTCTAGTTGCATGACATCATACGATACACAGTAGACCTAGTCAAGAACTTAGTGTCAGAGACTTGTAAGCCACTGGCAATGCAGGAAGTTGGTTTCCATGTAGGCAGCACATAAGGCTGCTATGTGGGCATCGATTGGACTGCCACATGGGCACTGCAGCATCCCAGTGTGCTGGAAGGCAAAGTAAATGGGCAGGCCCCTGGAGGCATGGAAGCCCTAATAGAGACCTAACCAGAAGCTGGAGCAGTGGCCCGGGGATTCGGCAGAAGAAAGGCCTGGCCGGCCCATTTCTGTTTGGCTAGGGGATGTGGACTAGGTCGGGATATGGAGCATGAGTTGGTCCAAAAGGGCCGACCTAGGCCCCATACCCCAAAGGCATTTTGGATTAAAATTACAAGCATTTATAATAAATTTAGAAGTAGAAGACATCTTGTGTTTGGCTCCACGACGGATTATCCCTTTTCAAGTTCAGTTATGCTTCTGCATTACTTAATGAACACACACGGATGCTAATATGCCCTACTTCAGGGCCTATGCCATGGCTTGCATAGCAGCCCACATGGCTGCACTTCTGCTAACCTATGTGCTGACAAGGGTGGGCGTACTGGCTGCCTAAAACAAACCTAAGAAGGATGTACTGTTGCTGTCTACATAACAGCCCTTTTGTTCAGCCTATGTGACATGCATTTCCTCTGCCGCACAGCTTCTCTCAATCCCATCCCTCTAAAGAGGAGGTCTCTGATACCTGTTATAGCCAAGACTGAAATCCGAAGAAATTAGAAGCCTTGAGCATCATGAGACGCAATTATAGCAAAGCATCAAGGTAGAACGATTGGTTGTTTGAAGCGACCGGAAGGCAAGAGCTGTGGCCTGGAGAAATCACGAAAAATAAGAAAGAATATGGAACAGCCGAGCTGCAAGGTCCGTTATATTGGCAGACGGAACATCTTTAGGACGATGCATCCCAAAGCCCATACATTTGATAGGAGACCCTGCTCAATGCCCTGGACTGCCATCCACAAGAATGCAAATTGCAACTAGGACCCTCTGATTTTTGAACACCTGCGAGCTCCTCTTGATTGCCCCAAAACGAGGGATCTTGATGCCAGAGAGTTATTCAATTCGCCACCGGAATTCTAGAGGAGTTCAGAGATTCTGGCATGCACTCAAGGAAGAGGGTGAAAAGGTAGGGAATGGCTAGCCAAGGAGGCTTACGATAATGAATTAATACCTAGTGTATTTTGCACCGGCTAAATTTGGAAAAAACTGACTAAAATTTTGGTGTGCCTTTAGAATCCTGGTTGAGATTTTGAATATTTTAAAAAACCAGCTCACTTAGAGATCGTCCTTAATTTGACTTGTTGGGTAAAAAGTTTGAGTAAGCCCTTTGGTGTTACATTTTGTATTTAGAGCCTCGAGTCAATATGTATATGTGGCTTCAAAAATAAATTAGATAAAAAAGCAAATTGACAAGGTAGGTTAAAAAGCAAATTGACAACGTAGGTGTTTTAAGTAGACGTGCCACTTAATTTCACTGAAAATTTGGTGTAGAATTTGATGTTTTTGACATCGCCCATGGTTCGGAGTGGGTCACGACACCCAAAATGGCTTTTGAAACGCTGAGAATGGACACCCAAAGGGTTGGAAAAGCCAAAAAAGGCCTGGAAAAAGATTGTGTAGTAGAATGCGATTTGGACAGTTGGAATTGGTTCTATTGCACAATCTTTTTCCGGACCTTTTTTGGCTTTTTTGGGTCTCTTATCCATTCTCGCGTACACTAGATATTATTAATGAAAAAGATATCCCTATTGAAAGTAAGATTTTTTTCCTACTTTCCTCTTTTTTATGCTTTTTTTCGATGTTACGTAGGCCCTCCTTTGATTGGTGGAGGGCTATTTTCTTCTAGGCTAAAAGGCCCCAAAATGAGCTCTAAAGTTTCCTAATGCCAAGGAAGAATTTTTAATGTTTCATCTAAAGGACATATGTTTGAGTTTCCTAGTGGCATTCGCTTCGTCGACTTGTCGCCGCTCAAGTCGACAAGTTTGAGTATCCCAGTGGCATCCGCTTCGTTGACTTGTCATTCAAGTCGACGAAGCGGATGCTACTGGGATAGTCGAACTTATGTCCTTTAGACGAAACGTTCCACCTCCAGCTAATGCTTGGGTAGAAATGGCATTCCGCTAAGGGAATTCCACCTCTAGCTAATACTTGGGTAGAAATGGCATTCCGCTGAGGGAAATAGAGCATTTAGACTACATATTAATTTGTTCTTCTTGACCTCAAAAAAGGTGCACCACATTTGTTAGCTTAAGTTTACTAGCGACATAGTTCAAACAAACTGCGTATGTTCCTGCACCACTTAGAAATGGATTTGTTTTCTTCGTAGGTAGTTGAGCAAAAAGCTTGCGATCGCAAATTCCATTCAAGTGGCATTAGAAGTACAATGCATTCTTCATAGGTGATTGAGCATTCTTGTTTGCAATTGCAAATGGTTTTTGGTGTTTGGAATATAGTTAAGTAGACACATTGCAAAATCAGTTTAGTTAGCGTTTTTGTACTACGCATCTACATGTTGTTGCATCACTATGAATTGGCACTGCAAGCATGACGAAAGTGACTAAATAGAATGTTAGAATGACAATGAAAAAAAAGCTAACGAAATTGCATATGCTAGTAGTTTACAACTGCGTTGTTAGGCATACTAAGGCAATTGTCTTGTCAGCCTTGTAGTTGACACCTTGCAATTGCAAAAAAAAATAAATTGCAAATCAACCATGGGTGTAAGCAATTGCAATCGCAATACTGATACGTTTTAGTTCATCCAAATGTTTGATTTGGAAAGGGACTAAATTTTTCTTCTATGTGTAAGGGTTGGGAGGGCTAGGCGACCATTGTGTGTAACTAGATTGTGACATGGTGCCTACTTCCCATGGGGTTGTTCCAACCTTTCTACTAACCTTGTACTTGAGAAATACCTAGAAGATGTAGGCTTTTAATACAATGAGTATGGTGGATACTATACTTAAAACTAATATCCAGACACTAAAATACAACCCCTCATTTGAAGATGGTTCAAATGGAGATGCACTTGGAAACATCTACCTTGGACATGGTTTGGAAAGATGATACTTCCTCGATGAAGACCAGCTTGCATGTGTTTTGTTTTGAGTGCCAGTTTTTTCTATGTGAGGCACTAACACCCACTAGACAACCACAGAGAACTTTTTCTCCCCACCTTAAGTATTTGGCACCACCTTAAGTGTGGACTTCCTATACCATAATTAACTTAAGGAGTAGAGAAGATCCCAGGACTGTAATGGACCCATCCATGTTGGACTGGCCTCGGGCCCCTAGGTTTTTGGCTCACCATACTAAAACTCCATAAATAGCCGGTGCTCGATTCAAACAAGAGCTGCCTTATCAATGAATGCATTTGTGATTTGACTTCCTTCTCCTTGTAGCTCGAGTCTGTTTATTTTTTTCTGCTGCAATGGAGTTCCCCAAACTTGTTCTCCCTTGAATTCTAGCTTTCCTTATTTGTGTTGAAGTCTTGTGTTTTGATCTTGCACGCAATCATGTTCTTGGCTCGTTTTAAGTTTTTGCAAATTGACAAATCACATGGCTAGACAAGTAACCCCATTGGCACTATTGCATCCCTTACTTCCGAGGAGACTCACAGCATGGCTTTACCCTTTTCTATGGATAGAATATTCAATCAAGAGAGTTATCTAACATCTTATCGGAGGAGTTTTCGGGCCTTATCATGTTAACTTCTTGCCAAAACTCTCTCTTCCATGGGTCATTGTGCAAGAAATTGCCTACCGAAGCTCAGTGCTTTCCTCTTCTCAAAAACAAAATCTCCTCCAACATAATCAGTGTGAAGAATATCCCCGACTTAGTAGTGTCTTCACTGTAAAAGTCCTCCACTGAAACATCACCTTTCGAATCAAACCCATAGAGTCAACACAGTTTTTAAAAGCATCACAAAATAAAGATGAGCTGCTACTAATTCAACATACCCACTTTTGGACCTGGTGTTGTCTTCAATGAGGCCTTGAGAGTAAGAAATTTGAAAAGCAATAAAGGTTTTGATGTCCTGCCTTTATTTCTCAAAATCTGGCCTCTACAATGTCTATTTGTTCATGAAACTTTTCATGTTGGTTATTTCAAATATGTTCTTCCTAAGTTTCAAGAGTATATGATTTTGCATTTCATAAATTGTCATATTCACTTTGAGATTTACTCGAGATTTAATACTACCTTTGGAGTTGGTGAGAAACTTATATTCTATTAGGGATGGAAAGAGCTTTCATAAATTCCCATCCTAGGATCGTCTTACAATAGAAACTATCCATGCTTGCTTGCACAACATCTAGGTCTATTATAGTCGACATGTCTATGCATCTAGTTGCACCCGTCTAGCCTACTCTATTCAAGCTCTTTCTTTTTTAAAAAAAAATCTAGTAGTTGCTTATAATTGGCCATTTTTCTTCGTACATGCTTCATCATCACACATGCTTTTTCACAGTTTGTTTAGTCATGTTTTTCTATACCTCACCAATAATTGAACTTGTTCAATAAAAATATGTGTTTGCTACTATGTAGGTATTCATTCAAACACAATCGTAATCAACAAAAGGAGCATATGAGTAAATTGTTACAGGTAAACTTTTAAGATCCGAACTAAGTAAAGAAGAACATAAAGCTGAGTAAAACATAGAGCTAGAAATAGAGCCAATAATAAAAGTTGACTAGAGAGGGGCATGCTCTCTCGTTTATAAATAACCAGAGAGGAAATATATCACCTCTCCCCATACTTCATGTATGGATTTTCTTTTTGTTTTTTACAACTTTCTTATTTTACAGATTTCTTACGAAATGTATCACCTCTCCCCATACCTCATGTATGGATTTTCTTTTTGTTTTTTACAACTTTCTTATTTTACTTTTCTTAATTAAAATTTAAATTTTGTTATTTTGGGTTTTTTAAAAAGTGTATTCTGCAATTGAATATGCATTCAAACTTAAACTTATGATTATACTTAACCAGCCCTCTCTTTTTAATACATGTTCTTAATGATGAGCCAAGGAATCAAAAGAAATTTGCTAGGGAGAAGCCTAGCTGAAAATACATAAAGGCGCCATGAGCGATCCATAACTCAACTTGTGTCTTGGGACATATATCCTTGCATAATAAAAAATGATTAGCCAAAGGTGTAGAAATAGGTTTTGCATTCTCCATTCCAGACCTTTCCAATACCTTTTTAGTGTACTCACTCTGAGACAATGTCAATTTGTGGTTTTTCTTGTCTCTTGCTATTCTCATGCCAAGGATTTGATTTATAGCACCCGAATCCTTCATTACAAATGTAATGCAAAATTGATGGAGAATAAGGCCATTCCTAGAATTGTAGTTGTTGCTCATTATATCTCAAAGGTTACTTCCATGTTATCAAAGAGAGAGAATCACAAATCATGCGAGCAATCCCCTTATTCATGTATTTGTTGGAGCTCTAGTTTCTAAAAATTGCTAATTGTTGGTACATCACAAATAATAAAAGAGCTCTCGCTGATATTTACAAGGAGGAATAGGTCTGATGGACCTTAAGTCACATCTCATCTTTAAAATTTTCTTACTTAATTTTCTACCTCTTAAATATTATTGAAAGTATAATCAAGATTATACTCCAAATTAGCGATTATGTTCTCAATAACAAAATAAAACTATAGGACATTGGATTCAATTAATAAGTAAAGGCAACAAGATGCAAGCGTATCAAGTAATGCAACTAGATGAACCTTTGATTACTTGTTCCACAATAGAAAAAGAATATTAAACATTGGGTTTAGAATTAAAATATTGTACATATGGGTCACAATAGAGATACATGATATCTATATCCCATCCATCAAGATTCACACATAAATCTATTAAGAAATGAATTAAGATATTTTACACAAAGGCCATTTTTACAAAATTATAATTTGTTTTTCAAATGCTTGGAAAACATTATAATTTATTTGGATACTTATTAACTAAGGCATGCATTTACAAACTATTATTTCTTTTTTTCCTTTCGTTTGAGTGGTTATTTTTATTTATATATGTATGATGAAACATTATAAAAAGAAAAGTTTAGTCCCATGGTAACTTTTCAAATTTTAACACCATAATCATTGGGGTGGTTATATCTTTCCCCCCCTATTGTCTCAAATCATAAGACACTCTTTAAATAAAAATATATATCATGTTTTCAGAGGATTATTTTGCATTTTTTCTTTTACAATTAGTTCATCCCTATTGTTAAAATTCAAAAATAGTACTACATATGTAACATATATAATAATATGTTTTTCTGAAATGCCATCATGATTGTAAATTTTGAGTGTGCATTTTACTATCCAAGTCAACTTTTAATTTTTCCATTTAAATATGGTAGGAACACATCTTCTTTTCAAAGTCCTGATCTTTCTACTAAAGTACAAAACATGTTATAGCCGGATCTAGTCATGTGCTACTAGTTGTTGCCCACTAAAGAATTTGATGGGAAACCTCTCGAGGATGCCCAATGGGGAGGTGCCCAGGGTCTTCTTAAGGTGCAAAAATCTAAAAAGGTGGGTTGTTGAACCAAGAATCCTTTATAGCTCAACATAACAATGTCCACATTTCATCAAACAATGTCCACACTATGTGGAACAAATAGTGCCTAAAGGCTATAATGTCTAGAGGATGTGTGGATATTTGTGAATCCTTGAACACCATTAACTCACTCAAAGACTTGGTTGTTCTAGAAACACCAATTTTCACCACTATTTTGCACAAATTCATCATAAGGGTTTTACAGACTACACCCACCCATGCCCGCCCTTGGTGCATTGAATGCATATGGATAGTGGGTTGGATGTCGGTGAGGAACCTTCCCTGTCCATGATTCATGCACATGCCCATAGTGGGGTAATTTGTAAACACCCTAACTTGAGTGGTTTTGTCATCCTATCAAATTCCACATTTTTAGAAGCCATTATGAACATTTCTAATCAAATAAAAATGCATCACTCAAATGCACCATATACACAAAATAATCCACCCAATAAGCTAATGAGGAGTAGTAAAAATAACCTAAAATTGCACCTAAAAGGGATTCCAAACATAATGAAGATAAGGACACAAAGAGGTGTGATGCTTCCAAAGATTGCATAAACATAAGTGCAATTTTCATTTTATAGAATATCATCTTGAATTGGATCACAACTTGTGTGCACAACCATACTTGCAAATAACTTATCACATCAAAGATTGTAAATAATGACACTGAACCCATATGGGACCCTAGTGCTGATGACTACCCCTAGTCAATAGAAATGCATACACCTCAAATGCCACAATTAGAACCAATCCCAAAAGAACTTACCCATGGCATTCATGCCAACATTTTCAAGCAAGGGAGACACAAAGGAATTCAATACTTTATTTGTGCAAAAAATACCTATCATCCATATCAAAGATGGAGGCATAGTAATTGAAGATATTCCTACAAGCTCTTATCAAGGATCTATATGAGGGGTACCTCAATATGTGGATAAAAAATTCATGGCCCATGCTCTGACAATATTTTTATAATACAATTTATGGCATCTAACAAAATAATGTTGGATCTCAACCAAAGTGTATTAACTAAACCTCAAACAGTCATGAAAACTTAGACAAAGTAAAAGTGAACTTGGCAATGGTCATTCAAAAAATAGGGTACCATGATAGATTATTTCATAAAGCTACAAAGCACTCTCACAGATAAAAATCTTTCCCTAAATGAAAAACAATATAATAAGAAAGCTTTATCAAAGGATCGCATGAAGATATTTAGGAGAAAATGGATCATTATAGGTGCACAACAATAAGATTCATATACAATGTTTCAATCATGATTAAAGAATCAATTGAGAATGATCAAGCAATTTTCGACGTAGAATTGGAAAGATAAGTTTCCAAACACAAAATACCATACAAGTTGAGCTAGTCCTAAATTCGATCAGGCACACATAGGTTAACACACATAAAATCAAATGCTAGATGCACCAAATAGTAAAGAGGACCACCTAACAATAGTATCTTGAAAACAAGAACCTATGAAAATAGATATGCCAAATGGAGATTCCAAGAGCAAGCAAAAAGAAGAAGAAGAAGACATGAGCTAAAAAATGATCTGCAATTAGGTGACAACACCAAACAAAACCTACAATATATTTTCATATATATATATATTTTTCATATATTTTTATTTCTATTTTTATTTTTATACATATATTTATGTTTTAATGCATATATTTATATGCTTATATATATGAATCTATATATATATATATATATATATATATGTATGTATGTATATATGATGAATGAATGAGGATGCAATACAAATGATTTCTTGAAGGTTTAGACACAAATCTCTCCATTAAGGAAAAATTAGGTTATGGCATTAAGGAACATCTCTACCAACCAAACTCTTTAAGTGCAATAATGCTACATGAAATGATATAGAAGTAATATTTGAGGTGTCTTAGACATGAATGCCATACATGGATGAGCAACTAAATCATGGAAAGTGCCAACACAAAATATGGAACAATTCCAAGAACAAATTAAAATATTTAAAGCATTCCATGATGCTTGGCTACAACTCACCTCAATCAAACAACTTCCATAGAAGCTGGATAGTAAACTTATTTCATGCACTACAGAGAAGAACAATACTTGAGAAAAGCTCGTCAACAAAGAGACATGAGACTCTATCATGGATTCATCAACAAAGTGTGAACAACTCAACCATAATAAACTCAAGCCAAGGACTAATCAATAATGAATGTCACAGAGAACTCTAAATAAAATTCCTTAATGAAAGTATAGCTCAACAAAATTCCAACATGGATCCATTTCGATCATACATACATACATATGTAGGTACACACACACACACACACACACACACACACACACACGTGCACGTGTGCACGAGAGAGAGAGAGAGAGAGAGAGAGAGAGAGAGAGAGAGACGGATACGTATGCATATACATTGTGCTTGTAAGCATGCATGTGCACGTGTGTGTGTGTGTGTGTAAAGAAAGGATAATCTCAGTCTTAAATCTAGATTTAAAAAAAAAGAGGCGCATTGATTTGCACCCCACCGGCACTAATAACTAGATGCAACTTGAATGATGCTGTGTGGAAAGAAAGGATAGTGTCAATCTAAACTCTAGATTTTTAAAAAAAGAGGTGCATTGCTTTGCAACTAATAACTAGATGCAACTTGAAAGATTAAGCTGGGCATGGATCCAAAAATGTGCATCAAGGAAACCCACAACACCTAGGCCATGACAAAGGTTGCAACTTTTAACACACCATGAAATATGCTACATAGAAAATGGGTGCCTAAACAACAAAACATAGACCACAACAAGGTTAATACTACATCCAAAAGTTACAAATAGTCCTCAATAAAAATGTGTCCATGCAACCGATATCACCAATAAATACTTTTGATACATGAAAATTGTCAAATCTTGAGTCCCAAAGTATTTAAAAATAATATTTTCAACACATGAGAATAATCAAGCTTGAGTCCCAAAGTACAATTCACACATAGGCACATGCATCATAAGATCAAAGAATCGATAACAAGTGGAATTCCTATACCCACAAACTTACTACACACCATTTCTAACCCAACACCATCATCAATAATGGAATTGCAACTTTGAAAATACTTCTTTCTCACATATGGCCCAACTATAGACCCAATCTTAGCCCAACTGCCAATATTACTATCTACTCAATCATAAAGCTGAGAAGCTTTAAAAAATCAAAGTAGACTAACAAAAAGGAAATAGCATGGAGATTGAAACTTGAATTATCATCTTGGATTTTATTAGAAACAAATGAAAAAGATAATAAACTAGTGACACTCCATAAAACTCCATTTGAGGATGAACCACAAATAACAGCATGGTTCCACAATCATGAAGACCATGAATAAAATTGAGGATATGAATCTTGAAAAGCCTATGACTAAGTCAGTCTACCACTTAGGCACATAGGTTAACAAAAGAAAACAAAAGTTTTCCACATGTAAACATCATATATGTACAAACACAAGACCATTGGGTATGTAAGTTGTTAGGCATGTAATTCTAAAATCTAGGCATAGTCCCTAGGTGCATAGGTGATCAGAAACAAATATCTAATTTAAGAAACAAGAGACACCCGATAAATTGTAACAATGCACATGCACAATCCATAAATGAAAATAAGGAGTTGTTAAAAGACAATGGGTTCCACCAATACAAATCAACACATGAAGCAGGTACACCCAATTCAAAGGTATTGGCATTGTCAATGCTACAAAGCCACACCTAAAAGTCACTAACTAGATCCAAGGCTATCATTGTAAATCATTAGCCTCATCTCATTGATAGCCTCACCCTTGTCTCTTAGCCAACAATTAATCAAACACTAAGATCCTTGAGGCCATCCATTCATAAAAAATAGAATACCACAAGTAACAAAGAAAATTTTCTTTAGAAAAAATTGATATTGAATAAGAAAAAAAACAAGTTGAAAGGCAACTCAAAGGAAAATCAATGTAGCCAAAAAGGAGGGACTACTATGACAACAAATGGTCATATCCTTAGAAAGTAAGATCAACTACGAACCAATTTGATTTAGCCACCAACAGAACTCCATGGCAACAACCACAAGGCACAAATACTTCCAAATCAAAATAACTATGACCCAAGGACAGGTGATCAAATTGATCTAGGGGAGTTGTTAACCTTTTGTTAGCAAGGATCAAAAGCATACTAAAGTGTAGTTCAATAGTCCATCGGATCAATGTGTGCATGGAGTATTGCCAAAGCTCCACTTGAAATAACTTGAGGCTAAGAAGAAATCTGATAGATTTAATAGGATAAGTATAGAAATACCAATTTCTAAAAAAAGACATGGACATACTGTTGGAGTTGCAAGAAGGATTGAGCAAGTGAAGCAAAAGAGAGAGAGTTTATTCAAGAGAGACAGGCCCAATATATAGGCTCTAGTTACATCTAGTAGTGACATCACATGTGAGCTCAGTAGAGCATCTAGATCCACAAATCTCTCAATCGGTTCCATGATTCTCTCAATCACACATCACACACCTAGATTCACTCAATCACACCTACTGACACCTATCCAGGCACACCATGTGTTCACACACTCACAATCTTAGACCTTAGGACTCTAGATCCCATTACATCAATTTGTCCTTCACATACTTGCAAAAATGGTCTAGAAGAGAAAGTTCTTACCACATGCTTGAATAGAGAGAGAAAATCCTCATTACATGATTTGGAAAGAGAGAGAGTCAGAGAGAGCAAGGAATGCATATATACCCCATAATGAAAAGAAGCCCACACGTTTTGGATAGTATCTTAACTCCAATTTTGTGCTCTTGTGCACTCTCACTCATGGTGTTCATGCTCCTTCAAGACTATCAATGTGTGATAGCATGATCCAAATTTGTTGTCTTCTAACTTGTCCTCGCTTTTCTTCATCCCACTATCTCTCCCTCTCCCTTAATTCCAAACTCATTGTACTTTCACAATACTTTGCAAAATGAACCCCAACTATGCCAAGAAAGTGAAGGACAAGTTGGACCAAGTGATTTGAGAAAGGCTCATCTATGCGATTGATAGGAGCGATTAGCTATTATCAATCATGGTGGTGCCAAAATAAAAATTAAAAGCTCCAATTGTGTGTGGATTCTAGAAGATAAATGCTCAAGCCATATCAAAACCCTTTGCCATGCCCTTTGCCAATAGTGTCTTGGACAAGGTAGTGGGCCATGAGATGTACCTTTCATGAATGGGTATAGGGGCTATCACCAAATATCCTTGGCACTAGATATCATGAATGGGTACATGGGCTATCATCAAATATCCTAGGCACTAGATATCAAATAAAACATCCTTTATCATTGATTGGGGCACGTATGCATATAAGTTCAATTGCCTCAGAAGTGCATTATCAAATTCCAAGAGGTTCATGTTAGAAACCTTTGAGCATTTGACCAAATTTTGCACAATTTACTTAGATGACTTTTGTGTGTACTTGGAAACCACCAATACCTCAAAAGGTTTTGATAAGTGCAGGGAGGTAGGAATCTCCTTGAATCTAGCCAAAATGATCTTTTGCATCAAAGTTGGCATCCTGCTGGGACATGTCCATCTCTAAACAAGGGATCAAGATGACCATCCAAGATCAAGACCATAGAGCACATGCCAAAATCAAAGAACATAACATAGCTATACTTCTTCATTGGCTTCCTCAACTTCTACACGAGCTTCATAATGATTTTTCCAAGATTTCTATGCCCACCAAGAAGGGTGTAAAGTTTCACTAGCATGAGGAGCTATTGGTATTGTTCCATGTCTTTGAAAAAAGGAGAAAAAACAACACCCATTCTATGCCAGCCAAGGTGGGATATAAATTTTCACACATATGATGCATCAGGGTGCAATTGGTATAATTTTGGCCTAGCTAGATGGTTTGTTGGACTACCTAGTCTACTATTCTAGCTCCATCATGATCTGAAGCCCCCCCCCCCCAAAGTACAATTATAGTACCATTGAGCAAGAAGACCTCCGGATGGTCTACAATTTTAAAAAAACTTAGGAATTTTTTTCTTGGCAATCCATTTGTTTGCTATGTTGATCACCAACTTAATTAACAAAACAGTTATCCAAGGGAGAGTGGTACAATGGATACTATTGTTGGAAGAATTTGACTTTAAAATCATCCACAAGCCTGGGAAGTCACATGTCAAAGTAGACTACCTCTTGAGACTACCCACACAAGAAAAATTATAGGGAGTTGCCAAACACTCAATTGTTTGCATTCGATGTCCTTGAGATCAAGTATAAGTATATGCTTTCGTATCTCTCCGAGGTAAAAACCTTTCTTGAGAACATGCCTTGAGACAAGTGTAGGCAACTCACATTGAGGGATTGTAGGTATAGCTTTATTGGAGGACAACTTCACCGCTGCTAAGGAGCAAATGGGATCTTGTGACAATGGCTTCTTCCACATGAACAAGAATTCTTGCTCATTAAGAGCTTGCTAGAGGCCACTTTGGTGGGGAGCTCATGGAGAGGAAAGTTTTGCAACTAGGGTTGTGGTTGGAGCACCTTTTCAAAGATGCCCATACTCACTATACCAAGCACAATGTGTGCCAAAGGACAAGGAGGCTGCAACCACACCATCAAATGCCACTCAATCCAAGAACAAGTGAGGAAGAATTCTAGCATTGGTAGTCTTGACCTTATAAGACTATTCAAATAGTCCACTTAGCATACCCAAAACAAGTATATCATTATCACAATGGATTATGCAACTAAGTGGCTAGAAACTAAGGTAGTGCTCGGCAACTGAGACTAGAATACGCCCAAGATCACACAACCACCTACTACTTGTGGTGCAATCGCCAATCCAAGTCCATGAGAAGTCCATCGTTGCGAAGATGGTTAACACACACCAATGGGATTGGTACACCAAGCTACATCTAGTCTTATGGCTATATAGGAGGATAGCCTATAAGGTAATGACAAATTGCACCTCATTTAGAATGGCTTATGGGATCGAGGTAGTGGTTTCCTTAAATTTCTAATACTAAGCCTTTGAGTGGTGGCCAAACATTACATTAAAGAATTAGAAGCCATGGAAAAAGGAGTCCAACAATTTGTAGAGATTAAGGAGCTTTAAGTCAGAGAAGCATGGTCTCAATAGGTGATCCATATGGCATAAAAAATCTTCGCATGACAAACATATTGTAAAATAAAATCATAAAAAGGTATGCTTGCTCCTTTTATAATGCCAAGCTTGGTTCCCTTAATCATAAAAAGGTATGCTTGCTCCTTTTATAATGCCAAGCTTAGTTCCCTTAAGCCCAATGGGTTGGAATAGATCCTTCACATTAATGGAGATCTTCAATAATTCAAAATATTATTGTTCTTGTTAGCCATCACCTTCACTCCCTCCAACTTCCTAGCACTTCCTTACAACCTTTACTACCATAATTGACATACATAGCCCATTTTCCAAATCCCATATCACCATTTTTTCTTCCTCCATTGCCCCCAAAGAACCAATGCCTATCAAGAAGAGGCCATAGAAGCAAGTCTCTCATGTCTTTCCCCTCTAACTAGTTAATTAGACTCCCATGAGACAATTGATGCTCAAATGCAATAAGTTGTAGGCTTTTGCACAACTCCCATGGGTTACATGGAATGGTGTCACGAGACTAGATTGTAATCCCGGGGGATTCACTCTTCATGAAAGGGGGATGTCACCTGCGTGCATGAACTTCAAGAAAACCCCCTATTTAAGATCCATGTAGGATGATAAAACACCCCTATTTAAGCTTATAAGATACCACCAAAATTCTACCCCCCCTTTCCTTAAATCTACATTCTTTCTCAAGCATTTAGATCACACAATAAGAAAATTTAGATTACTTTCCCTATGACTATTTAAAACCATACACAAAACCAAACTTGTTTGGATTAGTTATCCAAGGTAGCCTATAGTATGTCCCCCCCGCTTAAATATGGCATGGCCCCCCTAACATTGGGAAAAAATAAAAGGCCCCCCACCCCTAATGTATAAGCTTATGCCTCATTGAAAAAAACCCCCCTATTGTACACTCACGTGATATCATAAGTTTCCTCTTGTGAATCCCCCGGGATTGTAATGTTTTTCGTATTTACGAGCTCTTCTCTAGAGAAAAAAATATTTGCAAGCTCCACCTCCTTTGATCATTCTTCCAACACGGTATTCTATTAATTCCAAGACATGTCAATATTTTTTAAAACAGTTCTTCATCCATATGTGATTATGGCCCCTCTGTTGATTCTGAACTCCCTCCATCTTCACATATTTGAGTGTTTATATCATTACAACTCGATTAGGGACCTTTGTCTATTCTAAAACTCTCTTATTGGATTGTGATGATTTTGAGACCTGTTGTGTCGTTCTTATTCACTTTTTTATTTCATCACAATGTGATTAGGGCCCCTCCTTGTTCCTAAAACTCCCTTATGTTATCATCACAACATGATTAGGGCCCTCCATCTATTTTGAAACTCCCTTATTGTGTTGTGATGATTTCAAGACTTGTCGGAAGATTTTGAAACCCCTCTGTCTGAACAAATATGGAGAGGGAAGAAGAGAAGAGTGGAGATGAGGAGAGAGGGCACAGCTAGAGAGCACACCACAAATAAATAAATGTACACTAGATTTAGTTGAAAATAAAGAATATATACAAAGCCCTTTAGGGTTAGGGTTTCCAACCCTTGTGCCTTTTAGCACTATGCTATTCATGGTATTAGACAATATGTTGAGATGAATCCTCAACACCTTCCCTCAAGATCAACACCATGATGTAGGCCTTCCCTCAAGATGATGATTATGGGGAAACAAAGAAGAATTGAGCATTACATTCCATCATACCCCCTTAATGGAAATGTCCTTCCTCTGAGTCAAACCAAGAGCTTGTCAGTGCTTCTCAAAAATATCTTTCAAAAGTGGTTTGGTAAAGAAATCTTACACATTCTCTTTCCTATCACAATGTTATGTGATGTCACCAACTAGCACTCTTTCTCTAATGAGGTGCTCTTTGACATCAATGGGCTTGGTCTTGGAGTGATATACTGGATTCTTGGCTAATTCTTGAGCTAATTGATAATCATAGTATATTGTTGTAGGCTTTGACACATCAGCATTAAAGATCTCATCAATTATTATGATTTTCGCATTTTGCAATTCTATGTGTCATTCGTCTGACACTGGTAAGGAGGCACGAAACATATCATGTCTCTTTGGTAGAGCAAACTGATGATGGGCAGTAGTTGCCAATCAACTTAGTCTCATTGCAGCTGCTCCTATTTGCTGCTAGAACAATGGATTTTCCTTGTTTTGCATAATTATAAGTAATGTACTTGATCATAAATGTCTTTCTTGAACCAAGAGTACCACAAATGACATGAAGTCATGTGGATGATCCATTAATCTTTTCGTAAATTTCTTGTTGTTTAGAAGAAAGAGTTGCATTTTCGAAGTCCTTGAACTCATTCGTCATTTGAAGTAATTTTGTGCGTGCTGTGTTATGTATATTGGTATCTTCATGAAGGTCAGTTGAAGCCATGAAGGAGTTTTGAATAACACGTAATGAGATTTTTTTGGAGTATCATGTTTGTTAGTTGGTGGCGATTTTGATCAATTAGCAAGTGCACTTTGCAATATTGATCGATAAGAGATTCGATGTCTTCTTATGTTTTTATCAGGTCTTGGATATGGCATTCTAAGAAGTAAGATTTTGTATAACTGTTTTCAGAAATGAGCTCATTCTCATTTCTAAAATTTACGTTCTTTAGTAGAAGGTTGAAAAAAAATCCTTCAAAATGATGAGCAGGGTGGTAATCTGTGAAATGTACAATCCGTGTTGATGGATATACATAATTTTCGAAAGAATCTACGATAGTTATGTTATCTTTGTTTTTTTTCTTTGACTTTTGGACATTGTATTTTTTCCAGAATTCATAGAAGGTAAAGTTCTCCATGACACTTGGACGATCGCAATATGTATCTATAGGATGCATTACAGAAACACAATGTTCACGTAGGTATTTTTGGCGCATAGATGGGGGAGAGGAGTCAATGAAATACCTTTCGTTTATGTTTTGATCATCTTAGTGTGATTTTTCATTGGTTGATAAGATCTTGGCATGAATTTTTAAAATGTTGTTTGTGTTATTATCTAATTCTAGTGATATGACACTTGCAATAGCGCCATTTGTAGCTCCGATTGTGAGATCTATATTTTCTATGATCATCACTTTTGCTCCTATTGCTATTTGTTGTATGGAGTGGAAATCTGGATCCATTATCCATATGCACAAATTTGCTTCTTTGAATGGTAGATATTTGTAAGCATGACAATGCTGCCTCTATTGGAGATGTTGGCTTTGAAAGAATGTATGCAGATATCATTTTTAATTTAATTGGATCTAGATTATCTAGTCCTAGAAGTTTCGCATCACCAGGATTCAAGTTCATGTGTCCCATGGGTTCGGTTTTCATAGCATATTTTAGAAGGTAATATGATAGGCCTATGTTGGTTATTTTTTGAATATTCATATGTGCTTGCCACAATAGTAATATTCCTGCATGGTATGGAACAACATTACGATGTTCTAGGGATGGACGGAAGTAGATCCATCTTTGTGTGAGAGGATCTATAGTAGGTTTAGTCTCTAAATGTATTGGATATGGAAAACCGTATTTGCATTTGTGGTTTGTGCTTGAGTCAAATAGATTGCATGTTGGTCTACATGTGTGGATTTGTTTTCTCTTTACCATATAGTTAAGATTTCTTTGAATTGAATTCTCTGGCCAGTTATTAAAATCATTCATGTAAGGGATATGTGCATCTATCTGGTTTGATATGATATCTATGTCTTGTTCATCTAGCCATAGCATCATGTGTGCATGCATAGATCCTCGATTTTGTAACTCATATCTTATGATGTGATGGTTGACTCTACCTAGTAGTCCTTTATCACACAAAATATATCTTGCTAAGAATTGTTGTAGTCTAACATGGAAGAGCACTGTGCATTCAACTGGACAATCTCTCCATGTGAAGTTTTTATTGAATTGTTTAGCAATGGTTTCCATTTGATCGATTTCATACCATCTCATGGTTGATACCTCATCTATCGAAAGTGTAAGGAATATATTGGGAAGGCCCCATGTGTCAACCATTGCCATTAGATCTTTCAAGTTTCTACAGTGCCATGAAGAAGATCCAGGAATAGAACTTGGTATCTGAAACTTAAGAATACGTCTAATTATCTCTTGTTCAGATATTCTTGGATCTTGTCATCTTTGTTGGTCAATATCTCTTTGTAATATTGTAGTTTGAGTAGAGTTTGCTATTATAATAGATTTACATATTTGGTACATCAATAACAAGTATGGTTTATAAAGAGTGAACACAGAGAACAATGTTGATATTCTCATTTTTTAAAAAATGTTGAAAAACATCTTGCCATCATGAGCACCATATCCGAAAGGATAGAGGAATGGGAATAATGCATACTCTAGTGTTAATTCGTCACATTGTGATAGACCTTCCATAGATGTTATGAGCTGACGCTCAATAATTCTTGTTGAATCATGAGTATAATTGTGCCGACTTCATGTGACGTAATTTTTTTGAATTGATGAGTTGTAGGTAGCATGTTGATTTGTTCTAATAATGACAAGTAGTTGTCCTCATGTGCAATTTTCATAAGATCAAATGTTGAGTCAGCAAAGTGTTTTTCAAGAATATCAGAAATAACTTCTGAAGAAAGAACACTTACTCCTAGTTTGGATGCGGTCGTTCATACATTGTCAAGTATTTTTTAAATATGGGGTTTGTTCTGGAGTTAAACGCTAGAACGTGTTTTATTGTTGATAGTAACTTTTTTGAGTTACTACAGAATCTTTGTTGGTGATTCCAACATATTAGTAGATTATCCAACATCGATCTCCTTTGTAGTATACCTATTGCTAAAGATGTAATACCTTTAGAAACGTTTAGGGATATATCAACTATAGAAAGCATTTGCATTTAAAATATGTCCGCACCTAATACATTCTATAAATAGTCTGGATCATAGGGAACCGAGTACAACTTTCTGAATGGACTATCTATGCATGCTTTACAAGCCATTTTTTGTCTATGTCCTAGGCCATTTTCTACATGCAAACTTATGAACATATTGGATAAGTCATATGGTGTTATACTTGATTCTAGTAGTGATATACTTTGTAAAAGAACCTGTGCTAAATTCTATTCTACCACAATATACACAATATTGCATCTTTGAAATATATTGAGAAGTGATTTGGTTCCATTCTTTTAGAAATTTATTGATGAATAGCCATGAAGAGAAACTCGGTTGTAATCATCTTTTCTTGTTTTGTATGCTAATGTAGGAAGCAAGTTCTCTCCTTTAAGTAACCTTTTCATATTAGTAAAGTAAATTATATGTTGAAGTAGAAGCACCTACTTTATTTTCCCATTGTGGATGAGAGTGTTAAAAATGACTTGAAATTCACCAATTCGAATAATCTGCAAACAAAATATCAAGGTTGTTAACACTTTATATTTTTCACTCAAAATTTATAATGTCTCTAGTTTATGTTGATACCAATTTGAATATAGCATATAGGAATTTGAATGTAGCATATAGCATTTCGAATATAAAACATGGTAAATAGCTCTTTCTTTTTGCACATAGGAGTTTGTGTTTAGCATATATTTTGTAGCTATTTGAATTTGGGATATAGCAGTTTTCATTTATCACTTTGTATATATTTGGTGGCAATTTGAATTTGAGATATAACACTCTAAATTTCGTACATAGCATTTTTAATTTAGAATTAGCACTTAGCATTGATCAACTAGCATTTTTGCATTTAGCATATAGCACTTTGTATCCAACACATAAACAAATAAACTTAACCACACATTTGTGTGGGGGGAGAGTCGACACATTTCCTCTCCAAAAATTATAAGACCAAGGAACGTGCCCTTCCTTGGGTTCATATCATTTTGCATTTTGCAATTTTGCATATAGTATGTAGCAATTTGAGTTTGGGATATAGAACATATCACTTTGTTCTTAGAACTGTATGATTTTGTATTTTGTACATAGTATTTTGCATTTAGCACATAGCATTGAGCAACTAGCATTTTTGAATTTAGCACATTGCACTTTTTATTGAACACATAAATTAATAAACTTAATCACACATTCATGTGGGGGGAGAGTTGGCACATTTCCTCTCCAAAAATTATAAGACCAAGGAACGTGCCCTTCCTTGGGTTCATATCATTTTGCATTTTGCACTTAGTGAATTTGTGATATAGAACATAGCATTTTGCATTTTGCACATGGTACTTTGCATTTAGAAATGTATGATTTTGTATCTTGCACATAGTATTTTGCATATAGCATGTAGCAATTTGGTCTTGGGATATAGAACTTTGCATTTAGTATATAGCAATTTTCATTTAGGTATTAGTGTTAAAATGGCTAACATGCCATATCAACATCTTGGGTGGTCATTGTTCTAGGTATATGTGCATTGAGCTATATGGTGCATTGACTTTGTATGGTTTCAAGCTTGTAGAATAGTAGATAGGAATGAGGAGGAGCTTTCCTACACCTAGGTTAGACAGGCACCATAAGAGTGGGCTTGTTGGAAAGCATTGCTACTCTGACCAACATTTGGTGCTTGTTGAGCAATGCTAACTATTGGTGTTGAAACTATAGGATGGTCATCATCAACGATGAAACCTCAACTAGGCCCCTTTCTGTCAAGATGCATAATTTAAAATTTAAGAGTATTTTTATATCCTTGAATACCCAAATTAACTTTATTAACATTTGTGTGTGAGACTATTAGAGGAATGGTCACTAATCCAACTATGAGCCCCCATATGAGGTGGAGAATGGCTTCATGATCCTAGGTAGGTAGGCTTACCTGGAGTGGAGAGCAGGCTGGAGATGCATCCAAAACTATACTGAGTAGCAACACTGTGGGGCAGCATATCAGGACTGTGTGACAGCATGGTAATAGGCCATAAGAGCACTTCTAGGACCTATTTATAGGCATGGCAGTAGGACAACAGCAAGTACAGATTGGGCGTGGCAACCAGGCCGGTCTGAGTTCTTCTTCCTCTCTTTCTTACTGTACTTCTCTGAGTGAGGTTTCAGCATGTGTGTGCACCTACTTTGTGTGAGAGATTAGTGAGAGTTTGAAAAACATTCTGTTGCATAGGGTTACTGTTTAGTAGACCCTTTAACTCTAGCATGGTATCAGAGCCAAAGGAGATACCCTCTTGATGTGCTCGAACAAACTGATTGAAGGCATCTCTCCAGCAAGGAGACTTCATTTCAATAAGGTGCTATAAATTCAATTTTTTGTTTCAGTGTTGCACTCAATTCAGAGATTGTCAAGTCTTTCACAGGCGCATGCAAATGGCTTCACACATTCCTATTCCCAAGTTTGGAGAAAGTGGGAAATTGGATGGGCACAACTATCCCATCTGGAAGGTAAAGATATGCAGTCGCTTGGTGATCTGGGAGGTCACCAAAGGATCGAGGTGAAGCCCAAGGGCATGACATATTTGACAACAAGAGTTGTAACACTAGCAGATCTAGTACCAATGCGAGATTGGACACAAAGAAATGTGGGGGCACTCTCCATGATAATTGGCACCACTACAGACATGGTCAAACCCCACATCTAGCTTGCAGATACGGGCGACAGAGGCCTGGATGAAGGATCTTTAAGATGCAAACAATACATCACACATCCTTTTCCTCAAGAATCAACTATTCACTATGAGGATGTAAGATAGGGATCAAACACATGACCAGCTGGCTACAATTGGTCACAAGGTGGACACAAGCCAGTTGGCCATGCTAGTACTTGGCTCTCTTCCCAAAGGCTTCAAGGGGTTTGTCACAATTATGAAGCAGGGAAATGGACTAATTTGATGATGTTTGAGGAGCTTCGTCCTTTACTACTCCAAGATGAAGCCCAAGAGAAGCTACCCAATGGAAATGGTGGCGACAAGGCCTTCCTTGCAAATGGAAAGGCAGCAGGGGTAAGCCTATCTAGGTACCGAGATACACATAGATATTCCTATTTTACTTTGTACATATACCTAGGGGATAGCTTTGGGGATCATCCCATAGGTTTTGTTTTGAGATGGGGGGAGAGTTGAGGCCACATGGCATCACTGTTAGTTGAGGATAGTGGAATCAGTCCTGTCAAGATGCATAATTTGAAATTTAAGAGTATTTTTATATCCTTGAATATCCAAATTAACTTTATTAACATTTGTGTGTGAGACTATTAAGGAATGGTCAATACTTCAATTGTGAGCTCCCATATGAGGTGGAGAACAGCTTCGTGATCCTAGGTAGGTAGGCTTACCTGGAGTGGAGAGCAGGCTAGAAATGCATCCAGAACTGTATTGAGCAGCAACACTATGGAGCAGCATATCAGGACTATGTGACAGCATGGTAATAGGCCATAAGAGCACTTCCAGGGCCTATTTATAGGTCTGGCAGTAGGACAACAGTAGGTACAGATTGGACGCGACAACCAGGCTGGTCTGAGTTCTTCTTCCTCTCTTTCCTGCTGTACTTCTCTGAGTGAGGTTTCAGCATGTGTGTACACCTACTTTGTGTGAGAGATCAGTGAGAGTTTGAAAAACATTCTGCTGCATAGGGTTACTGTTTAGTAGACCCTTTAACTCTAACATGGTATCAGAGCCAAAGGAGGTACCCTCTTGATCTGCTTGAACAAACTGATTGAAGGCATCTCTCCAGCAAGGAGACTCCATTTCAGTAAAGTGCTGTAAATTCAGTTTTTTGTTTCAGTGTTGCACTCAATTCCGAGATTGTCAAGTCTTTCACAGGCGCGTGCAAATGGCTTCACACATTCCTAATCCCAAGTTTGGACAAAGTGGGAAATTGGATGGGCACAACTATCCCATCTGGAAGGTAAAGATATGTAGTCGCTTGATGATCTGGGAGATCACCAAAGGATCGAGGTGAAGCCCAAGGGCATGACATATTTGACAACAAGAGTTGTAACACCATCAGATCTAGTACCACTGCGAGATTGGACACAAAGAGATGTGGGGCACTCTCCATGATAATTGGCACCACTATAGACATGGTCAAACCCCACATCTAGCTTGCAGATACGGGTGGCAGAGGCTTGGATGAAGGATGTTTAAGAGGCAAACAATACATCACACATCCTTTTCCTCGAGAATCAACTATTCACTATGAGGATGTAGGATGGGGATCAGACACATGACCAGCTGGCTGCAATTGGTCACAAGGTGGACACAAGCCAGTTGGCCATGCTAGTACTCGGCTCTCTTCCCAAAGGCTTCAAGGGGTTTTGTCACAATTGTGAAGTAGGGCAATGGACTAGTTTGATGACGTTTGAGGAGCTTCATCCTTTACTACTCCAAGATGAAGCCCAAGAGAAGCTACCCAATGGAAATGGTGGTGACAAGGCCTTCCTTGCAAATGGAAAGGCAGCATGGGTAAGCCTATCTAGGTACCGAGATACACATAGATATACCTATTGCACTTTGTACATATAGCTAGGGGATAGCTTTGGAGATCATCCCACAGGTTTTGTTTTGAGACGGGGGGAGGAGTTGAGGCCACATGGCATCACTGTTAGTTGAGGATAGTGAGCATGTGCTATTGAGATGCCTTTGTCTAGAGGACGTGAGCTGAGTCATTGACTTTTAGAAGCTAGTTGTATTGCTCTCTTTATGTCAGAGGACACAAGGCACATGCTTACACTTCTTTGTAGGACTATGAGTAGCAGCCATCGTAGGGCTTGAAATCTTGAGCTTGCCCTCTAGAGTGGTTAGACTGGCATGAGGAAGGGTTCAAGACCAACAAGTACATGCCTGATTCATGGCACCATCCTTGAAGCATCACGATGTTAGCCCACCTCATGATGACCTTGAGTCGAGACCTTGAGTCCATCCTACACTTTGGAATAAGGATAATAGCAATAGACCCCATATATGTTTCAGATTCTGCTCATCCCCACTGACATGTCCCTGTAAATTCTTTGCAAGCAACAGTTTTTTGACCATAAAACTCCACCAATAGTATCCAACTTGTCCTCATGTGCCAAAACCCCAAATGCATCTCCTCCTTACTGACCATCATTATGCAAACGAAAGTTAAGAAAATGCTTGCAATCTGCCCCAAACAGCTGACTCACACCAAGTCTAAAAATCTAAATCCTCAAAAAGCTGCAACAATAGCTTAAGCCCCAAAATGCCTGTAGACAAATCTGCAAAACATTGATTTCTTGCAGATGTCAACTTGCTTGTATGCAAAATGCAGATTTCAGGCAAAACCGTAAATTTTACATACAAATATACTTGACATTGATAAAGCCCCAAATTTTCACATTCTATCTAAATGAAAGAAAGAAAGGTTTTATTAGTCTTCCGAAGACCAAAGGGTCTATGAGACTAGAAAAGAAATTGATACAATGAAGCTACAAATTGCTACATGATCTCTTTATTGTAATAGCCAATTCTTCCCACGTTCACTCCATTCTCAAGAGTGACCACAATCATGGCAACGGAAGGAGTGGAATTGATTGGAAGAAGGGGGTGAGGGAGAGAAAATCCAACTCCATTCTCAAGAGTGACCTCCACAATCATGGCAACCGAAGGAGTGGGATCGATCGAAAGAAGGGAGTGAGGGAGAGAAAAGCCAGTGAATTCATCACCAGACAGGAGTTCAAGGCAAATGCTACAGTAGAAGCTCTCTAGAGTCACCTGTGGAGGAAAGAGAAGCAGTGCAAACTATCCACGTTTGAAGCCTATGGCCTCAAGCCGCTGGCTTGCAAACTTGCTATATCAACTAAATAAAACTTGCTACAAAATGATTGCATGCTTGTAGTAAGTTGTGACCTGTTCTGGCTCAGGGGAGTGCTGCTCCAAAGGCTCAGACAACTTAGGAATAGGAATACTAGAACACAAAGTACATAGGAACACTGGAACAATGTGTGCCTATAGGACGATGTGACCCGTTCTGGCACATCATCCTACATTGCAAACAAATGTATTTATTTACATCTAACCAAACAGTTTTAGGGCCCCCCTTACTATGCCCAGACTGGGCATATACAACAATCATGGCATTCCGAGAGGCTCAATTCTTTCTAGCATTTTTGTGAACCCTGCCCTAGCATCATCTAGGCTTATACATTTCCATACATATTGAGAAGGGTTGTCCCACCAATAACAGATTCTGCCATTGCCAACAATAGTGGCATGGATCAGTGGACCTCTACTAAAGCTAACACAGCAGCAACTGTATCCAATGCAGATGAAGGTTATTTTGTATATCTTAGAACCCTTGACCAAGATAATTTGTATGGCTTCCTTGCCATGCCTATTATGAGCACATGCAATGATCATAGAATATCCATACTATAATTGTTGCCAACTTCTATGCAATGGCCTTGATTTTGGGAAGGCTGCGGTTGAGTAGTGAAAACATATCAGTAAATTATGTACCAGAATCCCTTTTAAAAGGATCGCAGGGCCACTGGTGTGGTTTTGATTGACAATAAATTTTGCAAGTTGGGGCACATAATGGCCTCATTTATGCGACATTTTCAAGCGAAAATGAGGTCAACAATACAACCAACAAAAGAATGGCATTAGAAGCGTTTTAGAGCTGCTTATACTTGAAGATTTCCACGATCGAAAAATGGCTTCTATTTTTGGATTGACACACATGAAAGACTTTAATTTTTTTGACTATTTTTGGATTGACACACATGAAAGACGTAAATTGTTTTGACTGTCTTTCTTGCAGATTGCTTAAAGATTAAAGAAGACATCACCTGCATAGCTTTCTCGTGCAATGTAGAAATCCTACATGACTGAGATAAACACTGAGTAGACTCATAATCTTCTAAGTTTTGTCTTGATCATCTCTTTGAAAAGGGACAAATTGAAGACGACTTCCCTGCTCAACATTGGACCCATCACTAGCTCTTCTATGAGACGAACTCGTATAGCAACAGGATATTTGTGGTAATCAAGATAGCCTTGTTCATAAAAAATCTGGCCTTTAGGATTGAAACTTGTGTATGATGGCATGAAGTCGCATTATCTATGATACTTCTTCTTCCCTGAGAAGCGATGCCACAAATCTCTCTAGATCGAGTCTTTGATTGACCACACATAATCTCTATAGCTAGCAAAGCAATCCTACTTAGATGAAGACAAGCCGCGCAGATCCATGACTTGCAAGCAGATGGATAGATACCCTCCAAAGCTTGTGAGTCTCCTCGGGGATAGAGGAAAAGTCTGCAGTCATAACCTTCTCCCTCAAAGTAACGACTCCATAGTGTGCATGCAATTTCGCAAATTGCACGATTGTCGACTTACAAATTGTTGAATGCTCTCCTCGCTTCTCCGCCATGACTGGCTCATTCCTGCCTTCACGGGGCTCACCCGCATGCTCCACGCCAATGCTCTTCTCGGCCCAAAAATTTGTTGGTGCCTGAGGCCAGGAATGCGTGCGATTCCTATAGAGGCAGGAACCGCTGAATTGACCATGGAGCATAGAGGAAGTCAGTTCAGGAGGGAGAGAACTTCGAGATGCGATAGGCATTGATAAGATATGCTAAGTTTGGGAGGAAAAAGAGGCATAGGTAGAAGAGGATTGAAGGGATGGAGAATGAGACTCATCAATCATAGCCAGCCAAGAACAGCTATGCAACAGTTTGATTGAAATGCAGAAGACATGCAAGGAAATAGAGGTAGTTTCTTGTCAATATTGATATTTAAAATGGAATTTTAAATCATGGCACGTGACTTAAGGAAAAGGAAGCATTTTGCTTCATCCCACAATGCTACCTGCCTAACAAGAGCATAGTTTAAATTTCAAATGGGGCTAGAAAACTTTTGGCTACAAATCGAATGGGTGAGGTAGACACATGTTTGCCAATTTATCTCCCAATTTCATCAACATTTCCACTATAGAATTGGCTAAGGGATATTAAAATCATATTGTGAAGGTGAAGAAGATTAGGGCCATGGAAGTACTCAACTAGGACAAAAGGGGAAGCCACAAATAGAATGGGAATGATAACATTGCACAAAGTGAGAAAAGATCAATAATACCAAATGTACAAGGTTACAAGGATTAAGTAAATGAAATAATGGGCCTCTTGCTAGAATATGCAATGACTCCAATTCCTAGGCCGATAGAGAAAATGAAGAAAATATTGATAAATCAAAACAAAAACATTCAAGTCACGATGCATGACTCCAACAAGCCTTGGGATAATGTTGAATCCCCAAAGAGTCCAAGAGACAAAGGACAAAGGGTTGAAGTTCAATGTTCATCAAAGGATGAAGAAAAGAAGCATTATTTGCAAGGATAAGTATGGAAGACTCCTGAATAATTGAAAGATAGCTAGAAGACTAGAAGTAGAAAAAATTATTGCAGATAGGGCCAAGAAGAATAGCTGATGCTTTGTCTTGACATAGAGAGATACAACACGCAGACATAGAGGTCACTTCACCCATAACTCCCCTTATGAGACCTTGACCCAACCTCAAGCAGCCTCCCCCAACCTCATAAGGCCTATCCCGAACCTCATGTGGCACGTCCCCAGCCCGATGAGGCCCTTCCCCTCCCCTTGAGGGGTGTGCCCCAACCTCATGAGGCCGTTCCTCTCCCCCCCCCCTTCCCCCTACCTTGCATCCCTCTCAGCTGGGTGTGTTACAACCTTGCTCAACTTCTCTAACCCTTTCCACCTACATTCCTTCTCATCCATCTGCATCCACTCTTACCCAAAAAAGCCTCTTTCATAGTGCGTCCTCTTAGGTCAACTTGTTGTGCCCTTGCTCAAATCCTCTCATCTTTAAACTACGACGGTGCTTGAGCCTCTCCAACCTTAACCTATGTGCACTCTCACTACCCCACCTCCTCTATAGTCCCTTTTGTAACTCTCCACCTTTTGTTTGCTCTCCACTCTCCCTCTTAACAGTCATCATTCCTGTCCCTTGCCAAATCTTTCCTCTCCACCATTCCTCTTACCCTCTCCTTTCTACTCTACTACTCCATCCATGCCGGTGTGCTCTCCACTCACCTCCTCTACAACCAGGCTAGAATGAAATAGGTCTTCCAAGGTAGTTTCGCAGGCAAAACTACCATGGATAGCAAGTCTTTTAAAAGTGGCATAACTTTCACATCCAATGTCCAAATGTAGTCATTCAACCACTCAAATTGATCAAAAAATCCTAGTTGAGCACACTTATGGGGTTATATTTTGGGAAATCTTGCATATATAGTATTAAATATTGCATGTGTTTTATGAGAGTGATATGTAAGCCCAAGTTAATAATTATTAATAGTAATTTAAACTTCTTTAGAAACATATCCATAAATATCTTGTTATTTATGCTATTAAAACACTAGAAAGCTCTTGTCATATTGATATAAATGTGTTTAATAAGTAATTATATATGTATAATATTATTACATTGAGAGTGATTATGAGGGATGTTTCTTAAACAAATTATTTTTCAACACTTTTTTTAGGTAATAGTAGGGGTACAAAGATATCTATGAATAAGAAAATTTATGTTATGTAAAATTGAATGAGTTACTATATTTTTATGATAAATGACAAATACTATTGACAGCTTATCGGATCTCTTATATGTTTGACTATCATGAGTGTAACAATCCTGAACAAGAGGGATCCCTTTTACTTTCCACCCAGCCACAGATTCGTGTCATGTGAACTCCTTACTTTCCCTGTATCCTCCACGTTGAGATCTCAACCTCTTTCCTTTTATGAGCTCCTTTTAGAATCCTTCCATGAGCCCATCACTTGCCAAATGTCTTCTTCCATTAATGCCATGTGTTGCACAAGAGACCTTACCATTCTAGCCCCTTCATGGGCTTCCCTTTGCTCCTTTTCATTAATGCCTAGGCCTAGGAATAAACCTAAACCCATGTCCTCGAAGCCCCATTAGTTGAAAGTGCTATTAAGCCCTCTTGGTCTCTTGCCTCACCATAACCAAGCCTTAGGCTTCCATGATTATGGCTGACGTAACAACGAGGACAAATATTTGCTATGCAATAAAGCTCACTTGCATAGTTTATGGCAAATCTAAATTAGTATCACTAGAATGTAGCCAAGAGATTCTTAAGGTACTTTATAGGTACAAGACACTTTGGAATTGATAAAAGAAGAGAGTCATCCAAGGTTGCACGGATACTGTGATAGTGACTATGCAAGAGATCATGAGACCAGGAGATCCACACAAGGATGTGCATTTTTCCTTGGTTAAGGTGCTATATCATAGTTGTTAAACATAGGTAAAGCAATAACAAGCCGGGGAAAAGAGGCATTACCTGTCTACCCAAGCATAACTATGATTTTCTAACACCTAGTTTGTTTGGATGGTGGCAAGATAAGTGGACCCTGACCTCTTCAATTGGACTACCTCAGCTTTTACATCTTTTTTTAATATTATGTTTGCTAAATTCAATATTATTAAAAATTCTTATTTTTGGTTGAAATTTTTGCAAACTCTAGTTGCATTTTTCAACTCAACTGTCTCAAACATTTTTTCCTTATATGTTTTCCTTTTTTTACTTTTTATCCAATTGATGGAATTGATTGTATGGCTCAATTATTGATGGGACTTTTTGATCTACACACACACACACACACACACACACACACACACACACACACACACACACACACACACACACACAAATCTGATTAGTAAATGTATCTCACACACACAAACACTTATTTCTTTACACACACACATACATGTATACTTCCCCAACTATGAATTATTCTTTCATTTACCATCGTGAAATCTTCCCTTTACACTCTCTTTTTAACCACCCCACACACCAAGCCCACTAATCGTCCCATACCTCCTCTAATCTCATCTCAACCGATGCACTCATTCGCTCCTCCACTTGTGACTTGAACTTCACTTGTGGCTTAAATTTTTTTTAATTATCTAAGAATCCATATGGTTGTCTATATTCCTAGGTAAGTGATAACACACTGGGGAAAACAAGCATTACCTATCTACCCAAACATAACTATGATGCTCTAACACCTAGTTTGTTTGGATGGTGGCAGGTAAGTGGACCCCGACCTTTGAACTTGGACTGCCTGAGGATTTGACATATTTTTTCAATATTATGTTTATCAAACTCAATATTATTAAAAAATCTTATTTTTTATCAAAATTTTTGCAAACTCTAGTTGTTGCATTTTTCAACTTAGATGTCTCAAACATTTTTCCCTTATATGTTTCCCTTTTTTTACTTTTTATCCAATTGATGGAATTAATTGTATGGTGGCTCAATGATTGATGGGACTTTTTAATCTAAACACACACACACACACACACATTCTGCAAGATTACACACACACACACACATACACACACAAAAACATTCCAAGACTCACTCACACACTCTGCAATTGACCTCCGGTCGATTTGAGAGGTGATAGCATAGGGTGTTCTACACGATAGCCAAGCTTTGTGAATCGACCTTAGGTCGATTCATGATCACTCACATACAAAAAAACACATTCACAATGCTTTAGCTCAATTTAAGTCACTTACAAATTGACCCTAGGTCTATTGGATGACCTTAGGGGTTATGTTCCTTGCTCAATGTTCTTTACATCATTGTAGTTACATGAAAAACGATTTCTAGTGTTTGCAAATCAATCTTTGGTCAATTTGAGAATGTGGATTTGACCAATGTGTCTCCTAAATTCTATATTCTAAATTAAAAGTATTAAATTAGGGGGGCTATGTTAGAAAATAGAAAGACTTAAACGTTTAACCAACATTAGAAGGGTTAATTAAAAGGGGAGAAAGACCTAACCCTACAAAACCATGTAACCTATAAAAATAGGATTAAAGTAAAAGGTAGGGTTAGGGGTGAAAGACCTAAAAAGTAAAAAGGTTAATACTTCAACGGATCAAAACCTAAATTTACAGCAGGAAATATTAAATCAAATTTTTGGGTGGGGAGGAAGAATCAAATTTTAAGAGGCGGGGATTAATTTTAGGGTGGGGGGATTTTAAAGGAAGGGGGCGGGGCGTGGGGGGTGGGAATGATTCGAATGGGGTAGGAATTTTTAAGAGGGGAAGATTAATTTTATATTTTTTAAAAAGGGGGATTATTATTTTTAACTACCATACCCTAAACTTCACACTCCCCCTAACCTACCCTAAACTTCATGCTCTCTCCCAAATGCCACCGTCATATCTCTCCGTCCCGTCGCCTCACTTGCCTCTCATAGCTCCTGTCATAGTTTGCCTCCCCAATCTTGCAAACCTCCTCCCTCTCGCAGAACTCACCCTCTTCGACCTTGCCGACCTCACTGACTTTTCTCACATACTAGTATGCCTCATTCACTATGTTATGCTCTTCGTGCATCTCGTTTGATGTGCTCCCTTAGAGAAATAGGGTGAAACGTGCATGGTCTTCTGCTACAATTGCATTTGTGATTCAAGGCTGATATTTTGTGATTGCTGCTATGAATTTTGTGCAGCATTACCATTTTGTGCATCTACATCAATCATCACATTTACTGGTTTATACCAGCTGCTCATCTCATCAAAAAGAACATCTCTGCTCACTGTGAACTTACGTGTAGAAGGGTTATAGCATCTATACCCTTTCTGCTGCAGAGAATAACCAATAAAGACACACTTCTCAGCCTTTGGATCTAACTTGGACCTCAACTCATCTGGCACATGAACATAGGCAATGCAACCAAAAATTTTCAAATGAGAAATGTCTGGTTTCCTACCAGTATACATCTCCTCTGGCATCATGCCATGTATTGCTGCAGTGGGAGTCTTGTTCATTATATAAACTGCTATAGCAACTGCTTCAGGCCAATAATAATCTGGTAGATTTTTTTCATTTAGCATGGCCCGAGATACCTCTCCAATATGCCTGTTTTTCCTTTCTGCAATTCCATTTTGTTGTCAGGTATGACTGCATGAATATTGTTGCTTTATGCCAAACCTATGGATAATGAATCCAATGACCTCCTGATAAAGCAAATTTGGTACTATATGCATGTTTTGTATGCATGTTCAACTTCCACTCTCCCTCTGATCCCATCGTACCTCCTTGATTTCAAATATCCTTGATTAGTTTGAGGTACTAAATCAGCCATCAATCATCTTCCACATGGGGTGATCAAGCCAAACATGCTAGAAATCAATTACCTAGAGATGTTATATTCATAAGCCCTCCATAGAATGGTATTTTCTTTCTAGCACATTGTTGTCTCAGCTCCACAATTGGTTCTATATTCTTTGGGGCATAGTCAAACTTTAGTAGTACATTGATATAATTCATTCCATTGAGCTTTATAGTAGGTTCTAAAACCAAGTGGACAAAAGAATTGAAAGGGTCCTCTTCACACTAGAAGGGAATTTTTTGCATTCACCATGGTGCTATAGAGTAGAGCTGTGAGAAGCATGAAGCTAAGAAAGAGTGGAAACTTGAGTGAAGATGCTAGAGAATTTTGGAACTATGTTCTTCTCATGCAACCCATTGTCCCTTTAAATTAGGGTAACCAATTTTTTAGGAGTAGTGATTACATTCCAAGGTGGTGATATCTTTAGCATGGCACTTACCATTCTTGGGGACCTCCCATAGTGACAGGTCACCAATCAAAGCATGCAATCATGTGCTGGCTACTAGGCACTCAAAACTTAAGCTATCTTTAGAATTTTTCTACTTGTTTCTCCTATGTTTAAAGCTTTAACAGGTGGCACTCTTTTGCTTCGAATAATGTGACAAAACATGTGTGCCTCAGGATCTATGGAGCACTCTAAGGTGGATGGAACCTGTGTGGAAACATGATGAAGAGAGTGCTCATGACATGTATCTCAAGTCAATTAGGTTCCAAGATAGATTAGCTTGGACTCATAGAGAGAATCTTGAGATAGTGCAAAGTGCTTGATTGATATTCCTTCAAATGAACCTCCCTTTTACAGGTGAGGGTACTTACATCCATTTTGCTTGCTCACATGTGGGATATCCCCTCCATGCCATGTGGCAGCTTACCCTTTGCTCATACCTTTGCTCTACATGTGCTCATGGCACCACAACTCTCAACACCTCCCCTTGGTGCCATAATCCTTTGGCTACTGCAAGGTGGTCAGATGTGAGTTACAAATCCATCACCTCCCCTTAGTGCATGCATGCTACTTAAGGTGGTCAAGTGTGGCTTCTACATGTCAATACCTCCCCTGGGTGCTTTCATAGCTACTCTCAGGTGGTCAGGCTTGATTTACAAAACATAGGCAAGGTTGGCAAGGTTTTTGCTTCTCAATACATTCCATTTGTCATCTTTTGGCTCATGGCTTGATGACGACTCGTTTGCTTCTTTGCTTGGTGTAGCTACCTGCATGATGCTTTGTTCTACCATATGCCTTGATGCTTTATGTGTGGATGCCATGCTTTCTGGCTATGGTCATCTCATACACTTGTGCTTTCGGCTTGCTTTTTACATCGATGTTTGCATTCATGCTTTGCTTTTTCCAATGGTTGCAAAGGTCTTACCAATTAAATTCTTTCAATATTGGCAGTGTCTAATTACATACAATGATTCTGAACTGACAGACGTGTAGAGCTTGAAAAGACGATCACTTTTCCTTTTTGGAGCATGTCCAAATTCTTCCTGGATTGCAAGTTATGGCTTGTCAAAGATTCTATGAAGAAGAGAGCCTTTGATGATGTGGCACAGGGATTCACATGCTGAATTCCATACTGTGCTTAACAAGGGCCTCTGTGCCTAGGTGGCACTGTGCCATGTGGCATCCTTTAAACCCACTTGGTGAACCCAAGGTTACACACATCTTACCATGGTTGAACTAACCCAGGCACTTGAAACTAACCACAGTTAGCTTTGACCACCTTATCTACCACGTGGCCAGAAGGTGACCTAGCCTCTGAACCACGGGTTAAACTTACCTAACCTTGGTTAGATGCTATCTGCCACGTGTCTCTTTTGTGAACCTTAGAGAAGAAACAATGGCGACGACGGAGCTTCTGTCGACCGGCTGCGCATGCAAGAGGAGAGCTTCGAGCTCTCGTGTACGTTGCTGATGCGGTTGCTCGTCTCATGAGGCTGGCTCATCGTCAACAGTTGGAGTTCGTAGCGGCCTTGGCTTCTGTTGTTGACGATCGTGGACAGCGTTTGGAGCTGGCAGTCTCCTGATTTGGAGAGGCATTGGGATAGCCGGTGTTGCTCATTGGAGATGCTTCCGGGAAGGCCAATTGGTGCAGCAAGCAGTCGTAGAATCAGATGGCGAGGTCATTGCTTCTTGCTCTTGGAGGCTCGTAGAGGCCGCCTTGTCTTGAAGATCATAGTGGGCCGTTGAAGCTGGTCGAAGAGCTTGCTTCAGAGTCGTTGCAGTCGTTGGTTGTCTGCTTTGCAGTGTAGGCTGCTCATTGTTGCTGTGTTGAGTGCGTGAGCTATAGCGGTGCCCTTGAGCTGCTGATTGTTGAGCATACAGGTGCCATTTGTAGAGACTAGAGCTCAAGCTATAAGCCGCGGCGATGTCATGGCAGATGGAAGTCGTGTATGAAGGAGAGGCTAGCTTATGAAGCCTTCTTTGGAGGCTGGGAGACTGGCCGGTGCCGCAACTATTGGTGAGCTATGGCGGAGGAGCTCTCTCCTGTTGAGGTTGCTCGTTGTTGATGGTGACAGCTTACACATGGCTTTGAAGCTGGAGCTCGATGGGCTGTCTTTCTCTAAAAGTTGTCTCTAAAGTCTCTATCTTTGTCTCTCTCATAAACATATCTTCCCTCTCAAGCTACCTTCTTCACAATGAACCATATCTTTCTCTCACTTGGGGTGAACGGAATGAATAACTCTCCTTGACAATTCTCAGGAATGACGAAAATATCTCAAAGCAATCAACGGAATTTTCATTCAATGGACGGAATTCTCTCAATCTAAAACTAAAACTAACCTAAGAGAAAACATGTGCTCCTAAGGCAACCTACAACTAATCTAGGAGACTAGACCTAAGCTCTGATACCATGACAAAACATGTGTGCCTCAGGATCTATGGAGCACTCTAAGGTGGATGGAACCTGTGTGGAAACATGATGAAGAGAGTGCTCATGACATGTATCTCAAGTCAATTAGGTTCCAAGATAGATTAGCTTGGACTCATAAAGAGAATCTTGAGATAGTGCAAAGTGCTTGATTGATATTCCTTCAAATGAACCTCCCTTTTATAGGTGAGGGTACTTACATCCATTTTGCTTGCTCACATGTGGGATATCTCCTCCATGCCATGTGGCAGCTTACCCTTTGCTCATACCTTTGCTCTACATGTGCTCATGGCACCACAACTCTCAACATAATGTCCTAATGTCATTTTGGCATTCAGAACATGGTTTCAAGTGGTTGAAACATTTTCAATAGTTTGGATGGGTGTTCATTAAATGTTTGAGATAGGGTATGTAGATGTATGTGAAACCAAAAAGGCAATTATCTTCAACACAAGTTCACCACTTAACCAATTGGAGAAGAAGAGCTCAATCAAACCACAAAAATGACAGCATACTGGGTACAATCTCCCCCCCTAGATGAGTGGCTCACACTTCCTCATCTAGAGTATTTATGATATTTCATGAAAGCACCAAGGAGCCAAAATGATCCCTCTCTTCCAAAATGATGGATTTGCTTTCCATAGCCATCTTAGGGCCCAAAAATGAATTATGTCCACTACAAAATATATTGCTCAAACTTGCAATAATAAAGCAAATACAAAATTGGCCCATGGCCATATGTAATGCCCTGTGCGACACCTCGATCGGTACCCTTGCACTAACTCCAATCCTTGCTATGAGTTCCATCACCTGTACTCAAGCCACCAATTACATTAGTTATTATTAACAATCGATTGAACGAATCATCAAATCAATCGATCCCAACATAACCGCGCTCAAAGCACAATAATCAAGCACAACACCAATAACACTAGTGACATCAGTATTAACATGGGATCACCCATAATACCGACCATCTAGCATGGCAAAACAGAAGCCAGTCAGGCATCCCCAACTAACCACACAAAGTATCCACTAGGACCCCCGCCGCATCCAGTGCGCTCCTATGGAGTACTTTACCGTAGTCACACTTGACTAAAATAATAATGTCCAAAGCAAGATATATCAGAAATATAATTTTCGTAACATCCCTCTTGCTTGGACTGCAACTGACCTCAGTTGCGTGTTTGATTATAGGAACTAATGAGGTTTGGAAAAGTTTGAAAGAACCGCTCAGGCATCCACTGACCATCATCTCTCGGATGATTCTTAAATTTGAGCAAGTATTTAATATAGACATTTCCTTTTCGGGTTGAGGTCTATTGATGATCAATAATGCATTCGGGTTCTAGAATTTATTCTTCATCAATAATCAATGGAGCCTCTTCATAGACAGGATTAATAGATAAAGGTCCTTTGAAGGGCTTTAAGAGGCTAATATGAAAAGCATTATGTATTTTCCAATTATCAAGTAATTCAAGCCTATAAGCTAGATCATTGATTCTCTGAATCACCTTGAATGGTCCATAAAAACGTGGGGACATCTTGATTAGTGGCCATTTCTCAACACTCTTCAATCTTCTTTTCTCAATCCGAAGAAGTATATAATCACCTTCTTTAAAAAGCATGTGTTTTCGTTTCTTATTAGCTTGTTTTGTGTACTTCTACTGATCGATTGCAATGGCTCCTCGAACTCTTTGAGAATATTTTGATAGTCATGGGTAAATGCATCTGTTGCCTCCACTCTATGGGTCAATCATGTGATAGGAATAGGTAATACCTTCCCATAGATAATCTCAAAGGGTGCTCTTCCACTGGCAGAATGAGGAGTATTATTATATGCAAACTTTAAGAGGTGAAGATATTTGTTCCAAGTCTTTAGTTGACTTCCCGCATAAGATCTTATCATATCTAGAATAGTACTATTTGTAACTTCAGTTTGTCCATTCGATTCTGGATGAAAAGCTCATGAGAAGTCTACCTTAATGCTGAGCTGTTAAAGTCTTCTTGCATTGGATGAAATAAGCTTGCTTACTAAAGAGATCTACTATTGTCCACATCATATCATTTTGATTCGCTGTAGTAGGAAAACATGTTATGAAATCCATAAATATTTCTTCCCAAGGTTGGGTAGGAATAGGCAAAGGCATTAGCAATCCTGGGGTCTTTCCTTTGTAACTCTTGGTCTTCTGGCAAGTGATGCATTTGGCTACAAACTTAGCCACATCGTTTCTTCCCTCGCTATCACTTGTAAAGTAGTAGTCACTCCCCTATGTCCCATATATGGTGGTTGCTGCATTTCCTCCATTATAGTTTGTCTAAAGGGTCGAGTGATGCATAATTTATTTTGATAAAAGAGGTATCCATCATTGCATGAATAGTCCAACATAGGATTCCAATTATTATTCTCTAATTTGTTCCATATATCGAAAAAGTCTGGATCCCCTTGATAAGAATTCTTCATTCCTTTGAAAGGCTGGGTCTCTATAGCAGTGATGTGATTAATACTTGGCTTTCTGCTAAAAGCATCAGCAACTACATTTTATTTTCTAGGTTGATACTGAATCATGGGCTGAAAATTCTGTATAAATGATGCACATTTGATGTGCCTATCGAATATTAGTGGCTGAGTCAACAAATGCTTAATACTTTGCTGATCGGTTTTGATAAGAAACTCAGATCCCATCAAATAATGTTTCCACATTCGTAAGGCATGCACAACATCGGTCAATTCTTTATCATATGTGCTATAATTGCATTCCGCTGGTTTTAATTTTCGACTCTCATATGCTATTGGATGTCCATCTTTCATAAGTACGGCTCCAATTCCATATCCACTAGCACTAGTTACAACTACAAAGAATGGTCTAGAGAAATCGGAGAGAAATCGGGTAGTTGCAACACAGGAGCTTGTGTGAGAGCTTCTTTCAAAGCTGTAAAAGATTTATCTTAACACTCGGTCCATAAGAAATGCTTAGCTTTTCTAAGAAGGTCTGTCAATGGATGTGCAACGTATGCGAAATTCTTGACAAACTTTCTATAAAAGCTACACAATCCCAAGAATGATCTTAATTTGTGTATATCTTGGGGTTTAGGCCATGTGACTATGCAATCAGTCTTCTTTGGATCCACTCGAATCCCATCTATAGATAAAATGTGACCCAAATACTCTATCTGATCTTGAAAGAAACTACTCTTTTCAGGATTTATGCATAATTGATTTTCTTTCAAGAGTGAAAAGACTAGCTTCAGATGTTCCTTATGCTCCTCAATGTCTTTGCTAAACACTAGAATATCATCGAAAAATACTACCACACAATCTTGGTGTTTAAGAAAGATTCGGTTCATCATTCTACTAAAAGTAGCTGGAGCATTGGTTAGCCCAACAGGCATAACTAGGAACTCATAATGTCCCGTATGAGTTCTAAAGGTAGTCTTGTATATATCCTCTTCTACCATACAAACTTGATGATAACCAGATTTGAGATCTATCTTACTGAAGAACTTGGCCCCTTTCAATTTGTCCAAAAGATCATCAATCCTAGGGATTGGATATTTGTTCTTCATTGTGATTTTGTTTAGTGCACGATAGTCTATGCACATTCGATAGGTTCCATTTTTCTTTTTGACTAATAAGACAGGTGCTCCATAAGGAGAACTGATGGGTCTTATCAATCCTCTCTCTATCAGTTCCTCCACTTGCTTTTGAATTTCCTTTTGTTTTTTTTCTCTTAAAAAAAAAAAGATTATATATATATATATATATATATATATATATTTGGGTTTCTTTAGAGGGCCTTTGAACCTTGGGGTCCCTTGCTTTGTAGGAAGTCAAGGGAATTCCTTTGACTTGTAAAGCCTGCGCTTCAGTCCTCAGAGCCGCAGAGGGGCAGAGTAATAATAGAGGCAGCCCCTTTGTATTGGGATTGCTTGAGTGCACGGCTCAGGGTTGCACTGCATCCAGACTGAGAAGCTTGGAGGTGAATTTTTTAAAAAAAGTTTGCACGTGTAGTGGGCTATAGTGGCTACGAGTCCTGCAAACAAAGATTCCGATCGGCACAACTCCCAGGGTTGCCTTGATGAGCCGACTGTCAAAGACTGTAGATCTGCACTCCGCAAACAAGTGCACGCAGTCTAGAGGCGGCTGGTCTTCAATCACTGCTAATGAGGTGCTACGTAGTGCGCAGTCTAAGAAAAGGAAGTGCCGTAGGCTCTAGAGGGCTCTAGGCTCCTCTTAATTATTGCAGGCTGCATGTGGGCACATAGAGGTGCTGATGGGTGCGCGGGCATCAGGCTGCTCACCGTAGTGTTCAGTGCATCCCAAGTCCTTTGGTCCTCTGGCCCTGGAGTCTGCGCACATGTGACGGTGATCCTATGAAGGGCGGTGGATTGCACAATTCGTGGTGGTAGCTCCTCTATCACTGTAGTGCTATAGGCCAGTTCCCTTTTGCAACAAGATGACCATGGTAAAAGCTTCATAATTCTTCTTTCTTTCTTTCTGTGGGCTTTCTCTTCTTCGTCCATGACAAAAGAAACTTTTCATTAACTTCTCACATGAGCCACGGGGTAACCTTATTCTTTCACAAGAGCATAACCAAAGCTCTGATACCACTGAAACCAAAAAGGTAATTATCTTCAACACAAATTCACCACTTAACTGATTGGAGAAGAAGAGCACAATCACACCACAAAAATGACAGCAAACTGGGTACAATCTCCCCCCCTAGATGAGTGGCTCACGCTTCCTCATCTAGAGTATTTATGATATTTCATAAAAGCACCAAGGAGCCAAAATTATCCCTCTCTTCCAAAATGAGGGATTTGCTTTACATAGCCATCTTAGGGCCCAAAAAACGAATTATGTCCACTACAAAATATATTGCTCAAACTTGCAATAATAAAGCAAATACAAAATTGGCCCATGGCCATATATAATGCCCTGTGCGACACCTCGATCGGTACCCTTGTACTAACTCCAATCCTCACTATGAGTTCCATCACCTGTACTCAAGCCGCCAATTACATTAGTTATTAACAATTGATTGAACAAATCACCAAATCAACCGAGATCCCAACATAACCACGCTCAAAGCACAATAATCAAGCACAACACCAATAACACTAGCGGCATCAGTATTAACATGGAATCACCCACAATACCAACCATCTAGCATGGCAAAACACAAGCTAGTCAGGCATCCCCAACTAACCACAGAAAGTATCCCACTAGGACCCCCACTGCATCCGGTGTGCTCCTATGGAGTACTTTGCCATAGTCACACTTGACTAAAATAATAATGTCCAAAGCAAGATATATCAGAAATATAATTCCGTAATAGTATGAAAAGGTTCTCCACCCCCCCAGTTACTCTAGCTCCCTATAATGCCCCCTCACCCACTTTATTGTACAGTATGCTAAAAGCTTTGTAATTTATTAATTTTGCAAATTATGTTGTCACTCTAAACCTATAAAAGTGTTAAGTTTTGTAATTTATTGATTTTGCCAACTATGTTGCCCTACTATGGGAAAAATATGGAATGCAAATCAACCTTAAAATGCTCTACAATGAATGTTGCTACTCGAAATATGATGTCTCTAAGGCCATTACTACATATAGTAGCAGGAAAAATGGAGACGGTGTCATTGAAGATGTTGTGGTCTTCCCTTATATAGATGCTAGCTGTATGTGATAGCTGCAATAGTAAAATTAGCTACTCTAGAGGTAGAGGATTGGTCATAAACAATTGAAAATTTAGCATAGCGTGATTCCATGATCATCAATGGCAAAATTCATGACACTAAGTGAATAAATTATGGGCTCAAAACCTTTTCTATTTCCTATGCATTCAGATTGGTCACAAACAATTGAAAATTAGCATAGCGTGATTCGGGGAACTAGATTAACCTGTGGTTTGTCGCATTCAATTTTCTTGGATAGATGGTGCAGTCCCACCCCTTGAGCAAGATCGTGATCAAACATGCTCTAAAAGTATACAGAGGCCATAATTTGTACACCGTCCTCACTTCTCAATGGTGGGTCAATATTCTTGGTAGTTGTACCCACTCTGTCTATGGTGGTTTTGCCTCCTTGTTTCCAAAGCATGTTTAGAAATGAATTCCTTAAGAAGGTTTGAAAAGTCCCTTTCACATAGACATTATCTAGCAAGTAGGGGGATAATTAAATTGTTGCTTCTTTTCTTGTATTTATTTTACTTTAATATAATCTTTCATTTTGCACAAGAGAAAAGTAGAGTGATGATGCCACACATGGAACATGTCATGCATGAGATTCTCCACGTGTTGTCATGCTTGAGAATAAAGCATGTAGTCCACCAACTGATTGAATTTTGATTTTTTGTTGAGTAGGGCCTTAATTTGCACACCATTCTTACTTCTCAATGTTGAGCTCATGTTGAGTTAAGATTTGTGGAATTCTAAGACCCACCTTATTCCATCGCTGTTTTGCCATCTTTTATTGTTATTTTGTCTTTCTCGCAATTCTGCACCCAAACTCAAACACACCATGTAGAAAGGGGTGTGTATAGCCCTAAACACATCATGGCTAATAAAAATATCCCCATGATTGGGAATCCTGAACGCGCATGCTCTTGCCAACTGATTTACTAGGTTTTGCCATCTGTTTTTGGGGGGAGATGTTGACTTATATTAAAAGAAGAAATTTAAAATATTCAAAAAGTAGCCAAATAATGTAGGGTACATTGCCTATGGAAGTGTACGTTGCATACTAGCAAGAGAGATGCCAATAGAGAGGTACCAACGTCAGACAAACTAGTGGATTTTTACCATAAATCAGTCACAAAACAGTATTCCTATATCAAGGGGCAAACTCTTGAAACTGGCAACAAGATCCAACACATTATTTATAGGCACCCTGTCTCTTATAAAGCATTAGGCTGCAACTAGAAGCCCATATAACTAAAAATCCGGTGCCCATAAGTAGGACCATAGAGTCGACGAAAACTGAGCTAGTTTTGGCATTTATTTTGTTTGCAAAGCACAAATTTGCAAAATAGATTCTAAGAGGACATCATTCCCACGCCCTCCAAAACCATGCCTTATTTCACCGCATGGAGGAATTACCATTGTTCCCACGCCATGCTCCGATGACGTAGCCATGGAAATTGGACGTAGAAATCGCTCCACTAAAATCGATAATGAGGGCCAATGTTAGGCGTGATTCTAGGTGTTCCATCAATCTCGCTGGGATGGTAGTTGGTTGAGTGCGACGGTGTATGAAGCATGGATAATGGGGCCCCCCAGTTGATGAAAACAAGCTATTAATTAATTAGTTGTGTGAGGCGAGAGGTTTAACCTAAGGCATAATTTGATTAACTAAGCCCGAGACTAATTGATTCGAGAAGGTTCGACAAGGGCGGAAGTCTAGGAGTTTCCTGTTTGCCGCCTCAGCGAAAAATATATGAGGGGAAGGGGGGGGAAATGCAATCCAAAACAACAGCAAAGATACCACGATGACGGTGCGAATGACGAAAGGTTTGGAAGTAGGAGGATTTGTAGATTGAAGAGCCTAGAAAGAAAGGTAATTTTGAACAAGAACCCTCAAGGCGACTTGAGCCAAGGCTAGGAGAAAGGGAGAGAGGGGAGGGAGAGGTAGGAAGAGGGGTAGGGGGTGGGGGGGGGGCTGAGTGAACGTAGTGAGCGGGGCTGAGCGGAGGGTGGAAAAGAGGAGAAGGGTAGGGGCTTGAGCGAAGCTAGTGAGGGGAGGGTAGAAAGGAGAGGGGGAGAGAGGGGGGGTGGGTTGACCGAAGGTCAAAAGGCTTGGCGTAGGAGGTATGAAGGTGAAAGCTTAGAAAAATTAGACTAGAAAGCTTTTATTCAAAACCCCCTATGAGATCCTAATCGCTCTCTCGTGATAAAACCTATTAATTAATCTATCTACCACGCTCTACCACCCCGTTTTTGCCTCTCAGAGCCCTCGCCAGCCACTCTCCCTCCTGAACCGCTCTCTCTTTCTCCCTCCTCACTCTCTCCTTCCTCCTCCCCTCCTACTTCCTCCTCTCCCTCCTCATCCTTCCTCCCCTCCTCCTCTTTCCCACTCCTCCACTCTCTCTCCCCCTTCCTCTTCCTCCTCAGTGGCTTTCTCCCTCTTCACCGCTCCTCCCTCCCACTGCTCTCTTCCCCCCCGCCCCTTCTTTCTATTTGTGTTGAGAGGGCTTCACAGCCCCCCTCCCTGTATGTCGCCCCCCCTTCCCCTCTTATATGTTGTGGCAGAACCTTCTAGATTCGGTGGCTTCTCGAAGAAGCCACCGTCACGTCAATCGTATGCGCCCTTGCCTTAGATTAATCTCGCCATCACGCCCTTGCCTTAGGTTAATTTCTCCATCCTTGCGCACAATAATTAATTAATACAGCGAGTTTTTCTAGTTGGGGGCCCCTATGAATTCGTTGATTTGATTAATGGGGCCTTTGAGGCTAGCTTAATTTGATGAATACGGTCCAACGAGCTTAATTAATTAATTCGTTTGAGCATAGGAGGAATAAAAATTAGGAGAGAGAGACAAGATCATTTAGGTTGTCCTGATTGCTGAGAAGTCCGAAGTTTCACGCAAGATAAAAAATCCTATCCCGCACTCACGCGTGGCACGGGCCAAGCACCCCACGTGTCGCCATACTGGAGGAGAGCCTTTCTCCGGGCGACACGCACCAGCCCTTCGTCTCTATATAAGCGCTCCCCTACGCTCTTCTCTACATCTGCTAAACCTCGCAAACCTCGTAGCATTGCTACACACAACCTCATACATCTCTGCTTATCTCATCTTTCCACCCTCTTCCACCTTTCTTCCTTTCTTGTATCTTTGCCTTACCTCACCGTTCTTTCCACCACCTCATAGTAATGGCGGACCAGGCCCAACTCGCTAAGAATGTCGCCGCAGAGAAGGCAGAGGAGACGAAAGGACTCGGCCAGCAGAAGGCCTGCGAAGCCCAGGAGAAGGCTGGGGAGACCCAGCAATGTAGCCAGCAGAAGGCCTGTGAAGTTAAGGAAGAATGTGGCCAGCAGAAGGCCTGCGAAGTTAAGGAAGACGGGCAGCGCCCTGCTAAGGTGCGTGCGGCAGCTTAATCGATTGCTTGGTACTAATTTGATTTTTACCTTTTCGTGCATTATATGTAATCTACATCTTACACTTTTGGCATTACTTTAGCAGGGTATGACTGAGACCGCCAAGGAGAAGCTGTCTCAGGTAATGTTCTGTGTTGTGCGTTGAAATCAGTTAAAAGGCCGCCAACGATATTTTGGATGTGTGCTTGTATCGGTGAAGCTCTGAGGTCCTGGTCCTTAAGTCTTAAAAGTGAATGTTTCTGATTAAATGAAGTTTTACACAATTGGGCAGGCTGGTGATGCTGTTAAAGGTGCCGTCAAGAAGGTAACTGGCAAGTAGAATTCACAAAGACGCATTTGCGTTTCCATTTCTATTTCATTTGTAGAAATTATTTCATTTGTAAGGAATGTTGCAACATGATAAAAACTGTCCTTCGATCATCTAAGAAGGTTTTTCTTGAGACGCTACTGCAAAAGTTCGCCTTCGCGTTCCCATATGTGTTTCATTCCCAGAATTATTTTGCAACACGATGAAGCTTTCCTTCTGGAACTCTTCTATGATGTAAAAGGTTTCCAAAGGTTTTCAAAGCTCGAATATAATTGACTATTGCAAATTTGGAACTTTGGTTTTGGCCATTGATATGTTATGTTGAAGCAAGTAAAAATGAACATTTGACTTGTTTTTCATTTGGGATTGCAAATTTCTTAGTAAAAGACCAAAATTCATGTAAACCACTCTCCACACACATCTAAAAACAACCATTCTCCACACACATCTAAAAACCAATGTCCAAACTCATCTAAAATAATATTAAGCTGTGTTTTCTTGAGAGGATGGAAATGCGATTTTTTAACCTTTAGTTGGAATAATTCGATCGGCTTATTACTTATTACTATGTATAGGATTATTTAATTATTCTCACCACAAAAGTTTTAGTAGCCATTGGCTCCTTCCTTACCTTTCCCTTTGCCCCTTGCAAACATTGCCTCATCCTCCCTTCCCTTTATAACCCCTTTCCCCCTTACCAACTCATTTGTTCTTTGTTTGTGAGACTTTTTGCATCATATAACTGACAATTGCAAAAGCAAACTTCCTTTGGTAAAAACTTTGACATAGTTCTACGTACCTCTTTATAATAATAATATTAGTTTTTTTTACACATAGTATGTAAATTTGGTTGTTTCATAGTTGCAATTTGAATACTAATCTAATCACTCTTAAATTTGATATTTTGCTCACCCATATTAAGTTAGAGAGAACTTAAATATGTTTTGTATTTGCGATCGCAACACTTATCAAACTAGTCTATAGAGAAAAAGCAAAACTTACTATACCTAATCAGTTCATGGTCTTAAGTTGTAGTGCAAAGTTTTTTCTTAAGTTGTAGTACACATTCCAAACTTGAACATGGGACCAAAAAAATATGGAATAAAGATTTGGAACAAGACCATTAAAGCATTACATGCTATGCTACATGTGGAGCATGCATCTTAAAGAGAATAGCATATAGTAATTAAATTTAAGGGACCAAAATTTTGTTTTGCATATACATGCAATCAAGAATCATTCAAAGATATACTATGTGAACTTCTCCTCGACCAACAAAATTTAAGGGATCAAAATTTTGTTTTGCATATACATGCAATCAAGAATCATTCAAAGATATACTATGTGAACTTCTCCTCAACCAACAAACACACTTACTTGAAAACATTAAGTATGGTTTAAGGGCACTCAAGTGCTGCGTTGAATTTATGCACACCTATTTGTGAGCATGCTTGATATCTTCATCTTGATTTGTTGAAAACCAAAATAGATTTAACAAAATGAAATCCAAACTAATGGGAATACTGCATGGTAGTCTTAAACATTGATAATGGTAATACTGCTATCCAGATTCACCCTAGATTGGAAGATTTGAAAATGTACAATTTGTGCATGTGCAAAGATTGTTTCTTTTTCCATGCAATTCCTTGCTATATGGCTCATAAGCACGTAAAAGATTATTGCATTTCATAATACAAAGCATTAAACCAGATAGGGTGGCTTAGACTATTTGTATAGTGTGGCTTGGACTATTTGAGTTTTGAAGCACTTTAGGAAACATTACACTTTGGGAGAACCGGCATATCCAATTTTGCTAATGTGTATCATCGTTGGTACTAACACACTTTTATCCTTTTACATCTCTCGTCCTATAAATCTTTGAATATTAAAGTACATCCTCCTCTGCCCATCTTGCATCTTGCACCTTGTAGAATAACCTCAACGTGACCTCGTTCTTTTGGTTTGGCATTATCTTCTTTACTCGGGTGAGTTTTCTTCTATCCTTTGCTCGCCTCACAAGCAAGTTGGTCTCTGTTTTGGTCGTTCTATTTTTGCAACTCACTGATCATCGCCATGACATCAGTGGCAAGATGTAGATCATCATGCTGCAAGATACGAAAGCTAAAAAGCTTGGTCAAGGCATAAGCAACAAATCTCCTCTTTGGATGTAATCTCTTTTGGTCAATTTTTGGTCAATGAGGCTATCAACAACAATGGCTAATTGTGATCTCTTTTATTTCAACTTTAATATAATACTATTATGGCAAAATTTGTTATTGAGTGAAGATGGTTCTAATGAAGCATAAATGTCATATATTTTCCCTTATTTAGGAGTGTGATTGTTGCTGGTTGTAGCCATTGCACAAGCAGTTGTTGCACAAGCAATTGTTGCACAAGGAAATATATTTTTCTTTGTTTAGGATTAACTGCACTAAAATATCTCCAAGAAATAGCTCAATGGTTGCAAGAAAATACATTTTCCTTGGTTTAGGATTAACTACAACCAGGACTAAATAAGCTCCAAGTACCAGTGTAGTAGTTGCATAAGGAAATACATTTTTCTTGGTTTAGGATTAACTATTAACCACTTGTTTTAAACTATTAATTGCACTCCCACTACACTATAACAACATATTGTACCAACCACCAGCTTGGTTTTAAAGTTGCCCAATGGCATGCTAAGTATGTAAATTAAACTATTTAAAAATGCAAGAGAAATGCAATTGCTGATATTGCCCTTGAGGGGTCCCATATTGACATGTCACTAACATACATGGCATGTCGATATGGTCCTTTCTTCTAAAGGGGACCCCTCAAGGGACATATCAAAATTACAGGGGACTCCTTAAGGGAAAATAATGCAAAACAATGAATGGAGCCCATATAAAATCCACAAAAAGACTCCATCATTGTGGGACTCCAATGCGGATCTTACTTGGCCTACTACCGAATTAAGGTCTAGGTGGTTGCACAAATAAAGACATTTTCCTTGGTTTAGGAGTAGCTACAACTAGCACTAAAATAACTCCAAGAACTAGTATGGTGGTCACTCAAACCGGTGCACTAAAATAACCCCAAGAATCAGTGCGGTCGTCACTCGAAGCCACCACCCTCTTGTCAGCGTGGTGGTCGCACATGCTTTAAGCATGGATTTTCATTAGTCTAGATCTAGGTGCTCAGAATAATAAAGTACATTCTCCTTGTACCAGTGCAGAAAAGTTGCATGTAGTTGCATTAGGGGGGATTTGAGGTCAAAAAGGGCTTCATAAGGAAATGCTAAAGGAATGGGTAATCCCCTTAATTCCAGGGAAAATTTCGGGTGGTAAGGTGTATTAAATGATAAAAATTCACTATTCTGACAACGTGGCTAAGCTGTTGGATCGTGCTCTTCATCTAAGGGCTCACAAGTTGTGGATTTTTTAAACCCGTTGATCAGGCTCTTCATCTAATGGCTCACATGAGTCATGCATTTTAAACCATTAGGTCTACATAAGATCTAATGGTCCCAGTGCACATTGGAGGTATTACGTTCATGCCGAGTGCCAATTTTAGGCCATAGGATTGGATCCCACATTGATGATCATCACTCGTTGCTGCTTCATGGCTATTAGATATACTTTAGATCTAATGGCCCCAAACAAAATCCTTGGGTGCCACTTGATGGCCATTAGATATACTTTCATGCCATTAGATCTAAAGTAGATCTTATGGACCCATTGAAAACTTTGGGCATCATTATTGCTCCCCCCTATGCATTCACAACCATAAATCACCTCTAGATCAAAGGGCCCGTGATTGGCACCTTTCATGGATCATTGGATTGCCATCTCCAATTCAAGGGTGCACGATACACACAACTTGTGGAGACTTGGATCAAGTTGCCATCCAAGAGTTCTACTTAAACATGCAAGCCATCATGAATGTACATCTGCCACATCCCACAAAAATCCATTTGCATCATTGGATCAAGAAAGGATCCAACGTCTCATAACCTTTTAAACTCCCACCATTGGATCAAATTTGATCCAACCATCTTAAAATGGTCTACAAAATGTGCCAAGGGTGGAAACTCCTTTACTTAGATAACTTGAAGGATAAGTGGCAAGGTGGCAGGTCTCTCCACGCCAACGAGAGGCCCTTGTGTTTCCAACAAATATTAAATGTTGGAGCCTCCTCATTAGTGGATCACTAACCTTTTGATTAGAGCATGAATTATCTCCTTAAGGGACCTTTTTGAATCCAAATCTCCCCTGACGATAGATGGCGAGCTATTGGTAGATGGCAGGGTCCTGAGTCATCCACTAGAGTATGCAATTAGGGCAGTCTGTTAATAGTCTGATGCCCCAAATTCAAAATCTCACCCACCAACGCAACACATTGTGACCCCAAAACTACTCCTAAAATAGTTTCGCGATCAGTTACACCGATCGTGCATTCATCCCAAACCTCTACTAAACTACTTGCAATAGCAATACTAATCATGTCACTCTTAAGATTGGCATTTTGTCCCTGAACATTCAAATATATGGGTCAATACATGATTGGGTGTAGCCAATTGTGGAAATATTTTTGAGGCAACTTTGGATCTATGGCGCGATGCACTATTGGGTGATATTTTGAATTTGGGGTGAGCTTGCACGCTCGCCTAAACTTTTGTGTTGTAATGATTGCCTTACTAGCATAATAATGAGACACAATCTTTCAAACTTGATGTTCTAAACACTACAGAGCTCGACACATGTCACAACATGAGTAGTTATTCCCTTCTTTGTGCAATATCTGTGTTGCATCTTTGTACATCAGGCTGTCAAAGGTTTGTTCTGTCATCTACTAGTTGTTTGCCACTGGTCATCTACCCGTTGCTCACCACTTGTCATCTACTAGGACATCACCACCTGTCATCTACATTGCACTAATGTAGATTCACAATCACGCATTGACGTTGGCTTGGTGTGACCACTAAGATGGTTCTTGCAAGTAGCTCTAGCCACTCCTAATTAAACCAAAGAAAATGTATTCACGTTAATTGGCTAGGTCACATGAGACCCGCACCAAAGACCCATAATTGTTCATATATTTTGCATCGGGTTTAAAACAAGTGAGTGGGAGTTAATCCTAAAAAAAGGAAAAACGTACTTCCTTGTGCAACCACCACATTGGTTCTATTTTAATGCAGGTTGCAGTTAATCCTAAACCAAGGAAAATGTATTACCTCGCAACTACTACATTGGTTCTATTTTAGAGCGGTGATTGCACAAAGTTAAACATTTTCCTTTGTTTAAAAGCTAATCCTAAATGAAGAAAATCCATTTTCTTTTGTTTTAAATTTAATCATATACAAAGGAAAATGTGTTCCCTTGTGCAACCCCTGCGTTGTTTCTATTTTAGTGGGGGTTGCAATTAATTCTAAACCAAGGAAAATGTGTTTCTTTGCAACCAGCACACTAGTTATTAGAAGTATTTTAGTGCTACTTGTAGTTAATCCTAAAACCAAGGAAAATGTATTTTTGTGTGCAACCACCATGCTGGTCTTATTTTAGTGTGGATTGTAGTTAATCCTAAACCCACAAAAATGTATTTACTTGCAACCTTTGACTGGTTCTTGGAACCATTTTAGTGCTACTTGCAGTTAATCCTAAAACCAAGGAAAATGTGTTTACTTGTGCATAAATTGCTTGTGCAACGATTGCAACTAATTTTGACCACTACGAGCAACAACGATTGCGATAATAGTATTATTTATAATAAAGTTGAAACTTAAAAGAAATTACATCGACGTGAGTACAAAGACTTAGCCATTGCTCGAGCATTGCTCAGAGCACATCCAAGGCACATTAATCCAAGCACTTCAAGAGCATGAGATAATAATGCACGGCAACATTGACCGCATCCTTCGACAAAGTGCTATCTTCTGCAAGAACAGAATGTGTGTGTAGAGTAGTAGCAAAGCTCCTCTTGTACTTGCATAAGGCTAGGAATAATTTCTCTTAGGAATACAACATGCATGTTCTACATGCAAGCCCTACATGCAACTCCTACATGCATGTTCTACATGCAAGTTCTACATAGGATTCCTACATGCAGTTTCTACATGGAACTTTTACATGCAACTCCTACATGCATGTTCTACATGCAAGTTCTACATACGAGTCCTACATGCAACATGCAAATTCTATAAGCACATCCTAGATGCAAGTTCTACATGTAGAGAGAGAACGTCTTACAATTCCTACATGCAAAGACCAACTTTGTAATATTGCATAACACTATGAAGCCCACACTCTTTCGGGCACTATGTTGAGTTCTACTTTGGTGTTCCATGCAATTGTCTCCAAGTGTCCATGCTCCCTTGCACTCCACATCCAAAATCATGTCCTCCTACTCCCCTCCAGGGATGTTTTTATCGAAGCCATACCATTTCAACCATCAAGGTACTTAGAACAATTAAGTACTAACATGAATTTAGTAGGTCGATACAAAATCATGTATTACGAGCACCATGAGAAAGCCCACAAGTCTAAGAAATGTCTGCAAGATTTTTATTTTCTCAAAATACAATGACATTTTGCAGCTCAAGGAAATTACAGACTCCCAACTATCTTATCAGCCTCTCTATAGCAAGCATCTCTTAGCTCTTTAGGCCAGTCTGTTGCACAATGGTAGACGTCTTCACACACTCAGATTACACACTGCTTGCTTGACTCTATCGACTTATATGCCCATAGAAGGTCCTCCTTTCATAGAGGGTGTTAAAATAAAATCCTGGCAAAAGTTTATTGATGTAATTTTAAGGGCTTCACAATGTTAATAGAACATAGTAATATTGTTTGGCACCGAGCTTCCAAATTTGGACCTGTACCCAAGTGTTTTCCACACTTAAAGTCTTTAAAGTGGATACTCTGAAGCACACTCATTGCAAGATCCCCAGCACAAGCTTCATACAATGTAATGTGTCTTGCATACCCATGTGATGTTCTCATACTTAAATGTCTCGTTTTTGAGAGATTTAAAGTAGGAATAAATCCTGAATTTTTCTCTTGCTACAAAAAACTCCCCTCCACTGGTTGACTGTAACATCCCACCAAGCCAATCATGTGTGGATGTTGGCAGCTCACCCTCTTTCGCATGGAATGAAGACCAAAACATTATCAATCTTTGCTTGCATTGGTCTAAGAAGCAATTGTCATTGCTTCCTTCCATTTTCTACCTAGAACTGTATGCTCCTCTTGAAACTGAGGCTTAATGTGCCTTTTGCTATGTGCAAGTGGAAACCACATTTTGAGGTCCACCTTTACAAGCAGTGTGGATGACAAGCCAATTAGTTCCTGCTACATCAGCTATCAATCCTCTAAATTGAGGTGGCGCAAGTCCATTCTTCTCCATTTGAGTATTCAAAAGCCTCTAGAATTGCAGTTGTGCATGCGTATCTTCCACCTTGAATTCACATATAGGTATTGTTAGGAGTTCCCTTATGTAAGGGTCATACACATGAGCACCCATTGTTGACCATCCCTTTACTTGATGGACATGGTCAAAATGCACCCATTGTGAGCTTAGGATTCCACTTGGCCACATGCAATTTATAGGATCAACCTTTGACCCCATGGTTGACATTTAAAAATATGTGGTTTTTTATGTTCATCTACGGGAAATAAGATACTCTATACATATGGATATCTACATCTCCTTTTCAAATCTAGTATTGAATCCATTCCACCATCTCCTCTTGCATCACATCTTGCACTTTGAACTATTCTTTGAAGCCTTCTCCTTTGGGTCATTGGTGTGATTGTATCCAAAACCTTCTCAAACTGTTCATCATCTAGTGCTTCCATGGTAATACCCTCTTTTGCAAGCTACAAGCGGACCAAGTCCAACGTCGTTCCATGGGCATCTAGAGTGGGTAGACTCGATGATCGATGGGCACAGTGCGGTAGTAGCGCCAAAATTTCTCCAGCTTCAAAAATGGGAGCCACCAATTTGGCTATATACCAGCATCTACATCAGTCACGGGGATGGGGGCATCGGAGGCGAGGCTGTATCCTGTGTGGCACCAATCATTGAATGATTGTGCGATGAACTGTGTGAGAGGGTGCACCTCAAGAATTTCATAGAGGTGGAGGTTGGAGCCCTCGAGCTGGTGCTTCTAATGGTGCATTAGCACACTATCCACGGTAAGTCTTGGAAGGACTACAAGTCTGGATGTCAATGAACATCTTCAAGAGGACATCTTGGTGGGGATGGCGGAGATTTGTCATCAGAAAACGGCATTGGCTTTGTCTCTGGGGGGCCTACAGGAGTCACAGCATTGGTGCTTTGTACAAAATGTGCTGCTTTGAGCATGTTGAAGGCTTCGTCAGGGAGGGTCCGTGATGTGTGGTGGTGGTGTTGGAGGCATTGGACGAGGACTCGGGCAGTGTTGTGCGAGGGAGAGGAGGTTGGGCAGCTTGTTGGGTGGGTTGGGCAGGATTTAGTGGAGGCGATAATGGAATATTTGCAGGGGGCGGTGGTATGAAAGAGGGGGATTGCATTTTGTTCCTCATCCTCGATTATTTACTCAGGGTATGCTACGTGAATTGTTTCAAAATTGCTCACCAAGGACTCAAGTGAGTCTTGGAGAGCTTGTAGCACCCGATTAAAGAGTATTATTATTTTGAGGGGTTGGTAGGTGGTGGAGTGGTAGGCGACAAGGTGTCCTTGAGCTTGGACTACTCAGACTCGGCTGTAGGTTTGCATCCAAGTTATGTCTACATGCAGACTTTCAAGAGTGCAAACCCATGGCGTGAGTTCCTCGGGCTTTGCGAGTTGCATCACTTCATTGTCCGTAGGATAATTAAGGGACTCAGTGATGACACGGCACCAACCTTGAAAATTAAGAAGAATGGGATGGGCAGATAGGGTTTGGAGATCGGAGGGCCGAAGAAGAGAAAGGGAGGTGGGCTGAAGGTCAGGCTGAAGGTCAAGGGAAAAATAAGACATGGCTAAGATAGGGCGACAGTGGTTGGGATTATGACAGAGAATAGTTTGAAGGGCGTTAGGTTGTAGTGGAGTAGTGAGGTCTAGGTGGAAGGTAAGGTTTTGTGCACGAAGTGCATTTGCAATGTTTGGGCGATGGTGCATGGTGCAAGTGTATACGTGGCTAACTGTGCAGACACCTACCAGTACATCCTAAACTCCTACTGCTTGTGGTCTTCCAATCCTAACTCCTCAGAGTGGCCAGTGGCATGCTATCTTTCGATTTCTTCTTGGAGGGAGACCATGAGGTTCCTCTCCTTAGCCAGGAGATCCTGTAGGGAGCGGATCTATTGGTCATGGGAATCCTATGTATGGGCATACCGCTCCTCTGCCTGTGCTTGCTGCTCTAGTGTTATATGCATAGGGTTGATTATGTCGTGCCCACCTGTTCCATAGGCATCTGGACTAGGGATTCACTGGTGGCAAGGTCATCCTTGGTATTTGTCAGAGTGAGAGCTCAAGCTCTTCCACCTTAGCCCGATATTCATTGGCTTGATTTAGTGCGGCATGGCCCATTTCCTGAGCTGCAACCATTATCGCCTAGCTTTCATGTGCTGAGAGCTAGGCTTGGATAAGATTGGAGGAGAGTTGTGAGGCTTGCTCTTGCCTCCTCTATAAGATCATGCGGGTGACTTGCGGCAATTGTGCCATGGCTTCAAAGAGGTTCATCTCCATGACATCAGCGCATGACAACTGTTCTACCATCATTTGGCTATAGCCTCTCGTTGCCCTGTACTGGGGCATGCTGCAAAATTGTATGGCCTCATCTAGGCCTTCCCATGGCATGAAAGAGGTACCGGTGGTGAAGGATGCTGTCTCCTGAGTGGTGGTGGAGACTGAGATGAAGCATGCAATGGGGGTTATTGGCATAGTTTCGGCTCCTATATGGAGGCCGATTTCGATGGTGTCATCGCCCTGGAGGTCTTCAATGAGAATCGGCCCTCCTTGCACCTATTTGTTGCCCTTGTCCTAAGGACCTAACCACCACAGCGTAGTTGTTGTTGCATGAATTCATGCAACTGGCTTTCCTCACATTGGTTGAGTAGCTGACTTGATTCCGGTTGCACCTAAGTGACCAGACTGGCACTTGGCATTGTCCTCGCTCTCTTGGGCCTTGTTTTGCTATCTCTTACTACTCAATTTATATAGGACCGTGGCAGATTTCTTGGCAAAGTCCGAAGCCGACTAGCGGATGATGAATTTTCAGGTAATAGAGGACCGGCATGTACAACATGGGATTGCCAATGACGTCCCCGTGGGTGCTGAGATCATCTAGCTGCAATAGTAGTCAACCCAAATCGTCTCCTGGAATTTTACCATTCTCAGCAAGATATTGGGCACAATGGATTGATGATGGTCCGTGTGCTTCACTTGCATGAGCCATTGTAGGGCTCTTGCCCCGGGCACTCTACCTCGACTTTGTGGATGGTGGTGAGCTGGATGCGGCCTCTGTACTTGTGGCAGTCAGTGTGACAGACCATGTTTAGGGAGTCAAGCTTCTTTTTCTATTTAGAGTATTTCTCAACCACCACTGGCAGGTTGAATGCTGCCCACACCACATTTTGATTGATCTGGTAGTGGTGGGGGTTGCGTGCTGCATCTCGCAAGACACCTATGTGGGTGTTGCTGTCGTATGTCTTGAGGAATTACACTAGTAGAGTTATGTCCGAGTGTCACGGGAGATTGGCTGCGACTCTTCCCAAGCTTGCAAAGTTGAGGGCTTCCATGACTGTCAAGTCCTGGAGAGTGGCATATGCTACTGCGGTGTGGTAGTGGAGGGTGTAGTCCCGACCCTTGGAATAGGGCGAGGGTGGAGACCCAAGTCAGCCTCGAATTCGAAAAAGTCATGTTTGGATTCCATCGCAAACAGAAGTGGAAGTTGCGTGATGAGGGAATCGGTGGATGAGGAAGAACAGGAGGACATAAATTTGCTGGTGGGGATGTAGAGGAAGTGGGTAGGAGACTATCAGATTTTTGGATAAATTTTGACAGTTTTTCTCTATAACACAGATATGGCGATGACCCGGCGAGGTAGGCGTGCTTTTATAGATTTCTATCCCCTCGACCAGCGGGATACTGGTATGGCGACGGTCGGTGCTAAATTTATGGTGACGGTGAGCGGTGGCGAACCTCAATGGCAATAGTCGGTGTGGAGTGTCTTGGGCCACGGCCGGTGTGGTACTCAAATGGCGATGGGGTGGTGTTGTTTTGGATGGCAACAGCCCGACGGGGTATCGTGATCGTGACGGTTGACAACGAACCTTTAGGTAACGGTCGATGGTGAACGCTTTGATGATGGTTAGTGGTGTAATGTCTTGGCAACGATCGATGGCGACTGCTTCAGCGACAGTCGGTGGTGTAATATCTTGGTGACGGTCGGCGTGGAGTGTCTTGGGCCGCGGCTAGCGTGGTACTCAAATGGCAACAGGGTAGTGCTTTTTTGGATGGCGATGGCCCAGCGGGGTATCATGATCGCGATGGTTGGGGGCGAACCTTTAGGTGACGGTCGATGGTGAACGCTTCGGTGACAATCAGTGGTGTAATGTCTTGGCAACGGGTGGCAGCGAACGCTTTGGCGACAGTCGGTGGGGTAGTGATTGTGTAAAAATAGGGAAAAGAGAAGGAAGGAGTGGTGTGGGGGGGAATATGTGGATGGAGCGGAGTGCACTTTTGTTGTGCAACATGATAGTGAGGTCATCGTGCAAGAACATGAACACTTGTAAAAATGCAAGAAAGTGAGATGCCTACTATACTAACTCACCTAGACCTAGACATGATGATTATGATGAATGGGGTGGAGGCAGGTGCTGTACTACAACATAGTGAGTGAGGAGCCATGTAGAGTATGCTTAGAGTTTGTTCCTTGCCTTAGATGCTAGAGGCACCTTTGTGTCAGACTTTGTCTTTGTTGTAGGATCTGACTTCGAGTGTCCGTCCATAAGGCAAGGTTCTTGTGTCACTCTTCATGGGGTGGAATTCAGTTCCTGTGGAGTTTCTCGACTAATGGTTGCGATGCTTGTGTTGAGTCGGACCGCCCATGGCACCAGTGCATATTCGGTACCTTGAGGCTGGCCTGTTGTATTCGATTCAGTTTGGTAGGTTCTTGTGGTGTTCTATCCTAGAGAGATACAGGTTCTTGTGGTGCTACCTTCGACGCCTTCGGGGTGGTTTGCATTGTATTCTTCTGCATCCAGGCGACTTTGTTGCCTCAACCGCTCAAGTGGGTGATGTTGCGGGAATTGTTGGTGATGCGTGGCAATGGATGAGGCGTGAGCATTGGGTGCGACTTTCTCCAGGTAGTGAATGTGTGTGGGGGAAGCGATCTTGAGGTGACTGGAGCTACTGTTGCTACGTTATCATTTTTTGAGCATCGGTTCCAATCGAAGTGATGTTGGGCACAGAGGATAGCATCTTGTACTTGTAGCTCTCAGATTTCTTGGGCGGAGGATGGTAGTGTTGGTTTAGTGTGCAATGGCATTGGTTTACCACTACAGCAAGCTTTCTTCTCCTTTCGAGCTAGGCCCATAAGTAGTGTGTTGGTGGAGGCCGGGGCTTCCAGTTGGCTTTGCTATGTCGCTTCATTATCGTGAATCGGCGAGGTTGGGGATTAAGAGGGGGGGATTGGTCTGCACAGTAGGACTACCGCCGTTTGACCACCATTGGTAAGCAAAGCAGTTCAAGCATGCCAGTTGATTTGGTAGTTGATAGCATAGCACCAGGTTCTTCCTAGAATAATCTACTCTTCGATGGCTTCTATAGGGAGAACATAAAAGCCTATATCCATAGCTTGGTGAACAACCATTAGACTTAGATTTACATAACCCAAGGTTTGCAGAAGTTGGCCATTTATAGCCCTTATTGAGGCAATAGTAAGGGTTAGGGGTACTTGTGGCTTTTCCCATACCTCTCAGGAGATGAAATTGTGGCTCACTCCTAGGTCCACGAGTGCTTTGATGTGCATGCACGGTACCTATAGCTGAATAAGCAACCTAGCTGGCTCTATTGTTAGCTCATCCATTAGTTGCGTGAGCTCCTTTTCTCTATGCATAGCTTGAAGGGTGGAGATAGTGAGTGGTCCATAGTATCTTTTCAGTTTACTTCCGTTTAGGTAGCCATCCATTTCTATTCCATCAAGGGTGGCTATTCGGCATGCCCCTTGGGGGGTGATCTCAACTACATGATAAGGACCCATACCTCGATACTTAAGCTTATGTTTGGTGTTGCAGACACTATACAAGAGTGCCAAGTCTCCTTCCACCAAGTCCTTGTTCTTGAGGTTGCGAGCGAACCACTTTTTATGTCGGGCCTTTTCTACTCGGAGAGTGTAGGCTACTCGCAACCTACTCGCAACCTTGTCTCTTCTAGCTTTTTGAGGTCGACTAGCCTTTCAACTAGTGCATTTTTCGTGAGTCTTTCCTTTATGACGACAAAGGCTAGGCACTACATACTCCATTGGCATTATTGCCTCTACCCCAAAGGCTAACTAGAAGGTGGTACAATGTGTTGCCACCTTGTAGGAGGTCATGTAGGCCCATAATGCTACTGTGAGCTTATGCACCTAGTCAGTACAACTAGCTTCTACCATACATGTGATACTCTTGCAACAAGTTTTGTTGGAGATTTCATCCAAGCCATTTGCTCTGGGCTAATATGGCATTGACTTCCTATGAATGATCACATAAACTCGCTTGTCAGGATTGCTATGGTTTCGTTGAGGAAGTGAGTTTCGGTCGCTGACTAAATCCAACGGGCATCCAAACCACATGATGACTCGTTCATATAAGAACTTGGCGGTGGATCTTGCATCAGCCTTTACTGTGGCTCTTCATTCTACCCACTTGGTGAAGTAGTTAGTGGCTAGGATGATGTATCGAGCCTCGGTCCCCTTAGCAGCGGCTGGGCTTATGGGACCAATGAAATCGATGCCCCACTTCTCAAAGCATTGGTTAGCCAGGATCCCGGTCAAGGGCATCATGTCTGCCTTGTGTGGGATTTGGATGCATTGGCAGGGGTCGCATCATTTGATGAATTCGGCCGCATCTCCAAAGAGTGTTGGCTACTAGAGACCAACTTGCAACACTTTACATGCTGTAACCTCAACGGAAAAATGGCGTCCTACGATCCCTGAGTGGGATTCTTCAAGCACCTCGATGTATTCGTGTTCGCATATGCATCTTTGCAATATGCCATCCTTACCCATGCGGTAGAATTAGCCTGCTATCAGCAACTAATATGGCGCTACATCCTTAATGAGTTTACAGGCTCTATCCTTCTTAAGGTCTTGGCCTTGGGGTAGTCCATTGGCCAAGTAGTGGTTGATTTTGGCGGCCCATTCTGGAATGACGTCGAGGAAGAAGAGGGAAGCATCGGGGAGATCATCTTCTACTCCCATTGGAGCTTCACCATTTGGGATCCTCGATAGGTGGTCAGCTAGAACGTGGGTTTTGCCTTTGGGCACAATGAGTATAAAGTCAAATTCTAGCAGGATCAGCATCCACCTAGTGATGTGTCCCATCATGTAGGGTCAAGTACAACAATGCTTGATGGTCCACGAAGCAGACAAACTTGTTAGCTAACAAGTAGTGCTTGAACTTCTTGACTGCATAGACCATGGTGAGACCCTCTCTCTCGGTGGTGGTGTAGTTAACTTCGGCCTCATTAAGTTGACGGTTTGCAAAGTACACTGGGTAATCCAAATTATGCTCCTTGGACTGGGCTAACATGCATCCAATGGCAAAGTTAGAGGCATCAATGTGGACGTGGAATATTAAATTCTAGTCAGGAGACCCCAGTATTGGGGCAATGGCTAGAGCTAGCTTGAGGGTTTCAAAGGATGTTTGGCATTCTTCGGTCCACTCAAAGGATACTAGCAATTTGTATAACGGTGGGCTATGTTGGCATAGAACAAAATAAATCTCCGGTAAGAGCACGTATGGCCAGTAAATCATTGGACTCCCTTAGCATTGGTGGGGGGCGGTAACTCCAAAATGAGTTTGATTTTGTTGTGGTCCATAGAGATTCCATTCTAGGACAGTATGTGCCCTAGGATGACACCATGTTTGACCCAAAACTGGCACTTAAGGGGGTTGAGGAATATGCAGTATAAGCGGCCTTCTTGAGGATGAGCTTGAGATACTTTAGGTGGTCATCCCATTTTGAGTTGACGTGGTTCCCCTAAGGATATTCAATATTCTCAAACCTCGAGAGGTAAGCAAGGCAACAGTAAGGGTAAAATCAGATCTTCACTGGCTAACCTACATAGGCGCCATGATCGCCCACCATGATTTCTCCTGTAACTGGGGAAAGATGGTGAGTAAGGTAACCACCCCCCTTCAGGTCCCAAATCCCTTGTATCCAAAGGCAAGGCTAAGGAAAAAAATTCCACTGCTCCGGCAGAAAAAGAGAAGGATATTGAGGATAAAGAAGACCTACGGTAGGTGCTAGCCCACTACAAGGCCTATAATATTCAAGAACACAAGATCTTATACCAACAGGCCAAGGATATGATGGATCAGCCTAGTTAAGGAGGTAAACTTAGCCCCGGAAGGGCGGGACACACAACCCATATTTGTCACCGATGACCTCACTCTGAGTGATGAGAACACCTTAATAGCTCTCCTATGAGAATATAAGGATTGCATGGCTTGGAAATACACAAACATGAAAGGCGTACCTATCATAGTAGTGCAGCATAAAATCCCCATGATGGATGATGCCACACCAGTATGGCAATGTCCCTATCCTATGAATCCTAAATACGCACTCATAGTGAGGGAAGAAATCTAGAAACTCATAGATGCAGGATTCATCTATGAGATCGAGCATACAGTCTAGGTCTCACCCATTGTGATAGTCTTGAAGAAGAATGGAAAAATCAGAGTATGTGTGGATTTGAAGAAGGTTAATGCAGCCACGAGATGTGACCACTACCCCTTGCCATTCATAAAACATGTTCTAGAAAGGGTAGCCAGAAAGGAAGCTTATAGCTTTCTAGATGGATTTTCGGGTTATAACCAAGTCTTGATTGCCCCCCAAGATCAACATAAAACTGCCTTTGCAACCAAATGGGGAGTATATGCAGCCAGGGTTATGATATATGGATTAACTAATGCCTCGACTACCTTCCAACATATGATGATCACGGTATTCAAGGAATACCTAAGGGACTTTGTGGAAATCTTCTTGGACAATATCTCTGAGGAACTTGGTCATTAGCTTTTTGGTCATTAGCTTGGAAATGGCTATGGGATGGCTTCTTGAGGGATTTTCCATCCCTGTAGGGAACACTAGGGTAGGTGGAGGTGGTGTTGCCCCCCTTCCTAGGTCGTTCACCAAAATATGCATTGCTTCGTCAATCAACACCGTTTGGGCAACTAGCGGAGGTGGTGTTGCTATGGGACTGACGGGTCGCAAGGCTGGCCTTAGGCCTGGCCCAAGTGGTGGTGCCCATGTAGTTGCTAGTGTCGGCATTGGGGTAGAAGTACCCATGCCTGCATTCATTGGTGCAACTGGTATAGACGAGAGGGACGGACTCTCAGAGGTGGTGGATCCTAAGGCATGGTAACATTGGTCCCATGCTGTGGGCGGTAGGGTGGGGACTGCAGTGCCCCAAAGTTGACAAAGGTTGGTGGGGCCGATACTGTTAGAGGGTCATAAGGCATTCCACTTTGGAAGTTCCTAGTATCCCCTAGGCTTGGGCCCTATCTGCAAAGTTCCCTCATCCATGGATCTTCATCATCCATGTTCTCCCATTGGGGTAGTCTAGCATAGGCGAAGGAACCTGGATTGTAAAGGTAGTTTCTGTCTCAGTCTAGGGCTTAGGAACTATCTATTGTACCTCTAAGCCTGGATGCAACCTTGGTCACCTTTACTCATTGATTACCTTGCATTTGGCGGTTGTACTCTGTGGATGTTAACAATCATGGAACCCAACATGTATTACACACCTTGTTATATTCACTCTTTCATGAGGCAAGCAATAATATTCACTCTTTCATGAGGTAAGCAATAATATGTAATAGCATCAAATTGATCAACACACTCTAAGATCTTTGAACAATGCCTGCAGACAATTGATTCTAAGGCAATCTATTCGACTAGGCAAGAGGCCTCCTCAGCTTTCCCTTCCATTGTGTATCATTCAAAACACTCATTTGGTTGAGATAAGGACATTCAATATTACAACATCTCAAGTATCCTAAACATCTATTCATCCTAACAACACCTTTGCAAAAGTCTTGAGAATATGTAGAATATTTTGTCAATACATGACCATCTGCATTTTTCTCCATTCCAAACATTGGAGATCCATTAGAAAATTGAGGGAGCTCAAACACAACATACCCATCATAAGTCTGTGGAAGTTCACTAACCCTCTCAACCCGAATTGCAGAAGATAGCGCCACATGAAGAGAAATATTCAAAGGCATCTTCTCCATAAGCAAAGTAGCACTATTCATTTCAGCATCTGAAAGTCTATATGATTACCTCTCCTTTTGATCATATCAACTCTAAAGGGTGAATGTTGTTCACCATTGATCTTAAACCCTTGTAGAGCATCCTCCAATTCCACCAATGGAAGCACAGTAGCAATGTCATCCTCTCCAATTTCTTGATGTAGACTCATCTCCTCCTCCATAGGTGAAAGTGTTCCTTAAGATCTACTAGTGCAACTTCCAATAAAAGAGTGTTGTAACGATTGCACAATGTTTCAACTTCTCCAAATCGAATAAACACAAATGCACGCATGTTTTACTATTCCTTTAGAGTAGGCACATGAGCAGATGGATAGGAGAAAAGATGGTAAAAGAAAGGTTTGCACCAACCACTATCAGTTCAAATTTGTTGACATGCGGGTGGAAAAGAAGACAAAACTGAGGACGAGAGCTGGAAGAGCTTCATGCACAAATGAAGAGACAAATTGCTATTAAAATAGGTATCAATGTTACATGAAGTATCTCTTCTTGTACAACTTCATGCTTCTATATTAGTGTTTGCGTGTTACAATATAGCTATAAGTGTAAAATTTCCTTGATTTATATGATGTTTAAAATATTGCAATATATTGACGGGCCCTCCTTGACATGTTGGAGAAATATGTTAGACTCTAAGACCTTAGGTTGTGAGAAGAGTGGTGGTGCTGGGAAAGAATGAGTATGGCTTCACTCGGGGGGGTCACTTAGTGTAATATGTCTATATCACGTGCGTGCAAGGGTTCTTTTCTAAATCCCTATGTAACCTATTTGTAGTATTTCCTGGTATCCCCTCTGTAAATTTTGGGAAATTTTATAAATCCCCTTCTGTAAGTATATTTATTTTCCTAGAGGAATTTTAAAAGTCCTTATGTGAGTCATACACTACTACTTTTGGAGTCCCTTTAGGTAGGATGAGATATTTAAAGTGCAAGATCTCTACATCACCTGCATTATTTGAATCTACACACAAAAAATTGAGGTACCGACTGCAATAATGGGCAATGCATAAGTTTAAGATGGGTTTGTGTCCTGATGATGCCATAAGGCAAGAGAAACAAAGAATAAAGACATATGTGCAAAAATTAAGAGGAACAAATATCAAGCAAGACAAATCATGTGTGCCGTACACCAAGAGCAAAGAATTGTGCAAAGCCACTTGAAACACGTAAAGAGCTCAAGAAACAACCTTTATAAAAATACTACATGAAAGATTGGGAGCTTTTATAAATGCTTTATATCTTTCAATTTTTTACAAAACCATATGTATGGGTGTTTTAGCTAAGAGAAGGGATGATAGATTAGCCAATTTTACAAAGCATTCAATGACGATATATAATATTTATTTCTTGCCAAATACAAACATCCACTAAGTCATATCAAACCATGAAGCCATGGTATTAAAACCATAGAGGCTACATTCATACAACATCTTGTTGTACCCGATGCCAAAATAGCATTTTTAAACTTGCTTAATGGCATTCATATAAACAAAAGTACCCAGGCGGTTGCAAATCATCCACTTGTGTGATTCAAGGTCCTGCAAAAAAATAATTTAAAAAATCCATCAAGAGAAATGAAACTAAACTCAGCGCATAGTAATAATCGTAATAAAGCTTTTATCATATTAGAAAGATAACAAAGAATCCCCTACCAAGTGCGTTTAATGCCCCTTTACAAAGTCATTGAATACATTCCAATCATTCTCATCTAAAGTATACTTATTGCTATTACACTCATAGGTGAGGTTTGCCAATGCAATTACGCTCTCAATATTTATCATGTCAAGGTCTGTAAGGTCATATGTGAAGCATCTTGAACCTTTTGCCTTTTGATACCACTCAAGCTGGACTTCTACTCCAAAAGGTCTATCTGAAAGGTTGAACCCTCTTTTATATTCCACATACCCCCCACCAACCTTTCTCCTCATTTTTTGAACTCGTCCAAGGTACCATTTAGCTTGTGTTTTCTTTTTTTGCAAAGATCTTGGATTGCATTTCCTTTTGCTTTTCCTTGTTTTGTGTTCTTCATGAAAGAATACGGCACAATCGGAACCTATTCCAAATAGGTTCTCATTTGATGTAGCAAGAGGTATATCTTCCTTAGAGTAGTATACTCCTTGGCGAACCCTTGTGAGTCTATCTTTAGAGAGTGTGGGATTTCCATTAAGTTGGCTTACCAATGTGGACTTGAAGAGAGTTTTACCATCAATGGTAACAACTGGGCTCACTGCTTCTTGTTCATCTAGGAGAGAATCCACCACATGTCTGATTTCACTTATGGAGGCATCGTTGTCATTATCATCTATTTCTGACACATGATCTGCTTGACATTGGTCTTCTTCTTCAGAATCAGATTCTTGTGAATATGCATCTGCAAATCCATTTGACCAAGGTTCCATCCACCACTTCATATTCTCACCCTTTGGCTTCATATGCAAACTTTCACACCTTTCTTGAGCACTTTTTAGTCCCTTCTTCAATGCTTCGATGATTTTATCATCAGTTGACACACAGTCATAGTCCCCTAGATTAGCTTCTCGCATGTTCTCTTTGAGATTCAATTCTCTCCATACATGTTCTTGCTTCTTATGTGCCCTTGTAAATAGAGGACTATCCTCTTTGCATTCAAAGTGTGCAAGCCTATTCATACTACCTGCACTATGTAGCATATCCATTAAGTCATAAGCGCATTCTTGTCCCACCATGCTTCCAATCTTACTGAAGAAGATTTCAACTGCATCTGAACCTGTAAGATGTAAAGGACACCTTAGGCCTGGACAAAATTCTCTAAAGTACTTGATTAGTAGGACCACAAAATGGCATGAGAGTTGCACATCTAAGAAAGCTTCCTTAGTTATGAAGTTTCTATTCAACGTATAGTTGGCATGATGAACAATCCAAGACCTCCAAATTTGAAAGAAAAAAGAGACTTTGCCCACAAGATAGACTCGATCATATAAGGTACCATTACAGTCCCAGCTCCTGCGAGCTTCCCCTCCCCCCCTCGCCGTTAGCCCCTACCTCCCCTTCGCTCCCCCCCCCCCTCGCCGCGTCCACCTCCACCCCTCCCGTCCGCCCTCGACCCCCGTCCCCTCTCCTCCCCCCCCCGCCGGCACCCCGCTACCCCTCGCCTCACCTCCGTTCAGCCGCCCCTCGCTCCATCCCGCCCCCTCGCTCCATCCCCGCCCCTTACCTCCGCTCCATCCCGCCCCCTCGCCCCAACCCGCCCCCCCCCCCGCTCCAAACCCCCCCCCCCTCGCCGCTGCTCCAGCCGCCCCTCCGCTCCATCCCGCCTCGCCTCGCCCGCCTCCGCTCCAGCCCGCCTCGCCTCGCCTCGCTCGCCTCCGCTCCATCCCGCCTCGCCTCGCCCGCCTCCACGCCATCTCGCCTCGCCTCGCCCCCTCCGCTCCATCCCGCCTCGCCTCGCCTCGCCCGCCTCCGCTCCATCCTCGCCTCGTCGCCGCTCCAGCCGTCCCCTCCGCTCCCTCCCGCCCCCTCCGCTCCAGCCGCCCCCTCCGCTCCATCCTGCCTCGCCCGCCTCACCCCCAGGCTCCACCGCCGCTTCATCTCTTCTTGGGTGGCAGCCTGTTTTTCTTCATCGGAAGCTTGCAGTTAGTCTTGGCGGTATGGCGGCCCCCAGCCCGGATCCGGAGGCCCAGTCGGACCCTCCCTCTCCAGATGCCTACCGCGTTATCCTGACACAGCAACAATCATCTCGTGTTCAGGAGGTAGCCAGTGACTTTGCTCGTACCTCTGTTTACGGTAGAGTCATTGGACACTCCCCCTCCAGGTCTACCATCAGGGACTGGCTCCAGTCCACTCTCTTGCTAGAGGATGGCCATATCGAGGAGGTGGCCCTTATGGGAAGGGGCATCTTCTGGCTCAAACTCTCCAGTGAGAAAGCTGCGAGCAATCTGATTGCCGGTTCCCCCACATCGGTGGATGGGAAGATCATCATGATAGTCCCGTGGTACCGTGGTTTTAGCGCAGCGGATTTCGACACTCGGTTCCGTATACCTCGCCACCCAGTGACACTCGTTTTTCCAGGGCTTGCTACTGAGCTGCGGCCGATTGTCAGGGACTTGGGCTCCCATTTTGGCTGGGTTATGCACGACACCTTTGCCGACGCGGTGACCACGGCAGGAGCTCCCCGAGTCCGTGTGGCTGTGGCGGATCCTGCGACTCTCCCTGCAGTGATCGAGATCGTTACAGGTGCCGGCAGTATCACCCAGAGCATGATAGTCACCGGACAGCCAGGTCAGTGCCTGCGGTGCCATGGCTTTGGGCACTTGGCGGCTGCTTGTCCACGCTTTGCCAGCTCGTCTCGACCCTCCCCGCCCCCGCCCCCTCCGCCCCCACCTCCCCCCCCCGGACAGCCACGTCAGGAGGAGCCGAGGCAGTCGGAGCCTGGGCCAGAGGTAGTGGGCGGTTGGACCGAGGTCCGAAGGAAAAGAGGAAAGAATAAGAAGATTTCGGATAAAGGCAAGGAGGCAGAGGTCACCATTCCTGCAGCAGCACTCCACAGGCCTGACAGGCAGATGCCCCAGGGACCTGGGAGAGCCTCTTCTTCGACGGCAGCCCGCCCTCCACAGCCTCAGATCCTCCTCTCTCCCACCCCCCTGCCTTCTCCCCGGTTTCCCCAGTTTCCCCCCCCTTCGCCCGCCCCGCAGTTTCAGCCCCCGCCTCCTTTTCCTCAGTCCCCTCCCCCTCCCCCTCCCTCTCAGCCCCAGGTCCAGATGCATCCCCATCCCCCTCCCCCCCCTGCTCCCCTCGCCCCTCCTACAGAGTTAGCTGCACCGTCGCCTTCCCAGCCGAGTGCAGCCTCCGCTCCACCTCCTCCACCTTCTCCGCCAGTCGCCTCCGTGGAGCCCGAGTCGCCTATCCCGCAGCCTCCTCCCCCTCCTCCCCCGCTTGCAGGACACCCGGTGTCTGTACCACCAGTGGAGCAGGTCTCCCTTCCCGCTAGTCCCTCAGTGGCAGACTCAGCTGGGTCTCAGCTCCAGGAGAGAGAGCTCCCTCGAGACTTTTACAGATCTGGCCCCTGGGACTACCTGGATGTGGCCGACCTTGGGACCTTCCCGGCTTGTCTCGACATTAGTATCTTCATGCTCCGCAAAGGGGCGGATGGGAGGATTGGTGCCTTGGCTCCCAGGGATGGCCCTAGCTTCGCCTTCACGTTCCTCAGCGATGGCACCGAGACCTGGACAGACGACTCGGTGTGGGAGGCTCTCAGAGAGCAGACACACGCCCAGATTTGCTCATGGATAGGCCCGTCCGGTGGGCAGCTCCTCGAGACTCAGTGGTCCGAGGGCGATGTGCGCTTGCGGTGGCGTTGCGCTGCCAAACGTTTCCGATTGATCGTGATCCTCAGACCCCCCCTGGCATGGCCTCTCCCCCAGGATGTCAGAGCTTGGTCCCAACAGAAACTCCGAACCTTCTACGGGATGACTGCTTCAGAGATCTCGAGCTGGCTCGAGAAAGCATTTGTTCATGGCACTAGAGGCCTCTCGCCTTTGCTGAAGGTTTTGAAGAACGGGCAGGACGACCCCGTCTCCCCCTCCAAACCTTCTCACAAGCGGCAGCGCCTCCACTCCGATCTGTCTGATTCTTCTTCGACTTCTTCTGCGAGCAGACAGCTGTTCGCAGCCCCCCATCCCTCTCCATGAGCCTACACCTCGTATCCTGGAATGTGAACGGGTTTCACTCTTCGAGTACCCGTGGTCCCAGGAAGCTCATTTTGCGTCAGGAACTTCAGCCTGCAGTGATTGGTCGATTGGATGTACTGCTGCTCCAGGAGCACAAGCTTTCTGCGGCTCATGCCCATAGCTGCGGGAAGGTTCTCCCTGGACGCTCCTACACTTATTGGGAGCCTTCGATCGGCGCACAGGGGAGGAGCGGGGGGGTCTGTACCTCCGTGTGCGAGCAGTTAGCTCAGTCAGTTTTCGGTCACGGCACGTTGATCCCAGGCCGAGCCCTTTGGGTAGGCTTGAATTTGGAGGGATCCAAGATAGGAATCCTCAACATTTATGCTCCCACAGACCTCAGATGCAGAGCCACCTTCTGGAGGACACTTACAGGGATTCTTCCAGACATGGATTCCTGGATTGTTGGAGGAGACTTCAACAACCTGGAGACCTTGGAGGACCAGCAGGGTAGAGATCCGGAGTTCACAGGTATGGCTCAGGCAGAGCAGTCAGCTTGGGACTCTTTCATCTTCGCGACAGGAGGGAGGGACAGTTGGAGAGACCCGTCCTTCCGGCGGTGGCACGGGAGCCTGGACTTCTCTTGGGGCTTCCGCAGGGAAGGAGGCAGACTCCTGGAGCGGCTTGATAGATTTTATGTCAGTGATTGGGCCATCAGCAGAGGTGGCCAGGCGGGCATTGTTCCAGGGACGACACTATCCGACCACGCGCCTGTGCTCCTCTCATTAGATTCGGCAGCCTAGACTCTCCCCCCCCGATCATGCAGGATTCCCGATTCCATCTTCTCGAGGGTGGACGTCCGTAGCAGCATTTGCAGTCTTTGGGACAGAGACTGGGGGGAGGGCATGGATCTGGTAGACTCGGTCGCGCAGGCTCTGCAGGAGTCCAGCCAGATCTGCCAGCTCGCAGCCCTACAGGTTCGACAGGATTGGTGGGGCAGAGAGAGAGCTCTTCGGAGGGACCTCGCCTCCATTCAGCGACTTCAGCAGTCTTCCCCGGGCTCGGAGGAGCTTCGGGTCCAGGCCCTTCGAGCCAGAGCCCTCTTGGAGGAGACCCTCCAGCGTCGCTCCGAGTTCTCCTATCACGCTTCTCTCTCCTTCTGGGCCCGGAAGGGTGACCGGATGTGCAGGGAGTTCTTCAGGACACACGGCCAGAGAGCTGCAGGTGATCAGCTACGGAGTCTCAGGACAGCGGATGGTCACATTGTTACGGACCCGGGGGAGGTCCTGGGGTTGGCCACTGATTTCTACAGGACCCTCTTCCAGCAGGAGCCACTTGCCCCTCGTGCTAGTCGTGACCGTGAGGAGGTGTGGAGGCACATTCCATCCCTGGTCCAGCCCAGCATGCAGGCGACGTTGTTGGCGCCGTTCACCGCGGATGAGATGTTGGAGGCCTTGATGGCTATTGATGGGCAGAAATGCCCAGGTGAGGATGGGCTATCCCGAGCTTTCTTCACCTCCTTCTGGGACCAGATCCATCAGCCCCTCCTTGCAGCTCTGCAGGGGATTTTCAGCAGCGGTCAGATGCCAGAGAGCCTTTCCTCGGGACTGATTTGCCTCATCCCGAAGGGAGGAGATAGACAGGAGATCCGCCAGTGGCGTCCGATCACTCTCCTTACCACTGCCTACAAAATCCTCGCCAAGATGATCAGTGCCAGAGTTCGACCTCTACTCCCAGACCTCGTCCATGACACTCAGACAGGCTTTGTCCAGGATCGCAGTATCCTGGATAATGTCTTCACCTTTTCAGAGGCGGCGGAGTGGGCTCAGTACAGCGGTTCACACCTTGCCATTTTACTTCTCGACTTCGAGAAGGCCTACGATCGCGTGGATTGGTCCTTTTTGGAGGGGACTCTGGAGCGGCTAGGTTTCCCGGCAGGCTGGATTCAGGGTATCTCAGCTTTGTACAGGACAGCGTCTAGCAGAGTTATCATTGGAGGCAGGATGGGTGAGCGTTTCAGCTTGGAGAGATCAGTACGTCAGGGCTGTCCCCTGGCTCCTTATCTGTTTCTCTTCTTCGCCGAGGCCATGACTTACTACCTTCGGGCGAGGTCCACAGGGCTCAGGGGTGTTCGCCTTCCACTCCGGGAGGACACGGAGCTTCTGGACTCAGAGTACGCAGATGATACAGCCCTTTATGTCCAGGACGATGAGAGGATGCTAGAGAGGGTGCAGATGGCCCTGGAGGTTTTCTGCTCGGCCGCTGGTGCGAAAATCAACTGGAACAAATCAGTTGGTTTTCTCACAGACCCGGGGGCGTGTTCTCAGTGGGGGCGATTCCTGGGCTTCAGATGGATTCCACGTGGACAGACAGCTAGATACCTTGGCTTCCAGGTTGGCCTAGACATTACGCCAGCTCAGCAGTTTCTCCCGGTGCTAGATTCCATCCGACGGAAGCTGGCATTCTGGAGCACTGCTAAGCTGTCCCTTGCAGGTCGTGCTTTAGTAGTTAACCAGGTCCTTCTAGCCACGGCTTGGTATGTGGCTTCCTGTTGGTGCTTCTCGAGATCCAGCGTGGCACAGCTTAGGAGGTTGGTTCGGAACTTTCTTTGGTCTGGGGAGGATGGGCAGAGAGATACCAGAGCCAGGGTTGCTTGGCAGACAGTCATTCTTCCGCAGGCGGAGGGGGGTCTGGGGGTCATTGATCCAGAGCTTCAGAGTCAGGCCTTGTTAGGCAAGCTTATCATCCGCGGTTTGACCCCAGGGGGGCAGACGTGGAAGATGTTACTTCAGCAGGGAGTCGGCTCTTGTGTCCCGCGCCGAGGTGGAGAGTGGCTACCGTCCTTCAGGTGGATCTTCACTTCCGCCCCGCTCACTCAGCCCCGCTCCCCACTCGTTCGTAGCCTCCTCATGGTTTGGAGGCGGCTCCGTCTCAGTCTCATTCAGTCCCAGCCCAGCTGTCAGGAGGAGATCGATCGCCAGCCGCTCGTCTGGAATGGGCAGGTCAGAGACGCCGAGGGCCTTCAGTTGGGGGAGAGATCACATATCAGGTGGGACGGCTGGATGAGGGGGCCAGCCCGGTCCCTTCGAGTTTGGAGGGATACGTACAGACATCTGGAGTTGGCCGATCTGGCAGACGCAGCGGGAGGTGCACGCGGAGTCCAGGCGAGACGCACGGAGATCGACGGTGCGATCCCAGCCGCTTGGTTGGCTCCACCTGAGCCTCAGGTCCTCATGCCTGGAGACACCCACTGGCTGGGACAGTTCACCCCCCGTGGCATCCCACTGGTGGTCGCAGGACGTTTGGATGATTCCTCTATCGCCTTCTTCGCGGTTTCAGGGGACGGACGACTCAGGAGAGAGGATGCACTCATTGACCCCCTACTACCGTGGCAGAGGGTTAGGGTCGTAGGCCTTCTGGGGAAGGTCTGGCATACCGACCCTAGTATCGAGCAGGACCAGTTGCAGCTTTGGCGTCTTTGGCTCTGGGAGGGGCGGGCCTTGTCAGAGCTTGAGTGGGACCCAGGAGAGTGGTGGTGGCCAGAGATTGTGACAGGACAGGGGCAGACTTCCTTCTTCGCTTACAGCACGACTCTGGGCAGGCGAGTTCTCGGGAGGATGCAGAGCCGCCCCCCCACCCAGCGTCCTAGCTGGTACGCACAGGGTATTTCCAGGTTCTTTTTGCAGGCTTTCTGGAAGGCCTTGTGGGAGAGCTGGCGGCCGCGGAAGATCTCATACTTCCTGTGGCTTCTTACCCACAAAGGTCTTCCAGTGGGGAGCTGGTTGAGGCAGATAGGCCAGGACGGTTGCTGTCAGATTTGCCATGCGGATGAGGAGTCACCAAAACACTGCCTGTGGAGCTGCATGCGCGCCCAGGAAGTGTGGAGGTGGACTCTCGGGCTTCTTACTCGTGCAGCACCAGAGCTAGGAGTGATCACTTGGGGCGCGTTCTGTTGGTGCAGCACCGCACCTGGTCTTCATCACTTGTTCGAGGCATGCCAGCAGGACCCCACTTTCCTTATCGCACAGGGGACGTGGGGGCCGCTCGAGGGTATCCCACAGCACCTAGCAGAGGCTGATACAGGAGTTTGGGAGAGGCAGCCAGTCTGGGAGATTATCAGCAGCATTACAGGATGGCACATCTGGACCTCGCGCTGCGCGTAGATTCTCGGTGGCACCTCCTTATCGACTGCCCAGATCATGGCGGAGATTTGGAGTGAGATTATTCATACCCTCAGAGGCCAGTGGGACCAGATTCAGGGAGACTCCCGGGCTGGTCAGGAGAAGCGGAGACGCTTCCTCCAGGCTTGGGATTCACAGAGCCTCTTCTTCGAGCAGACTACGCAGGGCCTTCGGTGGCACTACTCACCACCCCGATGGCTGTTCATTCACACTCAGCATATTCCTCCGTGAGAGTATGATTTATTATGCTACCTTTTGGGCTGCGTCCGGTTTGTGAACGCAGCCCGTCAGCTATAAGCTGACCTCTTGTATCTTGTTCTCGAAGTAATATAATTAGAACTGTTTTTTCGGCAAAAAAAAAAAAAAAAAAAACAAGATAGACTCGATCCACAAGATTCAAATGTGGAGATAAGAAGATGTCGATGTAGTCCCCAGCAATTTCAAGATAAGCTTGTGTTCCTAGCATGCTCCTCTCTGTTCTATGAATTCCATTGTTTGCCAATTCTCCCAAGCACCATTGCACTTGTCTACTGCATATTCTTTGAGCTCCAGCCCAATTTTGGCGGTCATCTTGCCTAATGTCTCCCTCCCTTAGCATATGCTTGTCGATAGAAAAAGCATCATACACAATAATGACATGATTTAAGGTGATCCAAACATTGCCAATAGCCAATTGACGCTTAGGCTTGTCAAGAACATTAACTAACTTTTTTCCATTATGTACAAAATCTTGATCATGCAGCCCAAAAACTTGATTTTCTAAAACTTTTGCTGAGAGAGGCCATCCATCCCATTTTATCCCAAATCTACTACCTCTTTTATCTAGATAATCGGAGATCATCAATGTTCTTCGTTCGACTATCACCATCAGATGCATGTCCAATAATTGGACCAACCGTGGTCTTTAGCTTCTCATTCCATAAGTTTAAAATAGCATCCCATTGCTTGCGGACAAAACTTGCATCAAATCGGCCGCAAGTGCAATGAAGTGCAAGAACCAAGCGTGGGAGTGCATCATGCAATGGATTGGCAAGAAAAACTTTTGCACGTCCACCAATGACACAATTTTGAAATGCATCAATAATCTGATCATATCCTTTTTGTCCTTCTCCCACTTTGATCATGCATGTGGTCATGCACTCATGATCATCTACTTTATATCCATCAAAACCCACAAGCATGTCATCCTTTGGATTCCACCTACAAGCAATAATAAGCACAAGTCTGTAAGATCATATGCAATCCTCTTGCATTCAAAAACAAGATTTAGATTATGAAAATAATTTAGAGAAAAAGGAGGTTACCTTATCCGCTTCTTTATTGCACTTTCATCTTCCACTATGATGAAGGGAATCCTTGACGTGATTCCATGCTTTTCTTTTTCTTTTTCATAAATTTCAGTGATTGCATCAAAAAGATATCCATGTATACCAGGTACAAACTGAGTAGCAAGTCTTTGCCCTCGCTTTGTCGTTGATAAAGAAGGTCCATTGAGGTTGGAACTCAAGAAGTCATGTAACCTTGGACCTCCCCACATCCTTGCAACCTCAAATATTGCCTTTGTGTTCTCACTATATCTTTGTCCAGCACTTGACTTGATTATGTTTGTGGCAACATCTTGTAGAAAGTCCCATAAGGCAACTTTACCACCAAACTTTTCCAATCTATGGGCTTCGATTATGTTGTTGCAAAATCGTTTTACATCCTTTCGATTGAGAGACTCTATGCTAGCTTCTCTTAAAGTGCGGACTCTTACTGAAAGAATGGCAACCTGAGACTTTGCCCACCATAGTTGCTTAGAAAGGTCTCTTACTCGTCTTTTAGCAAAAAGAGTTGCATTTCTAAGCTCACTCTTTGTAAGATAATCTAGCCTTCTTCCACAATCGGTACCCCTATCTCCTCTCTTATTCTCAACCTTCTCTTCTCTATACAATCTCATTCTAAAGTCAGCAAGTTTAACTATCCCCTTGCAATGGTGGCATGTAAAGTCTTTAATGGTTGCCCATCTTATGAAATGCGTATGCAACTTATGTGACGAAAGCATCCATCCACATGAATATCAGTACATCCATTATTTAATGTCGCCTTAACATGATGCTCTATAAACCAATACTTCCCACCACATTGATCATCTAAGAAAGGCTTTACCTTGACATACTTGTTACCTACTTTGACCTCATGGCTCCAAAGGCCCCAACATAGCAAGTCAAAATTTACAAAAGAAGATTCATTTTCTCTATTAAAACTTGAATCAACAAAGAAAGCACTCGTATTTGGGCTTCTAGTTTTTGTTGAAACCAAAAAGTTGCTAAGAGATCTTTGCTTTGGATCATGCTCCTTATCCTTTCGAGGACGCCCTCGCAAGCCAGTGAGTGCTACCTTTGGATTTTCATCTTTTCTCATGAGCGACTTGATATGAGAGTTTGACTTTGTGTGTTCATTGAGAACCGTGTACAAATCTGATCTTGGAGGACATAAACGCAACCATGCATCATCATATTTGCATCGCACCTTCACCAAGCTTTTGTCCTTAAAATCATGTATTGTAGCTTCAACAACCTCAAAATCCCAACCTATTGAAATGATAGGAGATGAGTAAGAAACTTAATGTAAGAAGATGGCAAATACTGATTGAGGAATAAAGGAACAAATAATACCTTCATTTGTGGACATAAAAGATTTCATCTTCTCTATCGCATCTTCTATCTCTCTTTTGTCATCCTTTGTCGGTTGATGCACTACTTTGAGCATATCTTCTTTTCGTAGTCCTCGAGCAACCATATACTTGAGCTCATGCTTTTTACTTTCCAATATGTGAAATCTCATGAAGTTAGAGAAGCAATTGTATGCTGCATGCTTGCGTTCTAAGTTCATTACACTCATGACACCAAATTCGCACATGGGGCACCCCATTGAAGTCCTCAGAATGCAACTCAAACTTATCATCCCTTGACACTACCATTTCCTTTAGCTTTGATCTAACTCTATCAGATTCACGTTGCCAACATTCAAGAATAGTTGGGCTTAGTAATCTACTAGAAAGCTTTGAAGACATGTGCACTTGGGCATCAACATTTATGTCATCAGCTAGTTGAGTGCAATGTCTTTTACATGGATAAAGAGTTTCCTCTATGCGGCATAGACTTCTCTTGATGTGCACTAAGAGTTGATCATTGATTGTCCATCGTTCCTCTTGCCGTTTGGTTATTATATATTCGTCCTCAACAAACTCAAAGGGTTCCAATAGAAGCTCATCACCTTCAATTTGTTCACGAACATGAGAGAATGTGGGATGACCTGTGTCTCTTGTCACCCTAACAACACCTAATTCCTCCTTATTATCATAGTCAATCACTTGAATCCTGAAAAAAGATGCCATGATAGGAGACCGATGTACTTCAAAATAAAATGAGAACCTGAATTATAACCCCCCTCCACCTGTGTGTGCATGACCTGCAAAATTTAGATTGCCAATTTGTGCATAACTGGTGAGTTTAAATTTAATCATTATAATAAAAATTTGTATGCATGACTCATGGGTTTGAGTTTAACCATAATAAACACAAACTCTTCCCAAATTAATACACAATTCTAATACAAAAATATAAAATTTTGAAGAAAAATAAAAATACATTCTAAGACACTTTACACTTTATTAAATTCAAATACTATAAACACATATACTAGTATTCAAAATGCAAGAAGTTACAGCACGAAGATAAAAATTTGAGAATTTAAAAAATATATAGATTATAGTACTTTATTGAATTCAAATAGTATAGATGCATATACTAGTATTCAAAATGCATTGAAAGAGTAACATTATAGTTTATAAACATAATTGTCCAAGAGTAGCTTTATAATAAAATCGGATTAATAAAACTGAGGCATCATCTCAACTGCAGGCTGCAAACATGCATGGGGTTGAGTGTTAAATCTTGCTAGTCGATTATTCATCTCGGCAAGTGTCATTCTATTTTGTTTTTCCACAAACATATAGTTAGTTGCATTGAAATAAATCTGCCACAACTTGCCACTCCATGCTGACTGTTTTGTGTAATCCTCTTTGAAGTAGTATTCCTTACACTCCTTATGAAAATTAATAACCTCTTTAATCATGTATCCCATGGCAAACACATCTGATTCTTTACTGTAAGCATTGGTGTTCTCAGGGTCAATTATTTCTGGAGCTTGCCAAGGCCGGAGTCGATTTTGTCTTATTGCTGTACTCTTCTTGATCTTATAAGTCACATCATCCATATCTGGAGTACGCTTCACAAAATTAACAGCTTCTCTTGATTCACTGTATCGAAGCAGCAATCCCCAATCAATGATGCCAACCCGTGGACTATGATTCTTGGTAAAATCTTTAGAGTTTGGTGTTCACGAGTTCAACGTTCGAGAGGAGAGGGTCCCATGAGCTTGACAATCCCCACTTCTAGCTCAGCGGCTTCTTAGCACCTTGAGCAAATGACGAACAGAATACGATGGAGATTATCCTCAGGCCCTGAGAGCGGCTCAACCAGACAAGGAGTCAGCAGGAGTCAGGCAAGCGAAGAGAGAACAATCGAAGCCAAGCTGGGAGCATGAAGAACAGAACCTTCTAAAGGGAAGGGTGCTCACAAAAATTACATCGTGAGCAGAGTGGTCTAATATCAAGTCTCCAATAAACCGTAAAGGGATGGTAGTAACCACGTTATCCTACAGCTCTTCAATGCTACCATATTTTGATGCAAGCCTCCAATAAACCATAAAGGGATGGTAGTAACCACGTTATCCTACAGCTCTTCAATGCTACCATATTTTGATGTTATGTAGCAAGCGCAAAGCAAGAATGACCTAGAGAAAGGTTGCCATGCTAGTGTCTCGGCAACCTAGAGTTCTTCATAGCAAACTTTGTAATAACTTAGAACTTCCTATGAAAAGCCAGGCAAGTGATGTGCCTACGTGACAAGGGGACTGAGAGTAACTTGCATGAGCTCTGTAATTCATCGCAAACATTTGAATCAGATATCCCTATTACAAGCACATGCCTATTGCAACATATTGCTGTTGTTATTGCCTATAGCGATGCCAGAAAACAAGCATGAACTCACGCAAAACTTCACACAACAGAGATCCAGAGCATTCAGGGTAGTGAAGTTGCCAAAGTGAGGAGGAATTAAGGGTGCCAGAGAATGGCCCATAATCTATAAAGTCCTGATGAAAGCACCAAATGAGAGGATCGAAGAGAGCGAGTACCTGGATGAATGGCTTGCCGGTCTACTTGCTTGTTCTAATCGCTTGTTCACGTTTGTGCTAAACCGTGGTAGCGCAGTCAAACGATTGCGAGAGAGGGAGACTGCAGTGAGCTCCCAGAGAGAGGAAGGGAAAGCTCCGGTAAGCTGGTTGTCTACTAGATTGAGAGTTCCGTGGCAGAGGGCATTGCCAAGGTCCGCCGGAATGGAGCCACTGAGCGCGTGTTGTCGGAAAGATCCAAGCTGGAAAGCGAGAGGTTCGAAAAAGACGACGAGATTCCACCTGCTTGAACACAATATGAAATCAAACTCAGGATTGCAAAACATACTTCCGTCCAAAACTCAGGAAGTACGTCAAAGAGTACGACGGAAATTAATGATCATACTTCCGTCAAAATCCGCATCACCATCTGAGAAGACTGATCGTCTTCAAGTTCTAGTTGATCAGCCCTTATCTCATGTTCTATCCTACTGTCTCTTTTCCGTTTATGGTTTGCCTAGCACAGATGAGAGAAGCATCAAAGTTAGAGTTATCAAAAGCAATTAGAATAGGCCAATGATGGAAAACCTTTATTGGAAAAACATGCAGTAGTGCCTCGCCTGTCTTATAGATGTAAAGCGTTGCATGCTCAAGGAAGGGGCAGCCTTTGACAGATCCACATCAGCGTTTGAAGAGGAAGAGGTGGAGAGAGTCTTGCTTTAGCAAGAGAGGATCGTGGAGGATGGGGGAGAAGGAGATGGCGAGGAAGATGGAACAAGATTAGGAGGGGATTTCAAAAGCGGCGGCCCATTAAGGGCCATTAAATTTTGGCAGCAAGATTTAGCAAGATTTGGCAAGATCAAGATAAGATTGCACCTTCATAGCTTGTAGAGAGCTTGCAACCGTGTTATTCATATACCATTTTACTCCATATTCAAGAATATTCTCACAATATTGCACAACCTAGACATCATGGTTGGATTGATTTTGCGATTGCATCATCGACAATTCTTCCCCTATGGTTGACAGTGAGGGGAGAGGACTTGTGAGAATGTTCTAAAACAAGATGGCTTCATTGTTGAATTTTACAAGGGATTTTGGCATGTCATTTAGGATGTTTTGGTTAGTATGCTTAATTTTATGTGTTACAATGGTGTTCTATTAGAAGGCACGACTAATGATTGGAGCTAGTAGACAGAGCTGTGATGCTCATCATGGAGGCACCAAGGCTCCAATATGAGGCGACATTGAGCCTTGCAACAATGGCTACCCCTCTAGGCCAAGAGCAGATCAAGTTTCCTATCATTGCTCTACGCTAGAGGCACACTACAAAAGAGGAAGAGGGGGAGGAGTAGGGCAGGGTCAGACAGGGCCCTAGCCAAAGAAATGAAACTTTGTGATCGATGATGGCAGATAGGTTATGAACACAAGAGTCGCATTATCATTGGTGTATAGATGATAGACGGAAGAGGATGGAGATATAGGCATTTAGCAAATGTAGATTCCACCCCATAAGATCCATAGCTTGTAATGGGTGGAATCAATGTCAAGAATTAAAAATCTTGACAAGGCAATAGCTGATTAATGGCCAAAAGTACATGTCTCGTACATGTGGACCAATGCATATTTTCCATAGTTTCCACGCACACCAAATATTTGTGAAAATTATTTTTCCCTTTCATAGGCATATAACCATGGTGGATGCCCCTTGGCCTTCTTTGTCCCACTCTCTTCCAGTCCTGCTAGCAACGCCTTGTGTCTCCCCTTGCCTCATGGTAGTAATAGCCCTCTTGGCGAGCATTTGCTCTCCCCCCTACACCGACCTCTGCTCGTCCATTGCTTCAACTCGCCTAGCCATGTGATTGCCCTGCCGTCCACCAAGGTTGAGCCAAGATTCCTAGCTATGGTGAAAGGGAGGTGGTTCAATAGGTTTCCTTGTGCCCCCCTCAACCCTGTGTACATTAGGTTAGCTACTTCTTGTTAGATTATGCTAGGTTTCATTAAAACTGTACATTATGTTAATCAAAATAGCTTATGTCATCTTCTGTTAAGCAAAAATGCCAATACCTTAATGCCAATTTGTGAAATTTAATGTGAATTGGTTTTATGCTTGTGAATTTTTTACTTAGAAAATGAAAAATATAGGTGCTTGAATCACTCTCATATCATCTAGATTACAAGAGTTACAAATTCTCAACAAAATGCTCACAAAACGGTACTCATTATGTTCGAGATACACTATGCAAAATAGTGCAAAACTACAATTAGGCCCATTAAACAAATTTCTAGAACTTTGCAATCCGGAAACAAAGATTTCTCTTCATGCCATGTTATGAATTCTAGTCATCTATATGTTCTATAAGTTGTACCATGAGACGCTCTTGGAAAGATATTAGTCTAAAAAAAAAACAGCCTTAATGTCATACCACACTCTGATACACTCCACCTATGTCAAGAAGATGTAGACCGAAAGTAATGAAAAATAAGTTGCCAAGAAGAATCCAACTCATAATAGATTGCAACAAAGAAATTAATCGAGTAGCCACATCTTCCGGTCTTCTACATCCCTTCATCACAAAATCAGCATCTAATACATGACAATAATATAAATTATATATGCACATAGCTTATTGCTTCATCACTGCATGTATGACTACAATATAAGTGCATTTGGGACCTATGCTCCAACGCCATGCTAACACCTATGTACAACCACATCCATGACAACTCAGGGAGATTTTAGCATTGTCCTTCTAATAACTAATCCACCACTAGATGCCGCAAACAACAAGATGCCATTTCTAGGCATTTTTAGGCATTGTGGCATTTTTAGGCATTGTGTAGCATGAGTGTAGCATATGCCGCAAACAACAAGATGCCATTTCTAGGCATTGTGTAGCGTATATAATACCTCGAGAAAAGATATGGTCTAAGAAGCTAGAAAGGGTCTTCTTTAATCTTTGAAGATACCATATATAAGAGCCTTCTTTTGCTCTCAATGTATCAGACACAAGGGCTTATGTTCTCCTAATCTAGAAATAGTTTTATTCTTTCATTTACTTTGAATTGATCATGTTTACCATATTCTAGTTCAAACTGTCACTGGTAGTGATGCTCATGGTACTTGCTAATCTACAACTCTAGGCACAAGTGTGTGAGAAACCCTCAAGCATAATGGGATTCTCACTCAATGAAAATTTTTCCTTTTGCTTTGATCCCTTGTTGTTATATGGATACTATATTTTCCCAAGTGGGAGAATCCTTTTGAATAGGGCTATCTCAAAATAAATACCTTACTTCTTTACTCTCACAGGTTTTATCCGATGGATTTAATTATAGAAGTGGCTCTCCACTATTTATTCTTTTTTAAATAATAGATCAATTGTTTGAGAGCCTGAAGGATCTTTACAAAGGCAGTGCTAAATAGACTGAGTAGAACCAAAGAAAATCAAGTATAAGAGGCATCAACTTCAAAAATAGTCCTCCACCATTGATTCAATGCAATCCCTCTGTGGATAGAAAGAAAAAAAAAGAGAGTGACGGGATAAAAAAATTTCAAAAAATAAATTCAAAATTAATGGTGTTCATCAAGATTAGAGATCAATGTATGCAAGAAAGCATAGCATCCTCATAGCATCCTAATCTCATCCTAATGAAAAGGCCAAAAAAGAGTAATAAAGAGAGAAAATCATAGCATCATAATCTCATCCTAATGCAAAGGCCAAAAAGAGCAATAAAGAGAGAAAAGGTTTTTAGAATTCTCTAGAATTCAAGAAAGCATAGTATCCTAACCTCATCCTAATGCAAAGGTCAAAAAGAGCAATAAAGAGAAAAGGTTTTTAGAATTCTCTAGAACTTAAGAAAATGCAATAGGAGCGCTTACTCATTTCAAAAGGAAAATGCCAGTAATAGCATTTCAAAATGTCCCATGACATAAGCCACTCTACGCAAATATCCATGTCACATGTTGCAAGCTTCTAGAAAATTTTCAATATAAAACACCCTTCTGTATATTAACCTTTGGGTATTAAATTACTTCCTTATGTATATATAAATATGTAAGTAATTGAATTAATAAAAACCCATCTGTTGAACTCACGTGATAGGGTTACATATGACGAGTGACCCCCCCCGAGTGGCTTCATTAAACATTATGGAGAGAATATGCCATTATCAACATCTATTTCATGTCTATTATTGGAAACATTTTCTATTGGAATAGGTATCAATGTTAAATGAAGAATCATTTGCTATGGGAATACTTGTTAATGTTACATGAAGTTTCTCTTCTTGTGCCTCTTAATATTTCTATGTTCATGTTTTCATGTCACAATGGAGCCACACCACCTTGTTCATGGCTGAGAGCTATCCTCTCTTTGACATGCATTGGGTGTGAGTGAGTGATGAAATGAGGACTCACTACATGCTGAGGCCCAGCAGACTCTATGTAGTTTCATCTATCGGTGCACCAATTCAAGGTGCTAAGGCTTATCTAGAGTGCTCATATGGATGTGTTTCTATGCTTCTGAGTTTGTTGTGTGTGCCGAGATGACTAGTCTTCGAGATGGGTTGTGGCATAGAACTTCTCCTAAAGTCATTAAGCATCATGCTAAGCTACTGGTCAATCTTGCTATTTGTTTAATTGAATACACTCATAGTGGATACACATGTGTTACCGCTAGTGCAGGCATTGTTTTGCAAGGCACTTCATAGGGATGCCAATGAGGTTAAGGAAAACAATTATTGAAAAAATTCCACTACTAATCCCTTTGACTAGTGAGGCACTTGCTACACTTTACTTTCATATTTCTATATTAGTGTTTTCATGTCATAATGGAGCCCTCAGGGGGGTCACTCATCATATGTAACCCTATCACGTGAGTTCAACAGAAGGATTTTTTTTATTTCTAAAATTTACATAATTAAATATACATAAGGGACTATTTAAAATAGTTTTGGAAAAATTTTACAAATTTGTATAGAAAAGGGGTACATTTTATTCATGAAATTTTGAGGAAATTTTTTACAGATTAGGGACTTTAAATATAGGCCTTGAACGCACGTGATATAGAGGGTTTATACATAGTGACCCCCCCGAGATGGAGCCATACCACCTTGTTCATTGCAAAGAGATATCCTCACTTTGACATGCATTGGGTGAGAGTGAGTGATGAAATGTGGATTCACTACATGCTCAAGCTCAACGGACTTTACGTAGTTTCATTTATCGGTGCACCAACTCAAGGTGCTAAGGGTTCTCTAGAGTGCTCATATGGATGTGTTTCTATGCTTTTGAGTTTTTTGTGTGTACCAAGATGACTAGTACTTGAGATGGATTATGGCATATAATTTCTCCTAAAGTCATACATCATGCTGAGCTAGTGGTCGATCTTGTTGTTTGAATGCACTCATAGTGGATACACATGTGTTACCACTAGTGTAGGCATTGTTTTGCAAGTGACCTCATAGGGATGTCAGTGTGGTTAGGGAAAAAAATTATTTGAAAAATTCCACTACTAATCCCTTTGATGACTAGTGAGGCACTTGCTACACTTTACTTTCATTTTAATGATACTATGTACATTGGCTAGTTGACATACTTAACAATCAAGAAGAATAGATGTGGATTGGATACCAATCACTATACTAGATGTTTGGTTGATAACATCCAAGAAGTTTGGAATTAATAGTGAAGCTAAAGGAAGCAGAATAAGAAGGAAGAGGGCTACTGTCAAGGGGTTAAAGATGATGACAGAAGACTTGAGGAAGACAAGGATGAAGACAACCACCCCAGGGGTCACTAAGCAATATGTAAGATAGCACGTGTGATCAACGGAAGGGGTTTATATTTTTAGGAGTTGCAAAAAGTATACATACATAAGGGGCTTTTTAATTCAAAATTTTCGTACATAAGGGATACTTTTATCATCTCAAAATTTACGCAAGGCATGTATATAGGTTATTAAAGTCTATAAATAGGGGTTTTTTTTAATATCCCTCGATCACACGTGCTATATGGGGTTTTTACGTCATGATTCCTCTCAGACGACCACCGAAACATCTATGAACAAGGCCAAGGGGAACAACCCTAGCTTTAAGAAACCAAAGGAAAAGGTAGAAAATAATGGAAGAAGGCTAAAGGATGATAGCAGAGAAAGAAAGCTTACGGGTCACTCCCCTTCTTGATTGCATGGTTCCACAACTCTTCTCCTTACCTAACAAAAATGTTCCAAGAACGAAGGAAAAAGGTGATGGGTAAAGTAAGAAAGCACACATGAAAGGCGGAAGCACCAACCAATGAAGCAACAAGGTCAAAAGAGAGGACACAAGCTATAAGAGTGCAAGGGAAGGGCCCAACATAGACTTGTGAGCTATTGCGAGGGGTAGTAGGATATCGCTCGAATAGCCCATAGATTTTCCTCTCTTGAGCCTTTGTGCCTTGAATTAGCTCCCATAGTTTCATGGGTAGGGGATTCCAAATTCAAGTTCTCATAAGGGAAAAGAAGGGGATTATTTCTTTTGGACCACATGTTTGGGCCATTTCATCATAGATAAAATGGAAGCCTCTATTCCATTCCTCAATGCTCGGGAGGTTCACTCATGATATGTAACTCTATCACATGAGTTTAATAGAAGGATATTTTTAATTTCTAAAATTTACAAAGTTAAAAATTAACTTACATAAGGGAGTATTTAAAATGATTTTAGAAAAACATTACAGATTTGTATAGAAAAAGGGTACATTTTATTAATGGAAAATCTACAAAGAAGGGATTATACAAATAATCCTTAAATGCACGAGAACAGAGGATTTATTTATTGTGACTCCCCCGAGCCTTAATGATGGCTCTTGATTTGCTCCAAAAGGAGAAAATAAAGATTGTTATCTCAACCAACATTTCAAGCCTGCAAATACTTTTACTCCAAATATTCACGAGGAAAGACAATTGATTGCCTTTATCATAAATTTCCCTCCCTCTTGAGTTTCTATGGCTTGGTGCTAGCTCTCATAGCTTCATGAGTGGGAGAAACAATAATCCAGTCCCCATATAGTGAGATAAACAAAATTCAAATCCGCTTATGGCAAAAAGGAGCTATTTCTTTTGGACCAAATTCTTGAGCCATTTTACCATAGATAAAGAAAAACAAGGGGATCCTCATGTTCTAGGCTTTTCTGAATCAGCTTGAAGAGATTATGGCCATCTACATTTCGATTGGGCCGTTTGAAAAAGCTCATATCCATCTACAGTGTAGATGGCTCAATCTAGTATTTTTGAGCAACTTTGTGGGTAGTAGTATTAGCAAGCTAACTATTAGTTGTGCAAGACATTTGTGTAATCCAAGTCCTTGATTTATCACCAAAATAACATTAGTAAAATTATGTGCGCCAAACACTTTTAATATGTGATGGTAATTAATTGCCACATTTAGAAAGAATCTTTTTATGGGATGGAAGTTATGATGATGATGAACATTGGTTGATGGAAAAGATCTTGATCGAACAAACTCTACCATACGTCATAAATTTGGCACTGTTTTAAGAGATCACACAAACAATGAGCATGATATGAACACTAATCCAGAAAATATACTATCAAAAGGTTGTCAAAATCCTTTGGACGAGTTCTTTGAAAAAAAAAAAATCCTTTGGAGTCACATTAAAGCTTTTACAAAAAGCTTCTTACATAGAGTCAATATGTTGAAAAATATTCATAGCAATGAAATACATATGGGAGTCTTTCTGAATTCTAATCGCCGCCTCCACCAGTTACCTTCTTGAAGGCACCTTTAACAGCATCGCCAGCCTGCCAAAATCGCGTAAAACATCAGTTGATCACAAACCCAAAAACCATTGACCTTAAGGACCCCAGAGCTTGATCGATAATCGATAACACCACACATCAGAGTATCGTTGGCGGCCTTTAACCAATCTCCATCTCGGAATCGGTTGAATTGCGAACCGATGGCAAGCCAGGAAACGCACGATAGGACAGAACATTACCTGCTGCAGTGTATCCCCAGCATAATCCTTGCCGGCAACCGCTTTTTCCTGGATGGTTTGCCCAGTCTGGGACAGCCTCTCCTTGGCGGTCTCAGTCATACCCTGCTTATCGTCGAGCCAATACCGCGAACGCCAAAAGTGAAAGATGTACATTACACACAATGTACTAAAAGATGAGAATAAAATTAGTACCAAACAATCGATTAAGCTGCCGGACGCACCTTAGCATGGCTCTGGGCTTCGCTCGCCTTCTCCTGCCCGTGTTCCTTTACCTCGCCGGCCTTCTGCTGGCCATATTCCTGCGTCTCCCCAGCCTTCTGCTGGGCTTGGCCGGCCTTCTGCTGGCCGAATCCTTTGGTCTCCTCTGCCTTCTCTGCTATGACATTCTTAGCCTGCTGGGCCTGCTCCGCCATTGGTATGAAGTGAGTTAAGGCAAGATATAAGAAAGAAAGCAAGGTGGAAGAGGGTACAAACTGATCAGAACTTCAGAGATTTATCGAGTAGACAATGCCCAGTACTGCGAAGTTGCGAACAGTATAGAGTAGAGAGCATAGAGGCGCGCTTATGTAGTTCGCGAAGGGCTGGGGCGTGTCGCTCGTAGAAAGGCTCTCCTCAAGCATGGCGACACGTGTGGAGAGAGATGCATGGCCGTGCCACGTGTCCCTGCTAAGACTGTGCTTTGCAAGTACGTGTCCCCAAAAACATAATGCTTTGCAAACAAGGTCGCAAAATTGACATGCAAGATCCGTTGGCCAAGGGGCATGATAAGTTGGCAAGGGCATTCGCATTCTTGATTCCTGGCCATGGCTCATGGGAATGCGTTTCAGATGTGCTGTGTTTACGTCTATGCCCACCCCTTTCCTTGTGTGTGAGTGTGCTGTGGATGGGAAATTTTAAAAAAATGTTATGGAAATTTAGCCCCCTACTCAACAAAACGAGTAATAACTTGACCCATCTACAACGGGCTGGTGACCTCCCACCCCCCCCCCCTCTCTCTCTCTCTCTCTCTTTCTCTCTCTCTCTCTCTCTCTTTATATATATATATATATATATATGGACATATAATAACACAACGATAGAAATTTCATTGTTGAAACTGTCGAACAAAACATGAAAATCGAAAATGCATGCATATCCCAAAGTCCATAAAGCTCCAATAGTCAAATAAATATGCAAGTGCACACAGAGGTTCGCTAATGGAATAGACATCGTGCATGACGTCCTAGATATGCTGGAATAAACAGATGTCGATGACGCACGTACCCGCGTGCCAGCGATACCTACACAAGTAGAAAAGGATCAATTTAAGAATTTAGAAAATTGAATGGAAAGACACTTAAGCGTATGTTTACAAATGAAACCTTACCTGCTTCATGAGAGGTGTATGTGTAGTTGCCATTTATACATCGAGCAAAAGCTAGCATTGGCTCACGTGCTCTATACCCTATAAAGGATACAGTGAGCCTAAGGCATCCAGCAGGTCCATCAACTCTATGACTCTTGACTTTAAAGAAGCCAATCAATTTGTATCGAATATGAAGAACTTGCCAATTGGGAGGAATCTATAACCAAAAGAATAGTCTTTTTACACACTCATAGTCGCACAAAAAAACATTCATGTATCTTTTAATAACGGTAGAAACCACCCACCCGTGGAAGTTGTCCATCTCAAGCAGGTCAACCAATAGCTATGCAGATGCGCGAGGACCCCATCCAGGGGGATCTAGTATGGCAAAGAAAGTCAATAAACGTAATGCTTTTTGTTTAAAAATATATAATACTCGAACGCGGCTTCGAAGTAATCATGTACCTGGCACTACTGCAGCGGAGCCAGTGATGAATGTGAAGCTCCTAGCCATCATATCTAGCTACATGCAAGAGCATGTTCGTGGGTTTTAAAAAAACTCTTCATCAATACATGAGCTATATTGAAACTAATGTATAGGTCATAAGCAAACAACGAAAAATATGCTTTTACTTTTAAATGAACAATGGTACAATGTAGGAAGGCAACAACCATACATACTTGTTGTTGTTCTTCTTCTTATAGGACTTCCTTATATACAACATTTGTAGTATGTGGTTCTATTGAAGGATTTCTCCAATGTGTTTGCTTGGGACTATGCTGACATGAAAGAATTGGATCTGAAATTTACCAGCATCGGGTTAATCTGATGAAGTCGGATGCGACTCCGACCAAGATACAACGATATCACATGAATCCTCATGTGGCCAAACAAGTGTGAGAGGAGCTAGAGTGCTTACTACGGGTGGGATTCATAGCACCGATCAAGAATCTGGAATGCATCTCACCTATTGTCATCGTGCCAAAGAAAAATAAGAAATTACGGATTTGTGTGGATTACCGCAAGCTAAATGTGGCCACGGTACTAGATCTCTTTCCTCTACCGTATATGGATTCCATGCTGGATGAAGTGGAGGGTCACGAGGTATACTCATTCTTGGATGGGTATAGTGGATATAATCAAATCAGGATGGCTCCAGAAGACCAGCCAACCTTCATCACATCATGGGGAGTCTATGTGTGTACAATCATGTGGTTCGGATTGTGGAATGCTCCCTCCACTTTCCAGAGAGCAATGCAGGATATTTTCAGCTCGTACTCGATGAACTTCATGTGGATCTTCCTAGACGACCTCGGCGGAACCTTCACCGAGCACCTGTAGCATTTGCGAAAGTGTTTCCAATGATGCATGGAGGTGTCTTTTAGCTTGAACCCTATGAAATGTGCATTCGTGGTACGTAGCGGGAGACTCCTAGGTCATGTCATCTCGGTGGAGGGAATTGCGATGGATCCCGACACGGTGGCAGTGATTATGCAAGCACTTGCACCAACAATGCTTAAGGAGTGCTTGCACATCTTGGGGCAGATCAGATGGCATGGCAGACATTTGCGGTTCCTGGCGCATATGTTCATTCCCTTGAATGCACTTGCTCATGTGGAACCGAAGGCTTTCTTGTGGACCGCGGAGTGCGACAAAGCTTATCGACAACTCAAAGTCCAACTATCAAGAGCACCGGTGCTGATGTCTCCCGATTGGGAGAAGAATTTTCATGTATTTGCTGATGCTTCGGATAGGGCTATTGGTAGTGTCTCGAAGCAGGAAGATGCAAAAAAATGGTATCGCCCAGTATCCTACGCAAGCTGATGGCTCTTGACTATTGAAAAGAATTATTCTGCCATGGAGAGAGAAGGACTGGGAATGATTTATTCAATCAAAAAATTTCGGCATTACTTGTTGGGCCGACCTTTTGTGTTCCATGTTGATCATTCCGTATTCTTGTACTTAGTGAAATAGCAAAGTCTTACGGGTCAATTGGCATGTTGGGTGTTGTTGCTGCAAGAATATGACTTTTATGTTATTCATCGGCCAGAGCTCGCAGCATGCTATAGCAGACTACTTATCTCGACTAGAGTCTGGGGAGCTGCCAACGAGAGTGGAAGATGAATTTCCTGATGCGGAGCTGGCGGCTATTTTCCGAGCGGATCCGATCGAGGTGGAGCCCGAAGTGGTTCCGAAAGGCCCATGGTCATGGTATGATGAGATGCTCTCATTCCTGACTACAAGAATAATTCCCAAGTACATGAATTGAGACCAAAGGAAGCGATTGGCATTGTTAAGCCGATCTTTTGAAGCAGTATTAGGCTAGCTGTATCGACGGCATCTGACAAAGGCCTTGCTGTGGTGTGTCCATCCTCATGAGCAAGAGGAAGTGCTAATGGAAGCCCATTGTGGGGTTTTGGGTGGTCATTTTGTGGGGGAAATAACCACAAAGAAAATTCTACAAGCAAGCTTATGGTGTGGCCAACCATGCAGAAGGAGCATGCTCGGTGGTTTGCAAAGAGTTGCAATCTCTGCCAACGGTTGGGTTAACACACAGATTGCGATCAGATGCCTCAACCCCATCTTACCACTGGAGCCCTTTCAGAAATGGGGTCTAGAATTTATGGGTCCATTCAGGCCAGGTGCTGCCTCCACACGGAATTGTTACATGCTACTAGCACAACTAATTACTGTCCCAAATGGGTGGAAGCTTGAGCTTTGCAAGATAACACTGCAAATTTAGTTTTTGCAAAGTGCCTCTACCAAGATGTGTTCACTCGGTTTGGTTGCCCAATCGAGATTGTCAGGGACAGGGGTACCCACTTTGTCAACAAAGTCATTAAGCGGATGAATTCCTTCTATATGGTGATTCACAAGAAGTCTTCTCCCGACTATCCGTAGGCTAATGGGTTGGCTGAATCAACAAATCATACATTCAAGTAGATTATTTCACTGTTAGTGAATGAGCACTGCACAGATTGGGATGAAAAGTTGTTGGCCACATTATGGGCTTATCGGACAGCTTTCAACGTGGCAACTGGGCTAACTCCTTTCATGTTGGAATTTGGGCTAGAAGCAATTATGTCAATCGAGCATATAGTTCCTAGTTTGCAGATTGTGGTGGCAGACAGGCTTCTTCCATAGGAGTCCATGGTTTTTTGGTTGGATGTCCTTAATCAATTGGATGATATGCGGCTGGAGAGCTACTATCTAACTTTGGAGGTTCAAGCAAGGCAGAAGCCGTGGGTGGACTTGGCTTTGAAGAAAAAGTCATTTAAGCACGGGAAATTGGTGCTATTGTTCAACACTTGTCTAAGGAGGATGCTGGGAAAGCTGAAGCCACAATGGTCGGGACCATTCTGGATATTTCATGACTACGGGTCCACATCTTATTTGCGGTTGTATTTACCGATGGATGGACGCTTGTTTGTGCAACCAACATGTTCAACGGAGGCAATGATGGCTGAGTTTGGCAATCCTTCTCAAGGTGAGTACAAGCTCAATGCATGCAAAGATGTTTAAGTTCAAGACCTGTATCGTTGGATACTAGAGTTGGTTTGTTTGCAAGCGAAGACCTACACAATCACTTCCAGGTCTCGAGGGATGATCACAGTAGCAGAACAACGACCAGTGCCTTGGGCATGTGCTTTGAAGGAGCACATCCATGCAGAGGCTCAGAGGATGGCAACAGTGGTGGATCAGAAGCAAGCTATTAACTCAAAGATTGGCCAAATTTTGGAGATTTATTCCCTTTATAGCTTGATTCTACTGCACCTCGATGGAATACTACATTGATTCTTACTCTTGAGACCAAAGGACCTCTGCAAGATGAGGCTAAAGGCTCCTCTAGTCGAGCACCCAAGAAGTAGAAATGACAAGGCCCTCGTATCATGCAAGGAGTGGTTTCTTCTCTAGCTCCCCTTACTTCTTCTCATGCAGGTGTGATGGAGAGTTTGTCCCATAGTGGGGTGTCCTCAACCCGGCTCAGCGTGATGCATCCACCTCCCCCATTGGTAATGGCCAAATGGGTGACGGTGTCGGTAGCACTTGTGTCCACCGAGATGGGTGTTTCCGAAGGAAGTCCATTGGTTGGTGGGTCACTCACTCAGAGATGGCTGAAACAACTTTAGCACACAGCAGCAACCTCCACTGCAGTGGTAGTAGTGACCGAGGCAGTTTGGGTGTCAACAAACAGCAGTGGAAGATCTCGAGGTGGTCTTTGAGACTAGGGTGGTCTCTCTAACACCCTCAATTGGATTATCATTACGATTGCAACCAATGCATGTGCAGCTGTAGTTCTGTGCACAGTTGCTCACCCGACTTGTGACATAGTGTTCTGCTGTAGAGACCAATTCATCAAGAGTTGCGAGCTTAGAGTCTAAAGTTATGCAGTTGCGAAATGAGAATGAAGCCCTGCAGAGTTAGCAAGCACGGATTCAGCCAATTAGAAGAGCGGGTTGCAGTCCTGGAAGCTTAGGTTCAAGTGGCGAATGCACATTTAGAGGCCACCTAGGAGTTACATTCGGAGTATGTTTCTGGCATTTATGAATTGTTATGTCGACATACTACCAATGGACTGGCTGAGTACTTGTGGGCTTTTCCTGGCACAATTAGTGTCAATATGGAGTAGATGGGTTTGCTCCTTAATGCTTCCCAAGGGGATGTCCGTGCAGAGTGGGGTAGGCAATTTGCACACTGAGGTGATGCAATGGTTTTGCAAACATGTCGAGAGATAGTTCCACATCAATGCCGACCCAGAACTGATAGTGATGCGGGTGCTGGTGCGGGGTCAGGGCCGCAAAGTGGTCCTCAGATGACGCAAACAGTTTTTGGGCCGATGGGATCCAGTAATTCCTTAGGTAGGAGAGGTAGTGCGGATAAGGGTAAAGGAGTAGTTGCAGAGTCAGTACCTACTAGGGAAGATTGGCATGAAAAATATGAAGAACTAGTTGAAGGCATTGTAGAAGCTATTGTTCGATCAGCAAAAAGAGTGCAGATGTTGAAGCGCCAAAGGTGTTCTCTTTGTTTTTGGTTAGAGCTATGTGCCCATTCTTTCAGTCTATCTTTGCCTCCTCGCCCTCCTTAGTGGAATGAAGCGGATTGGTTTTTGGAAAAGTTTTATAATGCACACGTCTTTTCTTGGGTTACCTGATCCCCCCTTGTTTGAGCCTTTGGTAATCCAGCGATCAGCTAGACAAGAAGAATGTTGGCAACAGCAATTGCCACAAGGTGCATGGATTGAGGAGATTCTTCCTATTGAACAGTGGCCTGAGCATCAGTCAATGGATTGGTCAAAGCCGCATCCTTTGCAGTGGTTGATGAATATGGAGCAGGATGAGAGGTTGAAGCTTTGGTTGCAAAAGAGGCAACATGAGACTGCTGATGTAAGTTTGAGTGGAGCTGAGCCTGCAAAGCAATTGCAAACGGAGTTGCATGAACACAGTGATGTGGGACCGAGCAAAGTTGGGGTGACTGGTGCACTTATATAGTGCATTTCCAGTTTGGATGAAGAGTAGAGTTCTGGTGGTGGCTTTTGAATGGCCTAGCAGGATGAAAAGCACCCGAAGTGTAGTGTGCTATTGCACAAGCAAGCGATGCAACCTAGGACGTTTAGACAAGCATAAACAAGTCATGACAATTTGATGTTTACTCTTCAAATGGGGAGGAGTGGGTGTTTTGTTCCCCACAAAAGATTACGCTTTCATTAAGGGTTGTGGTCATTACCTCCAAAGAAATACCCATTACAAAATGCAACCAGCATTAGTGGACACCCTACCCCTAGCTAAGGCTACGTGGAACATAGCTAACATTTGGGAAGATGGTTCCCTACATACATTAAGCATTAATCAAGGAATATTTACGTCAAACCACCAAGCTCAAGACACATAAACCAGCCCTTACTTCTAGAAAAATACTTGACTCTCTATACCCTAACAAATGTGCATAATGGTTATAAGGTGATCAATGATTTATTGGTTGTATTATTAAACATTTTGCTCATGTGCATTAATTATCTTTACTATCATATTGCACACTGAGTTCACTGGCATCCATTTCGCTACCTATCCCAAATAAGTAGCCAATGATGACGTATCTTCCATAATAGAACTCTTACCTTTCCTTCCACATGACCATTCCATATCTGCCTTAGACAATCTTGCCACTAGCATTGGTTGCACCTAATTGCCAAGTTTTTGTTTAGATCAAGGATAACTATTTGAGAACCAACTACCCTACAATATATAACTCTTTTTGACACCTTGCTTAAACAAGACTTTCCCAAAAACCACTAATTGACCTTCTACCCATGGGACATCACACAATTAGTCAGCCATTTGTCTCCAAAATGGCACCCAACAATGAGCCTTCTTCCGCATTCAAGTTTAACTAAATTTTCAAAATGTCAATATGCATCTAGTCTACTTTACTAAAATACCACAAATTTTTGTGACACAGGCTATATGCCAAAACTATATCTATGCAAGCTGAGGGAGGATCATCAACAGCCCTAGCCCTAGCCCTACTCTACCAAATCCATTCAGCTAAGCTAGCATCTCCTCTTAGTCAGCTCCTATCTTTGCACATAAGCAAGTTTACACAAGTCCTCTAGGCACTTACTTAACCTATGATTAGATCCAAAGCCACTATTTGCATTGGAAATTCTAAGCACACCAGATCATACCAAGACATTCCTACCGATCAATCAACTCCTTTACCTTTAGTATTCTCTAAAAACCATTTAATAATAATAGCACATGTATGGAGAATCACATTCAAATAATATTGGAAACCATTTGCCTAGCAATACAACATGCATCATACCAACATCTGGTAATTCGAGACCACCTTTCATCTTTGGAACCTTAAGGCCTCCTAGGGTATCAAATGCATCCTCCTCCTTTTGCCCATAGAAAGGCTCCTAGCATCTTCTATGTCTCATATCAATGGTAATTCTTAAAATTCTACACCAAGGCTACATGCATATTTGCAGCTCTATCAAAATATGTTGAATCATGGTAATATAGGTCTTCCACTCCAAGCTCATCCCAAACCAACTACTATTCTTGGCTTTGATTTTTTATTTAAACCAAGTAAAATGGTGCACATAAGTCCCTAAACCCAAAAGAGACCAGACCCCAAGTATCTTATTATTTCTCCCCTACAAATCCATTGGACCTACAAATTGTTAGCCCAAGGTCGAAGGGTCCCCAATGTTGTCCTCGTTACAAATGTCTTCTACATACTGCATTGTGAACCTGATGACACACAAAATTTTTAAAACACCTCAAATAAAATCCAAATGCTCTCCTTCCTATCATTAGATAGGCAATATCAATCACAAATAGTTGTGTCAACATCTCATTACCCTGGTGCAGCCTACTCTAGAAATCTTTCCCATGTTGGCATATCTCTTCACCATATTAATCAAAGGCATTGAGCAAACTATAAAAAGCAAAGGGTCCAAAGGACAACTTTAACACATATATTGCTTTAATCAAATCTTCCGATCCCCCCCATAAATGCTTAAAATGGTAGAGACATTACCACATTAACAAGAAACCATATTGCCAATGGTATTTCCAAATCCTAGCTTACCCAGCACTACAAGGATGAAATCCCATCTCACTATCTCATATGCCTTGTCCAAATCAAATCCAAATAGCCAACATCATGGTTCTTACTAAAAATTGTACGGTTTGAGATTGTGACTGGGTTAATGGTGGTGTGAAGATTGTGTGCACATTTGATAACATGGAAAGGTAGAAAAGGAATTAAAGCGAATGCTCATCTAAAAATATCTCATGGGGTTGGGCGATTTTGGTAGAGGGTTCACCCCATGCAATAAGTTGGAAGAGATAAGGTCTATGCTCATGGCAACACTTGTGGGGTGGAAGAGGGGCTTTTGGAAGCCATGGAGGTGATTTAGACATAATATGCATTAATGAAGAGAAGTGTCTCTTTTGTCACTGGTGCTCTAGTGGGTTATTCCCTTTTGGCCTACTAATTATATGATTTCTTTACATTGAAGAGTGAATTAGTGTTGCATTGTTGCCATGACAACTCTGAGGAAGTTTATAGAAAGGGTTGTGTTTATGCACTTGGTGGATAAGAGGTCTTTGGGAGGGGCACTTAAACAAGAAATGAAAGATGAGGCATAGTACAGGGTGGCCCACCTGAGAGAAATTTGGAAGGGATGTATGGTTGGTCAAGCTTGTTTTTTGATATGGAAAACATTGCATTGTTGGCTCATGGTTTGGGCTAAAAGCTAGCCAAGTGGATGAGCCTAATCCCTTATGCTTGCTATGTTGGATGAGTGTGGGATCTTTATGGAAGGCAGGTGACATTTGGTGTGGGCACATTTACACGTGGAATTTGGAAAGCTCATCCCTTATGCCTACCAAGAGATCTCAACAATAGAAGTGGAATGGAAGAAGGTGAGAGAGAGGGAGAGCTAGAAGAGAGAGCCACACAAGTTTTGGTGAGTATAGAACACCCTAATCTTCTATGTCATTCATATACATATGTGTTTGAGTATTGTACATAACTGGGATTAAGGAGCAGTGGCCTTTAACCCCCACAACCTCCCACTTAAATGCTAATGCGCCTTTAAGGGAGAACAGCCGGTGAGCATACTATCCAATGCCCATCAATACATGACAATCCTCAAACCACTGACTAGGTAGACTCTTCATCAGCATATCTGTAGGGTTATAATCTATATGAACCTTGAAAAGCCCTCAAGTAACTCCTTGATGAAATGGTACCTGACCTCAATGTGTTTGGTCTTTGCATGAAAGACCAGATTCTGTGCTAGCTAAATAGCACTCATGGAATCACTATGCAATGTCGGTACACCTGTATGAATCCCCAAATCTCCCACTAGCCGATCAAGCCATATATAAACAACCCTCTATGACTGCAACATACTCGGCCTCTTTGTAGACAAAGCAATTCACTTTTGTGCACGAGACATCCACGACACTGCACCACTTGCAAAGGTGAACACATAACTAGAAGTGGATCTTCTACTATCCATATGCCTTGCATAGAGTCTAAATCTGTGTACCCAAGTACACATGTCTCCTCTGCCAAAGCATATGCACATCTCCTTGGTACCCTTCATGTACCTCATGATGCACTTAACTGCGTCTTAACTCCTCTTTCCTTGATTAGCCATATACCGGCTAACAACTCCCACTGCAAATGAAATGTCCGGTCTAGTAGCTATCATAGCATACATAAGACTCCCAACTGCTGATGCATAAAGAACCTTGGCCATCATGGCCCTCTCCTCATCTGATTTGGGACTATCTTCCTGACTCACTTTCACATATGTAGGCAATGGATTACTTATTACTACCTTCCTCCCCTCCATATTGAAACGTTGTAATACTTTTGTAACATACTCCTTTTGTGAAAGCCAAAGGAGTTTCCTACTCCAGTCTCATGAGGTAAACTTTATTAGAGGCAGTTTCGTTCTCATAAGTGGCACATAATTTCTTCCACAAATCTTTCGTAGTCTCCTCATTTACTACTGTGAAATAAACAAAATATACAACATGAAGTCTAACAATAGACTTTGCTAATGCATCAAACTCATTCCAATCATCCTCAGACATATTTGCAAGCTTAGCTTCAATCCCTACCAAGGGTTTAATCTGCTTCTTTTGAATAAGCACATCCCTTATCTATTCTTTCCACAAAGAAAAGTTTCACCCTGACCAACACATAGGCCAAAAAACGTTTTTGCAAACAGATCTGTTTGTAAATACCACCGAAGTGTGAATGATGAGCAACACGGAAGTATTAGGACCTCCTGAGTCCATTGAAACTAACATATCTGTGAATAGTTGCTTCAAACTCAAGTTCCAACACATTGGCAGAAAAACGTTGAAGCAGAGACGGTGAGTCAGCAATCCAACAAAATGATGCCAAATTCAAGAATGAAGGTGTTTTTGAACTCCCAAAGTGCAATGGACACCCAAAGCAGGCAATGGTTGTTGCCTCTATAGGTCATTCTGGACTCTTAGTCGTCAAAAGGAGCATGGGAATCATCAAAGAACGTCTTTTTCCTCCAAAACCACCTGCAAGCTTGAAACCACTCAGAGAACTTTCCAAAGGTTTTTTCAAGGTCTTTGCACACCAGGATGTAGGTAAAGTCACCCAACGAAGCTTCTCCTTCCTCCCACAAAGCTACAGCACCAGACTTTGGGCTCCAGGCTCACACTCGAGCTCAACTAGAACACCTGTGCTCCAATACCAGTTGAGAGATCTCAACAACGGAGTGGAATGGAAGAAGGTGAGAGACAGGGTGAGCTAGAAGAGAGAACCACACAAGTTTTAGTGGGTGCAAAAACACCCAAATCTTCTATGTCATTCATATATATATGTGTTTTAGTATTGTACATAACCGGGGTTAAGGCACAATGGCCTTTACCCCCCCCACCTACTGTGTGGGATATTTGTGGGAGACAACTAACATTTGATGTGGGCACATCATGTTACATGTGGAATTAGCAATGAGGAGTAGAATTCAAGTCAACATTTGCCTAGGTTACAATGGTAGAACCATCTTGATTAGGGATCGTCAAGTGTTGATTTTCCATAGTATTCTCTTGTTGCCCATATCTCAGAGCAATGGGGTTGTTGGTGGCATGTGGGGTTTGCAACTCTATGGTTTCAATAGTGGCGTAGAACGATGCCTTCTAGGGTCAATGATTTTGGGTTAGGTCAAAGATTTGTTACTAGACTTTAGCATGTTGATCTATAAGAAATACACATTGATCCATTCTTGTTTTGTTGCTAGTTGTTCCCTCTATAAGTTTTGTTAGACTATAGGCTACAAGTAGAGCATCCCATGTGGTTAGCCCATTTTTGGACTTGCATTTTATAGAAAATGGTAGTAATATAGGCTAGCATATTTCCCAAAAAGGAAAAAGCTATAGCAATAACTGCTAAAAATTAGTGCTAAAAACCCTAGCTTAGAAGAGTATGCTTTTTGTAATGGATTCCAAAGATAGCCAAAATAGCTTTACAAATATGCCATTTGATATATTGAAGGAATCGATGAAGACTAATACAAGATGCCAAGATATGGCCAGATTTGCTTTAAAAAAAGTATTGATAGATGCATTTATATCCATGAAGGGGCCATGAATAACGATACTAAATTATGGCCAAAATCAAATTGGATAACATATGTGTCTAGTGTGTGAAACCATGGTCTAAGTTGAATCCAATTTGGATGTAAAGATGCCAAGGTATGGACACCTAAAAGTAGGGCAACTTTGCAATGGGAGAAACTAGATCAATTAAGGCTCTTATTATCAGAGTACCTATCTGCTTACAAGACGATATGATAACTACTAGTAGTTGACTTTTGTGTTCTATCTCTAGCATTGACTAGCCTAACTCATAGTAAGTCTAGTTCAGGCATAAAATAAAAAATATTAACCATGATTTTTAAAATGTTAATCAAAATTAAAACATGTGCTAAATTGTGTTCATTTCATGTGCAATTGCAAGGTCTGCTTGTGAGGGGCATTGTGCCTAGAAAGCATAATTGAGAATCCATCTCAACATCATGTTTATATTGTGGATAAGCACTAACACAGAGGAAAAGAATTAGGAACCCTAACCTTGTAGATTTTGCATATATCCATTATCTATGACTAATCTATTGTGTAGTTACTCATTTGTGGTGTTCTCTCTACATGTGCCCTCTTTCCTCATCTTCACTCTTCTCCTACCCCTCTTCCTATTTGAGGAGATGCCCCATGTCAATTCAATAGTTGTCATAATTTACTAGCCCCAATAGTGTCACTAGAGTTATGTGATACCTAAGAAACATTAAAAGATGTATTGTTGAAAGACATCATGTCACATAAAAACTCCATGAGTGAGGTATATAGGGACCAAAAAAGAAAAGAGTTACTCAATGTATAAAAATGAATAAAGAACAGATGATGAAAATGAATTCTATAAAAATTCAAGATGCATTGAGGGATGCAATCATGAAATTGCAATCAAAGTTTTCAGCTTCTACCCTATATGTGATTATTTTAGGGAGGAAGTAAGGATAATATATAATATGCTCCTTGATAGTTTCACGTATTATCCTCTATGGCGCTCCGTAGTAGTTTACAAAAGTCACGTTTAAGGTTTATCTTTGATGTGCCTTGTATAATCCCATTGGAAATATTGGTCCCATATTATCCTTATCCTATACATGTAGGATATCAAAGCCCATTACTTATCCTACATTTTATACATGATAATTAAGGGTATAATGTTTGCTTTATAAGACTATATCTTAGATCATATGTTCCTCATGTGCAAATAATTAAGCATCCCATTAATCTCCACTTGCATATGTGGGCCGAGTTTCTCAAGCTATTAAGATGTAAATAGTATCACAAACCAAAGGAGTATCTTGAAATAACTAATTGTGGAGAAACTTCGTACTAATGGCTTCAAAATGCATTAGCCGATTGTGTATCCTATTCTTTACATTCCTTATTATTAAATTGAAGTCCAACACTATAAAATGGCATACTATTTCATGAAGAAATGTTGGGATTTTCCACTTATAAAGAGAAAAGGTTTTTTTATTGTTATTATAAATTTGATCAAGAAAGAAATACTTGTGGAGCACAAATGACTGAACCAATACCTACTAATATGTGTGGCAACAATGTTGTAGAGCTAAGCTTTGTCATATGTAAATGAAATATACATTTTGTAATTTAGCATAATGTAATAGATTCATTGACTTCATCTTTTCCTTCACTTTAAATTTGTAGTAGTATTGAACAAAACCTACCATGGTTAACCATGGATAGATTATTTACCTCAAATTTGATGAAAAGTAGCAGCACTCACTCATTATAATCATGAATAGACACTTGTGGTATGATATCAATAGTTATCCCAAACATTCAATTTCAAAAAATCAATTAGTAACCATGTGATGTAAAAGGGACATGAGGACATGGTATCTAAGTATGCCATATTTTGGGGGTTTCCTCTTTCCAAGAGCTTTTTCTTTTGAGGTTTTAAAAATCTTTAGTACATAAATATATGGTCATCACGCCATGCATCATTGAATCTCTCTCTCTCTCTCTCTCTCTCTCTCTCTCTCTCTCTCTCTCTCTCTCACACACACACACACACACACACACCCACCCACATACACAAGCCAACAAGAAGCCACCCAACCAGCTTTGGTCTTTGTTACATTCACTTTTCCTTTAGAATTGAAAATAGCCGCCAAGACACTTCGCACTTCAATACAACACTAATACGACACCTACAGTTTTCTAAGGATCCAAGATGCATTAGTGGGTAGAACTGTGTGATGGCACTTGCAATTGAGGTTTTAAAGGATTCTTTGTTTCCATCCTTTTAGGGGTTTCACTCATCCACATCCTTCTTCAAAAGATGGCTAACCAAGAGCTAACTTATCTAATTATAGTCTCCTTACAGCAAATTGATCAACCTCTAAACATGTAAGGTTTACCCCTCTTATTTGGACATATAAGAGCTTACTTGAATTACAATAATATTGTAAAAAATGACTATCCAATTATGTCATTGAAGGCAAACCAATCAATACATGAGCTTTTTCTTTAGTAGGTACCGCTAAAAGAAACCTTCATTTTCTCTCGAATACCACTATTATACAACCCTTGATGTGTAGTGCCACCTAGACATGAGGTGTATTACTTTTTGGAGGTCATGAAGGGTTCCATGTGGACAAACTAATAAACTTGTAGTTCGTTTGTTAGGGTTTCAAGCTTGAAATTTCAAGATTTTGACTTTAGCATTACATTGGCTTAAATATATGTATGCCAAGGTGGTAGGATTGTCTTTACTCAAATCACTATGAGCATCTCTCACTATTCACTTTTTAGGTAGTGTTGCTTTGCGTACTTGACTAAATCATGAAGTCTTGACATTTTCTTTGTGGGATGTGTATACATAAATTGTTGGCACATGACTTACATTATGAAATTTGAATGATTGAGAACTTTCTCAACAAATGTTGGAAAGAGATTTATAATAGTAGATAGGATTCCTTTGGTGAAAGCACCCTTCATTGGGAGGTCATGCATATCACTATAATAAACCCATTCAAATGGATACGTAAAGGGGACTAAAAAGTGAGGGTGGCAAGGCTTACAGATCAAAGTGGTGGCTAAGTGACTAAAAGCTAAGGGAATATTTATGATGAACTAAAAAAGCGAGTCAAACAACTTGTCAGTTTGTAGTTAATGGGTAGTTATCGGTTATGACAAAGTTGGTCTTGCCTCATGGGCGACATAAGGTGGCCTTTGATTTGAATATGCTGGAGCCTATGTATTGCGTGTAAAGATATATGTACAGTTTCTGTAAGGTAGCTCATTAATATGAGAAGAGGAGTTGTGATAAGGTTTAAGACTAATTCTCTTTACTCCAAACATAAAGAAATTACAAATTGTTGTCACAGGGGAAAAAGTAGGAGTGCCAAGGAAAGTTTCTTAGTACCTTGACAAAGTGGAGGATTAAGGATAAGTTTTATGGTAAGGTTAGGAATATACACATTGCTATTCTAATTCATGTTTTGTGTAAGGTGATGAGTATACATATTGTTATTGTAATCCATTTATACTACTAGATAGTATTCCTTTGATGAAGACGCTTGTCATTGGGAGGTTGTGCATAAGGTAGTCTTTGATTTAAATATCGAGGAGCTTATGTGATCTATGTGAAGGTATATGTAGGGTTTGCTCAAGGTTACCAATTAATACAAGAAGAGGAGGGGTGATCAAGCTTAAGACTAATTCTCTTTTACTCCAAACACACAGAAATTACAATTTGCTCTCATGGGGGATCCATAGGAGTGTCAAGCAAAGCTTCTTAGTACTTTGACAAATTGGGTGGTTAAGGCTATGTTTTATGGTAAGGTAAGACTATTCTAATCCATGTTTTTCCTTTTGGGAATGGCACATGGCTTAATGTTCATGAATCATATGCATGTATTCGTCACACATTAGATTTACGCAATGCCACAACACATGTTGTGTGCAAGCCGACCATGGCACGTATGCATGAGATGGGTTGGGAAGTGGGGATTGTCTAAAGCTAGTGGACTAGGGGTAGGATCAAGGGGCGAATGTTATGATAGCTTAGCATGTTCGAGATGAGGTTGCAATCTTTGTAGTGTGGGAAGATTTGAAGGTGAAGAGACCATCACTTGATAGAGTAATGATGTTAATTCCCCAACCTTAAAAGTCTCGAATGGAGGTAGTCAACTAGAAATGTTATGTGAGAGGAAAGGGTAATATTAAAAAAGGAGCACATGACATGTTTTTCGGACGAGGTACTAAGCTCGTAGATAGAGGACCTCCATGCATGTAAGCATTGGTCGTGGGGGTGAGCCTTAGCAACAAGCATGGGAGTTAGTTTAGATGGTCATACATGGTTGGTTGATAACATAGTGGGCAACTTCATTAAATGTGTAGCCATAAATGTTGGCCTACGAGTATGCTTTGAAGGTATAGCTTAGCTCTCAAGTCCAGCCTAGAATTGCAGTTATGAGCGAGAAGTGATAGACTTTTGTGAGGAGGCCCCCGAACCCTTGCCAGTAGTATGATGTTCCTAAGGGGTGTGTGGGGAGGTCAACCTACTCCTATGGCACTAAGGGGGTTTCTAGTAGTGCGAGGTTCCTAAGGGCTGTGTGGGGAGGCCATCCTACTCACCAAGGGGGAGAGCACTATTTGGGAGGCAGAAGCATCAAGGGGGAAGCACTATTGGGGAGGTAGATGCATCGAGGGGGAAGTAGCACTAGGGAGGTAAATGCATTGAGGGGGAAGCACTACTGGGGAGGCAGATGCACCGAGTATTTGTCCTCTTGCCCCCCGCCCCCCCCCCCCCTTCACATTGACACACTCACTCACAGACGCATGACCTTCTAGGAGGGGCACATCCACACCGACAGGCAACAAGGGGCATCCGAAGGGATTTGAATTCAGGCAGCTAGCTCCAAGTGAGCGAACGCAAAACTGTCTACGCTACTGCCGCTTTGCAAGGGAAGGGAATGTGGGAAGCCAGGTTAGGTGGGTGAGCGTGCAACCGCGTCAGGTGCCATCCCAAGGGATTTGAATGCGGGCGGCTAGCTCAAGTGAGCAAAGGCTGAATTGTTTGAGCTACCGCCGCTGCTGCTACAATCAAGTGGGCATTGCAAGGGAATTTGAATGTGGGCAGCCACCGCGGTAGGAGCTGTCCATGGTAGGATCCGGCGGACTCGAAGTCAAGCGCGAGCTGAATGTGGCGCAGTTGGCCTTGCCGATGGTGCAAGTGGGTGAGCATGCAGCTGCACGAGGTGCCTCCCCAAGGGATTGGAATGTGGCCAGCTAGCTCAAGTGAGCGAATGCCGAACCGTCTGAGGTGCCCAAGCAAGTGGGCATTGCAAGGGAAGTGAACGTGGGAGGCAGGTCAGGTGGGTGAGCGTGCAGCTGCATGAGGGATGCAGGCAGCTAGTTGAAGTGAGCGAATGCCAAACGGTCTGAGCAAGTTGTAAGGGAAGCGAACGTGGGCAGCCAGGTCAGGTGGGTGAGTGTGCAATCCATGAGTGGTGCCGCCTAGGCAAAGGTAGTTGATTGGGACCTAACCTCCAGATTGCCATGGGAAGTTTAGGAGTTAAAGAAGATGGAAGCATGCATGCAATCGGGAGCCGACGGCGACGTTTTGGAATGTGGGCAACTAACTCAAGTGGGCGAATGCCGAATTGTCAGAGTTGCCAAGCAACTGAGCAATGCAAGGGAAGCGAAAGTGGGCAGCGGGGTCAGGTGGGTGAGCATGCAACTGCATGAGGTGCCATCCCAAGGGATTGGAATGCGGGGTAGATAGCTCAAGTGAGCGAATGCCGAATCATCTGAGCAATGAAGGGAAGTGAACGTGGGCAGCGGGGTCAGGTGGGTGAGCGTGCAACTCCCGAGTGGTGCGCACTGTGGCCGACCCAGGGAAAGGTAGTTGACTAGTACTTAACCTCAAGATTGTCATGGGAAGTTTGGGAGTTAAGCATGCAATCGGCAGCCGGCGACGGCCGGTTCCGTAGCTTAGGTAGTGGCTCCTCGCCGCTTCCGAATTTCGCTCACAAAATGCACTGCGACTTCATCTCGCCAATTTCTGCGGCCTGCCTGGTAGATCTTACCAGGAAGATGCTGCAAATCGGATCGTGGATGTGGTCAATTAGTGGCTTTTCCCGATCGACACCGCCGGGATAAGCCAGGTCAAAAAGCCTTTAAGTGACGGGTCTCGGGGGCAAGATCATGCAAGGGGCTGCTGTACAAAGTGCTACGAATTGATGCGAATTAAGTGCTAGGAAGGTGCGAGCGAGGTGGTATTAGGAGGAGGTAGGATCGAGGATATGATATAGAGAGAGAGAGAGAGAGAGAGCGAGCGAGAGAGAGAACACCGCAATGGGGACTGAAAAGTACCATTGCAGGGCGTGAGAAGTTGCTGTGAGTGGGGGTGGAGGGGGGGAAGGAGACAAGGGCGATGAGGAGGAGGAGAAGGGAGAGGAGAGCAATGCTGGAGCGAGAGCGGCAGAGGGAGAGTTGAAAACAGGATTGAGCGACGATGGCAAGTTCGAGGGCGATGGCCGGACCCGACGAAGCCTCACAGACAATATATAAACCGCAGGTCGGCGATATCAGAGCTCCATAGCCAGCTCTTTCCATCGATGTATCCATCTCCTCCTTCCCCCTTCACTGATCTCCCCTCCGAAGCATTCTTAGACTGATTGCTTTGCTCCTCCTTTCGATTCCATCCCGCACAATGCCTCTCCTTGGCCTTTCGGCCTTGCTCTTCCTTGCCCTTTCCCTTTCTTGCCACGCAGCTTTCCTCCGCCCTGTCGATGATCAGCCCCCCCTCGCTGCTTCCATCTTCGTCCTCCCCAACTTTGCCCGTTTGATTTCCACCCTGCGATCGCCTGCCGGTGCAGAATACACCACACCCGGCGAGGATCGCGGCCTGCAGCTCCAGCCCATTCTGTCCATGCAAAATGAGACCAAGGGTGCCGGAGGAGGAAGCTCCTGCCCAACAAGCTGCTTCCGACCCAATCCCGTTTGCGGAGTGAATGGGGTCACGTATTGGTGCGGTGCTGCAGATGCAGATTGTGCAGGGGTGGAAGTGAAATCCGAAGGGTATTGTAACATCGACGGAAGTAGAGGAACAGGAGGAAGAGGTGCGTTGGCGGTGCAATCTCTTCTTCTCATACACATGATATGGCTGGTGCTGGCTGGTTTCCTTGTTCTTCTGGGCCTCCCCTAATGTCGAATGAATAGATTGGGATCTCGACCTCAGCAGTACTATAGATCCAGAGCTGCAGGATAGCTTAGGTGTTTTGATTAAGCTAGGCATGCTGCATTGTAGATCAGAGAGATGTATCAGAGAAGTATTGCAGATTTCTTTGCTTGGGAGTTTCGGAGTTTGGAGGACTGAGGGCCAATTACTACCTGATTTGCAGCACCTCCTACTTTATTCTTTCTCTTGTTAGCAGATTGGAGGTAATGAGTTTGGGGGTTTCAGAGCAGGGAGTTAATCAGTTTGGAGACCTGAGGGCCAGTTACTACCTGAATTGCAGCACCTACTACTTTATTCTTTCTCTTGTTAGCAGATTGGAGAGCTGGGGGCCAATTTCTACAGGATTTGCTGCAGCTTCTCCTTTGTTATCACTTGCTATCAGATTGGAGAGCTGAGGGCCAATTTCTACAGGATTTTGCAGCAGCCCCCTCTTAAACATTTTCCTCTTTTAGCAGATTGGAGAGCTGTGGGTCTATTTCTACAGGAGTTGCAGCAGCTCCTGCCCCTATTCTTTTTTTATAAAAGCTAGTCTTTCCTGAGGTCTTATCTTCAGAGCACGTGAAGTGCAAGACACAGAGCTGAAGGACATTACTACCGGATTGCCAGCAGCTTCTGCAGAACTATTTTTGTCAAAGCTATGGATTCCTTGAATTTCACAGCTGTATCTTGAGACACGCTTAGAGAGAGTCCTCTCACCCTCTCCGAGACTTTGGTTCCACTTCAGATGTTTTTTGTAAACTAACTCTATTCTTTGCAGCCATAATTCCGAGTCCTACATTCAGGACAAGAAAGATGGTGTAGCCAGACAGAGGTTAAATAGTAAGCACAGTAGTGTATTAACAGACATTGCCCATTGGACTTATTCATTCTGCATCAGACAGATACACCATAAAACTTACAAAAAACCGTTGTTGAAACATTCTAAATTTCTTTTGTGTGAGAGGGGAACTCAATCGTTCCATTTCTTGATAGGATTGAAGCATGTGGTGCCCATATTACACAGTAGAGAGCATGAAAAAAGGGTCTAGGGTTGGGGTTAGCTTTAGTAGCCTGAATGATGCATTTTACTTGGGGGAATTAGTGGGGGTTGGTAAACGTGTCAAGAATGCTTGTTAAATATCTTTAATGTAATCTTAAAAGACTGCTTATAGATGGTACCCCCTTAAAAAATATATTTGACGGTTTTTGTGAACAAAGGATGACCATAATTGCTGAGGCATGGGGTTCGACACTAACAGAAGTATCACCAATCATCTGAGTTGCGTAAGGAAAGATAGGGGAGTAGACTTCACAAATTACAAACGCATGTATAGTTGCTCAACAATAACCAAAAGCGAAATGCAGATGTAGCAATAGAGACTAAAGAGAAAAGAGTAGACAAGGAAGGGTGGAAGGAATTCCATTATCTCTGGGAAAGGATTGCATATAGGTGTGCCTACACCTAAATGTAAGGAAGAGACAGGAGAGTAGTAATAGAGGCTCAAGAGAAAAGAGTAGACAAGGAGGAATTCCATTCTCTTACATTTGGGTGTGCTCACAGCTCTTGGTTGCTTCTCTCAACTCTATAACTCAATCTTGTGGCGAGCATGGCGACTCCCCTTATGGCCTCTACAAATTCCTTTTTAGTCAAGTCTATTTCCGCTGGATAGGCAATGGACTACTACTCCATTGGTTTGGGGGCTAGTTCCTCTCTACCTCTTCTACCTTGGAACCTCATCCTCAACCCCGGGTGATTGCTGTTGGCTGGGACAGTACTCCCTCACGAAGCAGAGTTGTCCTTTGACTTCTGACTCCATGTGGGTCTTGTCGCTTCTGATAGGAGCGTAGCTAGCGTCGCTTTCCATGGTCAATTCTCTTGGGAATGTGTTCCCCTTCAAAGGCCAGTACCTGCGACGTGTGTCCTCGCTTAATCTAAATGGCAAGACGCTTCTTTCTTTACTGCTCTTTGCTGAGCCTTTCTTATTCCTCCCCATTCGGCTACACCCTTGTTTGCTTAAAATTTTCTGGCTCATTCTTTGTCTCTTCTGTTACCTCTTTGTCTCTAGGTGGACTGCGTTTGTCCTTATGCACCTTTCTGGCTTCATATAAAGGTAGGCTGGCTTCGAATCTATTTGACTTGTGCATCTCCATTCTTGTCCTAGGTAGTAACTTGATCTGCGCAACAGGATTTCATACCCCTCTCTCTCTCTCTCTCTCTCTCTCTGTCTCTCTCTTTGTGAAATAGTTCATGATGAGGCAATGGAAGGGACGTAATGGATTTTAAGAAAGTTGCGGCCTTTGCCCACCTCATGGATCCCATACTCGCTGAGATATATCATATTAGACTTCCGTTTAAGAGAGAGGGAAAAAATTTACAGATTGTCATGATGAAGAATGTTTTGTAGTCACACGCAAGAAAACCGGTGAAATATTCCAAAGATTACTTAGCAAAGCAAAGAATGAAATCATTTCATTAAAGAAATGAAAAGGCGCATAACAACTTAACTGAAAACTTCTTCAAGCCCAAGCCAATGAAGGTGGATATCAAGTACCAGTTTCAAAGAGTACACTTAAGGAAGAGCAAGACTTACATAGGAGGCCTTTGATATTTTTGAGAGAATAAGGCAACAAAGAGATGAGCTGTAAGAAGTTGGAGGACCTTTGCCTACAACTCAGCAAGCCTGAAGGGCCAAAGAAGAAACCAACAAAGAGAAAGGATGATGATGAACCAAATTTGGCAATAAGTAAAGCTTTATGTACAAAAAGGTAATGCAGCAATTTCATATTCAAGTTGACAATCAATGGGAGCACATGAACGACCAAAATTGAAATTCAACACCAAAGATTCAAAGCAAGCAAAGGAAGTATAACAAGCAACTGAAATACAATCATCGAAGGAAGCAACCACATTACAATCACCAAAGGAAAAGCATCAAGAGAAGCTGAAGTATAACAGATGGAGCAACTGAGGGAATATGCTTCCAACAATAAAGGTAACCATTGATGAAGCCCACCAAATAAAAATGAAGGAAAAACGAAGAAAATTGGAAGTGAAATCGACCACAAACCTCAGATAGTATGTGATGAAGTAGCCCCGTAAACTAGATCCGAGCAGGTAGCTGTATTGAGCTAGAATATATATACATGAATTTAGTGCTATTTTTTTTTAAATGTAATAATATTTTCCATTTTGTCTTAATTTTTACAGTGAATTTATAACTTAGATTTATGTAAAATTGCAATTTAAGAAGTACTAATTATGATAGCAAGAAGAGCACTATAATAGTAGAAATATTTGAAATACACTACAATATTATTATAAGACTAACAATACATGAAAATTTATCTAGTATACTTAAAATTATTTTTTCAAAGAGTTTTTATAAATGGAGTTATATGTCACTAAAAACATGACGTTTTTAAAAGCATGAATTAATAATAGTTCATACATGAATTATTTTATGTGTTTTGAAAAAAAGTTGTAATGCTTTGGAAAGAATTGAGTAATATATGCTGTGAATTAATAGTCATTCAAGAGTATGACTTAACTATAGTTTGAAATAGGAAATCCTTTACATGTATTGAAAATGGGCTTCTATTTAAATATACTAGATTATGTCTTTATTTTTGAGAAAGTAAAATTTTTTGTAGATGCTGGATTTCGACTTAGGTTATTGTAGCCATATGTTGAGTCGGTTTTGTTAAGTTCTCTTATGAAAATCTCTTCGAGTGTATTTGCTTTGCATTTAAAGTTTATGATAGCTAGGATTTCTGTTTTGAAGTTCAAGTGGAACAGTTTGTACCTGTTAACATCGTGTTTCATTTTTAATGGATGTTTGGTTTGGTGTTGTGCTATTCATTTTTCAAGATTACTAGTTTGTCCAATATATCATTTGTCTTTAGCAATACATAGAATAGAATATACGTAATATGGTTCTTTTGTTTCTTTTTCTTTGTCTTCTTCGCGATTTCCTATTTGAAATAGCAAAATGAAGTACGATGAGTTGTTTTATGTGTGCTAGAAAATGAAGTTTGTATATATTCTAAGATATGGAGTCAAGAATGTACCTGTAGGGTACTGAAATATATTGTTCTTTGGTGGAGTCGGGAAAAACTCAAAATGTTCGCCATATGCTTCTTTTGCAAAATTCAAATCAATAATGGAAGTTATACCTTCTATGGTAAATGGCAACTCTTTTGCTTTTTTTTAATCATTTGTTTGGAACATATTGTTGAACTCTGCTAGTATGACATTTCTAGTCTTACGATCTATTTTGAGGAGTTCGGCTAAGCTTACATTGTAGCCAAAGTGTAGAAGTTCAAGGCAATAAGCTGAAATTCCTTTTGAGTGCTTATCTATTATTGCTTGTGCTTCTGTTCTCAACATCATTGGAGTAATGATATCGTCCTCTTTTGTAAATTTTTAAATTATGTACTTAGTTAGACCTGCATTATGTTTGAATTGATATTATGCATATGTTATTATTTTTTAAAATATGTAAAGTTTAATAAATTTTTATAAATTAAATTCTTTTACTAACCGTTAGCTCTCATTTCTTTGTCTCCATGTTCTGCCTTCCATTGTTGTACTTCATGTTGATTGTTATCCATGAAATTCCTAAGGTCTTACAGTGTGCTCCATCCTTAAATGTATTCATTTGGTTCCTTTCTAGCCATGTTTGCTAGATGCATTTGAGCTGTATACAAGAAATAATTTTGTCCCTTTGTTCTTTTTGTTGATTTTTCTTGATCTTGTTGAGCCAATCGGGCCTTACTTTTAAATTGATTAAATATCTGTGAAATAGTAATTTATTATAAATTTTAAGATAAACTAATGTGAAGAAATACTACAATGCGTAATATTGAAAATGTACCTCATTTGATATTGCCATATTTTATTGTTGGCTGTTCTTCAAAAAAGTATTTGATAGATCTTGCATATTAGTTTGTATATCAAAAGTTTCTTTTATCTTATATTGATGAATATTTAATAAAAGGATTTTCTATTGATTACTTATTTTTTTAAGTTTATGGAAGCATTGGAATGAAGTCAGATGGACTGATTTTATTTAAGATTCTTAAGTTCTTTCGAGTGGTGACATGTGAAAGCATGGCATATGTTAGGCCTGGTGCAAATGATTTTTGTATTACTACAAGAGCCTTTCCTTTGAGTGTGCATCCTTGTGACTTGTGTCAATTGCATATGCTAGTGTGATTGGAAAAGTTGTATAGAAAACCATATGGATTCTTAGATAATTAAAAAGAGTTTAAGTCACAAGTGAAGTATAAGTCACAAGTGGAGAGTGAATGAGTGCATGGGTTGAGAAGGGCCCAAAAGTGCCTATGCATTTGTGCGTGTGTGTGTGTGTGTGTGTGTGAGAGAGAGAGAGAGAGAGAGAGAGAGAGAGAGAGAGAGAGAGAGAGAGAGAGAGAGAGATAGAGATCAACAAACTGACCCAAGGTCGATTTGCAAAGCTTATTCATTGTGCTAAACCCCTATGCTATCACTTCTCAAATCGACTCAAGGTTGATTTGCAGCATGTATATGTATGCCTTCAAATGTGTGTGTGTGTGTGTAGTGTGTAGTGTCTTAAAATATATTTGTCTGTGTGAGTGATACCACCATCCATGAAGTTTAAATTGACCCAAGGTTGATTTTGAAAAAACATTGCAAAGGTTATTCATTGTGCTAAACCCCTATGCTATCACTTCTCAAATCGACTCAAGGTTGATTTGCAGCATGTATATGTATGCCTTCAAATGTGTGTGTGTGTGTGTGTGTGTGTGTGTAGTGTGTAGTGTCTTAAAATATATTTGTCTGTGTGAGTGATCACCACCATCCATGAAGTTTAAATTGACCGAAGGTCGATTTTGAAAAAACATATTCTGAATGCATTTATGTATGTGCATGATCATCAAATCGACCTAAGGTTGATTTGCAAAGCATATCCATTGTGTTTAGCATCCACGCTATCACTTCTCAAATCGGCCCAAGGTCTATTTCCAATTTGTTGGATGCATCTGAAAACATGTTTGTGTTTGGTTGTCACGTCTTGGAAACACATATGCCCTATTATCACTACTCAAATCGACCCAAGGTTGATTTGGAGTGTGTGCCCCACACTCTGACATAGACACACATAAGCACATACATGCCATTGATTGCAAATTTACCTTTGGTTTGTTCAAATCTCAAAGACTGTGGTGATAAAAATAATGGTATGCACGTGTCATATGTGTACCTAGGTACATTCAAAATTGAGAATATGTGGTGATAATAACAATTGGACAAAAGTTTGTAAATACTCACGTTAGATCTTAAAACTGCTCGCTATTGCATGTAGACTTCCTCGTCATTGAGAAAAGCATTCTTGACATCGAGTTGCTACACATGCGATTTGCTAAGTGTCACTAGTGATATCAAGAACCATATGGAATCCATCTTTGACTGGAGCATCAGTCTCATCATAATCCTGACTGTATTGCTATGCAAATCCTTTGTTAAAGTGCGGATCGTGCTCTCCTAGTGCAACGTGGAATTAGCAAAAGATCAAGGGGGATCAAACCATATAAGAAACTCCATGAGAGAGACGCACAGTAGGCAATACTCAATCTATTGCAATGTGTGTATTCAACAATATAAGAAGGCTTCTTATGTAGAAAGAGCCCTTTGAATATTCAACACTTGTGGGATCCTCTGATCCACATCTCTCCTTGTGGATATTCTCGATCCACATCTCCACATCCCGTAGTCCACATCCTAGGGTGGCTACTTTAATTATTTCCTATACCATACCTTAGCCTTTAATCTATGTGCTGATGGCACCATATCTCAACACCTCCCCTTGGTGCCATGATCCATTGGTTACTGCAAGGTGATCATATGTGAGTTTACATTCCATCATCTCCCCTTAGTGCATGCATTGCTACTTAAGGTGGTCAAGTGTGGCTTTTACATGTCAATACCTCCTTTGGGTGCTTTCATAGCTACTCTTAGGTGGTTAGGCTTGATTTACAGGAATATAGGCTAAAGGTGGCAAGGTTTTTGCTTCTCAATACATGTTGTTGATGGTGTTGGCTTCTTTGCTTGATGTAGCTTGATGAATGATGCTTTGTTCTTCCATGTGCCTTGATGTTTTATGTGTGGATGCCATGTCATGGGCTATGGTCATCTCGTGCACTTGTGCTTTTGGCATTCTTTGTGTATACATGCGTTGCTTTATCATTTGTTGCAAAGGTCTTTCCAATTGATTTCTTTCAATATTGGCAGTGTCTAATTGCATACAATGGTTCTGATCTGACAGATGCATAGAGGTCAAAAAGAGGATCACTTTTCTTTTTTGGAGCGTGTCCAAATTCTTCCTGGATTGAAAGTTACGGCTTGTCAAAGTTTTTGATCAAAAAGAGGCCATTGATGATGTGGAAGATGAATTCACATGCTACTTGCAAATTGTGCTTGGAAGGGGCTATGTGCTTAGGTGGCACTATGCCACATGGCAATCTTTGAACCCAGCCTAGTTAACCCAAGGTAGCAAACTTAACTATGGTCCAAGCAACTAAACTTACCCATAAACTTAACCATGGTTAGTATGGTCTACTTGACCGGTTGTAGTCTTGTCTACCATGTGTCCTAAGGTTTAACCTTAGAGAATGAAGAAAGAAAACTGAAGCTTTAGCGACGACGGTGATGCACATGTTCTGTGAATTTGAGGGTTGCTAGAGCGTCCGTTAATGCAGAGCTGATCATCGTTGAGATCGACTATGGCTTTGGATAGAGCTTGCATATCTAGTTGCGTGGCTAGCATGAGAAAGCTCTTGGCTGGAGAGGGTCTTTGCAAGAGTTTTCAGCCATGGCAAGCTAGCTCGCTACCTTCACCCTCCTCCTTGCTTCCCTTGCCTTCACAGCCTGCATCTACTGGTTGCTCTGCTTGCTTGGAGACAAAGCTACAGTTCCACCTTGGCTTTCCCCAAAGACACCCTGTGCCCACTCTTCCTCTCTGTGTACACATGCGCCTCTATGCATTCCTCCTCTAGCGCCTCCTTGTCGCTCACCATAAACTCTAGCTTCTTGTTCCACACTGGATTCATGTCCTTGGCGTTCGTCTTTGTCCTCCTCAGCCTTTGTGAATCGAAGGTCACCTCCACATACGAACTTGCTGATCCTTCCCCATCCTTCGGTGATAAGTTCGATGCATGTGACACCTCCACCATTAGCTTCATGTTTGTCATTCTGCCCTCGCTTGCTTAGATGCCTCTCCTCCAATGCTCAATGCTATACCCTGAAGATCGCTCCCACAAGGCGTCACTTATGAGTTTTCTTGATACTCTTAGCCAGCAGAGAAACCTTTGGAAAAAATAGAACAAAAATGCAAATCGTTTCGGCCAAGTACAAAAAGAGCTTTGACCAAACTATTTGAGGCTATGACGAATACTCCTCACCAACAGTCTCTACCATTCAGCTGCAAGACTTTTGCTTTAGCCTCTCTAACTTCATGTTTCTCTCTCTTCCTCCTCTTTTGCATTTGTTGGACCTTCACTTGGAGGTAATACAGTAGAATATACTAACATGGCAGCAGCGAGGAACGAAGGTTACATAGTAGCTATCCTGTGCCCGTTATGGATGACGATTCTGGATCTGCTTCACCGATAGCTGCAATGCTCGGTAGCGTCAACAAGAGCCTTTCTCCTCTTGGTGGTACTTGTGCATCACGATTGCTTCTTTGGATGAAGAATGATCACTTGATGCAACCCGTTGTTGTTGCGGAATGCTTTGCCAAATCATGGTTCTCCTCTCTATCTCAAGACCTCACTAAGAACACTCTAGAAAGTGCATTCTCAATATATTCATCTTTAAGAACGAGAAGAACATGACCAATCTTGATGAAGAGACAATGAACTAAAAACTAAGTTATGAGAGCAAGACCTAGGCTCTGATACCATGTTTAGGATTGTACTTCAATGCTTCCATTTGGATTGTACTTCACTTTGTATACCCATTTGTTTGCTTTGGCCTTCTTTCTTGGTGGAAGGTCGCATAATTCCAAGTATTATTCTTGTACAAAGCATCCATTTCTGCATTCATAGAAGTTTTCCATTCTGGCTTGTCTACTGCATCTTCGAAGTACACTGGCTCTTCTATAGCCATAATGGTAGTCATAAGAGCACATTTGGTGGTTTCAACCTGAATTGCTTTGCCTTTCTGAGCATATGTCAATCTGGCTAGAGGTTTGCTTTCCCTAGTAGACCTTCTAAGTTGTTGTGGTTCTTCTCGGGGTGTTTCTGGCAATTCTTGCTCTTCTTTATCAACCTTTTCTATGGATGACTGTGTAATCGGTGCATCTATCTCCTGTGTATTTGTGGTTTTCCATTCTAATTCCTCATAAAATATTACATCTCTAGAGATAATGACCTTGTGGTTGATGGGATCATACATCTTGTATGATTTTCTTTCTTCACTGGAGCCAACCATGATGCATTTACACTTCGCATCCAATTTCCTACGATGGTCTTCATGTATGTCGGTATATGCTATGCAACCAAATATGCGGAGATGCCCAATGCATGGCTTGTGTCTATGAATGCTTCATAACATGTCATACCCTGAATCGGTTTGGTAGGAAGTTGATTAAGCAAGTAGTTTGCAGTGGCTATTGCTTCTGCCCAATACTGATTCAAAAGATGCTTCTCACTAAGCATTACTCTAGCACTATCTACTACTAAAGTAAGCATTACTCTAGCACTATCTACTACTAAAGTACCATTCCTCCTTTCAGCTCTTGCATTTTGCTGAGGAGTATCTGCACATGTGAATTGTCTTCGAATGCCATGACTTTTGCAAAAGTTCATGAATGCTGAAGCCATGTATTCACCTCCTCTATCTGATCTCATGACTTTGATCTTTCTGCTTATTTGGTTTTCTACCATGGCTTTGAATTCTTGAAATCTGGAAAACACTTCAAATTTCTCTTTCAGAAAGTAGACCCAACAATATCTGTTGTAGTCATCAATGAAAGTCAAGAAGTAAAGTGAACCATTGATGTTGCGGGTCTGGGAATAACCCATACATTTGTATGCATCAAATCAAGAATACCTCTTGCTCAAGAGGTGCTTCTATTGAAATTGGTTTTCTTTTGTTTGTCGAAGCAGCATGCTTCACAAACTTTTCCAAGGAACTTTAGATTAAGAATCCCAATTGCTAGATTTTGATTCCTAAGATCTATCAAGCTCTTGAAATTGACGTGTCCATATCTCTTGTGACATTTTGCTGATAGTGGCATCTGTTGTGATTGAGCTAACATGGCATGCAAATATGGTATTGTGGCTAGCATTCGGAACATGGAGTACATCTTTCACCAATCCTTTCGTACTAGTGAAATTGTTCATAGGGATAATGCCTATCCCTTGAACTAGATTCGGTGTATTATCTGCTGTGTAGATGACATTTTTTTGACGACCTAATAGTTTCATCTCTGTGAACCATTCCTGATGCTTTGTCATATGAGATGATGCACTACTGTTGATGTACCAAGTATCTTGATCTACTTGGTCAACTTCATAATTGAAATCCTCTTTTGAATTGTAATAAGTGTCTAGATACACTATATGAGTATTATGCATTTCCTCGTTTGCAAGAAATTCATTTGCATAATGACTATGACTAGAATGTCCACCACAATGATTTTCCCTTCCGCAGGAATTCCCTCGATTGCTACTGGATTGATCACCTTGGTCGTACTGCTTCTTGTGGCAATCTCTTTCATAGTGTCCAAACTTATGATAGTAGTTGCATTGGATGTTTGACATGTTGGTGGATGCATTCCCTCATCCTTGGAACATTCCTCGGTTGGAATGACTTCCTCTTTGCTGATTTTGATGTTGTTGATGCTGATTTTGACTTTGATGATGATTTTGTTGCTGATGATGACCACTTCTCTGGAATGATCTACCTCTACCTCTTCCTCTACCTCTGCTTCTATCTGAAGCTGTGAATGCTTGATCATTGGAATGACATTTGCGTACGTGAATGGCATGAGTCCTGAGTTATTCACCAAGTAAAACTAATTGAAGCTCTTCCAGTGTTGGAATTTGCCGTTGAATGGTAATACTCTAGACTAGATTCTCATATCCCTTTCCTAGTCATTAGTCGAGGAAATATGAAAATACAATTCGATGTCCTCGTGTATATGTCCCACCATTAATGATCCTAGTTATATAATTTGAAAGACTCCACATGCAATAAGCACGGATAAGAATGTAAACAAGAATCTATTTTTATTATGAGAACCATAGTTGTCTACTTGTTGTTTCTATAAGCACATACTTGAATCATAAAGATATCATAATTTTGGGAATCAAGAAGCATGTGGAGCATTGGAGATCTCATCTTGGTAACAACATAGGTGGGGAATTATACTCAAAGTGGATAGCACCTATAATTCAATATTGGGAGACATGTTGATTTCTTGCATGGAGAAGGACAATGTAAATTTAATCATGAATTCTACCTAAAGAGCCTATGGAAAGATAGCTTGGATGATGATGGAGTGGGTATAGAAGATGTTGAGACTATGGGTTTGGAAGACCTAAAGGATCATTAATGTGGCCCTGCATGTAATCAAACAAGAGAAGAATTTAAACTGTAGGTGGACGTAATACAAAATAATTCATTTTTGTCAGGTCGAGTGACAATATATCCCATTAGACTAGGTGTTGCATTGACATATGTGGATACAATAAAGGTATCTAGTAACTATATGAAGGTATTTGTGTAGTATTGGAGTCCAATTTATAGAGGAAGATGTAGTGATGTAGTACGGTAAGCATCTTGCTAAAATAGAATGGTGATATATCAGGGATGAGAACCATTGGGAGCTTGTGGATTCAATAGTTGGAGCACATCAAAATTTCCAAATAAAAGAACGTAAAAATACCATAGAATGCAATCTTGAAAGCACTAGAGAATCTTCAAATGGTAGAGAACAAGATATGAATGTTTTGTTTGGATATTAGATGATTAGTGAAAGATGAAATCAATTTGAACAAAAGGCCAATGCATTCCACGTCAATTTGTAATCATTAGATTATCTTTCTTTATAACCCAATGAAATTGATTCTCTTTCTTTATAATCCCAATGTAATTGATTCTCTTTCTTAAATGTTTATCAGAGTCATACTTTGCATTCTACCTTTATTCTCTTGTTCGTTCAAATTTAGTATTGTTTTATGAAGCAAAATTTTAACAATATTATATTTAATAAAAATTTCTATTAAATACCTTTAATTTATTATAATTCTTACGTTAAAAAAAATCATAAAATAAAGTTAATTAATAATAATTATCTTATTTAAGTATAATTATTTTTTATTATCTTGATTAACAAAATCAATACACAATATAATGTCTAATAAACTACATAAATGAAATTTCTTAGAGCCTTAAAAAGGTAGAACGGATTGTAGCCATCACACAGCAATGATTTTGTGCATGCAACATCTCACAATGGAAGGTACATACACATTGAGTATATAGCACATCATGAACAAGGAAACTAATTACAAAAGGATTCACAAAAATGAGTAGCATGTAAACCAAATCGTAGCTCATTTGAATGCACACTAACTGCTTTAGTCCAAGTCAGTTGTAAACATTTTACAAATCATGGGAAAACATGCAGAAAGCCATTAACATAAAAGAAACATAAGTTCAGAATTTCAAGCAATCCCCAATGAAAAAAATAGATTTAAAAAGGCATATTTTCTTGCTTCTTAACCAATTTGGAGAGTTCCAATTTCATGATATTTTTCCACCTTTCCTAATATGTCCTTTGTTTCTTTTTCATTGCAATCCCTTTCTATATGCTGCATAAGCATGTCAAAGGTCATTGCATTTCATAATACATGGCCTCAAACTCGATAGCATGCCTTTGGCCTATTTGGGTTTTAAAGCACTTTAGGCCACATTGCACTTGCTAGTATGTCCAATTTTGCTAACGTGTATCACTAGAGGGGGAAACTATGGCGGCTAAAGACTTTACTACCCTAGTGCACTATTTAATTTTAAAACCTCCTGCCCTACAAATCTTTGTACTACACCGTGGAGAGTCCCTCATCATGACGTCATTCTTTTGGTTTGGCATTATGTTCTTTACTTGCATAAGTTGTCTTCTATTTGGCTACAACATAAGAAAGCTGAAAAGCTTGATCAAGGCGCAAGGAATAGAATTGTCTTTGGATGTTATCTCTTTTGTTCAACTTTTTCTCAATGAGGCTCTTAACAGTGGCTGAGTTGTTATCCTAGCCAGATGTAATCTCTTCTATTTCAACTTTAATGTAATACTATTATCACAGAAACTATTACCTCACTATTACTCATCGACTAAACAATGTTTCTAAAGAAACACAAGCAGTCATTACATAAGCAGCCTTATTTAGGAGTGTGGTTGTGTGTAGTCTCGATGGTGACTCACATGTCGTGGGGATCTTAAAGGAATGCCGTTAGAGCCTCCACTCCAAGCTACTTCCTTGTGACAGTAATGCAAGCATGAGCCGTCCACTTGTGTCACACAACTGGCTTTCAAATTGTTGTAGTGTGTTTACGCGAGAGAAAGAGGGAAGGGGGAGAAGGGAGAAGAGAGGAGAGAAGGGAAGGAGAAGGAGAAGGGAAGAGGAGAGTGAAGGGGGATGGAGTGGAAAACACAAAGGCACTACAAAGGAAACAAGAGAACACCCAAAGACACTCTTGAAGAGAAGAGGGAGCTTGTATTCCAAACTTGTGCATACAACAATGAAGACCAAAGTCAACCATTTGGTCTTTTATACATGTCACCTTTTGAAGGGAGGGCCAACCCTTTTCCTTTTAGAATTCTCTCTTTATTTACATTTAAAAGGCTCTTGGGCCCATAGGGTGCCAAGGCATCTTTGCTATCCTTTCCATCTCTCCCCTACTGTTCCCCTCTTGTGTGTCAAAAATAGCACTTGTGTTCACCATATAAAAGGCTAAATAGCGCTTGTGTTAGTCTCGAGCCTCCAAGGCGGAAGCTATTTGGGGCTCAAACCCCATGTACGAGGCTTAAAACTTGGAGTGAGCTAATCTTGAGCTACTTGCGGCTTAACCCCCATGAGGCAAATAACCCCTTGATGTATTTGAGGCAACTTGCGGCTTGAACCTGTGACCGTTTGGGATATTTGTGGCTCAAACCCCATGAGCTTGTACTGTACTCATTCCATGCCTACAATTGTTGAAGCAAATCATGATGCCTAATCATCTCTAATCATTAGTTACCTTGCATTTTGTGATTGTACTCTGTGGATGTTAACATGCCCTCCTTTTTATTATTGCTAAGCCGCCCTCAGATCAGCTGCGTTGGAGGAGGTGTGTGAAGAGGCCCGTCTGAAGGACTACATAAAAGTCCAGTTGGCACGGAGTGAGCCGAGTCAGGTACGATCAAAACTTTTAAAAATGGGTGGCATGCACGTCTTCGTACGTGTAGATGCGGTGTCCATGGAGATTGTGGATGCAGAGGTAGAGGCACAGGTTCTGAAATTGAGTGGGACAGATGTCAAGGTTGAAGACAATTTGATTGGTCAGATTGTGGAGCCGGTCGTCAATGGGCCGATTGTGGATAGGGAGATCACAGAGGAGCAAGAGGAGAAGGCAGCTGAAGTGGGCTACTGCAATGATAGCTGGATCAGGTATCGAGCCGTATGTGTCGTTGAAGGACTAGAGGTGAATGCAAAATCTCTCTCACGTCATCTCTTTTGGGAAGTTTTACTTGGGAAAATTGTACAACATGTTGGGGTCCCATTGCTGGAGCTCACAAAATTTGACCTAAGTCCATCGACGTTCCATGGGCATGTGCAAGGGGTGGATTCGGCAATCAACATGGGCACTGCGATAGTAATGCCAAAATTGCTCTTTTTTTAGGAAGGGGATGTGCCAGCAAGGCTGTAGACCCCGGCATTGGCATCGGTCAGGGGAACTAGAGCATCGAAGGTGAGGTGTTAACCTCCTCTTGTGTGCTTTGGATGTGTGCACTGCCAGTCATTGAAGGACTAGGTAATAAACTGTGTGAGGGGGCGCACCTCCAGAATTTTGTAGAGGTGGAGGTGGGCACACCTCTAGGATTTTGTAGAGGTGGAGGTGGGAGCCTTTGAGCTGCTACTTCTAATAATGCATGAGGGCACTATCCAACAGTTCCCAAAACGACTTCAGGTCGGGTCTCCACTATAAATTTTTGGGTGGGGAGGAGGGAGGAGTTTGAGGAACCTCATCATCTTCAATCATAATTGGTTCCTCCTCGGCTATCTTTGTGGGTACCATATCAGCGAGCGTGTGTACAAAATTGGCTGCCTTAAGCAGCATATTGAGGGCCTCTTCCTTCTGAGAGGTCAACCAGAGTAGTAGATGAGATGGAGGGGGAGGTCCCGTGCTGTGCGGTGGTGGTGTTAGAGGCATTGGAAGAATAGTCAGGCAGATTTGTGCAAGGAAGGGGGGGTGGGAGGGGTTGGGTGGCTTGCTAGGTGGGCTGGGTGGGATCAAGGGGAGGTAGTTGTGGAAGCTCAACAGTGGGGGCGGAAGAATTAAATACTGTAATGGCTTCTTGGTCTTCCTCCTCAGCTACTTCCTTGGGATATGCTACATGGATTGTTTCAAAATTTCTCACCAAGTTCTCAAGTGAGTCCTGGAGCTTGTAGCACCCAGTTAAAGAGGATTATTATGCCGAGGGAATCGTAGTAGGTGGTGAGTTGGTAAGCCATGAGATGCCCTTGTGTTTGTATTGCAGAGGCTCGGTTGTAGGTCTACATCCAATTAATGTCAGCTTGCAGACTATATGGAGTGCAAACCCACGGGTTGAGTTCCTCATGCTTTGAGAATTGCATCACATCATCGTCCATAGTATAACTTATGGACTTCGTGATGACGTGGCACCATGCTTGGAAATTAAGAAAAATGGGATGGGTGGCAATGAGAGTTTGGAGGTCAGAGGGGCAAAGGAGAGAGAAGCTAGATGGCTGAAGGTCTAGCAAGAATGGGGTGGCAAGGATTGGGAGTATGGTGGCGGAGGATGGTTTGGAGGGCATTAGGAGGGAGTGGGGCAGTGAGGTCAAGGTGAAAAATGAGATTTTGTGCACAAAGTGCATTTGGAGTGTTTGGGGGATAGTGTGTGGGGCAAGTGTGTAGGTGGCTAATTATGCGGAGACCTCCATGTACATCTAAAATTCTTGCTGCTCACGGTCTTCTAGCCCTGAGTCCTCTAGCTGGTGGCTAAAGGTATGTAGCCGCTCGTTCAGTTTTTGTAGGGACATGGTCAGTGCTCATTCCTATGCTAAGAGATCTTGTAATGTTTTTGGATCTGGTGTTTGTAGCCTTCCTGAGTCCGTGCATGCTATGCCTCTGCTTGCGCCTGTTGCTCTTTTTTTGTTTGCGGACTTTGCTTTGTTGGCCTATACCACGAGCGTTTGGACCAAGGATTCACTTGCTACGAGCTCATCCTTGAGCTTGGTGGTGCTGACAGCTCTAGTTCCTTAGCTTTTGTGTGGTACTCCTCTGCTCTATCTAGGGCCGTTTGCCCTATGGCTTGGGCAGCGACCATGAGGGTTTGGCTATTGCACGCGAAGAGTTGTGCCTGGAGGAGAGTCGTGGAGAGTTGCGAGGCATGTTCTTGCCGCCTTTGGAGAATTGTCCGTGCCAATTGTGGGAGATGTGCCATTTCCTCGAATAAATTCTGCTCCATTTGGTCGGCATGGGAGAGCTGCTCTGCTGTCATGTGGCTATAACCACTTGGTGCCCGATAATGGGGCACACTACAAAATTGTATGGCCTCTATGAGGCTTGCCCATGGAGAGGCAGAGTCGGTGATGAAGGAGGTGGTCTCTTGAGGATGGGCCGTTGAGACCTGGGGCGCAGCGAGGGTCGCTCGGATAGCTTGAGTTCCTGGGTGGAGGACAATGTTGAATGTCTCGTCACCCGGGAGGTCATCCACCAAGATGGGCTCATGTTGTACACTTTTGCCCTTGTCTTGAGGATCCGATTGCTTCAGGCGTAACTGGCAGCATAGGAATGCCTACAACTGGCAATCCTCATATTGTGCGAGCAACTGCTGACTTGGGTCCGGTTTTGTGTGATGGCTGGCCGGAGTGGTGCTGGGATCTATTCTTGCTCGCTTTGGTTTGACCTCATCTTCTTGCTATTTTGCTGCTGCTATCGGTCCCGTGGTAGATTTTTCAGCCAACCCATAGTTGATAGGCTGATGTTGCTGTAGCATATAATAGAGAATTGGCATGTAGAGCATTGGGTTGCCGATGACCTCTACATGTGTTTTGAGGTCCTCCTGCATATGATTACAGAAGTAATCAGCCTAGTTCGTGACCTGGGGTTCTGCCGGCCACCACAATAAGATGTTTGGCACGATCGACTGGTGTTGGTCAATGTGCCTAACTTGAGTCAACCACTGCAGGGCCCTTGCTGGCCTTTCCACTTCTAGTTGGCTTGATGATCTCTGTGAAATGGATGTGCCCTTTGCTCTTTTTGTGGTCATCGTGGGAGATTTTACTGAGGGCTGAGCGGGCATTGCGTATTTGTCACCGATGATCAGTAGGTCGAAGGCGGCTCGCACCACAACCACGTTGAGGTGGTAGAAGTGGGGAGCGCCTGTTGCATCTCGAAGAACTACCACATTTGTGTCAGAGTTATAGGCGTGGAGGAACTCTTCCAAGAGCCTCATATCCAAGTGGCAAGGAAGGTGATCAGCCACCCTAGGATGCCTGTCACAGCAAGCGCATCTTGTACTGTCGACTCCTTTAGCGCTTTATACGCCACTGTGGTGTGGTAATGGAGGATGTAATCATGCCCCTCATATGCATAGTGGAAGTGGATGGCACATGCGTTGAGTTGTTGGAGCCATGCCTCTCCAAGCAGCGAGTGCATTTGTGAGTGCACAATTTTGTACTCCCTTGGTGTGGCGGTCAAGGTGCGCTTTCTTGATGTCCTTGAGGGGGGCATGCCTGCTATTGTCGGTACCTCTTAGGTGGCTTTTTGCATAGAGATTTCTTCCTCCACTTGTAAATATTTAGCTAGAAAATCAAAGGGCATACGGATCGTGGCCGAGGGCATACTTTGCGAGTCGGAGAGCCCAATGGTGGCTTGTGGGATAGAGGATTGGGGGTGGAGGCTAAGCTCCAACTCAAACTTGAAAAATTCATTCTCTGGATCCATTGGGAAGGAGGGAAATTGAGTGACAAGGGAATCATTGGAAGAGAAGGAGCTTGAGGACATGTACTGAGTGCTAGATTGCTGTGTGGAAGAGGGCAGGCGCTGGTAGATTTTTGACAAAATTTTGACAGAGTCTGGGGGTAACTGCTATGGCGATGACCCGGGGAGATAGGGCTCCTTTATATAGATTTTTCTATCCCCACGTCGGGGGGAATGGCATAAGGCAATAGTCGACGGGATAGTCGGATACTTCTGTCGGGGCTTCCTCATTTGGGATCCTAGATAGGTGGTTGGCTAGGACATGGGTCTTCCCTTTACAGACAATGACTGTGAAGTCAAACTCCAAGAGTATTAGCATCTACCTGGGGATGCGTCCTATCATGCATGGCTTGTTGACCAAGTATAACAGTGCTTGGTGGCCAACAAAGAAGATGAACTTGTTGGCCAACAAGTAATGCCTGAACTTCTTGAATGCATAGACCATGGCCATGCTCTCCCTCTTGGTTGTTGTGTAGTTGACCTCAGCCTCATTTAGTTGCCGACTCGCAAAGTACACCGTGTAGTCTACGTTATGCTCCCTTGGTTGGGCTAACACACACTGGCACTTTTCCAAGATGAGTCTTAAGTATTTCAGGTGATCATCCCATCGATCTTATGCATATGTCATCCAAGAAGACTTACACAAAGTCCCTCAAGAACTCCTTGAAGATAGTGATCATCATTCGTTGGAGGGTGGCAGGCGCATCGGTCAACCAAATATCATTACTCTAGCTGAATACACACCCCTCGGTTGCGAAGGTTGTTTTGTGTTGATCCTGCGGGGCGATTGACACTTGGTTATATCCAGAGAATCCGTCTAGGAAGCTATAGGCTTCCTTTCTAGCTACACTTTCCAGGACATGTTTCGTGAATGGCAAGGGGTAGTGGTCACGCCTGGTGGTAGCATTAACTTTTTTCAAGTCCACACATACTCGAATCTTTTCGTTCTTCTTCAGGACTATCACGATATGGGTGACAACCAATCGGTATGCTCGATCTTATAGATGAATCCCGCATCTATGAGTTTTTTAATTTCCTCCCTCATTATGAGCGCGTACTTTGGATTCATAGGGTAGGGACATTGATGTACTGGCCTGGCATCATCCAGCATGGGTATCATGTGTTGCACTACTTCAGCGAGCACCCCTTGGGAGTCCTGCCCTCCCAAATCCAGGTTCACCTCCTTGACCAAGAGTAGGTCATATTCCCAAATGTTTGCTTGCCATGTAAGCTTTATGATGTGCACTTGCAGCATAGGCATTGCCACATCTATAGCAGTGGCATTATATAAGATAATGTATTTAGCATACCATGAGCATCTCTCATACTTGACTGCTTAGTCTCTGATAAACTCATAGAAGGAAAAAATCCAATGTTCTTATGTTGTTGCATGAATGAACCCCCCATTGGGAAACCCTTACATCCCACCATTTTGTCCATCTCTCAAGGGTAGTCAACTACTCAGCTTTCACATGCAAAGGTATCCACCACTTCTTTAGATCCTCTTTACAAAAAGCATTTGTTGTTGCTCTCCTCTAATTTCTACACAACTGCTTATTCTCTTCTTAAAAAGGAGGCCTAATGCAGTTCCTTGTGTGCTATATTGTGCTCATTTCCCAATGAAAACCACATGGTCTCTCTTTATCCTCCATCACATTATCAGGATTAGCACTATATACTATTCTAACTAAAAGCCAATTTTCACCTGTCCCATCTTCCATAAAGCCTCCAAATATAAGGGGAACTCCGTCTTTACTATTAGTTCATTGATGAGCTACCAAAACTACATATGTGCACCATTGTCTTCAATCTTGAATTCACATGTAGCAATTGTGAGAAGATCTTTGATGAAATGGTCATACACATGGTCACCGATAGTAGACCATTATTTAACCCGGTTGACATGGTCAAAGTGTCACCATTGTTGACCCAAGCTACCAACCGCATTCTATTCGCCACATCAAGCCCAAATCCCAAACCTATAGTAGAACATTTTAAAGACGTGAGTTTTTTTATGTCCAAGGATAAGTATACTTTGTAAAAATAGATATTTGCACTATCATTTAAACTCTAGCAATGAATTAAGCCCACATTCCACTCATAATCCATGTCTAGGCTAAGTTGAGTGGATGGCTCATTGAATCCTCCTTCTTTGTGACAATGGTCCAATGTCTCAGGAGCTGTTGAAACCAAGTTTGTCTAGCTCTTAGAACTATGGCTTCTTCTTTACCAATAATCAACATGTCCATAACAATAAATTTGGCAACACCAAGTTGAAGTTTTTGAAAGACACAAAAGGGTTTTTTCTAGCATCGTCGGATGCCATGTCATCCACTTGGATTTTTTTTTACCACAACTGCTTCCCTCATCAATCAGATGCTCATGAACTGGTTCTGCATTGCCTCCTTGTAGATTTCCTTTTGGAGATCATGTCAAGTATGGTTTAGCGCTTCCAGTTTGAAGACAATGGATGGCTAGCCATGCTAGGCCCAATTGTAGGTAATGTAAGATATTGATATGCTACTTGCTACATGGAATTTCTCCTTGATTTTATATAATGGTTTAAATGATTGCAATATATTTCCAGGACCACCCTTGACATGGATGGAGATATATGTTGGAATCCAAGACCTTTAGGTGATGAGAAGACTGGTGGTGCTAGGAAGGCTTCATTAAACATTGTGGGGATGATATGTTGGTATGTACATCTATTTCATCTCTATTATTGGAAGCATTAGCTATTGTAACAAGTCTCAATATTACATGAAATATGTCTTCTTGTGCATCTTCATGCTTCTATCTTAGTGTTTGCATGTTACAATGGAGCCATAAGTGTATAATTCCCTTGATTTGTATGATATTTAAACTATTGCAATATATTGCCAGGCCCTTCCTTGACATGGATGGAGAGATATGTTGGATTCCAAGTCCTTTAGGTGGTGAGAAGAGTGGTGGTGCTGGAAAAGAACAAGTATGGCTTCATTAAACATTATCGAGAGGATATGCTAGTATGTAGATCTATTCTATCTATAAAATTGGAAGCATTTGCTATTGGAATAGGTATCCATACTACATGAAGTATCTCTTCTTGTGCAACTTCATACTTCTATATTAGTTTTTGCATGTCACAATGGAGCCATACCCCTTGTTCATGGCCGAGAGAAATCCTCTCTTTAACATGCATTTGAGTGAAAGTGAGTGATGACATGTGGACCCACTACATACTAAGGCTTAGTGGACTCTATGTATTTTCATCTAGTCGTGCACCAACTCAGGGTACTAGGGGTTCTCTAGAGTGCTCATATGGATGTGTATCTATCTTTTGAGATTATTATGTGTGCTGAGACGACTAGTCTTCAAGATGAGTTGTGGCATAGAACTTCTCCTAAAGTCATGTTAAGCTAGTGGTCGATATTGTCATTCGTTTGATTGAATACACTCATAGTGGATACACATGTGTTACCACTAGTGCAAGCATCATTTTGCAAGTGTTGTCATAGGGATGACAGTGAGGTTATGGAAAATGATTATTTAACGAATACCACTGCTAATCCCTTTGATGACTAGTGAGGCCCTTGCTACACATTTTGTAGTACTATGTACATTGGCTAGTGACATAATTTATTTATATTTGGTGAAAAATGGATATTGATATGGCATTTTTCATAGATAAACCAAACCCATATGTTTGATTTTCCTTGTAATTGTCATAGAAGAGAATGTTTGACTTAGCATCATTTTTTTATCGTTGTATTCCTCACTTTCCAATTTGAGCTTATTATTCCTTGCATTTTCTTGCTTGTACTATTTTGCCTTCATACGATGAATGGCTACCCATGGTGAAAGACAAGTGGTATGATCAATAGAGCAAAGAAAATTCATACATATGTAGTCTATTTATGGATGAGGAATATGAAGTTAGTGATTGGGGTTTTTCATGGTTTTTGTATGTTTGGTATCTTTTGGAATATTAGTATATGGAATATTGAACTAGAATTGTTCTCCAATCTCATAATGATTTGATTTTGTAAACATAAAAAAGGCACATTTTTCCAATAATAAGTTTTCGCTTTGAAAGAATGTATACACCACCATGATATGAATCATACCTAAAATAAGTAAATACAATTTGTAATAGTGTCATGTTGATTCAACCATTTTTAGTAAAAGTCAATCGTTTTACGCAAAGTTCCTCAGAAGCATCACTCAAACTCTAGGCTCGCTCGAACATAGTCGCTTGATGTTTTGACTTCCTCAAGGAGAGGCACCTAGTTAATGTGGCTATGAGAAGAAGTTGCTCACGAAGAGTAGAGGTGGAAAATCTCAGAGAAGGAGCTTTTGTGAGGCCTTGGAAGAAGGACAATGGCATGCTTGCAAGCTATAATGGTAGAGGTAAGGATTCTAAAGGTGTGGCTAGGACATGAAAAAGAAGATTGGACCATTTTGGAGAGGAGACATGATGAAGAGATTGAGTACGAATTCATGATGGCCATGAGCAAGAAGATGTTACAGGATTAATGAACCATAAGTAAGAAGACATAGCAATTAGTAGAAGGATGTGGACTGTAGCACCAACTCGAATGATAGAAACAATGGTCCACAATACAAGATGTCCATAATGTGAAGTGGGAGAAGGTGAAGAAAAGCCAAGGGTCGAAGTTCCGAAAGGCTCCTTCTTTTTTCTTTTTCTTTTTCTTTTTCTTTTTGGGAAGAGAGGGGTGGCGGGGTGGAGCGGGGAGGTGTTGTCGAGAGATGTTAACCCTAACTTAAACATTAGGCCACTCAAATCATATTGTTGAAGGCTTGGGAAGAGGAAAAGATTGAGAGCTAGGCTAGTACATACTTGACGAGTCTAGTGGCTCCTCACGAGCTTGGTGCATGGTAGACATGTCTCAATGGGTTGGTAGTGTATCTCTCACTCCACAACATGGATTGACGACTAAGCATCCTCACAAAGAGGATGGACCATCCTCGAAGGCAGGTGAGGTGCATAGACCGATGATGACAAAGGACATTGATGGTGAGGTGAGTGAGGCTTTGAGGTTTGGATGTGGTTGACCTAGCTCCAAGAAACCAAAGGCAAAGGTAGAAGATAGCTGAAGAAGGTTGAAGGGTGAAGGCGGAGAAACAAAGAACGAATTTCCAAGATTGAAAGCAAAAGGAAATGGGTAAAGGAACTGTTGGTAAACTGAAAGGAAAGAGTAGAGTGGACACAAATTCAGAATACTTGCATATAGAATGAAGAAGAGTGAGGTCCTTATGTAGGCACCTCTTACATGCTCACTGACATCACTGATGACTTTACAGCTCCACAATCATCTCCTCAATCTGCTCCTAGATTCTCTCAATCATCCTATGTGGCTTACCACCACCTAACTGTGCTTATGGGCACCTAACTGTGCCTCTAGCACTCACACATAGAAACCAAGGTGTGCCTGAGGCATACACCTTGATATATCCCAACAAACCCCCCCTCAAGGGAATGCCTCAGGCTATGTCAAGGATACAGCTAGCACAAGGTGTCTCATGCCATCTCATGGTGGTCATGGATCTATCAATGGCTAGGATCTCAAGCTAGCAAGGGTTACCATGGGTGTAAGGTAAACAAAAGGGATACAAGAGACCTTCCAATGGTTATCTCCCCTGCATCTACACACACACAATGTCTGCAGGAGGTACCATGGAGCAAAACAAATACACATGGCCTACATCATAAGGTGACCAGAGGTGTTTACAAAACACACAAAACACAATAATTTATTTAATTCATTTTTTAGTACTATCCAGGCTGAGTACCTCGACTCAACATAAAAAGAGAGATCTGGAGCATAATAGAGATGATTTAAAAAGCATAATCTTCAGAGGTGTTTACAAAACACAATAATTTATTTAATTCATTTTGGAGGACTATCCAAGCTGAGTACCTTGACTCAACATAAAAAGAGAGATCTGGAGCATACATAGAGATGATTTAAAAAGCATAATCTTCAAAGGATGCCTCATCTTGTGGAGGCACATCAACTGAAAGTAGATTGGCATTTTCTATCTTTGAAATTGCTTCCTTTTTTGCTCTGGTCAACCAATTAGCTTTTTCTTTTGTAGACTTCTTTCCATTCTCAACATTCCATATCTTCTTTTTCAAAAGCATAGACTTGGCTTTTGTTTGCCAAGTATGGAAATGAGTTCCATCCAACTTCTCAAAACAGGTCTTAGCTTCCATGGCAAGGTCTTACCCGAGGGCAGTGTCTAGTCCCTTACAAGTGAAATATGAGCAATAAAAAATAATCCTTCAAAGAGTAACAACTTGAATACTTTGACTTGGATTTCTCTATGTGACTTAAGTAAATGTCAAAGCATAAGGCAATTAGTCAGAGCAATATTTATGCAAGATGTCTAAGCAAAAGATGACCAAGTAGATGCTAGAAAATGAGCATAGCAAACTGAAAATAAATCTTGGTCAAACTACCAGTCAAACTTTGACTGTCCAAAGTCAAACTTAGACTTGCATAGTCAAGATTTCATGGCCAAAGAGGCAGCTCAGAAATCTGCTTCAATTTGTCATGCAGAGGTCGGAATTCAGAGGGCTTTTGTACTGGAGAGGAAGGTAAATAGGTAGAGCTTCTCCCTCTAAAAGGAATCGCGTAGAAGGCAGCCACGTCGCCCAGCATTGTAGAAGAACTGTGGACTAGTCTTTCGACGAGAACTACCCGAATGCTGCTCCAAAAGAGCTCAGACTTGATGAGCAGCAAGGTCGTGATGTCGCCCAGCTCCCTCTGGAAGGAATGATACAATGTAGCTCTCCACAGTGAGAACCAGGAAGAAAGTCATCGCGGCTTCCTGAGACAATGCCGCCCCAAAAATGGTGAGATAACTTGTACAGCTCGTTCTGCAGATTCGCCCTACCCTTGGTAAGACTCTCCTGAAGGATGAGATGCTGAGAATGCAGGTTTGAAGAGAACTCTCACTTTCAAAATTGACTTTGGAAGGAAAGGTAGAAGATGGAGGTGAGGAAGAAGATGATGATGTGGCACCTAACTAGGGCTCAAGGAGGATCAAAGTGCTCTGATACCATGTTGGTAAACTGAAAGGAAAGAGTAGAGTGGACACAAATTCAGAATACTTGCATATAGAATGAAGAAGAGTGAGGTCCTTATGTAGGCACCTCTTACATGCTCACTGACATCACTGATGACTTCGGAGCTCCACAATCATCTCCTTAATCTACTCCTAGATTCTCTCAATCATCCTATGTGGCTTACCACCACCTAGCTGTGCTTATGGGCACCTAACTGTGCCTCTAGCACTCACACATAGAAACTAAGGTGTGCCTGAGGCATACACCTTGATATATCCCAACAGGAACAAAGAAAAGATGAAAGGTAATGGGTCAAAGAAGAAAGGAGGAAGCACCAACCAACAATGTAGCAGCAAGGCCAAAAAAGTGGACATCCCGAGGAAGTGACAAAAAGAGAATGCACGGAGTGACCAGCACTACAAAGCACAATATTCGCGACTGGGTGACTTTATGGCAATGTAGAGATGTTAGGACAAGGACCTTCATTATGGGGGTTACTGGAAGAGGGTCACGCGATGGTTAGGAAGCTAGATGGGAGCCAATGTAAAGATTGAAGTTTGAGTTGTAGTGTAGCTATGATGGTCAAAGGACAAAATTGTATTCACTCAGTAGTGCAACCTTGAGCTATAAGAGTGCATCTCCCCATGGGGGAAATAATACAAGACAATTCACGAGCCCCACGCAGACTTGTGAGCTATTACAAGTAGTAGTAGGAAATCACCCGAATAACCCCAAATCTCTTTGTTGAACACACTCTCACTTCCACATGCCACTCTTCATTAGCAACATGATGCATGTTTTTGAATTCAGAATGCGGATGAATGAAGCAAAGTAATCAACAAAAAGGGACATAGCAAGGAGATGCGTTGAAGGATGTTGAAGCATGGGAGTGCCGATGCGGGAACACCGCCTTTGAAGGATGAATCCCCAAGCACCATGAAGCATGGAGTTTCCAAAGAGATCAAATTTGCATAGCCAGGACCATATTCAAGCTCACAGAAAAGTGGGGACAGAAGGGCAACTTTGTTACTCCATGTTGATGAAAAACGATAAGGGAAGGTCAAAGAATGAAGGCATCCAAAAGGCATTCAAACTTTGGGAGCACCCAAGGGTGAGCATTTGACCAAGGAAGAAATCAGAGGTAGGCTGGAGGAACAAACCAAAGTGCGTGAGGCCCAAGGCGATCGAGAGCTAGGTGATGGGGAAGGTAGTGCCAAGTAGTACCAAGAGGGGCCACAAAGGAACCCACCACATACAACAGCCCAAATGGATCTCGAGGACATATAACAAAAGACCGAAACCAAATCAAAACAAAGAGAACAAAGTACAGGTTAAGAAAGAATCATACCAAGTCAGAAACAAGGCATCGAATCAATTGACCCCAGAATGGAGCAAGAAGAGCACGAACATGTATCTAAGGAGGATTGCCACAGGGACATAAGAAGGCTGGCAACCAAAAAATGCACGATGGTGCTCTAAAGGACAAAGTGTTATAATTCAAGAGGGTGGCAAAGCCAAAATTGCCAAAGAGCATGAAAGGAGCCTACCAATCTCAAAGGGGCAATCAAGAAACCAAAGAAGGAATATTGAAGCCGAACGGGAGATAGGAAGGGAGACAAATCATACTAACATTACAAGCCGCCACTGAAGTTGTATCCAAGGGAGCAAACCAAAGAGAGGACAAAGTCAGACCAAAGGAGATCAAGACCTAGACAAGCACAATAGGAGGAAGTCGGTGGTGTGAATGAGCTATGAACTGCAGCCCTTAAAACAAAACATGACACCTTGACACACCGACGAAGGCTGCCCTAATTGTGCGAGACCAAGAGAGGGTTGGCAACAAGGACACAAACCAAAGGTGTCTTCATGATCAAAGGGTCATGAAGGAAAGCACCTCAAATGGGATCCATGATGTAGAACAATTATTACAAAGGGAGGTGGATAAATGTTAACACCAAAGAAACTTAGCATTAAGACCAAATTTAATCCAAAGGAAATCGAATAACAAGGAAGAACTCAATATTAACGGGATGAAGACATCGAAAAGCTTACCATTAAGACCAAAGCCAAAGGAAAGTGAATAACAAGGAATAACCTGCTGCTCGTGCTCGTGCTCCTGCTCCTGCTCCTACTCCTGCTTCCCCTCCTGCCATGGGTTGGCCCGGTTTGCTTCTTGTCTTTTCCAAATGCTTTTCAAACCAGGTGGCAAAACCAGTGATCAGTTGGCAAGGGCATTCGATTTGCGATCCTGACCATGGCAATTTTCCCCAGCTCTCTTGTGTTTAGGCCTATACCGACCCCTTTCCTTGTGTGTGAGTGTGTGGTGTGGGTTGCAGAAGTGCGGGAAAAACCAAAAAAATGGCACGGAAATTAAGGCCCCCTACTTAGCGAAACATCAAAATTCCATTAGTTGGGAGACTTCATGATCCTTCTCAAACATGGCAACACGCATGGAGAAGCTCATGCATAATGTGTGCCACATGTGGCATCATCCCCCTACTTGCTAGATAAATTCTATGGGAAAGGAGCTTCTTAGACTCTTAGGGACATTTTTGCAAAACATAATGCTTTGCAAACAAGGAGGCAAAACCACCATGGAACAAAGTGGGTACAACTACCAAGAATATTAAGTCTACATTGAGAAGTGAGAATGCATCCTCTACTCACTAGCTCTTCTCAATTCTAAAATTCATAACTTTCATAATAGTAATGCTTTCACCATGATTCAAATACCAAGATTATTTATCCTTTGCATAAAAATCTCACATGCAAAAGAACTAATTGAATCAACAACTTTAAAATCGGCATTCACTAAGGTAAGGCTAATGAAACGTAAAAGATTTCGTTACTAAATAGCTAACATTTGTAACTTAACCTAATTAACACAAAATTACAACCGTCTAATCTATCTTCAACAAATGGCAAAGGAAACAAGAGGAGGAAGGAGATGGTAGGCGAGGGTTTCTCTGTCACCATAGCCAACAAGAACAAAGCTACTTCCACCATAGCTGCCACCACCATAGGTACGGCATCAAAATCAGCCACCATTAATGCAGACAAGCTCTTGTGGGAATTGCTCCCCTTCCTAGGATCCTTGCCTGCAACTTTCTCCAATCCTCTCGACTGACAGCAGCCTTTGTGAAGGGAGAGTCATGAGTTCCATGACTCTAGCATCAAGCCTATTGGACAACACTTACAAAAGAGCCAACGGAATCAACAACTTCAAAATCGGCATTCACTAAGGTAAGGCTAATGAAACATAAAAGATTTAGTTAGCCAACATTTGTAACTTAACCTAATTAACACAAAATTACAACCCTTTAGTCTATCGTCAACAAATGGCAAAGGAAACAAGAGGAGGAAGGAGATGGCACGCGAGGGTTTCTTTGTCACCATAGCCAACAAGAACAAAGCTACTTCCACCATAGCCACCACCACCATAGGTACGGCATCAAAGTCAGCCACCATTAATGCACCAAATCTCTTGTCGGAATTGCTCCCCTTCCTAGGATCCTTGCCTGCAACTTTCTCCAATCCTCTCAACTGATAGTAGCCTTTAGGAAGGGAAAGTCATGAGTTCCATGACTCTAGCATCAAGCCTATTGGGCAACACATGCAAAAGAACCAATTGAATGAACAACTTCAAAATCGGCATTCACTAAGGTAAGGCTAATGAAACATAAAAGATTTAGTTAGCCAACATTTGTAACTTAACCTAATTTAACACAAAATTAAAACCCTCTACAACAAATGGTAAAGGAAACAAGAGGAGGAAGGAGATGGCAGGCGAGCGTTTCTCTGTCACCATAGCCAACAAGAACAAAGCTACTTCCACCATAGCCACCACCACCATAGGTATGGCATCAGAGTCAGCCACCATTAATGCACCAAAGCTCTTGTGCTACTGAATCCAAAACCTTGTGACTTGACCTCTTCATGGAGGATATCATCAATGCAAAATGATTTTAACAGTAGTTCTTCATTTAGGTTGCAATTGAGTGGAAGTTACAACTAGCCACCCGCACTAGTCTTGTTTCATCGATGAATTTTACTAAACCAAATCTAGAAGATCTACCAGTTCACCAATGTAATGAAATGTCAAACGTGCCTGGTTCATTGACAAACATCACAAAACTAGAAATCCACAAGATCTACTAGTTTCATGGTCATCGATAATCTGTTGAAGGATAAAGAAGTACATTCGTAAAAAGTAATAGGATATAAAGGACCATAATAGGATATAGAGGACTCAAGTGACTTAACATATAGCCTGTAAGTGTGTGTAAAGAAATAAGTGTTTATGTGTGTGAGATACATTTACTAATTAGATTTGTGTGTGTGTGTGTGTGTGTGTGTGTGTGTGTGTAGATCAAAAAGTCCCATCAATAATTGAGCCATACAATCAATTCCATCAATTGGATAAAAAGTAAAAAAAGGAAAACATATAAGGAAAAAATGTTTGAGACAGTTGAGTTGAAAAATGCAACAACTAGAGTTTGCAAAAATTTCAACCAAAATTAAGAATTTTTAATAATATTGAATTTATCAAACATAATATTAAAAAAAGATGTAAAAGCTGAGGTAGTCCAATTTAAGAGGTCAGGGTCCACTTACTTGCCACCATCCAAACAAACTAGGTGTTAGAAAATCATAGTTATGCTTGGGTAGACAGGTAATGCCTCTTTTCCCCGGCTTGTTATTGCTTTACCTAGGAATATAGAAAACCTTATGGATTCTTAGATAATTAAAAATAGTTTAAGTCACAAGTGGAGAGCGAATGAGTGCATGGGTTGAGAAGGTCCCAAAAGTGCCTATGCATTTGTGTGTGTGTGTGTGTGTGTGTGTGTGTGAGAGAGAGAGAGAGAGAGATCAACAAACTGACCCAAGGTCGATTTGCAAAGCTTATTCATTGTGCTAAACCCCTATGCTATCACTTCTCAAATCAACTCAAGGTTGATTTGCAGCATGTATATGTATGCCTTCAAATGTGTGTGTGTGTGTGTGTGTGTGTGTGTGTGTGTGCATGTGTGTGTGTGTAGTGTGCAGTGTCTTAAAATATATTTGTCTGTGTGAGTGATCACCACCATCCATGAAGTTTAAATTGACCCAAGGTCGATTTTGAAAAAACATTGCAAAGCTTATTCATTGTGCTAAACCCCTATGCTATCACTTCTCAAATCGACTCAAGGTTGATTTGCAGCATGTATATGTATGCCTTCAAATGTGTGTGTGTGTGAGTGTGTGTGTAGTGTGTAGTGTCTTAAAATATATTTGTCTGTGTGAGTGATCACCACCATCCATGAAGTTTAAATTGACCCAAGGTCGATTTTGAAAAAACATATTCTGAATGCGTTTATGTATGTGCATGATCATCAAATTGACCTAAGGTTGATTTGCAAAGCATATCCATTGTGTTTAGCATCCACGCTATCACTTCTCAAGTCGGCCCAAGGTCTAAAGGTCTATTTCCAATTTGTTGGATGCATCTGAAAACATGTTTGTGTTTGGTTGTCACATCTTGGAAACACATATGCCCTATTATCACTACTCAAATCGACCCAAGGTCGATTTGGAGTGTGTGCCCCACACTCTGACATAGACACACATAAGCACATACATGCCATTGATTGCAAATTTACCTTTGGTTTGTTCAAATCTCAAAGACTGTGGTGATAAAAATAATGGTATGCACGCGTCATATGTGTACCTAGGCACATTCAAAATTGAGAATATGTGGTGATAATAACAATTGGACAAAAGTTTGTAAATACTCACGTTAGATCTTAAAACTAAGAACATGGGATCTTCACACAAGACACACACAAGATTTGGTAGGCACATATAGCTATCAAACCCACATGCTTAAATTAAAAAAAGTTGATTTGTAAGACTAGAAAGGTGTTTCTTATGTATTCAAATCGACCCACGATCAATTTGTAATGATGTGAAGTGTATTGAGAAAGGCAAAGCCTCCCACACTCCGACATTGACACACACATGCCATGTGTTGCAAATCGACATTGGGTTGATTTCAACTCTTAAATGATGATAATAATGATGTGCACACATTGCAAGTGCATGCACATGTGTATGTGCATGCGAGTGGACATGCACACACACATTTAAAACTAAGAATGTGGTGATGACAACAATGGGGCCAAGGATTGCAAATCAACCTTGGGTTGATTTCAAAATTGTGAACACGTGATCTTTGCATAGATACACACACTCGTAGGCACATGCATTGGTTAGACCCACATGCTCGATTTGATCCAAGTTCAAGTTTCATAGGCACATATTCCCACACCCAGACATAGACATACACAAACACACACACGTTATGGATTGCAAATCAAAATTTCATTGATTTGCAACTTAAAGAATGTGGCAGTTAGAATAATGATGTGCACACACACACACACACACACTCACTCACAATCAAAACTAGGAATATGTGGTGATTAAAACAATAGAAACAAAGATTGCAAATTGACCATGGGACGATTTCAAAACTGTGAACATGTGATCTTCACATAGGTCACACACACACACACACAAAGGTAGCATCTAAGGAAACTTTATTTCAGTTCATCCAAATGGTTGTTTCCCCTTTCAACCATTGGGAGATGGGGTGCTATCAGTTTCTATTTATGTCTGTTACACAACTCTTGATGTTGAGCTTCCATACCCCAACATTAGTGCATCCCATGTCAGAAAGAGGCACTTGGTAGTACTGTGCATTGGTACTTGAAACCCTTATCTGAGGCAACCTTAGGCACTAGCACAAATATACCAATTCTTGTACTTAAGCAAGTCACACAACCTTTGACAAAATATGAAGAGGGGAGAGGAGAAGAGTGGATATGAGGAGAGAGTGCATAGCTAGAGAGCACACCACAAATGACTAACTATACACTAGATTTAGTTGAAAATGTAGAATATATACAAACCCATTTAGGGTTAGGGTTAGGGCATCTAACCATTTCCTTTATAGCACTCTATATGTGTTAGTGCTATTCACATGTAATCACATGATGTTGAGCATGGTCTCTCAACACCTTCCCTCAAGATCAACATCATGAAGTAGGCCTTACCTCAAGATGATGATTCTGGGGAATCGAAGAAGGACTGAGCATTACATTCCATCACACCCCTTTAATGAGAATGTCATTCCTCTGCGTCAAACCAAGAGCTTGTTGGTGTTTCTTTACTGAGTGGTTTGGTAAAGATATCTGCAACATTCTCTTTGCTATCACAATGTTGCAGTGTGATGTCACCAAGTAACACTCTTTCACCATACCTTAGCCTTTAATCTATGTGCTGATGGCACCATATCTCAACATCTCCCCTTGGTGCCACGATCCATTGGCTACTGCAAGGTGATCATATGTGAGTTTACATTCCATCATCTCCCCTTAGTGCATGCATTGCTACTTAAGGTGGTCAAGTGTGGCTTTTACATGTCAATACCTCCTTTGGGTGCTTTCATAGCTACTCTTAGGTGGTTAGGCTTGATTTACAGGAATATAGGCTAAAGGTGGCAAGGTTTTTGCTTCTCAATACATGTTGTTGATGGTGTTGGCTTCTTTGCTTAATGTAGCTTGATGCATGATGCTTTGTTCTTCCATGTGCCTTGATGCTTTATGTGTGGATGCCATGTCATGGGCTATGGTCATCTCGTGCACTTGTGCTTTTGGCATTCTTTGTGTATACATGTGTTGCTTTATCATTTGTTGCAAAGGTCTTACCAATTGATTTCTTTCAATATTGGCAGTGTCTAATTGCATACAATGGTTCTGATCTGACAGATGCGTAGAGGTCAAAAAGACGATCACTTTTCTTTTTTGGAGCGTGTCCAAATTCTTCCTGGATTGAAAGTTACGGCTTGTCAAAGTTTTTGATCAAAAAGAGGCCATTGATGATGTGGAAGATGAATTCACATGCTACTTGCAAACTGTGCTTGGAAGGGGCTATGTGCTTAGGTGGCACTATGCCACATGGCAATCTTTGAACCCAGCTTAGTTAACCCAAGGTAGCAAACTTAACTATGGTCCAAGCAACTAAACCTACCCATAAACTTAACCATGGTTAGTATGGTCTACTTGACTGGTTGTAGTCTTATCTGCCACGTGTCCTAAGGTTTAACCTTAGAGAATGAAGAAAGAAAACTGAAGCTTCAGTGACGACGGTGATGCACATGTTCTGTGAATTTGAGGGTTGCTAGAGCGTCCGTTAATGTGGAGCTGATCATCGTTGAGATCAGCTATCGCTTTCGATAGAGCTTGCATATCTAGTTGCGTGGCTAGCATGAGAAAGCTCTTGGCTGGAGAGGGTCTTTGCAAGAGTTTTCAGCCATGGAAAGCTAGCTCGCTGCCTTCACCCTCCTCCTCACTTCCCTTGCCTTTGCAGCCTGCATCTACTGGTTGCTCTGCTTGCTTGGAGACAAAGTTGTAGTTCCACCTTGGCTTTCCCCAAAGACACCCTGTGCCCACTCTTCCTCTCTGTGTACACATGCGCCTCTATGCATTCCTCCTCTAGCACCTCCTTGTCGCTCACCGTAAACTCTAGCTTCTTGTTATTGTACAACATGTTGGGGTCCCATTGCTGGAGCTCACAAAATTTGACCTAAGTCCATCGACGTTCCATGGGCATGTGCAAGGGGTGGGTTCGGCAATCAATGTGGGCACTACAGTAGTAATGCCGAAATTGCTCCTTTTTTAGGAAGGGGATGTGCCACTGAGGCTGTAGACCCCGGCATTGGCATCGGTCAGGGGAACTAGAGCATCGGGGGTGAGGTGTTAACCTCCTCTTTTGTGCTTTGGATGTGTGCACCGCCAGTCATTGAAGGATTGGGTAATAAACTACGTGAGGGGGCGCACCTCCAGAATTTTGTAGAGGTGGAGGTGGGCACACCTCTAGGATTTTGTAGAGGTGGAGGTGGGAGCCTTTGAGCTGCTACTTCTAATAGTGCATGAGGGCACTATCCAACAGTTCCCAAAATGACTTCAGGTCGGGTCTCCACTATAAATTTTTGGGTGGGGAGGAGGGAGGAGTTTGAGGAACCTCATCATCTTCAATTAGAATTGGTTCCTCCTCCACTGTCTTTGTGGGCACCATATCAGCGAGCGTATGTACAAAATTGGCTGCCTCAAGCAGCATATTGAGGGCCTCTTCCTTCTAGGAGGTCAACCAGAGTAGTCGATGAGATGGAGGGGGAGGTCCCGTGCTGTGCGGTGGTGGTGTTAGAGGCATTGGAAAAATAGTCAGGTAGATTTGTGCAAGGAAGGGGGGGTGGGAGGGGTTGGGTGGCTTGCTAGGTGGGCTGGGTGGGATCAAGGGAAGGTGGTTGTGGAAGCTCAACAGCGGGGGCGGAAGAATTAAATATTGTAATGGCTTCTTGGCCTTCCTCCTCAGCTACTTCCTTGGGATATGCTACATGGATTGTTTCAAAATTTCTCACCAAGTTCTCAAGTGAGTCTTCTCAAGTGAGTCCTGGAGCTTGTAGCACCCAGTTAAAGAGGATTATTATGCCGAGGGGATCATAGTAGGTGGTGAGTTGGTAAGCCGTGAGATGCCCTTGTGTTTGTATTGCGGAGGCTCGGTTGTAGGTCTACATCCAATTAATGTCAGCTTGCAGACTATATGGAGTGCAAACCCACGGGTCGAGTTCCTCATGCTTTGCTAATTGCATCACATCATCGTCCATAGTATAACTTATGGACTTCGTGATGACGTGGCACCATGCTTGCAAATTAAGAAAAATGGGATGGGCAGCAGTGAGAGTTTGGAGGTCAGAGGGGCAAAGGAGAGAGAAGCTAGATGGCTGACGGTCTAACAAGAATGGGGCAGCAAGGATTGGGAGTATGGTGGCGGAGGATGGTTTGGAGGGCGTTAGGAGGGAGTGGGACGGTGAGGTCAAGGTGAAAAATGAGATTTCGTGCACAAAGTGCATTTGGAGTGTTTGGGGGATAGTGTGTGGGGCAAGTGTGTAGGTGGCTAATTATGCGGAGACCTCCATGTACATCTGAAATTCTTGCTGCTCACGGTCTTCTAGCCCTGAGTCCTCTAGCTGCTGGCTGAAGGTATGCAGTCGCTCGTTCAGTTTCTGTAGGGACACGGTCAATGCTCATTCCTATGCTAAGAGATCTTGTAATGTTTTTGGATCTGGTGTTTGTAGCCTTCCTGAGTCTGTGCATGCTATGCCTCTGCTTGCGCCTGTTGCTCTTTTTTCGTTTGCGGACTTTGCTTTGTTGGCCTGTACCACAAGCATTTGGACCAAGGATTCACTTGCTGCGAGCTCATCCTTGAGCTTGGTGGTGCTGACAGCTCTAGTTCCTCAGCTTTTTTGTGGTACTCCTCTGCTCTATCTAGGGCCATTTGCCCTATGGCTTGGGCGGCGACCATGAGGGTTTGGCTATTGCACGTGAAGAGTTGTGCCTGGAGGAGAGTCGTGGAGAGTTGCGAGGCATGTTCTTGCCGCCTTTGGAGAATTGTCCGTGCCAATTGTGGGAGCTGTGCCTTTTCCTCGAATAAATTTTGCTCCATTTGGTCGGCACGAGAGAGCTGCTCTGCTGTCATGTGGCTATAACCACTTGGTGCCCGATAATGGGGCACACTACAAAACTGTATGGCCTCTGATAGCGGGGGTTGCTCGGATAGCTTGAGTTCCTGGGTGGAGGACAATGTTGAATGTCTCGTCACTCGGGAGGTCATCCACCAAGATGGGCTCATGTTGTACACTTTTGCCCTTGTCTTGAAGATCCGATTGCTTGAGGTGTAACTGATGGCATAGGAATGCCTATAACTGGCAATCCTCATATTGTGCGAGCAACTGACTTGGGTCCGGTTGTGTGTGATGGTTGGCCGGAGTGGTGCTGGGATCTATTCTTGCTCGCTTTGGTTTGACCTCATCTTCTTGCTATTTTGCTGCTGCTATCGGTCCCGTGGTAGATTTTTCAGCCAACCCATAGCTGATAGGTGGATGTTGCTGTAGCATATGATAGAGAATTGGCATGTAGAGCATTGGGTTGCCGATGACCTCTACATGTGTTTTGAGGTCCTCGTGCATATGATTACAGAAGTAATCAGCCTAGTTCGTGACCTGGGGTTCTGCCAGCCACCGCAATAAGATGTTTGGCATGATCGACTGGTGGTGGTCAGTGTGCCTAACTTGAGTCAACCACTACAGGGCCCTTTCTGGCCTTTCCACTTCTGGTTGGCTTGATGATCTCTGTGAAATGGATGTGCCCTTTGCTCTTTTTGGGGTCATAATGGCAGATTTTACTAAGGGCCGAGCGGGCATTGCGTATTTGTCACCGATGATCGGTAGATCGAAGGCGGAGATTGAAGGCGGCTCACACCACAACCACGTTGAGGTGGTAGAAGTGGGGAGTGCCTGTTGTGTCTCGAAGAACTGCCACATTTGTGTTAGAGTTATAGGCCTGGAGGAACTCTTCCAAGAGCCTCATATCCAAGTGGCAAGGAAGGCGATCAGACACCCTAGGATGCCTATCACAACGAGCGCATCTTGTACTGTCGGCTCCTTTAGCGCTTTATACGACACTGTGGTGTGGTAATGGAGGATGTAATCATGCCCCTCATATGCGTAGTGGAACTGCATGGCACATGCATTGAGTTGTTGGAGCCATGCCTCTCCAAGCAGCGAGTGCATTTGTGAGTGCACAATTTTGTACTCCCTTGGTGTGGGGGCCAGGGTGTGCTTTCTTGATGTCCTTGAGGGGGGCATGCCTGCTATTGTCGGTACCTCTTAGGTGGCTTTTTTCATAGAGATTTCTTTCTCCACTTGTAAATCTTTAGCTGGAAAATCAGAGGGCATACGGATTGTGGCCGAGGGCATACTTTGCGAGTCGGAGGACCCAATGGTGGCTTATGGGATAGAGTATTGGGGGTGGAGGCCAAGCTCCAACTCAAACTTGAAAAATTCATTCTCTGGATCCATTGGGAAGGAGGGAAATTGAGCGACAAGGGAATTGTTGGAAGAGGAGGAGCTTGAGGACATGTACTAAGTGCTAGATTACTGTGTGGAAGAGGGCAGGGGCTGGTAGATTTTTGAAAAATTTTTGACAGAGTCTGGGGGCAACTGCTATGGCGATGACCTAGGGAGATAGGGCTCCTTTATATAGATTTTTCTATCCCCACGACCGGGGGAATGGCATAAGGCAATAGTCGACGAGATAGTCGGATACTCCCGTCGGGGCTTCCTCATTTGGGATCCTAGATAGGTGGTTGGCTAGGACATGGGTCTTCCCTTTACACACAATGACTGTGAAGTCAAACTCCAAGAGTATTAGCATCCACCTGGGGATGCGTCCCATCATGCATGGCTTGTTGACCAAGTATAACAGTGCTTGGTGGTCCACAAAGAAGATGAACTTGTTGGCCAACAAGTAATGCCTGAACTTCTTGACTACATAGACCATGGCCATGCTCTCCCTCTCGGTTGTTGTGTAGTTGACCTCAGCCTCATTTAGTTGCCGACTCGCAAAGTACACCGTGTAGTCTATGTTATGCTCCCCTGGTTGGGCCAACACACACTGGCACTTTTCCAAGACGAGTCTTAAGTATTTCAGGTGATCATCCCACATCGATCTTATGCATATGTCATCCAAGAAGACTTACACGAAGTCCCTCAAGAACTCCTTGAAGATAGTGATCATCATTCGTTGGAGGGTGGCAGGCGCATTGGTCAACCAAATATCATTACTCTAGCTGAATACACACCCCTCGGTTGCAAAGGTTGTTTTGTGTTGATCCTGTGAGGCGATTGACACTTGGTTGTATCCAGAGAATCCGTCTAGGAAGCTATAGGCTTCCTTTCTAGCTACCCTTTCCAAGACATGTTTCGTGAATGGCAAGGGGTAGTGGTCATGCCTAGTGGTAGCATTAACTTTTTTCAAGTCCATACATACTCGAATCTTTTCGTTCTTCTTCAGGACTATCACAATATGGGTGACAACCAATTGGTATGCTCGATCTTATAGATGAATCCTGCATCTATGAGTTTTTTAATTTCCTTCCTCACTAGGAGCGCGTACTTTGGATTCATAGGGTAGGGACATTGATGTACCGGCCTGGCATCATCCAGCATGGGTATCGTGTGTTGCACTACTTCAGCGAGCACCCCTTGGGAGTCCTGCCCTCCCAGATCCAGGTTCACCTCCCTGACCGAGAGTAGATCATATTCCCAAATGTTTGCTTGCCATGTAAGCTTTATGATGTGCACTTGCAACATAGGCATTGCCACATCTATAGCAGTGGCATCATATAAGATAATGTATTTAGCATACCATGAGCATCTCTCATACTTGACTGCTTAGTCTCTAATAAACTCATAGAAGGGAAAAAACCAATGTTCTTATGTTGTTGCATGAATGAACCCCCCATTGGGAAACCCTTGTTGAGATATCGAGCTCCACTCGCGATATGCCAGGGTGACTGTTGTGCATTTATGTCACCGACTTGTTAGCTGGAGATGCGGTTGGTACACCGCTCACGAATAATAGCTGGATGACAGCTATCCTTATCTACACTAGTTCGTGGCTCAGTTAGTATGCCACCTTAGTTAGTTGAGTCTGGTTTGAGACCCACATATAGGGTTCTTCTATTTTCTTTGTACATGAGTTCTTTTGGCTTTCACAACTAAGAAGAGGAAAACTGTTTTCAGCCTCCACCTTTGTGTGTATTCCCCCATTGTGCATGTGAGAAAGCCGCAAGTGAGACTCCTTCCCTCTCTCCCACAATCTTCACATGGTATCATAGCCTTGTTCGTGGTAAGGAGCTCAAGAAAGTAAGCCAAGTTCGTGGTGTCCTGGTAAGAGGACCAGTGTTGCTTTCCTATTTCGAGTTTGGGAGCAAATCTCTGCAAGTAGCACAGCCAGAAGTGCAGGAGTGCACTGTTTCAGATTGAGACGCCCTTCGCGGTGTGGCGAGTGACTTTATTTTTCTGATTTGAGGCCGTTTCGGGGCCCGTTTTGAAGGTGGAAGTTCTTCGCAGGCACTCAGAAAAAGGCCCAGTTTTTTGCTGTGCGACCACTGTGCGGCTAGTCGGTGGAAAGGTGCCACAGAAATTGCATCGTATGCCTATGTGCAGAGATATTGGGAGTTGCAGATTCATGCCTGTTGCCTGTTGATGCAAAATCGTCACTAGGAAGTGACTGTGTGGTGAAATACCACTTTCGTCAGTTTTGCAGATCTGCCCGTGTGAGGCAAAAGCTGTGTTTTTTTTTGCAGTGACAGAATATTTTGCAGTGTTTTGTAATGGCATCTGATTCTCTTTCACAGATTGTCACTGAAAAGCTTGACAAGAACAACTTCCAGGCATGGAAGTTTAGAATGACGAATTTCTTGATGGGAAAAGGCTATTGGGAATTCATTACAGGAAATGAAGAAGAACCTGTTCTTCCTAATGTTCCCAGTCAACAGGAAATGCAGGCATTTAAAGGATGGCATGAGAGAGCCAGGAAAGTTATGTACTGGCTGTCTATCAGTATTTCGGACTCCATGATTGTGCATATTCAGGATGCAAATACGCCAAAGGAGGCATGGGATACTTTGGCAAAAATGTATAGCACAAATACGCAAGCCAGGAAAATGCAACTCAAACAGGAGTTGCACAATGTGCAGAGAGAAAATTTGAGCATAAATGACTACCACATGAAAGTGAAGAAAATTGCAGATGCACTTGCCTCCATTGGGTCGCCAGTGGATGATGACGATTTGGTTTCTGTGACCTTGAATGGTCTAGGAAAGGATTATGCACAATTTCGGACATCCATTGCCGTCCGTGAAAAATTTCTAGATTTTGAGGAGTTGATTGCTCTTCTAATTTCTGAAGAGCAGAGAAATGGGGGTGCATCTTCTTCAGCAGGAACTTCAAAAGAAACTATCTTCTACTCAAATGCTGGCAGAGGTAGAGGCAGAGGTAGAGGAGGCCAATCTGCAGGCCCTGGTAGAAATCAGAATATGCAGCAAACGCAAGAAAACCAGTCCTATGCAGGAGGACGTGGTAACTCTAGAGGCAGGGGGAGCCAAAGAGGCCGTGGTGGATGGCAGAGAAGCCAAAATGCAAACAGCAATGTTGAATGCTACTATTGTGGCAAAATGGGTCATATGGCTAAGGACTGCTACAAAAAGCAGAATGACATTATGAATGGAAAATTGCAGCAAGGCAATTATGCATCTTCTAGCAGGCAGGGTGATGATAGAAATGAGCATTTGTTTATGGTGCAACATATGACAAATTCTGTAACAAGTGCAGAAGAAAGCAATGATGTGTGGTATGTTGACTCGGGTGCGTCAAACCACATGATAGGTCACGCTGAATGGATGCAGGATGCAAGAAAAATGGAAAAACCAGGATTTGTGGAGACTGGTGATGATACTGCACATCCTATTGTGCAGATTGGCAAAATTCCTTTGTCTCTGTAGGATGGGAAAAAGAAATACTTGTCTGATGTATTTCATGTCCCGAACATCACCAAGAACCTAGTTTCTGTTGGTCAGATTGTTGAGCAGGGCTTGCAGGGTTAGATTTAATTCTCATGGATGCTTTGTTGAGGATATGAAAAATAATGGTCGCTCAAGATAGCAAAAGGAAAGAAGAAGGGCAGGATGTTTACGTTGGATGCAGACATGCCTGAATTGAGTGCAGCAATGTTTGCACATGGGACCGGTGTAGTTGCAGATATTGATATCTGGCACAAACGCATTGGTCATGTTAATATACAGCGACTTAAATCAATGCAAGCCCAAAATATTGTTGCAGGATTGCCAAAATTCAAGGTTGCAGAAATGCACAAGGTTTGTGAAGCCTGTCAATTTGGGAAACAGGCAAGGAAACCTTTTCCTAGGCATGTTCAAGAGAGTGAAAAGCCATTGGAATTAATCCACTCTGATGTGTGGACTACAAAAGCTGCATCTATTGGAGGCTGTCACTATTTTGTCACATTTATTGATGACTTCAGCAAAAAACTGTGGGTGTATTTTATGAAAAAGAAAAGTGAAGTGTTTGGGCACTTCAAAGCTTTCAAAGCTATGGTTGAAAAAGAAACAGGCCTGCAAATAAAATGCCTAAGGTCAGATGGAGGGGGAGAGTACCTCTCAAATAAGTTTGCAAGGTTCTTGCAGGAGCATGGTATAAAGCAGCAATATTCATGCAGCCATACCCCACAGCAAAATGGAATTGCAGAAAGAAAAAACAGGCATATTGGAGAGGTATCTCGGGCTATGCTAAATGAAAAAGATCTACCAGATTATTATTGGGCTGAAGCAGTTGCTACAGCAGTCTATATAATGAACAGGACTCCCACTGACAAGATAGGACAGTATCTTGTCACTAATGGCTTTCAGATTTCCAAGGTAGATTTCTCACTCTATGTGAGAAAAACAGAGAAAGGGATTATGCTGCTGGTCAATCATGTTGATGATTTGATCATCACAGGTGATAGTGATGAAGATATCCTTCATGTGAAAATGCTATTGAGGCAGAAGTTTGAGACACCAAATACAAGGGGAACTCCTTCTTTACTATTAGTTCATTGATGAGCTACCAAAACTACATATGTGCACCATTGTCTTCAATCTTAAATTCACATGTAGCAATTGTGAGAAGATCTTTGATGAAATGGTCACCCATAGTAGACCATTATTTAACCCGGTTGACATGGTCAAAGTGTCACCATTGTTGACCCAAGCTACCAACCTCATTCTATTGGCCACATCAAGCCCAAATCCCAAACCTATAGTAGAACATTTTAAAGATGCGAGTTTTTTTATGTCCAAGGATAAGTATACTTTGTAAAAATGGATATTTGCACTATCATTTAAACTCTAGCAATGAATTAAGCCCACATTCCACTCATAATCCATGTCTAGGCTAAGTTGAGTGGATGGCTCATTGAATCCTCCTTCTTTGTGACAATGGTTCAATGTCTCAGGAGCTGTTGAAAACTAAGTTTGTTTAGCTCTTAGAACTATGGCTTCTTCTTTACCAATAATCAACATGTCCATAACAATATATTTGGCAACACCAAGTTGAAGTTTTTGAAAGACAACACCAAGTTGAAGTTTTTGAAAGACACAAAAGGGTTTTTTCTAGCATCGTCTGATGCCATGTCATCCACTTGGATTTTTTTTTACCACAACTGCTTCCCTCATCAATCAGATGCTCCTGAACTGGTTCTGCATTGCCTCCTTGGAGATTTCCTTTTGGAGATCATGTCAAGTATGGTTTAGCGCTTCCAGTTTGAAGACAATGGATGGCTAGCCATGCTAGCCCCAATTGTAGGTAATGTAAGATATTGATATGCTACTTGCTACATGGAATTTCTCCTTGATTTTATATAATGGTTTAAATGATTGCAATATATTTCTAGGACCACCCTTGACATGGATGGAGATATATGTTGGAGTCCAAGACCTTTAAGTGGTGAGAAGACTGGTGGTGCTGGGAAGGCTTCATTAAACATTGTGGGGATGATATGTTGGTATGTACATCTATTTCATCTCTATTATTGGAAGCATTAGCTCTCAGGGGGGTCACTATGTATAAACCCTCTATATCACGTGCGTTCAAGGCCTATATTTAAAGTCCCTTATCTGTAAAAAATTTCATTAATAAAATGTACCCCTTTTCTATCCAAATCTGTAAATTTTTTCCAAAACTATTTTAAATAGTCCCTTATGTATATTTATTTCTGTAAATTTTAGAAATAAAAAAAATCCCTCTATTGAACTCACGTGATAGGGTTACATATGATGAGTGACCCCCCCGAGCATTAGCTATTGTAACAAGTCTCAATATTACATGAAGTATGTCTTCTTGTGCATCTTCATGCTTCTATCTTAGTGTTTGCATGTTACAATGGAGCCGTAAGTGTATAATTTCCTTGATTTGTATGATATTTAAACTATTGCAATATATTGCCAGGCCCTTCCTTGACATGGATGGAGAGATATGTTGGATTCCAAGACCTTTAGGTGGTGAGAAGAGTGGTGGTGCTGGAAAAGAACAAGTATGGCTTCATTAAACATTATCGAGAGGATATGCTGGCATGTACATCTATTCTATCTATAAAATTGGACGCATTTGCTATTGGAATAGGTATCAATACTACATGAAGTATCTCTTCTTGTGCAACTTCATACTTCTATATTAGTTTTTGCATGTCACAATGGAGCCATACCCCTTGTTCATGGCCGAGAGAAATCCTCTCTTTAACATGCATTGGAGTGAAAGTGAGTGATGACATGTGGACCCACTACATACTGAGGCTTAGTGGACTCTATGTATTTTCATCCAACTCAAGGTACTAGGGGTTCTCTAGAGTGCTCATATGGATGTGTATCTATCTTTTGAGATTGTTATGTGTGCTGAGACAACTAGTCTTCACGATGAGTTGTGGCATAGAACTTCTCCTAAAGTCATGCTAAGCTAGTGGTCGATATTGTCATTTGTTTGATTGAATACACTCATAGTGGATACACATGTGTTACCACTAGTGCAAGCATCATTTTGCAAGTGTTGTCATAGGGATGACAGTGAGGTTATGGAAAATGATTATTTAAGGAATACCACTACTAATCCCTTTGATGACTAGTGAGGCGCTTGCTACACATTTTGTAGTACTATGTACATTAGCTAGTGACATAATTTATTTATATTTGGTGAAAAATGGATACTGATATGGCATTTTTCATAGATAAACCAAACCCATATGTTTGATTTTCCTTGTAATTGTCATAGAAGAGAATGTTTGACTTAGCATCATTTTTTTATCGTTGTATTCCTCACTTTCCAATTTGAGCTTATTATTCCTTGCATTTTCTTGCTTGTACTACTTTGGCTTCATATGATGAATGGCTACCCATGGTGAAAGACAAGTGTTATGATCAATAGAGCAAAGAAAATTCATACATATGTAGTCTATTTATGGATGAGGAATATGAAGTTAGTGATTGGGGTTTTTCATGGTTTTTGTATGTTTTGTATCTTTTGGAATATTGAGTATATGGAATATTGAACTAGAATTGTTCTCCAATCTCATAATGATTTGATTTTGTAAACATAAAAAAGGCACATTTTTCCAATAATAACTTTTCTCTTTGAAAGAATGTATACACCACCATGATATGAATCATACCTAAAATACGTAAATACAATCTGTAATAGTGTCATGTTGATTCAACCATTATTAGTAAAAGTCAATTGTTTTACGCAAAGTTCCTCAGAAGCATCACTCAAACTCTAGGCTCACTCGAACATAGTCGCTTGATGTTTCGACTTGCTCAAGGAGAGGCACCTAGTTAATGTGGCTATGAGAAGAAGTTGCTCACAAAGAGTAGAGGTGGAAAATCTCAGACAAGGAGCTTTTGTGAGGCCTTGGAAGAAGGACAATGGCATGCTTGCAAGCTATAATGGTAGAGGTAAGGATTCTAAAGGTGTGGCTAGGACATGAAAAAGAAGATTGGACCGTTTTGGAGAGGAGACATGATGAAGAGATCGAGTACGAATTCATGATGGCCATGAGCAAGAAGATGTTACAGGATTAATGAACCATAAGTAAGAAGACATAGCAATTAGTAGAAGGATGTGGACTGTAGCACCAACTCGAATGATAGAAACAATGGTCCACAATACAAGATGTCCATAATGTGAAGTGGGAGAAGGTGAAGAAAAGCCAAGGGTCGAAGTTCCGAAAGGCTCCTTCTTTTTTCTTTTTCTTTTTGGGAAGAGAGGGGTGGTGGTGTGGAGCGGGGGGGTGTTGTCGAGAGATGTTAACCCTAACTTAAACATTAGGCCACTCAAATCATATTGTTGAAGGCTTGGGAAGAGGAAAAGATTGAGAGCTAGGCTAGTACATACTTGACGAGTCTAGTGGCTACTCACGAGCTTGGTGCATGGTAGACATGTCTCAATGGGTTGGTAGTGTATCTCTCACTCCACAACATGGATTGAGAACTAAGCATCCTCACAAAGAGGATGGACCATCCTCGAAGGCAGGTGAGGTGCATAGATCGATGATGACAAAGGACATTGATGGTGAGGTGAGTGAGGCTTTGAGGTTTGGATGTGGTTGACTATAGAGTCTTTAGAAGCTAGAAAGTTGGGTTGGCCAAGCTTCTTTTTTATAGATGAGCTCTTGGATTATCTCAGTTTAATGGAGAAGGAACAATATCCCGACCCGAATGGGTTGACAGTTGAGTTCCATATGAACTTTTGGGCTATTCTCCAGGAGGATGTGATTGACATGGAAACTAGTTTGGGTTTTAAAGAGGCCCCAATTGGAAGATGTCAATGCAAACTTGATAAAGCTATTCTAAAAAGGCAATCAAGAAGAATAGATGTGGATTGGATACCTATCACTATGCTAAACACCTCTTACTAGAAGTTTTTTTATAGCATCCAAGAAGTTTGGCATTAACATTGAAGCCAAAGGAAGCCAAATAAGAAGGAAGAGCATTGATGTCAAGCGGACAAAGACATAGATAGAAGCCTTGAGAAAGACAAAGATGAAGAAAACCACCTAAACATCTAGCCAAAAATCAACAAGGCCAAGTGAAATAGCCCTAGCTCCAAGAAACCAAAGGCAAAGGTAGAAGATAGCTGAAGAAGGTTGAAGGGTGAAGGCGGAGAAACAAAGAACAAATTTCAAAGATTGAAGGCAAAAGGAAATGGGTGAAGGAACTGTTGGTAAACTGAAAGGAAAGAGTAGAGTGGACACAAATTCAGAATACTTGCATATAGAAGGAAGAAGAGTGAGGTCCTTATGTAGGCACCTCTTACATGCTCATTGACATCACTGATGACTTCAGAGCTCCACAATCATCTCCTCAATCTGCTCCTAGATTCTCTCAATCATCCTATGTGGCTTACCACCATCTAACTGTGCTTATGGGCATCTAACTATGCCTCTAGCACTCACACATAGAAACCAAGGTGTGCCTGAGGCATACACCTTGATATATCCCAACAAACCCCCCCTCAAGGGAATGCCTCAAGCTATGTCAAGGATACAACTAGCACAAGGTGTCTCATGCCATCTCATGGTGGTCATGGATCTATCAATGGCTAGGATCTCAAGCTAGCAAGGGTTCCCATGGGTGTAAGGTAAATAAAAGGGATACAAGAGACCTTCCAATGGTTATCTCCCCTACATGTACACGCACACAATGTCTGCAGGAGGTACCATGGAGCAAAACAGATACACATGGCCTACATCATAAGGTGACCAGAGGTGTTTACAAAACACACAAAACACAATAATTTATTTAATTCATTTTGGAGGACTATCCAGGCTGAGTACCTTGACTCAACATAAAAAGAGAGATCTGGAGCATACATAGAGATGATTTAAAAAGCATAATCTTCAAAGGATGCCTCATCTTGTGAAAGCACATCAACTGAAAGTAGATTGGCATTTTCTGTCTTTGAAGTTGCTTCCTTTTTGGCTTTGGTTGAACTTGGCTTTTGTTTGCCAAGTATGGAAATGAGTTCCATCCAACTTCTCAAAAAAGGTCTTAGCTTCCATGGCAAGGTCTTACCCGAGGGCAGTGTCTAGTGCCTTACAAGTGAAATATGAGCAATAAAAAATAATCCTTCAAAGAGTAATAACTTGAATACTTTGACTTGGATTTCTCTATGTGACTTAAGTAAATGTCAAAGCATAAGGCAATTAGTCAGAGCAATATTTATGCAAGATGTCTAAGCAAAAGATGACCAAGTAGATGCTAGAAAATGAGCATAGCAGACGGAAAATAAATCTTGGTCAAACTACCAATCAAACTTTGACTGTCCAAAGTCAAACTTAGACTTGCATAGTCAAGCTTTCATGGCCAAAGAGGCAGCTCAGAAATCTGCTTCAATTTGTCACATGTAGAGGTCGGAATTCAGAGGGATTTTGTACTGGAGAGGAAGGTAAATAGGTAGAGCTTCTCCCTCATAAAGGAATCGTGCAGAAGACAGCCATGTCGCCCAGCATTGTAGAAGAACTGTGGACTGGTTTTTCGACGAGAACTACCCGAATGCTGCTCCAAAAGAGCTCAGACTTGATGAGCAGCAAGGTCGTGATGTCGCCCAGCTCCCTCTGGAAGGAATTAGACAATGTAGCTGTCCACAGTGAGAATCACGAAGAAAGTCATCGCGGCTTCCTGAGACAATGCCACTCCGAAAATGGCAAGATAACTTGTACAGCTTGTTCTACAGATTCGCCCTGCCCTTGGGAAGACTCTCCTGAAGGATGAGATGCTGAGAATGCAGGTTTGAAGAGAACTCTCACTTCCAAAATCGACTTTAAGGGAAGGTGGAAGATGGAGCTGAGGAAGAAGATGATGATGTGGCACCTAACTAGGGCTCAAGGAGGATCAAAGTGCTCTGATACCATGTTGGTAAACTGAAAGGAAAGAGTAGAGTGGACACAAATTCAGAATACTTGCATATAGAATGAAAAAGAGTGAGGTCCTTATGTAGGCACCTCTTACATGCCCACTGACATCACTGATGACTTCAGAGCTCCACAATCATCTCCTCAATCTGCTCCTAGATTCTCTCAATCATCCTATGTGGCTTACCACCACCTAACTGTGCTTATGGGCACCTAACTACGCCTCTAGCACTCACACATAGAAACCAAGGTGTGCCTGAGGCATACACCTTGATATATCCCAACAGGAACAAAGAAAAGATGAAAGGTAATGGGTCAAAGAAGAAATCAAAGATGAAAGGAGGAAGCACCAACCAACAATGTAGCAGCAAGGCCAAAAGAGTGGACATCCCGAGGAAGTGACAAAAAGAGAATGCACGAAGTGACCAGCACTACAAAGCACAATATTCGCGACTGGGTGACTTTGTGGCAATGTAGAGATGTTAGGACAAGGACCTTCATTATGGGGGTTACTAGAAGAGGGTCACGCGATGGTTAGGAAGCTAGATGGGAGCCAATGTAAAGATTGAAGTTTGAGTTGTAGTGTAGCCATGGTGGTCAAAGGACAAAATTGTATTCACTCAGTAGTGCAACCTTGAGCTATAAGAGTGCATCTCCCCATGGGGGAAATAATACAAGCTTCGACACAATTCACGAGCCCCACGCAGACTTGTGAGCTATCAAGTAGTAGTAGGAAATCACCCGAATAACTCCAAATCTCTTTGTTGAACACACTCTCACTTCCACATGCCACTCTTCATTAGCAACATGATGCCTATTTTTGAATTCAGAATGCGGATGAATGAAGCAAAGTAATCAACAAAAAGGGACACGGCAAGAAGGAGATGCGTTGAAGGATGCTGAAGCATGGGAGTGCCGATGCGGGAACACCGCCTTTGAAGGATGAATCCCCAAGCACCATGAAGCATGGAGTTTCCAAAGAGATCAAATTTGCATAGCCAAGACCATATTCAAGCTCATAGAAAAGTGGGGACAGAAGGGCAACTGTGTTACTCCATGTTGATGAAAAACGATAAGGGAAGGTCAAAGAATGAAGGCATCCAAAAGGTGAAAAAGTTTTGGATTTTGGGAGCACCCAAGGGTGAGCATTTGACCAAGGAAGAAATCAGAGGTAGGCTGGAGGAACAAACCAAAGTGCGTGAGGCCCAAAGCGATCGAGAGCTAGGTGATGGGGAAGGTAGTGCCAAGTAGTACCAAGAGGGGCCACAAAGGAACCCACCACATACAACAGCCCAAATGGATCTCGAGGACATATAACAAAAGACCGAAACCAAATCAAAACAAAGAGAACAAAGTACAGGTTAAGAAAGAATCATACCAAGTCAGAAATAAGGCATCGAATCAACTGACCCCAAAATGGAGCAAGAAGAGCACAAACATGCACCTAAGGAGGATTGCCACAAGGACATAAGAAGGCTGGCAACCAAAAATGCACAATGGTGCTCTAAAGGACAATGTGTTATAATTCAAGAGGGTGGCAAAGCCAAAATTGCCAAACAGCATGAAAGGAGCCTACCAATCCCAAAGGGGCAATCAAGAAACCAAAGAAGGAATATTGAAGCCGAACGGGAGGTAGGAAGGGAGACAAATCATACTAACATTACAAGCCGCCACTGAAGTTGTATCCAAGGGGGCAAACCAAAGAGAGGACAAAGTCGGACCAAAGGAGATCAGGACCTAGACAAGCACAATAGGAGGAAGTCAGTGGTGTGAATGAGCTATGAACTGCAGCCCCCAAAACAAAACATGACACCTTGACACACCGACGAAGGCTGCCCTAATTGTGCGAGACCAAGAGAGGGTTGGCAACAAGGACACAAACCAAAGGTGTCTTCATGATCAAAGGGTCATGAAGGAAAGCACCTCAAATGGGATCCATGAGGATGTAGAACAATTATTACAAAGGGAGGTGGATAAATGTTAACACCAAAGAAACTTAGCATTAAGACCAAATTTAATCCAAAGGAAATTGAATAACAAGGAAGAACTCAATATTAACGGGATGAAGACATCGAAAAGCTTAGCATTAAGACCAAAGCCAAAGGAAAGTGAATAACAAGGAATAACTCAATATTAACGGGATGAAGACACCGATGGAATATGAACAAATACAAAGATAACCACCAAAACATCCATCCAAAGATGGGCAACGCTAAGGGAAATAGCTCTAGCTCCAAGAAGCTAGAGGCAAAGGCAAAATATAGTAGACAAAGATCGAAGGGCGAAGGCAGAGCAAAGAAGATGAATACCAACAATGAAGACAAAGGTCGAAGGGCAAAGGCAGAGGAAAGAAGATGAACACCAACAATGAAGGCAAAAGGTGACGAGCAAAGGATGGAAGTGAACAGCAAAGAAGGAATGCCAAAGGAGGGTCAAAGCACCAACCAACAAAGCAGAAATGCCAAAAGAGTGGGCATCCATCATATCCATCAACATTGTTCATTGTTCGATCAGCATTAGCATTTTTTAGCAACTTTGTTGGTAGTGGTATTAGAAAGCTAACTATAAGTTGTGCACAAGACAATTGTATAATCCAAGTGCTTGAGTCATCATGAAGATGATATTAGTAAAATTATGTACGCCAAACATTTTGGTATTTGATGGCAATTAAGTCCTACATTTAGTTGGGATAACCAATCTTTTTATGGGATGGAAGTTATGATGATGATGGACACTAGTTTGAATGAAAAGAGCTTGCCCAAACATAGAGACTCTGCCATACCTCATGGATTTGGCATTTTACCATATCTCATAAATTTGGCATTTAAAGAGACCACACAAACAAAGGGCATGATATGAATAACCAAGATAGAAAGTACACTATTGTTGGGTATAATAACCCCACACATCCAGAGTATCATTGGCGGCCTTTAACCAATATCCATCTCGGAATCGGTTGAATTGCGAACCGATGGCAAGCCATGAAATGCACGATAGCGTAGAATATTACCTGCTGCAATGTATCCCCCAGCATAATCCTTGTCGGCAACCGCTTTGTCCTGCATGGTTTGCCCAGTCTGGGACAGCTTCTCCTTGGCGGTCTCAGTCATACTCTATACCGACAACGCCAAAAGTGTAAGATGTAGATTACCCACATTGCACCAAAAGATGAGAATAACATTGGTAGCGAGCAAATCGATTAAGCTGCCGCACGCACCTGAACATGGCTCTGGGCTTCGCTCGCCTTCTGCTTCCCGTGTTCCTTAACTTCGCCGGCCTTCTGCTGTCCATATTCCTGCGTCTCCCTAGCCTTCTGCTGGGCTTCGCCGGCCTTCTACTGGCCGAATCCTTTGGTCTGCTCTGCCTTCTCTGCTACCATATTCTTAGCCTGCTGGGCCTAGTCCGCCATTGCTATGAGGTGAGTTACAAGAAAAAAAGAAAGGTGGAAGAGGGTAGAAAACTCAGAACTTCAGAGATTTAACGAGTAGACTATGCCAAGTACTGTGAAGTTGCGCACGAGAAGAATGCATAGAAGAGCACTTATGGAGTTGGCGAGGGCTGGGGCGTGTCACTAGCAGAAAGGCTCTCCTAAAGCATGGCAACACGTGTGGAGAAATTGATGCATGCACGTGCCATGTGTCAGTCCACTCAGACTCTGCTCTGCGAATACGTGTTTTTGGCCTGCCACGTAAGTGGAAGACTAAGTAACAATGGCTAGCTCGGCAAAGCGAAATTGATATTCTTATTTTTGTCCCACTACTATTGGTCTAACTTTACTATTGGTCCAAGTTAGACTTTCCTATTCACTATTAGACTAGTTCAATTTACTATTTAAGTCCTTTCTCTCTTTCTCTCCTTCTCTTTCTAAAGAGAAGGGCGCCATGAGGCGAGCAATGGCACCACTATTCCTTCCAAGCTCAGGCCCTCCACCTCCTCTAAGACAACCTAAATTCCTTAGCGCATTTAATGCTCGTGTTTTGCAGGGGAGGGAAAGAGACTATATATACATTTACGGCAAAGGCGGCCAACTCATTTTGAATCTTGATTTCGAGCTCCTCAGTGTTTACCATACCTCCTGCTGCTCGTGCTCGTGCTCGTGCTCCTGCTCCTACTCCTGCTTCCCCTCCTGCCATGGGTTGGCCCGGTTTGCTTCTTGTCTTTTCCAAATGCTTTTCAAACCAGGTGGCAAAACCAGTGATCAGTTGGCAAGGGCATTCGATTTGCGATCCTGACCATGGCAATTTCCCCCAGCTCTCTTGTGTTTAGGCCTATACCGACCCCTTTCCTTGTGTGTGAGTGTGTGGTGTGGGTTGCAGAAGTGCGGGAAAAACCAAAAAAATGGCACGGAAATTAAGGCCCCCTACTTAGCGAAACATCAAAATTCCATTAGTTGGGAGACTTCATGATCCTTCTCAAACATGGCAACACGCATGGAGAAGCTCATGCATAATGTGTGCAACATGTGGCATCATCCCCCTACTTGCTAGATAAATTCTATGGGAAAGGAGCTTCTTAGACTCTTAGGAGGCAAAACCACCATGGAACAAAGTGGGTACAACTACCAAGAATATTAAGTCTACATTGAGAAGTGAGAATGCATCCTCTACTCACTAGCTCTTCTCAATTCTAAAATTCATAACTTTCATAATGGTAATGCTTTCACCATGATTCAAATACCAAGATTATTTATCCTTTGCATAAAAATCTCACATGCAAAAGAACCAATTGAATCAACAACTTTAAAATCGGCATTCACTAAGGTAAGGCTAATGAAACGTAAAAGATTTAGTTACTAAATAGCTAACATTTGTAACTTAACCTAATTAACACAAAATTACAACCCTCTAATCTATCTTCAACAAATGGCAAAGGAAACAAGAGGAGGAAGGAGATGGTAGGCGAGGGTTTCTCTGTCACCATAGCCAACAAGACAAAGCTACTTCCACCATAGCCGCCACCACCATAGGTACGGCATCAAAGTCAGCCACCATTAATGCAGACAAGCTCTTGTGGGAATTGCTCCCCTTCCTAGGATCCTTGCCTGCAACTTTCTCCAATCCTCTCGACTGATAGCAGCCTTTGTGAAGGGAGAGTCATGAGTTCCATGACTCTAACATCAAGCCTATTGGACAACACATACAAAAGAACCAATGGAATCAACAACTTCAAAATCGGCATTCACTAAGGTAAGGCTAATGAAACATAAAAGATTTAGTTAGCCAACATTTGTAACTTAACCTAATTAACACAAAATTACAACCCTTTAATCTATCGTCAACAAATGGCAAAGGAAATAAGAGGAGGAAGGAGATGGCAGGCGAGGGTTTCTTTGTCACCATAGCCAACAAGAACAAAGCTACTTCCACCATAGCCACCACCACCATAGGTACGGCATCAAAGTCAGCCACCATTAATGCACCAAATCTCTTGTGGGAATTGCTCCCCTTCCTAGGATCCTTGCCTGCAACTTTCTCCAATCCTCTCAACTGATAGTAGCCTTTAAGAAGGGAAAGTCATGAGTTCCATGACTCTAGCATCAAGCCTATTGGGCAACACATGCAAAAGAACCAATTGAATCAACAACTTCAAAATCGGCATTCACTAAGGTAAGGCTAATGAAACATAAATGATTTAGTTAGCCAACATTTGTAACTTAACCTAATTTAACACAAAATTACAATACTCTAATCTATTGTCAACAAATGGCAAAGGAAACAAGAGGAGGAAGGAGATGGCAGGCGAGCGTTTCTCTGCTGTCACCATAGCCAATGACAAACATCACAAAACTAGAAATCCACAAGATCTACCAGTTTCATGCTCATCGATAATCTGTTGAAGGATAAAGAAGTACATTCGTAAAAAGTAATAGGATATAGACGACCATAATAGGATATAGAGGACTCAAGTGACTTAACATATAGCCTATAAGGCGAAGCATACTGGTCAAACAAGGGAGAAGGGTAGGGGAGGTGAGAGCTGAGAGCATGACGGTGAGGGAGGGAGAGGGGAGGAGTGAGAAGGGGGAAGGGTTGAGCGCTCCAATCAGAGAATGGGAAAGGGTTGAGCTCACTAGTCATAGAAGGTAGACGGGCAAGGGAGGTGAGAGCTGAGAGAAGGGTGAAGAGAATTAGAAGGAGAGTAGGAGGGAGACAAAGATAGAAAGAAGAGAGAGGAAGAGCAGGAGAGAAGAAGGAGAGCAAGGAGGTGAGGCTAGGCCAAGAGACTGAGGAGAAGGAAGAGCAAGGAGGCAAAGGGGAGCTGACCAACCGATAGAAGGTTAATAATATGTTATCTTACATTAACTTAAGAGGGAGGTTGATTATTCATGCAAGGCAGGGAGAATTTATACTAATCGATTTCCAAAATTTTAAATGTAAGGGGTACATAGAACAATTCCTTTGGAGAGAAAGTGAGGGGTAAAAGGAAGAGGAGAATTCAGTACATGATTAAACTAAGGGGGAAATGGAATAAAGGGGGAGGGGAGAGTGGGGAGTGAGCATTAACTAGGGGAAGGGGGGAATGGGGACTTGCACATTAAGGGAAGATGGGAGGCTAAGCAGCACCAATTGAGTGGAATGCTCCTTTCTAAGAGAGAGATGAGAGATAACAGTACATGGGGGCGGACCTTGTTCATGGTAACAATACATGGGGGAGGACCTTGTTCATGGTATATAAAGGAATGGTTGGTCTAGTGGTTGCTTGTGTCTGTAAGCCTTCAGATAATGAGTACACTATTACTTGTCTTACACAATAGAGCCTATGTGTATACTTTTTGAGGATGTTTGATCATGATCTTGATCGACGTGTGGGAGTGCACCATCTACCCAAGAAAATGAGGAGCCACAAACCTAGGCTAATTTGGCTCCCCAAATAAATTAGTTCAATTGTAGAGTGTTTAACTAGGGCTAATTGTGCTCAAACTTGAAATTTAGAATAGGTTTGAGTTACCAAAGAGCCAGCACGCCCCTTATAGTGCAATGTCAAGCCAAAGATAAATGGTGTGTAATTGATTAAAAACCAAAAAAAGAAGAAAAGTGATGTGCGATTGGCTAAAAGTCCCAAAGAGAAGAGAAATCTTGTTCAATAGCACAAGCTGCAATGAACGAGTCCATAGTAATAGGAACACATTTTCAAAAAACATCATATTAAGTCATGCTTGGATATTATTTGATATAAAATTTTTTAAGCATTGCTAAGGTGGACAAAACGAGTGATGACAAGTCAATTACAATGGATAATTCTATCCAATTATAAGGGAAAAAGATGAGTTGATCATAGATAGCAATGATTGAGATCAACAGCCATGAAATAAAGTATATATATGCCAAGAAACAAAGTATCGTGCAACCAGATGCAAAGGAGAGAAAAATATATGGTGCAAAAGCTTCGTCGTGCTATAGATGTAACCAATCCTCCAATAGGCCTAAAATCTGGTTAATCTCCATCCCTATACCTTCCATCAAGTTAATGAGTTTATGAAATTTTTCAAGCTAGGGGGATGTATTCCTACTAGGGAACAAAAAAATAAATAAAATCATCCATAAGTGATTGCATGAGGGAGCTCAATTGTTAGGAATGGAGGTGATTGGAGCCCCTTTTCAACTTTTGAATTCCCTAAGACATTTATTAAAGGCCCACCCTATATTACCATGAGTCCATATTCAACATTGACTACTAACAATAGGATCCTTCAAGGCATCATCTGATACAAAATAAGACATCTCCAACAAGTACTATGTGAACTCATACTTGGATGCTCAATATGCAAAACACGCAATTTGGGTTTTATGAAAACTTATAAAAATGTGCTCCAGATTCTTCCTTTTCAAGGAAAGAAGGATCTTAACCTTTGGGTGGAAGGACCCTTGTGTCTTGTGGACCCTACCACCCAAAAGAACCCTCCTTTTCATACAATGCATGATTTTGCTCAATTTGTTGGCAATGGACATGCTCAATTGCTTGGTTTATGCAACCAATTTAACCACACTTAGGCAATGGCTATGCAAGCAAGAAAGGTGCATAGTATGAACTACTTGTTTCATGGATTTAATCTAAGCGGAGGATCCTAGTCTAGATACAAAAATCCCCACATTGATTTTTGAATTCTAGCATTGAATAGATCCAGGAAACACCTTTGCAGATAAAGGATGACATGGATGGAAAGACAATCCGAGCAGATTCTAGAGAATAACAAATCAGTTTAGAATTGCTACCACAACATAAGGACTCTAGGGAAGAAATAAAAGAGGGGACCCTACCACACAATGACTTTACAAGTGAGCTAGATAGTGTGCCTCGTCAAGCATCACAAGTCAACAATGTTGACAACTCTACGGCTCTAGGGCCACAACCCCAAAATGTCCCTAGTAACACTCTATAACAGATAGTCATTCAAGAAAAAGATCAGGATTCCGCCCAATGTGGTAGCTAGTGTAGCTGCCTTGCCATGTGGCAATCTCACGTGAGGCACAACCTGCACTGGTCCCTGTACCATCTACATAGCCATGGGACCCATGCCACTTACAAGCCCACTTGCAGCCCCCCTTTTTTGACCTTTTGGGCATACCTTTAATGCACTCCGTTTTGAATTTTGGGACACATGGCAGCACATGGTGTTAGTGGTTTTCTTCTCCAAATCCATGGTATTCCTTTCTCCTTTTTCCAATTGAGACCACTGTGACATGAAGTTGGGGGTAATAAACTTCACGCACCTCTTCACTTCCTGCTATTGGGGGTAATAAACTTCCTGGCAAATATATTTATCATTGAGAATGGGACATTAGAAAAAATCATTTATGCCAAGATACCACACCATACTTTCCTCCCTCAGATGAGAATGAAGATGGTAACATCCCAAGTGATGTTGTAATCAAGCATAGGGAGAAGGAAAGGATCAACAGAGGCCATAATATCAGCGAGCCGGTTTGCACCAAAGAGAAGAGTGATACGTTGTTGAAAGAAGATCTTGCGGCTCAACATGACATGAAATGATATATATCGAGGAGTTTGAAGGGGCTGATTGGGTCGGATGGGTAGATTCTGAGGAAACATTGCACCTCCTTCATAGACACCTTTACACTTAGCTCAAAACACTCTACAAACTGTCATTAGACACAGAGGCCTATAACTTTCAGTAGAGATATGATATCAAAGATTTAAGCACACAAAGAGATGCGAGATGGGCTTCGCGCTGATATAAGTTTCATTGAAAACAAACAGACAGTTGAGGAGATATGGACAGTTTACTAGAAGGGGGTAAAAACTGTCATGAAAACAGACTATCAAACACAGAGACTCATAAAATTTTGCAGCAGTATCTGATTCAAGATCTAAGCACATAGAGACATGCGTCTTAAAGAGAGCTTCGTGCTGATATATGTTTCGTAAGAAATAGAGAAGCGGCCAAAAAGTTATGGACAGTTTACTAGACGGGGGTAAAAACTATCATGAAAACAGACTGTTAGACACAGAGACTCATAACTTTTTGCAGCAGTATCTGATTCAAGATCTGATCATATATAAACATGCGCCTTGAAGAGAGCTTTGCACTGATATAAATTTCATTACAATTGGACTACCGAGCAGAAAGTTATGAGAAAAACACTAACAGGGGGTCAAATTGTTATAAAAACTACCCTCCACCCAGGCTAATTTCGCCTGAGCAGGATGCTCCCTCAAGACTCCACCTTCATCAATGATCCACCTCTCATAGATTTCGCCTAGAAAAGGGGAAGAAGTTTGCATGATGGCTCGGAAAACAAATGGACCATGTATGCACAGTGAGCGGCCGAATAGAAAGAACTTTCAAGGCTTTAAAAGAGAAAAGGGACGAGACACTCAAGAGAGAGAGAACCTGAAGTGACCACCATTACAAATAGAGTGAGAATCCACTTCAACACTACAAACACAAGGGAGAAGAAGAGGTTTCATACATACAAGAGGGAGTGGAAGCTCCAAGACTACTCGTAGAGAGAGAATAAACTAGAGAGAGATGGACTCAAGAGTCTACATAAGAGAATATCTACAAGAGGGAGAGAAGGCTCATGGAAGAAGCTTGAGGAGACTAGAGCTACAACAACATGAGACCTAATGGTGGAAGAGATTGATGAACAAGGGAGAGGAGGGCTCCTTTTATAGAGATTTTGTTACCCTCCTTCACCCATTTACAATTGATGCCTGTAGATTCCTTTCCCCATCAATCACATAAGCACGTATGTCACCATCCATGTCCTTTTTGGCTACTCTTGCCATGTATCCTATCAAAAGATGCTCAAGACTCTTAAAATATTGAGAAAGTCAAGAGTCTCCTCACATGGAGCCCATAGGGACCCTCTCTTTTCCACATGTCCACATCCTCCTTATTCCACATAGGAGTTCTAGAAGGATTCCTCTTGACTTCACACTCCTCCACATGCCTTCCACATGCTTGGCATGTGGCCTCTCTTATATTATTGGAACACATGGACATGAGCCCACCTCTTTATATGACTCACTCTTCCTATTTTCTAAAAAACTCATAATATCCCATACACAAATAACTCTCACCCCATACCAAGGTATTTATAATTCATACCTATGGCATTTACAATGAGCCATTCCACTCATCCTCTCAATCCCATAGAAAATAGAAATAAGTGAGAGCCGCTAGGCTATCACTTGATACTCAAACTCTTATCAAACATAGAGAAAAACAATATCAATGCCAAGTTAAAAATATCAATTTTTGGCGTCACACCACCTTTTTCAAATTGAAACCACCTATGAGCTCATCATAGTAAATGCCACATGCCACCTCACCATACCATTGCCCCACATAGAGGACCACTCTCATTGGTACACCTCAAATCCCTCTCTAATCCCTTGAAATTAGGAAACACTAATTGGAGGCTCTTTTAAAGCTCAAGCTAGTCAATCTGTAGATGTAGATGGTTCTTCGCAATACGTGCCACCTCAAAGTAGTGGTGTGGCCTCAATGACACAAACGGCAAGTTGCTCTATGGAGAGTGGACAAGGCAACGATGTGGCTCATTCACAATCGTATTTTTGAGGCTATTTGTCACACCGGGTATCCCTTAAGGATCCCTTAAGCATGGTTCAAAATCTGCATTGGAAAAGAGCCATGGCATTTTTAGCAAGGGCGGGTCCAGTTTTTATGATGCCAAGTTATAATGATGTCCACAACAACTACTTGGATGCATACTATGAGAGGATGAAATAGGAGATGTAGCAAGCAGTATATGATGGTATTGAGAGAACAGGTTGCACCATTGTTAGTCATGGATGAAAAAATGTCACCAAGAGACCTCTGATCAATATCATGGTCGTGAAATTTAAGGGAGAGGCCTTTCATCAATCCATTGACACAAGTGGCCATGCCAAGACAGGTCAATACATTGCTGAACAATTGGAGGCAGTAATTCTAGAGGTTGGGCAACATAATGTTGTTCATATAATCACTGACAATGCAAAGAACTATAGGAAAGATGGAAGAATTATAAATAAAAAATATACAACCATTTCCATGCTCTTGCCATTGCCTTGACCTTGTGCTTGAGGATTGGTATAAATCAGCGGAGACCCCATGGTTCAAAGCCGTTGTAGATGAAGGATGAAAAATGGTATTGTACTTCCTTAACCGTGAGAGACTGTTGGGCATATTCAAAAACCACCAACCTGTTGAACATCCACTAGAGTTTTTGAAACCTGGAGAAATAGGTTTCGAAACAAACTATATAATGTTAGATCGTTTGCTCAAGCGATAAGGAGCTGTAATGGAGACATTATTCATTGTGAGTGGATAGCTGAGTCAACTTCACAAAATGCTAGAAGAAAAAAGCTGATGTGGCCGATGCAATGAGGCTGGTATCATTTGTCATACAAGAACTAGATGTGAGAGGTCCAAGTTTGGGTAGTGCTTACATGGCTTGGTGGACTATTGAGCCAGACTAATTAAAGGCAAATAGAAGAGCCACAAATGGCAGCGGTGGCTACAGTACCGGTCATTGGGTCACTCTCTGCAGAATATGTTTCAAAAGCAATGGAATCATGCTCACAATGACCTTCACTATGCTGGTCATATTTTAGATCCCCAATGGTGGGAGTATCGTCCAGAAACATCAGAATGCTTAATGCAGCCTTGGCATAATCTCTTGGGATGATTTTTTGAAGATACATCTGAATATGCTGCTGCTGTCAGGGAATTATCCACTTTTTGAAATAGGGAGGGGTTGTTTGCATATACAAGAATATGAGACCTTGCAAAGGAGATATCTGTGTGGAGATGGTGCGAAGAGTGTAGAGCATCAACACCTCATTTACAAACCTTGGCTTTGAAAGTGCTCTCCCAGCCTTGTAGCAATTCATCTAGTGAACAAAATTGAGTAATTACAAATTTGTACATTCCGTCACAAGAAATCGCTTGAAGACAGAAAGAGTAGAGAAATTGGTATATATTTATGCAAATGGTAGAGTGTTGGATGATGTTAAGGGAGACAGTAACGATGGAGAATCGAGATCTAGCCAAGTGGGTAAACTATGATCTCCCAGGCCCATTGCATGATCCTCCCAGCATTGGACAACAAGCTGAGGCTGAAGCAAGCTCTACCAATGATGAGGATGAAGACACTTTGTGATGTATAGAGTTGCACAATCTTCAAAAAGTATTGACACTGTTGACCATGGTTGTATTATGACTCATTAAAAATTGTGCCATTTAAATATTGTTGGATTGACCTCATGCCACTTGAAAGTTATGTTAAAGCATTTAGATGGTATTACAAATGTTTTGTTTTCATGTTGGAACTCGAAAAGCATTAAAATGGCTTGCAACCTGTAAGTTCTTGTGTAAGTGATGCTAGCTACTGCACTTGTGTGAGTGAAATACCAACATCTGTCAATAAAGCATAATGTTGTGGATGATCGTGGTGCAGATAGATGCTTACTTGGGAGAGAGAAGAACGTGGGAAAAGGAAATTTTCCATCCCACGCATATTTCAATAGGTAGATTACCACGTTCATAATCATCCAATTATGTCGAGAGGGGCAAGACAATTGGATGATTTCTCTCTCTTTATGTCTAGCAAGCTTGCATGAAGTACTCACATGTTGGAAGTTAGGAATAAAATACTACGACGACTTCAAAAGTTTTTTGATCATTATGAAAGATATTAAATTAACTGCAATTCTTAATTTGACAGCACCCGATGGCTCCAGAGAGGATTGGACGATCAACAGTAGCACGTAACTACATTATCATGATAGTTGGCAATCATTGGAGGTGTGATATCTGCCATCAAGGATTTTGAGGCTCACCAACGAGAATGTTATGGCATTTCATGGGAGATATCAATAGAACAATGCCATGGTGTAGAGGCGACGGTTCAGAGAGGGTGGCCGCCATCTTGCAAGCACCTACTAGTATTGATTTTGAGACAACAACGCAGTCTATGGACATGGTTGAAGTTGTCACAAACATGGAGCATAATGTGATGATGCTAGATGGCAGACAATGAAGATGTAATGCCTTCCATCAAGAATATAGTGGCTCTCTCTTAAGAATGATGTTACATTTCTTGGGTGATGTGCATAGAGGAATTTCATTTCTTGGGTGATGTGCATAGAGGAATTGCGAAATGCAAGGGGCCAGGAGCTGAGGCCATTGTTGCTTCCATTTTGGGGTCTGTTGACCAACAGTAGTTTTTTGGGGCCTTGTAAGTCTTCTTTTAAATTGATAATAGCATTCAAAGTGTATGTTGCATATGGTGAAACTAATTGTGCAACATTGTTTGGTGAATCGTGTGATAGTAGCATTGCATTATATAACAATTCCACTTCATAGGATGATAATCATGAAACCCATCCATGTTAATTACTTCAACAATTGCACAATAATAATAACAATTGACATAATATGTCACATGATAATAGCATTGCATTATTTAGACATCCACGTTAATTACTTCAATTGCACATGTTTCGTGAATTGTGTGATAATAGCATTGCATTATTTACAATTCGACTTCAAAGTATGACAATTCCACGTCAAGTACTTCAGCCTCTTCACAATAATAGTTTGACAAAATGCATTGTTATAAGCATCAACAATTGTTATGTATTTCAAGTTATAAGATATTCATATTCATGTTTTAGAGTTTGCATCTCCAGACACATTACTATTACAAAAAAAAGGGCCCAGCAAAAAAAGAAGCCAATAGATGGAAATATCCATATAAGATGGATCACAGTTGTTGATAGGAAAAAATTGAAGCCAACGGGTGTGACGTGGAAAAAGGATTTAGATGAAGGTTTTTACATAGGACCTCATGTTGCACCGAGAGGAGGCTAGTGGGTGCCTTGGGCCCCCAACAAGATGTGTAGTTTGTGTTGGTACAAGACCACGAAGCATATGCAGACGATGGTACAAGACCACGAAGCATATGCAGACGATGGTAAGGCCCAGCAGCATGCTGGTGATGATCAATAGTATGGCGAGGATGATTGACATTGTGTGCAAGCTATTAAAACAAAGTGTTTTGCTTTATCAGAACTGATTCAATACTACATTGAAAATAGATCTAATTCACACAACAATCATTATGTAAGCACTCGACAAGTTCTGCTACCATGACGACGTGTACATACAAAAACCAACGTAAAAGCAATTAAGTAATTCACACACCAATCGTAATGTATTATGTTAACACTTGACAATCATTACAAAAACAAAAGCGAAAGAAATTATGTAATCAACACAACAATCATTGCTATGGTACGATGGAAGCAAAACTCAAATTTTATGTACAAACACATACAACACGCGCAACACAATTTCTTTAGGAACAAATTTGAAATCTACGCACACATGCTAACATGAATTCCTAATAGATAATTATGCTGTGGACCCTACAAGCAATAGCACGGCTCATACAAGCGATCGAGGTGCATGCAAAATGTAGGTAAGCCATAATTGGTCCAAGAAACCCTATCGAAGGAGGATAGGCTATAAAAGATGAAATAGGAAAACATATAACAACAATCATGATTTAATGAACCAAGATGATCTAGATCAGTGATTGTGTGATCACACATCTGGTTGGGAAGGTCGTCATCAAGATGAATCCAACCGGCTGAAGAAAGCTATCATGTGGACAATAGCTGGCTCTATTGACATCTATATACAATATGTATGAATATATATGATACTAGACCAAAGCAAGGTGAATCCAACAAGCCAAAGCGAGCCATCATCTTCCTTTGATCATGATACTACCTAATAGCATGTCACTCCATGAGAGACAATGGAGTTGCAAGTGGAGAAGCTTCATGACAAACATATTCCCAAATTATTTTGGGTCGCTATATTCACACAACCCCATAGTGGAAAGGGTAAGGTTCACTTAAGGAATTTGCTGCCAAATTTATATAAGGAGATAGTATTGCTGCAACTAGAGGTGTATCAGTGCTTGCCCTCAAATAAGGAAGTCTACATTGCTTTTGCACACAGTTTCACATAGGCACAATGAAAAATGGCACAAAGTCCTTCCAAGAAGCAAACTTGCATGGTACCATGGGCAGAATTTGTAAGGAGTATCATGAAAACCATAGACAGACAAGGTAAGCTTCACAAGAAGATAGATTGTTGGAGGTAGGACAACAATGCATTTAATAGTGCTTCTCAAAGCAATACATCTAGTATGAGACAACAATATGATGTATAGAGTTTAGAGTGTAAAGTGCAATCAAATAAGAAAGCAATGTTGCTCAATGGAGTAGGAATTGTATTAAAAGAAAAGAAGCCAACTCTACAGAAGGAAAAAGCTGCATTGGAGTTGATGCAACAAGAGTTGTATTAAAAGAAAAGAAGCAAGCTCTATAGAAGGCAATAATTGCATTGGAGGATGCAAAGAAAAGAAAACATGAACATGAATGTGTGTCACATGCTATTCATGATCTACAACTGTAATTGGAAAATTTGAAAACAACATTAAAGGCTTTTTCCAATTGCAAGGACATAATGAAAGAGTACATGTTGCAAGTTAGAGGCAGAAATAGTAGCCCTAAATAAAACAATTGTTGTTCTAGTCTCTAGATGGTACTTTGCACTCCTTATCGACATTGGCATCCAACTTGGCATCCTTGCAAGTTCATTGAGAGATTTGTCTATTTGTGCAATATTTCTTGTTTCCAAGTGTAAACTTTATTACTAATATTGTTTGGCTCCTGATTTGGCAGCAGGAAGACTATAACAAGAAGAGTCTACTAGTCACTATGTGTCTCTAGATGCTATAGCAAATCGGCTCACTAATAGTTCCCTCAACTCCCAATGCTTGTGCATCCAACATGCACACTAGCAAGATTGGCAGGGCTGGCATTGCATGTAGCCTATCCGTGAACATGGTGAGGATGTGCATGCTCCCATGGCCCAACCCTACCATCTAATATGTTTTGAAAGCATATGTTGTAGGAAGGATGAATGTGTAATATTACAAATTTGTCTTTTGCCTTTTGCCAATCTTTGCGTATTTCCAAGTACTGTTATAGTACTCTTTGATCACTTTTTAGCACTTTTATGCACTTTTTGGCAACTTTTTAAAGTTTTTTAGCACTTTTAGGAACCTTTAAACCATACCAGGCTTGATCACTCTTTATGTTCCCTTATCACCCTTTAGGCACATTTGAGCACTCTTGTAGCACTTTCTAGGACTATTCTGCAGCTTTCCAATACTTTTTGGGCAATTTTTACACTTTTTAGCACTTCTTAAAACTTCTTAGCAATAGTAAACACTTTTTAGGTTCTTGGCACTTTAAGCACTTGTAGGAACTTCTCAACACTCTTATGAAACTTTCTAGGAATCTTTAGTACTTTTAATTCTCTTTTTAGCATTGTTTGAACACTTTTGGGCACGTTTGAGAGCACTTTTTATTATCTTTCGTGGCAATAATGTGCACTTTCTAACTCTTTTTAGCATGTTTCAATACTTTTTGGCATGTTTGAGCACCTCTTAGTGATGTTTGAGAACTTGTTTGGCACTTGTTTACTCATTTTGACACTTTCAAGCACGATTGAGCACTTTTAAGCATGTTTGATGCATTTTTAACATTGTTTGAGTACTATTTTTAGCAGTATTTCACCAATTTGAAGCACTTCTAGCACTTTGGTTAGGCATTTTAGCCCTTGTAGGAAATTCTTAATAATACCAAGTAGATTTTCATTGGTCTTCATCTCCTTGGCACTCTCTGAGCACTTTAGAGCAGTCTTATGGTACTTTCTAGGACTCATTGGCACTTTATTAGCATATTTTAGCAGATTTTGGGTGATTTTTAACACTTTTGGGCACTTGTTAGGGCTCTTCAGATCTTTTTAGCACCTCTTGAATACTATTTGGCACTTTTCAACATGTCCTTGCACTTTTTGTAACCTTTTAGGATTGTTTTAGCACTGTTTGAGCACACTTCTCTATAAAATGAAGAGAGCATGACTCTGTGCATTGAAAGAGCTAAAAAGTACCCATGGTTGTGTGTGTGTGTTTTTGTGTGTGTGTGTGCGTGCATGCATACGTGCATACGCGTGCGCACATGTATGAAGAGAGAGAGAGAGAGAGAGAGAGAGAGAGAGAGAGAGAGAGAGAGAGAGAGAGAGAGAGAGAGCACAACTTCTTGCAAGCGACTAGACCACTGGTTGAAACTAAGTTACATTAATTCAAATGAAATTTTTTTGATTCAAAAAATAGGATTAAATCCTATTTTTCTCAATTTAAAATGAACTAGACATTCTATGTTTTCCATTCATATGAATACTTTTATTTGTATGAATAAACTAGTATTCATATGAATAATTATACCAAAAATAAAGACTTATTTGATGGTCTTTATGTTGTGAATGAATCCACCTCACTAGCATTGGATACTCATGATTAATTAGACATGTAAACAATCTAGTATATGATTAATTCGGTACAAATTTGGCTAAACAGCTTAGCTAAAAAAGAGCAATTAAAGGTAACTCATGATTATTTGAATGCATGCATGAAAGTGTAATCGAAGTTTTATTCTGTCCATTGCAATGGTTTACATGGAATCACATATCACCAAAGTGATTTCGTGGGTGAATGATGCCATTGGGACATATATGGCTTGTTAATATGTCTTAGCCCCTAATGGGGATCCCCCCTCAAGGACAGTATTGACTTTGATTGATTGAAGGTGACTCATGATTACTTGGACATTGCTGTACATATATAAAGATGATCATCAGAGTGATCGGTGCAATCACATGTGTGTCAAGTCAGTGACCAGCAAAGCCACATGTGTGTCAAGACATGTTAAAAACATGTCAAGGTGGAAAATCTTCTCTTTCTTAAATGATTGTTTCATGAGTGCAACATCCAAATGCAAACCAGCATCAAATATCATCCCACGACACCCACAAAACATAAATTTCTTCCGACATGCTCTAATAGACACCAATATTATTATTATGTGACCATTTGTTTCATCATACAATTTTTATCATTCTCTAATTTCTTGTACAATTATAGTTTAAATTTGTTTTCTAGTATCTCCTCTAGTGGCATTAATGGAAGATGTTTCGATCAAATATTAATAAGTTTTCATTTTTCAATCCCCTAAACTGTACCAAATCCAAGCCAAACTTATTTGCCCATCCATATTGAGTAGTACCTCACAAAACCAGAAGCTCCTCAAAATTAATGCTTCTATACTTTATGATATGAAAGGGGAGAGGTGGAGAAAAATGGCCTTTTCATGAGCTCTTTTTGTAATTCATCATATTCTTCAACCTTATGTAAGAGGTGCTCTTATAATGACCCCATCTTTACAATAGCACCTATTACATGAGGCTAGGCTTCGTGATGAGTTCCAACAAGACCTCATTGAAACGGGGGAAATCTTTTGGCGAGCTTTTTAATGTGAGCTTTTTTACCATTTCCTTTGTTTTTGCAAGCTTTTTTTAGAAATCCATACATGTTTTTGTGTGCCAACTCCGTCCAGCCATCAGGCCACACATGGCCCCCATCTGGTGTCCAAACTAGGACCTACCAGATAACCGAGCTACTCAAATGCCTTCTCCTCATATGGGGGGCTTAGAAGTAGAGTTAGTTGGTTCCCGCGTAGTTACATGAGAGTGGAGCATTGATATCTAACACCCCCCCTCAATATCCACCCGCAAGTGAACTTACTTTTTCGGTCCAATGCCAAGTCGATGAAGATGCCTTTCCAACAAGTCTCTTCCAAGAGCCTTTGTGAAGATGTCCGCATCATTCTCTGTAGTCGGACAGTACACCAAGTCGACCTCTCCATCCATGATGAGCTCGCGTACAAAGTGATATTGAATCTCAATGTGTTTTGTGCGAGCGTGGAACACATGGTTCTTTGCAATCGCCATGCAACTCTGATTGTCACATGATAACTGCGTAGGCTTGTTTTGCACTACACCCATGTCCCTCAGAATCCTCCTCAACCACACTGCCTCACAAGAAGCAAGCATGTTGATTTGTACTCAGCCTCGGTAGAAGAAAGAGCAATTGTGGGTTGCTTCTTGCTGACCCATGACACAGCTCCAGATCCAAGTGAGAAACAGTAACCTGTCACTAATCTCCTGCTCTCCACATCTCCTGTCCTATCCGAGTCACAGAATCCGGTCAAGATGTTGCCCTTCGTATAGGTGATGCCATAATCAAGTGTGCCTTTGATGTATTTCAGCACCCGCATCCTTGCCCTCCAATGGTTCTCCCAGGGCTTATTGGAAAACCTACTTAGTACACCAGTCACAAAGCTGATGTCTGGCCGTGTGTTGCACAAGTAAATCAAACTGCCCACAAGTCTCCTATACTTCGCTTCGTCCACCAGTGGTGATGAATCCTCATTTGAGAGCTTCACGTCAACCTCCATAGGGATACCAACTGTCTTGCACTCAGCCATGCCAAATGCCTTCAGTATCTCTCCAGCATACTTCAGCTGTGAAATGAAGATCTCTTTCGGCTCTTGCCAAACTTCAATCCCCAAACAAAAATGCATCAGTCCGAGATCTGTCATTTCAAACTCTCTTCCTAGAAAATGCTTTGTCTACGAGATCTTCTCTTCATGGTTCCCTATTATGACAAGGTCATCCACATAAAGGACCATGATCATACACATGCCTCCTTCTCTGAAGATATACAAATTTGCATCTGATGGGCTCCTCTGAACCCGTTTTGCAGAAAGTAGGCATCAATTCGCTGGTACCACGCTCGTGGGGCCTATTTCAGCCCGTAAAGTGCCTTCTTTAGTTTACAGACTTTACCTTCTAAACCGGGGATCACAAAACCTGGTGGTTGTTCCACGTATACCTCCTCCTTGAGATCCCCATTTAGAAAGGTGGATTTTACATCCATTTGAAACACGAGCCAACTTCCCTGGGTAGCTAAAGCCAAAACACTGTGAATTGTGGTTAGTCGAGCTGTGGGAGCAAAAGTATCCTGATAATCAAAACCATTTATGTGTGCGAATCCTTTTGCCATGAGCCGAGCCTTGTACTTATCCAATGTGCCGTCGGACTTGTACTTGGTCTTGTACACCCACTTGGAGCCGATTACCTTGCATTTTGGTGGACAATCCACAAGGTCCCAAGTGTTGGTCTCATTATGGAGCCATACTCTGACTGCATAGCCTCCATCCACCTATCATCACCCTGTGCCTCTTCAAGACACTTGGGTTCATTAGCACGGATCACTTCTGTCATCAAAGCATAGTTGACCAAGTGTTCCTACGCTCTTCTTTGCTCCTCTAATCTCTTGGACCGGCGGTGTTCGGATGGTTCCTCCTCAATGGCTGGAGGTTCTCTGCCATCCAAAAGCTACTTTACCCACTTCGGGAATGGCTTTTGCCGTTGTGGTTTTGCAGGCTAATCTTCATCTTCTTTATCTTGAATCCTCCCAAGCACCATTGGGGGAGTTCGGCTGCTGTTGGTGGTGGTACTGGATGGATATCCTGGTCCTGGTTGTCTGGGAAGGAAGCATCCTCCTCCAATTGATGCGGTTGTTCTGAGAAGACCACATCGCAACTTACTATTACCTTCTTGGTAACATGGTTATAGAGACGGTAACCCTTCACCTCTTCACTGTAGCCCAAGAAAATACACTTCCGGCTCTTCGGTTCCCATTTGGTCCTGTTAGCATCAGGGACATGCACAAAACAGTCACATCCAAAAACTCTGAAATGTGCAGCTGAAGGTTTCTTACCAGAAAAGGCCTGCAGTGGAGTCATCCCGTTCACAACTTTCATGTAGCTATGATTCAGAATGTAGATTGTAGTGTTAGATGCTTCAGCCCATAAAGTCTTTGGCAAATCTTTCCCTTTCATCATACTCCTGCCCATTTCACAGATGACGCGCATCTTGTGTTCTACTACTCCATTTTGCTGTGATGTATGTGGTGGGGGTTTCTGCATCTTGATCTTGTGACTTTTGCAGTAACTCTCAAATTCAGTTGATGTGAACTCTTCACCTCTGTCTGATCTCAATTTCTTTACCTTCTTCCCCGTTTCTTTCTTGACCATTACATGCCATTCCTTGAACTTACTAAAAGCCTCGTCTTTAGTCTTCAGGAAGTATATCCATATCCCTCTACTGTAGTCGTCGATCAGCATCATGAAGTAGTAGGAACCACCCAAAGCTTCCGTCTCCATCTTTCCGCAGAGGTCCGTGTGAACGAGCTCTAGAGGAGCCTTTGCCCTGCTGGCCTCTTTAGGAAAGGGCTGCCGATGCTGCTTTCTCATCATGCAAGCTTCACATACATCGGGCAGATTTGAAATTTCTGGTAGGTCTGCAATCATTCCACTTTTATGCATCTCCTTCAAAGAACTAAGGTTTAGATGACCAAACCTCTCATGCCACAGCTTAGTGTTCTTCACATTGGCTCGAGCACTGAAAGCTGAGAGTTCGTAGATGTTGTTGCGCTGTGTACCTTTACCAACAACCTTTCCTTGAAGATCCAGGATTTGTGCACCATTCTTATCGAATTGAACTTTGAGGTCCCGATCCATGATCGCAGAAACGGACAACAAGAACATCGGACAATTGTTTTACAACTCCATCTGACTTGAGAGCAATCGTACCTTTTCCTTTTGCTGGACATTTTGCATCATTGCCGACTGCTACCAGGATGTCATTCCCTACCGGCTGAAGAGAGGTATACCAATCCTTCCGACTGGTCATGTGGCGCGATGCACCACTGTCAATGATCCAAGTTTCATCCACAGGTACATGAACTGCCTCCATGCAAATCTCCTCAATTGCTATGAATAGCTCTACTGGTGCTGCCTGCGTGCTTTTGCTGGACTCTTTCTTTACTCCGTTCTTCTCATCTGCAATCTTCTTTCGGCACTCATTCTGCTTGTGCCTTGCCTTGTTGCAATAGAAGCACTTGATCTTCTTCTTTCTCTTTTTATCATCAGAAGAAGATGGGTTACCAGAGTCCTTACCCTTACCTTTCTTTGATCCAGCATAGAAAGCCGAATCTTCTCCAGTCCTCTTCTTTTGATGCATCTCCTCCTCTAAAAGCATCGCACTGAAATCCTCTAAGTTGAGGGCGGATTTCTGTTTTGTGTATTTAGCGCCGTAACAAGACCGTCGTACTTTGGTGGGAGAATCTGTATACACCTTCATGCTAGATTCTCGCTAGTGATGGTGATGCCAATCGCAGTCATCTAATCGCGCAGATTCTTCACCCTGGTGATGAACTTCTCTGCCGCTTTAGACTCGGACAATTTCTCATTCGCAAGTTGAGTCTCCAGATTCTAAATCCGCATCTGATTCATGGTCTCATACTGATTTTTCAAGATCATCCATGCCTCCTCCACTGTGGTGACATGTTGAATTAACGCCATGAAGAAATCACTTACACTGCAGACAATAGAACGTAGCGCATCTGCATTTCTTCTTGTCCACGCGAGAATCTCATCTACAGTTGGTACTATCTGTTGTCCTACATTGGCTGGATCCGGTCTCGCAACCGGCCTCACCTCCACCCCAGTAGCAGTGTCCCAAAGCTCATATGTGCTTAGGATCATCTTCATCTTGAACTACCAGAGTGGATAGTTAGAGCCGTCCAACTTTCCGCTTTCGCCGAACCGTGGGATTCGTAGTCTTGCGGGCTAGGCCCTCTCTCACAATCTGCTCGCAAACAGAAACACACTACCAAATCTTCTTGCTAGAGTCCAAGCTCTGATAGCATGTAAGAAAACAATACGTCTATGCTCAACAGATAATAGGATCTCGTACGCAAGAGAGAAAACAGATAGTATAGAGAATCAAAAATTCGATTACTGTAGAACTGATACAATAGATGGAACTGCCTCCCAACCATGCGCTCCTGTGAAATAAGCTTCGATGGCGAGCTAGAAACAGTAGAGGACGGAGGCTAGATGCTAAGGAATCAAGGTTGTTGTAGCCAGTGATGAAATGGGCTTCACGGGCTTGCTCTTATATAGCCACTAGTCGTAGTCAGTTGGGCTCAATTGGGTGACCGACCCAGTTCGCTCAAAATGGTCGACTGGGGGTTGGTCCCGAAATAGGCCACCGAGCACACGATAGAACCAGTGTGCAAAATAGAGCCATCCGAGATCATCTGGGACTCCAAATGGGCCTCGTAACCCGAGAGTGGCTGCCCCGAGAAATGCTCCATCTACCCCCAATGTGGTCAGTCATGGGATGCCTTCCTGCACTTGCATGTAGCCTAGTTGGCAGTGTGCCAACTGCGTCCAGCCATCAGGCCACACATGGCCCCCATCTGGTGTCCAAACCAAGACCTATCGGATAACCGAGCTACTCAAATGCCTTCTCCTCATATGGGGGGCTTACAAGTAGAGTAACTGGTTTCCGCATAGTTACATGAGAGTGGAGCATTGATATCTAACATTAAGCTCTAACTTAACCGATGAACAAGAAGAGACAGCGTGTAGCTTCGAGGAGTCCAGATCAAGGGTGAGGTGGAAGGAGTGGCCTTTGGTCTTTGTCTTGGTGCTTATTAGGACGATGGTAGGAGGGAACAAGGTGGTGGTACAAGAAGATCCTATAGAGACACTTCATGTGGAGGATGTGGAGCACACTAAACGATGCCAACGCAATGAAGAGCTTCTTGGTGATTCTCTATTAGGTAGTGAGAAGCTCTAGTACTTGGATATGTTACATGATTTCCCATATCTCTTTGCAACAAGCTATTCATAGGTTCAACCAGTCTCTCTTGTGGAGCACAAGATTGACTTGAAGCCAGAAAGCAAGCCAGTTGTGCAACGCTTAAGGCGATTGGAGGTGATCCAAGCTGAGGCACTAGAGAAAGAGGTAACACAACTACTTGAGGTTGGATTCATCTTTCCTATTGATGATTCGGAATGGATATCTCCTGTAGTTGTCACACCAAAGAAAAGAAATAAGTGGTGGGTTTGTGTGGACTTTCATCCTTTAAATGCATGCACGAAGAGGGATCATTTTTCTTTGCCATTCCAAGATGAAATACTAGACCAAGTAGCAAGGCATGAGATGTATTCTATATGTGATGGGTATTCTGGGTACTTTTAAATTCACATTCGGGAGGAAGATTAAAAGAAGACATCATTTGTCACACCGTGGGGATTTTTCGCTTATAGAGTGATGCCTTTTGGGTTGACCAATGCACCAGCTACATTTCAAAGGTTCATGAGTGAAGTGCTTGAGCCTTACTTGGGAAAGTTCATAAGGGTGTTTTTGGATGATTTTTGCATTTATTCTCAATGCATAGATCACATGAAGAAGTTAAAGATGGCCTTAGCCAGCAGGATTAATGAAGCAAAAGGGTGTCTAAATCCTAGAAAGTGTCATTTGGCTCAAACAAAAGTAGTCTTGTTGGGGCATATTGTGTGTAAAGAAGGTTAGCAAATAGATCCTGACAAGGTTCAAGCAATCCTATCATTGCCAAGTCCTGACAGTGTGACTAGTGTTCACAGAATTCTAGGCAAGAGCAAGCATTATCAATGCTTTTGTGATGATTTCATAGAGGTAGTGCATCACATGAACTTGTTGACAAGAAAAGGAATTTCTTTCCAATGGGGTGTGGAGCAACAAGAGCCTTTTCAGCAACTTAAGGAGGCCATGAGTAAGGGCCCAATATTGAAGCCCCCTGATTGGTCTCAAGACTTTTATGTAAATCCAAGTGTATCTTTGCATTCAGTTGGTGCTGTATTGCTACAAAAAGGAGAGGTAGGTAGAATGCAACCCATCTATTATGCCAGCCGATAGCTTACAAAGGCGGAAACAAGGTATGAAGAAATGGAATAGCAAGCTCTCTCTTTCGTGTTTTCAGTCAGAAAGTTTCGCTCCTATTTATTACCTCGACCATTTTTCTTTCTTACCTCTCAATTTGTATTAGCATATCTAGTTTGCAAGCCTAATCTTGGGGCTCGGGGGGTCCACCTTACATAAGCCAGCTATACAACGTGCTCGGAGGGGTCACTCATCATATGTAACCCTATCACGTGAGTTCAATAGAAGGATTTTTTTTATATCTAAAATTTACAGAAATAAATATACATAAGGGACTATTTAAAATAGTTTTGGAAAAAATTTACAGATTTGTATAGAAAAGGGGTACATTTTATTAATGAAATTTTTTACAGATAAGGGACTTTAAATATAGGCCTTGAACGCACGTGATATAGAGGGTTTATACATAGTGACCCCCCCGAGACAACGTGCATTCGAAAAGGTATTTAAAAAGCCCCTCTGTAACCACATTTTATCTATTTATATACCCCTACTATGAATTTTTGGATCAATAATTATATCCCTTCAATAAATTTAAAATTTTAGAAGCCTATATTTTTTGCCCTCCTCTTGTACATTTCAGTGTAAGTTGAAACAGATGCTACTTTTGAGAAATTGTATTATATACTTGAATAAAACCATTTAAATTGTATGTTGACGAGATGCATGCTTTACATCCATACTAGTACCTAATAGAACATATTTTCAACTTTTGATCTTTTCAATTCTCAAATTCTCATGTATTTACTCCACCTTATCCAATTTTGTTTCCCTTGCATGCTCCCAAACTATCACTATCTACTAGAGATTTGCATGAAGTAACTTGAATTGAACTATGAATAAAATGGCACAAACTTATAAGAAGATGGCTTGAACTTTAACCTTGTGTTAATCTAATGGGAGTTTTTATATTAAATATGATGCATGTAGTACCAATATGTTGATGTAGTGCAAGTGTTTATATTCAATATGATGCATGCACTAGCATCATGTTGCCTATATGCCACTCTCTATATTAGGAAAAGATAGTGTTTATCATCTCATCATAAAGGCATGCAACTTAATCATGTTAAGTGCACAAAGTTATTAAGCTTATTATCACTCAATCCGTATCTTTTTCTCAATTTATGTCGCTTTACTTTTCTTTAAGTTACATGCTTTCATATTTATGTATTTGCATCACTTTTTTCTAAATTTTTGAATATCCTAACTTCCAAACCATATGCTAGATGCATATGATATAAAAGGAAAATTTGTAGAATGATGAAATATTATAGCTTCTTTATTGAATTTAGATCTTAATTATTAATGCATCTGACAATTTTTCAGTTTGGAAAGCACCCTTTATTCCATTTCGACTATATTTCAATTCAAACTTTTGAAGGACCCATGCTTCCCCTCACAATTTTGAGACCATATGTAAATAAAATAATGAGCTGTTTTGGCAGATAGAATTGGAATGCGTGGATCTTTAAGGGAAGCCATAGACCACCTGCACATTGGATGCATAGTTTTTTGGATATAGTCTATTCTTCGTTTAGTAGTCCTTTAGAGTTTTATAATCCATCTTTTGCTGCACAATATGGAATTTCACACGAAGGTTTAGTTAGAGATTTGGGATGTTTCAAGCTTCGATGAGATCCATATCACACTTGCATTGATTGCACAATTTGGTAGATAAATTCTATTTTGTAGATGCTGAATTTGATATTTAGACTCTAGCACACAACCGAGGGTCACAAGCTATAGCCAAATTTCATCAAAAGTACCAAATGAAAAGGTAGAGTTGAATCCAAAGTACAAGCATATTGATATCTAAAAATAGATACAAGTTACAACCAAGACTTGTCATCAAGAGTTTAATCAAAACCTTAGACTTAGACGTGGCAAAAAATCAGCTAGAGATAGCTAGACTAAAGGTTGTTACATAGACTTCTCCTCCTCATTGATGGATCCTTGAATGACCTCAGCTGGATAACATGGAGGATGTGGAATTGTCTTGTTTATAGTGTAAAGATTATAGCCAAGGGAGGGCCCTAAAATAGGCCACTTGGCTTCCAAATTTGACCCTCCATCCAGTATTTCCCTGTTTATTCACCAATAAGAATTAAGAATTTTGCATGATTAATGTTAGATAAAGCTAGAAAACGTTTGCACTCAAGTTTATCTAAATTACTTGACTTACAAAAAATATAGAATTATATCTCAAGAAAAGTTTGTATTCCAGTTTATATTAAGGTATTTGACTTACAAAAAATGTAGAATTTTGCCTCAAGAACTAGCCCAACTCCTTATGTGATACGTATGACGTATCATTATCTGAAACCAAAATTAGCCAAGGATGATCCTTAGATGATCTAGCTCATTATAAGACATTTTGGAAAGTTTCACCTTGCATGAAAAATGCAAAGTAAACTTACCTAGCACTTTTCAAGAAGTCATTAAAAACTTTGTAGTCATTCTCATCTAGTTGGTACTTGTCTATTCTTACAATATATGTCAAATTTGCTAATGCAATAATTGTTTCAATGTCCACCATGTTTAAGTTTGTCAAATCATAAGTAAACATTTGTGCTCCTTTTGCCCTTTGATACCATCCAAGCTAAACTTCCAAACCTTAGGGCCTATCTGCTAAATCAAAGCCACGCTTATAACCCATGTACCTCCCTCCGACTTTCTTCCTCATCTTTCGAACTCTTCCTAAGTACCATGTACCATGAGTTGCATCCATCTTCCTCGTGATTGTAGCTTTGCCATTTCTTTTCATGTGTTGATTTCCTTGTCCTTTTGTTTCATCATGAAAGTATACAGCACAGTCACAACCTATGCCAAATAAATTTCCATTTGATGATTGTGCTTTTGCTTCATGGTTGAAGTAAACACCTTGCTTTACCCTTGTGAGTCTATCTTTTGACAAGGTTGGACATCCATTGAGTTGGCTCACCAATGTTGACTTGAAAATAAACTTTCTGTCCACCTCTACAATGGGGCTAATGTTTTTCTTTGGGGGGCGTGTTTCTTGTTTCCTTCAAAATGTCATCAATTTCATGTCTAATCTCACTAAGTGCAATAACCTCTTCACTTTCATTGCTATTCTCGTCCATAGATTCTTCTTCACCACATGGCTCCACAAAGTCATCATTCTCATCAGCTTCTCCCATTTCAGCATCTAGCTTACACCATGTAGACCCTGCATCCAGCCAAGGTTGAAACCACCATTTCAAGTCTTCAGCCTTGCTAGGTTTCAAATCCAAAGACTCGCATAGTATGTGAGCTTGTTGTAAGCCCTCCTTCAATGCATCAATCATGTTTTTATCAAAAGAAAGACTCTCATAGTCACCTAGATTTTCTTCAATCATCCCTTCGTGTTTGTTCAAATGTTTCCATATATGCTCTTACTTTTTATGAGCCCTAGAGAAAGTTAGACCATTTTGAGCACACTCATGCATGGCAATTTTATTCAAGCTACCAATGCTATGTAGAAGATCTCCAAGATCAAATGCTCTTTCTTGCCCAATCATGCCTCCAACTTTACTAAAATAGGTTTCAGCAGCATCAAAACTGGTAAGATGTAGTGGACACTTCAGATTAGGATAAAAATCTTGAAACATCTTTATGAGAAATACAACAAAATGACAAGAAAGTATGCAGTCCGTATAAGCCTCCTTACTGATGAAATTTTTCTTCAAGGTGTAGGTTGGATGGTGATGAATCCATAGTCACCAAATTTTGAAAAAGAAAACTACCTTGGCTACAAGCACCACACGCTCCTTCAAGATCAAATATGGTGACAAGAAAATATCAATATAATCAGCAACAATCATCAAATAGGCCTGAATCCCCTTCATACTTCTTTCTTTTTTTTGAAGTTTTCTCAAACATTTTTGTACTTGTCTACTTGCAATCCTTTGAGTTGCTCCCCAATTTTGTCGATCATTTCTTTGAATATCTCCATCTCGTAGCTTGTGCTCCTCAATTGAAAAAGAATTGTAAATAATAGATACATGATTTAGTGTGATCCAGACACATCCAATTGCTAGTTGTCGAGTAGGACTATCAAGTGGGCTTGTAAGTTTCTTTCCATAGTGTAAAAAGTCTTGATCATGAAGGCCATACACATTTCCTCCTACAATTTTTGCTCTCAAATTCCATCCACACCAATTGATAGCAAAAGGTTGCTCGCTTTTCTCCAAATAGTCTTCAAGCATCAACTTTTGTCTTCTACTATCTCCATCTGAAGCATGTCCAATTATGGGTCCAACTTTATCTTTCAGATTTGCATTCCACATGGTCTCCAAAATATTCCATTGGTTCCTTACAAAATCACTATCAAAACGATTGCATGTGCAATGCACAATCAAAGCCAATCATGGAAGAAGATCATGAAGAGTGTTAAGATCATGAAGAGGGTTAACAATCAAAAGTCTCATAATGACCTATGATATGATTTTGAAAGGCATCTATAATATTCGAGTATCCTTGTGAGCCTTCACCAACAACAATGGAGTCATTTGATGAGCATTGATGATATTCTCCTTTCTTTCCACAAAACCCAATAAGAGTGTCATCTTTTGCATTCCATCTACACAACACTATTATAGAGTTTAATAACTTCCTCATCTTTTTGAGAGATTTCCAAACATAGCAATTATAAATATCTTGATGATATAGATAAAAGTAGAATGCATAGAGAGCTAAAATTACCTTATTCGATGCTTAATGGTTGTCTCAACTTCCACTATGATAACTGGAACTATAGAAATGACTCCATATCTTTTTTTTGCATCCATATAAATCTTCCCAACAGCATCGAATATGTATTCATGCTCACCACAAATAAATTCAATTGCTTTTCTTCCTTGCCTTTTGGTGGTAGACAAAGATGGACCTCCAAGGTTTATACTCAAGAAGTCATGTAGACGTGGACCACCCCATAGTTTAATAACTTCATATATGGTTTTTGTAGAGTCACTAAACCTGTGTCCTTGCTTTGATCGTAACATGTTTTGTGCCACTTCTTGAAAAAACTCCCACAAGTCTGATTTTCCACCAAACTTTCCTTGTCTATGAGCTTCAATTATGTTGTTACAAAAGCGTCAAACATCTTTCCTATTTATACATTCAAAACTTGATTCTTTCAAATTTTTGACTCTGATTGACAACATTACAATTTTTTATGTTGCCCACCACAGCCTTCTTTTTTCTTCATTCAAACTTTTCCTACACTAAAAAGTGGCATTTTTTAGCTCTTCAATTGTTAGGTAGTCTACCCGCCTTCCTTTGCCTCTTTTCCTGGTTCCTCTCTTCTGAACGGCAAGATTCTCCCTATATAATCTCATACAAAAATTAGAACAACCTGAAATTTTCTTACAGTGTTCACATGAGAAACCTTGAAATGGATCTCCAATGATTGATATACGAAGACAATTTATGTGCCTGAAGCATCCATCTATCTTGTATTCCATATTCCCATCATGTAAAGTGGCCTTTGTATATGGTTCACAAAACCATTCATGCCCCATTTTTTGATCCATAAAAAATGACTTTAGTATTAATTTCACAACCATTGACATGAACATTAGCTTGCCATAATCCCCAACATAACAAATTTATATTTGATGATGAAGATAAGAATGACTCAGTCAAGGAATCAAAAAGAGATTCTATCTCACCACATTTTGGTTGCAACACTTTAAACTCCTTTGTTTGTACAAGGAACCTTCCCAATGATGTTTGTCAAAAAGCTTCCTAGGTCAGCCAACAACCCTTGATAATACTAGACATGGCTCCATTGATTTCTTGCTGGAAGAAGTGATGTGAGCTTTTCCTTTGATATGTTCTGATAAAATTGTTTGTAGATCTGAACCTCGAGGGCACAAAAACAACCATTTTCCATCATATTCACATGCCACTCTTACATCATTTTTATCCTTGTAGTCATTCAAAGTTGCTTCAACTATCTCAAACTTTGCTCCATACTCGATAATGAAAATTTTCAGAAGAATATTTTTTTGACCGTATTTATGAAAATTCTAATAAAAGAAAGAATCTTGTCATATCTAAATGCTTCTAGTGGAGATTACCTTCATGAGAATTATTGAAAGTGTGCATTTCCTCAATAGCATCAAGAATTATTGTTGCATCATCAACATCATCTTGAGTGTCCTTCATGCTATCTTTTCGAAGAGGTGCTTCTTCAGTGATAAATCCTCGATTGGCAGCATATCTTTTTTTATGTTTCTAGCTTTCTAGAATATGGGTTCTTAGAAAATTAGACAAGAAAGTGTAAGCTGATTGCTTGCCTTCAATGGACCCTGATCCATACGGCATTCCACATTCTTCACACCAAATTCGAACTTTAGGCTTTCCATTAAGATCCTCTGTGAGGAGCTCAAATTTATCATCTTTAGGTGTCTTACGCTGCCTCAATTTTTTGCGAACTTTTTCACAATGACTATCCCAATCTTCAAGAATAGACGTTGCTAAAAGTTTACTCTTGTGCATGTTTAAACCATGATTACAAGAAACATGCTCACCTCCTTCATCAACATTTACAATATCAACTTCTTTATGAATATTATCTGATGTTCTGCAAACACGTTTTGATGGTGTGATCTCATCGACAATCGTACTTAGAGCCCTCTTTATACCAACACACCTATCCTCTTCAACATTCCAATGTTCTTCTTGTGTTGTATTTAGTATGCAACCTTCATCATCATTGTCATCTTTGATAACAAAATGAAAAGGAACATTAATGACTCCATCTTGCATAATCTCCTTACATATCATGCTATAGGTAGAGTCGCCAAGCACTCTAACATATCCCAAAAGCTTCTTCTCAGATGATCCATAGTCAAACACCTTTATGTGAGTCTTTGAAGCCATGATATGATCAATAGTATACCTAATCAAAATAAGAGAAAAATATAAATAAACTCATAACTCTTAAATTCTAAATGGTATGCCATAGTCTAAATCACGAATGAAAAAAGAGATAGATATTGAGTGCCCACTATGTCAAAACCATGGCCAAAAAAATTAATGAGCTAATTGCATTTATTGAAGATCAATATTCTAGCTCAAGAGGAGAGAAAAATAAAGTATTTTACAAATGCTATATCAAAACAAATAACCGTAGACCTTCTAATTCTTGCTTGTATCAACACAAATATTACATAAACATTATTAACGAGTCATTTGAAAGAATAAATTAAAAAAGTTGACATGTTTTTTATATACATAAATAGATCATGTACTAGAACGAAAACCATCAATCTTTGGAATATTATTTAGAAACTGTAGTGCTACAAAAGGTTACAATGCATCATGTCATAATGCACTTTCACATGTGACTTTGAATATAACTTCAAATGTATGAGTAAAATCTGTTGCAGTAGGTCTAGCTTTAGGAATAGGATTTCTCATTTCCTCTATTCTCTTCCACCAACGCTTTAAGTGATCCAACTTAGTTGCATCTTGGATGTGAACAAAGTACTTGTAAGCTAGCCGATATAACTTTTCCAATGAAAAGGTTGTAGCATAAATATCAGTTTCCTTGGAAAACTTTGCATATGGAAAAGTATACAACTCAGGGCCCAACCACTTTCTTCGCATGCATCGCTCTTTGAATTGAGGGTCACATCGATCCTTGCATCATTGACATATTTATCACTCTTGCTTAATCCCCAATCGATAATTCCTATGAAGACCTTATCAGACTCACTATCAAAGTGAAGCATAATGTTCGAAGGATGCAAGTCATTATGCAAAATATCTTTTCCATGCATGTATTTTAACGTCCCCATCAAAGTACCAGCTAGATTTACGGCATGAGTACAGACACGAGATAAATGGTCTAGCTCCTCTCCCACATAGACTGAGTTCATAGCATTTAACCTTGACCATTTGTCCAATGTCTCCCCATTCCAATACTGGTATACCAATCTTGGAGGATTTATCACATGAGCAATCATGCGAAAAAGTCCTCTATGAGGTAATTGGGCTTGCATTGTTTCCATATTTGGCATTAACTCTAGCATGGACCTTCTCTCTTCCCTTTCACTTGGCTTTTGAGATACCTTAAGTTTCTTAATGGCAAAGGTCTCTTTTGGATCAAAGCAGTCTACACCAATGATGTTACCTTTCGCCACTCTTCCATATGAGCCTTCACCTAGCACATAATCTTTCTCTTGTACATTACATCAATCTGTTGCTTCTCAAGAAAAAATAAAGATGGCATCTTCAATCCTGTGGGATTGACACATTCTTTTGAAGAACTAGCATTGAATGCTTCCCTCTTTGAACTCATAACTGCCTTCCACTTTAAGGAAAACCAATCAATCAACTCTTCTTTATTATTTGTATCTCTGGGATTGAATGTGCTTGTCCGCTTTTCATAAACGCTTTTAACTCTCCCTAGTTCTATGCGAATACTCACACAAAAATTATCTTGAAATTCATATTGCATATTCCATTGTGGATCTTCATTCTTCATCATGGTAATGACATCAGAGGAAAGTTCCACACAAAGCTTATCCATCCCTCTTTCCCCTAAGTCAAAATACTTTTCCAAATCTTCCTATGTTTTTGATAACAAGCTCATGCAAAGACACTTCGAGAATTATTTTCGCATTCCTTGAATCTATATTCATACAACACGCGTTTTTTATGACTCTTCATCTTGTCCATGTTACCTTCTGCACATAAAACAAAATTAGTTCCTTTTGTAAGATTCTCCTCTCTCTCTCTCTCTCTCTCTCTCTCTCTCTCTCTCTCTCTCTCTCTCTTATCCCTTCCTCTCTCTCTCACACACAACTAAACGGTTTGATTCTTGTGAGCATGTAGATGTATTTCCAATTATTGACTTGATTTTCTAAGCATTCTTCCAGGGGAATTGCAGACCATGTCAAGAGACCAGAGTGCTCCCAAGGCTAGATTGCTTACATACTATACATTGCACGACTTGATTCTGTAAGCATTTTGCTAGGGGAATTGCAGACCGTGTCAAGAGACCAGAGTGCTCCCGAGACTAGATTGCTTACATACTATACATTGCACGACTTGATTCTATAAACATTCTACCAGCGGAATTGCAGACCATGTCAAGAGACCAGAGTGCTCCTGAGGCTAGATTGCTTACAGACTATACATTGCATGACTTGATTCTATAAGCATTCTACCAAGGGAATTGCAGAGCGTGTCAAGAGACTGGAGTGCTCCCGAGACTAGATTGCTTACATACTATACATTGCATGACTTGATTCTATAAGCATTCTACCAGGGGAATTGCAAACTGTGTTAAGAGACCGGAGTGCTCCCGAGGCTAGATTGCTTACAGACTATACATTGCACGACTTGATTCTATAAGCATTCTACCAGGGGAATTGAAGACCGTGTCAAGAGACCTGAGTGCTCCTGAGGCTAGATTCCTTACAGACTATACATTGCACGATTTGATTCTATAAGCATTCTACTAGGGGAGTTGCAGACCATGTCAAGAGACCGGAGTGCTCCCGAGACTAGATTGCTTACATACTATACATTGCATGACTTGATTCTATAAGCATTCTACCAGGGGAATCGTAGACCGTGTCAAGAGACTGGAGTGCTCCTGAGGCTAGATTGCTTACAGACTATACATTGCATGACTTGATTCTGTAAGCATTCTACCAGGGGAATTGCATTCTACCAGGGGATAAAGACTAATATATATAGAATCCAATTCACATTTGCTTTTTTATGCACCATGTCATCTAATTAATCTCTTACATAAAGGAACTTTTACTTATATATATATATATATATATTATAGGAATAATGTAACACACTCTTCTAATTTCCTAGATGACCACCCCTTTTCCTAGATAGAGGTATATATCTTAACTAGAGAATAGGAATGCAACACATACACCTTATGTCCTAGGTGAAAGCCTCTTTTTCCTAGATAGAGGTATCGATTTCCTACATAGAAATGTAACACACTCATCTAATTTCCTAGATGACTGATAAGCTTGGAACTCTTTGTACAATCTTAGAATTTGAGAGGAGAGGCCCAAGATGACTAGGACAAGCAAGCATGCAACATAATATGTAGGTGGATGAATTCTAAACTCCTAGAGAGTGTATGTTAGACATGAAAGCTCAAGAAGGAGGTGAAAGGATGTAGAGGCAAGACAAAATTGTGTGAAAGCCTCATGGATCATTCGGATTTGGAAGGGGGGCATGAGGCAGAGGGGACCTCCGAAGTCAAAGGAGCATGATATGCATGATGGAATAAAAAACAGAAAACCTGAGCACATGCTAGTTTGTTCTTGTAGGGCTATGGGAATCGGGCATGTGCTTTGGAAGACCTTCATGGTCTCACTTTTTCCTAAAAACTCCTTTAAGAGAAATAAAAACCTTCATTTAAAAGTAAATGTAATAAGAAAAAAGAAAAAATACACCTAAAAGAAGACACATGCATTCCTTGCTTGGGTGGGAGCCCAAATTGAAGGCCACATTCTCGAGGGTTCTTCCAAGTCATCAATGAAGCAATGGTATGATATTATTGCTCTTGACCAAAAACCCTCATCCTTGAACTAATTGTTGGTGAGTGAACATTTTCCTTTCCATAGCTGCCTCATCTTCCCTTGGTACCTCCCAATCTTGGCCTCTCTAGGCTCTATCTCACTTCTTGAGGCTTGTCCTTCACTCTTTGTTGCGGAGTCAACATTTGCCTTCATCTTTCTTTGTGGTGGCTCCTCATCTCATACCTTGGCCATTTGGGCTCTCTCTCTTGCACTTTCTTTGTGGCTCCTCATATCAAGACCTTGGCCAACTCTAACACTTTCTTCACCCTCTTTCAGTCTTCTACTCGTCCTCTATCATGGGCTTTCACGAGTCTCCTTCTCCTCTTCCTCAGTCCTCTTCAACTTCCCTCACACCTCAACCTCCAACTCCTCCTTTCAACCTTACCGTTCCCATCACCCGCACCCTCCACAACCTTGGTGGTTGGAAATCAGCTTCCTTCATCTTCGGTACTTTTCCTTGTCCCACCATCTCTCTCCCTCTCAACCGCTACATTCTTAGACACCCCTTTGGTGCTTTTCTGAGAAGATCTAACTTCATGAGGAAATTTAAGATCATCTAAATTCATGCGGAAGCACGTAGTAACTGCATATTTTCCTGCAGAAAGCTGCAGCTAGGCCCGAAACATTATTTTCAGAGTAGTTTCAGAATTCGATTTGTTGACTGCCAGAATTGTTAATCTTCATTTTTAGACACCCCTTCCGTTCTAGTCTTTCCCTGAGAAGATCTACATTCATAAGGTGATTTGAAGGTCATAGCGGGAGCACAAAGCATATCTTCTTGTAGCAGAACATATTTTCCTACATGCTAGACCACACCCAGAATTCTTGACTGGAAGAATTGTTCATCTTCCCATCATCCCAGTCGTGCATATGTGCATGCTTTTCTTTGTTGCTCAGGTCATCAACTGAGAGCTCTGTCCATCAGTCTATTCTTTCTGTATATATGTTCGCAGTCTTCACTTTTGCAATTATCTCTCGATGCCTTATCACTCACGCCAGGTATTGTAATTGCAGCTATCGAGGCCGCTACAAGATTGGCCTTCTATTCTGTGCCAGAAACATGGTTCGCTCAATAGCTAGAAAATACAACATATTTTGCAATACTGAACCGTGCAATACGTTTCAACTTTCAACAGTCTCCACCATTTCCTTTGCCGAGACCCAGCTTTCATGGCTGTCATCAACAGTCTCCCCAATCGTCTTTGCCTTTGCCACCATGTCCAGACTCCATACGATGGCCATCGCAATGTCTCTTGCAAGCTCAAGGTGGAGTAAGGACTTTCCGCACTAGGGAGACGATGAAAAACGGTTGTGGATGAGCAAATTCAAGCAATCGATGGCACATTGGAGGCTCCATGTTGCTGTACTTTGGAGAGATGCTACGATGCCATAGTCTTGTAACATCCTATGTGATTGTAATTCTGAGTGGCCGCCATATTGGCAAAGCTCCTCAAGGCTCACACTCAGATTTGCAGGTGGTGGTGATTTGTAAATTGGTGATCCCTACAGATGGGCAGTGGGCTGCAACTTTTGCTCAATGCTGACTCGAGAGTCCCCACTTCATGTGCTATAATATTCATAGCACCAAGCTACTAGAGCTTGGCATCCCTTGTAGATCAATGATCGATCATAGTTCACAAGGCATATTCTTTGAAACTTGGCCGAGTGTCTCTACGATGAGTCTAGAGCCTTTTACGCAGCGAAGTTTGAAGTTTGAACTTTGGGAGATGAGCATTAAGCAAGGGACAAGCAAGTTCTACAGTCTACCTAGTACCTATAATTAATGATTTGACAGTTCTGAGAACTCTAGAGTTGGCTGTCCTATACGCATATTTGTTGAAGCAACTAGAAATGAAACATTCAAACTTCAAAGAACTGCACAGTGCAAGCTTCAAAATACCTGGCGAGATAGTTGAAAGTTGATACTTGAATGCTTGGAAGTTGGGAGTCGGGAGTTGGGAGTCTGGAATCCGAATTTGCAAGCTTGTAGAACCTTGTACTTACTACTATCTACTAATGTAGCAGCTCTAGACTCTGGAGTACGAGTGTGGAGAATCGAGAATCGAGATACTATGACTCTTGAGACTTGAGTTTGGGAGTTTGCGGCTGCATTTCGAATAGTGAAAGCTTCAAGAAAGGTCACATCGAGTCTTGGAGTTTGCAACTTTCCACAGTGCGGCTGAGCAAGAAAGTTTTTGGTAGCCAGTAGCCCTAACTTCTAAGAGAAGATAGGGTCATAGGTGGCTTGATCTACGGCTACCACTCAATTAGATCTACGGCTATCAATCGATCTACTATTTAGACTTTAAATATTATCTATATTATATTATATAATGATTAATTTTTAAAGTCCCTACTTAAACTAAACCGGTATTCTAAAGGGACCTTTAATCATAGCCTAGATTTTCAAGGTGAACATTTCAAATACCTTTAAAATACATTTTGCCATAAAATTTAGCCTTTATAAATAACCTCCTTGGCACAACTTATGCCGGTTTTTCCCAAATTTAACCGGTGCAAAATACACTAAAGGGAGGTTTTTTTCTAGCACTCATGTGTAGGATAGGAAAAACCCATTTTCCTGCGCTTCCTCATTTCCCCCCTCCATTTTCAGGGATAAAATTGGCTCCATTTCACCATGGTTAAGAAAACATATGGTTAAAGTTACATTCGTGGGTGAGTATGGTCAACCGTGCAATGAAAAGCCCTCACTCATGGGATAGGCTACATGTGTACACACACTTGGGAGGGCAAGTAATTTCTACTTTTGTTGGCAAGCCAATTAACCTAATAACTTTATAACATCTTTTCCAAGCCAAAATCTATCATGGTTTCCTTAGTTATTAGATTCACCTCCGTTAATCCATAGTGTATTAAGGTATCTATAATGGTGTCCTTCAATGCACATCTTCACTTCGATAGTTCCAGGGTCATCGTCTCTCATAGATTGTCCCAAGACTTACACATAGTGGTCACATGACTTCCTTCCTATCACAAATTCTGAATGAAGGTCTTTATTAAGAAATTAACTATTCAAATAGCGGTCACACGGTTGCAATATTAAAAAGACACATGTATATTACAATACTGTAGACACTAGAATAAATTAGTAAACCTATAGTAAAGAGAGAATGATTTAATGATATATTTGTTTTATATTATGAAAGATTGTTTGTTGGATCTACAACATTGGGACTCCATGTAGCCTTCCATTACTCCATTTGTGATTCAATCCTCTGATAGATAGTCTCTTTGTCTTTTGGGTGATTGGGCAATTGTGCAAACTTGTGTGCAAAGCAAAGTGTACTAGAAAGATAGAGTGAATATTTACAAATGCCAAAAGAGAAGTGCAACAAATGACAAGTCCACTTAGAGAAAGATTGGTTCTATACAATAGAGACAACAGACCAACTAGATATAATAAACCTTGGCTACACTCAACACACTCCTCTACAATATCCCCATAATGCCACTATAGGACTCAGAATCCTAAATATACTATCGTGAAATGGAATTAGGTGGAAAGTACTACCCACCTCCTTTATAACAATAAAGGGCTTTGACATTTGCATGTTTACTGTCATGCCTTCTTCATTTGGCTCTAACATCCCACCACCTCTTCCTTGGATTTTATGCTCCTTGCCATGCTGCACCTTAACTATTCTTGAAAGGGGCTCTACAAAGTGATGTTGATGGCTGTCTTTATGGAGTTAGTGCATACACAGAGGTAGGCATACATAGACATAGGCATACATAGATAGAAAAGAGGGGATGGAGTGGATTGTTGGAGTGTGCAAACCGAAATTCGGGATCATTTGAAAAATTCGTGCAATACTTACCTTCATGTCATCGATCCATACTCCCAGCCTTCCCATGTGTAGACCCACCAAAATCTGGGATCATTTGATAAAGTTCATGTATCAGTAGTCTTTCTTACACAAAAAACTCCTCCTATGTAGGTAATTGCAATACAAAAGATACATTCTTGCTAATTTCCAAATATACGAAACAGAGAATCCCCTTAATTATCCATATAAAAATATATATTTCTTGGAAGAGACCATATTTCCTATATAGAAAATAGAAAATTCATTTGATTCTCCATATGGGATGTCACATTTCCTAGATAGCATTGAGTTATCTATATGTGAAATACAATTTGCTTTGAAAAAAAGAGGTCATTTCCTAGATAGAAAACATATAATCCACTTGATTCTCCATATTACATGACAAATTTCCTCGATGGCATTGGTTGTCTATATAGGAAAAAGATTTTCCTAGATGAAGAGGAGAAAATCCCTCTTTTTATCTAGGAAATATGCTCAAATTTCCTAGTTCAACACCAAATTCCTATATAGGCATTAGTCTAAAGTTCCTTGTGTGCATGTAGCCTCACGTCCAATTTCAAAAATCTTGAATACTACACTATCACCTTCTAAATACTTAGTGTGCCTATTACATAAGGTACATAATATAGAAGTAACAACAGATTAATAGAATACTTATGTTTGCACTGAGCCATGAAAGCCTACAATCAAGTTAACAAACCAACAATAGTTGTCTTCAAGGTCCCAAACCACCAGACTCCAATGTTCCCTACACGAATAATTAAGAACCATTATAACACCATATTAGAGAATTTGGGAAATTCCTGATAATTTGGGAACTTTTGAGGGGTTGTAATTATGTAACATTCAATGTTTTTCATTGATTTTTCCCATAGATTTGGGAGTCCATCCAAATCTTGCAAATGTGCATGGTTTGCATCAACATAAATAAAATGTCAAATGTTGAGGTTTCGACCAATGCATGGTATTTTTTGAGGGGTTACAATTACAATGCATTGAGTGGACTCCATTGACTTTCTCCCTGGATTTGGCTGTGTATATGAAATTCACAATTTGGAGTGTGCCTGTTCTGCATTAGCCGAGAAAAAAACATCATATGTTTGAGTTTAATGAAGCATTTTTTGCCTCTTCTCAAAAAAAGGTGGTGTTCAAAAACACCATTTTAGTTTAGTTGGAGAAAAAGTAAGAATGCAACACTAGTCCTTGATCTTTTGTCAAGTGTGCAAAACTTGCAACCACAAAGCAATGGTCTGCAAAAAAAAAGATAAAGAAAAAAGATCAATGTCATACCTTCCAAATATTTGTCAGTATTCAAATATATTATTCTTGTGCAAGGAAAAAAAAGTCATGCTTTTCAAGTACCTTCACTCCATTGTGGAGTCAGCATCAGAGTCAGAATCTGTTCTATGAGCCAAATTGGATAAAGCTCGCTTGCATGCAATGGTTGGTATCTTCACCTTGATGGGGAGGTTGCTGCTCTTCGAGGAAACCTTCTTTGAGAGGTTACATTTTGGAACCCATGACCATACAATAGCATCAACAGATTCCCAACGTGGAGGATCACCTTTATTGCACATCCAAATCTTGTTCCAACAATCTGCATACACCTCCTCAATTTCTGCATTGTGTCTTTTGCATATAGGTGCCCAATATTGTATGAAAACCTTCTTGAAATTTTTAGATTTATTATCCTTTTGTACATCAGTTTGAGCAATGCCTAGCCAAATTGGGTAAATTTTTTCTGCTGGTCGGACCAAAAGAAAGTGTCCTTTTTGTACATCAACCATTGGATCAAATGATTGTTTTGGCTTTTTCCTTTGAGGTCCACAGTAATGATCATTCAACTCTTCAATTCCTTGAAACTCATCGTTTTCATTATCAAATACTTGCACACAATCAATATGTTGCGTCTTTGGCCAAAATCTCTCGTACATGCCCTCTACACTATTGTTTGGTTTATCAAGCTCATCAATCATGTTCTTCCAGTACTTCACTACTGGCTTGTAAAACTTTGTGAAAGATGCATCTGGACCTTGCAAGTGTGCCCATTTTTCCCAAAAGCGTACATACTCCTTGATACCAACTATCACATCTAAGTGATCCTTCACATACTTGAACATGGTTACATAAGGCGGCTCTCCACTTGGTAGCATTGGATGACCATCCGGATGTCTCTTCCACAACTCAATGCCACCTTCACTTGGTTGCCAATCTAATGATCGTGGATGCACTTTATATTGCATGATAGGAACTTCATTTCGCATAAAGAACCGAAATTGGAGAGGCTTTGAGTGTCCCACTAAAGAATCTTTCCCATCGCATAGGCATCCATCAACATAGCTCTTGAAATCAGGGACTTCCGTTACCAAAAATGGCGTTGGAGAAGACTCCTCACATTGTCTAAAAGTATCCATGAGATGTGCAAATGTCAATGTTTGGCTAGTTCTTAACCTCTCTGAAAACCTGCTAAACATTGCATCAATATCCTCATGTGTATGCCCAACCATCAAGAATCCCAATTGAATTGACTTGAAAATCCCTCAAGCAACAAGTAATGATAGGTATGCAAACAAGTACCTATTCTTGTTTTCAGAACCACAATTATCCAACTGCAACAATAGGTGTTCGGGTAGTTTCTTATAAGGATTTTCTTGATGGGAACTTCCAAGTCCAAGGTCTTTGAATGTTCCACCCACTGCTCCAAGATGAAGTTGTTGCTTGCCATTAGAAACATAGTGAGAATCCAATGCTTCTCTTGAGGTTAGTGCATTTAGCAGAGCGTTGTCAGACCTGGGCATCCCATCATGTACTAAATCTCCAAGTGCATGGTTATCAAATCTTTCAAGATTTCTCAAACACAAAGCCAATGAACCAATCGTGAAGTTAGGATCCGACGGCCACAAGGATAAAGAAAAGTGACCATAATGTCCTTGACCATGTCCATGTGTTATCATGCCAGTCAAAGCCACTGGGAGCTGAAAGGACTTGTCTGTGTCCTTTGAATGATTGCGTAATCTAGGGATGGCTGTCTTCTTTTGGTCCATCTTATCATGGATAATGCACAAGTATGTCTGAGGATACATTTCAGAAAATCTGCGCCAAGTGTAGTACACATTTCTACAACTTTTTTGTTGTAACATGTGTTTTCTTCTATCTTCCATCAACTTATTACGTTCATTTTGGCATTTTGTCGCTGCAAGCTGAGCCTTGATTGCACTACATAAACCACACTTAGAGAATTCACTTGTTTTTGACAAAGTTACATGCTTGAATTCAGAGTTCCATATGCGGTTGAATGTGGAAGTTGACATCTCTTTACAACCCAAACTATGCTTTAATTGCATGTTAACTTCATAGAGAATATCAACCTGCTTGTATACATCCGGTATCACCAACTGTGTTTCCCTTGATCCATCCTGAAGTGTTCTACTTTTGTGTGGCATACGCTCAGAATTGTTATCCACAAAATCTTGGATTATGGCTCTACCCAGTTCTGTGTGGTCCCAACCTCTCCGCACGATTCCTTTATTACCATGTATGCACCTTCGTATACCAATTTCAAATTGCTCCCTGTATCGATAAAATGTTGTTTTTGGAATACCATGCATTTCATACCATGCTCTACAACAAACTTGAATACCATTCAATGAAAAGACATATTTGAACTGCCCATTGTCATCTTTTCGACAAGCAACCCCAAGAGTGTCATATACATAATTGGTGCGAGCCTCCAAACTTTGGCCCCAATACTCTATGCGTAATTTGGATATCATTTGACGATCGGCAAATTGACAACAATTTTGTTTACAACAATCAATCATCGATACTTTTATGACTGCATCCCTTGTGAGTCTAGATGATGCTAATGGCATGCCATGTTTTTTAGCTTTTCTCTTTATCATGCAATAACGCCTCTTTTTTGTGGATTTTTCCATTGGGTCCTCATCTTCCATGTGCTTTTTCCCAAAACCACTTGAAGAATTCATGGTGTCATCGATTCTTAATGAAGTTCCATCTAAAAAGGTTATTTGTGCAATGGGCCATTGTATTAAGTGGATGGTATCGATGCTTGATATATCACTATGATACTTTTCAATTCCCACACCTAGATTACCTTCACCAAGCATCTCAAAATTTATAGGTTCAAATGGGTAGACATACAAAACAACACCCTCTGCAATGCTCTTGGTTTTCTGCTCATCCCATATTAAGACTTTCTTGTCCTTCCATGATTCTCGAATGGAAAACTCATCATATTCACATAGAGGTTCAACGTCAATGGTATCTGATGTTATATCATTCATTGGTACAATAGCTCCATTGACATTGTCCACACAACTCATTGATCGTGCTTTCCAACAAACAACACTACCCAAAGCCTCATAGACTAAGAATGCATCCATTGTAGGAAATGGAAGAAGTGCACTTTCATCCATACAAATATCGATCGCCACTGATACATTGTTTTCCCCCAAGGGCACACCTTGGCACATGTCATCATGTGATGTAGAGAATATTGTCCCAATGGCAACAATCTTTCCACTGACAAGCAAGTTGACTTTAACCCCCACTTTCAATGTGGCACCTGCATAGTACATAGCATTTGTTATAGTTCAATATTGATATCTGATGGTGTGACTTAGGATGAAAATGCTTTACAAGATTTCATTGCAAGACCAAATCTTCCTAAACCTTGGTGCTTTGAATTTTAGGCAGCAAAATTTGGCTACATGGCCAAATCTTCACAAACCATGGTGCTTTGAAATGGAGATAGCAAGATTTGTCCACACAAACAAATCTCCTGAGACGCTGGTGCTTTCAAGAAGCCATCAAGATTTATCCACACATCCAAATCTACTTAGACCTTGGTGCTTTGAAAGAAGCCCACAAGATTTGGCCACATGGTCAAATCTCCCCAGACCCTGGTGCTTTGAAAGGAGCCAAAAAGATTTGGCCACATGGCCAAATCTCCTAAGACAGTAGTGCTTTGAAAGAAGCAATAAGATTTGGCCATGCGGCCATATCTGCTTAGACCTTGGTGCTTTCAAAGAAGCTAGCAAGATTTGGATGCACGGCCAAATCCTTCGAGACCTTGGTGACTTCTTTCAAAGCACTAAGAAGATTTGTTTGTGGCATTCTTTCAAACTTGGGGAGATTTGGTCATGTGGCCAAATCTTGTAGGCTTCTTTCAAAGCACTAGGGTATGGAGAGTTTTGGCCGTGCAACCTCCTCTTGCATGCTTCTTTCAAATCACCAGGTTCTGGGGGATTTGGCCATGTGGCCAAATCTTTCAAAGCATTAGGGTTTGGGAAGAATTTGCCGTGCTGCCAAATGTTGCTAGCTTCTTTGAAATCACTAGGAAGATTTGGCCACATGGCCAAATCTTCTTTCAAATCACTAGGAAGATTTGGCCACATGGACAAATCTTCAAACGTTAAATTTAAAAATTGAAAATCCAGATTTTAAAATTTAAAATTTAAAGTTCGAAATTCAAAATTCAAAATTCAAAATTTAAAATAAAAAATTCAAATTTCAAGTTTCAAGTTTCAAATTTTGAAATTCAAATCTAGAGATCCTACTTTCAAAAAAATCGTACATGCTTTTCATGATTCACACTATTACACTTTAAAATCATACTATTACTTTAAAAGCAAACTAGAAAATCTAAAACTATTAAAAAACCAAAACTTTAAAAGGCAAAGCTAAACAAACCTTTTAAACCAAGCATAAAAAGTAAACCTATGAGAAGGAATTGAATTCGTCTTCATGGGGGATCAAGTGCTAGGCTCACCTTGTTCTCTCCCTTCCTAGATCTCCAATGTGTACGTAGGGTGGTTTGAGAGCTTTAGGACAACGTCTTAGATGGGGTAGTTCTTGAAAAACACTCCTCCACCCTTGCTTAGCTAATTGCAAGTAAAAAAGTTCAAAACTATGTCAAAATGAGAGGTCCCGGGAGGCTCCCCATCCCAGTTTTGTCCTAACAATGTGTACTTAACTATGTAAGTTTTAAACTTCCATTACCAATTCAACTCTCCATAGATCCCATACACAATAGTTGGATTAGAAAGAGGTCTTTTTTTTTTTTTTTTTTTTTTTTGGCTCTACAAGCTTTTGGGTGGATTGCTCCTTCCCCCCAAAACATGCTTTTTTGGGGGGATTGCTCCTTCTCTTCCCGCCCCTCCTATTTTTTGGGTTCCCTCCTGTTTTTGGGTTCCCGCCCCTCGTCGTCGTCTCCGCTTCTGCTCCTTCTCCAAGCCCCTCCTCGTCGTCCTCTTCTCTTCTGCTTCTCCTTCTCGCGATCTTCTGCTGCTCCTTCTCGCGATTCGTCGCCGCTCCTCGTCTGTTTTTGGGTTCCCGCCCCTCGTCGTCCTCTCCGCTTCTGCTCCTTCTCCAAGCCGCTCCTCGTCGTCGCCTTCTCTTCTGCTGCTCCTTCTCGCGATTCGTCGCCGCTCCTCGTCTCCTTCTCCAAGCCGCTCCTCATCGTCGTCTTCTCTTCTGCTCCTTCTCCTCCTTCTCGCGGCTCCGTGCTCCTCCTCGCGGTTCGTCGCTGCTCTTCTCACCCTGCTCAAGCCGCTCCTCATCCCTCCATCGCCTTCTCTTCTGCCCCTCCCCTCGTTCTCGTGGTTCCTCTTCTCCCCCGCTCACGCCGCTCCTCCTCCTCCTCCCCGCTCATGCTCCACTCTCCTCGTCCCTCCGCCATCTTCTTCCCGCTGCTGCTCCTCCTTCTCACGGTTCCTCTTCCGCTCATGCTTTGCTCTCCTCGTCCCTCCGACGGAAGCTTGCTCACGCTCCGCGTTACTCCTCTCCGTCCCTCTAGATCTTCCCTAATGAGGAGACACTGAGCAGCCGCTTCAGAAGGATCACCACCGAAGAGCTTGTAGAAGGACTACATTGATATGAAGGAGATAGGATTTGTTGCAAGACAAGAGATAGGATAGGAGCCAAAACGTGGAGTCTCAATCCGACACTGAGAATAACGAGAACACTGTCCACAATTGATTGAAATCCAAATAGCACAAGCTCACGAACAACAATGGCTACTCAATCATCCAAGTAAGAAAATGAAAGAAATCGAAAGTGTACCTAATTCTTGCATCTTCTCCATTTTTTCCATTTCGAAACACCACGATTTGAAAGAAAGAGTCTTGTAAAAGTAGGAATCTTGAAGTGTGATTTGAAAGTAGGGTCTTTATTATATGATTTGACTTTCAGATCTTGAAATTTGAAATTTGAATTTTGTATCTAAGATTCAAAATTTCAATTTTGAATTTTGAATTTTAAATTTTGAATCTAAGATTTTGAATTTTGAAATTTGAAATTTTCAGATTTGAAATTTGAATCTTAAGATTTGAATTTTGAATTTTAAATGGGGAGATTTGGCCATGCGGCTAAATCTTCTTGGCTTCTTTCAAAACATACAAGATTTGGCCGTACGGCCAAATCTTCCTAGACCTTGGTGATTTGAAGAAGCTATAAAGATTTGGCATCACAACTAAATCTTCCTAAACCTTGCTGCTTTGAAAAGATTTGTCCACATAGCCAAATCTTCCTAGACACTCATGATTAGAAAGAAGATAGCAAGATTTGGCCGCATGGCCAAATCTCCCTAGACCCTCGTGATTAGAAAGAAGCTAGCAAGATGGCCGCATGGCCAAATCTCTTTAGACCTAGGTGATTTAAAAGAAGCTAGAAAGATTTAGCATCACAACCAAATCTCCCCAAATCTTGCTGCTTTGAAAAGATTTGGCCGCACGGCCAAATCTCCCTAGACCCTTGTGATGAGAAAGAAGCTAGCTGCACAGTCAAATCTCCCTAAACCCTTGTGACTTATAAAAAGCTAGAAAGATTTCACATCGTAGCCAAGTCTCCCCAAACCTTTGTGCTTTGAAAACTTGGTGCTTTGAAAAGATTTGGCTGCACGGCCAAATCTCCCCAAACCTGGCGCTTTGAAAAGATTTGGCTGCATGGCCAAATCTTCCTAAACCTGTGCTTTGAAAAGAATTCGCCGCACGGCCAAATCTCCATAGACCCTTATGATTAGAAAGAAGCTAGCAAGATTTGACCACACACAAATCTCACCAAACCCTGGTGCTTTGAAAAGATTTGGCTGCACGGCCAAATCTCCATAGACCCTCGTGATTAGAAAGAAGCTAGCAAGATTTGGCCGCACGGCCAAATCTCCCTAAACCTGGTGCTTTGAAAAGATTTGGCTGCACGGCCAAATCTCCCTAAACCTGGTGCTTTGAAAAGAATTGGCCGCACGGCCAAATCTCCCTAAACCTGGTGCTTTGAAAAGAATTGGCCGCACGGCCAAATCTCCCTAAACCTGGTGCTTTGAAAAGAATTGGCCGCACGGCCAAATCTCCATAGAACCTTGTGATTGGAAAGAAGCTAGCAAGATTTGACCGCACGCAAATCTCCCCAAACCCTGGTGCTTTGAAAAGATTTGGCTGCACGGCCAAATCACCCTAAACCTGGTGCTTTGAAAAGAATTGGCCGCACGGCCAAATCTCCCTAAACTTGGTGCTTTGAAAAGAATTGGTTGCACGGCCAAATCTCCATAGAACCTTGTGATTGGAAAGAAGCTAGCAAGATTTGACCGCACGCAAATCTCCCCAATTCCTGGTGCTTTGAAAAGATTTGGCTGCGGCCAAATCTCCCTAAACCTGGTGCTTTGAAAAGAATTGGCCGCACGGCCAAATCTCCCTAAACCTGGTGCTTTGAAAAGAATTGGCTGCATGGCCAAATCTCCATAGACCCTTGTGATTGGAAAGAAGCTAGCAAGATTTGACTGCACACAAATCTCCCCAAACCCTGGTGCTTTGAAAAGATTTGGCTGCACGACCAAATCTCCATAGACCCTCGTGATTAGAAAGAAGCTAGCAAGATTTGGCCGCACGGCTAAATCTCCCTAAACCTAAGTGATTTAAAAGAAGCTAGAAAGATTTGACTGATTTGAAAGAAGCTAGCAAGATTTGGTTGCACAGCCAAATCTCTCCAGACCCTAGTGCTTTGAAAGAAGCCCACAAGATCTGGAAACAAGGCCAAATCTCCCCAAACTTTGGTGCTTTGAAAGAAGCCCATATGATTTGGCCACACATCCAAACCTCCCGTTCCAGTGCTTTAAAAGAAGCCCATAAGATTTGGCCGCATGGCCAAATCTCCCTAGAATCTGGTGCTTTCCAAATCTACTACTATGTCTAGTGTCCAATTCTAGATTCTATTTCAGATATGTTTATCGATAATGTGTTTTGTCTAACATAAAAGATTATAAAGATGATACTTTGTATATTGCTTGGATTTTTTTTACAGGAAAGACACAAATGTGAAGAAGGTTGAGAAAGTTATAAGTGGATTTGCAGAAAAAAGCATACCTTGGTACTTTGACATATATAGTATTGAGGGAGCACAGTTGACACGAGTTCACTTATTTGTTTTGTTACCTAATAAAAGTGCATACACTTGTGTTGGATCGGTACATCAAATCACTGAAGATGTGGTTGGAAAAGAGGGAGATATTGGATTGTTGATCATTATAAATCAAAATAAGAAGTTTCTCTTGGATCCCAGCGATTATGAAGCATCTCGTATGAAGTCTGATGTAGATGACAACATGCACTCAAGAGGCTGGATAAGTGTTGAATCAATTGATGGAAATGAAATTGACACAGTGACAACAATCATTGAATCATATCGCAAAGTTTCAGCAACATTAAAGAAGCGTAAGAGTGGGGAAGATAGTGGGGAAGGAACAAAGAAAGGAAAATCGACTGTGGTTCAAGCACCAGGTGGTAGCGGAGAAGGGGCAAAGAAAGGAAAGCTAACTATAGTTGATGTACCACAAGAAGGAACACCTCCAGAGGGTATGCTAGTAGTTGTGGAAAGAAGCAGTGGTAGTGAATTGGAGCCAAGTGGAAAGGTCATAGGAAAAAAAGGGCAAAAGAAACCATCAGGCTTGGTGGAATATGAAAAATACTACCCATTCGGGTTGCATGCAACATTTTCAATTCCAGTTACAAGATGTCAAAAAGCTCCTCCAAGCTATGTATATAGAGGGTTGAACAAAGAGCATGTGGAGAAGCTTGCTGCAGACTTCGGTTATAACTCTAGGCCTCCTGCTGCTGTAGCGGATTTAATGCCTTTCAATCCTGAAACAAAGCAGCCCCTGGAAAGGGTAGATAAAAAGGATTTAACCAAGTGCCACTACTGGATACTATCTGGACAACATTCAATATATGCTGCTAAAATATTCACATCTAATGATGATAACAGCACGGCCCAAAGAAAGAACTACTACCGCACCCGCCAGGCGAGGATTGTAGTGAATTGCCCCGTACGCTTTTGTGTGGAGATATCAAAGATGGCAAACTTGGAGTCTCAAAATATCTTGAGACAATCTCCATACATTGATATACTTAAGCAGGTGAGGGGACAATGGATTCTCTTTAACAGACCCAAGAAAGCACAACAAGGGCTTGCAAAAGGACATCCAGATCGTGAGAATTGGGATGTAAGTACAGATTTTAATTATGAATCATTTTTTACAAGTCGGTTTCATAATTATTACATTCTAATGGATTCATATATTTTGCAGGCTTTCATTGACACTGGCAAGGTAACATTGGGCAATAGCTTTGCCACGAAGGATGTACATATGATAATCACAAGCGATGCCATTTATGATGGTTGGATCTCCAACCTTGAGGATTACATTGCAGGCAAATATTCACAAGATGGAAAATGCCGTAGGCAACCCACAGTCTCAATGTTTAGATGCTTGCGTGGATTGAGTGATGATCAAATTGGTCAAATTCAAAATGACATTAAGGAAGGTAGAGTAGTCATAGCTAAAACAAAGACGGATGCCATGATTCTTGATATTGAAGGACGAGCTATGCAGATCAAGAGAGATGCTGCACTACAAGAAGAACTTTATATGTTTATATCCGCAGAACGGCCTTCTTTAATGTTAAAAAATTGGGATGAGTGCAGATTACATTTTAAAATTACTCCAGAATTGTATCATCGGATTCGTGGTTGCTCTGACTCATGGTTAAAAGTGAAGCTTCAACAGGGCAAGGAAACTCCACCATTGCCTGATGCTGCAAAGGGGTATCTGAGGTGGATTATGGGACAAAGTGAAGGTGCAAGTCATGGACCGAATTCCACCCGGCCTTGGAGGTTCTACACAGTCGGTTCAAACATGGAGGGAATGGAATTTATACATAATGTGTACCAAGAGCCAATGGCAATAGGGGTTGCCTTTTTGGATGTAATGTATGGACCAAGCAGAAGTAGAAATTGGAATGAGGATCGCTTTGAGTGTTTGTTGAAAAGCTTGATGACAATCGCTTCTCCCCCAGTGCAATTCCTTCTTGTGGTGTTCTTGACCATGGACCATGTATCATGTTTGAAGAATGCATTAAATAAGACATGCGGAAAATATAAAATACACTTCGGTTGCCTTAATTTTGAAACTGCAGATATCTTTGTCACTGGATCTATGGATGGCTTAATTGCCTGTGTATTGGTAAGCAAGGAAAAGCATTTCAATGATATTGAGCGCTATACCAATGCACAATGTAAGCCATCAATATATGTTGCAGATGAAAAATATGAAAAATCAAGTGGTGCAGAAGAATCAGGTGATGAGGATGATGATGACGACGATGATGATGATGAATTTGACATTGAATTGTCCTTGAAAAGAAAACGTTCAAGTATCATGAAAGACATGATCATGGGTTTCTGTCGAGAAGATGAGTATGTATTGGACTTGTTCTCTGAGGGGCTTGCTGCAATAGAGTCTCTTTCTTGTAAGAGGCGTGTTGTTTCAGTTGTTGAGACTTATGAGGAGTTGGCAAAGGTTGAAAGTATATGTTGCACGTATGCTTACAGTAATCATGAAATTCGACAATGGGCTGGCTTGCAAGAACCAATATTGGCAATAGAGGGGGTGCCAAAAGAAGATGATACAATTGAAGGTGGAGGGGATAAAGAAATTGATACCATACTAGGACAAAAAGAGCTTCAACCCTTCAATGAAGAGCAGCGTGAGCATTTACAAAAACACGCTTCAAAGTTTTGGGAAACAGAAGAGGAAGCAACAGGTCCTTGAAATTGTCCTTTTATATGGTGTTCGTGTTTTCCATATGTTATCTTGCTATATTCTCCATATGATGTATTAATTTTGTTCCAAAGATCTTTTAATATTTCTTGGAAATTTCTTCTATCTCATTGCCATAATTCAAACATTCATATGTATTCTTGAATATGTTTAATTTTCTATATTTCATGAAAAGATGTGTTTGCATGTTGTAATACCTTTGGAGTGTGATACACATCCAAATTTATTTACAAGTTCATAAATGTTAAAAAGTGTGTTGAGTCTTGATCGTGATGAATGAATTAGTGTAAATTGTTGTTTCCATCCTTATTCACTTCATATGAATGCTCAAATATGTTTTGGCTGCTTGGCCAAATATTTTCTTAGTGGGAACACTCGGGCAATGCTAGATAATGTTGGACTCCACTCTATCTATTACGCAAAGGTTTTTGGCATTGTAAGGATATGTAATTTTGGGGATTAAAATAACTTGAAAGGGTATAGATTCAACAACTTTAGGGGGTATACTAAGCATATGAACATGAATGCTTTCTTTATTTTAGTATTCCAATTTTGTTTTGAAAAAGAAAAACATGAATAGAAATTGCATTGAGAGCACACAACCTAAAGTTTGACAATTTGGTTTTCCATCTCAATCTTCAGTTTGTTTCTACTTATGAATTTCATTTCCTTGTTTATCAACAGATATTGGCCATCTCAATTTCACATCGCTAGAAGCATTGCCTGTACATGTGACACCTGATCCAATGATTCATTATGTGCCTAATTTGAACATTAGCATGCAAGTTCCAAGCTCAACATGGTTGATTGAAAATGTTGAGGATGCAATGTCTGCAGTTAATGTTCCATTGACAAATGTGAATGCAAGCTTAGAAGGTAAAGGAGAAGATGCAATGTCATTGTATGAAGCCAAGGTGCAGGAAGAAATCTTAGAAGGTAAAGGAGAAGACATAATGTCACGCTCAGAAATAATGTCAAAAGAGGTGATAACAAAAATAAGACTAGCAGTGATAATAGATTTGAAAGGGTTATTGCTCGAGCATTGTTTTTCAAAGTCAAATAAACATATGAGCTTGCACAATGGGAAGCATTGGCTTGTTCTCTGTCCTGGGTGTTTAGAGTTTCTACAATGGTTGCTCGATCACTACCATGTTGGCATTTGGTCCACTGGAGGAGAAAAGGGCATGGTGCAACACATGCTGGACACTTTGGAGCATCATGTTAACAGAAAGTTACATTTTTTCATGGTTTGGGGTGCGATGGCATGCCACAAGCATACAAAGAGTAGAATCATTCGACCAGATAGGATGAATGTGGAAGCGGAGTTTAAACCATTAATGAGAGTGTGGTGTTGTTTTAAAGAGGAATGCAAACCAGCAAGAACAGTGTTCATTGATGTTTCGCCTTACACGGGTTGTGTTAATCCAGCAGAAAATTGCATTTTCCCTACAAAATTTGATATAGATTGTGGTGATTCTATTTTGCTTCATGAGTTATTACCATACCTACAGATGCTAGATGATGCAGTAGATGTGCGCAGTGCCATCTCTTCTAACAGATTTGGTCAAGCTCCGATTGTCGAAGGGCATGATATGTTCTATTATTTTCAACCAGTGATCCTTGAATTCAAAGAAAAAAACAAAGAAGTTCTCGAAAGGATGAATGTCGAATCTCATATGTCTACTTGTAGTTCAAAAAAAGACACAGAGAAAGGTATTACTTCACCTATAACCAAAACTAGAGTGAGAGGGACTTGTCCTACTACAAGAAGTATGGTGCATGCTCAACATGTTACATTGAATGAAGAGGAAGAATGCATGCTAGGAAAAATTGCCAAAATGGGGCCATTGAAAGATAGTGAGGCAAAACGCTTTGCTATGGTTCTTGGATGCAAGGAAAGGGGAATCACTGCCGATGCTGCAAGGGCATTCTTAGCCAACTTGATTCGATTTTATTGTATAGACAACCCTTAGGGAATGTGAGTGATCTTGTTAATTAGAGTTGCAAACACAAATGCTCAACTAAAACATTTGTACCTACATTCTGATTTATATTTGGACACTATTTGGTTAGATTCGATTTTCAAAACATTATGTTTCAATTTGTTTTGTGAAAGAATTAATAGACGTTGAGTTAGTACCTTGTCCAAAAAATGCTATGTGCTTTATGATGTGAGTTTGTATTCCTCCACTAAAAGAATGATTCTTTGATTTTAAACATATGATAGGTGTTGCAGATTGTCCTGAAAAGTTGAAGAGCTATCTTATTACAAATTTTGATCCTGCATCCAATGGCTTATGGAAACATAAATTGCCCATACCCATTGAGCACGTGTTCGAAATGAATGGCATCCATTATGAAGTAAAGAAATCAACAATACCTGGGGCAGGATATGGTCTTTTTGTACATACGAGCATCAAGAAAAAACAAGATTTGATGGTATATAATGGTCCAAAGTATGATTATGATACTTGGAGATCTCTCCTCAAGTTTTTCCCAAGGATGAAGACTTATGGAATGTTTGAAGATCCATTCATTGAGCCATTGACAGATGTGAAATGTATTGTGGGAGATGTATTGTATGGAAACATTGCTGGATATATAAATAGCTCAATGTATTATAAAGAAAGAACAAATGTTATATTTGTATACATCCCTAAACTACCACCTTGGGCTCAAAAGTCACAAGGAAATTTGAGTGCCCATGGGTACATTACTGTGCAAACCATAAAGGATATCTCCTTCGGAGATGAGCTACTTTGTGAGTATGAATACTAGTATGGAATTGTTAATGATTATGTTAAACAATGTGGTGAAAAATTGGCTATGTGTCAATGGTTTTGATTATATTTAGTACAAGAAAGCAATTTAAAAAAAGGTTTTTATCAAGACCATGTCTCTGAGTTTCATGAGCTCTATTGTGATGGAGAGTTTCATGAGCTCTATTGTGATGGAACGGTGTTTTTGAACACCACATTTATATGATGGATGTCAAAGCTCTACCATAATCCTATTGCATATGTCAATACTGCAATTTATCAACATAGAAACATAAGCATTTGACATTAATTTTATACATCTAATATACCAAATAAAAATTGACAGTTGTTGCAAGTTTAATTTTATTTTTGAAGACCACATTTATATGATGGATGTCAAAGATCTATAACAACCCTATTGCATATATCAATACTCTAATTTAATTTACTCCAATGAATCTTCCTAACGCAACATCTATAAATTGGTTTTTCTTTGTGGTTTCAATGCATACAAAACAACAAACATCTTTCTTTCACTAGTAAATCAACAAGTGTTTTGGCCATGGAGCCATGTTCACATCTATTAAGGCCTTTTGCCATAGCAACATACAGAAGATTTTTGCTTGGGTTTCTAGGAATTGGGAAAGTATTGTGCATGGTCTAGTCTCCCCCAACATAATTGAAACTTGGGTCCTCAATGGAGCTAATGTTTCAATAAAAACCATCAAATTTTACTTTTGAAGTGACTATATTTTATTTCGTGGGAATTGGGATTTTCCCAAATTCTCTAATATAGTGTTTTATTATTTAACACAATGTTGCCAGTATAAGATGAAAATAAAGGTTGCCATGATACTTACATCTCGTGATATGCCATAAATAGGACTCGCATGCCATGTAAATGTAAAGGCTGTAACCATTTACAAACATCGGCTATCGTCTTTCTGCTATTGCTAAGTATACGAGAAAGGAGGGAATCCAACATATACACACGGTTTTGTACGACTCTACCAAATCGTGAGATAACTATACTGCACCAACAAATAAATGAATATTAGCTTATTAGATTTAATCAAAATATTGAATTATCAAGCAGAGAAAAAGTTTGTATCAAACCTGAGAATGGCCATCATAACGTTGTTATTGACCTCATTTGAAGCTCTAGAGAGGATTGAAATCTCCTCTCCCCCAAATTCAAGATACTGAGGTCTATGTTGAATCATAACCCTAATATTAAAAGAGCTTCCCAATTCTTCCAATGAAGCCATGTTTGTAGAGTTGAGGTCTTCTATCCCCTTTGACTCTTTGACGGCATTCATTTTGCACTCCTCTGAGCCATTATCTATTTGCCTTGTGGGAGGGTCCATAATGTCGCCCTTAATGATTGCTCGAATGGTACATGTTATAAATGCATAGAGATGCAAATCCGTATATGTTGACACTGTGGTGTCATTTTGTATCTCAAAAATTTGACCAAGTACCAAAAAGCAATTGTAGCCCACCCTCCATCCACAATGATAGATGTGGCTATCCTCTTGATGTGATACCTGACATGTTATATACTCTATTTGTTGTGCCAAGTCACATTTCCACATTACTGTGTCGATAGCACCTACTAACTTTCGAGCTGATCTGCACATCAAAACATATAACAATAGTGAATATGTGCATTGCATATCAATCTACATGTCAAGAAGTGACAATAAGTGTAGTCTATACTTACTCTAACACAGTGCCATGAACGAATGTCATTGAGTTGGCAAAGAAGCACTTCTTAGCAAAGATGTCCATGACTACCAGACTCCAATGTGAGCTGCATTATCAATAAAGAATAATTACTGTGTTTGAGACAATTCTAGCAATGCAATAGAAAAAACAAGTAGGGTTTGATGCTTACTTCTCATAATATGCTGTAAAAATAACTCGTGCCTTATTCATAGGAACATGCTTCAACCACTTGCAAACATCCTCTATGGTTTCTTCTTTGTTGCTAAGCACTTCCGAAATACGAGGATCGAGCATATATGAAACGCTTTGTATATTTTGCAGAAAATTTGCTATAACATTACTATATTTAAACAAAAGTATTAGCTTCTTGGGTTTAATCAAAATAAGCAAAGTATAAAGCCAAGGAAAAGGCTACATCAAACCTGAGGATGGTTGTAATGACTTTGACATTAACCTCTTCATTAGGATTCAAGAGGATTGAAATCTCTTCTTCACCAAATTCAAAAAAATGAGGTTGTTGTCGAATTAACAACATAGCAGTGAATGAACTTCCAATCTGCTCCAATAGATTCATATTTTCATGACTCATCTTATTGAGAGAGTAGTCTACATCGTATTCTTCTTCACTTTCTATGTCTTCTACATCCTCCTTCTGCTATAAAAATATAAAAAAGTTATGCGATGTACACATCCCAAATAAAGGCTTAAACAAGCAGATAAGGTTTCATACATGCTTTCATTAGAGTGAGTCTCTCCTCCTCTTGGAGCAAAAATTTAAAAAGTAAGGTTTCATACATGCTTTCATTAGAGTGAGTCTCTCCTCCTCTTGGAGGAAAAATTTAAAAAGTTATGAGATTTACACATCCCAAATAAAAATAAAGGTTTAAATAATCATAGAAGTATAAAGAAAGCATGCTTTCATTAGACTCAGTCTCTTCTCCTCTTGGAGGAAAATATAAAAAAGTTATGAGATTTACACATCCCAATTAAAGGCTTGAACAAGCATACAAGTATAAAGATAAGGTTTTATACATGCTGCAATGTAGTCATATTTTCAGGTTGTTTCCCAATGGTAGCAATTAGACGCTGAATACTCTCAGCCTGAAACACTAGCAGAGCGGCTTCTGTATATAATTCCATTTTGACTGGTAACTCCAAATCAAGAATCTCTCTAAGAAACAACATGCAGTTGTAGGCAACTCTCCACCCACAATTGTGCCCATCTTTTTGCTCCACTGGTAGACATCTTTTGAATTCTACTTGGTCTTGTTGCTCCGTGGTTGTTCTGATAGTAGATACTAGCCGATATGCAGCACTGTCCATCATGACATATTAAATATATTAATATGTCATGATCATAAGATACAAAATAAGAAAGTAACAAAAATATTAAGAGAATAATTACCTTGTGGAGTTGGCATGATAGCCTTCCATTGAATTCACAAACCACAAACGGTTGAGTTCAAGGTCCCAAGCGATCAGACTCCAATGTGAGCTACACGACCAGAATAAAAATGATTATTGTTTTACACAAACTTGCCAAAGAAATAGTAAAAATAAGAGTTGATACTTACTCCTCATGATAAGGCATAAAGATGACTCGCACCCCATCTAAATTCAAAGGGCTTAACCAGGTACAAACATCTTCTATAGTCTTTTGAGGAGAGCTAAGAATAGAAGAAAGGAGAGCATCGAGCATGTAGACACGATGCTGCACTGCACTAGGAAGCTGAGAAATAACTACACTGCACCAAGAAATAAACAAACGTTAGCTCATAGAATTGATTTGCATTCTGCACTAGGAAACTGATATATAACTACACTGTAAACAAATAAACAAATGTTAGCTCATTAAAGTAGCAACAAATAAACAAACGTTACTTGAGAATGGCCAGGATAACATTGTCATTAACCTCTTTTAAAGGATTGGAGAGGATTGAAACCTCCTCTCTACCAAAGCTCAAATACTGAGGTTCTCGTCTCAAAATGATCCTAACTTCAAATGAGCTCTCCATTTTATCCAATGCAGCTAAATTTGCAAAATGGGTCTCTGTCATAGCTTGTATTCTATGTTTGCGGTCATTCTGCTTTTCCATGGTGTCTTTAAAGCTCTTGTGCTCATGCGATTCTTCAATCAAATTTAGAGGTGGTTGCATTGCTGAAGTAGAAGGGAGTGCCTCCATATTGACTTCATCCATTTCTTCTCCCTCTATTGCCTATAAACAAATATGAGAGATTGAATTCATTATCTTTAAATTTAAATCTTATTTAAAAAATTGTATTTAGTTGAGAAATAGAGAGTTCATACTGCTAAGTATTTTGGTGCATATCTGTCGACATCCTTATCTCGCTGATTAATCTTTCCACATATGCAACCACCTGTTGTGGGATTTCTTTTCTCATGTAAGAGGTTACTATTTCTGACCCATCTTCATCCTTTTTAATCCACCTGTTTGCCCATAGCTTTACCGTGGGTATTGATAAAGAAGCTATATGCTTGACCACACTATAGTCAATGTTACAATGAGTAAGTGGAATTTGTTTCTCTGACAGCAAATACTTAATGGCACTATGCACTGCATCATGCCTCACCTGTACATTGATGCATTCTTCCATGCAGTGGTCTTTGTCTTTCTTTCCAAAAAACCATTCTTTCTTTAAAATGTTTTGTGCTGCCATGGATGCATACTTGTCAAGTAAGTACTTTATAGGCCTCCACATCCTTGCCGTCAACTCCTTCTTATCCATTACCTTTGACTTTCTAGAGATAAACAAAGGAGCTTCATAGGTCAACTGTCCATGCTCACAAGCAATGCACGTTTCAAGTATCTCATTGAACACTTCAACAGGACGAAATATGATAGAAGTGTAGTCGGCATATCTGTCCCTCACCACCTTGAGGCTTGTCATATTTTCTTCTCACTCTTGAGTTCCCCTAGGCACAACTGCACTCAAAGAAGTATAGAAGTTTGTGAGTGTGTCGGCATCTACTTTTGTGACTTTTTGCTTCAAATCAGGATTTGGAGAACCAAATGTTGTCCATATAACCCTTGCCTTCTGTAAGACCTCTGATGTTAAGGATATCTTATGCTTTCCATGGACATAATGATTAAGTCTTTCCATGGATCTCATGCTTGAATATTCGGATTGTTGCAGGATAATAATGGAATGAACTTATCTTTGCAAATTGTTCCGAAGTGAGTCTTTTGACCTCCTTTGCTTCCTTTGCGATCTGATTACAAGCATAAGCCCAATGTTGACCATCAATGGGCTGGAATCTGCAATGAAGCAGGAATTCCTTCTTTGCTTCCTTTAGCATATTCTCACCTTGTGCCTCTTCGCCTTATTCATGTGGAATATTGTCTTTAAAGAATCGACTGAAGGTTTCCTTGAAATGTGTGGGCCCTGTAAATGTTATTTGATCCAGAAAACTATTTTGGTTTGGACAAAACATTGTTGGACGCAGGACCACATTGCTTGCCACAGGTTTCTTACCATCTTTCAAAGCCTCGTATATTTGTAGTGCATAGGATATATCAAGGCTTCGGCTATTAGTAAAGACAGCTACAGCTTCCACATCTTTGGCATTCACAAACCACGTCTTTTGACCCCAGATATATCCCACATCATCATCTGTAACTGCTTCATTAAGACGCAGATTAAGATTTTTGATTGATGTGAGTTCATCCTGATCATCTTCAACCTCGGGTTCTAAGTCTTCTTCATCTTTCTCTTCTTTTAACTGTTTTTCATCCACATTATCTCTCTCTACAGTGGGACGATGCCTCTTTTTACTACTTGGAACTGTGGCTCTTGCAGTACTAGCCTTTTGCATTTCACGTCGTGGTTTGCTAGCAAGAGCTTCTAGCATAACTGCAGTGAATCGACCTTGATCTTCTTCAATTTTTTTTAATTCCCATGCACTCAAGGCTTGTGTTTCATCATCCTTAGTTACATCCACCATTTCTTGCTCTAGAAGTTTGCGCTCATGTTCTACACATTTGTGACAGTGTGCATGTTCTTCTTGTCCGTGCATCGAAGTCTGAGCTTTTTGATGTCCTTCATGTGAAGATCCTTGAATATGAGGAGCATATTGTGCATCCTGAAAGTACTCAAACATTATCTTTGCATGCATCCTTTTTGCCACCACACTAGGAAATTGCTCCCAAGTATATGCAAGAGCCTCCAATGCACTTTGCAGCTCTGGAAACTTTGATGGTTGAGGAGGAGGCATCACAAACGTCTTTGAGTCTCTCCTTGACACAACAAAATGAAGACCGCCAACTTCAAGATCTGAACTCTTTGTAAAAATATCCATAAAAGTCTCTTTTGGCTCTATCATTATGCCTACTACAAGGCTTGAAGTCATATCTTTTTTGAAGAAAGTAGCATCCCATGGATCTTCAACATCATTGAACTCCCTTTTTGACATAAGTAGAAAGAGTCTCTTTTCCTTTTGATAAAGAAACCAAGCTCTTTTGTCCATGTGATATCGAGTCCACCTACTAAAGCCATTGGGGCGACATCAGAGACCCATGCTCTGATCTCAGAGTCATTTAGGATAGCCCCCACATTAGTTGATTGCTCCATAATCCTACAAGAAAAGATAATGAAGAATTTAGATACATACAAGTAAAGTACAATATACAACGCTTGACACAATAAATGTGGGAAATAGCCCAAAAGGCTTTACAAGGCTTCATATGGTAATAAATGTGGGAAATAGCCTAGAAGGCTTTACAAGGCTTAAATATTTGTACAAATGTAAAAAAATTAGCCAATAAAGCTTTACAATGAAATAAAATGTCCTCTAGTGATAAAGCTTCAATCTTCGTGAAGACATGTAATCTGTCCATCCATTGATTTGCCCTCTAGTCATAAAGCTTCAATCTTCATGATGACATGTAATTTGTCCATCCATTGATATCTGTACACTGATACCCAACTGATGCAATCTACCCACTAAAAATTGTTCCACTGATATCCAGTTATGCAACCCACATGATATCCACTTATGCAGCCCACTGATACTCATTAAATAGTGAATGGTCGAGATGGTCGGGTTTATTACAAGGCACTTCATATGATAATAAATGTAAAAAATAGCATAGAAGGATTTACAAGGTTTTTTATGACAATAAATGATCTTAAATATTTATACAAATGCAATAAAAATAACCAATAATCATCAAGCTCCAATATGTCCCATGACATGTAATCTGTCTACTAATATCTGCTCATTATGAGTGTTAAACCGCATGTGAGTGAAGGGACTGATAACGATTAGGATTTAGTTAGAAAAATTTGAGCATGGCTTCGATTGGCAACTTGGAGAATTGTCTCTCCTCTAAGGCAATCTAATCTATGCTAAACTATGCTAAACCAACCATCGAAGCGAAGAAAAGCAATAAATAATTTCTTTTTTTGTGTTCATTTTAATGTGCTGGGGTTTAAGAGGCTTAAATATGCAAAAGAAGGGGTTTTGATGTAGAGGCTAAACCTGCATGTGAGAGAAATGAAGAACAAGTATCTAAAGAAAAGTTAACATTTTTCAATTTAAAAGATGAATATATATATAAATATTATCTCACCTTCAAAACAAACCATAAATTCACTCTTTCATAATTTTTTAAAAGTATAATATAAAACATGTAAATATATAAAAATCTCTCTTTACTTTCTCTCTCTCTCTCGACTCCTAATTCTCTCTGTAGCCATAGTCAAGACACGTCATTCTCTCTCTTAATCTCTCTCTCTCTCTCTCTGACAACTCTTATGTGTTTCCCTCTCTGTCCTCATCCCACTCATTCTCTCTCTTAGTTTATCTCAAGTCTCTCTTTCTCTCCCTTCCATGGCGGCTAAGATTTATCATTCTCTCTCTTTATCTCTCTCTCTCTCTCCCTAGGATTTGTAATTATTTCTCTCTCTCTCCATCTCTCTCCTCTCTCTTTCTCTCCTCTTCTCTCTCTCTCCCTCTCTCTCTCTCGCTCTGTCTCTTAGCCTCTCTACCTCCCTACCTCTATCCTCTTGGCGGCTAGGATTTGTCATTCTTTCCCTCTCTATGTCTCTCTCTCTCTCTGAATTCTCTCTCTTAATCTCTCCCACTCTTCCTCCCTCCCTCCCTCCCTCCCTCTCTCCCTTTCTCTCTCTCCTCTGTTCCTCTTCTCACTCTTAATCTCTCTTTCTCTCCCTCCCCTCTTCTCTCTCATTTCTCATTCTCTCTCTCTCTCCCTCCCTCCCTCCCTTGGTGGCTTTCATTATAAATTTGAATTCAAATTTGTGTTCAACATTCTTCTTATACTTTCTTCTCGTACGTTCCTTTTGAATTCAAACTTGTGTTCAACATTCTTCTTGATACTTTCTTCTCGTAAGTCCCTTTCATTCTTCTCATAAGTCAAATCTTATTTGTCGCTCTTGCTCGTGATAGTAAGTCAAATCTTATTTGTCCCTCTTGCTCGTGATAGTAAGTCAAATCTTATTTGAGCAAGAATCTTATTTGTCACTCTTGCTCATGATAGTTCTACTTTTAGTTGTAAGAATTCAAATTTGTGTTGAAGAGCTCGTGATAGTTCTACTCTTAGTTGTAAGAATTCAAATTTGTGTTCAATATTCTTCTTGATACTTTCTTCTCGTAAGTCCCTTTCATTCTTTTCATAAGTCAAATCTTATTTGTCGCTCTTGTAAGAATTTGACTTCTCTCCCTCTACTCCTCTTCTCTATGTAGTGGGCTCTCTCTCTCTCTAATGGAGCTCTCTCTCTATGCGATAGAGCTCCCTCTCTAGTCGCATATCTCTCTCTCTCTCTAGTCCCATACCTTCCCAACCTCTCACTCTCTCTCTCGCTTTCTCTCTCCCTCACTCTCTCTCTCACTCCCATACCTTCCCCCCCTCACTCTCTCTCTCGCTTTCTCTCTCCCTCCTCTTCTCTCTCTCTAATGGAGCTCCCTCTCTATGCGATGGAGCTCCCTCTCTAGTCGCATATCTCTCTCTCTCTAGTCCCATACCTTCCCAACCTCTCACTCTCTCTCTCGCTTTCTCTCTCCCTCACTCTCTCTCTCGCTCCCATACCTTCCTCCCCTCACTCTCTCTCTCTCGCTTTCTCTCTCCCTCTCCTCACTCTCTCCCCTCTCTCTCCCCTCTCTCACTTTCTCTCTCCCTCCCCTCCCTCCTCTCCCCTCTCTCTCCTTCCGCTCCCTCCTCTCCCCTCCCTCTCTCTCTCTCTCCCTCCCCTCCCTCCTCTCCCCTCTCTCTCCTTTTGCTCCCTCCTCTCCCCTCCCTCCTCTCCCTTTCTCTCTCCCTCCCCTCCCCTCTCTCTCTCTCCCTCGCCTCCCCTCCCTCCTCTCCCTTTCTCTCTCCCTCTCCCTCCCCTCCCTCCCGTCCTAGTGGCTGCGGTTGCCAGGATGCCCCCCCCTCCATCCCCTCCCTCCCTCGACCCCCCCCCCCCCCCCGCCCCTCCCTCCCTCCATCCCCCCCCCTCCATCCCCTCCCTCCCTCAACCCCCCCTGCCCCTCCCTCCCGTCCTGACGGCTGCGGCCGCCAGGACCCCCCCCCATCCCCTCCCTCCATACCTTCCCTTCCTCCCTCCATCCCCTCCCTCCCTCGACCCCCCCTCCATCCCCTCCCTCCCTCCCTCGACCCGCCCCTCCCTCCCCTCCCTGGTGTCCTGGCGGCCGTGGTTGCCAGGACCCCCCCATCCCCTCCCTTCCTCCATCCCCTCCCTGGCGTCCTAGCGGCCGCGGCCGCCAGGCCCCCCCCCTCCATCCCCTCCCTCCCTCGATCCCCCCCCGCCCCTCCCTCCCCTCCCTCACGTCCTGGCGGTCGCGGCTGCCAGGACCCCCCCTCCCTCATCCCCTCGCTCCCTCTATCTCCCCCCCTCCATCCCCTCCCTAGCGGCCGCGGCCGCTAGGACTCCCCCCCCTCCATCCCCTCCCTCCCTTGACCCCCCCCTCCATCCCCTCCCTAGCGGCCGCGGTCGCCAGGACTCCCCCCCCCTTCCATCCCCTCCCTCACTCAACCCACCCCTCCCTCCCTCCCCTCCCCTCCCTCCCCTCCCTGGCGTCCTGGCGGCCGTGGCTGCCAGGACCCCCCCTGCCCCCCTCCATCCCCTCCCTCCCTCGCTCCCTCCATCCCCTCCCCCCTCCCTCCCCTCCCTGGCATCCTGGCGGCCGCGGCCGCCAGGACCCCCCTCGCCCCCCTCCATCCCCTCCCTCCCTCGCTCCCTCCATCCCCTCCCCCCTCCATCCCCTCGCTCCCTCCATCCCCCCCCTCCATCCCCTCCCTAGTAGCCGCGGTCGCCAGGACTCCCCCCCGCCCCCCTCCATCCCCTCCCACCCTCGCTCCCTCCATCCCCTCCCCCCTTCATCCCCTCGCAACCTCCATCCCCTCCCTGGCGGCCGCGGCTGCCAGGCCCCCCCCCTCCATCCCCTCTCTCCCTCGACCCCCCCCGCCCCTCCCTCCCTCCCCTCCCCTCCCTGGCGTCCTGGCGGCCGTGGCCACCAGGACCCCCCCACCCCCCTCCATCCCCTCCCTCCCTCGACCCCCCCCCCGCCCCTCCATCCCCTCCCTCCCTCGACCCCCCTGCCCCTCCCTCGCTCCCTCCATCCCCTCGCTCCCTCATCCCCCCCCCTCCATCCCCTCCCTGGTAGCCGCGGCCGCCAGGACCCCCCTTGCCCCCCTCCATCCGCTCCCTCCCTCGCTCCCTCCATCCCCTCCCCCCTCCATCCCCTTGCTCCCTCCATCCCCCCCCCTCCATCCCCTCCCTGGCGGCCGCGGCGCCAGGACTCCCCCCCCCTCCATCCCCTCCCTCCCTCGACCCCCCGTCCCTCCCCTCCCGTCCCTAGCGTCCCGGTGGCCGCGGCCGCCAGGACCCCCCCGCCCCCCTCCATCCCCCCCTCCCTCGACCCCCCCTGCCCCTCCCTCCCCTCCCTCCCGTCCTGGCGACCGTGGCCGCCAGGACCCCCCCTCCATCCCCTCCCTCCCTCGACCCTGCCCCTCCCTCCCCTCCCTGGCGTCCTGGCAGTCGCGGCCGCCAGGACCCCCCTCCCCCCCTCCATCGCCTCCTTCCCCGCCCCCCCCTCCATCCCCTCCCTTCCTCGACCCCCCCTCCCTCCCCTCCCTCCCGTACTGGCGGCCACGGCTGCCAGGAACCCCCCCCTCCATCCCCTCCCTCCCTTGACCCCCCCAGCCCCTCCTTCCCTCGACCCCCCCCCCCCCCCCCCCGGCTCCTCCTTCCCTCCTTGGCTCCTCCCTCTCATCCCCCTCCACTCCCCTCTTCCTCCTGGAGGCCCTCTTCCTCCTGGCTCCTCCCTCTCATCCCCCTCCACTTCCCTCTTCCTCCTGGAGGCTACGGCCTCCAAGGCTTCTCTCCTTCTCTCTAAACTTTCTCTCTCTCTCTAGTTCCTCTCTCTCTTTCTTTCTTTCTCTCTATTCAAATTTAAATATATATATATATATATAAAGAATTAATCAAAAAAATTTACCCCCCCCCCTCCATCCCCTCCCTCCCTCGACCCGCCCAGCCCCTCCATCCCCTCCTTCCCTCGACCCCCCCCCCCCCCCCCCCCGGCTCCTCCCTCCCTCCTTGGCTCCTCCCTCTCATCCCCCTCCACTTCCCTCTTTCTCCTGGCTCCTCCCTCTTATCCCCCTCCACTTCCCTCTTCCTGCTGGAGGCCCTCTTTCTCCTGGCTCCTCCCTCTCATCCCCCTCCACTTCCCTCTTCCTCCTGAAGGCCGCGGCCTCCAAGGCTTCTCTCCTTCTCTCTAAACTTTCTCTCTCTCTCTAGTTCCTCTCTCTTTCTTTCTTTCTCTCTCTTCAAAATTAAAAAAAAAAATCTAGATAAAGAATTAATCAAAAAAATTTACAAGTACCTGGACAAAGTTTGTAAGTTTGCTCTTTCTTGCTTTCTTGCTCTTCCTTCCTTGCTTTCTTGCTTGTCCTTGCTTTCTTGCTTTCTTGCTTCAATGAATGAAATGAGGGGAGAATGAATGAAGAAGGAAGACTATATATAAGAAAAATTAGGTTTTCCTCCTCCTCTCCTATTGGCTTTCCATTCCTCCCGTCTCTCCTATTGGCTTTTCATTTCTCCCCTCTCCCATTGGCTCCCATTACTCCCCCTCTCCCATTGGACCCACATCCCTCATCCCAATCTTCCATTGGCCCTCCCCCCATCCATTTCTTCTTCCTCCCCCATTGCCACCACTCCCATCCGACATTTCCACCACGTCCCATACTCCTCCCATTTCCCAAAATCCCATATTTCCCCATCTCACCCTCCTCTTTTTCATCCCCTATTAACTCCCCTCATTCATTTCACTCCCTTATTATCCTACTCCCCTATTACCTCCCCCTCTCCCATTCCATTCTTCCCTCCCCACTCGCACTTTTATTTTGACACAATACTCAAGGTATGTGGGGGTTAAAGGTCACTGTGCCTTAACCCCAGTTATGTACAATACTCAAACACATATATAAATGAATGAAAAAGAAGATTAGGGTGGTTCTGCACCCACCAAAACTTGTGTGGCTCTCTGTCTCTCTCTCTCCTTCTTCCGTTCTTGCTTCCGTTGAGAGCACTCCTGGTATCAGAGCCCGGGCGATCTAGCTAAGCGTGCGTGAATGCTTGAAGCTCAGTAGCTCTGTGGGAGGAAGGAGAAGCTCTGTGGGAAGCTTTGTGGGTGACTTTACTTGCATCCGAGTGTGCAGAGACCTTGGAGGAACATTTGGAAAAGTCACTTTGGCTTTGCGAAGTGGTTTTGAGAGCCTGTTAAGAGCTTTCAAAGAAAAAGTCGTTTTTTGAGCTTTTCCCTGTTCCGTTCGATAACAAAGACTCCATATTGACTTGTAGAGGCAACTATTGCTTGCTTTTGGTGTCCACTTCACTTCAGGAGCTTGGAAACACCTTCATTCTTGAATCTGGGATCATTTCATTGGATTTCTGACTCACTGTGTTAGTTCCTGCGTTTTTTGCCCGGGAGTTGGAAGTCAAGTTTGGAGAAACCATTTGCAGATCTGTCAGTTCCGGTGGACTCAGGAGGTCCTAAAACTTCTATGTTGCTCATCATTCGCACTCCGGTGGAGTTTACAGAGAGCTCTGTTTCAAAAAACGTTTTTCAGTCCGTGTGTTGGACCCAGTAATTGAGACCACGGTTTCCAAAACCGTTTGTCCCATTGCGTTCCGGACGCCCAAAAACCCCTACCTATCAGTTCTTGCGTGATTCGGTGGAGGATTTTCAGAGTTATAAATCTCTGTGTATTCGATTTCGTCTCTCTGTTATGCATTTTTCATTCTAAGGTTTTGAAACCTTAGATTTATGCCACATGGCAGTGGATAAGTGTTGACTCCCATTTCTCACTCATCGGTTGGGATTTTGGAGTTTTGGCAGAAGAGAGATATTTGCAGATTTTCTTGCTGAGTCCGATTATGCAATGGCGCCCATGTTTTGAGGCATCTCAGGTTCTATTTTCAGTAGCGCTCATTACCATGGGACTATGATTTCTTGAGCATACCTTATGCAGATCACTCTGGTCGCAGTAGTTTGAGCAGTGTGCGCTCATTCGTGGTGTGCATTGGGTTGCAGTGGATGATTTATACGCCATTTGGATGCATTGCGGTCCTTATTGGATGCGCTGATAGGCCCAAATTGCCTTGTGGGATGCTATTTTTATGGACGCTTTGCACATGGATGCTATTTTATGTTGAGGGACAGCTTTGAAACATTGCAAGTGATGCACTGATAGTGCTATGCTCTCTTGGATGAGACATTATTGATGCATATGCCAGTGGACAGTGTTTATGCTTGAGTCATTTGGCACTTATTGGCATTTTCTTTTGGGCCAGATTTGCTCATATGGATGCATAGTATATGCACATGAGTCAGATGCATCTTTTGATGCTTTCAGCTTTGAGTTTTGGTGATATTTCACTCTATTGTGGCATACACATTTGGGTGCACCTAGTATTTGGTGTGATTCTCTCTTGCAGGCACTAGCATTTGGGATTTTGTTTCATTTGCATCATGGCATCCTCTTCCATGTCTGAAAAGGAGATTTTCAGCATTAAAAAGTTTGATGGGACAAACTTTTCTTTGTGGAAAGAACAGATAAGGGATGTGCTTATTCAAAAGAAGCAAATTAAACCCTTGGCAGGTATTGAAGCTAAGCCTGCAGATATGTCTGAGGATGATTGGAATGAGTTGGATGCATTAGCAAAGTCTACTATTAGACTTCATCTTGCAGAGTCAGTTTATTTCACAGTAGTAAATGAGCAGACTACTGAAGATTTGTGGAAGAAACTGTGTGCCACTTATGAGAAGGAAACTGCCTCTAATAAAGTTTACCTCATGAAGAGGTTGTTTGAGCTGCAGATGAAGGAAGGGGTCTCCATTGCTTCTCACTTGAATGAATTCAATATTATTTTCAGCCAGCTTTAGGCTCAGAAAATGAATTTTGATGCGGAGACTAAGGCAATATTTCTCTTATGTTCATTGCCATCCTCATGGGATACCTTCCGTACAGCTATCAGTAACTCTGCACCTGGTGGAGTACTGAAATTTGATGATGTTGTGGGTAGCTTGTTGGCCGAGGAGATTAGACGGAAGTCTATGAACGGCAACAAGCAGGATGCAGCCTTAAATGTGCAAAGGGGCAGATCACAGTTCAGGGGGAAGTCCCAAGAAAGAGGGAAGTCTCGTAGCAAATCTAGGGCACGGAACATTGAGTGTTACCACTGTGGCAAGAAGGGCCATATGAAAAAGGATTGCTACAAGCTGAAAAGAGAGCAAAAGGATAAGAAAAAGAATGCAAATTGGGGTGCAAATGAAAAGGAAGAGAGTCCAAGGGAGGACAAAGGAAAAGTGAAGATCGAGGAGATCAATGCAGTCACACATGATAGTGACAATGATGTTCTCTTCATGTCTAGTTTATCTGCAGAGTTGCTTACCACTTCAGATGATGCATATTCCCAGGATTGGATTTTGGATTCTGGTGCTTCATTCCATGTTACTCCCCATAGGGAATGGTTCTCCACTTATGATAGTGGAAAGACAGGTTGTGTGCATCTTGGAAATGACTATGCATGTGACATAGTGGGAGCAGGTGACATAAAGTTTTCTTTTGCAAATGGGTCTGCATTTGTTTTGAAACATGTGAGACATGTGCCTAAGTTGACCAAGAGTATTATTTCAGTGGGTCAGCTAGATGATGCTGGTTTTCACACCACTTTTGGCTTTCAAAGTTGGAAAATTCAAAAGGGCTCTATGCTTTTGGCTAGGGGTGCCAAGTCTGGGACTTTATATCCCTTACATGTATCAAGGGTATTTGATCATGTTGTTGCAATAACCGAGCAGCCAAGCACTTCTTTGTGGCATTGCAGGTTGGGGCACATGAGCCAGAATGGAATGAAACTCTTATGCCGTTTGGGTTATGTACCACATTTGAGTTTCTCTGATTTTGAATTTTTGAGCATTGTCTCTATGGGAAGCAGACTAAATCAGCCCATAAAAGAAGGGGAAAGAAAGAGTTTGAAAAGCTTGATTTGGTGCATTCAGACGTATGTGGTCCCATGCCTACACGGTCATTAGGCGGGGCTGAATACTATGTGACATTCATTGATGATGCAACTAGGAAAGTATGGGCTTATGCTATAGCTCGGAAGAGTGATGTGTTCCAGGTATTTCAGAAATGGCTAGCCTTGGTTGAGAATCAGTCAGGTAGAATGCTTAAATGCCTACGGACTGACAATGGTGGAGAGTATCTCTCGCATGACTTTCAGCATTTCTGTGATACACGTGGGATTAAGAGGGAGCTCACTTCCCCTCGTACTCCAGAGCAAAATCCAGTTGCAGAAAAGATGAACCGTACCATTCAAGAAAGGTTGCAATGCATGCTTTCCAATGCAAGTCTTTCTGGTGGTTTTTGGGCTGAGGCAATGAAGACTGCAGTGCATGTGATCAATAGATCACCTAGTAAGAGTTTGGATGGTGGTATTCCTGAAGAGGCATGGAGTGGCAAGAAGCCCTCTTACTCTCATTTGCGTATATTTGGGTGTGAGGCATATGCACATGTGCCAAAAGAGCTTCAAAAGAAGCTAGATCCTAAGTCTAGGAAATGCATCTTTCTGGGTTATGGTGAAAGTGGAGAGATGGGCTATCATCAGATGGTGACAATACTTTGCACGCACCTCAACCTCGTTGAAACGGACTTGTGTGAAAAGTGGATTCCCCATTCGATAAGTACTTGTTTGAATAACACACCTAGGACCGTGTTTTTATATGGTTGTGCATGACACTAAGGCAAAAACGATGTTTTATGCTTGATCCACAATGCAAAGCATATTCGATGGGCACAATACTCTGCACACACCTTCAACTAGGTGTAATTGAATTACATGCAAAGTGGCATTCCCATCGCACAAGTACTTGATCGGATAACAGACCTAGCAGTGTGTTTTTTTACGGATGTGCATGACACTAAGGCAAAAATGGTATTTAATGCTCGATCGACCATGCAAAGCATATCTAATGTGCACAATACTTTTCCTACGCCTTAACCTAGGTGGTATTGAAATGTTCTCAAAGAGACACACCCATCCGATAAGTACTTGGTCAAATAACATGCTAAGGGCGTGTTTTTTGCGGATGTGCATATCACTACGGGAAAAACATTGTATAATGTGTAATCGACCATGCAGAGCATATCCGATGGTGACAATACTTTGCACGCATCTCAACCTAGTTGAAACGGACTTGCGTGCAAAGTGGAGCCCCCATTCGATAAGTACTTGTTTGATTAACACACCTAGGACCGTGTTTTTTTATGATTGTGCATGACACTAAGGCAAAAACGGTGTTTTATGCTTGATCGACAATGCAAAGCATATCCAATGGGCACAATACTTTGCACACACCTTCAACTAGGTGCAATTGAATTACATGCAAAGTGGCACGCCCATCCTATAAGTGCTTGATCAGATAAGATACCTAGCAGTGTGTTTTTTTCGGATGTGCATGACGCTAGAGCAAAAATAGTATTTAATGCTGGATCGACCATGCAAAGTATATCCAATGGGCACACAACTTTTCCTACACCTCAACCTAGGTGGTATTGAAATGTTCTGAAAGAGGCACACCCATCCGATGAGCACTTGGTCAAATAACACACCTAAGGGCGTGTTTTTTTGTGGATGTGCATATGACTAGGGGAAAAACGGTGTATAATGCGTGATCGACCATGCAAAGCATATCTGATGGTGACAATACTTTGCACACACCTCAATATAGTTGAAAAGGACTTACATACAAAGTGGAGCCCCCATGCAATAAGTAGTTGTTTGATTAACACACCTAGGACCGTGTTTTTTCATGGTTGTGCATGACACTAAGGTAAAAACGGTGTTTTATGCTTGATCGACAATGCAAAGCATATCTGATGGGTACAATACTTTGCACACACCTTCCACTAGGTGGAATTGACTTACATGCAAAGTGGCACGCTCATCCCATAAGTGCTTGATCGGATAACATACCTAGCAACGTGTTTTTTTACGGATGTGCATGACACGAGCAAAAATAGTATTTAATGCTCGATCGACCATGCAAAGGATATCCGATGGGCATCCTATTGAAAGTAGCTGGGGCATTTGTCAATCCAAGGAGACAGCGCAAATGAAGAATGTCCATGATTAAAGCTTTGTATTGAAGTCCATTGAAGGATTTTATTTGGGTACTAGGCAAGAAGCCAATTCAAGCCAATTCATCACCTCCTATGTCAAATGAGAGTCAAAATATGCACTAGATGTCACCCAAGGGTCAAGGCTTGGCAAGACAATAGAGAGTTAATGCAGATGGCACCTGGCAAAGGACTATCACATTGAGCAATAAGACAATGGGGAGTCAATGCACCTAAGGGGCAAGGCTTGGCAAGACAAGTGGGAGTTAATGCAGATGGCACCTGTATTTTGCACTGGATGTCACCCAAGGGTCAAGGCTTGGCAAGACAATAGGGAGTTAATGCAGATGGCACCTAGCAAGGGACTATCACATTGAGCAATAAGACAATGGAGAGTTAATGCACCCAAGGGAAAAGGCTTGGCAAGACAAGTGGGAGTTAATGCAAATGGCACCTGGCAAGGGACTATCGTGACATTGAGCAATAAGACAATGGGTAGTCAAATTATGCAGATGGCACGAATTGAGGCTCTTTAAGAGCAACAATTTAAATTGTAAACATATGTTCAATCTATATCATTTTGGATATAAAGACTCTAGTTGAGAGTAACGTCTCTCAATGTAATCATATAATAATAGCTATAATTGCTATTATACCTCTTTGCTTCAATACAAAACTTGGGTCTTATGGCATCATGTCTTTTTTCTATTTATTAAAAGTTTTGAAAATTTTGTGCGTATTGCGAGTGACAATGTTATTTTCATGAAATATTTAAGACTCCTTTCATGGATTTATAAATTTATCACGTCAAGGAAAAATATTAAAATTAATTAAATTAACAAATAACTTAGGTATAGCTAGAATTTCTAATATAGGATTATTTCAAATTCTTGCATGTTGGTGCAAAAGTATAGATTGAAAAAACAATATTTTTATGTGAATATGATAGTGCCACAAAGTGAACTTTAGATTTGGGAAGAATATTTTCAGAAAGTAAAATTTTGATTTGGGAAGGATATTTTCACAAAGTAAACTTTTCATTTGGGAAGGATTTTTGGGCTTCGTCCAAAAACAACAGAAAAAGTCCAAAATTAATGAAATAGGTGTTATGCTACTTTTTGAACATAATTCATTGCACCAAATGTGAGAATTGACAAAAGTAGCTTGAATCACCACACCTCTCAAACATAGTTACTCAAAAAATGGTAATCCTCCCTCTCCTTCAAGCTAGAATTTACCTCCTTTCATCTACCCACATCTCGTCATCTGTCTTCTATCCCCAGCTCACCACCTTGTTGAGATATGGTGCCATGAGCACATAGATTAAAGGGCAAAGGTATGGTATAGGAAAGAATTAAAGTAGCCACCCTAGGATGTGGACTACATGATGTGGAGATGTGGATCAAGGATATCCACAAGGAGAGATGTGGATCAGAGGATCCCACATGGTTGACTATTCAAAGGGCACTCTCTATATAAGAGGCCTCTCATGTATTGTTGAACACACATTGCAAGAGATATAGATTTGCTATCTCCCTCTCATGTCTTATTTAGTGTGCTTTGAGCCTCCTTAGTTCTTCCGCTGATCTTGTGTGCACTAGGCTTAGTGGCAATCATATATTGGATCTTTCTCATGGTATCAGAGCATAGGTTGCCCACAAAGCCTAGGTAGATGAGTGCTGTATAACTCATTAAAGAGAGATTTTTTGTTGTTGTGAGAGAGTTCCATCTTTCTTATCTCTGTGTGAGAGAGTTCGGGAGAGTATAAGGAGTGATCTCTACTCCTTTGAAAGACCAAGAGAGAGAGACAAAGCATAAGAGCAGCCAACGATTGAGTTTGAGAATAGCGCCATCTCCAACCCAACGACTGATCAGTATTTTCTTAGCAATATCAGCAACCATGGACCTTGGAAGCTGAGACATGAACTCCAGAGGTGCTATCTCCATCGGCCAACAACGCAGCAGCAACACCATCAATGAAAGAGACAATGCCTTAGCTGCCCTCTATAGTAAACGAGCCATCAATTTTCTAGCTCAACTCTCCAACAATGCTTCAACGATCTACTAAGGCAAGCTACAGGACTCCATCTACATGCCAGAGCCTCACAGCCCATCAACGGGACCTCTCCATCCATGGGCAAGACACCTAAGGCTTCAATACGGTGCCTCCCTTAGCTCCGACTCAACAAGCAGAGGCACCCACGACACCAATATCCACAGCAGCGGCTGCTCCACAGATGATCAAAACACATGAATTGAAGCGACAGATAGCAGCAATCCAAAGACTCGTGCTAGCCTGACTCAAGCAAATATGATCTACTGTGCCTCTGTGGGGGTTAAAGGTCACTGTGCCTTAACCCCGATTATGTACAATACTCAAACACATATATAAATGAATGAAAAAGAAGATTAGGGTGGTTCTGCACCCACCAAAACTTGTGTGGCTCTTTGTCTTTCTCTCTCCTTCTTCCATTCTTGCTGCCGTTGAGAGCACTCTCAACTGGTATCAGAGCCCGGGTGATCTAGCTGAGCGTGCGTGAATGCTTGAAGCTCAGCAGCTCTGTGGGAGGAAGAAGAAGCTTTGTGGGAAACTTTGTGGGTGACTTTACTTGCATCCGAGTGTGCACAGACCTTGGAGGAACCTTTGGAAAAGTCACTTTGGCTTTGCGAAGTGGTTTTGAGAGCCTGTTAAGTGGTTTCAAAGAAAAAATCGTTTTTTGAGCTTTTTCCTGTTTCGTTCAATGACAGAGACTCCGTATTGACTTGTAGAGGCAACTATTGCTTGCTTTTGGTGTCCACATTACTTCAGTAGCTTGGAACCACCGAATCTGGGATCATTTCATTGGATTTCTGACTCACTATGTCAGTTTTTGCATTTTTTGCCCGGGTGTTGGAACTCAAGTTTGGAGCAACCATTTGCAGATCTGTCAGTTCCGGTGGACTCAAGAGGTCCTAAAACTTCTATGTTGCTCATTATTCACACTCTGGTGGAGTTTACAAACAGCTCTGTTTCCAAAAACGTTTTTCAGTCTGTGTGTTGGACCCAGTGATTGAGACCACGGTTTTCAAAACCGTCTATCCCATTGCGTTCCGGATGCCCAAAAACCCCTACCTATTAGTTCTTGCGCAATTCGGTGGAGGATTTTTAGAGTTATAGATCTCTGTGTTTTCGATTTCGTCTCTCTATTATGCATTTTTCATTCTAAGGTTTTGAAACCTTAGATTTATGCCACATGGCAGTGGATAAGTGTTGACTCCCATTTCTCACTCATCGGTTGGGATTTTGGAGTTCTGGCAGAAGAGAGATATTTGCAGATTTTCTTACTGAGTCCGATTATGTAATGGCGCCCATGCTTTGAGGCATCTCATGTTCTATTTTCAGTAGCGGTCATTACCGTGGGACTATGATTTCTTGAGCATACCTTATGCAGATCACTCTGGTTGCAGTTTGAGCAGTGTGCGCTCATTCGTGGTATGCATTGGGTTGCAGTGGATGATTTATAGCCATTTGGATGCATTGCGGTCCTTATTGCATGCACTGATAGGCCCAAATTGCCTTGTGGGATGCTATTTTTTATGGACGCTTTGCACATGGATGCTACTTTATGCTGAGGGACAGCTTTGACACATTGCAGGTGATGCACTGATAGTGCTATGCTCTCTTGGATGAGATATTATTAATGCATATGCCAGTGGATGGTGTTTATGCTTGAGTCATTTGGCACTTATTGGCATTTTCTTTTGGGTCAGATTTGCTCATATGGATGCATAGTATATGCACATGAGTCAGATGCATCTTTTGATGCTTTGAACTTTGAGTTTTGGTGATATTTCACTCTATTGTGGCATACACATTTGGGTGCACCTGGTATTTGGTGTGATTCTCTCTTGTAGGTACTAGCATTTGGGATTTTTGTTTCATTTGCATCATGGCATCCTCTTCCATGTCTGAAAAGGAGTTTTTTAGCATTAAAAACTTTGATGGGACAAACTTTTATTTGTGGAAAGAACAAATAAGGGATGTGCTTATTCAAAAGAAGCAGATTAAACCCTTGGCAGGGATTGAAGCTAAGCCTACAAATATGTCTGAGGATGATTGGAATGAGTTGGATGCATTAGTAAAGTCTACTATTAGACTTCATCTTGCAGAGTCAGTTTATTTCACAGTAGTAAATGAGCAGACTACGGAAGATTTGTGGAAGAAACTGTGTGCCACTTATGAGAAGGAAACTGCCTCTAATAAAGTTTACCTCATGAAGAGGTTGTTTGAGCTGCAAATGAAGGAAGGGGTCTCCATTGCTTCTCACTTGAATGAATTCAATATTATTTTCAGCCAGCTTCAGGCTCAGAAAATGAATTTTGATGCAGAGACTAAGGCAATATTTCTCTTATGTTCATTGCCATCCTCATGGGATACCTTCCGTACAGCTGTCAGTAACTCTGCACCTGGTGGAATACTGAAATTTGATGATGTTGTGGGTAGCTTGTTGGCCGAGGAGATTAGATGGAAGTCTATGGACGGCAACAAGCAAGATGCAGCCTTAAATGTGCAAAGGGGCAGATCACAGTTCAAGGGGAAGTCCCAAGAAAGAGGGAAGTCTCGTAGCAAATCCAGGGCACGAAACATTGAGTGTTACCATTGTGGCAAGAAGGGCCATATGAAAAAGAATTGCTACAAGCTGAAAAGAGAGAGCAAAAGGATAAGAAAAAGAATGCAAATTGGGGTGCAAATCAAAAGGAAGAGAGTCCAAGGGAGGACAAAGGAAAAGTGAAGATCGAGGAGATCAACGCAGTCACACATGATAGTGACAATGACGTTCTCTTCATGTCTAGTTTATCTACAGAGTTGCTTGCCACTTTAGATGATGCATATTCCCAGGATTGGATTTTGGATTTTGGTGCTTCATTCCATGTTACTCCCCATAGGGAATGGTTTTCCACTTATGACAGTGGAAAGACAGGTTGTGTGCATCTTGGAAATGACTATGCATGTGACATAAAGTTTTCTTTTGCAAATGGGTCTGCATTTGTTTTGAAACATGTGAGACATGTGCCTAAGCTGACCAAGAGTCTTATTTCAGTGGGTCAGCTAGATGATGCTGGTTTTCACACCACTTTTGGCTTTCAGAGTTGGAAAATTGAGAAGGGCTCTATGCTTTTGGCCAGGGGTGCCAAGTGTGGGACTTTGTATCCCTTACATGTATCAGGGGTATTTGATCATGTTGTTGCAATAACCAAGCAGCCAAGCACTTCTTTGTGGCATTGCAGGTTGGGGCACATGAGCCAGAATGGAATGAAACTCTTATGCCGTTTGGGTTATGTACCGCATTTGAGTTTCTCTGATTTTGAATTTTGTGAGCACTATCTCTATGGGAAGCAAACTAAATCAGCCCATAAAAGAAGGGGAAAGAAAGAGTTTGAAATGCTTGATTTGGTGCATTCAGACGTATGTGATCCCATGCCTACACGGTCATTAGGCGGGGCTGAATACTATGTGACATTCATTGATGATGCAACTAGGAAAGTGTGGGCTTATGCTATAGCTCGGAAGAGTGATGTGTTCCAGGTATTTCAGAAATGGCTGGCCTTGGTTGAGAATCAGTCAGGTAGAATGCTTAAATGCCTACGGACTAACAATGGTGGAGAGTATCTCTCTCATGACTTTCAGCATTTCTGTGATACGCATGGGATTAAGAGGGAGCTCACATCCCCTCGTACTCCAGAGCAAAATCCAGTTGCAGAAAAGACGAACCGTACCATTCAAGAAAGGTTGCAATGCATGCTTTCCAATGCAAGTCTTTCTGGTGGTTTTTGGGCTGAGGCAATGAAGACTGCAGTGCATGTGATCAATAGATCACCTAGTAAGAGTTTGGATGGTGGTATTCCTGAAGAGGCATGGAGTGGCAAGAAGCCCTCTTACTCTCATTTGCGTATATTTGGGTGTGAGGCATGTGTACATGTGCCAAAAGAGCTTCGAAAGAAGCTAGATCCTAAGTCTAGGAAATGCATCTTTCTGGGTTATGGTGAAAGTGGAGAGATGGGCTATCGTCTCTGGGATCCAGAAGCAAAGAAGATCATACGCAGCCATGATGTGGTCTTCAATGAGAAGAAGATGCATAAGGCACCCATGAGGGATGTGGAAATGAGGAGAATCACTTTCCAAGATGTGAATCCACCTGCATATGTTGATAGACAGCAAGCTGTCCATGCACCAAATGTGCAAGAAATGGTACAACCAAGTACTCCCACAGGTATACAATCAAGGGTAGATGATGGATCATCTATTGGTGGAAATGATGAGCCAAATGTGGCTGATATGCAAGTGGGACAGCAAGCTGAAATGCCCTTGAGAAGATCATCTAGAGTGTCTAGACCACCTGATAGGTTTGTTCCAGGGGTAGACTATGTGATGCTTACTGATTGTGGGGAGCCTTCTTGTTACAGAGAGGCTATGATGCATGAGGATCAACGCAAGTGGGAGTATGCTATGCAATCATAGATGAGTTCACTTATGACGAATAAGACTTGGGACTTGGTTTCTTTGCCACATGGAAAGAAAGCATTGCCATGTAAATGGGTCTACAAAATGAAGGTCACAGGTGATGATGTGCCTAGGTACAAGGCCCGTTTGGTCGCTAAAGGGTTCAAGCAAGAGAAGGGTGTGGACTTTGGTGAGATATTCTCTCCGGTTGTGAAGATGACCACACTTAGATGCATGCTTGGACTAGTGGCATTAGAGGATATGGAGCTTATGCAGATGGATGTCAAGACAGCTTTCTTGCATGGGGATTTGCATGAGGAAATTTACATGGTGCAGCCGGAAGGCTTTGAAGAAAAGGGCAAAGAGCATTTAGTTTGCAAGCTGAAGAAGAGTCTCTATGGTCTTAAGCAAGTGCCTAGAGAATGGTATCAGAAGTTTCATGCTTTCATTCGGTCCCAGGGTTTTAGGAGGAGTGAAATTGATCACTGCCTCTGCACTAAAAGGGCTAACGATAATAGCTTGATAACCTTGGCACTATATGTGGATGATATGCTATTGGCTAGCAAGAATACTTATGAGCTAGATGCATTAAAGGCCAAGTTGCATGAGGCCTTTGATATGAAGGATTTGGGACTTGCAGGTCATATTCTTGGTATGCGCATCACGTGTGATTGGAGTAGGAAACTCCTTTGGCTTTCACAAAAAGAGTATGTTACAAAAGTATTGTAGCGTTTCAATATGGAGGGGGGGAAGGCAGTGAGTACTCCATTGCCTCCATATGTGAAAATGAGTCATAAAGATAGTCCCAAATCAGATGAGGAAAGGGCCATGATGGCCAAGGTTCCTTATGCATCAGCGGTTGGGAGTCTTATGTATGCTATGATAGCTACTAGACCAGACATTGCATTTGCAGTGGGAGTTGTTAGCCGGTATATGGCTAATCCAGGAAAGAGGCATTGGGAGGCAGTTAAGTGCATCATGAGGTACATGAAGGGTACCAAGGAGATGTGCATCTGCTTTGGTAAAGGAGACATGCGTGTACTTGGGTACACAGATTCAGACTATGCAGGGCATGTGGATAGTAGGAGATCCACTTCTGGTTATGTGTTCACCTTTGCAGGTGGTGCAGTGTCGTGGATGTCTCATGCACAGAAGTGTGTTGCTTTGTCTACCATAGAGGCTGAGTATGTTGTAGCCACAGAGGGTTGCAAGGAGGCTATATGGCTTGATCGGCTAGTGGGAGATTTGGGGATTCATGCAGGTGTATCGACATTGCATAGTGATTCCATGAGTGTTATTCAGCTAGCACGGAATCTGGTCTTTCATGCAAAGACCAAACACATTGAGGTCAGGTACCATTTCATCAGGGAGGTACTTGAGGACAAGCACATAGAGCTTGTCAAGGTTCATACAGATGATAACCCTACAGATATGCTGACAAAGAGTCTACCTAGTCAGCGGTTTGAGTATTGTCGTGTATTGATGGGCATTGGATAGTATGCCCACTGGTTGTTCTCCCTTAAAGGCACATTGTCCTTTAAGTGGGAGGTTGTGGGGGTTAAAGGTCACTGTGCCTTAACCTCGGTTATGTACAATACTCAAACACATATATAAATGAATGAAAAAGAAGATTACGGTGGTTCTGCACCCACCAAAACTTGTGTGGCTCTTTGTCTCTCTCTCTCCTTCTTCCGTTCTTGCTTCCGTTGAGAGCACTCTCAGCCTCCACCAATGAGCTTCCACCATGCATGGCTAGCCGACTATACACAAGCTCCTCGACACCAGCAAATAGACGGATGCCTTATCCCTAGCTCCCCTTCAATGCCCACGGCCCTCCATTAACGACCTAGCCGCCAAGCAGATCAGTTGCCCATCATCCATGAGCGAGAAGTAGCAATAGGTTCACTGCTTCATAGACTCCCAACAACCAGTGTGCCTCAGCCTCCATTAATGCCATTTCCTCAATGGAGAACAACTCTTATATACAGTGTAGCTGTCCTCAGGGGGGTCGCTATGTACAAACCCTCTATATCACGTGCGTTCAAGTCCTATATTTAAAATCCCTTATTTGTAAAATTTTTCATTAATAAAATGTACCCCTTTTCTATACAAATCTGTAATTTTCCTCCAAAACTATTTAAAATAGTCCCTTATGTATATTTATTTCTGTAAATTTTAGAAATAAAAAATATCCTTTTGTTGAACTCACGTGATAGAGTTACATATGATGAGTGACCCCCCCGAGTAGCTGTCCCAATGAATAGCTGCTCCATTGCCAGGCTTCATCTCTTAAGTGCATCCTCTCCAGCTGCCACAACAACAAAAGCAAGACCTCCAATCTCTCAGCTACTCCAAAGATTCGTGCCTCGCACAACAATAAGATGGTCTCCACCGTTTGCACCGCTTTGCTAATGTAAGGCTTGAAGATTGCCAGATACAGTAGCTGCAACAACCTCGCACACGCGGATTCCCTAGACGACTCCAAACAACGATGCCATCATGCTTCGCAGTGTTTCATTTTCAAAGGTTTCTTCTCTAAGGTTCACAAAAGTAACACGTGGCAGATAAGGCTTTAACTATGGTTAAGGTCAACCTTGGTTAAGTTTATGGTTAGGTTCAGTTACTTGGACCATGGTTAAGTTTTCTTAGACTTGGGTTAACTTAGTCTGGTTAGAAGACTGCCACATGGCATAGTGCCACCCAAGCACAGTCCCTTCATAAGGGAAAAAATCTTTTGGCGAGCTTTTTAATGTGAGCTTTTTTACCATTTCCTTTGTTTTTGCGAGCTTTTTTTAGAAATCCATACATGTTTTTGTTATAAGAAAGCTGGGGAGGTTAGAAAGAGGGGAAGAGGATATAGGATATGTTCATTTTCATAGCATGTGGAAGGGGTGGAAGAGTGTATAGTATGCACAAGGGGGGGGCGGATATGAGTGGCAGTAGGAGGCAAAAAATTATGGAAGATATGTCCATATTCAAAGTAGAAGGGAGGAACTATGGGAGATATGTTCATTTTAAAAGTGTATAATTTGAAACTTTTGACCTCATATTTGGATTCCTTGTCAGATTCTGGTCATTTTGAGTACCAACATGACCATATTCCGATAAAAATTGGAAAAATGGTGTTTTTGTCATTTTGGTGCAGACTCAAAATAGGCCCAAAATAGGCCAAAATGACAAAAACACCATTTTTCCAATTTTTATCGGAATATGGTCATGTTGGTGCTCAAAATGACCGGAATTCGATGAGGAATCCAAATATGAGGTCAAAAGTTTCAAATTATACACTTTGAAAATGAACAAATTTCCCATATGCTCTCCCTTCCCCTTTACATTTAGGAGATGAACATAAGTTTCACATTCCTCATCCTCTCTCTCCTCCTTGCACTCCTCTTTGCATACCTTATAAGTTCCCCCTCTAACTATGATAACGAATATATGTTCCAACTCCCCTCCCCTCCCTTCTCCATGCCACTTTACCCATGCGACCATCCCTCCCCTTTTCCTTTATCTCCCCTCTCCCCCCTCTCTCCTCTTAACTGCAACCATAACCCAAAATTTCCACCCACCCCACTCCATGAAACCCCCCCTCCCCCTCTCTCTCTCTCAGGTCAATGAAAAGCTCACAATATTCATGAAAATTGAAAAAAAGCTCACCAAAAAATCACACCCCTTCGTAAGCACAGTTTGAATTCTGCATGTGAATCCTTGTGCCACATCATCAAAGGCCCTCTTCTTCACATAAACTTCGATACAGCGTAACTTGCAATCCAGGAGGAATTCGCACATGCTCCAAAAAGGAAAAGTGATCATCTTTTTCAGCTCTACGTGCCTGTGAGATCAAAATCATTGTATGCAATTAGACACTGCCAATATTGAAAGAAATTAATTGGTAAGACTTTTGCAACAAATGGAAAAGCAAAGCATGAATGCAAAAAGCATGCCAAAACACAAGTGCATGAGATGACCATAACACAAAACATGGCATCCACACATAAAGCATTAAGGCACATGGAAGAACAAAGCATCATGCATCAAGCTACATCGAGTAAAGATGAGAATGCCATCGATATCAAGCATTGAAAAGTAAAATCCTTTGCACCTTCAGCCCATATGTTTTGTAAATCAAGCTTGACCACCTGAGAGTAGCTATGAAAGCACTCAAGGGAGGTATCGACATGTAAACACCACACTTTACCACCTTAAGTAGCAATGCAAGCACTAAGGGGAGGTGATGGATTTGTAACTCACATCTGACCACCTTGCAGTAGCCAAAGGATCATGGCACCAAGGGGAGGTGTTGAGATATGGTGCCATGAGCACATAGATTAAAGGGCAAAGGTATGGTATAGGAAAGAATTAAAGTAGCCACCCTAGGATGTGGACTACATGATGTGGAGATGTGGATCAAGGATATCCACAAGGAGAGATGTGGATCAGAGGATCCCACATGGTTGGCTATTCAAAGGGCACTCTCTATATAAGAGGCCTCTCATGTATTGTTAAACACACATTGCAAGAGATATAGATTTGCTATCTCCCTCTCATGTCTTATTTAGTGTGCTTTAAGCCTCCTTAGTTCTTCCGCTGATCTTGTGTGCACTAGGCTTAGTGGCGATCATATATTGGGTCTTTCTCACACCTTTCATCTATACACAGCTTTTTCATGTGTTGTTACAAGGAAAATATACTTTATTAATCCGAGCATGAAAATCTAGACTCACAAAAAATTTATGCTTAAAGCATGTGCAACAACCGGACTAACAAGCTAGTGACAGCTTGGAGAGACCACCATGCTGGTTCTTGGAATTATTTTAGTGTTGGTTATAGTTACTCCTAAACCAAGGAAAATGTATTCCCTTGTGCAACTACCTAGATCTTAATTGGCTGGGCCATGTGAGACTTGTGTTGGAGTCCCACAATGATGGAGTTTTTTTGTGAATTTTATAATATGGGCCCCATTCATATATTTTGTATTATTTTCCCTTGAGGCGTGTTGTTTTAGTGCTGGTTGTAGTTAATCCTCAGCCAATGAAAATGTACTTTCTTGCAACCACCACACTGGTTCTTGGAGATCTTTTAGTCCAATTAATCCTAAATAAAGAAAAATGTATTTTCTTGTGTAACTATGGCTTGTGCAATGATTGCAACCAGTTGACCATACTCCTAAATGAGGCTGCTTGTGCTTCTTTAGAACCATTTTCACTCAATAAGTAATAGTTTTCACGATAATAGAATTATGTTAAAGTTAAAACAGAAGAGATTACATCTGGCAAGGATAACAACTCAACCATTTTTAAGAGCCTCATTGAGAAAAAGTTGAACAAAAGAGATTACATCCAAAGACAATTCTACTCCTTGTGCCTTGATCAAGCTTTTCAGCTTTCCTATCTTGCAGCTAAATAGAAGACATCTTACCCAAGTAAAGAAGATAATACAAAACCAAAAGAATGAGGTCATGTTGATGGACTCTGCACGATGCAGGTTGCAGGGTGGTAGGAGGAGGATGTACTTTAAAGTACAAATATTTGTAGGGTAGGCAGATTAAAAATTAAAAAGTGCCCTAGGGTAGTAAAATCTTTAGACTCCGTAGTTTCCCCCTCTATTTATACATGTTAGCAAAATTGGATATACTGGTTGCACCCAAGCAAGTGCAATGTGGCCTAAAGTTCTTAAAACCCCAAATAGGCCAAAGGGCATGCTATCGGGTTTGACGCCATGTATTATGAAATGCAATGACCTATGAAATGCTTATAAGGCATCTAGCAAGGATTTCAAGGAAAAAGAAACAAAGACCATATTAGGAAAAGTGAAAAAATATCGTGAAATTGAAACTCTCCAAATCGGTTAAGAAGTAATAAAATATGTACTTTTATATCTATTTTGTTCAATGGGGATTGCTTGAAATTCTCAACTTATGTTTCTTTATGTTAATGGCTTTCTGCATGTTTTTCATGATTTGTGGAATGTTTACAAAACAACTGACTTGGACTAAAGGGGTTAGTGTGCATTCAAATGAGATAAGGTTGATTTGGATAACATGCTACTCATTTTTGTGAATCCTTTTGTAATTAGTTTCCTTGTTCATGATGTACTATATACTCAATGTGTATGTACCTTCCATTGCGAGATGATGCATGCACAAAATCATTGCTGTGTGATGACTACAATAAGTTCCACCTTTTTAAGGCTCTAAGAAATTTCATTTATGTAGTTGATTAGACAGTATATTGTGTATTGATTTTGTTAATCAAGATAATAAAGAATAATTATACTTAAATAAGATAATTATGATTAATTAAGATTATTTAATGATATTTTTAAAGTAAGAATAATAAATAATTATTATGAAATAAAATAATTAATGTATTTAATAGTATTTTTATTACATACAATATTTTTAAATTTTGCTTCATATAACAAGACTAAAGTTGGATGAATAAGAACAAAAAGGTAGAATGCAACGTTTGACTCTGATAAACATTGAAGAAAGAGAATGAATTACATTTGGATTATAAATAAAGATAATCTAATGATTACAAATTGTCTTGGCATGCATTAGCCTTTTGTTCAAATTGATTTTATGTTTCACTAATCATCCGATATCCAAACAAAACGTTCACATTTGAAGATTCTCTAGTGCTTTCAAGATTGCATTCTATGGTATTTTTACCTTCTTTTATTTGGAAATTTTGATGTGCTCTAACTCCATACTCTTCAATCCACAAGCTCCCAATGGTTCTCATACCTCATATATCGCCACTCTATTTTAGCAATTTGCTTACCATACTGCATCACTACATTTTCCTCTGTGGATTGGATTCCTACCTTCATATAGTTACTGGACGCCTTTATTGTATCCACATATGTCAATGCAACACCTATCTCAATGGGATATATTGTCACTCAACCTGACCAAAATGAATCATTTTGTATTACATCCACCTCTAGTTTAAATTCTTCTCTTGTCCTATTACATGCAGGGCCACATTAATGATTCTATTGGTCTTCCAAACCCATAGTCTCAACATCTTCTATACCCACTCCATCATCATCCAAGCTATCTTTCAATAGTATATGCATGAATGTTTTATAATTTGTATTCTTTCATCGGATAAAGTTATAGTCTTTCACATACTCTTGAATGAATTTATTTATTCTTTCAAATGAATGTGAATGAATGTTTTGCAATTTGCACTCCACGGATTTGAGTTCTTACACTTATTATTGACAAATATATACGTATTATTTTGATTTTATATGCATGAAATTTCAAGTATTCACATTCTTACACTTGCTTTTGAATGAATATTTTTATTCTTTCAACAGTATGTGAATGAATGTTTTGTAATTTGTATGTTTGAATAGTATGTGAATGAATGGTTAGCAAGCTTCATTGCCCTTGTCATTGCCATGACTATGGCACCATCGTTGGTGGGTAAAGCTAGGGTCATTATAAGAGAACCTCTTACATGAGGTTGAATACTTCTTGCTCCAACGTCACTTGATCTCGATGCTTGGCATCTTTGTAATCCAAACTATTGTCATTGAACATAGAGGATGTAGACTCATTCGATGAGTCCAACTTATTCGCTTGCCCCTTCCACGAATGCTTATGTTTATGGAGCATGACATGCTCGACCCGATGTGAATGTGTAAGAGTGAAGATATCTATAGAATCTACAACATGTTTTAGAAGTTTAGAAAACAAGACACCAACACTTTGGTCCAATTAGACTTAGCCATTCATAGAGGTTCTTGGTTAGGATTTTAGCCACAAAGCCATAAAATTAAATTTCTCATGCAATAACTCCAATGGGTCCGATTAAAATTTTATGTACCATCAACTTCATCTTACATTATTATTGTTTTCCAATTTTTTGGTCTGTGGCAAATTCAAAATTGTTCTTTAGTATCTCCTCTAGAAACATTAATGATGAAATATTTTGGTCGATTATTATTAACTTTTCATTCATCCATTTACATGATTCTACAAGATCTACCCTATTCCTCATCTTTCATCCCTGATAAGTACTGTCTCCTAAGCAATGGAGTATTCAAAGTTAAATCTTCTATAATTTTTGCAAAATTGTACTCTATAAAAAGATATACGTGGATAAAAATGGTTCTTTCAATGAGCTCTTGTTGGAACTCATCACAAAGCCTAGCCTCATGTAATAGGTGCTATTGTAAAGATGGGGTCATTATAAGAGCACCTCTTACATAAGGTTGAAGAATATGATGAATTACAAACAGAGCTCATGAAAAGGCCATTTTTCTCCACCTCTCCCCTTTCATATCGTAAAGTATAGAAGCATTAATTTTGAGGAGCTTCTAGTTTTGTGAGGTACTACTCAATATGGATGGGCAAATAAGTTTAGCTTGGATTTGGTATAGTTTAGGGGATTGAAAAATGAAAACTTATTAATATTTGATCGAAACATCTTCCATTAACCAATTAATGCCACTAGAGGAGATACTAGAAAACAAATTTAAACTATAATTGTACAAGAAATTAGAGAATGATAAAAATTGTATGATGAAACAAATGGTCACATAATAATAATATTGGTGTCTATTAGAGCATGTCTGAAGAAATTTATGTTTTGTGGGTGTCGTGGGATGATATTTCATGTTGGTTTGCATTTGGATGTTGCACTCATGAAACAATCATTTAAGAAAGAGAAGATTTACCACCTTGACATGTTTTTGACATGTCTTGACACACATGTGGCTTTGCTGGTCACTGACTTGACACACATGTGATTGCACCGATCAATCTGATGATCATCTTTATATATGTGCAGCAATGTCCAAGTAATCATGAGTCACCTTCAATCAATCAAAGTCAATATTGTCCTTGAGGGGGGATCCCCATTAGGGGCTAAGACATATTGACAAGCCATATATGTCCCAATGGCATCATTCACCCACGAAATCACTTTGGTGATATGTGATTCCATGTAAACCATTGCAATGGACATAATAAAACTTCGATTACACTTTCATGCATGCATTCAAATAATCATGAGTTACATTTAATTGCTCTTTTTTAGCTAAGCTGTTTAGCCAAATTTGTACCGAATTAATCACATGCTAGACTATTTACATGTCTAATTAATCATGAGTATCCAATGTTAGTGAGGTGGATTCATTCACAACATAAAGACCATCAAATTAAGTCTTTATTTTTTGTATAATTATTCATATGAATACTAGTTTATTCATACGAATGGATAACATAGAATGTCTAGTTCATTTTAAATTGAGAAAAATAGGATTTAATCCTATTTTTTGAATTAAAAAAATTTCAATTGAATTAATGTAACTTAGTTTCAACCAGTGGACTAGTCGCTTGCAAGAAGTTGTGCTCTCTCTCTCTCTCTCTCTTCATACATGTGCGCACGCGTATGCACACACGTACCAATGGATAGACAAATTCTTTCATAAATTAAACTTCAAAAGATGTGCCTCAGATGCTAACTTGTATGTGTATAGGAAAGGTGGAAAAATTTCTATTATTGTTCTATATGTGGATGATCTCCTTATTATTGGTGACTATGAAGACATGATCTAGCAGACTAGAAAGGTGTTGAGCACAGAGTTTGAGATGATAGACTTAGGCTTGATGCACTACTATTTGGGGATTGAAGTCTGGCAAGAGCCAGACTTCAATCTTGATGACAGCAGACTTAGGCTTGATGCACTACTATTTGGGGATTGAAGTCTGGCAAGAGCCAGGCAAAATCTTCCTCTCTCAGCAAAAATATGCAAGGGAGATCTTGAAGGCATTTGGTTAGGTAAATGTGAGGTTGTCTATGGAGGATGACTCACCACCAGCAGACATCGGGAGGTACAGGAAGTTGGTCGATAGTCTCATCTATCTGTGCAACACCAAACCTGACATCAGTTTTGCTGTTGGCATTTTGAGCAGGTTCTCCAATAAGCCCCGGAGGATCATTGGAATGCAGGGATGCGGGTGCTCAGGAATGTGAAGGGCACTCTTGATTATGGCATCACCTATGGTATGGGCACTTCCTCGGCTGGTCATTGTGACTCAGATTGGGCTGGAGATGTTGATTCCAGGAAATCAGTTTCTAGATATTGTTTCTCTTTAGGTTTAGGTATCTTCTCTTGGATCAGTAAGAAACAACCAACAGTGGCATTGTCTTCTACCAAGGCTAAGTACAAGGTAGCATAATTTGCTGCATGTGAAGCAGTGTGGCTGAGGAGGATCTTATGGCACTTGGGAGTGCAAGAGGATGAGGCAATTGTGTTGAGGTGCAACAATCAAAGTTGCATGGCCATTGCTAAAAATCTAGTGTTTCATGTGTGTAGAAAACATATAGAGATTCAATATCACTATGTGCATGATTTGAGGATGGGATAGTGGAATTGGTCTACTGTCCAACAGAGCAAAATGAAGTAGATATCTTCACCAAGGCACTCGGCAAGGATCAACTTTAGGGTCATCTTCAGAGACTCGGCATTGGGCCGAGAAGGTAGTTCACCTATGGGTGGACATTGAGGGGGGGGTGATCAAGCCTGGTATGGTTTAAAGGTTCCTAAAAGTGCTAAAAAACTTTAAAAAGTTGCCAAAAACTGCATAAAAGTGCTAAAAAGTGATCAAAAAGTACTATAATAGTACTTGGAAATACGCAAAGATTGGCAAAAGGCAAAAGACAAATTTGTAATATTACACATTCATCCTTCCTAAAACATATGCTTTCAAAACATATTAGATGGTAGGGTTGGGCCATGGGAGCATGCATATCCTCACCATGTTCACGGATAGGCTACATGCAATGCAAGCCCTGCCAATCTTGCTAGTGTGCATGTTGGATGCACAAGCATTGGGAGTTGAGGGAACTATTAGTGAGCCGATTTGCTATAGCATCCAGAGACACATAGTGGCTAGTAGACTCTTCTTGTTATAGTCTTCCTGCTACCAAATTAGGAGCCAAACAATATTAGTAATAAAGTTTACACTTGGAAACAAGAAATATTACACAAATAGACAAATATCTCAATGAACTTGCAAGGATGCCAAGTTGGATGCCAATGTCAATAAGGAGTGCAAAGTACCATCTAAAGACTAGAACAACAATTGTTTTATTTAGGGCTACTATTTTTGCCTCTAACTTGCAACATGTACTCTTTCATTATGTCCTTGCAATTGGAAAAAGCCTTTAATGCTATTTGCAATTTTTCCAATTACAGTTGTATATCATGAATAGCATGTGACACCCATTCATGTTCATGTTTTCTTTTCTTTGCGTCCTCTAATGCAATTATTGCCTTCTATAGAGCTTGCTTCTTTTCTTTTAATACAACTCTTGTGCATCAACTCCAATGTAGCTTTTTCCTTCTGTAGAGTTGGCTTCTTTTCTTTTAATACAATTCCTACTCCATTGAGCAACATTGCTTTCTTATTTGATTGCACTTTACACTCTAAACTCTATACATCATATTGTTGTCTCAAACTAGATGTATTGGTTTGAGAAGCACTATTTAATGCATTGTTGTCCTACCTCCAACAATCTATCTTCTTGTGAAGCTTACCTTGTCTCTCTACGGTTTTCATGATACTCCTTGCAAATTCTACCCATGCTACCATGCAAGTTTGCTTCTTGGAAGGACTTTGTGCCATTTTTCATTGCACCTATGTGAAACTGTGTGCAAAAGCAATGTAGACTTCCTTATTTGAGGGCAAGCACTGATACACCTCTAGTTGCAGCAATACCATCTCCTTATATAAATTTGGCAGCAAATTCCTTAAGTGAACCTTACCCTTTCCACTATGGGGTTGTGTGAATATAGCAACCCAAAACAATTTGGGAATATGTTTGTCATGAAGCTTCTCCACTTGCAATTCCATTGTCTCTCATGGAGTGACATGCTATTAGGTAGTATCATGATCAAAGGAAGATGATGGCTCGCTTTGGTTGGCACATTTTCAACTAAATCTAGTGTACAGTTAGTCATTTGTGGTGTGCTCTCTAGCTATGCACTCTCTCCTCATCTCCACTCTTCTCCTCTCCCCTCTTCATATTTTGTCAAAGGTTGTGTGACTTGCTTAAGTACAAGACTTGGTATATTTGTGCTAGTGCCTAAGGTTGCCTCAGATAAGGGTTTCAAGTACCAATGCGCAGTACTACCAACTGCCTCTTTCTGACATGGGATGCACCAATGTTGGGGTATGGAAGCTCAACATCAAGAGTTGTGTAACAGACATAAATAGAAACTGATAGCACCCCATCTCCCAATGGTTGAAAGGGGAAAGAACCATTTGGATGAACTAAAATAAATTTTCCTTAGATGCTACCTTAGTGTGTGTGTGTGTGTGTGACCTATGTGAAGATCACATGTTCACAGTTTTGAAATCGTCCCATGGTCAATTTGCAATCTTTGTTTCTATTGTTTTAATCACCACATATTCCCAGTTTTGATTGTGAGTGTGTGTGTGTGTGTGTGTGCACATCATTATTCTAACTGCCACATTCTTTAAGTTGCAAATCAATGAAATTTTGATTTGCAATCCATAACGTGTGTGTGTTTGTGTATGTCTATGTCTGGGTGTGGGAATATGTGCCTATGAAACTTGAACTTGGATCAAATCGAGCATGTGGGTCTAACCAATGCACGTGCCTACGAGTGTGTGTATCTATGCAAATATCACGTGCTCACAATTTTGAAATCAACCCAAGGTTGATTTGCAATCCTTGGTCCCATTGTTGTCATCACCACATATTCTTAGTTTTAAATGTGTGTATGCACGTCCATTCGCATGCACATACACGTGCATGCACTTGCAATGTGTGCACATCATTATTATCATCATTTAAGAGTTGAAATCAACCCAATGTCGATTTGCAATACATGGCATGTGTGTGTCAATGTTGGAGTGTGGGAGACTTTGCCTTTCTCAATACACTTCACATCATTACAAATTGATCGTGGGTCGATTTGAATACTAATGTGAGTATTTACAAACTTTTGTCCAATTGTTATTATCACCACATATTCTCAATTTTGAATGTGCCTAGGTACACATATGACGCATGCATACCATTATTTTTATCACCACAGTCTTTGAGATTTGAACAAACCAAAGGTAAATTTGCAATCAATGGCATATATGTGCTTATGTGTGTCTATGTCAGAGTGTGGGGCACACAATCCAAATCGACCTTGGGTCGATTTGAGTAGTGATAACAGGGCATATGTGTTTCCAAGACGTGACAACCAAACACAAACATGTTTTCATATGCATCCAACAAATTGGAAATAGACCTTGGGCCGATTTGAGAAGTGATAGCATGGATGCTAAACACAATGGATATGCTTTGCAAATCAACCTTAGGTCGATTTGATGATCATGCACATACATAAACGCATTCAGAATATGTTTTTTCAAAATCGACCTTGGGTCAATTTAAACTTCATGGATGGTGGTGATCACTCACACAGACAAATATATTTTAAGACACTACACACTACACACACACACACACACCACACACATTTGAAGGCATACATATACATGCTGCAAATCAACCTTGAGTCGATTTGAGAAGTGATAGCATAGGGGTTTAGCACAATGACCAAGCTTTGCAAATCAACCTTGGGTCAGTTTGTTGATCTCTCTCTCTCTCTCTCTCTCTCTCTCTCTCTCTCTCTCTCTCTCTCTCTCTCTCTCACACACACACACACACACACACACACACAAATGCATAGGCACTTTTGGGCCCTTCTCAACCCATGCACTCATTCGCTCTCCACTTGTGACTTATACTTCACTTGTTACTTAAACTCTTTTTAATTATCTAAGAATCCATATGGTTTTCTATATTCCTAGGTAAAGCAATAACAAGCCGGGGAAAAGAGGCATTACCTGTCTACCCAAGCATAACTATGATTTTCTAACACCTAGTTTGTTTGGATGGTGGCAGGTAAGTGGACCCTGATCTCTTAAATTGGACTACCTTAGCTTTTACATCTTTTTTTAATATTATGTTTGCTAAATTCAATATTATTAAAAATTCTTAATTTTGGTTGAAATTTTTGCAAACTCTAGTTGTTGCATTTTTCAACTTAACTGTCTCAAACATTTTTTCCTTATATGTTTTCCTTTTTTTACTTTTTATCCAATTGATGGAATTGATTATATGGCTCAATTATTGATGGGACTTTTTTATCTACACACACACACACACACACATCTGATTAGTAAATGTATCTCACACACACAAACACTTATTTCTTTACACACACACATACATGTATACTTCCCCAACTATGAATTATTCTTTCATTTACCGTCGTGAAATCTTCCCTTTATACTCTCTTTTTAACCACCCCACACACCAAGCCCACTAATCGTCCCATACCTCCTGTAATCTCATCTCAACCCATGCACTCATTCGCTCCTCCACTTGTGACTTGAACTTCATTTGTGGCTTAAATTTTTTTTAATTATCTAAGAATCCATATGGTTGTCTATATTCCTAGGTAAAGCGATAACACACCGGGAAAACAAGCTTTACCTATCTATCCAAACATAACTATGATGCTCTAATACCTAGTTTGTTTGGATGGTGGTAGGTAAGTGGACCCCGACCTTTGAACCTGGACTGCCTAAGGATTCGACATATTTTTTCAATATTATGTTTATCAAACTCAATATTATTAAAAAATCTTATTTTTTATCAAAATTTTTGCAAACTCTAGTTGTTGCATTTTTCAACTTAGATGTCTTGAACCTTTTTCCCTTATATGTTTCCCTTTTTTTACTTTTTATCCATTTGATGGAATTAATTGTATGGTGGCTCAATTATTGATGGGACTTTTTAATCTAAACACACACACACACACACACATTCTGCAACATTACCCACACACACACATACACACACAAAAACATTCTAAGACTCTCTCACACACTCTGCAATTAACCTTCGGTCGATTTGAGAGGTGATAGCGTAGGGTGTTGAACATAATAGCCAAGCTTTGTGAATCGACCTTAGGTCGATTCATGATCACTCACATACAAACAAACACATTCACAATGCTTTAGCTCAATTTAAGTCACTTATAAATTGACCCTAGTCTATTGGACAACCTTAGGGGTTATGTTCCTTGCTCAATGTTCTTTACATCATTGTAGTTACATGAAAAACGATTTCTAGTGTTTGCAAATCAATCTTTGGTCACTTTGAGAATGTGGATTTGACCAATGTGTCTCCTAAATTCTATATTCTAAATTAAAAGTATTAAATTAAGGGGGCTATGTTAGAAAATAGAAAGACTTAAACGTTTAACCGACATTAGAAGGGTTAATTAAAAGGGGAGAAAGACCTAACCCTACAAAACCATGTAACCTATAAAAATAGGATTAAAGTAAAAGGTAGGGTTAGGGGTGAAAGACCTAAAAAGTTAAAAGGTTAATACTTCAACGGATCAAAACCTAAATTTATAGTAGGAAATATTAAATCAAATTTTTGGGTGGGGAGGGGGAATCAAATTTTAAGAGGCGGGGATTAATTTTAGGGTGGGGGGATTTTTAAGAGAGGGAGGGGTAGAGATCACATTTTAGGGTGGGGGGATTTTAAAGGAAGGGGGCGGGGCATGGGGGGTGGGAATGATTCGAATGGGGTAGGAATTTTTAAGAGGGGAAGATTAATTTTATATTTTTTTAAAAGGGGGATTATTATTTTTAACTACCATACCCTAAACTTCACACTCCCCCTAACCTACCCTAAACTTCATGCTCTCTCCCAAATGCCACCGTCATACCTCTCCGTCCTGTTGCCTCACTTGCCTCTCATAGCTCCTCTCGTAGTTTGCCTCCCCAACCTTGCAAACCTCCTCCCTCTCGTAGAACTCAGCCTCTTCGACCTTGCCGACCTCATCGACTTTTCTCACATACTAGTATGCCTCATTCACTATGTTATGCTCTCCGTGCATCTCGTTTGATGTGCTCCCTTAGAGAAATAGGGTGAAACGTGCATGGTCTTCTGCTACAATTGCATTTGCGGTTCAAGGCTATATTGTCCAAACAACCTATGGATAATGAATCCAATGACCTCCTGATAAAGCAAATTTGGTACTATATGCATGTTTTGTATGCATGTTCAACTTCCACTCTCCCTATGATCCCATCATACCTCCTTGATTTCAAATATCCTTGATTAATTTGAGGTACTAAATCAGCCATCCATCATCTTCCACATGGGTTGATTAAGCCAAACATGCTAGAAATCAATTACCTAGAGAGGTGATATTCATAAGCCCTCCACAGAATGGTATTTTCTTTCCAGCACATTGTTATCTCAGCTCCACAATTGGTTCTATATTCTTTGGGGCATAGTCAAACTTTAGTAGTACATTGATATAATTCATTCCATTGAGCTTTATAGTAGGTTCTAAAACCAAGCGGACAAAAGAATTGAAAGGGTCCTCTTCACACTAGAAGGGAATTTTTTGCATTCACCATGGTGCTATAGAGTAGAGCTATGAGAAGCATGAAGCTAAGAAAGAGTGGAAACTTGAGTGAAGATGCTAGAGAATTTTGGAACTATGTTCTTCTCATGCAACCCATTGTCCCTTTAAATTAGGGTGACCAATTTTTTAGAAGGAGTAGTGATTACATTCCAAGGCGGTGATATCTTTAGCATGCCACTTACCATTCTTGGGGATCTCCCATAGTGACAGGTCACCAATCAAAGCATGCAATCATGTGCTGGCTACTAGGCACTCAAAACTTAAGCTATCTTTAGAATTTTTCTACTTGTTCCTCCTATGTTTAAAGCTTTAACGGGTGGCACTATTTTGCTTTGAATAATGTCCTGATGTCATTTTGGCATTCAGAACATGGTTTCAAGTGGTTGAAACATTTTCAATAGTTTGGATGGGGTATGTAGATGTATGTGAAACCAAAAAGGTAATTATCTTCAACACAAATTCACCACTTAACCAATTGGAGAAGAAGAGCTCAATCACACCACAAAAATCACAGCAGACTGGGTACGATCTCCCCCCCCTAGATGAGTGGCTCACGCTTCCTCATCTAGAGTATTTATGATATTTCATAAAAGCACAAGGAGCCAAAATGATCCCTCTCTTCCAAAATGAGGGATTTGCTTTACATAGCCATCTTAGGGCCCAAAAATGAATTATGTCCACTACAAAATATATTGCTCAAACTTGCAATAATAAAGCAAATACAAAATTGGCCCATGGCCATATATAATGCCCTGTGCGACACCTCGATCGGTACCCTTGCACTAACTCCAATCCTTGCTATGAGTTCCATCACCTGTACTCAAGCCACCAATTAAATTAGTTATTATTAACAATCGATTGAATGAATCATCAAATCAATCGATCCCAACATAACCGCGCTCAAAGCACAATAATCAAGCACAACACCAATAACACTAGCAACATCAGTATTAACATGGAATCACCTATAATACCGACCATCTAGCATGGCAAAACAGAAGCCAGTCAGGTGTCCCCAACTAACCACACAAAGTATCCACTAGGACCCCTGCCGTGTCCAGTGTGCTCTTATGGAGTACTTTACCGTAGTCACACTTGACTAAAATAATAATGTCCAAAGCAAGATATATCAGAAATATAATTTTCGTGACATCCCTCTTGCTTGGATTGCAACTTACCTCAGTTGCGTGTTTGATTATAGGAACTAATGAGGTTTGGAAAAGTTTGAAAGAACCGCTCAGGCATCCACTGAGCATCATCTCTCGGATGATTCTTAAATTTGAGCAAGTATTTAATATAGACATTTCCTTTTCGGGTTGAGGTCTATTGATGATCAATAATGCATTCGAGTTCTAGAATTTCTTCTTCATCAATAATCAATGGAGCCTCTTCATAGACAGGATGAATAGATAAAGGTCCTTTGAAGGGCTTTAAGAGGCTAATATGAAAAGCATTATGTATTTTCCAATTATCAAGTAATTCAAGCCTATAAGCTAGATCATTGATTCTCTGAATCACCTTGAATGGTCCATAAAAACGTGGGGACATCTTGATTAGTGGCCATTTCTCAACACTCTTCAATCTTCTTTTCTCAATCCAAAGAAGTATATAATCACCTTCTTTAAAAAGCATGTGTTTCCGTTTCTTATTAGCTTGTTTTGTGTACTTCTCTTGATCGATTGCAATGGCTCCTCGAACCTCTTTGAGAATATTTTGATAGTCATGGGTAAATGCATCTACTGCCTCCACTCTATGGGTCAATTGTGTGATAGGAATAGGTAATACCTTCCCATAGATAATCTCAAAGGGTGCTCTTCCACTGGCAGAATGAGGAGTATTATTATATGCAAACTTTAAGAGGTGAAGATATTTGTTCCAAGTCTTTAGTTGACTTCCCGCAGAAGATCTTATCATATCTAGAATAGTACTATTTGTAACTTCAGTTTGTCCACTCGATTCTGAATGAAAAGCTGATGAGAAATCTACCTTAGTGCTAGATTATGGAATAATGCAATCCAAAAATTACTGCAAAACTTTGAATCTCGATCAGACACAATAATCTTTGGCAAGCCATGATGAACAAAGATATGCTTGATGAATCAATGTGTAGCTTGCTGAGCTGTTAAAGTCTTCTTGCATGGGATGAAATAAGCTTTCTTACTAAAGAGATCTACTATCGTCCAGATCATATCATTTTGATTCGTTGTAGTAGGAAAACATGTTATGAAATCCATAAATATTTGTTCCCAAGGTTGCGTAGGAATAGGCAAAGGCATTAGCAATCCTGGGGTCTTTCCTTTGTAACTCTTGGTCTTCTAGCAAGTGATGCATTTGGCTACAAACTTAGCCACATCTTTTCTTATAGTAGGCCAATGAAATTCCCTCGCTATCACTTGTAAAGTAGCAGTCACTCCCCTATGTCCCATATATGGTGGTTGCTGCATTTCCTCCATTATAGTTTGTCTAAAGGGTCGAGTGATGCATAATTTATTTTGATAAAAGAGGTATCCATCATTGCATGAATAGGCCAACATAGGATTCCAATTATTATTCTCTAATTTGTTCCATATATCGAAAAAGTCTGGATCCCCTTGATAAGAATTCTTCATTCCTTCGAAAGGCTGGGTCTCTATAGCAGTGATGTGATTAATACGTGCTTTCTGCTAAAAGCATCAGCAACTACATTTTCTTTTCCAGGTTGATACTGAATCATGGGCTGAAAAGTCTGTATAAATGATGCACATTTGATGATGCACATTTGATGTGCCTATCGGATATTAGTGGCTGAGTCAACAAATGCTTGATACTTTGCTGATCGGTTTTGATAAGAAACTCAAATCCCATCAAATAATGTTTCCACATTCGTAAGGCATGCACAACATCGATTAATTCTTTATCATATGTGCTATAATTGCATTCCACTGGTTTTAATTTTCGGCTCTCATATGCTATTGGATGTCCATCTTTCATAAGTACGGCTCCAATTCCATATCCACTAGCATCGGTTACAACTACAAAGAATGGTCTAGAGAAATCGGAGAAATCGGGTAGTTGCAACATAGGAGCTTGTGTGAGAGCTTCTTTCAAATCTCTAAAAGATTTATCTTGACACTCGGTCCATAAGAAATGCTTAGCTTTTCTAAGAAGGTCTGTCAATGGATGTGCAATGTATGCAAAATTCTTGACAAACTTTCTATAAAAGCTACACAATCCCAAGAATGATCTTAATTTGTGTATATCTCGGGGTTTAGGCCATGTGACTATGCATTCAGTCTTCTTTGGATCCACTCGAATCCCATCGGCAGATACAATGTGACCCAAATACTCTATCTGATCTTGAAAGAAACTACTCTTTTCAAAATTTATGTACAATTGATTTTCTTTCAAGAGTGAAAAGACTAGCTTCAGATGTTCCTTATGCTCCTCAATGTCTTTGCTAAACACCAGAATATCATCGAAAAATACTACCACACAATCTTGGTGTTTGAGATAGATTCGGTTCATCATTCTACTAAAAGTAACTGGAGCATTGGTTAGCCCAAAAGGCATAACTAGGAACTCATAATGTCTCGTCTGAGTTCTAAAGGCAGTCTTGTATATATCCTCTTCTACCATATGAACTTAATGATAGCCGGATTTGAGATCTATCTTACTGAAGACCTTGGCCCCTTTCAATTTGTCCAAAAGATCATCAATCCTAGGGATTGGATATTTGTTCTTCACTATGATTTTGTTTAGTGCATGATAGTCTATGCACATTCGATAGGTTCCATTTTTCTTTTTGACTAATAAGACAGGTGCTCCATAAGGAGAACTAATGGGTCTTATCAATCCTCTCTCTATCAGTTCCTCCACTTGCTTTTGAATTTCCTTTTGTTTTTTTTCTTAAAAAAAAGAATATATATATATATATATATATATATATATGGGTTTCTTTAGAGGGCTTTTGAACCTTGGGGTCCCTTGCTTTGTAGAAAGTCAAGGGAATTCCTTTGACTTGAAAAGCCTGCACTTCAGTCCTCAGAGCCGTAGAGGGGTAGAGTAATAATAGAGGCAGCCCCTTTGTATTGGGACTGCTTGAGTGCACGGCTCAGGGCTGCACTACGCGCGGACTGAGAAGCTTAGAGGTGAATTTTTAAAAAAAAGTTTGCACGTGTAGTGGGCTGCAGTGGCTGCTGGTCCTACAAACAAAGATTCTGATTGGCACAACTCCCAGGGTTGCCTTGATGAGCCGACTGTCAAAGACTGTAGATCTGCACTCTGCAAACAGGTGCACACAGTCTAGAGGTGGCTGGTCTTCAATCACTGCTAATGAGGTGCTACGCAATGCACAGTCTTAGAAAAGGAAGTGCCGCAGGCTCTAGAGGGCTCTAGGCTCCTCTTAATTATTGCGAGCTGCATGTGGGCGCATAGAGGTGCTGATGGGTGCGCAGGCGTCAGGCTGCTCACTATAGTGTTCAGTGCATCCCAAGTCCTTTGGTCCTCTGGCCCTGGAGTCTGTGCACACATGACGGTGACCCTCTGAAGGGCGGTGGATTGTGCAATTCGTGGTGGCAGCTCCTCTATCATTGCAGTGCTATAGGCCGGTTCCCTTTTGCAACAAGATGACCATGGTAAAAGCTTCATAATTCTTCTTTCTTTCTTTCTGTGGGCTTTCTCTTCTTCGTCCACGACAAAAGAAACTTCTCATTAACTTCTCACATGAGCCACGGGGTAACCTTATTCTTTCACAAGAGCGTAACCAAAGCTCTGATACCACTGAAACCAAAAAGGTCATTATCTTCGACACAAATTCACCACTTAACCGATTGGAGAAGAAGAGCACAATCACACCACAAAAATGACAGCAGACTGGGTACAATCTCCCCCCCTAGATGAGTGGCTCATGCTTCCTCATCTAGAGTATTTATGATATTTCATAAAAGCACCAAGGAGCCAAAATTATCCCTCTCTTCCAAAATGAGGGATTTGCTTTACATAGCCATCTTAGGGCCCAAAAATGAATTATGTCCACTACAAAATATATTGCTCAAACTTGCAATAATAAAGCAAATACAAAATTGTCCCATGGCCATATATAATGCCCTGTGTGACACCTTGATCGGTACCCTCGCACTAACTCCAATCCTCACTATGAGTTCCATCACCTGTACTCAAGCCGCCAATTACATTAGTTATTAACAATTGATTGAACAAATCACCAAATCAACCGATCCCAACATAACCGTGCTCAAAGCACAATAATCAAGCACAACACCAATAACTCTAGCGACACCAGTATTAACATGGAATCACCCACAATACCAACCATCTAGCATGGCAAAACACAAGCTAGTTAGGCACCCCCAACTAACCACAGAAAGTATCCCACTAGGACCCCCACCGCATCCGGTGCGCTCCTATGGAGTACTTTGCCATAGTCACACTTGACTAAAATAATAATGTCCAAAGCAAGATATATCAGAAATATAATTCCATAATAGTATGAAAAGGTTCTCCACCCCCCCAATTACTCTAGCTCCCTATAATGCCCCCTCACCCACTTTATTGCCCGGTATGCTAAAAGCTTTGTAATTTATTAATTTTGCAAATTATGTTGCCACTCTAAACCTATAAAAGTGTTAAGTTTTGTAATTTATTGATTTTGCCAACTATGTTGCCCTACTATGGGAAAAATATGGAATGCAAATCAACCTTAAAATGCTCTACAACGAATGTTGCTACCCGAAATATGATGTCTCTAAGGCCATTACTACATATAGTAGCAGGAAAAATGGAGACGTTGTCATTGAAGATGTTGTGGTCTCCCCTTATATAGATGCTAGTTGTATGTGATAGTTGCAATAGTAAAATTAGCTACTCTAGAGGCAGAGGATTGGCCATAAACAATTAAAAATTTAGCATAGCGTGATTCCATGATCATCAATGGCAAAATTCATGACACTAAGTGAATAAATTATGGGCTCAAAACCTTTTCTATTTCCTAGGCATCCAGATTGGTCACAAACAATTGAAAATTAGCATAGCGTGATTCCATGATCATCAACGCCAAAATTCATGACATGAAGTGAATAAATTGTGCACTCAAAACCTTTTCTATTTCCTAGGCATCCATGGGAATGGGTTTGAAAGGATTTAACTTCTTGCATCCATAGGAATCGGTTGGAAGGGATTTAGTTCCTATGAGAGTGGTTAACATTGAGTCTACACTAAGTAAACCCAGAACTTATGCACATATATGTATATGAATCTACTTGGAGAAGTTACAAAAATAGGTTCAAAACAAAGATGATGCATACTTTGTAAAATCAATATAGCAGTCTAGGCAATGCACAAAATTACAAGATTTAAAATTGTTATTTTCATTGTGGAGGCTCCTATTCTCGATAATCAATGTTGAATATGGATTAGTGATAATGTAGGGTTTTTGGAAAAATATGGTGGGCCTTTGATAAATGTATGATATGGGGTATTTTATAGTTCAAAAGGGGTTGTAATCTCTCATCTACTCCACCACCTCCCTCCCTTCCTAATACTACACATGCAATCATTTATGGATGATTTAATTCAATTTTTTGTTCTCTAATAGGAATATGTCCTTCTAGATTGAAAGTAGTCATAGATGAAGGTGTAGGGATGCAAATCCATGTGTGCATGTAATCTACTTAGACCTAAATTTAGGCCTATTGACTGATCAGTTATATCAGTAGCCCACTAGGATTTTGCATTATATATATATATGACAACACATCCACCATACTTTTGCTCTCCTTTGCATTCGGTTGCACTTCATTTACTAGCACCCATATACTTTATTTCATAGCTATTGTCCTCAATCATTGCTAATGTGATCACCTCATTTTGTTCAATCAACTCACCTTATACAAGTGTCTAAAATTATTCATTGTTTGATTGAATTGTCATCACTTGTTGTCTACCTTAGGAGTACTTTTAAAACATTTATGTCAAATAATATCCTAGGATTATTTAAGACAATGCTTTTTGAAATTAAGTTCGTTCTCCTATGGACTCATAGGTTGCAACTTGTGTCATTGAACATGATTTTTCTTCTGTTCATAGGGTTCCGAAGCAGTTGCATACCATTTTTATGTGGCTCAATATTGCACTATAAGGGCACATAATGGTGCTTTTTGTAATTCCAACCTATAAGTTTGAGCACAATTATCCCTACTTAAATGTTTTGTTGTTGCACCTAGTTTATTTGGGGAACTAGATTAACCTATGGTTTGTCGCATTCAATTTTCTTGGATAGGTGGTGCAGTCCCACCCCTTGAGCAAGATCGTGATCAGACATGCTCTAAAAGTATACAGAGGCCATAATTTGTACACTGTCCTCACTTCTCAATGTTGGGTTAATATTCTTGGTAGTTGTGCCCACTCTGTCTATGGTGGTTTTGCCTCCTTGTTTCCAAAGCATGTTTAGAAATGAATTCCTTAAGAAGGTTTGAAAAGTCCCTTTCACATAGACATTATCTAGCAAGTAGGGGGATAATTAAATTGCTGCTTCTTTTCTTGTATTTATTTTACTTTAATATAATCTTTCATTTTGCACAAGAGAAAAGTAGAGTGATGATGCCACACGTGGAACATGTCATGCATGAGATTCTCCACATGTGTTGTCATGCTTGAGAATAAAGCATGTAGTCCACCAACCGATTGAATTTTGATTTTTTGTTGAGTGAGGCCTTAATTTGCACACCATTCTTACTTCTCAATGTTGAGCTCATGTTGAGTTAAGATTTGTGGAATTCTAAGACCCACCTTATTCCATCGCTGTTTTGCCATCTTTTATTGTTATTTTGTCTTTCTCGCAATTCTACACCCAAACTCAAACACACCATGTAGAAAGGGGTGTGTATAGCCCTAAACACATCATGGCTAATAAAAATATCCCCATGATTGGGAATCCTGAACGCGCATGCTCTTGCCAACTGATTTACTAGGTTTTGCCATCTGTTTTTGGGGGGAGATGTTGATTTATATTAAAAGAAGAAATTTAAAATATTCAAAAAGTAGCCAAATAACGTAGGGTACAATGCCTATGGAAGTGTACATTGCATACCAGCAAGAGAGATGCCAATAGAGAGGTACCAATGTCAGACAAACTAGTGGATTTTTACCATAAATCAGTCACAAAACAGTATTCCTATATCAAGGGGCAAACTCTTGAAACTGGCAACAAGATCCAACACATTATTTATAGGCACCATGTCTCTTATAAAGCATTAGGCTGCAACTAAAAACTGCAACTAAAAACCCATATAACTAAAAAACCGGTGCCCATAAGTAGGACCATAGAGTCGACGAAAACTGAGCCGGTTTTGGCATTTATTTTGTTTGCAAAGCACGTATTTGCAAAATAGATTCTAAGAGGACATCATTCCCACGCCCTCCAAAACCATGCCTTATTTCTCCGCATGGAGGAATTACCATTGTTCCCACACCATGCTCCGATGACGTAGCCATGGAAATTGGACGTAGAAATCGCTCCACTAAAATCGAGAATGAGGGCCAATGTTAGGCGTGATTCTAGGTGTTCCATCAATCTCGCTGGGATGGTAGTCGGTTGAGTGCGACGGTGTATGAAGCATGGATAATGGGGCCCCCCAGTTGATGAAAACAAGCTATTAATTAATTAGTTGTGTGAGGCGAGAGGTTGAATGCTAGATTAACCTAAGGCATAATTTGATTAATTAAGCCCGAGACTAATTAATTCGAGAAGGTTCGACAAGGGCGGAAGTCTAGGAGTTTCTTGTTTGCTGCCTCAGCAAAAAATATATGAGGGGAAGGGGGGGGAAATGCAATCCGAAACAACAGCAAAGATACCACGTGACAGTGCGAATGACGAAAGGTCCGGGAAGTAGGAGGATTTGTAGATCGAAGAGCCTAGAAAGAAAGGTAATTTTGAACAAGAACCCTCAAGGCGACTTGAGCCAAGGCTGGGAGAAAGGGAGAGAGGGGAGGGAGAGGTAGGAAGAGGGGTAGGGGGTGGGGGGGGGGCTGAGTGAACGTAGTGAGCGGGGCTGAGCGGAGGGTGGAAAAGAGGAGAAGGGTAGGGGCTTGAGCGAAGCTAGTGAGGGGAGGGTAGAAAGGAGAGGGGGAGAGAGGGGGGGTGGGTTGACCGAAGGTCAAAAGGCTTGGCGTAGGAGGTATGAAGGTGAAAGCTTAGAAAGACTAGATTAGAAAGCTTTTATTCAAAACCCCCTATGAGATCCTAATCGCTCTCTCGTGATAAACCGCGCTCTACCACCCCGTTTTTGCCGATTAACCTAAGCTAAAACAAATTGCAATCGCCTCTCAGAGCCCTCGCCAGCCACTTTCCCTCCTGAACCGCTCTCTCTTTCTCCCTCCTCACTCTCTCCTTCCTCCTCCCCTCCTACTTCCTCCTCTCCCTCCTCATCCTTCCTCCCCTCCTCCTCTTTCCCACTCCTCCACTCTCTCTCCCCCTTCCTCTTCCTCCTCAGCGGCTTTCTCCCTCTTCACCGCTCCTCCCTCCCACTGCTCTCTTCCCCCCCGCCCCTTCTTTCTATTTGTGTTGAGAGGGCTTCACAGCCCCCCTCCCTGTATGTCGCCCTCCCTTCCCCTCTTATATGCTGTGGCAGAACCTTCTAGATTTGGTGGCTTCTCGAAGAAGCCACCGTCACGTCAATCGTATGCGCCCTTGCCTTAGATTAAGCTCGCCATCACGCCCTTGCCTTAGGTTAATTTCTCTATCCTTGCGCGCAATAATTAATTAATACAGCGAGTTTTTCTCGTTGGGGGGCCCTATGAATTCGTTTGATTAATGGGGCCTTTGAGGCTAGGTTAATTTGATGAATACGGTCCGACGAGCTTAATTAATTAATTCGTTTGAGCATAGGAGGAATAAAAATTAGGAGAGAGAGACAAGATCATTTAGGTTGCCCTGATTGCTGAGAAGTCCCAAGTTTCACGCAAGATAAAATATCGTATCCCGCACTCACACGTGGCACGGGCCAAGCACCCACGTGTCGCCATGCTGGAGGAGAGCCTTTCTCCGGGCGACACGCACCAGCCCTTCGTCTCTATATAAGCGCTCCCCTACGCCCTTCTCAACATCTGCCAAAACCTCGCAAACCTCGTAGCATTGCTACACACAACCTCATACATCTCTGCTTAACTCATCTTTCCACCCTCTTCCACCTTTCTTCCTTTCTTGTATCTTTGCCTTACCTCACCGTTCTTTCCACCACCTCATAGTAATGGCGGACCAGGCCCAGCTCGCTAAGAATGTCGCCGCAGAGAAGGCAGAGGAGACGAAAGGATTCGGCCAGCAGAAGGCCTGCGAAGCCCAGGAGAAGGCTGGGGAGACCCAGCAATGTAGCCAGCAGAAGGCCTGCGAAGTTAAGGAAGAATGTGGCCAGCAGAAGGCCTGCGAAGTTAAGGAAGACGGGCAGCGCCCTGCTAAGGTGCGTGCGGCAGCTTAATCGATTGCTTGGTACTAATTTGATTTTTACCTTTTCGTGCATTATATGTAATCTACATCTTACACTTTTGGCATTACTTTAGCAGGGTATGACTGAGACCGCCAAGGAGAAGCTGTCTCAGGTAATGTTCTGTGTTGTGCGTTGAAATCAGTTAAAAGGCCGCCAACGATATTTTGGATGTGTGCTTGTATCGGTGAAGCTCTGAGGTCTTGGTCCTTAAGTCTTAAAAGTGAATGTTTCTGATTAAATGAAGATTTACACAATTGGGCAGGCTGGTGATGCTGTTATAGATGCCGTCAAGAAGGTAACTGGCAAGTAGAATTCACAAAGACGCATTTGCGTTTCCATTTCTATTTCATTTGTAGAAATTATTTTGCAACGCTATGAAGCTGTCCTTCGATGACGTAAGGAATGTTGCAACATGATAAAAACTGTCCTTCGATCATCTAAGAAAGTTTTTCTTGAGACACTACTGCAAAAGTTCACCTTCGCGTTCCCATATGTATATCATTCCCAGAATTATTTTGCAACACGATGAAGCTTTCCTTCTATGATGTAAAAGGTTTCCAAAGGTTTTCAAAGCTCGAATATAATTGACTATTGCAAATTTGGAACTTTGGTTTTGGCCATTGATATGTTATGTTGAAGCAAGTAAAAATGAACATTTGACTTGTTTTTCATTTGGGATTGCAAATTTCTTAGTAAAAGACCAAAATTCATGTAAACCACTCTCCACACACATCTAAAAACCAATGTCCAAATTCATCTAAAATAATATTAAGTTGTGTTTTCTTGAGAGGATGGAAATGTGATTTTTTAACCTTTAGTTGGAATAATTCTATCGGCTTATTACTTATTACTATGTATGGGATTATTTAATTATTCTCACCACAAAAGCTTTAGTAGCCATTGGCTCCTTCCTTACCTTTCCCTTTGCCCCTTGCAAACATTGCTTCATCCTCCCTTCCCTTTATGCATCATATAACTGACAATTGCAAAAGCAAACTTCCTTTGGTAAAAACTTTGACATAGTTCTACGTATCTCTTTATAATAATAATATTAGTTTTTTTTAAGCATAGTATGTAAATTTGGTTGTTTCATAGTTGCAATTTGAAAACTAATCTAATCACTCTTAAATTTGATATTTTTGCTCACCCATATTAAGTTAGAGAGAACTTAAATATGTTTTGTATTTGCGATCGCAACACTTATCAAACTAGTCTATAACATGTTTTGTATTTGCGATCGCAACACTTATCAAACTAGTCTATAACACTACTGCAAAAGTTCGCCTTCGCGTTCCCATATGTATATCATTCCCAGAATTATTTTGCAACACGATGAAGCTTTCCTTCTATGATGTAAAAGGTTTCCAAAGGTTTTCAAAGCTCGAATATAATTGACTATTGCAAATTTGGAACTTTGGTTTTGGCCATTGATATGTTATGTTGAAGCAAGTAAAAATGAACATTTGACTTGTTTTTCATTTGGGATTGCAAATTTCTTAGTAAAAGACCAAAATTCATGTAAACCACTCTCCACACACATCTAAAAACCAATGTCCAAATTCATCTTAAATAATATTAAGTTGTGTTTTCTTGAGAGGATGGAAATGTGACTTTTTAACCTTTAGTTGGAATAATTCTATCGGCTTATTACTTATTACTATGTATGGGATTATTTAATTATTCTCACCACAAAAGCTTTAGTAGCCATTGGCTCCTTCCTTACCTTTCCCTTTGCCCCTTGCAAACATTGCTTCATCCTCCCTTCCCTTTATGCATCATATGACTGACAATTGCAAAAGCAAACTTCCTTTGGTAAAAACTTTGACATAGTTCTACGTATCTCTTTATAATAATAATATTAGTTTTTTTTACGCATAGTATGTAAATTTGGTTGTTTCATAGTTGCAATTTGAAAACTAATCTAATCACTCTTAAATTTGATATTTTTGCTCACCCATATTAAGTTAGAGAGAACTTAAATATGTTTTGTATTTGCGATCGCAACACTTATCAAACTAGTCTATAGAAAAAGCACTATACTTAGTAATCAATTAATGGTCTTAAGTTGCTTCATCCTCCCTTCCCTTTATGCATCATATAACTGACAATTGCAAAAGCAAACTTCCTTTGGTAAAAACTTTGACATAGTTCTACATATCTCTTTATAATAATAATATTAGTTTTTTTTACGCATAGTATGTAAATTTGGTTGTTTCATAGTTGCAATTTGAAAACTAATCTAATCACTCTTAAATTTGATATTTTTGCTCACCCATATTAAGTTAGAGAGAACTTAAATATGTTTTGTATTTGCGATCGCAACACTTATCAAACTAGTCTATAGAAAAAGCAAAACTTACTATACTTAGTAATCAGTTAATGGTCTTAAGTTGTAGTGCAAAGTTTTTCTTAAGTTGTAGTACACATTCCAAACTTGAACATGGGACCAAAAAAATATGGAATAAAGATTTGGAACAAGACCATTAAAGCATTACATGCTATGCTACATGTGGAACATGCATCTTGAAGAGAATAGGATATAGTAATTAAATTTAAGGGATCAAAATTTTGTTTTGCATATACATGCAATCAAGTAATCATTCAAAGATATACTATGTGAACTTCTCCTCAACCAACAAACACACTTACTTGAAAACATTAAGTATGGTTTAAGGGGACTCGAGTGCTGCGTTGAATTTATGCACACCTATTTGTGAGCATGCTTGATATCTTCATCTTGATTTGTTGAAAACCAAAACAGATTTAACAAAATGAAATCCAAACTAATGGGAATACTGCATGGTAGTCTTAAACATTGATAATTGGTAATATTGCTATCTAGATTCACCCTAGATTGGAAGATTTGAAAATGTGCAATTTGTGCATGTGCAAAGATTGTTTCTTTTTCCATGCAATTCCTTGCTATATGGCTCATAATCACGTAAAAGATTATTGCATTTCATAATGCAAAGCATTAAACTAGATAGCGTGGCTTGGACTATTTGTGTTTTGAAGCACTTTAGGAAACATTGCACTTGCTTCGGAGACCCGGCATATCCATTTTGCTGATGTGTATCATCGTTGCTATCGACACACTTTTATCCTTTTACATCTCTCGTCCTACAAATCTTTGAATATTAAAGTACATCCTCCTCCACCCATCTTGCATCTTGCACCTTGTAGAGTCACCTCAATGTGACCTCGTTCTTTTGGTTTGCCATTATCTTCTTTACTCGGGTGAGTTTTCTTCTATCCTTTGCTTGCCTCACAAGCTAGCTGGTCTCTGTTCTGGTCGTTCTATTTTTGCAACTCACTGATCATCGCCATGACATCAGTGGCAAGATGTAGATCATCAGGCTGCGAGATACGAAAGCTAAAAAGCTTGGTCAAGGCACAAGCAAAAAATCTGCTCTTTGGATGTTATCTCTTTTGGTCAATTTTTGGTCAGTGAGGCTATCAACAGCAATGGCTTATTGTGATGTCTTTTATTTCAACTTTAATATAATACTATTATGGAAAAATTTGTTATTGAGTGAAGATGGTTCTAATGAAGCATAAATGTCATATATTTTTCCTTATTTAGGAGTGTGATCGTTGCTGGTTGCAGCCATTGCACAAGCAGTTGTTGCACAAGCAATTGTTGCACAAGGAAATACATTTTTCTTCGTTTAGGATTAACTGCACTAAAATATCTCCAAGAAATAGCTCAATGGTTGCAAGAAAATACATTTTCCTTGGTTTAGGATTAACTGCAACCAGGACTAAATAAGCCCCAAGTACTAGTGTAGTGGTTGCATAAGGAAATACATTTTTCTTGGTTTAGGATTAACTATAAACCACTTGTTTTAAACTATTAATTGCACTCCCACTACACTATAACAACATATTGTACCAACCACTAGCTTGGTTTTAAAGTTGCCCAATGGCATGCTAAGTATATAAATTAAACTATTTAAAAATGCAATTGCTGGTATTGCCCTTGAGGGGTCCCATATTGACATGTCACTAACATACATGGCATGTTGATATGGTCCTTTCTTCTAAAGGGGACCCCTCAAGGGACATATCAAAATTACAGGGGACTCCTTGAGGGAAAATAATGCAAAACAATGAATGGAGCCCATATAAAATCCACAAAAAGACTCCATCATTATAAGACTCCAATGCGGATCTTACTTGGCCTACTAGCCAATTAAGGTTTAGGTGGTTGCACAAATAAAGACATTTTCCTTGGTTTAGGAGTAGCTATAACTAGCACTAAAATAACTCCAAGAACTAGTATGGTGGTCACTCAAACCAGTGCACTAAAATAACTCCAAGAATCAGTGTGGTGGTCACTCGAAGCCGCCACCCTCTTGTCAGCGCGGTGGTTGCACATGCTTTAAGCATGGATTTTCATGAGTCTAGATCGAGGTGCTCAGAATAATAAAGTACATTCTCCTTGTACCAATGCAGAAAAGTTGCATGTAGTTGCATTAGGGGGGATTTGAGGTCAAAAAGGGCTTCATAAGGAAATGCTAAAGGAATGGGTAATCCCCTTAATTCTAGGGCAAATTTCGGGTGGTAAGGTATATTAAATGATAAAAATTCACTATTCTGACAACGTGGCTAAGCTGTTGGATCGTGCTCTTCATCTAAGGGCTCACAAGTTGTGGATTTTTTGAACCCGTTGATCAGGCTCTTCATCTAATGGCTCACATGAGTCATGCATTTTAAGCCATTAGGTCTACATAAGATCTAATGGTCCCAGTGCACACTGCAGGTGACTGAAGGTATTATGTTCATGCCGAGTGCCAATTTTAGGCCATAGGATTGGATCCCACATTGATGATCATCACTCATTGCCACTTCATGGCTATTAGATATACTTTAGATCTAATGGCCCCAAACAAAATCCTTGGGTGCCACTTCATGGCCATTAGATATACTTTCATGCCATTAGATCTAAAGTAGATCTTATGGACCCATTGAAAACTTTGGGCATCATTATTGCTCCCCCCTATGCATTCACAACCATAAATCACCTCTAGATCAAAGGGCCCGTGATTGGCACCTCTCATGGATTTCATTGGACTCCCATCTCCAATTCAAGGGTGCACGATACACACAACTTGTGGAGACTTGGATCAAGTTGCCATCCAAGAGCTCTACTTAAACATGCAAGCCATCATGAATGTACATCTGCAACATCCCACAAAAATCCATTTGCGTCGTTGGATTAAGAAAGGATCCAATGTCTCATAACCTTTTAACCTCCCACCATTGGATCAACTTTGATCTAACCATCTTAAAATGGTCCACAAAATGTGCCAAGGGTGGAAACTCCTTTACTTAGATAACTTGAAGGATAAGTGGCAAGGTGGTAGGTCTATCCACGCCAATGAGAGGCCCTTGTGTTTCCAACAAATATTAAATGTTGGAGCCTCCTCATTAGTGGATCACTAACCTTTTGATTAGAGTGTGAATTATCTCCTTAAGGGACATTTTTGAATCCAAATCTCCCCTGACGATAGATGGCGAGCTATTGATAGATGGCAGGCCAGAGATGGTCCTGAGTCATCCACTAGAGTATGCAATTAGGGTAGTCTGTTAATAGTCTGATGCCCCAAATTCAAAATCTCACCCACCAATGCAACACATTGTGACCCCAAAACTACTCCTAAAATAGTTTCGTGATCAGTTACACCGATCGTGCATTCACCCCAAACCTCTACTAAACTACTTGCAATAGCAATACTAATCAAGTCACTCTTAAGATTGGCATTTTGTCCCTGAACATTCAAATATATGGGTCAATACACGATTGGGTGTAGCCAATTGTGGAAATATTTTTGAGGCAACTTTGGGTCTATGGCGCGATGCACTATTGGGTGATATTTTGAATTTGGGGTGAACTTGCACTCTCGCCTAAACTTTTGTGTTGTAATGATTGCCTTACTAGCATAATAATGAGACACAATCTTTCAAACTTGATGTTCTAAACACTATAGAGCTCGACACATGTCACAACATGAGTAGTTATTCCCTTCTTTGTGCAATATCTGTGTTGCATCTTTGTACATTAGGCTGTTGTTCTATCATCTACTAGTTGTTCACCACTGGTCATCTACCTACTGCTCACCACGTATCATCTACCCGGAGATCACCACCTATCATCTACATTGCGCTGATGTAGATTCACAATCACGCATTGACGTTGGCTTGGTGTGACCACTAAGATGGTTCTTGGAGGTAGTTGTAGCCACTCCTAATTAAACCAAAGAAAATGTATTCACGTTAATTGGCTAGATCACATGAGACCCGCACCGGAGACCCACAATTGTTCATATATTTTGCATCGGGTTTAAAACAAGTGAGTGGGAGTTAATCCTAAAAAAATGAAAAATGTACTTCCTTGTGCAACCACCACATTGGTTCTTTTTTAGTGTAGGTTGCAGTTAATCCTAAACCAAGGAAAATGTATTACCTCGCAACTACTACATTGGTTCTATTTTAGTGCGGTGATTGCACAAAGTTAAACATTTTCCTTTGTTTAAAAGCTAATCCTAAATGAAGAAAATACATTTTCTTTTGTTTTAAATTTAATCATAAACAAAGGAAAATGTGTTCCCTTGTGCAACCCCTACGTTGTTTCTATTTTAGTGGGGGTTGCAATTTATTCTAAACCAAGGAAAATGTGTTTCTTTGCAACCACCACACTAGTTATTAGAAGTATTTTAGTGCTACTTGTAGTTAATCCTAAAACCAAGGAAAATGTATTTTTGTGTGCAACCACCATGCTGGTCTTATTTTAGTGTGGGTTCTAGTTAATCCTAAACCCACAAAAATGTATTTACTTGCAACCTTTGCACTGGTTCTTAGAACCATTTTAGTGCTACTTGTAGTTAATCCTAAAACCAAGGAAAATGTGTTTACTTGTGCATAAATTGCTTGTGCAACGACTGCAACTAATTTTGACCACTACGAGTAACAACGATCGCGATAATAGTATTATTTATAATAAAGTTAAAACTTAAAAGAAATTACCCCGACGTGAGTATAAAGACTTAGCCATTGCTGAGAGCAAAATTTGAACACAGAGATTACATCCAAAGACATCTTATAACAACTCAGCAATTGCTAAGAGCCAATCGAGCAAAAAATGAACAAAAGAGATTACATCTACATCCAAAGGCTTTTTATAAAAATTATCAACTCAGCAATTGCTGAGAGCCTCATGGTGCAAAAATTGAACAAAAGAGATTCTATCTATAAAAACTCAGTGGTGTGGCAGTCCTCACTCGGGATAATCTAAGTGACCAAATCTCTAGCCTATCAAAATGGTGTATACCTTTGCCATTTACCTTTAACAAAACTAGGAATATGAGGAAGCAGAGTAGCTATATTGGTAGGCCGAGCCAATTGAGAGAGATCAATCCTTGAATCAGTGATCCATCCACATAAGTCCAAAAGTCACCATATCACATTGCTTGTAGAACCATTGAGCCTAAGTTGAGCAAACATGGCAGCAATAAGTTTGGCCTCTCTTTGAGTCAACAACCCACATACTAATAGGATTTTAAACTCTCTACTATTCCAGCAACCTCTCTAAAGTAGGATGATGATAGACATCGTGGCTAGTCCCCTGCACTCTCGCAAACCTCCTGGTACAGTCTCATCACCACCTTCTTATAAATGCTTTCCTTCTTATAGGTGCACAGTAACTCCTCCTTGCACTCCAAGATTTCCTTGTCTTTGCCTTCTCTCTGAATACACCTTCTAGCCTCCACCATTTCCTGTACAAAAACTTGTATCATAAGCCAGCTTATGGTAGGTTGACATTATTCATGAAACAAGGAAAAAGGTAGAATATTCACCCTCTCCATGATGTTCATATATAACATACAGCCACATGACATGTTCCCCTTGTAGTCCCTCTCCATGGGATCAAGTTCTTGCCTTTGCTTGTCCAAAGGCACCATAGACAAGAAAATAGCTATTGGAAGATTCTTGGGTAGTAGGCCATGATCTGTAGGAAGGAGAGATTACTAGGAAAAGAGGATGGAGAGGGAAGGTTTAGGGTAGAGAGATCGAAGAAAAAGACGAGAGCAAGGGTGGATAAGAGCAAAGTAGCCAAATCATATTTAGTGCCACGGTCAAATACACCTTAAATTTGTTAGATATCAATGCTCCACTCTCGTGTAACTACGCAAGAACCAACTAACTCTACTTGTAAGCCCCCCATATCAGGAGAAGGCATTTGAGGAGCTCGGTTATCCATTAGGTCCTAGTTTGGACACCAGATGGGGGCCATGTGTAGCCTGATGGCTGGATGGCTTCAAATAGAGTTGGCACACTGCCAACTAGGATACATGCAAGTGCGGGAAGGCAACCATGACTGACCGCACTGAGAGTAGACGGAGCATTTTTCGGCGTAGCCCACTCTCGGGCTACGGGACCCGTTTGGAGCCCTAAATGATCCCGGATGGGCCGAATGAAGTCCGTAGGTTAGTTGCTCTATTCTGCACCACGGTTCTAACGTGTTGTCAGTGGCCTATTTTGGGACCGACTTCTAGTCGGCCATTTTGGGCCGACTGGGTCAGACTCCCAATTGGGTCTAACTGACTACAACTAGTGGCTATATAAGAGCAAGCCCATGAAGCCCATTATCATCACTAGCTACAGCAACCCTGATTCCTTAGCACCCAGCCTCCGTCCTCTACTGTTTCCAGCATGCCATCAAAGCTTCTCACTCAGGAGTGCATGGCTGGGAGGTAGCGCCATCTCTTGTATCAGTTTTACAGTAATTAAAATTTTGATTCTCCATACAATCTGCTTTTCTCTCTTGCATACGAGATCCTGTTATCTGTTGAGCACAAACGTTGTATTGTTTTCTTACATGGTATCATAGCTTGGGCTCTAGCAAGAAGATTTGGTAGTGTGTTTCTGTTTGCGAGCAGATTGTGAGAGATGGCCTAGCCCACAAGATTGCGAATCCCACCGTTCGACGAAAGTGAAAAGTTAGACGGCACTAACTATCCACTCTAGAAGTTCAAGATGAAGATCATCCTAAGTGCATATGAGCTTTGGGATACTGCTATTGGGGTGGACGTGAAGCCAGTTGCGAGACGGAATCCAGCCAATGCAGGACAACAGATAGTACCAACTGCGGATGAGATTCTCGCATGGACAAGAAGAAATGCAGATGCGCTGTGTTCTATTATCTGTAGTGTAAGTGATTCTATCATGGCGTTAATTCAACATGTCACCACAGCGGAAGAGGCATGGACGGTCTTGAAAAATCAATACGAGACCACGAATCAGACGTGGATTCAGAATCTGGAGACTCAACTCGCGAGAAACTGTCTGAGTCTGAAACGGCAGAGAAGTTCATCACCCGGGTGAAGAATCTGCGCGATCAGATGACTGCGATTGGCATCAGCATCACCAATGAGAATCTAGCACGAAGGTGCTGTGAAGATAGTGGGAGAGAAGGAAGGAGTCTCACTTGTGGCTTTCTCACATACACAATGGGGGGATACACAAAGGTGGAGGCTGAAAACAGTTTTCCTCTTCTTAGTTGTGAAAGCCAAAAGAACTCTAGTACAAAGAAATAGAAGAACCCTATTTGTGGGTCTCAAACCAAACTCAGCTAACTAAGGTGGCATACTAACTGAGCCACAAACTAGAGTACATAAGGATAGCTATCATCCAGCTATTATTCATGGGCGATGTACCAACCGCATCTGCAGCTAACAAGTCGGTGACATAAATGCACAACTGTCACCCTGGCATATCACGAGTGGAGCTCGATATCTCAACACTCCCCCTCGAGCTCAATCCCAATTCCTGCACATAAGGCAGGTCTCTAAACTTGCAGCTTCTCTGCGCCCAATTCCTTCGTGAATATGTCAGCTACTTGATCCTCTATGCTGACATAAACTAGATCAATAAGACCGAGTAAAACCTTCTCCCGCACATAGTGATAATGCACCTCAATGTCCTTTGTTCTAGCATGATAGACTGGGTTATTTGCCAAGTGTATACTGCTCATGTTGTCATAATAAATGACAACTGGCCCATTTGTAGAGGGGGAAATCTTTTGGCGAGCTTTTTAATGTGAGCTTTTTTACCATTTCCTTTGTTTTTGAGAGCTTTTTTTAGAAATCCATACATGTTTTTGTTATAAGAAAGATGGGGAGGTTAGAAAGAGGGGGAGAGAATATAGGATATGTTCATTTTCATAGCATGTGGGAGGGGTGGAAGAGTGTATACTATGCACAAGGGGGGGGCGGATATGAGTGGAAGTAGGAGGCAAAAAATTATGGAAGATATGTCCATATTCAAAGTAGAAGGGAGGAACTATAGGAAATATGTACATTTTAAAAGTGTATAATTTGAAACTTTTGACCTCATATTTGGATTCCTCGTTGAATTCCGGTCATTTTGAGTACCAACATGACCATATTCCGATAAAAATTAAAAAAATGGTATTTTTGTCATTTTGGCCTGTTTTGGGCGCAGACTCAAAATACGCCCAAAACAGGTCAAAATGAATTCATGACAAAAATACAATTTTTCCAATTTTTATCAGAATATGGTCATGTTGGTACTCAAAATGACCGGAATTCGTCGAGGAATCCAAATATGAGGTCAAATCTGTCAAATTATACACTTTGAAAATAAACAAATTTCCCACATGTTCTCCCTTCCCCTTTACATTTAGTAGATGAACATAACTTTCACATTCCTCATCCTCTCTCTTCTCCTTGCACTCCTCTTTGCATACCTTATAAGTTCCCCCTCTATGTTCTCCACTATGATAACGAATATATGTTCCAACTCCCCTCCCCTCCCTTCTCCATGCCACCTTACCCATGTGCCCGTCCCTCCCCCTTTCCTTTATCTCCCCTCCCCCCCTCTCTCCTCTTAACTGCAACCACAACCCAAACTTTCAACCCACCCGACTCCATGAACTCCCCCCCCCCTCTCTCTCTCGCTCAGGTGAATGAAAAGCTCGCAATATTCATGAAAATTGAAAAAAAGCTCATGACAAAAAGCTCAACAAAAAATCACACCCATCTTTTTCCATCCTTGAAAATCCTTCCCTTGAGGACTATCAAGTTGCTACATCCATTTGCCCTTCTCTCCATCCACTTTCCACCAACATCCGTACTTCTACATTCTCAAATTCAGTACTTGCTTCCACCTCATGTTTGTCTCCTATAATCTCTTCCTCTCCCACAAGACCACGTATTCCTCAGATCTCAATTGAGTTTCCAATAAAAGGCACCATTACCGATTCCATCAATGAGCTTGACGAATTGGATAATCCAAATCGCACACCCACATGGGAGTTGCATCAGGATACAGACAGGATTCCCATGCCTGGTAGTCCCATTGGTGATTTTTGAAAGCAATATCCAAATATGAAGTCAAGAGGAGGATGATATCTCCCCGGGATTTTAGTGCACATTAATCACTCCACAACAAATTGGAGCCACAACCTGCTTGGCGTAGACCAAAATTTCTTAAACAAAAGTACCTCCTTGAGTATTTACAAGCTCCATCTTCCTTTCGAATGCATCCCACATTTGATGTGGTACCCCGTCGCTACTGGTGGGATGCTAATCATCATGATCCAGATAAGGCCCTATGCTCCTCGTAATTGGCCGCTAATCATTAGAAACTCCAAGGTCAAATGGACAAGCCAAGAAACACTCATCAGAGCCTTGGACAAACATGCATCACATATGCAAGGTAGTATGACAAAACTCTCAAGGAGAGCACCACATATAGTGTTCAAAGCTTCAATAGTAATCCTGAAGGTGCCCCTCACCATTGATGACCATTTACCCAGCCTCAATTTCAACCAAATCAATAGATAGATGAACTCCTACATCACCTCTTCGAGCACCTTGCACCCGTAAGCCTTTGTCTTGGGTCATTCATCATTTCAATAGCATCACTTGGCTTCACTAAACTTTTAATAGGGCATAAAGAGTCAATATCATCCATCCCTAATGTTCCCATCATTTCCTATGTGAAGTTTCTAAAGAAGAGCACAAGTGAATATTAGGAGAAAGAATGCAACACCATGGATATTCAAGATTAAGAAATTTTACTCAAACACTAGGGAACTAATCTTGTAGCCCGTATTCTCCTCTTTCAAGCACCACGAGTGGCTACCAATGCATCCATAGACGTGGGGATTTTCGTATCTAGAGTAGGATCCTCGGCTTAGATTAAAGCCATGATACAAGTAGCTAGTACTATGCACCTTTCTTGCTTGCATAGCCATTGTCTAAGCGTGGTTAAATTGGCTGCATAAACCAAGCAATCGAGCATGTCCATTGCCAATGAATTGAGAAAAATCATGTGCCATTGTATGGAAAGGAGGGTTCTTTTGGGTGGTAGGGTCCACAGGACACAAGGTTCTGTCTAGCCAAAGGTTAAGATTCTTCTTTCCTTGCAAAGGAAGACTCTAGAGCATGTTTTATAAGTCTTAATAAAACCCAAATTGTGTGTTTTTTGCATATTGAGCCTCCACGAAAAAGTTCACATAGTACTCGTTCGAGATGTCTTATTTTTGTATCGGATGATGCCTTGAAGGATCCTATTGTTAATCAATGTTGAATATGCACTCGTGGTAGTATAGGGCAGGCCTTTAATAAATGTCTTACATGGGGAATTTGAAAGTGGAAAAGGGGCTCCAATCCCTTATCTACTCCACCATCTCCATTCCTAATAATTGAGCCCCCTCATGCAATCACTTATGGATGATTTTATTTATTTTTTTGTTCCCCAATAGAAATAAATCCCCCTAGCTTGAAATAATTCATAAACTCACTAACTTGATGAAAGGTATGGGGAGGGAAATTAACATGATTTAAGGCCTATTGGAGGATTGGTTACATTTGTAGCACAACGAGGCTTTTGCACCATATATTTTGCTCTCCTTTGCATTTGGTTGCACTATACTTTGTTTCTTAGCATATATATACTTTATTTCATGGCTATTGATCTCAATCATTGCTATGTGTGATCGACTCGTTTTTTCCCCTTGTAATTGGATAGAATTTTCCATTGTGATTGACTTGTCATCACTTATTTTGTCTGCCTTATCAATGCTTAAAATTTTTTATATCAAATAATGTGGGAAAGTGGGGTAGAATAGATGCATTATGGCAAGAGGAGTGAGAACACATAAGATATTGAAATGGGTGTTCTATTGATTTTAGAGGGAAGTCCCTCTTTTATAGAAATGGAAAGAGGGTGTCCTAAATCAATGGCACCTCTCCTACATCAATGGCAATCAGCCCTATATCATATGCACCTCCCCATGTGGGGGCCTTTGTACTACATCACCACCTGTGTCATGGTATTGACACATCATAACATTAAGTGTGCTACACTACCTACACACACTCAAACATGTGACTGCTAGCAGATGCACACGTGCACCTAGCAAGCCCTTAATCACAAATGTCCCAACAAATAATATCCAAGCATTATTTAATATGATGTTTTTTGAAATTGTGTTACTCTTACTATGGACTCATTCATTGCAGCTTGTGCCCTTGAACATGATTTCTCTTCTCTTTGGGACTTTTAGCCAATCGCACATCACTTTTCTTCTTGTTTTGATTTTTTATCAATTACACACCATTTATCATTGGCTTGACATTGCAATATAAGGGGCCCGATGACTCTTTTGTAACTCAAACCTATTGTTTTCAAGTTTGAGCACAATTAGCTCTACTTAAGCGCTCTACAAATCACCTAATTTATTTGGGGAGCCAAATTAGCCTAGGTTTGTGGCTTCTGATTTTCTTAGGTAGATGGTGCACTCCTACCCCTCAATCAAGACCATGATCAAACATCCTCAAACAGTATACACATAGGCTCTATTGTGTAAGACAAGTAATTATACTCGTTATCTGAAGGATTACAGACACAAGCAACCACTAGACCAACCATTCTTTATATACCATGAACAGGGTCCTCCCCATGTATTGTTATCTCTCATCTCTCACTTAGAAAGGGGCATTCCACTCGAATGGTGCTGCTTAGCCTCCCACCTTCCCTTAATGTGCAAGTCCCCATTCCCCCCTTCCCCTACTTATTGATCACTTCCCATTCTCCCCTCCCCCTTTATTCCATTTCCCCCCTAGTTTAATCATGTAATTAATTTTCCTCTTCCTTTTACCCTCACCTGCCATCGCCTTCCTCCTCTTGTTTCCTTTGCCATTTGTTCATGATAAATTAGAGGGTTGTAATTTTGTGTTAATTAGGTTACATTACAAATATTAGGCTAATTAAATCTTTTATGTTTCATTAGCCTTACCTTAGTGAATGCCAAGTTTGAAGTTGTTGATTCAATTGGTTCTTTTGCATGTGAATTTTTTAGGCAAAGGATAAAAAATCTTGGTATTTGAATCATGGTGAAAGCATTACTATTATGAAGGTTATGAATTTTAGAAGTGAGAAGAGCTAGTGAGTAAAGGGTGCATTGTCACTTCTCAATGTAGACTTAATATTCTTGGTACTTTGTTCCATGTTGGTTTTTCCTCCTTGTTTGTAAAGCATTATGTTTTTCAAAAATATCCCTAAGAGTCTAAGAAGCTCCTTCCCATAGACTTTATCTAGCAAGTACAGGGATGATGACACATGTGGCACGCATTATGCATGAGCTTCTCCATGTGTGTTGCCATGCTTGAGAACAATCATGAAGTCTCCCAACTAATTGAATTTTGGTTTTTTGTTGAGGAGGGGGCCTTAATTTTCACACCATCTTTTTGGTTTTTCTCGCACTTCTGCGACCCACACCACACACTCACACACAAGGAAAGGGGTGGGTATAGGCCTAAATGCAGCAAAGTTGGAAACAAGAGTGAATTCCATTCAATGGGCCTGCCTTGGGCTGCCTTTGACGGTTTTTTTTGTTGTGGCTTAGTCTACCCTCGTGTGAATGAGCAAATGGTCGGGACTAGGAAAGAGGAAGGGGAGGTGAAGGGAATGGAGATGAAAGAAGGTGGTGGGAGCGAGGAGGAAGGATGGCGAGAAGGGAGGAAGATGAAGGCAACATAAACACAAAGTTTGATATAGAAAGAGAAAGGAGAAGACGACTATGGATGAATAATGTAAATGATGAAAATCATTCATAAGGCCTGCCCAATATCCAAAATAGGGAAAACGAAGATGAATTGGATGGGCACATGGAAAAGAGGGTGTAAAGCTCTGTGTGTGTGTGTGTGTGTGTGTGAGAGAGAGAGAGAGAGAGAAGGTAGAGAAAAAGATGGAGAAATTTAAGGGATGAAAATAGCAATTGAAACTTGCACCAAGCATAAAAAGGATAAAAAATAAACCTGAAAATTACTGAATTTTCCCTTTGGGAAGGAAACATCACTCTACTAAAGCCTACCCTCACAAGGGAGGCCAAAAAGAGAAAGAAGACACGTATGCTTGAAATTCTTAGAAATCAGCGGAATTCAAGCCGATATTGTCTCCTACGCTGCGAGAAAAGCCCCATTGACATTTTTAAAAAACCAACCTAATTTCGTTTCGTGGACGTGATTTCATTACTAAGACTTTCCATGGTGAGGTTTTAGAAAACCAACCTAATCTCGTTTCTTATACATGATTTCATTACTAAGACCTTCCATAAACGCGAACCGAATGCCCTTGCCAAGTGGGCATTATTAAGAAAAAACACGTATTCGCAAACCAGAGTCTGAGTGCACTGACACGTTGCATGTCTGCATCAATTTCTCCACACGTGTCGCCATGCTTGAGGAGAGCCTTTCACCGAGCGACACGCCCCAGCCCTTCGCCAACTACATAAGCATTCTTCTATGCATTCTACTCCATCTAGTTCGCAACTTCACAGTACTGGGCATAGTCTAATCGATAAATCTCTGAAGTTCTGAGTTTTCTACCCTCTTCCATCTCTTTCTTTCTCGTAACTCACCTCATAGCAATGGCGGACCAGGCCCAGCAGGCTAAGAATGTCGTAGCAGAGAAGGCAGAGCAGACCAAAGGATTCGCCCAGCAGAAGGCCGGCGAAGCCCAGCAGAAGGCTGGGGAGACGCAGGAATATGGACAGCAGAAGGCCGGCGAAGTTAAGGAACACGGGCAACAGAAGGCGAGCGAAGCCCAGAGCCATGCTCAGGTGCGTGCGGCAGCTTAATCAATTTGCTCGGTACCAATTTTGTTCTCATCTTTTAGTGCATTGTGTGTAATCTACATCTTACACTTTTGGCGTTGGCGGTATAGGGTATGACTGCGACCGCCAAGGAGAAGCTGTCCCAGACTGGGCAAACCATCCAGGACAAAGCGGTTGCCGGCTACGATTATGCTGGGGATACACTGCAGCAGGTAATATTATGTACTATCGTGCGTTTCATGGCTTGCCATCGGTTCGCAATTCAACCGATTCTGAGATGGACATTGGTTAAAGGCCGCCAACGATACTCTGGCTGTGTGCGGTTATCGATAATCGATCAAGCTCTGAGATCCTCTTAAGCTCAACGGTTTTTGGGTTTCTGATTAAAGGATGTTTCACACGATTTTGGCAGGCTGGCGATGCTGTTAAAGGTGCCGTCAAGAAGGTAACTGGTTGAGGCGGCAAGTAGAATTCACAAATGCTCCCACACATGTATGTGCGCAGGGTTAATTGTACGCTGTGCAAGAAGGTTTTTTAACTACTTTCAAAACTTCTCGGCGAAAAGATTTTGACACCTTTGATATCCAAATGTAAGTGTTGATAGTTAAGGTAAGAGCCTTGGGTGATGTGAATATCCAGCATTAGTGTACTTTCTATATTGGTTATCCCTTTGTTTGTGTGCTCTTCAAATGCCAAATTTATGAGATATGGTAAAATGCCAAATTTGTGAGGTATCGTAGAGTCTATGTTTGAGCAAAAGCTCTTTTCATTCAAACAAGTGTCCATCATCATCATAATTTCCATCCCATAAAAAGATTCTTTATCCCATCTAAATGTAGAAGTTAATTGCCATCAAATACCGAAATGTTTAGCACACATATTTTTACTAATGTCATCTTCATGATGACTCAAGCACTTCGATAATACAAATGTCTTGTGCACAACTAATAGTCAGCTTTCTAATACCACTACCAACAAAATTGCTCGAAAATGCTGATTGAGCAATGTACAATGTTGATGAATATGAGCTTTTTACCTCTTCAAACCGGTTCAGAAAAATCTTATAACACGAGAAACTTAATTTTGCAACTGCTCAATCAAAATGGAGATAGCTATTAGCTCTTGAAATTGGCTCAGAAACGTCTTAGAACATGAGAATATTGATTTGGACATGAGTATTTATTTTATCCTTTTTGGCTTGCCCATGGGTAGGCTATAGTAATTTTGAGCCCTTTGTGAAAGTGAATTCAAAATTGTTTGATTTTCATTTGCATTTTAATGATTGTGATAAAGTTCTACTTTTTATTTGTATAACATCTTGCTATCTATACCCCTTCTTTTTCTCCCCCTTTCTCTCTCTCTCCTCTTTTTCTTCTTCTTCTCTCTTAACTTCCAATTCACTCCCTTTTCTATACACTATCTCGGGCAGGCCACATGAATAAAATTCACCTTGTTTGTCTTGTTAGCCTTTAGTAAAAAAATTGCCTTTTGGGAAAGGAAAACTACCAAATTTCATCCAAGAAAAAATCCCTTTTTGCAATTGGTCGTTTTAAATTGACTTGCCCATAATGATTTTCGAATTCATTTTTCGCGTTATATGAATGATTCATGCAGATTCCCTAGTGGTGTTGTTTGGTTTCTTTGCATAATTTGCTCATACGATGGTAGAAAGTGCCTGGAATTTAGCTCTCTTCTTCAATGTATGACCAGGTGTAATGTGCCATAGTGAATCTATAGCATTTGTGATGACGGTAAGCTGGGAAGTATTATCGAGCGAAATCCAACATCTCCTTAACGCCTAGACCGTCTTGCCTCTATGATTAGATCCAAAATACCTATGCCATGGCTCTATATTAGCTTTCTTCTAATCACCCACACTGATTTAAATCACATAGTTCACAAGCTAACGTTTTGGGGTGTGTTCCAACACTCAAGCCAGCATCATATGCTCTTTGTGAGTAAGCTGAAAATTGAGTCTCAACTCTTTAACATCTTGCTTATTCCAAAATTTCTCCCAGGCCCAAACCCCCTTCTTCTAAACTAGATGAGCGATGGAGAGAGCTAGCTTAGCTAATGGTTGCCCATCATGCTGACGGCTTCCTCTACCAAATGGCTTCGTGTATTCTAACATCCCGCCTTTGTCCATATGGACCTTTCCAAGAGAGAAATTTATACCTCAGTGCTTCCAGCCTCTCACCATACCTGAGAGAACTCAAGATTCTCTTGTTCCTCTTATGATTGAAGCAATGAAATCATTTGCACAAAACTATGAACAAAATTGCCAAGGCGTCGAGGCAAAGGAAAGGCAAATGCCTTGATTCTCCCATCTACCAAACCTTTCTTGATAAGTCCAATGATACTATGCCCAAGGCAAATTGGAGAGGATCGAAAGTGTATCCCTTCCATATGAACCAATGCAAAGCAAAATGCCCACCACATTCATTCAAGCATAAGATAGGTGAGGCATTTGCAAAGAGACTAGTAACCATCTTTCTAAAAGCATCCCCAAAACTTGCACTTAACACCACTTATAAAATAAGTCTTGTCGAGATCAAAACCAAAGAGAATGCACTTTTGATCCGACGAGAAAGCAAAGTCAAGTGCAGTAGATACATTCAAGATGTTTTCAGACATATTTTCTTCCTTTGTTGATGAACATAGTTTGTTCTCTATCGACCATCATCATGCATATGTCACGTGTACAAAGGGTTCGAGCCTTGTCTAATATTAATCGGTGTTTTTTCTCCACTTCACTAAGTTCCCCCATGTCCCAAATTTGGGGGACGGGCATCACATTGCTAAGGCAGAGTTGGTGTGTGCAAAGAAAGAGAGAGGCTACACTTGGCACAAAAATTTGGGGATATTCATCGATGGCAGTTTCGACTGTCACTCACAAAAGCTCATAAGTCCATGCTAGGCCCTTGAATTACATTCAAACTTGTATTATTTCACCCATGCCAGGAGATGCACTCTTACGACTTGAGGCTGCACTTTTCAGTAACTAGGAGGCTTTCGCCTTCAACTCTCCTAGCCAAACGCACAACAATAAAATTGTGATCTTTACATCAACCTTCATCTAGCTTCCTAAATAACATGTGACCCTCTTCCAAAAATCCCACAATGAAGGAGGGATTTCCCTTTTTTAGATTTTTGGCCATGTCATCTACTTGGACATCCTCGCATTGCACTTGTATTTCTTCGCCTCCTTAGGATGCCCACTCTTTTGGCGCTTCTGCTTTATTGGTTGGTGCTTTCACCCTCCTTTGGCATTCCTTCTTTACTGTTCACTTCCATCCTTTGCTCGTCACCTTTTGCCTTAGTTGTTGGTATTCATCTTGTTTCCTCTGCCTTCGCCCTTCAACTTTTGTCTTCGTTATTGGTATTCATCTTCTTTCCTTTGCCTTCCCCCTTTGACCTTTGTCTACTATCTTTTGCCTTTGCCTCCAACTTCTTGGAGCTAGAGCTATTTCCCTTAGCGTTGCCCATCTTTGGCTAGATGTTTTGGTGGTCATCTTTGTCTTTTGTCGATATTCCATCGGTGTCTTTATCCGTTAATATTGAGTTCTTCTTGTTATTTGGTTTCCTTCCAATGGCTTCGATCTTAATGCTTATCCTCCTCCCTTTGTAATGATTGTTCCACATCCTCATGGATCCCATTTGATATGCTTTCCTTCATGACCCTTCAGTCATGAAGATACCTTCTGTTTGTGTCCTTGTTGCCAACCCTCTCTTGGTCTTGCACAATTAGGGCAGCCTTCATCCGTGTGTCAAGGAATCATGTTTTGTTTTGGAGGTGACAGTTCGTAGCTCCTTCACACCGACTTCCTCCTATTGTACTTGTCTAGGTCTTAATCTCCTTTAGTTTCATTTGCCTCCCTTCCTACCTCCCATTCAGCTTCAATATTCTTTCTTCGGTCTCTTGATTGCCTCTTTGGGATTGGTAGACTTCTTTCTTGCTCAGCTCCTTCTTTGACAATTTTGGCTTTCCACCCTCCTGAATTAGAACACAAAGTCCTTTGGAGTGGTGCCATGCATTTTTTGGTTGCTAGCCTTCTTATGTCCTTGTGGCAGTCCTTTCATACATGTTTGTGCTCGTCTTGCTCCATTTGGGGTCAGTTGCTTCAACGCCTTGTTTTTGACTTGGTCTGATTCTTTCTTGACCTGTACTTTGTTCTCTTTGTTTTGATTTGGTTTTGGCATTTTGTTATATGTCCTTGAGATACATTTTGGTGGTTGTATGTGGCGGGTTCCTTTGTGGCCCCTCTTGGTACTACTTGGCACTACCTTCTCCCATCACCTTGCTCTCAACCGCTTTGGGCCTCGCGCACTTTAATTTGTTCCGCCGGCCTAACTCTGCTTCCTTCCTTGGTAAAATTATCACGCTTGGGTGCTCCCAAAATCCAAAACTTTGTCATCTTTTGGATGCCTTCTTTCTTTAACCTTCCCTTATTGTCTTCCATGAACATAAGGTAACGAAGTTGCCCTTATGCCCCCACTCTTTTGTGAGCTCGAATATGGTCTTGGCTATGCAAATTTGATCTCTTTGTCAATTCCATGCTTAATGGTGTTTGGGGATACATCGTTTAGAGGTGGTGTTCCCACATTGGCACTCCCATGCTTTAACATCCTCGACACGTCTCCTTCTTGCCATCTCCCTTTTTGTTGATTGTGGGCCTGCAAGGATTTTGTTTTATAATTCTTTGCCATATCCTTTGGATTGTTGCTTATGTTGTCTTGAATGCATCTTGCAGCATCCTATCTACTGCTTAAACTTCTCGCGTTTTTGCTCCTTTACCACCTAGGATCCCCTTAGCTCCCTTCTTCCATGGATCCTCATGTCTTTTGTCAGTTGCCTTTCTTCCCATATTAACTTGCCCTCCAAGACCATCCAGATTAGTAGCTACTACGATTCGGTGTCCGTGCAGTAGCATCTGTGCTTGTTTGCCTTTCTCCAACCCACTGGCTTCATCTTCATTCTCTTTCTCCCACCTTTTTGCATTTGGGGATGAGTTACACCCTTTGTGGCCTCTTCATACCTTTGAACTACTTCATTTTTGCTACATTTCCTTGTTTTTTTCCATTTGTCTTACACAGTGGGCAAACATCCTTTGTACTTTCTCTTGTCTAGCATAATATTTTCCCCCTATTGTAATGGTACAATATTCAATCTATGATATTTGAAACATCACTACTTAGTATTTCATTCATAAACAAGACTTGTAGTTTGTTTTATGTTGAATCATTACATAGAGAGTCCTCATATGAAATGCACTTATACTCCACAAGCTTTCCATTTTTTAAATTTATATCTATTTTAAATTAAAATTCTTTGTTGATTTCCTCATTTGGTACCAGCTCACTGACCAACTTCTCTACATATGTTAGCACCTATAATGAGATGTATTTTTGCAGCTTCCTATACTTGCATCCACTTGTGTGCCCATGCCTTTTCCTTAGTTGTGGTTAAAGCTGTTATTTTCTTTACAAAACTAGCACCCAATATTGCATTGACTAATCAGGATGCTTTTCTCTATGAGTAGATATTTGATTGCACTATCTACTGCATCATGCTTTACCTATACAGTGACACACTCTGCCATTCATTGGTCACTGTACTTTTTGTAAGATAACCATTCTTTTTTAAGAAGCTCTTTTACTTCCATTGTTGCATATGTATCCAATAAGTACTTGACCGGCCTCTCATCCTTGTAGTAGCCAACTCTCTTTTCTCACCCTAGCTTTTCTCAGCCACCTCTCTTTTCTCAGCCCTAGTCCTTTATGTAAGAAATGCATCAGCTTCATATATCACATCTCCCCTCTCACATGTAATGCACACATCAACTATCTATCAAATATTTCATTAGGAAGACAAACGTACTTGTATAGTCCTAATAACTCTACTTGTTCTTGTTTTACCCTGGTATAATTGCACTTACGCAAGTGTAGGAATCCATGAGCTTTTATGCCTCTACTTTTATGGTAGTTCTCTTCAAGTTGTTTATAAGGGAGCCATATGTTTCCCATACAATCCTTACTTTCTTTCATATTTCTAATGTAGAGTTTACCTAAAATATCATGATTCAATTTTAAAAGGTTACATATGGATATAGTTGCAAGGAAGTAGTGAAATTGAGGTATCCTTTTGAAGGTTTGGTTAGTGATTCTTCATGTCTTGACTACTTCTCTAGAGAGATGATTATGAGAATAAGAGAAATGCTAACCTTTAATAGGATCAAATCTACAATTCAGTAAAAAATCACTCTTTGACTCCTTCAAATCTCTCTTGCTCCTATAGGATTTCCTTGCGCGATAGGTGAAATATTTACTTCAAGGAATTTGGGTGAACTGTAGTCCAAAATCTATAGACCCTTGAAGTACAATTACATTCTTCCAATTCTTTTCTATATCCTCCATAAACATGATAGAATAGAGCACTACATTTGATATGGGCTTCTTTGCATCCTAGAGCCTTGAATTTCTAAGTAGCAACTGATGTATCGAAACTTTGTGACCATTTATCTTTGATTTCGATGCTATTTGGGCACCTCTTCCACCAGTTTATGGGGTGTCATATACTTCGGGGGCTTCTCTTGCATAATATCCTCGAACTAGGATCATCGCTTGGAATGGTTTGTGGGGTTAGCACCTTTTGATTTTATCAGTATATTCTTGTAGTTCAGATTTGCTCTTGGGCCATTTTGGTCTCCTTTTCCATTAGTTGCCAGGTTGTGAGATTTCCTTGACTCCTACCTAACGATACCTATCTTCACCATCTGTCGTCCTAACTGACCTACTTTCCAAAATCTCCTTGTATATCCTCTCCATGCCCTCTTAGACACTCTCTATGAAGCAAAGTATCAGCCTACCCTTCTCTAGCAGCATTGCCAAATGTTATCTCATGTTTCGTCTGCACTTTGCTTCGTTCATCCACATTTTGAATTTAAAAATAGGCATCATGTTGCTAATGTAGAATGGAATGTGCAAGTGAGAGTGTGTTCAACAAAGAGAGTTGGGGTTATTTGGGTGATTTCCAACTACTAGTCGTAGTAGCTCACAAGTCTCCGTTGGACCCTTGAATTATGTCGAAGATTGTATTATTTCCCCCATGGAGAGATGCACTCTTATCGCTTAGGTTTCACCGTTGAGTGAATACAATTCTTTATCCTTTGAACCTCATAGCTACACATGCATACAACTCAAAATTTAATCTTTAAATTGGCCCCCATCTAGCCTCCTAACCATCATGTGACCCTCTTCTAGTACCCACAAAATGAAGGAGAGATTTCCCTTTTATAACTCTTAGTCATGACGTCTCCTTGAATTCCCTCTCTCATTGCACATGCACTTGGATTTCCTTGGTCGTCCTTATCCTAACATCTCTACATAGCCATCAAGTCACCCAATCGTGATGACTACTGTGGTTTGTAGTGCTTGTCACTCCATGCATTCTCTTTTTGTCACTTCCTTGAGATGTCCACTCTTTTGGCCTTGCTACTACATTATTGGTTGGTGCTTCCTCCTTTCAATCTTTGCTTTCTTCTTTCACCCATTACCTTTCATCTTTTCTTTCTTCCTTCACCCATTGCCTTTTCCCTTCATTCTTGGCTTTTCATTTTTTCTTTCTCCGCCTTCACCCTTCGGCCTTCTTTTGCTATCTTCTACCTTTGCCTTTGGTTTCTTGGAGCTAGGGCTATTTCCCTTAGCCTTGTTGATTTTTGGCTAGATGTTTATGTGGTTTTCTTCATCTTTGTCTTCGCAAGTCTTCTATTAGAGTTTTGTCTGCTTGACATCAGTATTGTTCCTTCTTATTTGGCTTCCTTTGGCTTCAATGTTAATGTCGAACTTCTTGGATGTTATAAAAAAACTTCTAGTAAGAGGTGTTTAGCATAGTAATAGGTAACCAATCCACATCTATTCTTCTTGATTGCCTTTCCAGAATAGATTCATCAAGTTTGCATTGACATCTTCCAATTGGGGCCTCTTGAAAACCCAACCAGTTTCCATGTCAATCATATCCTCCTAGAGAATAGCCCAAAAGTTCATATGGAACTCAAGTGTCAATGTCAACCCATTTAGGCCGACATAAATTTTCTCCTCCATTAAACTAAGATCATCCTAGAGCTCATCTATAAAAAAAAGCTTGGCCAACCCAACTTGCTAGCTTCTAAAGACTCTACAATCAACCACATCCAAACCTCAAAGCCTACTCACCTCACCATCAATGTCCTTTGTCATCATCAATCTACGCACCTCACCTGCCTTCCAGGATGGTGCATCCTCTTTGTGAGGGTCCTTAGTCCTCAATCCATGTTATGGGGTGAGAGATACACTACCAATCCCCTAAGACATGTCCATTATGCACCAAGCTCGTGAGTAGCCACTAGAATCATTGAGTATGTACTAGCTTAGCTCTCAATCAATTCCTCTTCCCAAGCCTTCAACAATTTGATTTGAGTGGCCTAATGTTTAGGTTAGGGTTAACATCTCTCAACAACCCCCCCCCTTCTAGCCCACCCCCCCTGTCTTCCCAAAAAAAGAAGAAGAAAGAAAAAGCAAAAACAAGAAGCCTTTAGGGAATTCCACCCTTGGCTTTTCTTTACCTTCTCCAACTTCCCATTATGGGCATCCTTCATTGTGGACCATTGCCTCTATCATTCAAGTTGGTTCTATAGTCCACATCCTTCTACAAATCACTATGTCTTCTTACTTGTGGTTCATTACTCCTACATCTTCTTGCTCATGGCCATCATGAATTTGTACTTGATCTCTTCATCATGTCTCCTCTCCAAAACGATCCAATCTTCTTTTTCATGTCCTAGCCACACCTTTAAAATCCTTACCTTTACCATTATAGCTTGCAAGCATGCCATTGTCCTTCTTTCCAGGCCTCACAAAAGCTCCTCCTCTGAGATTTTCCACCTATACTCTTCGTGAGCAACTTCTTCTCATAGCCACATTAACTAGGTGCCTCTCCCTAAACAAGTCAAAACATCGAACGACTATGTTCGAGTGAGCCTAGAGTTTGACTGATGCTTCTAAGGAACTTTGCATAAAACAATTAACTTTTACTAAAAATGGTTGAGTCAACATGACACTATTACAGATTGTATTTACTTATTTTAGATATGATTCATATCATGGTGGTGTATACATACTTTCAAACAGAAAACTTATTGTTGGGAGAATATGCCTTTTTTGTGTTTACAAAAACAAATCATCATGAGATTGGAGAATAATATTCTAGTTCAATATTCCATATACTCAATTTTCCAAAAGATACAAAACATACAAATATTGGAAAAATGTGACTTTTTTATGTTTACAAAATCAAATCTATATGAGAGTGGAGAACAATATTCCATATACTAAAATTTCCAAAAGATACAAAACATACAAACAACCATGAAAAACCTCAATCACTATCTTCATATTACTCATCCATAAATAGACTACCAATGCATGGATGTTCTTTTCTTTGTTGATCATACCACTTGTCTTTCACCATGGCTATCCATTCATCAAATGAAGGCAAAATAGTACAAGTGAGAATATGCAAGGAATAATAAGCTCAAATTGGAAATCGAGGAATACAACGATCAAACAATGATGCTAAGTCAAACATTCCATTCTATGACAATTACAAGGAAAATCAAACATATGGGTTTATCTTGAAAAATGCCATATCAGTATCCATTTTTCACCAAATATAAATAAAGTATGTCACTAGCCAATGTACATAGTACTGCAAAATGTGTAGCAAGTGCCTCACTAGTCATCAAAGGGATTAGTAGTGGGATTTGTTAAATAATCATTTTCCATAACCTCACTATCATCCCTATGAGGTCACCTGCGAAATTATGCTTGCACTAGTGGTAACACATGTGTATCCACTATTAGTGTATTCAATTGAACGAATAACAAGATCGACCACTAGCTTAGCATGAATCTAGGAGAATTTCTATGCCACAACTCATTTTGAAGACTAGACATCTCAGCACATATAACAATCTCAAAAGATAGATACACATCCATATGAGCACTCTAGAGAACCTCTAGCACCCTGAGTCAGTGCACCACTAGATGAAAATACATAGAGTCCATTGAGCCTTAGTATGTAGTGGGTCCACATGTCATCACTCATTTGACTCCAATGCATGTTAAAGAGAGAATTTCTCTCCGCTATGAACAAGGGGGTATGGCTCCATTGTGACATGCAAACACTAATCTAGAAGTATGAAGTCGCACAAGAACAAATACTTCATGTAGCATTGATACCTATTCCAATAGCAAATTCTTCCAATTTTAGAGATGGAATAGATGTACATACTAGCATATCCTCTCGATAATGTTTAATGAATCCATACTTGTTCTTTTCCAGCACCACCACTCTTCTGACCACCTAAAGGTCTTGGAATCCAACATATCTCTCCATCCATGTCAAGGAAGGGCCTGGCAATATATTGCAATAGTTTAAATATCATATAAATCAAGGAAATTTTACCCTTACGGCTCCATTTTAACACGCAAACACTAAGATAGAAGCATAAAGATGCACAATAAGAGATACTTCATGTAATATTGAGACTTGTTCCAAGATCAAATGCTTCCAATAATAAGATGAAATAGATGTACGTACTGGCATATCATCCCCATAATGTTTAATGATGCCATATTCATCCTTTTCCAGCACCACCAGTCTCCTCACCACCTAAAGGTCTTGGTTTTTTACATATCTTTGATTTCTTTTTTCACCCATTACCTTTCATCTTTTCTTTCTTCCTTCACCCATTTCCTTTTGCCTTCATTCTTGGTAGTTCGTTCTTTCTTTCTCTGCCTTCACCCTTTGGCCTTCTTCTACTAACTTCTACGTTTGCCTTTGGTTTCTTGGAGCTAGGGCTATTTCCCTTGGCCTTGTTGATTTTTGGCTAGATGTTCAGGTGGTTTTCTTCATCTTTATATTTTGCAAGTCTTCTATAGGGGTCCTGGTCCGCTTGACATCAGTGCTCTTCCTTCTTTTCTGGCTTCTTTTGGCTTTCCTTTGGCTTCAATGTTAATGCCGAACGTCTTGTATGTTATAGAAGAACTTCCAGTAAGAGGTGTTTAGCATAGTGATAGGTATCCAATCCACATCTATTCTTCTTGATTGCCTTTTCATAATAGGTTCACCAAGTTTGCATTGAGATCTTGGGTGAAAGCATGCTACGGTGTCTTAAAAAGTACTCTTTTTGGCAAAGGTTCTAGCATAGATATAGTACTAAATTGTGTACTAAAAGGCACTGACAATTGGATTATATTTCCACATATCAAGGATTCCACGATCTGCAATCTACAATCCATTCTCAATCGAGGATTATTTCCCCACACATTGAGGAATCCGTGATCTGCAATCTACTCTCAATTGACTCTCTTCTCTCTCGTGGAATCACTCGCACATGTTTGAAATTATTGACAGGCGACTCTCTTCTCTCTCGTGGAGTCATGTCTCTAGCCCTGCAATTATCTCCGCTCATCTTCACTAGAGGTTCATTGCTCTCTCTCTCCCAGAGGTCCATTGCTCTCTCTCTCCCCGGCTCTCTCCATTCTCTATGCAAACTGGCTCTCCCCTTCTCTCTCATTGAAGCCCTCGCACTTTGGACCGTATGTTCTCTCTGGTGCAAAAACTAGTTATGTTTGAGTGATTCTACAACTCTCTTTCTAGAGCTCTCTCTGTTCCTCTCTCTCTCTCAGGATGACTTTCTCGTACAGTAAGATTGAGCATGCATGTTTTGATGTATTGTCTTCTTGTGTCGTTCATTAATTTATGATTTACCATTGAAATATGATTGTGTGTAGGATGGAGAACTCCACACTAGAAGTGCCACACCATGAAGGGAACTTGCTCAATGCACTGCCACAGCATTGCTCGGAAAAAAACATGACACTTGACATTAACAACTGTGTGACATTTCAAGCATACCACAAAGAACTTGGACTTGAGAACAAAGGTTAACATTTTGTCTAAGGTTATAAAACATCCAGATATGCAAGAGGTTGTCAATGAGACAAATTCTCAAAGCCAATTCATATCAATGGCAATAGTGGATAATCTAAAGACATCATTGAGTCTTGTGAAAAGAGTAGAAAGTGTTGATAAGTTAGCTGTGTGAAGAGAGTAGCTCTCCACATGATTGCTAACACTTCAAAATTTTAAAAATATAGTGATAGCAAAGTAGCTAAAGCCCTTGGAATTCAAGCATAGAATCTAAAGAAACACCACGTGGACATAAAACAAGCTTCCTTCAAATGGACAGATGGAGGTCGAAAGCGTAGACAGGATTCCTTAAGTTGTGAGGTTGTTCAATGTGTTGTCCAGTTCTGGAAAGAAAACACCAGGGTTTCCCCAAATAAGAAGGATGTTTGCAGGCATAGGCTTGGCCCAAAAAAGTATGCAATACATCCCACCCATTTCTTGGAGCTCACAGAGGTGCATCTTCCTTCTTTCAACGAAGCCTAAGTTACACACTATTATTTGGTACTCTTTACAACTATTTAGTACTATCAAGGATAATATTAGTATTGTTTAGATGTTAAAACTAACATTTAACACTATAGCAGACTCTATACGAAGCGAATTTAGCACTAAATCATAGAATCACAGTACTAAATACTACACCGGGGACTTAATACGTTTATAGTATAGACCATATTTTAGAAATCAGTCCTAAGAATAAAGATAGGATAAAATAGTATTGTTTGCTCTTTCAAGTCAATTATCATGACTAAATAGAATAGTCGTTATGACTAAATAGTACTATTTAGTGTTAATTAGTAGTGTGTGATGTTTGAAATTGTTTGTATTAGAGAAGGACTTCGAGGTAATAATTCTCTCCTTGCACTAATCCTGCTACTAGTTCAAATTAGTACTATCTAGTACTATCCCTTACACTAACCGTGCTACTAGTACTATATAGTACTATTTAGATATTATTCTCTTCCTTGCCTTAACTCTGCTATTACTACTATTAGTTCTATTTAGTATTATTTTGCAGTATTTTAGCACTATTTAGTACTATGTAGCACTTAGTAACATTTAGCACTAAGTAAGTACTATTTACTGATGAGTACTATTTAGGACTCAATAATTCTTAGCGCTTAGTAATATTAGCACTTAGTAAGTACTTTCAATACTATCTAGCACTTAGTAATATTAGCACTTACTATTTAATACTAATAGTAGTATATAGCACTAGTAATATCACACTTACCATCTAGCACTTCCTATTTAGTACTAATAGTACTATAGATCAAGCATTTACTATTTAGAAATATTAGCACTCTCTATCCATCACTTACTAATATTAACACTTCCTATTTACTACTATCTGGTTAGTACTATCCAGCACTGGTAATGTGAGCACTTCCTAATATTACCACTTAATATTTAGTACTACTAATACTATCTAGCACTTAATAATATTAGCACTTAGTACTATATAGCACTTACTAATAGTACTATCTAGCACTTAGTAATATTAGCACTTACTAATAGTACTAAACTAGTAGTTAGTAATATTCGCACTTAGTACTATCTAGCATTTAGTAAAATATTTAGCACTTAGTACTATGTAAACATATTTAGTACTATCTAGCATTTAATATTTAGTACTATCTAGAATTTACAACAATACTTAGCACCTAGTACTATTTAGCATTTAGTACTATCTAGCACTTACTGATATTTGGCAATGCTAGTAGCAGTTAAGCCTTAGTAATTAAGTGATAGAACTTAGAAAAATAATGATGGCACTCTAAGTTTTAAATAACTTATAGTTTTTTTGTTTGCTGACTAGGTTTAAATAATACTAATTGTTGATGATTGATTTTGCAAGCAAAATTCTTCCTTAATTTCAAGGAGGAGCATCCTTCCATAGATATTGGTTTCCATTCTTTTCAGAATCTAAAGCCCTATTTCATCAAAAAACCGAAGGAAAGTAATACTTGTTGTAGTATTTACCATACAAGAATAGACTTGTTCCAACTAGCAGTGAATTCCATGAGGCAGAATAGCACATTGTTTCATAGAGATATGTGTGATTGCTTATGCAAGGCTTATAGGCCCCAAGGGGAGGACACGTGTGTTGCCCACACCAGCAGTTGTTCTTCTGTGTCTAAAATGCGGCGTTCGGCACTCAATTCAAAGAGTGCACCACAAATTTTCTTGATGATGTGGTGCTTTCAGTTGTTGACTTTGCAGAGAACTATACATTCAAAGTGCAAAATGAGGTTCAATCAATGCATTGGCATAATGACCAAGTGACCATCTTGGTTCATATTTGCTATTGGAAGGAGACGAGTGAGATAAAAAAGCAATCCATCTTTTACATTTCAGATGACAAAGAACATGACACACTATTTGTGCAGCATTGCTTTATGCTCCACGATCAATGGTTAGTGGCTTGAAGTTTAAAAGACACTGGGTTTGGTCAGATGGGGAAGCATCTCAGTTCAAGTTCGCTCACCCATTTTACTTTGTTGCAAGGTAAGACATTGGATAATCGCCCCTTATTTTCTACATCACACGCTGAAGATGTTGCATATTTTAAAATGCAATATATCTGTTGTTTGTTATGCTAGGTATTGCTCTTTGACTGGCATTCAGATGATGTGGAACTTTTCCAGAAGCGGTCATGGCAAGGGAGAACATGATGGGGCTAGTGCAGTCATAAAGCATGCACTAACTAGTGAGCAATTGGATGTAAATGGTGCAAAGCTATAAAATGCACATGATGTTGTGGAATGGTTGGCATGGAAGATGGGAGATGATTCTAAACAAAGGTTCTTCATAGAAGTAAAGGTTGGTGATGTTGACAGGTCTAAAGCATGGAGCTGCCAGACCATCAAAGGAAGTCGTTCGACACACTACATATTGGGTTTTAGTAACAAAGATCCCACACAAGCCATGTTTAGAAATTTGTCATGCTTTTGTTCATTTTGCATGGATGAAACATGGGATAAGTGCACCAATTTATCTCATGCAAGTCCATGGACCTTGAATAGGGTAGAGCCCATCAATGGACAGACTGCATCAGACATGGAGAAGGAATCTATAACATATGCGATGGATACAGACCAACTGGCTTACATACTTCAGATGGGTGACCATTTTGCAGTACTACGGTCTCCTACAAATGAAGATAATGAGGATTATTATCTGGTGTTGTGCTCAAAATCAAAAATAGTCCTCATAGAGCAAGAGACGGATGGCTGAGGTAATGTCTTCAACATTGGGGATCAAGTGGCTTCTGGAATCTTTTATGCAAAAATCCCAAAATGCATAAGCAGTTATGCATTACTAAAAGATGCACCTCCTGCTATAGTGCATGCTGATGCGGTGTTGGCAATAAAGTTCCAAATGTTGCAAGCAAAGCACAAGGTTAAATGCTAGAGAACGGTGTATCGTGTACCCCAGGAGGTGCATGAACGAATCTTGGCAAACATTTCTCTATAAGAATTGTTGCTGAGCATGTATTTTTGCAATGGTTCTTACATATTTTTGTGCGCGTTTTGTATTTTTAGCTGCCCCTTTGGGGGTTGCCTTTTGTAATACAAAGGCATCTTGTCTTCACAAAAAAAAATTGAAAAATTGAAAACTTATTACTATTTGGTTAGTACTATGTACTGCTATCTTAAGTAACTCATCTGTTGGTTAATTGAGAGAGAGAAAGATTGAGAGAGAGAGACATAGAGAGAGAGAAGAGAGAGAGAGAGAGAGAGAACTATTGTACTGCTGTCATATCATACTACTTAGTACTGTTTGGTTAGTACAATGTGATACTATGTAGTACTATCTTAAGTAGCACATCTGCTATCAATTGAGAGAGAAAGAGAGAGAGAGAGAGAGAGAGAGAGAGAGAGAGATAGAGAGAGAGAGAGGAACCATTGTACTACTATCATATCATATTTTCGTAATGTTGTTCCTCTTTTTAATATATTGCACTTATAATTCAGAATGAGCCATACAAATAAGAAGGTGCCATATAAAATCATAATGAGACATATAGAATCATTCATCTGACATTACTGAGCCCAAACGGCTTGGATACAATAGCTTTGCGATGCACTCCACACACCCCAATATACAACCCGTAGACACATACAACAGCTCTATGGAACTATACTCCACACACCCCAATATACTATGTTCTAGGAAGGAATGACCCTAGAACATAGGAGTTTTTGGCCCTTCTTCATCAGCATCCTCGTTAGTAGCTGACCCAAGGGACTGTCATCTCGGACATCTGAAGTTGTTGTTTCTTCTGGGCCGTACCCTACATCTATAAGGTCTCTGAAGATGTTATCAGCCCTTTTTGCAATTCCATTCTGTAAAGAGTGTACAGCTCTATTACACATTGATGGATCTGTAATGCCAGTCAAAAACAACCATAACAGACATGACACATGATTCCTTAGATTAGACTTGAATATAACAGTTAGTATTATTTTATCCAAAACCAAAATTGGTACTGTATGGTTGAGCAAAAAATACCATAAAGCACCAGTACCATTTAATAGCACCAATGCCATGTAAGAACGCCAGTACATTTATCAGCTCACCATTAATTTTATCAGCAAAGTAACCAGTAAAGTCTGTATTACAAAGTAACCAATACAAGTCTGTATTTAGAAAGTAACAACATCTGTATTCATCAATGTACAAGTCCTTCACAATTTGGCCTTCAAGGCCTAGTGTATGGTGGGCATTGGTTTACAGAAGGATTATGCCTAAGAATCTGTTGGCACATCTCATGTGGAAGGTCTACTATTCTTTGTTGGATGATAAACCAGCTCGTGGGCTTTGGATCTTTAGTTAACAGTGAAATGATAGCATCAACACATCCCATGTTAGCATAATCTGCAAAGAAGACTTCAATGAATAACTTGGTTGGATGCTCACCACGGGCAGCTACTGCAATGTGCTCAATCACATGGCCTTCATAAGAGTATCTCATTGTAAAGGTAGGAACACTTTCTTTGGCATTTGCTAAATCCAATAAGTATGGGAGCAATTGATCTGATAGCTCATCATCATTAGGATCTCCGTCATAGGCGAAAGGAGTTATGCAAGAACCAGGTGGATTTAATGCTGCTTTCAAAGAGTGTCATCAAGCAGGAGTGTGTTCATGGGATCATAGTCAATGTCATGCATAGCCAATACACTAAATGGCTTAAGCAGACACATCTCATCTAGCCGTGCTGGGTGGCGGAATCCTTCCCTTGTACAATAATCTGTGGGGGTTAAAGGTCACTGTGCCTTAACCCTGGCTATGTACAATACTCAAACACACATATAAATGAATGAAAAAGAAGATTAGGGTGGTTCTGCACCCACCAAAACTTGTGTGGCTCTCTGTCTCTCTCTCTCGCTCTCTCTCCCTCTTCCGTTCTTGCTTCCGTTGAGAGCACTCTCAACTGGTATCAGAGCCCGGGTGATCTAGCTGAGCGTGCGTGAATGCTTGAAGCTCAGCAGCTCTGTGGGAGGAAGGAGAAGCTTTGTGGGAAGCTTTGTGGGTGACTTTTCTTGCATCCGACTGTGCAAAGACCTTGGAGGAACCTTTGGAAAAGTCACTTTGGCTTTACGAAGTGGTTTTGAGAGCCTGTTAAGAGCTTTCAAAGAAAAAGTCGTTTTTTGAGCTTTTCCCTGTTCCGTTCGATGACAGAGACTCCGTATTGACTTGTAGAGGCAACTATTGCTTTCTTTTGGTGTCCACATTACTTCAGAAGCTTGGAAACACCTTCATTCTTGAATCTAAGATCTTTTCAGTGGATTTCTGACTCACTGTGTCAATTCCTGCGTTTTTTGCCCGGGTGTTGGAACTCAAGTTTGGAGCAACCATTTGCAGATCTGTCAATTCCAGTGGACTCAGGAGTCCTAAAACTTCTATGTTGCTCATCATTCGCACTCCGGTGGAGTTCACAGATAGCTCTGTTTCCAAAAACTTTTTTCAGTCTGTGTGTTGGACCCAGTGATTGAGACCACGGTTTCCAAAACCGTCTGTCCCATTGCGTTCCGGACGCCCAAAAACCCCTACCTATCAGTTCTTGTGCGATTTGGTGGAGGATTTTCAGAGTTATAGATCTCTGTGTATTCGATTTCGTCTCTCTGTTATGCATTTTTCATACTAAGGTTTTGAAACCTTAGATTTATGCCACATGGCAGTGGATAAGTATTGACTCCCATTTCTCACTCATCGGTTGGGATTTTGGAGTTCTGGCAGAAGAGAGATATTTGCAGATTTTCTTGCTGAGTCCAATTATGCAATGGCACCCATGTTTTGAAGCATCTCAGGTTCTATTTTCAGTAGCGCTCATTACCGTGGGACTATGATTTCTTGAGCATACCTTATGCAGATCACTCTGGTTGCAGTTTGAGCAGTGTGCGCTCATTTGTGGTATGCATTGGGTTGCAGTGGATGATTTATAGGCCATTTGGATGCATTGCGGTCCTTGTTGGATGCGCTGATAGGCCCAAATTGCCTTGTGGGATGCTATATTTATGGACGCTTTGCACATGGATGCTATTTTATGCTGAGGGACAGCTTTGACACATTGCAGGTGACGCACTGATAGTGCTATGCTCTCTTGGATGAGACATTATTGATGCATATGCCAGTGGACAGTGTTTATGCTTGAGTCATTTGGCACTTATTGGCATTTTCTTTTGGGCCAGATTTGCTCATATGGATGCATAGTATATGCACATGAGTCAGATGCATCTTTTGATGCTTTGAGCTTTGAATTTTGGTGATATTTCACTCTATTGTGGCATACACATTTGGGTGCACCTGGTATTTGGTGTGATTCTCTCTTGCAGGCACTAGCATTTGGGATTTTGCTTTATTTGCATCATGGCATCCTCTTCCATGCCTGAAAAGGAGTTTTTCAGCATTAAAAAGTTTGATGGGACAAACTTTTCTTTGTGGAAAGAACAGATAAGGGATGTGCTTATTCAAAAGAAGCAGATTAAACCCTTGGCAGGGATTGAAGCTAAGCCTGCAAATATGTCTGAGGATGATTGGAATGAGTTGGATGCATTAGCAAAGTCTACTATTAGACTTCATCTTGCAGAGTCAGTTTATTTCATAGTAGTAAATGAGCAGACTACGGAAGATTTGTGGAAGAAACTATGTGCCACTTATGAAAAGGAAACTGCCTCTAATAAAGTTTACCTCATGAAGAGGTTGTTTGAGCTGCAAATGAAGGAAGGGGTCTCCATTGCTTCTCATTTGAATGAATTCAATATTATTTTCAGCCAGCTTCAGGCTCAGAAAATGAATTTTGATGCGGAGACTAAGGCAATATTTCTCTTATGTTCATTGCCATCCTCATGGGATACCTTCCGTACAGCTGTCAGTAACTCTGCACCTAGTGGAGTACTGAAATTTGATGATGTTGTGGGTAGCTTGTTGGCCGAGGAGATTAGACGGAAGTCTATGGATGGCAACAAGCAGGATGCAGCCTTAAATGTGCAAAGGGGCAGATCACAGTTCAGGGGGAAGTCCCAAGAAAGAGGGAAGTCTCGTAGCAAATCCAGGGCACGGATCATTGAGTGTTACCATTGTGGCAAGAAGGGCCATATGAAAAAGGATTGCTACAAGCTGAAAAGAGAGCAAAAGGATAAGAAAAAGAATGCAAATTGGGGTGCAAATCAAAAGGAAGAGAGTCCAAGGGAGGACAAAGGAAAAGTGAAGATCGAGGAAATCAATGCAGTCACACATGATAGTGACAATGATGTTCTCTTCATGTCTAGTTTATCTGCAGAGTTGCTTACCACTTCAGATGATGCATATTCCCAGGATTGGATTTTGGATTCTAGTGCTTCATTCCATGTTACTCCCCATAGGGAATGGTTCTCCACTTATGATAGTGGAAAGACAGGTTGTGTGCATCTTGGAAATGACTATGCATGTGACATAGTGGGAGCAGGTGACATAAAGTTTTCTTTTGCAAATGGGTCTGCATTTGTTTTGAAACATGTGAGACATGTGCCTAAGCTGACCAAGAGTCTTATTTCAGTGGGTCAACTAGATGATGCTGGTTTTCACACCACTTTTGGCTTTCAAAGTTGGAAAATTCAAAAGAGCTCTATGCTTTTGGCCAGGGGTGCCAAGTGTGGGACTTTGTATCCCTTACATGTATCAGGGGTATTTGATCATGTTGTTGCAATAACCGAGCAGCCAAGCACTTCTTTGTGGCATTGCAGGTTGGGGCACATGAGCCAGAATGGAATGAAACTCTTATGCCGTTTGGGTTATGTACCGCATTTGAGTTTCTCTGATTTTGAATTTTGTGAGCATTGTCTCTATGGGAAGCAGAGTAAATCAGCCCATAAAAGAAGGGGAAAGAAAGAGTTTGAAATGCTTGATTTGGTGCATTCAGACGTATGTGGTCCCATGCCTACACGGTCATTAGGCGGGGCTGAATACTATGTGACATTCATTGATGATGCAACTAGGAAAGTGTGGGCTTATGCTATAGCTCGGAAGAGTGATGTGTTCCAGGTATTTCAGAAATGGCTGGCCTTGGTTGAGAATCAGTCAGGTAGAACGCTTAAATGCCTACGGACTGACAATGGTGGAGAGTATCTCTCTCATGACTTTTAGCATTTCTGTGATACTCGTGGGATTAAGAGGGAGCTTACATCCCCTCGTACTCCAGAGCAAAATCCAGTTGCAGAAAAGATGAACTGTACCATTCAAGAAAGGTTGCAATGCATGCTTTCCAATGCAAGTCTTTCTGGTGGTTTTTGGGCTGAGGCAATGAAGACTGCAGTGCATGTGATCAATAGATCACCTAGTAAGAGTTTGGATGGTGGTATTCCTGAAGAGGCATGGAGTGGCAAGAAGCCCTCTTACTCTCATTTGCATATATTTGGGTGTGAGGCATATGCACATGTGCCAAAAGAGCTTCGAAAGAAGCTAGATCCTAAGTCTAGGAAATGCATCTTTCTAGGTTATGGTGAAAGTGGAGAGATGGGCTATCGTCTCTGGGATCCAGAAGCAAAGAAGATCATACGCAGCCATGATGTGGTCTTCAATGAGAAGAAGATGCATAAGGCACCCATGAGGGATGTGGAAATGAGGAGAATCACTTTCCAGGATGTGAATCCACCTGCCTATGTTGATAGACAGCAAGCTGTCCATGCACCAAATGTGCAAGAAATGGTACAACCAAGTACTCCCACAGGTATACAATCAAGGGTACATGATGGATCATCTATTGGTGGAAATGATGAGCCAAATGTGGCTGATATGTAGGTGGGACAGCAAGCTGAAATGCCCTTGAGAAGATCATCTAGAGTGTCTAGACCGCCTGATAGGTTTGTTCCAGGGGTAGACTATGTGATGCTTACTGATTGCGGGGAGCCTTCTTACTACAAAGAGGCTATGATGCGTGAGGATCAACGCAAGTGGGAGTATGCTATGCAATCAGAGATGAGTTCACTTATGAAGAATAAGACTTGGGACTTGGTTTCTTTGCCACATGGAAAGAAAGCATTGCCATGTAAATGGGTCTACAAAATGAAGGTCACAGGTGATGATGTGCCTAGGTACAAGGCCCGATTGGTTGCTAAAGGGTTAAAGCAAGAGAAGGGTGTGGACTTTGATGAGATATTCTCTCCGGTTGTGAAGATGACCACACTTAGATGCATCCTTGGACTAGTGGCAGTAGAGGATATGGAGGGTGTGGACTTTGATGAGATATTCTCTCCGGTTGTGAAGATGACCACACTTAGATGCATCCTTGGACTAGTGGCAGTAGAGGATATGGAGCTTATGCAAATGAATGTCAAGACAGCTTTCTTGCATGGGGATTTGCATGAGGAAATTTACATGGTGCAGCCGGAAGGCTTTGAAGAAAAGGGCAAAGAGCATTTAGTTTGCAAGCTAAAGAAGAGTCTCTATGGTCTTAAGCAAGCACCTAGAGAATGGTATCATAAGTTTGATGCTTTCATTCGGTCCCAGGGTTTTAGAAGGAGTGAAATTGATCACTGCCTCTACACTAAAAGGGCTAAGGATAGTAGCCTGATAATCCTGGCACTATATGTGGATGATATGCTATTGGCTAGCAAGAATACTTATGAGCTAGATGCATTAAAGGCCAAGTTGCATGAGGCCTTTGATATGAAGGATTTGGGACTTGCAGGTCATATTCTTGGTATGCGCATCACGCGTGATCGGAGTAGGAAACTCCTTTGGCTTTCACAAAAAGAGTATGTTACAAAAGTATTGCAGCGTTTCAATATGGAGGGGGGGAAGGCAGTGAGTACTCCATTGCCTCCATATGTGAAACTGAGTCATACAGATAGTCCCAAATCAGATGAGGAGAGGGCCATGATGGCCAAGGTTCCTTATGCATCAGCAGTTGGGAGTCTTATGTATGCTATGATAGCTACTAGACCAGACATTGCATTTGCAGTGGGAGTTGTTAGCCGGTATATGGCTAATCCAGGAAAGAGGCATTGGGAGGCAGTTAAGTGCATCATGAGGTACATGAAGGGTACCAAGGAGATGTGCATTTGCTTTGGTAAAGGAGACATGCGTGTACTTGGGTACACAGATTCAGACTATGCAGGGCATGTGGATAGTAGGAGATCCACTTCCGGTTATGTGTTCACCTTTGCAGGTGGTGCAGTGTCGTGGATGTCTCGTGCACAGAAGTGCATTGCTTTGTCTACCACAGAGGCTGAGTATGTTGCAGCCACAGAGGGTTGCAAGGAGGCTATATGGCTTGATCGGCTAGTGGGAGATTTGGGGATTCATACAGGTGTACCGACATTGCATAGTGATTCCATGAGTGCTATATTCAGCTAGCACGGAATCCGGTCTTTCATGCAAAGACCAAACACATTGAGGTCAGGTACCATTTCATCAGGGAGGTACTTGAGGACAAGCGCATAGAGCTTGTCAAGGTTCATACAGATGATAACCCTGCAGATATGCTGACGAAGAGTCTACCTAGTCAGCGGTTTGAGTATTGTCATGTATTGATGGGCATTGGATAGTATGCTCACTGGTTTTTCTCCCTTAAAGGCACATTGTCCTTTAAGTGGGAGGTTGTGGGGGTTAAAGGTCACTGTGCCTTAACCCCGGCTATGTACAATACTCAAACACACATATAAATGAATGAAAAAGAAGATTAGGGTGGTTCTGCACCCACCAAAACTTGTGTGGCTCTCTGTCTCTCTCTCTCGCTCGCTCTCCCTCTTCCGTTCTTGCTTCCGTTGAGAGCACTCTCACAATCCTCCTGTGCAAAGTTGAACAGGAACTTGAACTCCCTAAACCCATCATATCCCAATTTGCTTTCTATCAAAGACACTATGGGACTGATATTTCTCCTTGTCATACTACTCCATGTAGTGATCTCAAAATGCTCCCACAAAGATTTCATGAAATTGATCAACTGTGGCTGCAAAGAGATGACATGGTTGCCTAATTTATGAACATCACCACCTTGGGCCATTTCAGGAGCAGTCCACCACCACCTCTTTAACAATATTCCATTCAAATCAAAGATTAACAACTTTTTTTGAGGCAGAACATCTTCGGAGTCAGCTTAAAGCAACAATAACACATATACGAATCCATCATACTTGAGTTGATGAATTGCAAAAATAATTTCATATCAACTTACGAGAAGATAAATTGCAAAAAGAATTTCATTAAAAAAACAAGATAAATTGCAAAAACAATTTCATTCAAAAAACAAGAAGATAAATAGTTTAAAAAAACAAGAAGACAAATTGCAAAAAGAGTTTCATTTAAAACTTGCAACACCAGCTCTCATACAATGTCATTTCATAGACGATCTGGTCCTAACATTTAGGGTTGGGCATTTGCTAGGATCAATCAAATATGACTTAGTAACTATTTGACTAAATTTCCTCTTCTTTATCCCCACAGGGAGAAGGCTACCTAGTACTGTGTCATCCTCCATTTGCTCTCCATCAGAGTTGTCAAAAGTAGTTTAGGGCTTTAGCCCTAATATAATCTCAACTGCCTCACTGACCGTCTCACCGCTATTTGTGTCGAGCTTTTCACCACTATCCGTGTGTTCACCCTTGCTGTTCTTTCCAGTCAACTCCCCACCACCACCCATGTGTTCGTCCTTGCTGTGGTTTCCCGGCAAATCCTGCATGTCCAATCTTGCTATTGCTTCCTCTATAATCCTATCCGGTTGCTACAAATTTTCTTCATCCAAGTTCAGTAGATCATCTTCATCCAAGTGTTGATCGTCTTCAATGTCTCTAGTTAGATTGTCTACAAAGAAATAAAGTCAGATCAAAAATGTGTTTGAGGTGCTGTACACAGAAGACTGTAAATGTGCATCTTCATAAAAATATATATACCCTCCTTTTCCTCTATATTCTTGCTTTTGTACCATGACGGCATAGTGGATTTCTTCTTGTATTGTATGTGGCACTTCATCTTAGTAAGAGCTTCCTTAACTAGTGGCAAACTTTCATCTATTGAACAATATATAATACATGAATAGATGCAATATATAAAACAGGAATAAATGAAATAGATAAAATAGGAACTTATAAAAATAAATACCCTCTTTTGGCCACATAGGAAAAAAAAATAGTCCTACCTCTCTCCTCTACAACTTTCAGGTCCCCTTGTGCGACTGCCTGCTGCTTTTTTACTTTGTCCAACTTTCATCCTCGTCATATTCCTGATCCCCAACATCCTCCAAGGAGTTATCTTCTAACCGACTTCCATCGAATAGTTGTTCATTGTCTTCTTTTACACACCAGGCATGCCCCTCTACCTGTTGTTCTTTCTTGGTGTCTATGAACACATTTAAAATGTTAGGAGTTTTGCATTTCTCATTTTCAACAACTTTAGCTTGCTTTGTACCAGTCTTCAACTTTTTTGGACATGGTATTTCAGTGTCTTTACTCGTTTGTGTAAGGAAAAGAACAATTATTTGAAACTGATTTCAAAAGGCAAATAGATTATTTAGAGATAGACAATAATCAAAAAATAGTAGTATTTAAACTTGAAGGAAATATGGCCCTTGAGGGGTCCCCTTTAGGGGCAATGGACGTATTCCAACACAGCCTTTAGGGGCAACGGACATATTCCAACACAGCCTTTAGGGGCAAGGGACATATTCCAACACAGCCCTTGCCCCTAAAGGGGACCCCTCAAGGGCCATATTTCCATTGGTTGTGTTGGAGTCCATATGTGATTGATACTAAACAATACTAAGTGCTAAGTGCTACTAATAGTGCTAGATACTACTAATACTACTAAGTACTGCTACATAGTACTAAATACTACTAATACTGCTAAGTACTAAGTACTACTAATGCTAATCCTAATACTACTAGATAATACTAAGTGCTAACTAAGGTACTAAAAACACTACTAATACTAAATAGTACTAAGTGCTAACTAGTGCTAAATACTACTAAATACTACTTGTACTAAATAGTACTAAATACTGCTAAATACTACTAATACTGATACTAAATAGTACTAATTGCTAACTAGCACTAAATACTACTAAATACTACTGATACTACTAAATAGTACTAAATGCTAGACATTAAATAGTACTAACTACTAACTTAGAGTTGTGAATAGTAGATGATAAATAGTATTAAATGCTAAATAGTACTGAATGCTGAATAGTACTAAATGATGAATAGTACTAAATACTAAATTATAGTTCTAAAAACTAAATAGTACTAAATGCTAGATAGTGCTAAATGGTACTAAATGCTTAGTAGTATTTAGCCTTTTAGGCTATCCTTTTAGTACTAAATGATATATAGTACTACATGCTAGGTGGTGCTAATATTACTAAATGTTGAATAGTCCTAAATGCTAAATAGTACTAGATGCTAAATAGTGCCGAATTGTACTACATGCCAAATACTACTAAATGCCAAATAGTGTTAAATGTTAAATAGTGTTGAAACACACAGTACTAGTAGTGCTAGATAGTGCTAAATAGTGCTAAATAGTACTAAGGCTAATTAGTACTAAATGCTTAGTAGTATTTAGCCTTTTTAGCTATCCTTTTAGTACTCTATACATAGTACTAGCAGTGCTAGATAGTGCCAAATAGTACTAAATGCTAGGTAGTTCTAATATTACTAAATGCTGAACAGTCCTAAATGCTAAATAGTGCTGAATAGTACTAAATGACAAATACTACTAAATGCCAAATAGTGTTAAATGCTAAATAGTGCTGAAACACACAGTACTAGCAGTGCTAGATAGTGCTAAATAGTACTAAAAGCTAAATAGTACTACTAAATGCTAAATAGCGATGAATACTACTAAATGCTAAATAGTGCTAAATAGTACTAAAGTCTAGGTAGTGCAAAATGTTAAACATTGCTAAATGCCAAATAGTTCTAAATCCTAAATATTGCTAAATCACATAAACAGTACTATTTAGTACTAAATAACTGACTTCAAATGTTTAGCATGTACAATATTATATTCCTCTATTGAGTAATAAGTAATAAGAAAAAAAGAGTGAAGAAAATATCCCTGCTTTGTCAAGGCCCATGGCAATTAACCATGCATTTGACACCAATACATTGCACGACGGATGAATACATTGCAAGTTCTCAGAAAAATGGAATGCTACACACATGATGTGGTATGTTTGCAAGCATGGTGCAAAAAGCACATCAATAGTTTCTTGAGAAAATCCAAGCCCATAGAAAACACACCTGCACATTTATTGAAAGGGTAAGTGCACACTACTTGTAAGAGGACCCAACTCTAAAAACTAAAACATCAATTTGTACATGGAAGTTAAGAATCTCACCATTCAATATTCACGTTCATAGTCGCTGCTACAGAGCCTGTGGGATGGTGAGTTGGTGCTAGATTCAAAACTCCGAGACCCTGACTTGGGAGCTTCTCAATCAGATTTCTCAATCAGATGCTGCATGTTGCTCAAAAAACTTGAGCTTGCTTTGTAGTGCTCTCCAATGCTGATTCGCTACCTTTTTGCTAATTCAAATATTACTTTTGATGCATCCAATTCTACCTCAAGTTTTGCTACATCCTTCAAGAACTCGTCCTGTAGTACACTACCATGTAATAAATTGTCTACTTTACTACATACCTAGCTAAGTGTATGTACAATTGATTCAACTTTTGGGAGGGCTTTGCCCTCAGTTGCAGTAGCAACCTCAAAATCTACATGCAATCTAGCATTCTCCTTTGACACTGTACCCTTCCACTCATGCAGTACACCTTCTTGCTCCATGCTGAACTTTCATTGATCCTGTAAACTTACAAGCTCCCATTTTGTTGTAGACATGCCTACATCACATTTGTGCTTGATACACGTGTTGTCCAAGCTAGTCGAGCGCAGATTCACATCTCTATGTTGAGCAAAGTCATCCTAATCCACATCTACGCCATGAGTAAATGCAGCGAATGCCCGCACCAACACTGTACCAACTTCATTGTTCGTGACTGTTTTCGAATTGTAAATCCTATAGTAAATCTTCATGAAAGCGTTCAGCAACGATCTCTTTAGCCGACCTATATGAAAGCCACGCCGTCTCTCTTTGTCGTCGTTTCCCCATATTTCTTGGATCCAGGTGTCCAACTCCAGATATGAGTCTAGCTTTGCTCTCAAGAAAAATCTCCATCCAAGACTAGAAATCGCTATTGGCTTGTTGTCCTTAGTCTTTGGCTTCTCTTTGGTTGGAGTCGGAATAGAAGCCGCTTTGTTGTCTGTAGCCTTTGCCTTCTCTTTGGTTGCAGACTTCGTGGATGGAGTGTTTCTTCTTGGAGAAAGGACATCAGGCTTCTTGGAGGTGGGAGATGTGATGACTTTGGGCTTCCTTGGAGACATGGCGGTCTTCAGCTACTGCAAAGAGTAACATTTTAGTACTAGGACTCACACTAAGATGAAATGGAGTAAAATAACAAAGAGAGAGAGAGAGAGAGAGAGAACAACAACAAAAGTAGAAAGTTTGCATGTCGATAGAAGGAATGGCAAAAGAAAATCGCATGCAAGTCCAAATATTGAATTATGGGGGAAAAGCATTTAGAGAATAGAGGAAAAGCAAAGAACGAATAGAGAATGGGGGAAAAGAGAAGAACAAATAGAGAGAGAGAGAGAGAGAGTACTCTCACGAGAGAGCGACTCGTGTCAACGTCTTGCCAGAAAATTCGAGGTGGAAATCAGAAGTCTTGAAGTTCAAAAGTGGAAGCTAGAAATCAAAATTTCAGAAGTTCAAAAGTGGAAGTGATAGACTGCAGGTTCAAAAGTGAAACACCTAAGAGGAGACGGAGTGCATGACAATGATGATATGAGCATGAGAATGTGTATGTGAGAATATCTTGTGCATGAGAATCTATAATTAATAAATATATTACTGCACATCGATTTGAGAAATATCTCCATCACACACTACTTAGTACTACCACATTCTTGCCAATAGTACATACACCATAGCATGCTTTCACCCTCTTCCAATTGGGGCCTCTTGAAAACCAAACTAGTTTCCATGTCAATCACATCCTCTTGGAGAATAGCCCAAAAGTTCATATGGAACTCAAGTGTCAACCCATTCGGGCTAGGATATTTTTCCTTTTCCATTAAACTAAGATCATCCCATAGCTCATCCATAAAATAAAAGCTTGGCCAACCCAAATTGCTAGCTTCGAAAGACTCTACAGTCAACCACGTCCAAACCTCAAAGCCTCACTCACCTCACCATCAATGTCCTTTGTCATCATCGATCGACACACCTCACCTGCCTTCAAGGATGGTTCATCCTCTTTGTGAGGATGCTTAGTCCTCAATCCATGTTGTGGATTGAAACATACACTACCAACCCCCTGAGACATGTCCACCATGCCACTAGTATGTTTTAGCCTAGCTCTCAAATAGTACCTCTTCCCATGCCTTTAACAATTTGATTTGAGTGGCCTAATGTTTAAGTTAGGGTTAACATCTCTCGACAACACCCCCCCACCTCCCCTCTCTTCCCAAAAACTTCTACCCTTGGCTTTTCTTCACCTTCTCTAACTTCACATTATGGTGTTAGCCCTCTCTACTCTGAAGACTAACTCGAAACGCACTACTGCGACAGATTTACATGCGTAATCGAACTTCAGAACTGCGTATGAAAATTCATAGAGTAGAACAGTGATCGACAGAATCATTCATGATAAAACAATAAGATAGATGCAATAGAATATCTGTATTACACTTCTCCGAGCAGTACAACACCGTACTCTCTGATACATAACAATGTTCCTCTTCTGATCACACTGATCCTTGCTCCGATCCTCATCAATGAGCCCCCTGAATGATCGCTCTCTTCTCTTTTATCTAACCGGCACACATAACTCCTTCACGGTTGCCGTGACGGTTGCCGTGCCTCGTCAGTTCCCCGCCTGGTCCTAGAACTTCCGTCTTTTCATATCTCACTATAAAACTAGATACAACGTATTAATGATAATAATCTAAGGACTCCCCCCCTAGTTCCTCTTTGCTGTTGCTGCTTTTGCCCTTAACACTTGGCACTCCCGGTGAATCGGATTCCGGATCCGCATCCGAACCCACCGGTTCTCCGCTACGGTTCATCCTCGACGTCGCCACCATCATCGTCCGCCACCGCCGCTGCTACCGCTGGAACTGCTGGAGCCGCCGGCGCCGGTACTTGTATTGCCGGAGCCGCTTGCACCGGTCGAAGTAAAGGTAGCTGCTGCGGGTTGAGAGCATGGGCATCCACAAAAATTTGGAGCTGTCCATAGAAAGGTGGTGCCGCCGCCCCCACCTGCTGAGCTACTGCCGCCATCCGATGAATATAGTGGCATGCTGTCCGCAGGTCGACCAACATAGCTGCTCTCTCAACATGACTCGTTCTCCGCAGCTGTTGTAGCTCCTCTTCATGCAGTCGGGTCTTCTCAGATAGAGCGAGTTCGAGATCGGTTACCCGCATACTGCGATCTGCTTTCTTCGCCACACCATCCAGTCGTTTCATTACTCGCCCCAATTCCTTGGTTTGGGCACCTGTTGATTGTTCTGCCATAGTAGCTCTGATCTTCAGCAGATCTGCCATGAGGCTCTTCACCTCAACTTCATGTTGATGGTGCTCTTCTTTCCGGGCGAGCTTGAGTGCCAACAGCTGAGATCTGGCATCGTTACACTGCTGTTGCACCACCGCGACGTGTTCTTTCAGCTGCAAAAAGTGCCTTGCGTCAAAGGATTCCCCGTCCGCTAGCTCCGGAAAAGCTACCACAAAAGCGGCTGCTGCGTCCGCTTGGGGTCGTGGCTTCATTGCGGGAACCTGTGCGATCTCGGGTCTTTTTCCTCTGGCCTTCGCTCTTCGGAGGGCTTCTTCCAGTTCAGCGATCCGTTTGACATAGCCTTCGGAAGAATCCACCGGTCCCGCCGCTGTCTGCTTCCCGAGAGTATTTGCCGATGTAGAACTTCCACCCTTCGGTTGTGCCGCAGTTTTCGTCACCGGTACTGGTGGTAAAAATGCTGTTCCTGCGCCCCCTCCCGCCGGATCATCCTCATCCCTCCGGGCCAACCGTCGATCGAGAGGCCTGCAAGCCCACTCCAGCTCTACTCGCAATTGACGTTGATGATCAAGAAAAATACCCTGCATCTCTGCGACGAAGGCTTCCGATAAATCCAACAAAAGTGCCTCGTCCAGCATGCGTGTAGAGCTAGAGGGTTGCCGGTACCCCATCACTTCCGCTTCCAACAACTGCACCCTGGCGGTTGCAGTTGTAGCCTTCTCCGTCAATTGTTCCGTCAGCCGCAGGTGTTCTTGAGTTTGGGCGACAATCGCCGTCCTTGCTTCCTCCATATCCTGCTGTCGCCGTGCGTCCATCTGTTGGAATTGTAACAACTGCTCCTGCAGCTGTTGATTGCGTTCGAGCAGCCTGGCATTTTCCTGGTGCAACCTCGCCTCATTCTCCTCCAGCTGCCCCTTCTGAAAACATTGGAGCAAGCGCTTCGCCAACCGTCGTGCCGTGACCAGATCATATGTCTCCACCGGCGGAGATAGCTGCAGTTCACCACTCCCCCTTGGGAGTACACGGGTTTCCTCCTGACATGCCTGTCTCCCCGAACTGTCCTCCCGAGTGTGGACTGAGCTTTCCCCTTGCAAGGCCTCAGCGTCCGGGCGGGTTTTCTTCAACATTGCTCCTTCCGGCACAAGAGCCAACTTTCTTTTCAATAAACTGGCCATGCGGCTCGATGTTGCTGAGACCGCGGGCCTACTCCTCTGGCTGCCCTGTGGAACTTCTGCCGGAACCACCACCGCAGGTACTATCGCCGTAACCTCCACCGCAGGTACTACCGGAGTCACCTGGTTCCTTGGCGTCAGAGCTCCCTCCGTTGTTGATCTTGCTGGTTCCACCTCCTTGGACTCCTTGTTCGAAGCATCGTCTGTGGACTCCTCCACCTCCACATACGACCCTGGGACTACCGGTTCCGCATCTGGTCCGAACAAAAGAAATAAGACTTGCCCCATCCGGGATGTTGCCGTTGGCTTCAAGAGCTTCTTGGCCACCTCCAGAATTCTGTCCGCCATCAGCTTCGCCCAGGGAACCGGTTTCCCTTGCTCCGCCCTCTGGAAATAGGTAAACTGGGCCTGTCCCAGTAGCTCTGCTTTCACCTTCTGCCAGAGTGCCTCCGCAATAAACTTCTAGCATGTCTTCTGCGAAGCATCCAGCTTCTTCATGTTGTACTCCCCCTTGCAACCTGCGCCGAGAGCTGCCTCCATGGCACTGCTGGTAAGCTTCGTGACTTTGCATGGACCATCCACCGGCAAGTGCAACCGGGCCGCTACCAGCTCCTTGCACAAGGTGAAAGTCTTTCCATACACCACGACCTTGCGCCCGCGTGCAAGCTGCGCCAAGATATCTTGCGCCAATGGATGAACTAGTGTCGTAGCCCATGGCAAACCCGCGAACTCCACCAGACGAGCTCGTGTCAGCCAAGACTGCACAGCCTCATCCCCAACAGGTAACGGATTGATCAGATGGAAGACCACCATAGCGGCGAGAAGCTGGGATGCGAGGGAGAAGAGTTCTGGAAAACAAAGAGTCGGAAATAAGCCCCCTTTTGCTTCCAAATTGCCTTTTGGATGCCCTGGTGAACTCCTTGTTTGCATGCAACGATCAAGTGTCCCATCATCCTGATAAAAGCCCCACTTCGAAGATTCAGTAGATTGCATGGCGGCGTCCTCGCTCCGCAACACGAAGCTTTGCTCCCACCGTTTCGCGGAATAAAGTGAGTGATACCACACGTGCGTACTAATAGCCCCCATCATCGGTTTCTCCACCGAAATGGCTACAAATGCATTTGAAATGATCTTCACAGGTGGTATCTCCGGAAATGGGTAAGGTGGCATGGGCCCTGTATATGGTCGGAGACGAAATCCATTTACCGGCTTCTGCAACAGCTCCCCCTGTAGTGTTCCTAATCGGAACGTGCCGTCACCATAACGCTCCACCACCCAATACGGACCTCCCCACCGTAACTTCAGCTTACCCGGATGCGGACCCATCCGAGTGTTAAACAATATCACGGCATCTCTCCGTTTGAAGGTCTTCTTCTTTGAATGACGGTCCACCCAGACCTTCCGTCTGTCCTGGACTACCTGTGCAAGATACGCACTGTTGAACCGCTCCTCACCCAGCCGATCCAGCTGTTCAATCCTCCGGTCTACGGACTCGTCCCAGCCCAATTTCTCTGCCGCTGCAATCCGCAGACTCGGTACTAGGAATTCCATGGGGACCACTGCTTCAACTCCGTAAACCAACTTGAATGGCGTGAACCCCGTCGCAACCTTATAGGAAGTCCGGAATGCCCATAATGCGGAGTAAAGTTTTTCATCCCAATCTGTCTGATTTTCATTGACCAGCTTTTTCAGAATGACTAGCAACACCTTATTCGAGGACTCCGCCTGTCCGTTTGCCTGAGGGTAATACACTGTGGACTTCTTATGAATGATTAGGTGCCGGGTAACTAGTTCCGATAACACCGCATTAAGGAAATGCCCACCTTGATCCGTGACGAGCTCAACCGGACATCCGTACCGTGTCATAATGGCTTCATAAAGGAATCTGGCCACAGCCTTTGCCGAATTATCCTTCAGTGCTCTGGCCTCCACCCATTTGGTACAGTAATCCGTCGCCACCAGGATATACCGGTTACCTGTCCTCCTCGCCGGCGGCGAAAACGGACCTACAAAGTCCAGCCCCCACTTCATGAACGGTTCGAGGGCCAGTATGGGATTATGCGGCATCCAGTCCCGACCTGATGGCTGGCCCAACCTCTGGCACACATCGCATCTTTTGACGAACCTATGCGCATCCCCCATTAATGTTGGCCACCACAGACCTCCTTGGAGTACCTTCCGTCCGGTTACTTCTCCTGCGAAGTGTCCACCGCTGATTCCTTGGTGGGCCTCTTCCAGGATGACCTCCTGCTCATGTGGGTACACACACCGTCGCAACACACCATCTAGCCCCTGCTTATACAATTGGTCAGCAATGATCCGGAAGTCTCTGCTCTTGAGCGCGAGCCGTTTCCGCTGGTCTCGCGACATTCCGTCGCGCATCTGGCCCATGTCGACAAAGTGAAACATGTCGTCGTACCACGTCTTTGGAGCTGCCGGTACCACCGCCTCCAGTTCGAACAACTGGGCATCCGGAAAATCGTCTTCCACACCCATCGGGTCTTCGCCAGATTCCAACCGCGAAAGGTAATCCGCTACGGCATGTGTACTTCCTGGTCGATGGACCACCGTGAAGTCGAACTCCTGTAAAAGCAGCATCCACCGGGCCAACTTTCTAGTGAGCTCGGGCTTGTGTACCAAATACAACAAGGCGGAATGATCCACATGAAACGTGAACCGATTCCCCAACAGGTAGTGACGAAACTTTGTTACGGAATAAATCATCCCCAATGCTTCCCGCTCCGTCGTAGAGTAATTCCGTTCGGCTTTTGACAACCTGCGACTTGCATAATACACCGGTCGGAACCACTTGCTTGTCGCTTCCTGCATGAGGACACTACCAATAGCCACGTCCGAGGCATCCACGAAGACATGAAACATCTTCGTCCAATCTGGCGGCTGAACCACCGGTGCTATCGCCAACATCAGTTTGAGCCGTCGAAAAGCTAAGTCACAAGCAGGAGACCAGACGACCGGTACTTTGTTGAGTTGGTCATACAGTGGTGTCGCCACATCCGCCAGATACCGCAGCATTCGGCTGTGCCATTTAACCTGCCCTAGGAATCTCCCGAGCTGCTTACCGTTGCCAGGAACCTTGGCCTGCCGAATCGCTTCGACCTTCGCCGGATCTACCGCAATGCCTTCCGCCGAGATAATGCAACCCAGCAGCATACCGCTGCCCACGGCGAATGCACATTTCATAGGGTTCAGACACAACCGTGCCTCCCTACACCGGGTTAAGCATTTCTTCAGATGCTCAAGGTGCTGCTTGCGACTCCCGAAAACACTGAAATCGTCCAGAAATACCTGCATAAAGATTAGTAAATAATCATCAAATATTTCTTGGACCATGCGTTGAAATGTTGCCGGAGCATTCTTTAGCCCAAATGCCATCACCAGGAAAACAAATGCTCCCCACTCCGTGATGAAGGCTGTTTTCTCTCGATCTTCTGGTGCCATCTGCACCTGGTTATACCCACTGAAGCCATCCAGAAAAGAATACATCTCGTGACCTGCCACTGTATCCAGCATAGTATCATTAAACGGCAAGGGAAACGGATCCGTGATTGTCGCCGCGTTAAGCTTTCTGTAGTCAACACAGACCCGCAACTTCAAATTCTTTTTCGGAACAATCACTATTGGCGAAAGCCACGTTGCACGGTCAACCGGATAGATAAACCCGACCTTTAGCAGCCTGTCCAGCTCCTCCTTCACCCTCTGGGCATAGTTCGGGTTCATTCTATACCGTTGTTGCCGAACCGGTATCGCATCCTTCTGCAGATTGATCCTGTGCTGATAGAATTTGGGATCGATGCCGAGCAAATCTGTGTAGTCCCAGGCGAACACGTCTTTGAAGGATTTCAGCAATGTCTCCAATTTTCCCCGAAATCCTTTATCGAGCTTCGCACTGACACGGACGTTCTTTGGCTCCTCCTCCGTCCCGAGGTTAAGATCCAGCAGCTCGTCTTCTTTGACCCTCCGCGAGCGACGGAGTTCCTGCTCGAAAACTCTTTCCGCCTCCGCCACTCCCGCTTCGTCCGGCATGTCTCCTGTGCCTTCTGGTAGACTCCCTTCGACTGGTTCTTTCGTGGAACTGGATGACTCCTGCGTAGCCGAGGGAATCTGATGCTGATATTGCTTTAAAACGGCAACCACATCGACCTCGAACAAGCTTACCAGCTCCGTATTCCTACTGAAGTAATCATCCTCCTCTTCGACCCCCATCCCGTCCATCATATGGATACCTTCCGCCATCGTCGGTCGGAATGGTGTCCTCAGCCCTTGTTTGGTATGTACTGAGAGCTTCAGCTTCTTTTTTCCTTTCCGAATGGTGATGCGGTCTGATTGCCAGTCTTGTTTCACACGGGCCTGCCGCAACCACGGTCTTCCGAGCAATAACGGGTATGACCCGCTAATATCCTCCATCCGGAGAATCACCGCAGCGATTTCGAACTTCACGCCGCAAACCTCCATTTTCAATCCACGGAGCAATCCTAACGGCTGCACTCTCCGTTGGTCTGCCATCCGAACGGCGAAGGGTGCTGATTCCCATTTTGTGATACCCAATGGCACCAGCATTTGTTCGGACAGGATGTTGACCCCAGACCCTCCGTCCAGCAACACCCCTCCCACACGGCTGTTCTCCAGTGTTACGGAAATTACCGGGACCGCTTCGTCAAAAACAAGAGGCTGTACTTCCGCTTCAGGCTTTGCAGATCCGTCTGACGACACTTCCATTGTTACCGCTTCCATCTCTGACTCCATCGCCCTGACTAGTTCCGTCAATTGTTTGATGAGAGAACTCCGGAAATTGGGTACCAATGCTAACAATTGCTCCATTGTCATGTGTATTTGCTGTTTCCGCAAATCCTGCCATAAATCATATGGTTCAACACCCTCCTCGCCGGTCATCAGGCTGTCCTTCTGACTGGTAGGTAGACAAGTCGCTTCTGGCTGCTCTCCTTGCAGGCGCCTTGCCACCTTCGCACCATTCTCCGTCACCGAGACTGCCTTGTCCGCGCTCGGCCTAGGTAACACCGTTGGGGTTTTCTGGACCCATTCACCGACCGTCGACTGCACCTTTTGTTGTGCCTGCCAGTCCAACGCCGTAGGTCTCCCCTTCTCTTGCGGGGCCTTGTATTCCCGCACCTTTTCCTAGGATCGTGTGACCACGAGCACATCTCCGCTCGCACTTCCTCCCACTTTGCCTTCAACAGGGATACCCGCCGGTACTTCCGGTACTTCTTCGGACGTCGGACTAGGCTCCTTGCTATCCTGTTGCTGACTGGCATCATCGCATTCGATAATCAGAACCGCATTCACTGTTGGTGTGGACTTGCCTTCTCCGGATCCCCGGATTGCTTCCTTTTCTGCCTTGTGGCGCTTGAATAATTCGCAATCTACCTTTCGATGTCCGGGTTGATTGCAATAAAAACATAGGAACGTCCGTTCCCCTGCTGGTTCATCTGCACCTGTTCCAGCCGTTCTCGGCCGCCAAGGTCTTCTCGCCGGTGCGGCTGGTACTGCGGCTGGTGTTGCGGCTGGTGCCGCAACTACCGCCGCCACCGCTGGTGTCGAGGCTATTCGTGCGTTATAGCGGCAGATCTCCGTGGTATGCGTCGCTGTTTGGCAAATCGCACACCACCGCTCATTCAAACCGCATTCCTCTGCTAAGTGTCCTGCATTCCGGCACCGATTACACCAAGTATCCTTGCGAACTTTTGAAGAGGACCCTATTCCACTATCCCGGCTTTTGGCTCCGGCAGCAGATCCTTCCGGAAATGACTTCCCTGCCGTTTTTCCAGCCTTCCGCCTCATGGAACGTTTGTCCTCCTCCTCATCCGACTGATCCGACTCCTCCTCATTATCGGTATCGGAGTCTCCCTCAGCCTCGTCATACTTCACTTTTCCTTTCCTTCCCTTGGAAGTAAACAGAACTTGTTCCGCCCTCACCGCTGCTTGGACGACTTCTTCCAATGAAAGAGATTCCAGATCCAACGATGCTAGGGACCTTTTCAATCCTTTATTCAGCCCCTCCATGAAGTAAGCATTTTGGATGGGGACTGCCGAGGTAGTTGCTGCATCGAGGCGGCGGATCAACGACCGAAACCTGGCCGCATACGCCTCCACTTCTTGGTTCTTCTGTTCCAGTTTCCCCAGTTTGGCCAGGACATGAACACGGGTCTTGTCCTCCCGAAACCGGAGCAAAAAAGCATCCCGCAGTAGATCAAACGTGGCGAAATGGGTAGCTCCATATTGCGCGATCCATATTGCCGCCTGCTTCTGCAGTGTCGGGATGAAAGTCGCCATCTTCATAAGATCTGTCGCCTGCACTGGTGGAGCCGTATTCACCATCCATGCCATCTCAAATGACAGTATATGTGCATCCGCATCCTCCTTATCCCGTCCCGAAAACTTGGGGTACTTCACCGTCATCCTGGGTACCAGTGGTGGAATAGCCGCGCTACTTACCGCCGGAACTCCACCCCCGCCTCCGCCTCCACCGCCTCCACCTCCCCTACCGGGATCTGGTGACGGACCTGGGGCTCCGCTTCCTGCAGGCACACCACCCCTCCGTCTCCTGGGACTCGGTGGTGGGGAATTCCGCAACGGTGACGCTTCGTCTTCCGGAGGAGTACTTGTTAAATCGAACGGGCTACTGCGTCCGGAGGATTCGCCTTCCTCCTGAACACCGGAAACGACTGGACCTTCCTCTCCTGGGATCAGCGGAGGTGTGTCAGAGCGGCTACTACTCTCACTATCCGTGAAGAAGCCGAAGAGAAGATCACGTTGAGCCACATATCTGTCATGCCATTCCTCGCGGGTTGTACGTGCCGATACTGGAGTTGCAGGCTCCCGAGGCCGTGCCGGAGAGCGCGATGTTCCCCCTGGCTCACTCCCAGCGTCATTCATGCGCTAGTCCACGCACCGAGGAATCAGAGTATTACAGATGGGGAGCATCCAACCTCTCCGAGGTATCCACCGCGACGAACATGGAAATCTTCCGTGGTCGCCAAAGTGTTAGCCCTCTCTACTCTGAAGACTAACTCGAAATGCACTACTGCGACAGATTTACATGCGTAATCGAACTTCAGAACTGCGTATGAAAATTCATAGAGTAGAACAGTGATCGATAGAATCATTCATGATAAAACAATAAGATAGATGCAATAGAATATCTGTATTACACTTCTCCGAGCAGTACAACACCGTACTCTCTGATACATAACAATGTTCCTCTTCTGATTACACTGATCCTTGCTCCGATCCTCATCAATGAGCCCCCTGAATGATCGCTCTCTTCTCTTTTATCTAACCGGCACACATAACTCCTTCACGGTTGCCGTGACGCGTCAGTTCCCCGCCTGGTCCTAGAACTTCCGTCTTTTCATATCTCACTATAAACTAGATACAACGTATTAATGATAATAATCTAAGGACTCCCCCCCTAGTTCCTCTTTGCTGTTGCTGCTTTTGCCCTTAACATATGGGCCTCTTGATGGAATGTAACTCACATCTGACCACCTTGCAGTAGCCAAAGGATTATGGCACCAAGGGGAGGTGTTGAGAGTTGTGGTGCCACGAGCACTTGTAGAGCAAAGGTATGAGCAAAGAATAAGCTGCCACATGGCATGGAGGAGATATCCCACATGTGAGCAAGCAAATGGATGTAAGTACCCTCACCTATAAAAGGGAGGTTCATTTGAAGTAATATCAATCAAGCACTTTGCACTATCTCAAGATTCTCTTTATGAGTCCAAGCTAATCTATCTTGGAACCTAATTGACTTGAGATACATGTCATGAGCACTCTCTTCATCATGTTTCCACACAGGTTCCATCCACCTTAGAGTGCTCCATAGATCCTGAGGCACGCATGTTTTGTCATGGTATCAGAGCATAGGTTTAGCTCTCCTAGTTTAGCTCATTAGTAGCTCATTAGGATTGCTTCCATTTCTAGATTAGTTGTAGGCATGTCTTAGGAGCACGTGTTTTGTCATAGGTTAGTTTTACTTTTAGATTGAGAGTTCTCTTCTACCTAGACAAATTCCGTCATGCATTTCCAGTCATTGAGAGACTCTTCTTGTTAGGTATCCTAAGAGAGATATAGGTCTTAGTCTTTGAGAGAATTGTGTTTGGAGAGCATCTCTCTGAGGGACTCTTCAAGGTTGTTGTAACCAAGAAAAAGCCAGAGAGATCAACTCTACGGTACCTAGCAACATCTATTGCAGGACAGCCCAAAGCTCCCTCGACTTGGTTGGACTCCTCTAGCAACGCCAGCATCCTCGTCGTCCAGCAGCTCTACAAAGCCATAGCTTTTGTGCTCCCTCGATACCTACGGCTAGCTGCAGACCCGAAAGATCCACAGAGCTCCAAAGCTCGACCAGCAGTGCTAGCAAAGGGCCTACCTACTCGTGACTCTGCAACAAGCTCCAACGCTCGGCTTCAAAGGCAGCTCCAGCCTCCATCACGACAAGCAGCTTAAGCTTCTGCCTACCTGTCTGCAACCTCGCCAGCCCTACCGGTAGCTTGACGACCTCAACAAAGGCAATGCAGCCCTACACAGTTGCTGTCAACGAGCGGCCTCACCAACAAAGCTCCTGAACTAAACGACTGCGCCAAAGCTTCAAGCAAAGTAGCGCTCCTCGATGTCACACAGCCCACAGCAAGCCTTGCCTAGCTATACAGCTGCGGGAAATCAAAAAACGAGCTACGCAGCAAATCTCCACATTGTAGCTCGTCTCTTCTCCAATCAGCAGGCCGCATCGTCGTCGCAGCCGGTCGACAGAAGTTTCGTCGTCGCCAGTGTTTTCTTCAAAGTCTAAGGTTCACCATTGATTGACACGTGTCAAGATTGGATGTGACAATGGTTAGGTTTGTTTAAACTTTGGGTTAACTCATTTGGTTAAAAGTTTGACACATGGCAGATAAGACCTGACTGTGTTAAGGTTAAGGTCACCCACAAGGCAGCGTTAAGGTTAGCTAAAGGCCACCTAAGCACACAGCCCCTGCCAAGCACAGTCCTGCAAGCAGCATGTGAATAGCCAAGCCACATCATCAAAGGCTCCTCCTCTTCACAAAAGCTTCAACAAGCCATAACTTGCAATCCAGGAAGAATTTGCACACGCTCCAAAAAGGAAAAGTGATCGTCTTTTCAAGCTCTACGCGCCTGTTAGATCAAAATCATTGTATGCAATTAGACACTGCCAATATTGAAAGTATTCAATTGGTAAGACCTTTGCAATCATTGGAAAAACAACGCATGAATGTAGAAAGCATGCCAAAAGCACAAGTGCATGAGATGACCATTAGGAAGCATGGCATCCACACAAAAAGCATCAAGGCACATGAAAGAACAGAGCATCATGCATGAAGCTACAACAAACAAAGAAGCCAACAGAGTCATCATCAAGCCATGAGCCAAAAGGTGACATCAATGGAATGTATTGAAAAGCAAAAACCTTGCCAACCTTGCCTACTATGTTTTGTAATCAAACCTGACCACCTGAGAGTAGCTATGAAAGCACCCAAGGGAGGTATTGACATGTAGAAGCCACACTTGACCACCTTAAGTAGCATGCATGCACTAAGGGGAGGTGATGGAATGTAACTCACATCTGACCACCTTGCAGTAGCCAAAGGATTATGGCACCAAGGGGAGGTGTTGAGAGTTGTGGTGCCATGAGCACTTGTAGAGCAAAGGTATGAGCAAAGGATAAGCTGCCACATGGCATGGAGGAGATATCCCACATGTGAGCAAGCAAATGGATGTAAGTACCCTCACCTATAAAAGGGAGGTTCATTTGAAGTAATATCAATCAAGCACTTTGCACTATCTCAAGATTCTCTTTATGAGTCCAAGCTAATCTATCTTGGAACCTAATTGACTTGAGATACATGTCATGAGCACTCTCTTCATCATGTTTCCACACAGGTTCCATCCACCTTAGAGTGCTCCATAGATCCTGAGGCACGCATGTTTTGTCACCTCTTGTATTGTGGACCATTGCCTCCATCATTTGAACTGGTGCTATGGTCCACATCCTTATGCAAATTGCTATGTCTTCTTACTTGTGGTTCATTACTCCTACATCTTCTTTCTCATGGCCATCATGAATATGTACTTGATCTCTTCATCATGTCTAGCTTTCAAAGAGAAAACTTATTATTCATATCATGGTGGTGTATACAAATTTTCAAAGAGAAAAGTTATTATTGGAAAAATGTGCCTTTTTTATGTTTACAAAATCAAATCATTATGAGATTGGAGAACAATATTCTAGTTCAATATTCCATATACTCAATATTCAAAAAGATACAAAACGTACAAACAACCATGAAAAACCTCAATCCCTATCTTCATATTCCTCATCCATAAATAGACTACGAATGCATGAATGTTCTTTGCTCTGCTGATCATACCACTTGTCTTTCACCATGGCTAGCCAGTCATCATATGAAGGCAAAATAGTACAAGCGAGAAAATGCAAGGAATAATAAGCTCAAATTGGAAAGTGAGGAATACAACAATCAAGAAATGATGCTAAGTCAAATAGTCTCTTCGATGACAATTACAAGGAAAATCAAACATATGGGTTTATCTATGAAAATTTCCATATCAATATCCATTTTTTTCCAAATATAAATAGATTACGTCACTAGACAATGTACATAGTACTGCAAAATGTGTAGCAAGTGCCTCACTAGTCATCAAAGGGATTAGTAGTGGGATTCATTGAATAATCATTTTCCATGTCATCCCTATGACGTCACTTGTGAAATGATGCTTACACTAGTGGTAACACATGTGTATCCACTATGAGTGTATTCAATCAAACAAATAACAAGATTGACCACTAGTGCAAGCATGACTTTAGGAGAAGTTCTATGCCACAACTCATCTTGAAGACTAGTCATCTCAGCACATATAATAAGCTCAAAAGATAGATACACATCCATGTGAGCACTCTAGAGAACCCCTAGCACCCTGAGTCGGTGCACCACTAGATGAAAATACATAGAGTCCATTGAGCCTCAGTATGTAGTGATCCACATGCCATCACTCACTCGCCCTCCAATGCATGTTAAAGAGAGGATTTCTCTCAGCCATGAACAAGGGGGCATGGCTCCATTGTGACATGAAAACTCTCATATAGAAGTATGAAGTTGCACAAGAAGAGATACTTCATGTAGCATTGATATCTATTCAAATAGTAAATGCTTCCAATTTTAGAGCTGGAATAGATGTACATACTGGTATATCCTCTTGATAATGTTTAATGAAGCCATACTTGTTCTCACCACCTAAATGTCTTGGAATCCAACATATCTCTCCATCCATGTCAAGGAAGGGCTTGACAATATATTGCAATAGTTTAAATATCATATAAATCAAGGAAATTTTACACTTATGGCTTCATTGTAACATGCAAATACTAAGATAGAAGCCTGAAGATGCACAAGAAGACATACTTCATGTAATATTGAGTCCTCTTCTAATAGAAAATGCTTCCAATAAGAGAGATGAAATAGATGTACATACCAGCATATCATCCCCATAATGTTTAATGAAGCCATATTCATCCTTTTCCAGCACCACCAGTCTTCTCACCACCTAAAGATCTTAGACTCTGACATATCTCTCCATCCATGTAGGATGAAACTTTGCATGTCTAGGGATGAAACATGCAGAGGAGTGCAACCGCATCGAGTGATGTTCAAGTTGCTTGAAGGAATAATAGAATAGTGAAGTAGATATCCAAGCTGAGTAAAGACTTTCAAGAGAGAATTTAGAAAACTTAGTCCAAGAGAAAATACTAATTACAAATGAAATGCATCTTTTCTATGTGCATACAGAAAGCTCTATTCCAAAGCATCTAAGATTCACAGTGATAATATCAGAGTTTCCACTTGCACATATGAGGACTTCATGTAATGATATGCAAAGAAAGGTGTGTAACTTCCATAAACACCTCTTCTTTATCTTCATTCGTGTCTTACAATTGACTCATAAATTGCAAGAGTTTAAGCACCGAGCAACTAGTACAAAGGTTGAATTATTTTGAGCACTAGCTTTAAACTCACCAAGAAACTCTTACCAAGGTTGAACTGTTCCAACCACTAGCTTCTTGTAGGAACCAACCACGTACCGGCCAACCACACAGTTGCATTTTGGGACTGCAGAGGTCCGTTTTGGACTTGTGTTATGTATTCGGGATAGGTATGGGAAACATTAGATTATTCCTAGAGATCCTTTTAAAAAAACAATCCTTTAGTTATGGTATAACAACAATGTAATTGGGAACATATAGAAGCATTCATAGCTAATTTTGCACTTTTGATATTGGTATACAATCTAAAGACTCTTGCTTCTACATGTGTATGGATTTTTATTTTATGTAAATGAATGAGGGATACTTGTATTTGGAACATAAATAACTCGAGGAAAATGAATTGATTTTGTATTTATTCCCCTTGATTTAGATGCTTAGATGGTTTTGGGTTTGCAATATTTAAGAGACCATTATTGTATGTAGTAGGAGAACCAATTGCTCAAATTTTTATCCAAGTTGAAGTTTTAGACATTATAAATATCATGGTTTACATATGAACCATAAATAAAGTAGCTAAGGCTATATTTACATATTCTTTCAAAAAAATAAATTTAAAACTAGTCATGCATCTACAATCTAATTTTTGGGAACAAATAGAAGTAATCATAGCTAGCTAATCACAATTTATACTTTTGATATTGGGTATATGTTCTAAATATTTACGATTGACTCATAAACTGCAAGAGTTTAAGCACCGAGCAACTATTACAAAGGTTGAATTATTTTAAGCACTAGCTTTAAACTCACCAAGAAACTCTTACAAAGGTTGAATTGTTCCAACCACTAGCTTCTTGTAGGAACCAACCACGTACGGCCGACCACATAGTTGCATTTTGGGACTGCAGAGGTCTGCTGCAACTAGAGGTGTATAAGTGCTTGCCCTTAAATAATGAAGTCGGCATTGCTTTTACACACAATTTCACATAGAAGCAATGCCAAATGGCACAAAGTCCTTCCAAGAAGAAAACATGCATGATAGTATGGGCTATATTTGCAAGGAGTATCATGAAAACCGAAGAGATACAAGGTAAGCTCCACAAGAAGATAGATTGTTGGAGGTAGGACAACAATGCATTAAATAGTGTTTCTCAAAGTAATACATCTAGAATGAGACAACAATATGATTTATAGAGTTTAGAGTGTAAAGTACAATAAAATAAGAAAGCAATGTTGCTCGATGAAGTAGGAGTTGTATTAAAATAAAAGAAGCAAACTCTACGGAAGAAAAAAGCTGCATTGGAGTTAATGCAATAAGAGTTGTATTAAAAGAAAAGAAGTAAGCTCTATAAAAGGCAATAACTGCATTAGAGGATGCAAAGAAAAAAAAACATCAACATGAAGGGTTGTCCCATGCTTCTACAACTATAATTGAAAAGTTTGAAAACAACATTAAAGGATTTTTTCAATTGCAAGGACATAATGAAAGAGTGTATGTTGTAAGTTAGAGGCAAAAATAGTAGCCCTAAATAAAACACTTGCTGTTCCTATCTCTAGATGGTACTTTGCACTCCTTATCAACATTGGCATCCATCTTGGAATCCTTGCAAGTTAATTGAGAGATTTGTCTATTTGTGCAATATTTTTTGTTTCCAAGTGTAAACTTTGTTACTAATATTTTTTGTCTCCTGATTTGGCAACGAGAAGACTATAACAAGAAGAGTCTACTAGCCACTATGTGTATGTGTATGATATAGCAAATCGGCTCACTAATAGTTCCCTCAACTCCCAATGCTTGTGCACCCAACACGCACACTACCAAGATTGGCAAGGCTTGCATTGCATCTAGCCTGCTGTCCGTGAACGTGGTGAGGATGCACAAGCTCCCCCTACCATCTAATATGTTTTAAAAGCATGTGTTTAAGTAAGGATGAATGTGTTATATTACCAATTTGTCTTTTTCCTTTTGCCATTCTTTACTTATTTTTAAGTACTATTATAGTACTTTCTGATCACTTCTTAGCACCTTTTATGCACCTTTGGGCAACTTTTTAGAAGCTTTTTAGCACTTTTGGGAACTTTTAGACCATACGAGGCTTGATCACTAATCATGTTCCCTTACCACCCTTTAGGAACAATTGAGCACTCTTGTAGCACTTTCTAAGACCATTTTGCACCTTTCCAATACTTTTTGGGCAATTTTTACACTTTTTGGCACTTCTTAGAACTTCTTAGCAATAGTAAGCACTCCTTCAGGCTTCTTGGCACTTAAAGCACTTGTAGAAACTTCTCAATACTCTTATGAAACTTTCTAGGAATTTTTAGCACTTTTATTTCTCTTTTTAGCATTGTTTGAACACTTTTTGGCACATTTGAGCACTGAGAGCACTTTTTAGTATCTTTTGTGGCAATCATGAGCACTTTCTAACTCTTTTTAGAATGCTTCAATACTTTTTGGCATGTTTGAGCACCTCTTAGTGATGTTTTAGCACTTTGTTGTGGCACTTTTTTACACTTTTTGACATTTTCAAGGACGATTAAGCACTTTTAAGCATGTTTAATCACTTTTTAACACTATCTAAGTGATATTTTTACCACTATTTCACTAATTTAAAGCATTTTTAGCACTTTTGGTAGGAATTTTAGCACTTGTAGGAAATTCTTAATAATACTAAGTAGCTTTGCATCACTCTTCAGCTCTTTGAGACTCTCTGAGCACTTTAGAGCACTCTTATGGTACTTTAGAGGACTCATTGGCACTTTATTAGCATATTTTAGCACATTTTGGGCAGTTTTAAACACTTTTGGGCACTTGTTAGGGCTCTTTAGAACTTTTTACCACCTGTTGAACACTTTTTGGGCACTTTTCAAGACATTTTTCCACTTTTTGTGACTTTTTAGGATTGCTTTAGCACTTTTTGAGCACACTTCTCTATAAAATGGAGAGAGCATGACTCTGTGCAATGAAAGTGCTAAAAACTACCCATGGTTGTGTGTGTGTGTGTTCTCTGCAACAATCTTTCTTTGATTGCTTTGCAGACTTTCTAGATAGATCAGGATGTATATTTGGCTTATACTGAGATCTTCAGTTGATGTATTTTCTGGCACCTCTTTTCTAAGGTGACTATTCTTGTAATATAATCAATCAAAGTTTTCACCCCAAAAACAAAAAGTGTGTGTGTAGAGAGAGAGAGAGAGTAGAGAGGGGGAGAGAGAGAGAGAAGAGAGAGAGAGAGAGAGAGAGAGAGAGAGAGAGAGAGAGAGAGAGAGAGAGAGAGAGAGAGAGAGAGAGAGAGCAACTGCTTGCAAGCAACTAAACCGTTGGTCGAAACTATGTTGCATTAATTTGTTCAAAGAAAAAAAATTGATTCAAAAAATACGATTAAATCCTGTTTTTCTCGATTTAAAATGAACTAGACGTTTTATTATATTTATTCATATGAATACTTTTATTCGTACGAATAAACTAGTATTCATGCAAATAGCTTTACCAAAAATCAATACTTCATTTGATGGTCTTTCTATTGTGAATGAATCCACCTCACTAGAATTGGATACATGATTGATTGATTGAAGGATACTTATGATTAATTAGACATGTAATTACTCCGACCTGTGATTAATTCGGTACGAATTTAGCAGAACAGCTTAGCTAAAGAGCAATTAAAGGTAACTCATGATTATTTAAATGCATGGATCAAAGCGTAATTGAAGCTTGATTACATCCATTGCAATGGTTACATGGAATCACATAACACCAAAGTGGTTTTGTGGGTGAATGATGCCATTGGGACATATATGGCTTGTCAATATGTCCTAGCCCCTAATGGGATCCCTTTAGGACAATATTGACTTTGATTGATTGAAGGTCACTCATGATTACTTGGACATTACTGTACATATATAAAGATGACCATGAGAGTGATCGCTCTGTAACCACATGTGTGTCAAGTCAATGACTAGCAAAGCCACATGTGTGTCAAGACATGTCAAAAAACTTATCAAGGTTGGAAAATCTTCTTTTTCTTAAATGATTGTTTCATGAGTGCAACATCCAAATGCACATCATCATGAAATATCATCCCATGACAACCACAAAGATAATTTCTTCAGGACATGCTCTAATAGACACCAATATTATTACTATGTGACCATTTGTTTCATCATACAATTTTTATCATTCTCTAATTTCTTGTGCAATGATAGTTTAAATTTGTTTTGTAGTATCTCCTCTAGTGTCATTAATGGAAGATGTTTAGATCAAATATTAATAAGTCTTCATTTGTCAATCCCCTAAACTCTACCAAATCCAAGCTAAACTTATCCACCCATCCATATTGAGTAGTACCCCACAAAACTAGAAGCTCCTCAAAATTAATGCTTCTGTACTTTCTATGAAACTATACTACATGAAAAAAGGGTGGAGAAAAATGGGCTTTTCATGAGCTCTTTTTGTAATTCGTCATAGTCTTCAACCTCGTGTAAGAGGTGCTCTTATAATGACCCCAATTTTACAATAGCACCTATTACATGAGGCTAGCCTTCGTGATGACGAGTTGCAACAAAAGGTCATTGAAAGAACCATTTTTATCCACCTATATCTTTTTATACAGTATAAGTTTGCAAAAATTACAGAAGAGTTAACTTTGAATAGCTCCATTGCTTAGGAGACACTACTTATCGAGTTATTGCATAAGACCAAAGTGTTGGTGTCTTATTTTCTAAACCTCTAAAACATGTTGTAGATTCTATAGATATTTTCACTCTGACACATTCACATCAGGTTGAGCATGCCATGCTCCATAAACATAAGCATTTTTGGAAGGGGCAAGCCAATAAGTTGGACTCATCAAATGAGTCTACATCCTCTACGTCCAATGACAATAGTTTGGATAACAAAGATGTCAAGAATCGAGATCAAGTGACATTGGAGTAAGAAGTTATTTAGCCTTGTGTAAGAGGTGCTCTTATAATGACCCCAACTTTACAATAGCACCACTTGAATACCTCTTATAATGACCCCAACTTTACCCACCAATGATGGTGCCACAGTCATGGCAGTGACAAGGGGGATGAAGCTTCCTAAACATTCATTCACATACTATTGAAACATACAAATTACAAAACATTCATTCACATATTATTGAAAGAATAAAAAATATTCATTCAAAAGCAAGTGTAAGAATGTGCATACTTAAAATTTTATGCACGTAAAATCAAAATAATGCATCAATATCTTCCAATAATAAGTGTAAAAACTCAAATTTGTTCAGTGCAAATTGCAAAAGATTCATTCACATGCAATTGAAAGAATAAATATATTCATTCAAGAGTAAGTGAAAGAATGTAACTTAATCAGATGAAAGAATACAAATTATAAAACATTCATTCACATACTATTGAAAGAATAAAAAATATTGATTCAAGAGCAAGTGTAAGAATGTGAATACTTAAAAGTTAATGACCATAAAATTGAAAGAATACATATATATTCTTTCACTAATAAGTGTAAGAGCTTATAGCTTAAGATTAAAAATTAATCATGTATGCATGAATAAAACTATTTCATCGATTGCATTTTTTAATTATAAACTAAAATAAAGAATAGTTTTAGATATTTTAGAAACACATACATGAGATCCAAAGAACTTTATCAAACAAGAAAACAAATTTCAAATTACAATCTAGAGGTCTTCGGAACAAGATCTAAATAACTCTACACTCTTAACAAAAGCACAAATTTACATTCTCATAAGAGACCTTAAAATCTCAAAAGAGATTATTAAGAACTCACACAAACAAAATAAACAACATACACACACAAATCACATAAAACAAACTCCATTTAATAGAACACAAATCACAATTCACAAAAGAGTTTTTAGAATCTCAAAAGAGAGATCCTAAGAATTTACACAAACAAACTCATTCACAAAAGAGATCTGAGAATCTCAAAAGAGAGATCCTAAGAACTCACACAAACAAACTCCATTTTGATTAAGACTTCTAAGGTTGATTGAGCAACCTCCAAGGCCTACCTTGTTTTATTTTTCTTCTTTCATATCTTCTACTCAACTAGAGAACCAAGCACAAGATGAACACAAAAAGCTCCTCTATGTACATATATAGGCATCGCAACACATATTCCTACCAATAAATATCAATACAATAACTTGGTTTATTCATACGAATACTATCGAATGACATGGCAGATTCCTTTAAAAACATGACACGGTGGCTTTTTTTCCCCCAATTTATCCTCTTTATCAAATCATTCATCCGATTTTCCTGTATTTTTTGAATCATGAATTTGAATTTTTCTACTTAGAGTTGAAATAACAACCATCATGCCTAGCATGTCAAGAGACTCAAAGATAGGACTGTGTGTTACCGCAAAACAAACATAGAATTTGACCTAACCATGGGCATACTAAAATAGAATTAATTGTTATCTATACAGAGTCATACTCCATGAAGGAAAAGTGCTAAAATAGAGTATGATTCCATTATGCTCAAATAAGTACATATATTACTTTTTCATTTCTTAGTATGTTAAAATGAACTCTATTTTGGTAGTTTTACTGCAAAGAGTCATACTCTATTATGGATACATCTTGATTTATATTAACATCATGGTTTCATCTTGGTGGTTTTACTACATAGAGTCATACTCTATTATGGATTCATCTTGATATATAAAGTAGAGTATAGCTCCATTACACTCAAATAAATAGATATTGTACTTCATGACTTCTTAGAATGTTTTCATCTCAAATATATAATAACTTCATGAAGTGAATGGTTTTTATGCATCTCAAGATATTAAATAATGTCTAGATTTTCTTGTACAAGGAGATGTCTCAAGTGAGATGGGTAGGCAACAAGATCTCACCACCAAAATTTGGAACAAATTGGATATCGGTAATGTATCAGTCTACAACTAAACACTATATCAGTAATTTTGAAAGATTCCCAATTTCCAAAATGGTCATGTTGGGAGAAATTATAGCCTTTCTCCATTAAAAAATTAAGAGAAATAGGTAAATTAGACTACTTTCTCATTCACAAAAGTACGAAATATGAAATATGTTCTCAATCAATAAATAGAATATCAATGTACAAACTACATTATCATTCACAAAAGTATCAACTTCCAAACTTATTTGAGTGAGAATCATATCGTAAGTCATAGTGGTGTTCATAAACACCCTATAACAGCTTTAAAATTTCCATTAATATTGAGACTTACTTATGTGTGGCCATCATGTCATGACCCTTAGTGGTGTAATTATGTTCATATGGTTCTCATAAACACTATCTAAAAAAGGTCAAATGTCAATTGATAATTCAATCACAAACATTCATTATATACTTACAACATCTTTAGACTAAATTGAATACACTTCTTTGTAAAAACGTGGATTATTCATTGCAAACACATAGAAATAAATATTTCTTAAAAGCTTAACAATTCATCGATGCACACTTGTAAACTCTAACATCAAACAGCATTCTTGAACTGTATAGCCCCCCTCAATAGAATGGCACTAGTGCCATACCTCCATGATCTAATGGGGAGAATAGCACTAGAGCCATTAAAGCTTTATTAGGAGCCTTTCTTCCCAAGGGGCTATGAAAAATGTTGCACAAATTATCCATTCAAACAACATACACAACAATTGAGAACCAAAGTACATACTTGGTTAGAAAGTAATGAATGTATAAAGAAGTAAAATGTATTTTCATGTGTGTGTAGAAACTCTTTATTTGAGCGAAAGCTTCCTCATTTGCTTGAGTTATGAAATATCTTGCAGCATATATCAATTGCTGACCAACGAGGAACCCATAACTTGTCCCTTTGTACCTCCTCCTTGCGCATGGGAGTACCTCTGCCTTTGTGGAATGGCATGAGGTAGGAACATTTTGTTGAATGCTTTGACATCATGGTAAAGCTTTTCATCAAGTCATTGGCATACCTAACAATTGTCATTGTCCTATAAACATATTGGCTTGGTTCTCTAAAGAAATTCATCACTGGAATCAACACCTCATGCTCTAATCCAAACGGGAAGTACTCTGCGTGCTCCACTAACCCTATCATGTTGGTGTCGTTCTTTGCTAATTTTTTTGAATTCTCTTGAACTCGATCTGTTACTCCAGTGGCTTGTATGTTACTAGTGTGGATCCACCCTCTTCCTCACCTTTTTCCCACCACTGCCTGATGATGCACTTGCTTATTTTTCCCCTCCACCTATTTTTGCCTCCTTAGCTTCTCCTATATGTTTATTCCCCCACATTTGTCTTTGTATCCCTACCTCTTGTACCTATCTCTATATTGTCCTGACGTGTCCTTGTGTCCTTCCCACCTATCCCGCCAACCTCCCCACCTATTCTTGTATCCTTCTCTTTCTTGGTGTCTTCTGATACTCGAGAGCTTGCTACCTTTACTTCATTTGCATTGGTCGTCTTAAACACCTTTCTACCCCTTGTATTGTCTTCTTTTATGTTTTTTGTTACGATGTAATAGGCCTCTAATATCTATTTGTTGCCACAATTCTCTCGACCAATGTTCCAACCCCTAGTTGCCATTGTATTATCCCCAGCCACTTTCATCCTCACATGATCAAAGCAATCAGGATCCAACTAACACACCCCACCACTTGTTCCATTAATATTGAATCCCCATCAACCTTCACATCCTCCATTGCTTTTACTTTCCCCACATCTTTGATTTTTGTTCTTTGAACATTTGGGAAATAAGAACCCATGCATCTTATGGAGGTTTTGTAGTTCAATATTGTATAAATCTACATATCATTCTTGTTTTGAAATAACCCCATCAAAAAATGACACCTTTGTAGTCTTTCTGTTTCCCCTACCATCCAATCTTACAAGTTATATTAACAAGAATAACAACATTAACAAAATGAACGCTTAAAATTTTATAAATGCACTATGAAATATTGCACCCTCAATGCAAGCACATGAACACATTGTAAAATATTACAATCGCAACCCTAACGAATGAGCACACACAACCCCATAGGAGGTTTTGCAATAGCAACTAATGCTATTCTCCACCACCTCCTAAGAGGTTGTGGGGAATGGGATTAATGCCATTCTCCACTTTCAACGGGGAGAAAGGCACTAGTTCCATTCCCCACTTGCAAGGGGGAGATTGAACTAGTGCCATTCTAGCCTTTGTAATAAGGAGAATAGCACTAGTGGCATTCTGCTGACCTCATAGAGTGCCACTCCCTACAACTTCATAGGAGGTCCTAAGGAATGGCACTAGCAGCCATTCTACACTTGCAAGGGGAAGAATGGCACTAGTGTCATCCCCTTGCAAAGCCACGACTCCAGATTTGCAAAGGAGGATTGGCACTAGCCCCATTCTCCCTTGCAAATTCAATATTTTGGCCTTGCAATAGGATAATGGCACTAGTACCATTCTCTCCCATTGCAAGGGGAGAATAGCTTTAACGCCATTCTCCACAACATCCTATGAGCCTTCAGGGAATGGCCTAAGGACCATTATTGCCTTGCAAAGCCATGAATTTTAGATTTGCAAAGGAGAAATGGCACTAGTGCCATTCTCCCCTTGCAAAGCTAATAATATTTAGGTTTTCCCATACAAGATTGACACTAATGCTATACTCTCCATTGCAAGGGGAGACCGGTCTCCACAACCCCATAGGCGGTTGAATGGCACCAATTCCAATCTCCCCATTGCAAGTGGACACTGGCACTAGTCCCAATCTCCCCATCACAAAGAGTGGTAGTACTACCAATCTCCATTGCCATTTTTCCCTTGCAAAAGGAGAGAATGGCACTAGTCCCCTTTCCCAGAACCGCAAAAGACTGGCACTAGTGCAATTTTCCTCTTTGCAAGGTTAATGTCACTATTGCCATCTCCCAAAATCTCCTATCAAGTTGTGGGGAATGGCACTAATGCCATTGTCCACATGTAATGGGGAGAATGGCACTAGTGCCATTTTGCCCATTGCAGTGAGAATGGCAAGCGTGAAATGTTTAGCGACCTCATAGAATAGGGAGAATAGCACCAATGCCAACCTCACACGAGCATCTGAGGAATGGCAATAGTGTCACTCTATACTTGAAAGGGGGAGAATGGTAGGAGAATGGCACTGGTGACATTCTCTCCTTACAAAGCCGTCATTTTGTATTTGCAAAGGAGGAATGGCACTGGTGCCATTCTGCCTTGAAAAGCAAAAATTTTGGCTGCAATGATGGGCACGGTATGATTAATCATAAAGATCTATCCTTTGCTTATTTTTTCTTTGCTTTTATTTTTCTTTCTGTTTCTCTAAAGGTACTTCAATTAAAACTTTTATTCTTTTCTTATTTTTTCTTTTATTTTATTTTTCTTTCTTTTTCTCTAAAAGTACTTCGATTAATTATAAATATGTATACTTTGATTATTTTTTATTAGAATGTACTTTGGTTATGACAATCTTTCGTACAATCTATAACTACAAGCAAGCTAACATATAGCAATATACTTGGAATGGAACAAACTCTCAAGAAAAGGATAGTGGTGTGACTATTGAAAAACTCTTTGCTATGGCAATTTCCATAGCTAGTAACAAGAGCAAAAGGAAATCGTGGCCATTTTCTTAGATGCACCTTCCCATTTGAGCACAATTTTGAATGATTAGTAAAGGTTACAAGGTGTATGTTAAGTTCGTTCTTTAGAGCATTTGGGCCATGTTGTCTTGCAACTTTGATGGACCTTTTAGAAGGCTTTTCTTCATTGCAATGTAAGGAGGTTACAAAGGAAAGCTTTTTCAAGCATTTGTTCCACTTAAGCCAACAGCTCATTGACAAGATTGAAAAGTACAACACTGGTTGAGTACTTTGAGGATATAACACTAAAATATAGAGGTGGCTTTTTGAACACGTATAGATCACCTTATCATGGTAATAAATAAAAAGGTTTGGGTATTTTCATATTTGTAAAGAGCCAAGTTTTTTACATAGCTATATTTTTCATACGAGATGGTAGTTTTACGCTTGGATATCTACATTTATTGCCATGTCCATGATCCACCTTCCTTCACTTGCTAGGTAGATAACTATACTGATAGGGGTGTTGCTAATGTTAGAACTAAAAACCTCAAGATGTCAATAGCAAAGCATGTTGCATGGACAACAAACACAGTCTTTTTGATTCTACCGATGAGAGACTTTGAGGGATGCTCACACGAAACCTCTACCAAAAAGTGGATCATGTACGAAATAGGATTGGTATTGCTTCAACATGCCATTCAAATTCAAAATGGTTGCTTCTAACCATCTCTATGCTAGGTAGTATTGGCTATGGATTTTCTCTCAAAAAACCACCACACAAATATTTGTCAAACCATAATAATTTTACTATGTCATCATTTATTTGTTTCTGTAGGTGTGGGTCATGTAGAGCGTTTTATCAAGACACAAGGTTTGGACATAGTGCTATGCATTGTTGTGCATGATCTCAGCATTTGTATAGAGTATCCTTACGCTAGGGTGAGACCACAAAAGTCATCTATGTGATCTTCTACTCTAATATGGATATGACAGATTCCTTATTGCAGTTTCATGCTTGCATACTAAGCATGGTGAGGAGAGTTCATGAAAAGACTCCCTTGTTTCTAGTAGAATCAAGGCCTTTCTTGGATGAATTGAAGATGTCACTTGAAGAAGATATATTTTATCATTTTCTACTAATGGGAAGGACTGCCAAAGCAAACACCTTGAACATTTGAGGAGTCCTACTATTGACTGGTGGCTGCTTACTGTCCGTTGACTGCTTTGAAGAGTTTTGTCCACCGAGGGGAGTTGCATTACATCTCGAAAAGCTTTCCAGGAATCCCATTCGACAATGAACCCCTCACTATAAATAACATGTTGCTAGCCTTGTCCTCATCTAAGACAGCAAAGCCTACCTAGTATACGGTCAATGAGGATTTCGATCAGAACAAGCCTCCCATCAAAATCCTTTGGTCATGGTTATATGCACTTCACTCTATGGACACATTTTTAAGAGAGCTGACATCATTTTTAAAGATAATGAAACCGTTTTGGAAGGACGTTTGCTTTTATTGTTTGAAATCTCTGAGTGGTACCTTCATCAAACAATCAAGCAAAGATGCATCAAGCAGCCGTAAATGGCCAACATTGCTCAATCAGCATACTCGCAGTTTAATGCCACAGCACCCACATGCCGGCTCTAGGCAGAAGTACCAAGGCAGCCAACAAACCAACAAAAGATCTGCCCTCAGGACATCTACCGAAGACAAGACGGTGGCTTTCTAAGGCTGTTCACGTAAAAAAATGAGCAAAACGAGTCCCATCTTGCAAACCAGTAGAATTAGTGTAGAGCTTTGTTAAATAACATCGGGCTGAACTCAGCCAAAGATCTCTACACCACTTCTCAAGATACTCTACATAGCAGCTTTTCATTGACAACTTACGACAGAAAATTGAAAAGCTGTTAGAAAATCTGTGTGACAACTCTGGAACCAAGGTATCGTATGCAGCACAAATTGCACATTTGTCACTGAATGTGTTCTTAGTATCCATTAATCCTTAATGTAGGAGTCCAAGCGCTCTTGAGCAGCCAATGCAAGAGCCTGCTTTTCTTCAAATGTTTGTGGTTCCAAACCCTTTCGAAACTTCTTTTGGTACAATTTCAAAGAAAAATAGCATGCAACAACCTTTCTGTCCCCGTAAACTCTCCCATGCAATCCATGGGCTGCTTGACAAGTGAATTCCTCTCTTGAGAATTCGACATAAACCCTCCCTAACTTGGAGTCATGTAGGTGCTTCGTTTTCACATCAAGCACTACAACTTCCACTCCAGAACCTGCAGGGACGTTGTGTACATATGCACGATCTACCGTGGTTTCCTCTGCCTGCATCTCTTGTTGGGTTGTGCTGATTCTTAGCTCCTCTTCAACATCATTTTTTCCTTTTATCACTTTGTTATTTGTTATGTACTGGTCTTCTGTTCCAGGCACAGTTTCCGATGTATCCATTTTCTCATAACCAATCAAATGGTCATCAAAATTATGTGCAGCTCCTGACCCATTGAGAGGCAAAAGCAACACAGCTTCATTGAAGCTCGGTGCAGTGTCCACCTGAGGGACGATGTACTGGGTATTCCCTTCATTAGACCCCTGAATGCCTGAACCACTGTTCCCTCCATTTGCATCAGCTGTAAGCAGAAGGAACTGACTTTCAACATTTGCTTGGTTGTCCGTGCCAAATTCCCCCTGGTCAGTTAGCGCACCTTCAAGAAATTCTTTCATTGTTCCATCTTGGGGTTTTACAATATGCATTGATTTCACTGTACCAAACCTATTGCCATCATAGGATTCAAACAAGATACATCAGTTTTCTCTACCATCAAGCTGTAGAGGTTGCACATGCATGCCTGCCTTCCTATGTGTGTGTAGGCCGATGGGCATACACATATGCAGTCACTGTATGTGTGTGTGTGTGTGTGTGTGTGAGAGAGAGAGAGAGAGAGAATTATCAGCCCCTGGTTTGGACACTGTTCAATGTAAAATAAAGTCTGATGGATTTCACCCCCCAAAAAAATGTGTGCGCGCGTGTGTTTGTGTGTGTGTGTGTGTTCGTGTTCTTTTTCACTTTAAAAAAAGTGTGTTCGTGTTCTACGATTTCCGGATGTCACTTAGGCAATCCTTTTATGATTGCATGTCTGCTCGTCAGATAGATTACACTGTCTACTTGTCTTACAATGACATTTTCTGATCTTGCATTTGCTGATCTCCACTTTTGGGACAGCCTCTTGTAATATAAAAAACATGGATTTCACCACATATAAAAAGAGAGTGTGTGTGTTTCCGTTTGTCAGATAGATTACTCTGTTTACTTGTCTTATAATGAAATCTTCCGCCGACATTGTAATTGCATGTCCCCTCTTTGGGGACTGCTGCTTGTAATATAAACATACATGGATTTCACCCAAAAAAATAATGTGTGCACGTGCACGTGCGCGCGCACGTGCACATGCATACATGCTTGCGCAGTACATGTGCAACATTATGCATGCACATCATGCATATGCTGGAGCATGGCAGCAAAATGAGGGATCACGAGTACCTGCATGTCTATGCATGTATGCATGCTTGTGCGTGTGTGCGTGCATGAGTGTGCAATGTGTGAGAGAGAGAGAGAAAGAGGGGGGGGGGGGGGGGGGGGGCGGGCATGTAAATCTTCAAAACAATGAAGTTCGTGAATTAAGTACCTTTCACATTCCGAACGGATGTCTTCAGCTATTTCCTGTAACTCTGGTTCTGACATCATCAGAATTTCCTCCTCAGAAATCTGAACAATCAAAAAAGATTGCAGAGAAACAAATCATATTAAAGGTTGAATCGTTGTGTGAAAGAAAGCTTCACACTTTGAAAAGAACAGTTGATTACCACATTCTGAAGTTCCAAGACCCGGGTTGGAGTCTGTAGCAGTGTCTTTGCATCCTCTGGAATACCATAAAAGGGAGCGGTTGTGTTTTCCCCCTGTAAAATCAAAAAGTGTGTTACTCTATAAACAAACCCAAGAGATAACATGTAAGGCTTATAAAGTCTACATGAATGCTTTTTTGGATCTAGGTGAAGGGCTAGACATCCCATGCTCAAGACTGCATCTGGCAGAGGCAACCGGTACGACTGTGTATGGTTCAAAATATATATATACCTAGATGAATCCAGGAACATTCCCAACGAAAATCTCAGGCTTATTCCCAAATAGTGTCACAAGAAATGTTCCAGAACTTCACCTATCACCTGCTCAAGATCTTTGAGATGCTCACCTCATAAATCTCTTCCATCATGCAAAGTGAGTAGCTTGAATTTCTTCCCAAAAGGCAGATGGCTAGTGTGGATGAGCTCTAAGAGGATAGTGCATTGGTTTCCACTATCTTCAATGCCCTTCCTGATACGTCTCAGAATGTTGCCACAAACATCGCGCTCATGATAAGAGGCAATCTCAAAGCCATTTCTTTCAATGAATTATCCAGGCAAATAGATCTGTATTACGTGTGGGAGATCAGGCTTTTGTTGCTGGCCAGCGAGGCAAGGGAAAGGCCTCACACCATAGTGGCAGCAAGCCCAAGGGGGATTCAGCCCAGTCTTCAGGCAAGGATGTTGCAAAAGAGGAAAAAGAAGGGAAATGCAATTACTGCTGGAAGCCTGGTCATTACAGCTTGCCACATGATTATATGGCATACAAAATGTTTTGCAACAAGGGACAATGATGCTCCCAACGAAAAACTCTACAACATCAAAAGCAAGGTGACACTATCTCCCCGCCAAGCCATCTCACCCCAATAAAAACTACAGCAAGGCTCTCCGAAAACGAATCGTGAATTTCAAGCCATAGTTACCAGGGAGTGACGTTCCCCCTTCTTGGAACGTGGTAATGCCATTCAAAGTAACAGGACACAAGGAACATTCGAAATGTTCCTGTAATGCCACGTTTGGCACAGTAGATCCCCGAATGTCAGGTAACAACCTTTCTTGGGACGTTTTTTGAATGCTGTTCCCCATCATTCTCAGATCTAGTGCCAGGCATGGCAGCCTGCAGGCTGTAAAACAGTCCTGATGAGCCATTTTTGGTACTTCGCCTAAGTCTCTTGCTCTCGCCCTACATTCTTCACTTCCCCTAGCCTCTTCAATTACTCTTCCATGCCACTCCGTCCTGCTCTAAGCTCTCTGCTCCATCTCCACTCAGTCTCTTGCTCTCGCCCTACATTCTTCACTTCCCCTAGCCTCTTCAATTACTCTTCCATGCCACTCCGTCCTGCTCTAAGCTCTCTGCTCCATCTCCACTCAGCCACTCTACTCCACTCTCCCTTAAGCTTCTACCCTATAGTTTCTCTTTATACAAGAAGATATGATTTGGAGACGTCAAGATGGAGACCCATAATTTAACTCTTCATACTTGAGATCACCTTGCTTAGGTCTAGACTCATGAGGCCTACCTTAGATCATGGGCCTGGTCATTAGAAGAAGATATGATTTGGAGACATTAAGATGGAGACCCATAATTTCACTTATATCACGTCAGTAGGAGACTAAACACAGGCCGTGTGAGCACGCATTGCCTCTGGGGTGCTATCATTGCGGCATCTCGATGCCAGGGTACTTGATGTCACCCATGAGTACATCCACAGAGAGGACTCAAGGACAGTAGTGCAAATCTATGATATGTTCAAAAGAACATGGAAGCTCGATCAGTACCATCACCCTCCCTGTGCCTCCCACCGCTTCACGAATTCTACCCCTTCTCGAGGGAGTGCTATGTCTTGTAACATGTCATACAACACATCATCATATAGCAGAAGTATACAACACGGAGAGAAAGGAAAGGGCTACGCTAGAGACTTGAGAGAGAATGCACCTCTTATCTAGGTAGTCAATGACTCTGCTCATGTTTGTATGTATAGGTCAAAAGGCAATGCCACCTCCCCAAACCTCAGTTTATTTGGGACATTACATCAAAAAACGATCCTACTGTAGGCCATCTTCTGGTGGTTCTAGTGATGCCCTATAGGCCATGGTATGTGCCTTGTAGGCATAAGTGTAGGCACTTGTAGTGTTAGGGCCTTTTAGGCCACATAGGACACTTAGTCCTATGTGACACCTAGGACACCTGGTCCTATGTGACACCTAGGACACCTAGTCCTAGGTCTAGGTACAAGTACCTTGTACTTAAATTTTTTCATTATCTAAATTTTGACATGACAGACTCTATCGACTCTTTGAACCTGCACTCTCTCCTTGCCTATCGATCCTACAGTGGTATCAGAGCAGAGTTTTGTCTTCCTGCGCACCCTTTTCGTACAGTCCATACAACTGTAAGGACGTTCGTACGGATCTTGCATCGGATCCAATACGGTCATACCTGCGTTGCATACAGTCGTCGTACGTACCTGCGTTGCGTACAATCGCCGTACAACTCCGTACCTACGTCGCCCGTACATTTGTCCTGCTCTGTACTGCACTACATACGTCTCCGTACAGGGCACTGTACCTGCAAACAAGCCTCGTACCTGCATCCGTACACTCTCCGTACAAGCGTACCAGCCTCGTACATGCATCAGTACAGCCGTACTATTCGTACCGTACAGCCGTACGTTGGATTCAGCACACCTGATCCGTACAGCCTCCGTACAATTTTACCTGATCTGTACAACTACCGTAGAGCCATACATTCTGTCAGTACAGATCGCGGGATTTCAGTACAGTTTGGAAAGCCTACATCTTGAGGTCTATACTCTGAGACAGGTGCACTTTTGCAGTCAATTTGTGGACAGCAAGTCCTATTTCTGCAGTTGCAAGCCTTGAGGCTATGTTTTGGGATTTGGTGTGCAATCTCTTTTTGATTGCAGTACATTGGGTCAAGTTGCACGACATTGAGTCACATTTTGCAAGACATTGAGTCATTTTGCAGGACATTGAGTCACTTTTGTAGGACATTGAGTCAGATTATCATACATTGGGTCACATTTGCCAAAATTTCAGTAAAATTTGGGGCTTTTCTACATTTGCCCTCTTTTAGGCCTATTTGCCCTCATTAAATTTGGGGCTCTTGCCAAATTTGCTGTTTTTGCAGTGAACATTGCCTGTCACAGTGACATTTGGGTCAGATCTGCATTTGCCCTTTGATTTGAGTCAGAAATTTGCAGATATTTGCTGTCATTTTTGGACAGCCAGCTTTTTGCAGTGATAGCCTTGAGGCCTTTGGGTTTTCAGGTCTTTTTCAGGGTATCACATTTGCTATGGCTGGGAACAATCAAGATTTATTTGGAGTTCTTCGTGAAGATGATAAGTTGGATGGCACCAACTATCCGATGTGGTCTTATCTCATGAAACATATTCTTGTTGCAAAGCATTTGTGGAATATTGTTTCTGGGGCTGATCTGAGGCCAGCCAATGCTACAGTGGTTGCCTCTACTGCTGGTCCTTCTGCAGGGGGTACTCATCCTGATGCCTCTTCCTCTAGCACTCCTGCTGCTACTCTTCCAACTCAAGAACAGTCAAGATGGGATGCAAGAGATGCAAATGCACATTCATGTGTTGCCTTATCATGCAAGAGAATCATTATTCCACACATCCGGTCTTGCAGGACAGCAAAGGATGCTTGCGATAAATTGGCTTCTCTCTATCAGATTCGCAATGAAGCTCGTGTTGCATATTTGAGAAGGCAATTACAGGAAGTCAGTATGAATGAAGGTGACTCTATGGATGCATACCTGACAAAGGTCAAGGACCTCATGGAACAGCTTGCCAACATTGATGAGGTGGTGCCAAATTCACAGCTTGTCAGTATCACATTGAATGGACTGCCAAATACATATCACGGGTTTGCTACAACCCTTCGATTAGTGGCCATGGGTAATCCAGACCACTATTCTTTTGATCAGCTAGTTACTTTGCTTTTGCAGGAAGAGCAAAGTAGAGCTAACAAACAAGCCATTATTCCTGATCATGCATTTGCTTCACAACAGACAGGAAGAGGCAAGGCTTCCAAGCCTATGGGCAAGCCAAAATCTGTGCATAGCAGCTGCAATTCCTCCCATGCATCTAAAAATACAGCAGACAAGGCAAAGAAGAAAAGATGCAACTATTGTCACAAGCCTGGACATGACATTTCAGAATGCAGGAAGCGCATTGCTTCAGAGAAAAAGAAAGTAGGATTGACAGATAATGCCTCTCATGCTATTGAATCCCATGAGCTAGAAGATGCTTCACATGCACATGCTCTTCAAGATGATTGGACATGGGCTGTCCATTGCTCATTTGATCCATCCAAAGCTGATGCATTCTTTACTGCTAATAATGCTCAGTCCTGGTACTTTGATAGTAGTGCTTCCAAGCATGTCACTTCTTGCAGACAGTTGTTTCATTCTTTAGCTGATGCCCCTGAGAGGGGGGACTGTTACGTGTGCTAATAATGATTCTTATGCTGTAAAAGGAGTTGGAGATGTGCAGCTCACATCCATTTCAATCCATCCTGTCACTCTAACAAATGTTCTTTTTGTGCCTGGCATTGAAGTCAACTTGATTTCAATTTCAGCAATTGCTACTTCAGGTTTCAGAGTAATTTTTGATGACTACAGATGTCTAGTTTATGATCTTCGTGATGATAATGCCAAAGTTCTCACTAGCACTTTGCAAAAAGGGCTTTATCACCTTGATCATCATTCAGCTGCACTTTCTATTGAAGCATTGGCTATTTCAGATTCACAGCTTGCTGAAAGTCATCTTTGGCATGAGAGAATGGGCCATCTCAATTATAGAGCTCTTGCAAAGCTACATTCACAGCAGATGGCAAATGATGTACCTCAGACTCACACAGTTTCCAAACATGTGTGTGAGGGTTGTCTTTTGGGTAAGATGCATCGATTTCCTTTTCAAAAGAATTGTCCAAAACTCTCACAAAGGAAATTGCAGCTAGTACACAGTGATGTCTGTGGCCCAATGAGGACAAATGCCATTGGGGGGTATAAGTATTTCATGACTCTCATTGATGATTTCACAAGATATTGCTGGGTATATCCTTTAAAGGCCAAATCTGAAGTTTTCTTATGCTTTCAGAGATGGCTGAATATGGTTGAGAATGAATCAGGATGCAAGCTTGTCGCCCTCAACACAAATAGGGGGGGAGAGTATATGTCAAAGGAGTTTGATGCATTTCTGTCTTCACAGGGCATTATTCACTCATGCACTACTCCTTACACTCCTCAGCAGAATCCTGTTTCTGAAAGGAAAAACAGGTCCACAATGGAGATGGCCAGATGCATGCTTAAGGCCAAGTCTTTGCCCAATAAATTTTGGCTTGATGCAGTAATGTGTGCCAACTATGTGCTGAATAGATCACCTACACGGGCATTGAAGACTATTACACCTTATGAAGCATGGAAAGGCAGGAAGCCTTCACTTTCACACATGAGAGTTTTTGGGTCCCTTGCATATGTTCATGTACCATCTCAGCTGAGACATAAGCTTGATGACAAGGCAATCAAATGCATATTTATTGGTTACAGCCAGGAGAGCAAAGGGTATCGGTTATATCAACTAAATACTGGGAAGATTATTGTCAGTAGAGATGTGATCTTTGCTGAACATTCAGCTTCTCCTCTTGTGGACTGCAAAGCAAAGCCAGATGTTGACATGTTTGATGCCTTTGAGTCTTGGTTACCTCTGCCATCATTAGAAGAGGATTTGACCAGCAACATGAGCCTCCTGCAGGCCCTCCACTACGCAATAATCAGCCACAACCTCATGCTGATTTGCAGGTTTCTCTTCCGGCACAAAATGATCCCACTACTCATGATGCAGTCATTGAAGAAAGAGCTGTCAATAGACAGCAAAGGCAAGTTCCCAGATGGCTTCTTGATACATTGAGGGACAGCAAACAATATCAGCCTTTTGCTGCCCGGACAAGATCAGGGAACAGACAGCATGGTTACTTTCTTGAGTTTGCACTCCTTGCTACAGCTTGCAATGAAGAGCCTTTGTGCCATAAAGATGCTTTTGACAGCAAAGAGTGGATGGATGCAATGAAAGCTGAGTTACAATCTATTGCCAAAAATGACACATGGGAATTAGTAGATCTCCCTCCCGGCAAGCATGCCATTGGAACGCGGTGGGTCTACAAATTAAAAAGGAAATCTGATGGCAGCATAGATCGATACAAAGCCCGTCTTGTTGCAAAAGGGTATGCCCAACAACAAGGCATTGACTTTGAGGAGACATTTGCTCCCGCATCCAGGATTACTACCATTAGATGTGTCATTGCCATTGCAGCCCATCATCATTGGCAAGTGCACCAACTTGACATCAAGACCGTTTTTCTTCATGGGGATCTGCAGGAAGAAGTCTATGTCACACAACCTCCTGGCTTTGAGGTTGTTAATTCTGAAAATAAGGTATGCCGGCTTAGAAAAGCCCTTTATGGTTTGAAGCAACCACCCATGGCATGGTATGCCAAAATTCATGCACACTTACTATCCCTTGGTTTTCAGATTAGTCCCACAGAACCCACTCTTTATGTCCGTGGGAGTGGATCTGATTTTTTAGTGCTGATTTTATATGTGGATGATATGCTCGTCACAGGTCCAGATACTCAGCAAATTGCAGCTTTCAAGGCTGATTTGCAGCTGATTTTTGACATGTCACACATGGGACGGCTCCATTATTATTTGGGCATTCAGTTTGCTCATGTTGAGGGGGGTATCATGATGTTTCAGTCCAAGTATATTGGACAGCTCCTTGATCGTTTTCAGTGGACCCTGGCTTCAAATTCTCAGCTCATGATGGGAGCCCACCATGTGATATCACTCTTTATCAGCAGGCTGTTGGATGCCTTATTTATTTATGTCACACCAGACCTGACTTGCAGTATGCAGTATCTAAGCTCAGCAGATTCATGCACATGCCCAGTTCACAGCATTGGCAGGCAGTGAAGAGAGTCTTCAGATATCTCAGAGGCACTCAGGATTTAGCCCTCTTCTATGGTGATCAAGGTTCACTTACCATGCATGCTTACACGGATAGTTGACTGGGCAGGATGTTCCGACACCATAGTGTCACATACTGGCAATTGTTTTTTGCTTGGCAATTCATGTATCTCTTGGCTCAGCAAGAAGCAACCAACAGTTGCCACATCTAGCTATGAGGCTAAGTACAGGGCAGCTTTCACCGCTACAGTAGAGTGTGTTTGGCTTCGACAGTTACTTACAGATCTTGGTATTTGCCAGACATCCTCCACTATTGTCTACACTGACAGCTAGAGTGCTTTGGCCATTGCGCATAACCCGGTGTTTCATGCGCGTACCAAGCATATTGAAGTTCACTATCATTATGTTTGGGAGCGGTTGTCAGCAAGAGACATAGAGTGTCCTATCTTCCCACAGAGGACAACATAGTAGATAGTTTACAAAGGCACTTCCTCGTCCCAAGTTCGAAGTCTTCCGACAGGCTTTACATTTGGTTCCCTTTGTTACATGATCTGACATCCCTTGTACATTCATAGGTGGCTATATCCTTTTGGATGAACATGTGCCACCATGACCAGACAATACCAGGTATTCAGAGACGTTTCCAGAGTACTTCAGCCCATCCCATGGAGGGGGGTTTATAGGCCATCTTCTGGTGGTTCTAGTGATGCCCTATAGGCCATGGTATGTGCCTTGTAGGCGTAAGTGCAGGCACTTCTAGTGTTAGTGCCTTTTAGGCCACATAGGACACTTAGTCCTATGTGACACCTAGGACACTTAGTCCTAGGTCTAGGTACAAGTACCTTGTACTTAGATTTTTTCATTATCTAAAGTTTGACGTGACAGACTCTATCAACTCTTTGAACCTACACTCTCTCCTTGCCTATCGATCCTATACACCTACCACAGTCTTACATCTTTACAATGTCAAGTGGCTGCAAACTCCGATCCTACCACAATCTAGAATCAATGGGATGAGGTCCTAAGCTATCCCTATACCACATGTGAGAAATGGATTTGTAGGTATCCTCCATCCTGGATGAAACCATCCTCGCTTAAGTACACTGACGGTCGAACTCAAAAAGCTATACATGCCCTGGTAGTCACAGTTTGTTGGACTACATCACGGGATTCTCTCCCTTTACAACACAGATTTCTGATTTCGCAGTACAACCCCTTATGCCACGATCAGAGCACTCACACTTTTCCTTCAATCTAACATGTCCCCAACCCATACAAGACTTCCATAGGCCCAAGAGCAGAGGGAGGTATGTCCATAGGCCCAAGAACATAGGGAGAGGGGAGGTATGAGCAAGACAAGCCCCCCCTAAATACTAGTCTCGCTCCTGCTAGAGTTAGGAGATATAGCAAGGGAGAAACTGCCTTGGAATGGGCAAGGAGAGTGCAAGCGAGTTCCCCAATGTTGGATCGTCTGACCTCACCGAACAACATTGGACATATTAGTGATGGTCTTGTCTCTTTGGTAGGTGATTTAGTTAGGTCTAGCTTGGTAAATCAAAACAAAAAAAGTTACAAGAAACATATATAGAGAACTTTTTAGCTAGGTCAAACATGAATAATCTTCATGATTATGGGAAAGGTAACATTAATCAGTCTAACTTTAAGGCTTCATTAGTTAGCACTCATTATATAAATAATAACATAAAGATTCTTAATAAACTCAAATGTCTTCGAAACAAGCATCTCAAGACTTATGTTTCTATTAGTCCTATTCATGCCACCCAAGTTATTTATGTTGTCTATAACATACATAGTAGTAATATGCTTTATGTAGGACAAACCTGTAAGAGCTTTTATTCATTTTCAAGAACATGTTAGGGCAGCTAGAAAAGTTCATAAAAAGAATTCCTTAATTGAAAATTCAAAACCCTTATATGCGGCAATGGCAAAATCTAATTTCGAATCTTTTCGTTGCTTTCCTATTGAGCATATAGAGGGCCATTTTAATAATGCCAAGGATTTTTACAAGGCTGCTCGTTCTCGTGAATTGTTTGGGATGAGAACTTTACACACTTTCTTCCCAAGAGGTTTTAATTTGAAAGGAAAATCAGCTCATCATAAGAATAAAAGAACCCTTTGATGTGGAGAACTCATATCAAGCCCAATAACATCCTCTTTACCAACATAGTCATACACCTAACCTCGTGTGGAAACCTAAAGTTATGTTTTAGGGTTGTCGTAGCTCTCCTACAACCTCACATGTTCGTCAGTTGCCTCCCTCAATTCCTCTTCCCCCTCCTCCAGTTCCTTTAACTTCCTTTAACTTCCTCACTTCCAAGAGTTTTTGCTTCTCGAGACTATACAAGAAGACTCCTTTACCTAGATAGATTAATGTCTCTAGGTCTTTTTTCAATAACAGTTTTTTTAAAATATAATGTCAAAGTTCTTTTTAAACTTCAATACACCTTGGAAAACTTCTCTTTTGAGGATTTGAATCTAAATAAGCTCCATTATATACAACTTAAAACTTCGTTGGATCGCTTCTTAAAAGTAAAAGCTTCCTTTCAAAGCAAAGAAGTCTATCTAAATAAGGAACTCTTGATTTGCATTTTTACTTCTCCCTCTATTGACAAGATAGGTTTAAACTCAATTTTGAAGTCTCGTGAAGTAATGGATTATCTCCCTCATTATGTGAGAAGAATTTGGAAGCATCCAGTAGTAGCTTGGAAGTATGTAAAAACTTTAGGACAAAAGGCTTTCAAATAAGAGATTCCAAAACTTTATTGATGCTGATTTAGGACATGTAGTCACAGCTGTAAACTCATAATATCAAGCTATTCAGAGAGGACACTAAGGCTACCAGATACTTTTTGTCAAGAGCATTGACAATTGTGTTCTCCTTCCTTCGCACAATAAATCCAGGAAGACATCCAAACTCATCCTCTAAAACCACAACACATAGTGCACTTTAAATCTCATGAAAGTCACCCACAAGGTTGAAAACCATGAATTCCATCACGCATAGAACGGACTAGCTACTATGACATCTCCACCGATGTCATCAGTGCCCAACGGTGAGTGTAGACCATAGTGTAGAGATATGCTCTCACACATACAAACACATGTACTTTATACAAAGGGCTTCGTACCAAGTTTCTGTCATCACTTCGTATTTCATTCCTTCACACATACTCTTATCATGACCCATACTACTAGAAATCTTGCTTTTGCATATCTACCACCTAGACAAATGAGAAATGGATATACCTTTGTAAGACTAGAATAAGTCCAATCATACAAATTTAGATTTTTTGTTGTTCTAAAGACCAAAAATCTACACAGAAAATAAAAGGAAAAATGAAAGAGAAGAAAAAAGAGGTAAACAAAAACTTTTATAAAAAACAAAAGGAAGACATACTTAGCAAGCAAAGCAACACTTATGTCGTCATCAGTGCCCAAGCATAAGCAACTATACTGGGCTTCTAAAGACCCACGGAGTCTCTTGGGCAAACCCAGTGCTTACTAAAGTATGTCAAAAAAAAAAAAAAAGAGAGAAAGAAAACAAGAAATAAAGAAGAAAGGAAGAAGGTGACTAAGCAAAAATAAACAAGCAAGTCAAGAAACAAAAAACAAAATCTTGCAAAAAACTGGAATTAACTCTCTCTCTCTCTCTCTCTCTCTCTCTCTCTCTCTCTCTCATTTAAAACATAAAAAGCTAAAAGGACCCTTTATACTTATGTATCGCTTGCTACAAAGAGGCAAAATTACAGTCCTAACTTAGAAAGCACAAGCATACTCAATCAAACTCTCTTTTGAAACTAAAAGAAAAAGGGGCTATTCAACTCCTCGCTTTTTGCTTTCAGCTTATGTTCAATCATTCTAAACATACCTAAGGCCGATATACCAAAGATAAAAGACTTCATATCTAAAATTGTGCATAATTTTTTCATTCACAAAATGAGAAATGGATAGCCTACATTCACAAAAGTGACCCGTGGTCTGTTTAGCAAAGAAATGGTATCCTCAAGGGAGTGTGTCCAGTCTAAGTGTGTGAAAAAGTTCTTTGTCATAGGGCGAAAGAATGAAGCGTTGCAACGTGACCTTGCAACTCTCCAAAGAAATCAAATACCCATTATGTGAACACACCAATGGTCATGGCAAGCAACCAGTGTCCCAAGCATGCAGCTATCATCATGGCTCACTTTAAGTGAATGAAACACCTAAACCAATGCTAGAGTCATGCCGGTGCTGCGCTCCCTTGATCAACAAAAAAATGTAGGTCAATTTGCAACGCACTAGGAATCGATTCTTTACAGTCATCTCATAGATATTGCTTTTGAATACACTTGGCAATCACATATTTTTGAGCATACACCTCCCCACCTCAAGAAGTTGCATGTCCTTCCTCTATACCACTTAAGGGAGTCGTGAACTATTGATTAAGCCCTTGTTTGTTGAAAACTAGATTGAAATTTCGGATTCTTTACTCACTTCTCTATCATTTCTCGCAATTACCTTTTTCCACAGGAGCCTTGGATAATACGATTTTCCACTTTAAAAGTACAAAAAAAATATCTCGAGAAGTCACCTAAGAAATATATATTTATTTCCACCAATTGATTGCATGTTCGTGGGTCCAACTGTGTTCATGGAAACAAATCAAGTTAAGCGAGCACCTATGGCTTGTCTTTGCGTGTGGACAAATAACCTTGTTTGCCCAACATGGTGCCCTATGTTGAAATTAGCTATTCGCTTCAGCTAGATGACCCTAGCAAGCCTAATTTAACATTTTACGTGGGCTGCACTTGAACACCTAGTGGTGTAGGATGAGAAAACTGCATTTGAATTTGCTTACAATTTTGAGCTCATGAAGAAGGTTTAAGAACACAAGGGAGTTTACAAGGGAAGCAATTCAAGGAGGCAATGGCTTCAAAGTAAAGGCAATGCAATAAGAAGTAACAGCATAAGCAGCCAAGCATAGAAAGAAAAATGATGGCTTTTGTTGCTATGCAGATAGAGACATCACAAAAGTAGTAAATACAAAGTTTATTATGACCACCTCGTTGACAATTCCAAAAAGCTTTTGATCATTTCAAAATAGTGATTGGTAGCTCTTGTTTCTCGGCAAGGAGTAAAGAGAATCTATTGATTGAGAGAGGGAAAATGGGCTCAGCTCCTAGGTACCATCATGACTCTAGTTGGCACGCAAGGTATGTGAACTTAAATCAATGCCTAGGCTGTCCTTATGGACTAGCACCTATCTGAGCGGCGACCATTATTTAAGCATGGTACATGCAATATGCAACATTAGTACATGATAGATCATGATACGTGCAATTAAAGCTGGCCTAAGACAAGCTATGAATAGAGAATACATCCACTCAAATCCAAGAACTAACTATAAGACACAAAAAACTGAGGGTTTTGTGCAAAACCGTACATCCTAGAAGGGACATGTGGCAAACTACCGCATGGTGATGGAAATTTTTTATTAGTGCACCATCCTATAGAGGGACCTTGGACACCTTATTTTAAATTCTATGATTGAACATATACCTTCATAAGACTACAATAAATGAAGAAGACACAAAGGAAGAAGGCGGCTTGTAACAGACATGAAACAAAACTGAGAGTATGCAAAGCTACGCTCAATACCAACAGGATTTGAAAGAGATTTTTGACTAAATCCAGTTGCTTAGTAAGATATAAATCCCAACCCAAACAACAAAAACTACAACAGCAAAGAGGAAGATCACAAGAAGAAAGGAAGAAGAAATATGAGAGAGAGAGAGAGAGAGAGAGAGAGAGAGAGAGAGAGAGAAGGAGGGAGAGAGAGACTTATGTGACTTGTTTATTTAAAACAATAAGAACAATAATGCGAACACAAGAACAAAGACAAGCCAACACAAACACAGAAAACGAACGAAACACAAGGAAACAATTTTATAAGAAACAAACGACTAAGACCCCTAATATGAACTCGTCTTTGATCTACATGCCAAGATCACGAAGAAATCTCTGAAGCCAAACGGCTTCCAACAAAACTGCACCAGTTATCATATACCCAGCCTTAGGGGGTGAAACAGCAATGGTATTTTGTGTCTTGCTTACACATGAAAGCTTTGCAGGGATAGGTTAAAACGTGTAGGTGTTAGAAGCCTTTGCAAAATACACCTTACGCACTGCAGCTCAACAGCTCCCGTCCCCCCTCATGTCTCCCTCCCTCCCCTGGGCCCCACGCCCTGCAGCTCTCCCTCCACTTTGCTGCCTTCCCCCTGCACATCCGTTTCTGCCCCTCACTCTGCCTTCTCCTTCTCTCCCCCTAGCCCTACCTGCTACTCTCTCCCCCGCCCCTCTATTCCCATTCTGCCCATCCCCTCATCCTCTCCCCTCCTTCTATTGTGCCTCCTCTACCCCCATCATGCCCCTCCCCTTCAGCCTCTCCCCTCTCCCTCTCCCTCCCCGGTCCTGCCCTCACCACTACTGCCCCTGTCCCTCCCTCCATATTTGCTGTCCCCTACTTCTCCTAATTCTCTTTTTCCATGCTAGACAGATCTCAACTTTGTTTAAGTCGACCATCCACCCTCAATTGGCGAATGGCTATCCGTTCAGCCAATCCTCACGCCTTCCACCGGCCGTGAGAACCTGCACTTTCTAAAGGCGAGCTACTGCAGCTCAAAAACATGTGGAGTCCACCGCCCACTTTGCACACATCCATGGATCCCAACCATCCAAGACTCAAGCTCAGGATTGGCTTCAGAACTCACCACCCACCTTTCAACTGTTCGCTTGTTAGGGCGATGTTGCTTTTAGGTGGTTTTAAACTCTCCTACAACCGCAGAACACTGCTTGAGGCTAGCCCCTTGACACTTAGTTCCAAGAAATAAATATCGCACCCTTCTCACGGGAGCCTCAACCCAGTGGAGGAGAACAGGCAGGTCATTTCTCTCTTTATCAGATTCTTGGTTTGCCTCAGGTCTACCACCGGCTCCTCCACACAAGTCCCCCTCTAGCTGGTTTACCCTCTTCCACAGCAAATGTCGTCCAATGGGGTCCCCAAAGTAAGGGTCATCGTGACTGACCCTAATAAATCCAATGACCACATCTTCCTTCAATGTCCTCTTCTTTGATAGAGAGTTAAGGTTGCGAGCAGACACAACCAGCATCGGATCTGCGGGAACTTTAGACACTTTGCTAGGCATTTTTCAAGGAGGAAGAAAAGTCCCCAGAAGCCTTTCTAAAGCAGCACCTTCTCACACAACACTCCTTCGAAACGTGCTACATGTCCGATACATGTTGCCCCTCATTGGGTTGCTGTTAGAGTTGGCATTCCTCCACCTTCTAATCCCGAGGATTCTTGTCTTGTTTCTGACCCTCCACCTTCTCGTAGCGAAAGATGGCGTTCCTCTCGCCCCCCCTTCGGATCTGTAATGAAGGTGGGAAATAGCAGGAAATTCGGTGGGAAATAGGTGGGGAAAAAGAAGGGAAATTGGTGGTAAGATAGGATTAAGAAAGGGGACTATATAAGTCAGCCCCTTATGATTTGTATGGTACCTTTTTGATGTGACATTAATCCTATCTACTCTCCCTCCTCCTTGCTTGCTGCTGCCTACGATCACACACTCTCTCTCCTCCCTCTCTCTATCTCTCTATCCCCTCATCCTTCTCTCTCTTCCTCTCTCCTCCCCCTTCTCCTCTCTTCTCCTCCCTTCCTTCTACTATTCTCTCCCCATCTCCAAATCTGCCCTTTCCCCCTTCTCTACATTGGTATCAAAGCTCCGACCCTGGCACCTCTGCAACTCATCTTTCACTTAGCTACTTCGCTAACACCATCACCAATCTTGCACGTAGCAAGAGGTGGCGTGCAGTGCAGCAATAGGAGAAAGTAACGACAGCAAGTGGTTCCACCCGAACTTCAACCTCTAGCAACCTGAACTTGCCAATGTACGTACAAACAGGCTGGAACGTGGTATCTGAGGCAACAACCCTCCGTCAAACGACGATCAATGAGGGCTTTCACTAGCAAGCCCATGTTGATCGTCGCCAATAGGCAACCGTGAGCCATCTACGCTGCCCATCTCTACATCGACAGACGCCGTCCCACGTAGCCCGTGTGCCATCGTGAGCCAGCCCCGACCTGCTATCTGGGTGCGCCACCGAGAGCCGCCCTCAATCGTCAGAGCTTATCCGTCTTATCCGTCACCTGCGCCTGACGCCCACTTCATGAGCCTGTCCACGCTAAACGTCGACCACACTCAACCCGTCGTCATCGCGTTTCCGCCGCCCTCTCTCTCCACCGCCCGTCCAACCTTGCAAAAAAACCTCAGCCTTCATTTTAGGTTAAGTTAGTTTGGCTCTAGGTTAGGTTAGTACTAACCAATGTCACCAAAAAACGCGTTTCGGGACACCGAAACGCGAAGAAACGTTTCTAGACGAAACGTTGTCCCGAAACGCGAAGAAACGTTTCTAGACGAAACGTTTGCTAGAAATGTCCGAAACGCGCAGTTAGGGCGAAACGTCTGGCTGTCAAAAAATCCGCTGCGACGGGTTTCTTTCTGAATTTGACCGCCGTTTTCGTTTTTTCGCTCCTCTCCCACGCCGCTCCATTGCTTGCCTTGCTCCTAGTGCCTACCATCTACTCTACCCTCTACTCTACCTTCTACTCTACCCTCTACTCTCCTCTACTCTCTACTCTCTACTCTATCCTCTACTCTACTCTACTCTACCCTCTACTCTAGTCTCTACGGTCTACCCTCTACCCTACCCTACCCTACCCTACCCTACCCTACCCTACCCTACCCTACCCTACCCTACTCTACTCTACTCTACTCTACTCTACTCTACTCTCTACTCTCCTCTAGCCTCTACTCTCTACTCTACCCTCTACTCTAGAGTGTACTGTGTGCACTGCACTTGTTAGCAGCTGGCTTGCACGCGACGGGCTTTGATTATGTATACAGTTTACACCATACAGTTACCAGTATATCATTATGGCATGTTACATGTATGATGTAAACAGTAATAAATCTTGAATCTTGAAATTTGATTCTCAAATTTGAATTATAAAGTTAAAAGTTTATTGTTTGAACTATCGGCCATGGCATATGCTAGCAGCCATATGCACTTGCAACTAATTAGTTAATAGTAATTTGTAAACTGGAAGATCTGTCCTTGTTAACCTCAATCTATAGGCCGCATGACGCATCTTTTTACTCTTTCAACTGTGTAATATGTGTGAGCATTGTGTGCACAATATGGATATCTAAGAGCTCTTTTGAGAGAGAGAGAGAGAGAGAGAGAGAGAGAGAGAGAATCTGAAGACAATTATTTATGAAGTATATCTAACTTCTATAAAATATAGTATTTTTAGGCGTTTCTAGACGAAACGCCTGTAAAAATCTATAAGCGTTTCTAGAAACGTTTCTTGTGACTATGGTACTAACTAAAGTTAAAGCCTGGGTTAGGTTGGTCTAAGACAGTGTCCTAATAGTCCTAAAGGTCTTAGGCTGGAACTGTACTAACTGTCCTAGGTGACTTAGGTCCCCCCTCCCCCACACACACAAAACAGCTTCTTTTTAGGGGCCTTTCACAACCTGTTTGGAGCCATTTTGGCTTTGTTTCGAAGCTTCTTTGACGACCCTTCTTCCGAGCCTCTCCATCGACATTTTCATGTTTCCACGCACTATCTCAGGTGCTCATTACGCAGGGTTTTGCTATCCATTTCTCCTTGCCTACACTAGAGCTCCTCTCTCCAGGGCCAGTCACCATGGCACCGAAGCGTGCCCCTCGTGATATATTGCATGACACTCATGAGACTGCTCAGTATGAGCAAGTGCCTGCCACAGTGGTTGCATCCACTAGTGGTGCAGAGGTTCCTTCCACTCAGCCTCTCTCTCCTACATCCCGAGAAGTGCAAGCAGCGCAGACGCAGTTTCTGGATGCCCTTTTCTCTATGCTCTAGGGTGCTTTCCGCCAAATAGGACAGGAGTTCAACCAGCAGCTTACCACATCCATGGCTATGCAGGATACGGCTCTTGTCCAAATGGGACAGCAGATTGGTCAGCAGATCACATCTGCCATTGCTATGCAGGATAAGGGTAAGCAAGCCGAACCCCAACACGGGGACCATTCAGACAGTCAGGATGTTTTGTTTGCTCCACGCAGGGGTTTTATGGCAGATGCCTGTCGTGTCTATGAGCATCAATCTTTTGAACCATTGCATGTAGCCCAGCTTGGGGATTATTTGGACTTAGATGATGCATTTACTATGCCACACTGCACCTTCTTGCAGGATGTCAGGCCATCTTTTGGCTCTCAACTTTCTACATCTATGCAGGCTGAGCCGTCTCTTTTGGGCCGACCCATTGGTGTGCACTCAGCTAGTGCTCCTTTCACCGCACCAACAAGTATGCCTAGAGCTTGGGTTTATATGGAGGCCCACACCCTTGGGAGAGAGGTCGGTCCTCTTCTCAGCCCTTTGGTATGCCATCATTTAAGACAGATGCACTTGGCAGAGAGACCCAGCCCGGGGTTCATGCAACTATCGCTCCGCCAGCGAGCACATATAGCCAGACACAGCCAGTGCATCAGATGGCAACAGCTTCTATGCAGCAGGGGGTCGCAGCTTTGAAGACCCAAAATTCACCCTCACTCATGCTCCTGTGTTGGTATGCCCTGATTTTTCACGTACTTTCATTGTGGAGGCAGATGCCAGTGGCAAAGGATTAGGGGCTGTGCTAAGGTAGGAACACAGGGTAATTGCTTTTGAAAGCACGAAATTGGATGATCAGAAGATGTTGGCTATCCTTCATGCTTTTGGAAAATGGCACCACTACCTGTACGGTAGCAAAATCAAGGTCAAGACAAATCATAGGACACTCAGGTATTTCCTTACGCAGCCCAACTTGTCAATGAAGCAGAAGAGGTGGCTAGCTAAGGTTCAGTCTTATGATTTCGACATTGAGTACAGGAAAGGGAAAGAAAACGTGGTTGCAGATGCCTTATCCCTCATGTGGGCTTGCAGTTTGTCTGCGATTTCTATCATCTACCAGGAGTGGATTCATGGTATTCAAGAAGAATACATGCAAGATTCCAAGGCAGCTTCCATATTTGTGGAGTTACAGAGGCCGCTGAATTTAAGCTGCATAATGGGCTATTGTGGTGCAAGGATAGAATTTATTTGGTGCCAAATTCAAAGTACCGACTGATGGTCTCCTATGGCAACAGATGCAAGTATTACTAAGACACATGAAAAGGTCAAACAGAGCTTTATCTGGGATGGCTTGTGGCGGGATGTAGTTAAATTTGTCAGTGAATGTTTGCCCTGCCAGCAGAATAAAGTGGACAGCCGGTTACCCACGGGTCTCTTGCAGCCATTCCATGTGTCCTTGCTGAAGACACATGTCGGACAGCATGTCCAAGTCCTTCCTGAGCTACCACCTATGGATGAGGAGGGCCACATACTCTATGTTCCGGAGCGCATCAGGGATCACATACTCCGAAACAAAGTCTACACCGAGTATCTTATCAAGTGGCATTGTCCAAGACAACCCCTATCTCCTACCGGGCTGATTATTATTTGCTGTTTGCTGCACCTATTTAACAGCCCGCATATAAAATTTTGAGGGCAAAATTCCTTGGGGAGGGATGGCTGTAATCAAGGTGGGATATAGCAGGGAATTTGGTGGGAAATAGGTGGGGAAAAATAAGGGAAATTGGTGGTAAGATAAGATTAAGAAGGGGGACTATATAAGTCAGCCCCTTATGATTTGTATGGTACCTTTTTGATGTGACATCTAATCCTATCTACTCTCCCTCCTCCTTCCTGCTTCCTGCTGCCTACGCTCACACTCTCTCTCTCCTCCCTCTCTCTATCTCTCTATCCCCTCATCCTTCTCTCTCTTCCTCTCTCCTCCCCCTTCTCCTCTCTTCTCCTCCCTTCCTTCTGCTATTCTCTCCCCATCTCCAAGTCTGCCCTTTCCCCCTTCTCTACAGGATCCTAGCCCTCCTCCTTTCAAGCAGCCCCCTTCCCCTTCAGCACTGCACATACCTATCCTTGATCAAGGAAGGGTGTGGCCCTGCCTTTTTGGAAGTAGGGATCTTACGAACTCCAGTGCTGTTTTTGATTAAGAGAAACACTTTCTCTTCTCTCGCTGATTGTGGAGAGGCAGAGTTTGTGCCCTCCACCTCCAGGAGATCTACTTCGAGGTTCAGACCACCAGGTCAGATGATGTTCCGTCCTCCAAGCGATGAGGATTGTTAGTTGGAACATTCAGGGCCTTGCAACTTGGCGGTTTTCCTCATTGATTAGTAATCAGCTTCACCCAAGTGTCACTCAAGATTTCCATTGATGTTCTTTTTGTCCAGATAAAAATTGGATGGTAAAGACTGTGTGAAGTCAAGTAAATTGCTTTTCAGTCACACATTCTCCCGTTTCATGCCCTGCTTGCATTCCTCCAGAGGTTTACACCTCATATCACTTTTTGGTAGTATTGTGGTCTCTCTTGATAGCCCATTTGTCACACGTGCAATATGAGTCATGACTGATCACACAAACTTGGCAGAAATTTCAGTCATTCCAATTCAATTCCACCTCTATCTAATGCGCAAACTTGGCAGAAATTACAGTCATTCCAATGCACAAACATCGACATAGCAATTGAGGCCCACAAAAGCAGCTCCTTCTAAAAAAGGATAAGCTTCCTCTCTTATTGGGTGCGTGAAGGTTGAAAAGGCCAACCTTACGTCCACCAATATGAAGTTAAACCCGTGTCTAGAAGATTGTCAATTTGCCACCCCAAAAAGAAAAAAGAAAAAAAGGTCAAATCATTGTGTCAAATGACAATGCAGACCACACATAATCGAATGACATTACAAGAAATTGAGGCCTATGAATCTGATATATCTGTATATACCCAAATATGTTATACAGTTGTAGCCATTGAGATTCGAACTACATACAAGCACTCCTCGTATCCCAGAGCCTTGTGGCATACCTCTGAGCTTGCATTTGGGGTCGCCTGGCACACAGTGAGTATACTATTCCCCAATCTCATGCCATTCAGCCCAGCACATGCTTTCAAAGTCACAGAGGGATCCAAGTACTGTAGAACAAAAAAGATGATAATTGTCAAAGGCATTTTCCAAACCTGCCCCACTAAATAACTTCTCTACAGCATAAAAATTAGAGGTGCAAAAATGCAATTACACCTTTATCTTGCAAAGTTAGATCGATGCATGTAGCCTCGATAAACTATCCTTTTAGCACTTTATTTCATGCTAGCAACAAAAAATGATATTACCATGTACTGCAAGATCACCTAAAGAAAGAACAGTCAACCAAGCAGGCAGGTATAACCCGCAAAAATGTATTTTTACCACCAATTTCTTCAGTAAAAAAGTTTTACAATCAACTAGCTACAAGCTTTTGAAATTAAGGAAGACAGGTCGACATCTATCCATAAAAGAATCATAGGTGCCTGCTCTTCTTACAGCTTTGATACAAAAAGAACTCTTTATAAGTAACACACAACATATGAGAGAAAGAAAGAAAGAAAGAGCACAAATTGCAATAACATAAGCACCAAATGTTTGTTCTCAAAGGATAATGAAAGTCTGAATCCGAGGCTTTCACCTATATATGGTACTCAAATGAAAAACCCTATTCCAGGTGCATCACAATCTGAACGGTGGCATGTATGCCATGATAGCCCTGGATATGCCCTACGTCTGCATACCAATTGAAAGCTCTCTACAAGGATAATTCAACATCCGAAAGCTCAAATAACATCATTTAAAAGCAACTATGACACCTACTTATGAGTATTTGCAATACTAGTTATTGACAGAGACCATTTGAAAATACTGCAGGTCACCAAAGGGTTAAAAAACTACCTTGAGTAAAAAAACTCCTTGTTATTAGTAAGTCACAACACATGATAGTCACTGAGTTTACCTACAATCTTAATTTACAATATGTCCATCGAAATGCCCTTAGCAAATAGTGACAGACGTGTTAACTGTAATACCGGGACCAACGACATAGGCTGCGGTAAAGGCAGGAAACTGTGAGGGATGAAAGCACAAGAGCTGGGGAAAGCCTCAGCTGAATAGGCACCAAATGCTCCACAGTGAGATTATCCACACAAGGGAGGCCGTCGGATCCGAATCACACACAAGAAAAACTGGAGAGGGGAGAAAGAAACATGAGAGACTGCAAGGGATCTCATGACCAAACCCCCACAAAAGCTGGGGAAAGCCTCGGCTGAATAGGCACCAAATGCTCAACACTGAGATGATCCACTTGTGTGGGAAAGGGGCTGTAGGTGGGCCGACCCCCTCTCCTGCTTATAGGGGCTGCCACGCAGCCTTATAGCCCCCTGCCATATGTAGGGGATGCCCCACTTGTGCCCCTGGCTCTAGAGCCGATTGGCCTACCTAACAGGGCCGACCACTATAAGGCCTGCTGCACATAGCCTATAGGGGGGCCAGGTGGACTCCCTACCCTCGATGGCCCGACTAGTAGGCCTATGTGGCCCAGGAGGTAAGAAGAGCTCCAAGGGGCGGGTCACTTGCTCTACGAGTGGCCACGAAGGCTGGCCAGCATGAAGCACCTCCTCAAAGGATGCCACGTCGCACCCAGCAGGCCTAGATGGACCCCTGGGTAAGGCCTCCACAGGGGGCAGATCTGCCCTCAGCCCTACCCTACTCCACCCTCACGGGGGGCAAGCACACCCACAACAAAGGACAAAGGCCCTCACTCAGCCTAACCTAACCTCTCACGGGGCGGGCACACCCAAAAGCAAGGTTGTGACATCAGGAGATGTTGACCTCCAATAACACCCTGCATGTTTTGCAGTAAGTTGGCAAATAGTGGCTAAGTCTTCTCGTGCTACAGCATGCATTCCCACCGTGAATGTTTCAAGTGTGGTACTCTTCTGCGAGCTGGATGCAGCCTTACATTTAGCAATTGAAGAGCATGAAGGAGAAGCATATGCGTGGTGATGTTGCAAAAGTATACATTCACCCTTGGCAACGCAAGGTTGACGATGCCCCACTATGATGCCCACTCACTCCCAGATTCAAGAATAGAAGTGCGTAGTGGATCAACTGACCGACCAAGAAAGAAAATTTAACAATCATTTTTAAAGGGTTGTTTTTAAGAGGGTGAAAACGACTCTAAATATGAGTACTGTGTATCCACAAATTGATGGTCAAACAAAACTAGTCAATCAGACCATAGAGAATATGCTTCGAGCATATGTAAATAAACGGGGCAAACTAATTGGAAAAAAGTATCTACCCATATTAACAACTATAGATTTTCTCGAAAACATGTCAATCCTGACCCCGCCGCGCCCGCAGGATCAAATGCTTAAGATAGGTAAAAGAGAGCATTACAAGAGATCGGGATAGAGCAAGAAGTTATGCATATCCACACCGTACAAAGGTGAAATGTGCTAAAGGCGAGAATTTGCATACCATTCTTAATACTTAAGAGAATTAGAGAACTTCCTTACAAACTATGTAAGTAGACCAAAAACAAGCTAGGTGATGAACATTATCTGCTAGGTGGATTGAGTTATGCAGATCCATAACCATTCCTGATACTATAGAGATTAGATTATAAACTAGCTCTACCAAAAAGAGGTAGAATACATCTAGCTTCTTAAAAGAAAGCTAGGAGATGATTATAATCTAGTAGATAAAGAAGTCCAAGTTACAGTAAGCGACCTAGACCCAAGTTTTCTTTTTGTGAGCTCTCCTTGAGCCACATGTAACAATTGTAAGCCTTTGATCTTGAAGGGCTAGAAATTTTTGTTAAAAAAACTCCTACAAAGCAATTTGCTGGTCGCTAAAATTGTAGACGCTTTTCGCCTTTCACTCTCTGGATTTTTGTCCCTTAGTACTTCTGAGGCTCCTTTGTGACTGTCACGAGAGTATGGACACCACTGTTTTGTTCACAGAAAAACAATTCCAATGCAATTACCCACACAAAGTCACGTCTCCTCTGTGTTCTAGGTGATCTGACAATAAAGTCCATAGAAAAACATTCTCTTTCGCTAGATGGAATCTCTAAAGGATGTAATAGCCCGCTTACCTTACGACGTGACCTTTATTGACATGGCATTTTTACAGTCTTGAACGTTCTCCTTATTCATTCCAGGCTAATAAGACTACTAGCATGACATTCATGAAGAATTTGCCTAATCTCATTACTATACGAGAAAGGACTGGAAAACAGCTCACGACCGATGTAATTACAACAAACACCATATGAGCAAAATTTGTGACTCAAAACAAATGCATAAGAACCCTGAGATTCAAGACAATTGCAATATATGATGCACCCTAAGAGTCCTAGAAAGCCCAAACATCTTCTGCAAGAGCAGCAAAATTATTTGGAATGCTTGCTCTATCCTTGTGGAGCAGGTTTATCATCTTCTATACTACAATTCTTCTATTTAAGCCCTTCTTCACCATTATTTGGTGTGTCATCGTTTCCATGTGACTCCTTAGAGAAAGCCTCTTAATTAATTGGATCCATCTCCGTAATTTCTTTTCGTACTTTGGGATATGGAGCATTATGCTTATATTATCCTTTTCTTGGAAGAATTGAGTAAAACTCAATTCATTAACAATTGCCATTTGGCTAGAGGAATCTGCTACACAGTGAAGTTTCCTTTTTTATACCTCAATTGAAAATTGAATCCCTCCATTAGCTCAAGCCATCAAGATTTTTTTCCCTTCAAGCTCTGGCTGGTTATAAATCTATTTGATGATTCTTGCGCAAATAGGAGTTCAAATTTGCTGTCATATAAATAATTTGTCGACCTTTTCAAAAATCTCATATGCTGAGTAATTTTTCTTTCTTTGGTCTAGCTTTTGTTTTCAAAGACAACTAGCCAACCACTTTGTTAAGGCACCATACTATAAAGCTACTAGCATGTCGCAACTACAAATGGTTTATTGGGATTTACTACTCTTTTAACATCAGAGCTGCACCTATAGCCACAGTTTTTCAAAACTTTTTCTTTCGACTTCTTACGAAATGAAGGGCTCTCTCTTCCCCTTAAGTTGATCCGTCATTAGAATAGCTAGTTTAGCATAATCCTTAATGAATCAACAATATAACCCTACGAATATTTGTGTGCACCTAGAGCTAGAAAACTAGGAGGTAGGTTGCTTGCTTAGGGTCAACACTCTCTGCAGCGGAAAATGAAGCCTCAGATCACACGATAGAGAATGGAACACAACTCACTCCGTGTGCTTATAGAGAGCTTAGACATGAAGAAAATAGACACAAACATTCAGCCAGAAACTGCGACAGCACTTTCACTGTTCTACTGTGGTCAGATCTGCCCCTTTGTTGCATGTGCGCTCCTAGATTGACTCCTGAACTGTGAGAGCTTCGTCTGCAGCACACAACCACTCTCCTATGCTCTCCGTCAGTCTGCTGCTCTGCACCAAGGAGGAGGCTGTTACGTACAGAGACTGAACTGAAGGATGCCCCCCCAAGGGGGCCCTTTTATAGGGCTGAATGCCCCTGGAACGAGCCAACCGTTTGGCTGGCTGGCTGGTCTATTTTCACAGACTGAGCCACCTCTACTATAAATAGGTTCTGGTCTGCAGGCGCTTGTCCTTTGTGTCTTGCTCCAGCCATGCTGCTGTACTTGCACAGTCCTGTAGGTGTCTTCATGTCATCCTCCTTCAACATGTATCCACTTGCTTGGTACTATTTCTTTTTGTTTTTCAATAGTATGCTTATTAAGAAATGAAATGTTTTCCTACTGTTCAGTTACGGACAATGGGGACTAGGTCTAGCATTTGAGAGTGGACCCCCTTGCTTGGGGTTATGGGCATTAGTGACCCACAAGAGTGATGGCCTCTCTTTGAGAGGGACATCTAGAAACCACACCCCACCTGAGTACCCAAACATGGGACCAATCAAATGCACAGATTGCATACCGACCTAGGAACCATTCAAGAGAATGTTCCCTGAGCTTTGGGTGTGGGCCTGGCAGCATGTCAAGAGTAATGGAGATACAAGATAAGACAACAAACAAATGAGCTCAGTATGGCTCAATTATGACCTTAGAGTACGTCAATAGATAGTCTAAGCTGTTAGGAACCCGTGGGTGCGATCAGAATTAAATTCTGACAACTTTGAAATTTTAGGGTTTTTGGGAGTGACGTGGCAGCTGACACGTGGCAAACTGCCACATGGAATCTGAGCTGGCAGGTCAGTCCACCTGTCCCACACATGTGGCAGCATGCATGGCAAGTGGCAGGGCATGCAGGCCAAGTGTTTGGCCCCAAATCTGGTAGATTTGGGGCAGGTTGTGGGCTGTCCTCTTTGGGACTGCAGCCCACCAAAAATCTGGGACAAGTGTCCACCTTCCACTCTAGGCCTAGGGGGGGGCTGAGCCTATAAAAGAAGGCCTCTCCCCTTCATTCCACACATGAAAATTTCGTCACTTTTCTTCTCCCTCCTTTTGGATGCAGGTTGTGGGCTGTCCTCTTTGGGACTGCAGCCCACCAAAAATCCGGGACAAGTGTCCACCTTCCACTCTAGGCCTAGGGGGGGGGGGGGGGGCTGAGCCTATAAAAGAAGGCCTCTCCCCTTCATTCCACACATGAAAATTTCGTCACTTTTCTTCTCCCTCCTTTTGGATGATGCAGCAGAACCTCTCCAGCTCCTTGGGTCAGCCAGCTTCTCCCCAGGCCATTCTCTCACCTCAGCAGCACTTTCTCTCTCTACAACAGCACATTCTCTCTCTACAGTTCCAGCCCCTCCTCTCCAAAAATCTGCCCCCTCTCAGCTCTTCTAGAACAGCAGCAGCATCCTCTCTCCTTCACCTAGCCTGGAGCAGCCACAGCCCCTTTCTCTCTCCTGCTGCAGTCTTTCTCTCTCTACTGCAGAATTTCTCTCTCTACTGTTCCAGCCCATTTCCCTTGTAGAAATCTGCCTTTCTATGCACCTCTGGAACAGCAGCAGCTCCTCTCTTACATCTCCTCCCTTGGGATCAGCATTGGCACTCTCTCTCTACAGCTATCACTCCATAAAAGCTTTCTCTCTCTAGCCTACAGGCTGTTTTTCTAAGCTGTTCTCATTCCAGCCCCATTTCCACACTCTCCTCACCCAAGGTAGCTTGAGAGGCATCAAGGACTTCATCTACAAAAGGGTCAAGTCACGAAGGGAGCCTGTATTGTCAAGTTTATCTCATTCACAGCACTATTTCATGTTGTTTCTACTATCTTTCTAGAAACTAGTGCTTGTCTCTAATGTTGGATGTAAGTGGTGATTGTTGCAGGCTTCTTCCTTGTGGATTGGGCAAGCCAAGAGTTGAAACCTGAGCTTGGAGTCCTCCTTTTTGTTGTCTACCTTGTACATATGCTCTTGAGTCTTGTATCTAGGTCCTAGGTTTTCACTGAGTTCATTAGTTTGGAAGGTGCATTGCACCTTGGTCTTGTATCTCCATTTTCAAGAATAAAGTGAGCCTGGATAAGGGGGGGGGGGGCCGTCTTGGCCCCTCAATCATATTGCGTTTTCCAATGATGTCACTTTGTGTTTAAGCTGTATAAGTCTTAATTCCAGCTTAATTGCAAACTCTTAAGTTCAAGTATATGTGTTTGGCAACTCGCAATCATCTCATTCAAATGCCTCTGCAAAATCCGTTGTCTGAATTGATAGAAAGCACCGAGTAGTTTACACTTCAGGGCCTCCAGCACCTGTGCAGACTGCTGTAGCCTCCACGAGATTCTTAGCTTCTAGTAGCATATAGTACTAAAGCAGCTGTTACGTAGGGTCCATAGTAGAGTCTTGAGTCCTTGTAAGCCAACAAACTCAATAGGGTTGAGGCAAATCTGTCCCACGTCATTTTGTGAGTCTGAATAATAAAAAATTGTTTGGTTTGAACATCTATTGTCACAATTCTTCTCATGTCCGGGTATTTGTGATGATAAAGGTGTGTTGAGTTGCACATATTGATCCCGGGTTCTACACTTTCATGCGCTATCACATGTGAGAGCCTTGTCATCATTTGGTCGTTTCATGTGAAGGAGTTCACTATTACATGCATATAAACATAAACTTGGTATACTTAGGCTCATGAGAAATTGTTGTGTTCTGCTAAGGGCTTGTGAGGATTTAGACCCTGTCGAAAGGAGCCAAGGGTAGATTCTCTAAATCTTGTTAGACTGTCTAATCGAGTGTCTTCGTAGGCAATGGAATCTCTGAAGAAAGATAAGGCGGAAGTTTCCATCATCAAGTTTAATGGACGGAAATATTCCACATGGCAATTTCCAACTCGACTCTGGTTCATGCAGAGCAGGAGAGAGAGGATAGTCTATCATCTTGCAGTTGCAGTTAGTATCGAGCAGGAGAGAGAGTGAGAATATTCTATCTCCCCCTACAATTGGGGTTCGGGGGGGGGGGGGGGGGGGTTGTTGGAGAATGATCCTAATCAGAGGCGTATTTTGGCTCTAACGTGGTGTTAGATAGAGGCTTGTGATTGGTCGATGGACGTGGAGCTCTTCGTCGATTGGCATGCAAGTATATGCCGGTTATTCGTTCTCTAGTACGATAGCCGTATGCGGGAGAGCCATGTTGCAGTATACAGTGTGGCAATGAAGTCTCTTGGTGGCTAGCTCCTACATAGTCGCATGGAAGGCGGTTGAGAGCTTCTCTTTTGGTCTCGGTCTGCATAGACGTGCCTTCTTCTTCTCCACGCTCATGAGAGTCGCCTTTGAGAGTTTTAGCTTGTCGTAGCATATACTATATAGTACTAGAGCAGTTGCTCTGTATGGTCCATAGTAGAGTCTTGAGTCCATGTAAGCCAACAAACTCCGTAGAGTTGAGGCAAACCTGTCCCATGTCATTTTGTGAGTCCGAATAATAAAGTGTTGTTTAGTCTGAACATCTATGGCGCAATTCTTCTCAGGTTCAGGTATTCTATGATGATAGAGGTGTGTGTAGTCGTGCTGAGTTGCACATATTGATCTCGGTTCTACACGGATGCTTATTACTTTCATGCGCTATCACATTTGAGAGCCTTGTCATCATTTTGCCATTTCATGTGAAGGAGTTCACTATTACATGCAAACCAACCTAGCATATAGGCACAAATTACCTTTCTTTTTCTTCACGAATAGGACTAGGGAATCCCATGGAGTACTACTAGGTGAAATGTGTCATTTTCTAAGACATCCAATTAATAGTTTTTAAACTCCTTTTTCTTCAGGCCTATAGGAGGATTTACAAAGAGTGCACTTGGGAATTATTTCTATATAGTCTACATCTCGCATTGGAGGAAAATCACTTAGTTCAAATTTGGTCAATGATTAATGCTTTTGTTGTTTTCTATAGCACGGTAAGGAAAATCCTTGTAAGAAGTAAGATCACAAAGAAATGCATTCATCTTTGCAGAAGTTTTTCACGTTCCATCGAATAAATAAGTCGAGAGGCTTGATGGGGTTATTAAGGTAACTTTGTTGTGAAGTATGCCCTAAGCTATAAAACCATTCCCTTTTGAGAACATCATATGTCATGTCCAGATGCATCTTTGTACCCTTGAATCTTCACTTTGACATCATATATCATAATGTCAATTTGCGACTTTTGCAGATTTGGACAGCAAATCCTTTTTTTTTTGCAGTTGCAAGCCTTGAGGCTATCTTTTGGGTCACTTTGTTAGTGCATTTTTTACTTGTCCCTTTGCAATGGCTAGCAACAATTATAAATTATTTGGCATTCTTTGTGAAGATGATAAGTTGGATGGCACCAACTATCCGATGTGGTCTTATCTCATGAAACATATTCTTGTTGCAAGACATTTTTGAAACATTGTTTCTGGGATTGATCTAAGGCCAGCCAATGCTGCATTGGCTACCCCTAATGCTGGTCCCTCTGCAGAGGGGACTCCTCCTAAAGCTTTGTCCTCTAGCACTCATGTTGCTGCTCCTCCAACTCAGGAACAAACAAGATGGGATGCAAGAGATGCAAATGCACATTCCTGTATTGCTTTATCATGCAAGAGAATCATTATTCCACACATCCAGTCATGCAGGACAGCAAAGGATGCTTGGGACAAATTGGCTTCTCTTTATCAGATTCGCAATGAGACACGTGTTGCATATTTAAGAAGGCAATTGCAGAAAGTCGGCATGGATGAAGGTGACTCTATGGATGCATACTTGACAAAGGTCAAGGACCTCATGAAACAACTTGCCAATATTGATGAGCTGGTGCCAAATTCTCAGCTTGTCAGTACCACATTGAATGGGCTGCCAGATACATATTAAGGGTTTGCTACAACCCTTCGACTAGTGGCCATGGGTAATCCAAACCACTACTCCTTTGATCAGTTAGTCGCTTTGCTTTTGCAGGAAGAGCAAAGTCGTTCTAATAGGCAAGCTACTATTCCTGATCATGCATTTGCTTCACAGCAGACAGGAAAAGGCAAGGCTTCCAAGCCTATGGGCAAGCCTAAATATGTGCCTAACAGTGGCAATTCCTCCAATGTATCTCAAAATACAGCAGATAAGTCAAAGAAGAAAAGATGCAACTATTGTCACAAGCCAGGGCATGAGATTTCAGAATGCAAGAAGCGCATTGCTTTCGAGAAGAAGAAAGCAGGATTGACAGTAAATGCCTCACATGCAACTAAATCCCATGAGCCAGCAGATGCCTCACATGCACATGCTCTCCAGGATGATTGGGCATGGGCTGTCCATTGCTCGTTTAATCCCTCCAAAGTTGATGCATTCTCTACTGCTAATGATGCTTAGTCTTGGCATTTTGATAGTGGTGCTTCCAAGCACGTCACCTCTTGCAGACAGTTGTTTCATTCCTTCGCTAATACACCTCGAGGGGGGACTGTCACATGTGCTAATAATGCTTCCTATACTGTAAAAGGAATTGGAGATGTGCAGCTCACATCCATTTCAAGCCATCATGTCACTCTGACAAATGTTCTTTTTGTGCCTGAAATTGAAGTCAACTTGATTTCAATTTCAGCCATTGCCACTTCAAGTTTCAGTTATATTTGATGAATACAGATGCTTAGTATATGATCTTCGTGATGACAATGCCATAGTTCTCACTGGCACTTTGAAAAAGGGGCTTTATCACCTTGATTATCACTTAGCTGCACTTTCTATTGAAGCATTTGCTATTTCAGATTCACAGCTTGCTGAAACTCATCTTTGGCATAAGAGAATGGGTCATCGCAATTATAGAGCTCTTGCCAAGTTACATTCACAAGGCATGGCAAATGATGTACCTCAAACTCACACAGTTTCCAAACATGTGTGTGAGGGTTGTCTTTTGGGTAAGATGCATCGGTTTCCTTTTCAAAAGGATTGTCCAAAATTCTCACAAAGGAAATTGCAGCTAGTACACAGTGATGTCTATGGCCCAATGAGGACAAATGCCATTGGAGGGTACAAATATTTCATGACTCTAATTGATGACTTCACAAGATATTGCTAGGTATATGCTTTAAAAGCCAGATCTGAAGTGTTCTCATGCTTTTACAGGTGACTGAATATGGTTAAGAATGAATCAGGATGCAAGCTTGTCACCCTCAACACAAATAGGGGGGGAGAGTATATGTCAAAGGAGTTTGATGCATTTTTGGCTTCACGGGGCATTGTTCACTCATGCACTACTCCTTACACTCCTCAGCATAATCCTATTCCTGAAAGAAAGAACAGGTCCACTACGAAGATGGCCAAATACATGCTTAAGGCCAAGTTCTTGCCTAATAAATTTTGGCTCCATGCAGTGGTGTGCGCCAACTATGTGTTGAATAAATCACCTACAAGGGCATTGAAGACTGTTACACCTTATGAAGCACGGAAAGGCAGGTAGCCTTCACTTTCACACATGAGTGTTTTTGGGTCTCTTGCATATGTCCTTGTACCATCTCAGCTGAGACATAAGCTTGATGATAAGGCAATCAAATGCATATTCATTGGTTACAGCCAGGAGAGTAGAGGGTATCGGTTGCACCAACCAAATACTGGGAAGATTATTGTCAGTAGAGATGTAATCTTTGCTGAACATTCAGCTTCTCCTCTTGTGGACTGCAAAGCTAAGCCAGAAGTTGACATGTTTGATGCCTTTGACTCTTGATTACCTCTTCTTCCCTCAGAGGGGGAGTTTGACCAGCAACATGAGCCTCCTCCACGCCCTCCAACAAGCAATGATCAGCCAGCGCCCCATGCTGATTTGCACGTTCCTCTTCCAGCACATGAGAGAAAATCTGTTACAGAAGTTCAGCGTAGAGCTGTCTGGAAACCTCCCCATTTCAAAACGTGAATAATCCACTTTTTTACAAGAGCTTCGAGCTCAATTCAAATTGGCAACATGCCACTTGTCTAAAATCTAAACTAAGCCCTATTACATGCCACTAAGGGCCATTCTGGAGTCTTCAAAGCTCTCGGTCACACGAACCGCCTCCTAGATGCTTGTCAGGCTCCCGTTACGCTTAGGAAAAATAATCCTTCCTAGTACCTGCAACAATTAATTAAAGCGCACCACCATGGCACCCATTAATTGTTAGCGCTTTGCATGCAAATAACACACTGTGGACTAATCCTAGTCACGGTGGGAGTCCCCACTGAACACGTGTGCACATCTAAACAAATATATATTTACAAATAAATATATATATATTCTCTGATTGACCGGAGTCAACACTCTTGATTATAATTAAAGAGCTTTGACCAAAGGTCGAGGCGCCTTAATTATAGCCAAGTCTCTCCAACCGAAGTTGGCACATCTTGGTTAACCGGGGTTAACCCTCTTGGCGCATGCCAAGTCTTGTTGACCGAAGTCAACACTCTGCTCTGTGGTTCTCTGGTTAACCGCAGTTAACCCTCTTGGTAATAAACCAAGTCTCCTTGACCGAAGACAGGTTTACTTGACTAGAGTCAAGTATCTTTGACCGTAGTCAATCCTTTGACCATTAAAATAACTCTTTGACCATAATTAACACATATAAAACTCTTTAACTATGATCAAATAAATGGTCAACTGTACTTTGACTTAGGATATTTACAATGTGGTGACAGATAGTGGTAAAGTCGTGTTTTCGTGAGACAAAGTCGAGTGGGCCTACTAGATAGTCCACTCGAGACCCATCGCCGTGCGGAAAGCAAGAGAGTCTTCCAAAAAATGGCCATCCATGGAGACCATTATAGATGATCAGGTCGTGCATTGCCCCTAGCTCAAGAAGATGTCATCCATACCATGTCACTCATGAGACATCTGCAGAGTGCCTCAATATCCCGAACTCAGCTACATCTAGCTCCGAGACTGTGTGAATCTCTGTCATCTGTGAAGTCAAGCAGGCTCACCTGTCCATTTCTTGTCCGTGCATTGAAATCCCCCAGTAGGAGTGTGTCTCCCACTCTGGAGAACTCCGTGATGTCATCATGGATCGTCTCATATGATGGGCTGTGTCCATCTGTAGTGACCTCTCGTGCATAGGATGACATGTCTGGAGGAAAGTAGCACACCGCAATGAAGATAGGTCGAGCATCTGGAAGCTGAACTCGTATGCACATGTGTCGTGCATGCTCCTCTCTCCGAGCCACAAATATGAGTGGTCTCGGGTGTGATTTTAAAAGGACAGCCACCCCCCCCCGGAGCCTCGTACTCCGCTATCTCTTCTCAACTCTCTCCTGTGAGCTAACTCCCATGTATATCTTGTTACTGTGAGCAGCCCTCTCTCTGGGCTCTCGACATGACCGTGACCCGGAGCCTATGACCCGACAGCTCAGACAGACGGTCGACACACAGATCACACTTGGAGACATCCCCTCCTTGTTTAGAGTCGGAGCCCGATCGACGGGGGTCACAGTAGCCCTGGTTAGACGCAGAGCTACGACCAGGAGACGTGCCAGGACCGCACCTCTGAGTGGCCGACAGCACTCTATTGCCAACTTCATGCCTCCACTGCCTCATCCATCCTAATATCTTGCTGTTGCTAGGGATGATGATGATATTGATGATGATGCTGAGATTGATATATAGTCGACCATCGACATGACTATGTTGTACTTAGGACTTAGTACTGCCATTCTGCATTTTTGCATTTTGCATTGGTATGGATGCTCGTTTAGTAGCTCCACTACCACAGCTCGTTGTATCAGGATTTTCACAGTCTCATAGACCCATCGGTCTTCCGAAGACTTTAATAAACTTTCTTTCTTTCTTTCTCGTGCGTCTCGATGTAAATGATCATATCTCTATCATTATGTCTCCAAGAAACCTCCTGGGTCAAACCATAGTGTGCCATTACAATTCCATACAGCTATTTTCAGTCCGGTGTGCGCACACATCCCATGGGCTCGACACCATCATAATTCTCCCTCTTCCTTCCCTTCCTTATCCTCCTTGTCTCCTCTTTCTTGGATGATCACCCTACCATCCCTATATGCAGTCCATTTCCCTACTTCCCTCGCTGCCATTACTCGTACCATACCTTCCCTTCGGTGCTCCTATTGTAATAAAGTGAGGTCGCCATCCAAGTAGATCTTGGTTCCCTTTAAAGTCGCTCTCATGTTCATGAGGGTTTTTCTGTCCATGGCTGTCCGGAACTTCAGCACTAGTGGCTTTGTGATTGCCTCAGATTTGCCCACCCTCTAGGTTGTCTGACAAGTGAGATTGACCCCCATTCTGGTAAACAATATCTTGGCATCTGCCATTGGAGTGTCTCCCATTGGTAGGCCCCTCACCAAGACATTAAGCACTTTTCTGGTCCTTCTCCTTTCCTCCTGAAGTGCTTCGGAGATGATCTCTTCTTTAGGGGCAAGTGTGCCTTTCTTGACCACATCCTACCATTCCAACATCTTGGCTTCCCCCATGCTGATTTGATGTTTCAGTTCAGCGTGTTTCCCTTGCATTGTGGCCTGCATAACTGCAATATCTTTCTTGAGGTTGGCATTCTCTGCTTTGAGCTCTTCCATTGCCTTGCATGTCTTTACCGGGGCCCCATTTAGTACTTCAATTTCCAATGCATGTACTTTGCCTTGAAGGCTGGTATTGGCACTACCCATTCCAACTTGTCTTTTTCCCATTCCTCTCTTTTGGATTTCTCTTTCCTCCACTCTTCTTGCATCTTCCCACCTTGTTTCTTCATTTCATTGAGTACCTTATCCACAAGTGCTTTCTCAGCCAATAAGGCTACATTTGTAGCTTTCAGATTATCTATCTTCTCAATGAGGGCTGTGCAAACCTTATGGAGGCTGGTAAGGACACTTTCTGCGACCTTGTCCCTGATGAGAAGGTTGGCAAAACATCTAGGGCCTGTTTTCCCATTTATCTTCAACGCAACCACGTGTAGGCATATTGCAAGCTCACTGTTTGACCCTGTTTGTTTGCAGAAGTGTGATAGTGCAGGAAACAAGATATTTCTTACATCCTTTGCTGCCCTGAATGACCTTCATGCATGCTGGTATGAGTGATTAAGCTAGAATGCGGCACAGCGACAATCCTGCTGCTGCTCTAGGTTTACATTGAATAGAAAAAGAATCATGCCTTGCTTATTTTAGACTTAGCAACTGTCAAAGGCCATTTATAAACAGCAGAACTCACTGTTTCTAAATGACCAATTCAGGGGCAATGGTAGATACCCCTAGAATTTTGTTCTCGAGCAGAGAGCAGAAATAGAAGAACAGTCACTAATATATACTTTCATAAGACTAGAATATATCCAATCTTACAAATTAATAAAAAACGATTATAGAAGAAGCAAAAGAACAGTCACTGACCATGCTTCAACTAGGGGATAAACGTTTCTCAAAAGCAACACTTTCCAAATTGAAGAAGATATTGACCAAGGCCGAAAACAAAAGCTAATATATTAAATTGTTTCAGCAGAGATATTTTCCTTGCATATAATTATATTTCCACCATTCCCCTCCCTGCGAGCTCCTCCAAAAAAAAAAAAATCACAAAAAACAAAAAACTGCTCACCTCTAGAAAAGCAAAAGACTCTTTCTTGTTATTTTTTGTTGTGACTTCCCAGTGATACGCTTTCAGCTGGCCAAAGGCAGTAACAATCTCCTTGACCTTCACATGCCCATAAAAAGCTTAGTACGAAAGGCCGCAACCTTGTCATAAAACCATCCTCAGAGGTTATTTGGATTCATGATACCTTACCTTATCAGAAGATAATGTCTGGCAAATACCTCCCACAAAGATCTGCAAACATGTACGATAGAACATCACCTGTGAGCTATACAGCAGTACTACTACTACTCCTACGAGAAATGCATGGTTTTCAGGCAGGTTTTTGCATTTTGAAGTCAGCAGTGGTATTGAACAGAATAACACCAATACAACTCTCCATCTGAGTTTTGACCAACATAGTCTTTAAAAGACCCCAAAAAGTTCCTTGTTGAAGCACTATATGAGATGATGAGCATGTAATACCCAAATGCACAGAAGTTATTGCACTGGACTGTTGTGGGATTTTCTCCCATTTTTTCTTCAATACTTAGAAGGCTTTGATTTTCTTAACTTCTAAGTTAAGCATGACCATAACCTAGGCAACCTCTTCAATAGTAGATGACCTGGATACAAGCAAAGTAGAAGTAGAATGACATTTTAACATACCAACAGAACGGGATTTTAATGGTTCCAAGTCTTTCAAAATGCATATGCATTCTCACATTGTGATGAAAGAGCTTGTGCATCTCTCTCCTTCATGCCATAGGAGTATTGATAACTTATCTAGAGACTACAAAGAATATCAAAATGTTGTCCTCAGGACTAGTCATCACATGACATAAATGAATACTTCGAAGGGCAAAAAACATTTCTTTTTAACTTCAAATTTCACATTCAAACTTGTTTGTATGACAAACAATGTAGAGTGTAATTTCAAGCAGAAACTTTATTCTAAACATATGTAATAAAGATGTTACAAACAAATTTCATAGATACCAAAGAATCATCCAAAGCCAAAAACAGAGACTGCAATTTGGAAATTTAGGAGTGTACTAAAGGATGATGCTACCAAAGGGCGTCATGCTACTTACGATAATGAGGACTCACGTTATTTGCTGTTTTGTGAGGCTTATTGTTTACAAACATGTTTGAGGCTTCAATGCCTGTCTTCATATATTTTCTATTTGTTTTTGGCAATGTATGGATCAAGGGTACATTCACACATGAAATTCTTCAGCAAATGCAAGTTTCCTATTATCTAATGTACTTGACATATTCCTCAAGTGCTAATTTTATCATTTATTTTGTGCACATATTGCTTCTGTGTGGAGCCTATTGTTTCGAGACTCTACACAAGACAATAGTCACAGATCTGGGAGCTCCGAATATTCAATGTAGGTGCTCAAGTCAAGTTCTAAATATAGAGGTGACTTCAAAGCCTGCAACTCCAAAATAGAGTTAGGATAAAAGCCAATGAAAGAAACAAATTCAGTCAATGGAAAACAATGAGTTTTGAAGCCGCAATCTTGGAGTCAAAGTTCATGGATAATGAGTTCCATGGCACAAGCCAATTCGAAGGTTGACATCGGGCAAAGTCCATAGCTATTCCATATGAATCAAGAATCAAACAGAGCCTCCTTTTTTGCCCCACAAACACCATAGTGAAATCACACTCCACCTGATCGATTTATCCTTACTCTGCGCTGGTCTCGCCAAGCAAGTCAATGGGCATCCATTTTTGTTCCAGATTGCTTGCACTAAGCCTGGAATTGTTCCTAGCAACCCGTACTAGGTCACACAATCCCAATGCTGCATCAAGTGTCCACTTCACCTCTTAATTGCCCAGAGCAAAGAAAGAAAGCATCAATACACAAGCAGCATCCATAGAAGTTTGGACAAGAAATAGAACTACCCACTGAGAGCACCCTGCACAACATAGGCATGAGCCAGTTGTACAAAGATCATTCTATTGCAATAAAGACTTTCGGGGGGGTTCAGCCCTTATTTTTGGGCCCTAGTGTGGTGTCTTGTATTCTTTCTTCCCAAAACCCCTCTTTCTATTGCTGTGATTCACTTCTACTCCTCCCACTCTGAGTTGCGATTCATTCCATCAGCATATCTTCGACTCTCTGACGCGTACAAGTGCCCGGAAAGAGTGCAGCTGCAGCGATCCAATTCCCAGCCCTTCTCGAAGATCATCTACTTGGTGCCCAAAGATGCTGCGAATTGACTCCAAAGCACCCAGACCTGCTGCGAGTTGATTCCAAGGAGCCTAGCACTGCAGTGATTTGGTCTAAGGGTGCCCGAGATCCTCTACAAGCTATTCCAGGGAGTAGAGCCATATTGCGATTTGTTCCAGAAGCTGTTTTGTGTGTTGCAAACTGTCAAAAGTGTCATAATAGCAGTGATTTTATTGCTAAAATATTTTCAAGTATCTTAAGGATTGGTTACACTACCCAAGGCTGTTCTTTCCATCACACTAGACAACAACAACTTTTTGGAGATCTGGCAAGATGAACATTCCAAAGTAAGCTTTTCTTTTAACATTGCAAATGCTACAATGTCATTTTCAGCCCATGTAAAAGACACTCCCTTCTTCTACATTGCATAAAGTGAAGCAATCTCAGTATGAACCGTCTATAGTATGAGCATAGACCCAAAAAGCTTCGTACATCATGCAAATTTCTCAACTGAAGCCAACTGCGGATTGCTTCTGTCTTAGCACGATCCATACGCACTTCTTTGGAGACAATGTGTGCCAAAAGTGGATCTGAGGCATAAAGAACTCACTTTTCTTTGCATTAATGAGCAGCCTATTCTTTCTAAAATCTGCAAATGCAAACACTATTGTCAAATGCTTCTTATGCTCTGCCTCATCCTTTAAGTACACAATCATATCATCAAAGAAAGTGCCCACAAAATATCTATATTGCCGCAAGATTCTATCATCATTCGGTAAAAGGTTGTAGTAGCATTCGTGAGTCCCAATGGCAAAACTAAGAACTCATACAGCCCAAAGGAGGTCCTGAAAGCTGTCTTAGACACATCCTCCGACCGAATGTATATCTGGTGATACCCACTCTTCAAATCTACAAGGCTGAAAATAGTTGATCCCTCCAACCTATCCCAATTCGTAGAATGGTCCTTGATGGTTATCTTCTTCAATGCACGATAGTCTATGCACATTCGCCATGACCCATCACTCTTCTAGACTAACGACACTGATGAACTATGCTGAAACAACCCCTTTTCCAATAAATCCCTCACCTGTCTCATGATCTCTTCTTGTTGGGCTGCACTAACTCTATATCATGGATTGTTCGGTGGAATAAATCCCTCACCTGTCTCATGCTCTCTTCTTGTTGGGCTGCACTAACTCTATATCATGGATTGTTCGGTGGACTACTACCTATTATTACATCAATGCCATGATCCTCAGGTCTTTTAGGTTGAAGTTCACATGGCAAAGAGTCAGGAAAACAATCCCCAAAGTGACTAAGGAAATCTGTCCGCTCTTTATCCACCTTAGAGAAAACAGTCCGTGGATCATCAGACTAACTCTATATGGTGGATTGTTCGGTGGACTACTACCTGTTATTACATCAATACCATGATCCTCAGGCCTTTCAAGTTGAAGTTCACATGGCAAAGAGTCAGAAAAACAATCCCCAAAGTGACTAAGGAAATCTGTCCGCTGTTTATCCACCTTAGAGAAAACAGTCCGTGGATCATCAGACTAATATCTTTTGCAAATATTAAATACGCAGAAAGAGGATTTTTCAATACTGAGCAAATAGCAGAAGCAGATACAACAGGGACTAACTCTCCCTTAGCTTTAAAATCCAAAACATGTGTCTTTCCTCTATGCACCAAAGTGATCTTCCGGTTGTAAGCATTCTATACAACATGAACTCTATGACACCATGGCATTCCAAACAAGACATCACAGCCCTCAAGTGGCATAATATAAAACTTATCACTATCCACAAAACTCTGTATATACAAATGGAGCGTCCCAATGATAGGGGTAACAGGTGTACTAAACCCAAGACAAGCCAAGCTTGCCTCACTCATGGATCTCATCTCTTCTGCATGGATTCCCAACTTGCCTGCTAATTCTAGGGAGAGAATTTCTGCACATGCCCCTGGAACAAAGAAGATCAAAGATATTTGATCTCTCATCTTGCCCCATCCTCTACATAACTCTGCAGCATCCCTCTTTGGCTGTTCACTAATAACGTTAGGCATCAATGCTGAAGAAGGCTTAGGCTTCATGCCTTTTTGTTCATCCCTATCATCAGCTTTCCCCTTCAACTTGCGCTTTCGACATTCTCGTGCTACATGTCCCTGTTGGAAAGGTCACCTCCCCATCTGTAAGCCCCCATATGAGGAGAGCGTGGGGGAGGGAGACCTAGATCAGGATGTGCCCCAAAAGAAAGAGAGGGAGCTGCCACATGGGCAGCACCTCACAGCCAAGAGTGAAGAGATGGCTGCCACATGGACAGCAGCAAGGCTGTCATGCGGGCAGCACTGCTCAAGAGCATCCTGGAGAGCCTAGAGCAAAGGCGCGGTACAAGCGGGTCAGGAGCGCAAGTGTACGGAGCAGGCTACAAGGCTGTGCAGATCTAGGACAGGTGGCGCTGACATCAGCATGTGTACGGAGCAGGGTACAAAGCTGTACGGGGCTGTTTGAGGCCTGGTGGAGCAGCAAATGGGGCTGCCAGTGGGCAATGGCATGCCTTATATAGGGCTGGGCCCTTGCCTAGATTGGAGGGCCAAAGGCCCTAGAAGTGTGGGGCCGAAAGCCCCGGGTTGTGACCCCTTAAAGGGCTGGACCAGCCACATATACCTAGATGAATCCAAGAACATTCCCAAACTCATCCTCTAGAAACACAACATAGTGCAGTTTCAATCTCACGAGTCACTCATAAGATTGAAAACCATAAACTCCATCACGCATAGCAGGGACTAGCTACTATGACATCCCCACTGACGTCATCAGCACCCAACAGTGGATGTAGACCATAGTATAAAAGTATGCTCTCACACATACAAATCCACACACCCACACATACTTGAGCATCCATTTATACAAAGTCTTCGTACTGAGTTTCTGTCCGCACTCCGGAGGTGAAGGGCAAACTCAGCCATGACGAAGGCTAGCACTAAAGGAGAAGGCTAATCAAAAAGTAGTCCAAATCTCTTCATTCAAGCTACAACTGCTTGTGAAGTCTAAACGATTTCATTTTAGTCTCTCCCAAACGAGCATCTAAATCTAAATCTAGCCACGGTCTGGTCAGCCAGTCTGGTCGGCCAGATTAGGGCAGGCTGGTCGGTTTTTTGACAGGCCCCTAGGCCTATAAAAGGAGAGGCTTGATGCCTCACAATTCATCCAGCAGCCAGCAGTTCCAGGGCAGAAAGGAGCAACAGGAAGCCTACTCTCTGGGCCTATCTACAGGAGGTGAGAGAGTGCAACAGGTGCTGCAGACTTAGCTCTAGGGAGAGGCTGGACCTTGGCTGTCTTCTAGGGCAGCAAGGTGCTGAGATAATCATACCTTCTAGAGCAGCCATTCACAAGCAGGTTGGAGCAGTGGAACACGGACCTGTGTGCTGCAGACAAAGCTTGGCAGGGGCTGCCCACCTAGGCTGATTCACAGGCAGTAAGGTGGAGAAGAACACACTGGACGAAAAGTCTACAGAGGCTCGAGATGGAGCACGCGGGCTCGAGTCTAGAGATAGCCAGCAGATAGGAGGAGGACCTTGTGGTTAGATCAAAGGACCACACCATTGGTGGGACTCTGGATCTCTCTCTTTTGTATTGTGTCCATAGTTTTGGACGGAAATATATTATTTTGGTGGTTTCTCTGTCTGGCTGGTTCATTGTCTATTGAAGAGTCTGCACATCTAATCTATGTGACGCACATTAAGTAAAAAAGTTTGTGATTCCACACCCCACACGCACACTGTGTGAGCTCCTGGGCATTACTATAAGTCTTCCACTGTGTGTACCCTCTGTTGGGTCATTTCTAGCAGTCCCTCTTCCTTGCAATGAAAGCATTCATTGGCATCCATAAGGCCTTCCTTTCTTCACGTAACAGCTAGTTAAAACTTTGCCTATCACGCTTCTTCTCTCTATTGAAAGGAGCCTTGGAAACATTCCCTGGCTTCCCTACTTTCCTAAAATTATCGTTTTTATTGTTCTTGTAACCACTAGTCTTTCCAAGCAACTAAGCATCAGTTGTTGCATTTTCAATCAACTATGACACGTTGGTTACTCTGGTCTTAGTGCAGTAATCTCTAACTTCTTTGGAGAGCCCACAACAATACTTCTCAATCTACTCAAATAAACGCACATGCCAATAAGAGCTAATGGGCCGCAAAGCCTCCCAAAACTTCTTATTATACGGTTGTGTCCAGCTTATGCCAAGCTATCATTTCATCCACTTCGAATATAGTTAGTCAGCCAAGCAGCTAAGAATATATGTTTAAGTTGAACCCAACTAGTCGGCTCTTTGTTTTGAAGCAACAAGTTGGTCCACCACTGCAATGCATTCCCTTTCAGAAAAAGTGGCTACCTTACGCATCTTAGAAGACTCAGGCAAAGGAAGTTACCTCCTGAGAAGGCTGCATCAAATTGTTTAACAAAATTCAAAGCCTTCAGCCTACCTTGTGCCCCATTCCAGGTCTCAAACTTCACTGCTTCCCCACCTTCCTTAAAGCCTTTTGCCTTACTTTTAGGTGTCAGATTATCATACACAAGTGGCTGCAAAAATGGTACTTGCATAGCATTACCCACAACCTGGCCAACGTCCCACTACCCATAGGAGGGTGTGCCATACCAGCCCTAGTTCCTTGCATACCAAACATACCTACAAGAGCTCCCATAGTACCATGCATTCCACTCTACATTCCTGGCAGCATTCCAATATTTCCATACGATACATTTTGCATTCTCGGCTACATACCCCAAGCATAGTCCCTTGCATACCTTGCATACCAGGCTGAAAACCAACAGTGTAGTTTCAAGGCATTCCAAAACTATCCACAGCTTGACCAGCCATTGCCTGGAACACTGAACCACCCCCAAAATATCATGGATGGAGTGAGGGTTGGGAAATATCTTGCTGCCCCTGGTTTGCATACTGAAAACTATTAACACTAGGACCAAAGATAGACTGTTGCAATGGAGCACCCTGTGCATTTGGCATAACTGATGGCTGCCCATTGAGTGGCATGGAACCATATGGCTGTGAGCCCCTTTCAGTATTTCTTTATTATTTGGAGGACACTGAAACTGGGTTACACAATGGACTCAATTCTACCTGCATAAGGGCATTCCACAACCCAATAGGCATCAATATACCATGCACATTCCTTCTTGTGCACTGCTCTCACCAAAGGATTCGATTCTACTTGCATCAAGGGCATTCCACAACCCAATAGGCATCGATATACCACGCATATTCCTTATTGTGCACTACTCTCACCAAGCAAAAGTCAATAGGCACGGACGATTCAGACGTATAGACGGAATCGTCAATTGGCGCTCCTCACCCCCTTGGAATCCACCCAGGACATGTAGCTTTTGGCCAAACTCGCAATACCAAAAATGTGCCGTCATTCTACCATTGCCATACATGTTGCCTTTGGAATTTAGAAGGTGCAACGTGGCACCCACATTTCAATTTGCCCCATGCCCCCTCTATGGGGCACTCTTTGGACCATATCAATGGCCTAACATTAAATCCTAAGGGCCCTTTGCTCCCTTTTTGGACCAAACAATTAATTCACCCCCAAGGCATTAATTCCTAGGGGGCCATTGCACACCTACAACCCATGGCCTTGCCCACATGCAAGCTAAAGGTATTCACTAGTAAATTTCACAATCAAAATTTCACGCCCTTGTGACAATTCCCAGCTGGGAAATCTCACATATATATTGTATACTATTTTTTAGAATGTCTATGAGCACCATACAGTTGTATTTTTAAGGTTTAGTCACTGAGTTTGCATCTTGTTTCTATACTGAAGCAAATACACCACAAATCAGCCTTGGTGTGGGGGATAGCCTTGATCAATACCCCATCCCGACTCTAAAGCACTACACTCTCTCAACCCTATTCCTATTTCCTTTTCGATTAGCTGTACAAAACAGTGACCTCGATTTCTTATGAAATTGTTGTCATTCTTAATTCCTTGCTCTCACATTCATGAACTAGCCAACCTATTCAGAATGCAAACAAGAACTGCAACAATGGAGAATAAGCTCATGGTCAACAATTGAGGAGGTGATAGAGGTTTTACGTGCCACATGTAATCTCATAGTCGAAATTGATCACCTGGATGGTCGCTAAGGCAAGGGTTATGATTCAAAAAATAATAATTTTTTGTCTAGAAGAGTTGAACATAGGCAAGCAAAAACTACACTTTTTATACGACCTCTCAACGAAATCTCCTTCCTTTTTTTTTTTTTCAAGAAAAATCTCCTTCCTTTTGATCATCCCCCACCACTAAATTTAAAACAATGTTATTCCCATACTTACTCCCATCTAATAACCACCTCATTTCTCATTTTCCTGCACAATCTTCTTAAATTTTGACCAAGATCAAGATTATGGCCTACCATGCTTCAGGATCCCTGCACTGTAACTAGCAATAACAGGTGTTGAAACCCCATTCTGTAAGCCACCAAATGAGGAGAGCATGGGGAAGAGAGACCTAGGGCAAGATATGCCCTAGGTCTTTCTTCCCTCATCTAGTAACCACCTCATTTCTCATTTTCCTGCACAATCTTCTTAAATAATAACCAAGATCAAGATTATGGCCTACCATGCTACAAGATCCCCACACTCTAACTAGCAATAACAGGTGTTGAAACCCCATCTGTAAGCCACCAAATTGGGAGAGCATGGGGAAGAGAGACCTAGGGCAAGATATGCCCAGGGAAGAGAAAGAGAGGGGGCTGCCACATGGGCCAGCACCTCACAGAAACATACCTAGAGGAACAAGAGCATCCTGGAGAGCTGAGAGCGAGGTCTTTTGGACTACGGGTTTCTGCAGCAGACATGCAAGCTGACAGCACACCAGTACGGATAGGTACGGAGGGCTGAGAGCAGGGTACGGAGCAGAGACAGGTCGTCATAGGGCTGGGGAGCAAAGGCAAGATGCAAACACATGTGTTCAGGGCAGCCTATAGGGCCTGCAATGGCCTGGAACATGGCGAGGCAAGCAGCCCATGGGCCTGGTCCTTACCTGGCAAAAGAGGGGCTGCAAGTGGGCAATGCCCTGCCCTTATAAAGGCTAGGCTGGCTGGTTGGCCAACACACAGCCCAAGGAGGCAAGCCCACAGCCCCATATATGGGGAGGCGTGGAGTCAGTTGGAGGGCCTGCTGAGTCGGCCAGCAAGGCAGCAAGTTGGTGCAGATAGGGGGTCTGCCAGCCCCTATAAAAGGGGCCCCTTGGGGGGCATAAATTCATCCAGCAAGTCAGCACACAAGGGAGCAGCAAGAGCAGCAGTAGCCTACATCCAGGAGGCAAAGGAGTCCCAGAGGTGCTGCAAACTGGGTTCACTTAGGGCTGAATCCTAGGCTCAATTTCTAACACAGCCAACCACCTGACCGCTGAGTAGGGTCAGCCGACCAACTGGGCCAGGTTAACCGACCAGCCAACCAAATTGGGCCAGTCGGACTGCCCAGTTAGTCAACCAGAGGCCCCCACAACCTCCTATGAACAGTGCTCATTTTACCCTTTATTATAGTCCATTTCACACCAGTTTTTGCCAGTTAATACAGCAGATGCATTCTCATGTGTATTTCTACTCTCCCCTCTTTCACATATGAATTTTCTACGGCAGATGCATTCTCAAGTGTATTTCTACTCTCCATTCTTTTGCATATTTCCGCTGCATCTGTGACAAAGAAGTCTTTCTTTGTGTTCGTTGGAAGCAACCGAGGAGTTGTTCAATGCATTTCATGCACAGTGTTGGATGTTCTCGCACCCCGTGAATCTAACGTATTTCTTAACTTCAGCACATTATGGCAAGGTATATCATGGCAGCATGTCATTTTCGTGAGGTGGTCTGACCTCAAGCACATATCTTTTACGGTTTCTTTCCCAGTCTACATCTCAGGTTGTGGAAATAGCAGAGAATGCTGCTGGTGAATTAAAAAAAGAGCAGAACTGTTCCTAGACATATACAAAGAAACAATGAAGAAACTCAGGAGATTGCTTTGAAAGCAGTGTACAAAGGTAGTTAGCAGCATCAATAAAGTCTGTACAGCCTTTACAATCCTTACGTCATGTTGTTTGACCAACTTGAACTGATTTTATTAATCAGCTTCGATGGATCAGCAAATCATTTGTGTTTGACATGGCTTTGCCATGGATCGATATCGTAGTACATGTAGCATGACATTTCCATATGTCTAATGGCACAAGAAATTTAGCCCTACTAGGATAAAGCAAATAAGGGAAATTAGACCAATTCTATTCGGAAGCATTGTCTTTAAAAGGTCTTACAACTTTTCAGTTTTCCTGTCACACATATCTAGATGAACCCAGGAGCATGCGCAGACGCATCCTGTCACAGAACATAAGCTACATGAATAGCAAAAAGGTTCAAAAGCCTCTCAAAGCCGCACGTGCTGCTCACTTGGTATATGTTTCTCATTAAGGTCAATTGGCATGAGAACAAACTTAAATCCATTCATTTTTTGTGAATTTGAAAAGTTGTAGCAATTGATAGCAACTTCTGCAATATAACCTCGAAGCTATGTGCATGCTAATAATCACTTCTCCCTCTTGTAATTTTTAGTACAATGAATAAAAAGGGTAGGTACATACCTTTCGAGGAGAATCAATAACAACGCTTGACACCATATCAACAACAGCCAATGCACTGTCTGCTCCCCCATTCTGCACCACAACAGTGATTCTCTGAATCCAAACCCCTGTTCCATGGATGCTGTACCTTAGAGTTTTGAACAGAACTTATCTAACCCACTATGATGGCCAATACACTCAGGTGTGAGCTCTTTAAACGAATCCTTCTTCTCAAATCCAGACATTTTCAATATACCCAGATATTGGACATGATGAGAAAAAAATACACCCCATAATCATGACAAAGTCAACCATGCATATAAAGAGAGCTCTGAAAATGCAAGAAACAAGATATAACTGCAACGAACAACATACTGGAATGACCTTCCTAAACAAATCATTCAATTTGCTATCCAGTTCTGTTTTTACAAAAGGCTCGTCACCTAGTCCCAGTTTAAACATATAAAAAGGGGCATTTTACAAACAAAACTAGTTTAAGGACAGACATATATTTGTTGTCAACCAACCTGGTCATATTTTCAAAGGGGTTACCTTGCTTTCCAGACATCAATAGTAAACTTGTTTGGAGAGCAGTTAAGAAAGTGTACAGGGCTGTAGCCTGTCCCACAATCACTAGAAACAGGCGATGGACCTCTCTCTTCACTTACTCAAAGACCGACTGACCTCAGCATTTACAATTACAGGAAAAAGTAAAACAATTCCATAGCATAACAAAACAATCCAAGCAAGCCAAATTCCCATTGTATCGAGACTACCAAACATTTTAAAACTCACTCAATGATGGCTTCCCATATATGTGTGCTTCACAAACACTTATTTCTACATTAATTCTGAGAATGCCACGTATCTTCCCTATCTCTTGCATAAGCTTGAGGCTGCCATAGTTGAAATATCCAAGTTTATCATGCCAAGGAGAACCTTGGGACTAATTTGCACAATGAGTGTTTTCATGGTTTGTGCAGTCTCAGGAGTCACCTTGATATCAATCTCAATGCTCTAAAGAACTCTACCTTCAATACTTGTCATATACTGAGATCTTCTCTGCCACATCCCATTTTGGGATAGTTACTCTGTAATATAAAGCATCAAAATTTTCACCCATGCATACGTATGTATGTATGTATGTACATACATATACATACATATATACACTATGTATATGTATATGTATATGTATATGTATATGTTATATATGTATATGTATATGTATATGTATGTGTATGTGTATGTATGTATATGCATATGTATACGTATATGTATATGTTATATATGTATATGTATATGTATATGTATATGTATATGTATATGTATATGTATATGTATATGTATGTATATGCATATGTATATGTATATGTATATGTATATATATGTGTGTGCGTGTGTGTATAGTGTGTGTGTGTGTGTGTACACATATACATGTATATGTGTATACATACATACATACATACATACATACTTTTTTTTTTTCCGAAAAAACAGTGCTGATTATATTACTTCGAAAAACAAGATACATGGGGTCAGTTTTGCAGCTGACGGGGCTGCGTTCACAAATCGGACGCAGCCCTAAGTGGAAACAAAAAGCTCTCTCTCACAGAGGGATCAGGCGGGTGTGAATAAACAGCCAGAGAGGCGGTGAATAGCGCCACTGAAGGCCCTGAGAAGTATGCTCGAAGAAGAGGCCCTGCGTATCCCAATCTCGGAGGAAACGTCTCCGCTTCTCCCAGCCAGCCCAGGAATCCCCCTGCATCTGGTCCCACTGGCCCCTGAGTGTGTGGATAATCTCGCTCCAGATGTCGGCCATGACCTGGGCAGTCAAAAGAGAGGTACCACCGAGGATCTGCGCGCAGTGCGAGGTCCAAATGTGCCATCCGACAATGCTGCTAATAATCTCCCAGACTGGCTGCCTCTCCTGAGATCCTGTGTCCGCCTCTGCCAAGTGCTGCGGGATGCCCTCAAGCGGCCCCCAAGTCCCCTGTGTGATAAGGAACATGGGGTCCTGCGGGCCTGCCTCGAACAACTGATGATAGCTTGGTGTGGTGCTGCACCAGCAGAACGAGCCCCAAGTGATCAAACCTAACTCCGGTGCTGCGCGAGTAAGGATCCCGAAGGCCCACCTACACGTCCTGGGCGCGAGTGCAGCTCCACAGGCAGTGCTTTGGTGATTCCTCGTCCTCATGACAAATCTGACAAAGTCCATCCTGACCAATTTGCCGCAACCAGCTCCCCACTAGAAGACCCTTGTGGGTGAGTAGCCAAAGGAAGTAGGAAATCTTCCGCGGCCGCCAGCTCTCCCACAAGGCCTTCCAGAAGGCCTGCAAAAATAGCCTGGAGATACCCTGAGCATACCAATTGGGCCGCTGGGTGGGCGGTCGGCTCTGCATCCTCCCGAGAACTCTCCTGCCCAACTTCGTGCTGTAAGCAAAGAAAGGAGTCGGCCCCTGGCCTGCCACAACCTCTGGCCATCTCCACTCACCTGGGTCCCAATCAAGCTCTGACAGGGCCCGCCCCTCCCAAAGCCAGAGGCGCCATAACTGCACCTGATCCTGCTCTATACTAGGATCGATCCGCCAATCCTTCCCCACGAGGCCTACGACACGAACCCTCTGCCACGAGAGAAGGAGGTCAATGAGCACACCCTCACTCCTGAGTCGGCCGTCCCCCAAAACCGCGAAGAAGGATACACAGGTGTCGTCCAGCCGGCCTGCAACCACCAGTGGGATGCCACGGGGAGTGAACTGTCCAAGCCAACGGGCATCACCAGGCATGAGGATCTGAATCTCGGGTCGAACCAGCCAACCGACAGGAATCGCTTCATCTATCTCTGTGCGTCTCGCCTGAGCTCCACGGACACCTCCGGCTGCGGCTGCTAGAGCAACGGTCTCCAAGTGTCTGTAAGTGTCCCTCCAAACTCGAAGGGACCGGGCTGGCCCCCGCATCCAGCCGTCCCACGAGATATGTGACCTCTCCCCCAGCTGAAGGCCCAAGGTATCTCTGACCTGATCGTTCCAGATGAGCGGCTGGCGGTCGATCTCCTCCTGACTGCTAGGAGGGGACTGGAAGAGACTGAGACAAAGTCGCCTCCAAACCGTGAGAAGGCTACGAATGAGCGGGAAGCGGGGGTGAGTAAGCGGTGCAGAGGTGAAGATCCACCGAAGGGACGGTAGCCACTCTCCATCTCGGCGCGGGACGCAAGAACTAATCCCCTGCTGAAGTAACATCTTCCACGTTTGCCCCCCCGGGGTCAAACCGCGGATAACTAACTTGCTCAGCAGGGCCTGACTCTGAAGCTCAAGATCAATGACCCCCAAGCCACCCTCAGCCTGCGGAAGAATGACTGTCTGCCAGGCTACCCTGGCTCTGGTATCTCTGAGACCATCCCCCCCAGACCACAGGAAATTCCGGACCATCCTCCTGAGCTGTGCCACGCAGGATCTCGAGAAGCACCAACAAGAGGGCACATACCAAGCCGGAGCAGTACATACATACATACATACATACATACATACATACATACATACATATATATATATATATATATATATATATATATATTGTAATGGACTTCTTTACATATGGATCTGACTTTCAAATATTTCTTTGCAAACTTTCCAAAAAAGGGGGATGAACTAACTCCATCCCGAGGATGCCATCAACTCGCAATGCTCAAGCATCGTGAAGCATGTGGGCCAGCTTCAGCTTCACCAATATAATATTTGTGGTCCTCCATCATGCATAGCAGGGACTAGCTACTACGACCTCCCCACGGACGTCATCAACGTCCAACGATATTTTTGATCGCCCCAATTAAACCTCCCTCATCACAAACTTCCCTTCAAGAGAACACGTGATGGGTAGGATTCTAACCTTCATATATTCAACTAAAATATGAACATATATGTCACCCCAACTAAACCTCCCACACACACTCCCATTCATGAGAACACATAGCGGTAAGATTGGAAGCTTACACAGGTTCACTTACCATTCTTGTTTTCTTTATTTGCCTTAGGTACTAGAATCTTCAACTAGATACAGTCTCCATCTTAGTTGCCAAAGTTTTCGTCTGCACTATTAGCCTCCTTCAACCAAGATGGGAGGATGAGGTAAATTCTTCTTCTACTTCTAAGGAGAGACAACGTTGGGACTATCGCTCGTAACTTTCCAAATTGTTCTTTTTCACCTTTCTTCGTTTGCCTCTAGTTTATCTTTTAATTGCCAAGCACCCCTATTACTTCTGATTTATTTAAGAAACCCAACTAATATATGGTACCCATCTTCATTTGGGCCCCAATTTCTTAAGCACAGTTGATCTCATGCATGATCATGCCTCTCCCAACCGTCAACCTCGCATGCAGTTAAACCTTCAAAAGTTTGAATGTGTTCCAATCATGCCCGCCTGGGAATTGAACCTAGGACCTATTTGCTCACACAGTGCGCGTGTACCACGGGTTTTTTTTTTGGGTGGGTCGTTGGGGCGAGGGGGGGCTACACTCCCCTACATATTGGTCCCACCCATATGGGGAGAGAGAACTCTCCTCCCAAGCGCCATACCACATATGCCAAGTCCTTCCACTTCTCTCTCCTCCCTCCTTCAATACCTCTCTTATTCCACCCCTCCCTTACTTGAATCTTGCTCTCTTACCCTCTTCGTTTTCACCCCAACAAATAATCCTCTGAAAGCAAAATAAAGAAGAGGAGCCACCCACAAGGCTGAAAATCGTAGTGTGCTGTCATGTATATACACACTTCCACACACACATACAAATATTTTCGTTTAGAGTTTCTGTCAGACCTCGGAGATGAAAAGCTAAATATATCTTGAGAACCGGGTTTTTTAATCATATTAAGGCATTTCAATAATCTATGACAGAAATTTCATTATATATTTGGCCCATATATTGAGGCAAATTTGGGCAATTCTCTGACATGATTCGTTCGTTGTAAGCAAATACATCACTAAACATAATCCTTTAACAGCAGGTGGATTTTTAAAGGTCATTCGAGGCAGAGCTTGGTAATACTTTCATGTTATAGTCACAGAAGTTTGAGGTCTGCATGTGTCTCAAGATAAGTATTTAATGCACACAAATCCCTTACTGATCCCAATCATGACTTGCTGTACGAATACTTGTCTCTCATTTAGGCCACTTTAAGCGTAATTCGCTAAGAGGAGCCACTTATTTGCTCGCCTCATGCTGATCCTTGGATATTCAAGCTTGTGTTGCATCCTTCTCTCATGCACGGCAACTAGAAATTCTCGTCCTCTCTAGGCTGGCTCCTGAAGACATCTCCCAAACTCCCACTTCCCTGGGATGTGCTTCCCTTGATGAAGACACACATCTCTTCATGAATTCATTCCTATCTCCCATAAGAAGCATGGGGTTGATTCCCTCTCTTGCAAATTGCCCCCTTCCCATTTTATCCCTTCCAGTTCATTCAACTAGACTTTTTATACAGCTCAAAGTGGCTGCATACATTCCATATGCTCTGATCGCATACCAGCACATTACATGAGTCTCTTGCAACCACTTAAATTAGGCAATTGCATTAGACTAGAAGGAAAAAAGGATGGCACCCAAAAAAAAAAAAGGAAAACACAAAATATAAGGCCAAAACTAGAACTTTACAACTACTTTTGAAGCACAGGCTTCCAATCACCCATTAGAAGTTAAAAGGGGATCTTCCCTATTTCAACATCAAAAAGCACAAGAACGGGTGCCCAAACCATGGAGCATATTCTTGTATGACAGTAAAATGAACTCGAAATGCTCACCATAAATCACACAACCTCACACACCTTAGCCTTTGACCTCCAAAAGCTGCAACGTATATCTAGGCCAACACAAGGTGGTGGATGTTTTGACCTCAGCTAACCAGTGGTCGGCCGCAGACTGCCTGGTCAGCCAGGCAGCACAGGGTTAGACCAGCCAAACAGACTAAAAAAGCCTATAAGAGGGAAATTAGCCAGCCTCTTGCACCATCAGCAACCACCACCACAGTAGCAGATATCCGGATTAGAAGGTCATCTTCAATTCAGCACAGTCACTACTTGAGAGTTCACCATGATTCCTCACTTTTGAGTACTGGCCCACAAGGGTTTCACACTTTCATAGCAGCCACAGCTCGTAGGCAATCCACAAGTGTAAACTGCAGAAACCTTTAGTCTGGAGCAGCCTAGAGTGCCAGAACAGCCAGAAATCTTTAGTCCAAAGCAGCTCTACAAGAGCACCAACATATTAGAAACCAACCCACTTATGTCCTCTTGGCAGGTGGCACCAAAGGCATCTTCCTTGACACCGTCTCCCAAAACATTCAGAGAAATGAAGGGAATGATGTCCTTGCAATAACAGCGATGCTTATGGGCTTTGGCATGCTATCTTCGGGTCCAGACATGTATGACAAAGCCTTTGTCTTACCCCAAAGTTTTGAAACAAAGAAGAATGGGACAAAATCGTAAGAAGAAATGGAGCAACGACAATTTATTTCCGGCTGATTTTTTAAAGTAAGCAAAGCTACTTTATATTCTCATCAGCCCAAAGTACAAAACTTCAATAGATATCACTGCGGATCTGCAGAGGTGCTTCTGGAGGAGACTCTCGAAATCCCACAGGAATAGAAAGATCACTATCTTCTTTTGGCTCTCTATCCATGGTGGGATTGCAGTGAACCTTTGGAGGTCCAAGTTCGGAGCCTACCCTACTTGCCCTCGCTGCCTCTCTGCTTCGGAGACTATTCAGCATTGCTTATGGGATTGCAGACAAGCGAGGATGATTTGGATGGGGGTAGCCAGGATTCTCAGTCACTTTGCCCACTCCCCATTCTTTATGACATGGGGCTCAGTGGCTTGGCTTTCTCTTACAGGGCCTCAAGTATTCTATGAGAGATTTGACTCCTCTCGGGCCATTTCGGTTCGACGTCATCAGACTGAGTCCTGTTCGTTGGATGTGGTACCACACCTTCCTTTTACAGCTGTACATGCCTCTGTGGATACTTCTTGGGAGATTCTGAGCATAGCATCCTGACATATCTGGAGAGCCAGATGCACAGAGGCTTTGGAGGGTACTCAGGTTCATCCCTCGCACACATTGGCTAGTATCTGGGACAGACACCATACATACTTTGATGGCCGTATGGACGGGTATGCAGGGAGACTCCCGTGCAGCCTCAGCTAGGAGGGCTTCTTTCTTCAGGGAATGGAAGGATTCTCCTTTCTTCTCTGAGACTACTACAGGATTGAGGTGGCACTTTCAGCCTCAGCCTTGGTTGTTTTCCACCTCACTCTGAGGGGGTTTTTTTATTCATCCTCATGATTTCATGATGTATTCCGCTTTGAGCTTGCTCTCGCGGGTTTTTTCTCTTACTTAATAGAAGTCTCTTTCTTGGGGAAAAAAAAAAAAACTTCAATAGCAAGAAGGAAAAGAACAAAGCAAAAGAAAAGAAAAAGATGTGTGTGTGTGTGTGTGTGTGCACGCGCGCGTGACTGTGCATGTGCCTGTGCCTGTGCCTGTGTGTATGTGTGTGTGTGCCACATACGAGGGATCGAACTCACACACCCAACGACAATGAGCCCTTGGCCACCAAGACCCATGCGAGTTTTACAAAACTTGATGGGCAAGTACTCTTACTTGTGCAAAGGCCAGAGAACCTATAAAATTAGGAATCCGTATTAAATCACATCATCAATTAATGTTTGTATGATATTCAACATAGCATACTCAAGTTGTTGCCATTTATCATAGATGTCAACTTCTAAACCTAAAACGGATTGAGTAACGTTAAGATCTAAAGAACTACAATAGCCTCGGTATCTATATAAATAAGTTCACAAAAGTCACAATGATAAATTCCTCCAAAAGAAATCGGATCTTTATATATAAAATCCTTAAACTTTGGAACATCTAGGACAAAGAGTCAAAGAAATCCGCAATTAGTGCCCATGGGAATACCAATGCTTTTGCTGGCACAAAAAGTCCCCTAGGGTTGTGAAAATTTATCTAGAAGAAAGTTAAAACAACAAAGGACATCTTCAGCATCTACAACTTTGCATGCCTTCTCTTTTTCAGTTCAAGGACAAGAATTTTAGAATTCATTCAAAAAAAATCAAAAATCTCCTTTCTTCAAAAATTCTCTCCCCTTTCTTCAAAAATCTGTATCTACTCAACGACACATCCAATTCAACTCAAACCTATTGCAAACAAGAGCTAATTTTTGAACAAAATTCTGAGAGTTGTCTGTGTGAGAGGTTATGGTCGCAGGTTGCCTGAGAGAAGGGCGAGAGAGAGCCAATCTTGTGTTTCTAAAGGCTATGTCAGTTAGTGCTTTGCCTCCCTAATTAATCCTAAGTTATGGATTAGTTAATGCTCCCCTCCCTGCCTGCCTCTAACCCCTCGTCCTCCCTGCCTATCCCCTCTACCGTCTCCTTCCTCTCCCTCCCCTCTTCCGCTCCGTCTCCTCCCTCTCCCACCCTGCCTCACTCTCCTCCCTCTCCCTCCCTTCTCTCCCACCTCCTCCCTCTCCCTCCAACTCACAGAGCGTCCCCCCCTCCTCCGCTCCCTCTCCTTCCTCTCCCTCCCTCACTCCGCTCCCTCTAGCTCTACACCCCCCCTTTCATCCGTCTCGCCATCCTTAAGGCAAAGCATCTCACACCCCGCTGCTGAAACGTTGCCCACTACAGCTTCAAGGTCGATTGCTGCGTCAAGGGGTTGGTCCTCTAAGACCCCGCTGCTAGTAAGGAAGCCCACCCTTTGTTTGCGAGCTGATAGCTCTCGATTCCTCCTCAGGCACCTGGATCCCCTTGGAGACCTTGTTGGCAAGCACGTGCTCTGAGGCAGATCTAGCCACGCTGGAGAGCGCCTCCTACCCCCTTGTTGCCAATCCTTTGAGGTTTCCTGCTGAATTTGACGAATTCATGACAGTGGTATCCCATGATGGCCTGGCTTGCTTTCTGTGCATCCCCTACCCATTACATCGAATTCTCCTTCTCCCTCCCTCGTAAATAACTCGCTCAAGGGCGCCATGAATGTTCTGGTAGACAAACAATCTATCAGAGGTGTGAACCAAGGGAACTTTTAAAGCAACTAGATTCAAAATTGTTGATGTACTCTAAAGATTCTTGGATAGCAAACTTTGAACCTCTTTCTCTATGGCCTTTGTTAGACACCCATCCTTGGAAGAAGAAAGAGTCAATATTGTGTGCCTTTTTAGAAAAATCTCCTTTGAAAAGCAGTTGGAAGGACTGAAGTATTAGCAATAACCATGTCAACAAAAGGAGCAAACTTTTTATTCCTACAACAAGGGCTAGAAAGAATGCCTAGCTTTACAATAGACAGTTTGGTTGGATGCATGCAAGTTAGCAGAGACTACCGTCATCTACGTAGCTCACAGTTAAGAGAAGTGAGTTGTGCTAGTGTGCACGAGTATCCAAGTGGTTTCAATTGCAATGTATATACCTAGATGAATCCAGGACCATTCCCAAACTCATCCTCTAAAAACACAACATAGTGCAGTTTCAATCTCACGAGAGTCACTCATAAGATTGAAAACCATAAACTCCATCATGCATAGCAAGGACTAGCTACTATGACATCCATCAATCGCAATGTATGTCTATTGATTAATTACCGCAATACCAATGTTTACTATACGCTCCTTCTTATGTCTAATTTAGTAGAGATTATATATGGCAGATATGCATCCATAGAACATTGGTAACCCCCTCCCCGACGCACACGACGAAGATGGCCTAGCACTACAAAGAGCGCGTCTTGCGCTTTAGCAAAGACGGGATGTGCGAGTCAGCAGAGACCACCGTCATCTACATAGCTCATAGTCAAAGAGTGCTAGTGTGCATGAGTATCCAAATGGTTTCAATTGCAAAATATGTCTGCTGCTCAATTACCACCATACCAAAGTTCACTCTACTCTCCTTTTTACATCTAGTTCAATAGGACATTCATACGACATGGGTATTCCCTCACATCCAAGATGGCCTTCTACAGAGAGCACTTTCTGAACTTAAGCAAGGATTGTTTTACCAAACACCATGCGACAGCTCAACACCTTGCCCCATCAATTCCAGATCAAGGTAAGAAGGGAGATTCCCACATGACACCATAGAGATCGAAGACTCTACACTCTCTTGTTCAGGTAGACACCAAGAAGGGTATTTCCCGAATACTATGAGATCCGGGGGAGGTAACATTGTTCTTTCACCCACAAATACAAAGGACATGGGCAAAGTCATCAACTACCCAAGTTAGGGACCTGCCGCACACTCCAGTCTAGACTCATGAGATCCACCATGTGTCACAAGCCTAGAAAACAAAACATTACATAATTCTTTTTTATAAGAGAAAAAGTGAGTAGAACATGCCAAGATCGAGACCTTGACTTTCACACACGCAAGGTGAGCAACAGATAGACACAAGTCTGACAAGTACCTCCCCATCCGAGGTACTATCATTATGGCATCTCGACACCAAGCTACTTGGCAGAATCCATAACAACCCATGGAGTGGTGATGAGGACATCAAGGACACATCTCGAATATGTTCTAGGGACACCAAGACTCCCGATGGGAGCCTAGTCGGGCCCACGTCGAGCTACTCATGGCCAATACAGGACAGGTCATAGGACAAGACAACATAGAAGCTTCTCTTGACACTCAACGCTTCTTCTTAACAATGTAAGTTTCTTGTTTTTTCATCTCATCATCAGTGGTTTTGGGAGGTATGATAGACACCCCCAATCCCCACAATGGGGGTATATTCGATGTTGGATCAATTTCTTTAGTCTCACAGCTTTCTTGGCCTTCAACAAACATTAATAAATCTCTCTCATGGTATCCACATGGTTTGGTAGTCACGGCATTCAGATGGACAAACTTCCCCCCTTTCTATACAACATGGATACACCACCCGTGATGATCCCACGAGATAAGATCAACCTTATCATACAGTTGGACCTCCTCTAGCTCCATACATCGAGGGCTTGGGGGGGGAGAGGAGTTCCCCACCAAGATCCAATTCTACCATGAGGGTCTCGAAGCATGGTCTAGTGGGAGTCACGATGCTGCCAGACGAGAGGCACGCAACCCACAGAGGGACCCGAGCACGCACGATCAAGGTCCGGTCTATCTCAGCCCTCCCCAAAGGTGACCGTCAGAGATAAGGTGTCACCCTTGACGTAGCCCACACGATACAAAGATCGAGGAGACCACGCCCTCCACCGCGTCGAGAGACAACTCAACAGACACAGTTATGAGCTCCTCACATCTCATTAGAGAGCCATCAGGTTACCTGGATGTATGGAACCTGGGCATGTACTAGGAGCGTTAGCTCTGAGCACCTGATACTCTTCTGATATTTTGCTACTCTACTATTTTTGTTCACTAGCTTAGTACTTTAGCATTCAGCAAGGCTCTTAGTGAGCCCTTTGCTTCAGTCCTTAGTGGCTTGAACGAGTTACCTTTTGGTTTTGTACTTTCTCATAGGCCCATGAGGCCTCCTGCAGATCTTAATACATCTCTCTCTCTCTCTCTCTCTCTCTCTCTCTCTCTCTCTCTCTCTCTCTCCCCCCTTCCTTCCAAATAGAGGGGCTAGCACAACATGGTATGCACATATATCCAGATAATTCACCAATCAGGCTAATCAAATGGACCGACTTCCCCCCTTTCAATATATATTGGATTCACCGTACCCTTGATCCAACAACACGAGATCAACTATATCACACGGTTGGACCGTTGGATCTAGCCCAACTCCATACCATGGACTTTTGGGGGGGGACCAAGAGTTTCTCACCAAGATCCAGTTCTAACATGATTGCTTCTTGAGAGTATCAGAGGATGGAGTGATCATCAAACCCTAGTACCCTGAGGACAGAGGAGTTTCACATGCACTGAAGATTGCCATTGGATAGATGCAGCTCTCGTCACATCAACTAAGAATCCAGGTAAGGAGAGCTACAACAGAGCAGCAAATCTATAGGCTATGCACATTGAAGCAAGTGGAGGCAGAGGAGCATTTTCTATGTACTTGTCCAATCCATTATGAGATCTGAGGACAATACCATTGCCTCTTTCAGGAGGGGCACAGCTTTGGACCACTCTCTCGACTAAGCCACTGCCATGATCAGGTTTGAGTTCATCTCTACCTGATTGAGATGCAGCCGCACACAGAGTCCCTACTGAGGCAACTCACACAGCAAGAGGTGATAGATAGATCGAGAATAGTGACATGTCACAGATTTCTACACATTTGAGTCAGCCCTAGTACATAGTGAGTGGATGAGGAGGAGCTAGATGACATGAGGGCAGAGTGGATCGGCAAGAAGCGACGGCGCGGAGCTACAGGGCCAATCCACGTGCGATGCAAAGGCTGACCAAAGCCCGCACGATGGAGGTCCAGCCTATCTCAACTCTCCTCACAGGGGACTGTCAGAGCCAATATGGTTCACCGGATATAGAGATCACAGAGACAACAGCCCCCGCCACAACAAGAGACGACTCAACACATACAGATATGAGATATCATCGCATCCCACTAGAAAGCCCCCATGGCACTTGGTTTTATATTTTGAGTGCTAGTTTTGAGTTTTAAGTCAGCAGGGGTCCTAGCAAGCCCTTTGCCATGGCTTGTATGAGTTACTCTTTTGATTGTACTTTATCTGTAAAAGGACTTTGCATTGTGGATAAGGGTTGAAAGATTATAGCAAGGCCTTAATGTTAGAATTATAGATATAATTCAACAGTGACCAATGTAATTTAATAAGCTACTTAGGGGCACTTTTCCCTCTTTAAGAGGTTTTTCCCCCTAACCGCAGTTAGTCCACTAACTATGGTTAGTGACTACTAAGGTTTTGTCACTAGGACAAAACCTTCTCTCTCACTCTTTCAGTTGTACTCTCACACTCTTCATTGCAACTAAGCTTTCAAGCTTTCAGCTCTCAGCTCACTCTCTTGCTCTCTCTCTCCCCCAAATCTCACATTTGGTATCAGAGCAGGTTCATGAGCTCCGTGCTCCCTGCTCCCTTCAGCTCCTGCTTTCTGCCTCCAGCTCCAGCCCAACATCTCCCTGCTCCATCTACGCTCTCCATACTGATCGTGATCGTCGGCCATACCGCACGTGTGGTCGCCATCCGTACCATTTTTTCGTCAGTTCCGTACAGCCAGTCGAAGCTGCTTCGCACGACCGTACAGCTGTAGCGCCAGTCCCGTCCGTACATCGTCGATCGTACGATTTGCTGTCGCCGTACATCCTGCATCAGCACTGTACGTACATATGCATACCTGCCGTACCTTGCATCATTTCGTACCTGCCGTACGTGCTGTACCTGCTTGCACCTGCAATCAGTTCGCCGTACCAATCGTACCTGCAATCAGTTCGCCGTACCTGCTCTGTGAGGAACTCCCGTACAACGTACAATTCCTGCAGCCAGTCCGCACAGTTGCCGTACAAGGTCGTCCGTACACAGCAGGGCACTCATCCGTACAACTTGATCGTACAATCGTACAGTTGTAAACGCTGTCATCCGTACAACCGTACCAGCAAGCCCGTACATAGATTCTCTTGCATCACTTGTTTTCTTTGCAGGGTCTTTTTCAACAAAGGATTCTTTGCAAGGGTCAATTTGCAAGTGTTGAAAAGATTTGGGGCTGCACTTGGAGCAAACATTGCAGACAGATCTGCAGATTTGGTTTGAAATTTGGGGCTTTTGTTCAAAAATTGCAAATTTGGGACTTTTAGTAAATTTGCCCCTTCCTGGTTGCAATTTCAAGCTCGAAATTTGGGGCTTTCAGTTTTGCAGTACAATTTCTTGAAGAAATTTGGGGATTTTGTAATTACACTGTAATTTCGCAGTGAAATTTGGGGCTTTTGCAGACAGAGCGCAATTCTTGCAACATTTGGGGCTTTTGATCAATTTGCCCCTTTCTGGTTGGGGCTTTTATGTTGGGAGAGCAATTTTGGAGATTTCAGTTCATACAACCTTTCTTGAAGTGTTTTGCAGCACTTTTGGCAGATTCTGGAGAGTTTTTTGATGCTTGGACAGATTTCTGACAGTGCAAGTGCAGAAATCTGAGTTGCATTTACAGCCAATGCTTGGCTGTGTTTTTTTTGGGAGTTGTGCATTTCATTCCCAGTAAGGGAATTCAGTCTTGTATCTGCTAAAATCTCTTTCTCAGATATGGCCCAGCAACATCAGAATGATTTCCAGTTCGGTGGTCTTTCACAGGAAGACAAGTTGATGGTACCAACTACTCCCTCTAGAGCTTTATGGTACGTAATATTCTGATTTCTCGCAATTTATGGGATTATGTGAATGGGGGTGAGATCCGACCAGCAGGTATGGCACCTAATACCCCTCCCCAACAAGGAGGTGGAAGAGGTCGTGCACAGGGTGCAGCTGCAGAACAAGTTGTTGGTGCAGATATAGCCACTACTCCAGAGCAGAAGAGATGGGATTCACGGGATGCCTTAGCTTTGTCATGCATCTCTCTTTCAGTGAAAAGATTTATCATTCTGCATATCCGGTCGTGTAAGACCTCGAAGGCAGCGTGGGATATCTCAGAAAGCATGTATGCAGCCCGGAATGAGGGTATCTTTCTTGAAAAGAGAGTTAAGTAATACACATATGAAAGAGGGTGACTCCATGTCAGTCCACCTCACAAAGCTACAGGATCTCAGAGAGCAATTATTGAACATAGATGATATTATTCCTGATTCAGAGATGATTACCACCACTCTGAATTCTCTTCCTGAGTCTTATCTCAGCTTTCATACCTCGCTGAACTTATCATTGAGGGGGGGTGCAAATCCTCTCACTTTTCATGAGTTGATAGGACTTCTGCTTCAGGAAGAGCAGACCAGGAAAAACTTGGCTTCACGTGCAGGTGAACAAGCTATGCTCTCAAAGTTCAAGTCAAAAACAAAGGGACAGACAAAGACATCAGTAAATCAGCCTTCCAGTGGGTCAGGACAACCTTCACAAAAGGCTAAAAATGATGCAAGTAAGCCCAAGAAGAAGGGTTTTTGTCATTACTGCAAAAAGCCAGGTCATCACATTGCAGAATGCAGGAAAAGGCTTGCAAAAGAGAAGAAAAACAGCTCCGGTATGGCTGTTTCAGATTCAGCTCCTCATGCATCTGACAGTGGGGATGCTGCAGCCAACTTTGTTGGACAAGATTATGCCTTTTTATCTTGCATTTCAGATTCTAGGCTGGCTGCTCCAGATGCTCGGGATAGTACAGTCACTTGTAATGATGATACATATGCCTTTTTGACTTGCAGTTATGACCCCTCTACGGATGCATCAGCTTTCAGTGTCAATGAAACACTGAATACTTGGTATTTTGACAGCGGTGCCTCCAAGCATATCACTTCTAGGAAGTGTCTCTTTACTTCCTTGCATCCACCTCCCGTTGGTAAGAAAGTCACTTGTGCCAACAACTCGTCATATTCAATACGTGGCACAGGAGAAGTTGAGCTTACCGCCATTGATGGCTCAGTTTTCAGACTTTCAGATGTCTTGTATGTGCCTGGTATCACCAAAAATCTCCTTTCAGTGTCCACTCTTAACAGGGCTGGATTTCAGGTCATCTTTGAGGATGACAAATGTGATGTCCGAGACAGGGAAAATGATTATGCCTTGAGATTATCTAGTACTCTGCTGCGTGGGCTTTTTCAGCTTGATCTTTTTGAGAAAAGAGCAGCCCATGCTCTTGCAGTTTCTACTCCTACTGCTGCCATGCAGAATGCAGAATTATGGCATGCCCGATATGGCCACATGCATTACAACAGCTTGATGACACTTCAGAAGCACTCTATGGTTGATGCATTGCCACCTCTTGAGATACCTCCTCCACATGCCTGTGAAGGGTGCATTTTAGGCAAGATGCATAGATTTCCCTTCAAAAAGGATGGTTCAGTTAAAACTGTCCGCAAATTACAGCTTATACACAGTGATGTCTGTGGTCCCATGAAGACTCCATCATTGGGTGGTCATCTCTACTTTGTTACTTTTATTGATGATTACTCCAATTTCACTTGGGTCTTTGGGCTGAAGCGCAAATCAGAAGTGTTCATGGTGTTTAAACACTTTTCAGCCATGGTTGAAAATGAAACTGGACTCAAGATACAGACATTGCGCACAGATAGAGGTGAGGAATACTTGTCTGCAGATTTTGATGCTTTTCTAAAAGGCAAGGGTATTGTGCATCAGCTCACAGTGAGGCTGACCCCTCAGCAAAATGGCAAAGCTGAGAGGAAAAATAGAACTCTTATGGAGATGGACAGATGTATGCTGAAAAGCAAACACATGCCTCACAAATTCTGGCTTGAAGGTCTGATGTGTGCCAACTACATCTTAAATCGGGCTCCCACTAAGGCTTTGAAAACAGAAACTCCCTATGAGGTCTGGAATGAAAGAAAGCCTTCAGTGGATCATTTCCGAGTCTTTGGATGCCTTGCATATGCTCATGTGCCAGTTGAATTTCAGCATAAGTTGTCAGATAAGGCGATTAAGTGCATATTTGTTGGGTATAGTGCAGAAAGCAAGGGGTACCGTCTCTACAATCTTGCTACACGCAAGATCATTGTCAATAGAGATGTGATATTTGCAGAAAATTCAGCTCACACTCAGGCTGAATTTCATTTGCCTTCTTCTTCAGAGGATGTTTTTTAGGGGTTGCTACCCATTGCCTTGGGTTCCCCTGCTGATATTTCTGATGCAAATCAGAATTTACAGCCACCTCCCGATGCTCCAGTTCAGCCACAAGATGTCTTGCCACCTCCACAGGCAGTGGAACAGGTGGTTCAACAAGAAATTGCAGACATACATGCAGCAAAAACAGTCCCAAACTGGCTGTTACAAACTCTCAGGGAGAGTAAAACTGATGCTCCATTACCTGGCAGGACTCGCAGTGCAGCAAGGCACATGGAAGGTGCTAATTCAGTGGAATCACCATATGCAGGTACTCTTCTCGATGAGGAGGAGCCTGCAACATTCGAAGAAGCAAAGGACAATGTGCATTGGATGAATGCCATGCACGATGAGTTGCAGTCCATTAAGAAAAATCAGACTTGGGATGTTGTAGACTTGCCACCAGGTAAACATGCCATTGGGACACGATGGGTTTTCAAGGTGAAACGGAAGCCAAATGGCTCCATTGACAGATACAAGGCAAGGCTGGTTGCTAAAGGCTATGCTCAGAAAAAGGGCATAGATTATGAGGAGACTTTTGCTCCTACATCCCGAATGACCACCATCCGATCTGTTATTGCAATGGCTGCACATTTTGAGTGGAATGTTCATCAGTTGGACATAAAAACAGCCTTCTTAAATGGAGACTTGTTGGAAGAGGTTTATGTCAAACAACCTCCAGGCTTTGAAATTACAGCAAATGCACTTCAGGTATGCAAGCTAAACAAAGCTTTGTATGGGCTGAAACAGGCCCCTCGTGCATGGTATGCCAAGATTCATGCCTTTTTGACTAGCAAGGGGCTGCACAATAGTCCTACTGAGAGCACCCTCTACATCAAGATGGATGGGGGGGAAATTTTAGTCATCCTTCTTTATGTCGATGACTTACTGCTCACAGGGTCCAATGAAGATAATATTGCAGATTTCAAAGCTGATTTGCAGACCAACTTTGACATGTCAGATTTGGGGCTGCTTCACTTTTATTTGGGGATCCAGTTCTCTCAAGAGAGACGTGGCACTGTTATGTCTTAGTCCAAGTATGTGCAGAAGCCCTTGGACAAATTTAACATGCATGATTGTAAGCCCATAGCCACTCCCATGGAGCCGGGGCTGAAACTCACAATGCATAATGCAGGAGAATTAGTTGATGCCACACTTTACAGTCAGGCTGTTGGATGCCTCATATATCTCTGCAACACTAGACCTGATATTCAGTTTGCAGTATCTCAGGTGAGCAGGTATATGCACAGCCCAAAAACTATGCATTGGCAGGCAGTTAAGCACATCTTCCGTTATTTGCAGGGCACGAAGTCTTTTGGCTTGTTATTTCCCTAGGGGGGGTGAATTGCAGATGCATGCCTACAGTGATTCAGATTGGGCTGGTGATTACGACACTAGGCAGTCCACTAGTGGCAATTGTTTCTTTTTGGGTAAATCTTGCATTTCCTGGCTGAGCAAGAAACAATCTACAGTGGCTACCTCATCATGTGAAGCTGAGTACAGGGCAACTTTCACAGCACAGTTGAATGTGTCTGGCTGCGACGTCTATTTGCTGATCTTCATCTGTCATTGGAGGGTCCTTCTCCAATTCTCACTGATAGTCAGAGTGCCATTGCAGTGGCAAAGAATCCAGTGTTTCATGCTCGCACGAAGCACATTGAGGTTCACTATCACTACGTCAGAGAGAAGTTGCATGCAGGAGAGATCAGTATGATCTTTGTGTCCACACATGACAATGTTGCAGATATTTTCACCAAAGCATTACCACGTGAAAAGTTTGAGGCATTTCGCAGTGCCCTGAACTTATATCCGTTTGGTGATTAATCAGCCTTGTACATGACATTGGCACTGTAGGGGGGTGTTAGAATTATAGATATAATTCAGCAGTGACCAATGTAATTTAATAAGCTAGTTAGGGGCACTTTTCCCTCTTTAAGAGGTTTTTCCCCCTAACCGCAGTTAGTCCACTAACTATGGTTAGTGACTACTAAGGTTTTGTCACTAGGACAAAACCTTATCTCTCACTCTTTCAGTTGTACTCTCACACTCTTCATTGCAACTAAGCTTTCAGCTCTCAGCTCACTCTCTTGCGCTCTCTCTCCCCCAAATCTCACACTTAATTGATGACCTAATTTTGGTTGAGCATGGAGTGGCAAGATTAGTGGGTTTAAACATATTCTCACCAAAACTAGTCTCTTGTCATTATGTCATTCTATGTGTAGTGCCACCCTTCGGAAGACAGAGAAAAATAGAGCTCAACCACATTCATTGGTGGTCTCTGCCTTCATTTCCCAATGTGCTCTCTCTCATTGCAATGGTTGCAGTCCTCGCTCAAATAATATTCCATCAAAGTCTCTGAGATTGTTACTTCTGAAATTCCTAGTCTGGTTATTATTACGCCAACTAAATGAGACTTGACACTCATTGCAGAATGCGAACATTAGAAAATTCACATGAAGCATACTAAGGACCATGCTGGTGATTTGTCGAATTTAGCCTGTGGTGCTATATCAATGCAAGAGTATGCTCCAAGAAAGGACAGATTTTGAAAACCACCTAGAAGCAAATTGACGATCGCAATCGTGAATATGGTAAAATGGAGCAAAGGCCACAATATCCATGGGCACGTAGTATTACTAAGGAAAACTAAGAGACTCATTAACACCTCCAAAGAACTCATGGAAATTTTGAATTTGATTACTCCTTTTAAAAGAAAACCAATGTTTATTGTCTTCAGCAACCAAGAAGAGCCCTCCACTTTAATCAGTATTCAGCTTCTCGTTTCCTCATTCCAGCTTGCCACTGTCCACTTTACAAGCTTGTAGCTTCCTCATTGCTCCACCTAATAAGGTGATGTCTGTTCCTACATGCACCTCCTCTAGAAACAACTTCCTTGGAGTGAAACATTGCAGTTGCAACAGCCTGATTGGACCTCCTTGATCACCGCAAGGTCTAGCTAGTCAGCAGGTTCTCAATATCCACCAGATGCCAGGGACTCGACAAGTTCAGCAAGTCCAAGGGATCCAAGAGTTTCTTTAGCACCTTGATTCAAAACGTGACAATTAAAGAATCCAATTTTTTCTTTTACCATGTTCTCTTTCATTGCTCTTGCAGCATGCACTTGATCTCCCACCTCCTGGAGTTTTAGGATCCATCCTGACATATATCTAGATGAATCCAGGAACATGCCCAAAATCATCCTCTAAAACAACACTGTGCAGTTCCAATCTCATGATAGTCACTCGTAAGGTTCTCTTTCATTGCTCTTGCAGCATGCACTTGATCTCCCACCTCCTGGAGTTTTAGGATCCATCCTGACATATATCTAGATGAATCCAGGAACATGCCCAAAATCATCCTCTAAAACAACAACACTGTGCAGTTCCAATCTCATGATAGTCACTCGTAAGGTTGAAAACCATAAAATCCATCCTGACATCACTAATTGCCAGTACAATGACGGCAGCCCTTTAATGTATGCCTTGTCATGTCCACATCTTCATATATTCTTTCACAATTGAAGTTGATCAACACCACTTTGAAAGAGTTGATCCTCATAGTGAGGTCCTGAGAGTCAGCAACCATGCAGAGTCTGGCTGCTTAGTAAATCCAAACAGTTAAGAGTGATGACAGATTTGTTGGCAAGCAAAGCTTGTCAAGATAACCCACAGATTAGTTGGATCTTACCGAGGAAGCTCTATAATCCTGTTCTGATTTATCAGAATAGATGAGTTGAATGGTAAGAACATCTCTCTCTCCTCGAATAAGAGTCTTCAATGTGTACAAGGATCAATTTGAGGCACGAAGTCATAACATCATATTTGGGAAATTCAACCCTTTCTTTTGGACTTGTCTTCGCTTTTAAGAGGTTGATACTTCCTCATATGGAGTGTCCACAAATAGTCGGCATTTGGTGGACAGACTTTTCTTAATGGACTGCTCAATGAGAGTATTCAATTGGCCCACTCATCACTACAACTAATCACTCTCAGGTGGAGGAAGTAGATCCTTAGGCTGTTGTTCAAAACGTAGAGGAGTAGAATCAGGCTGCTCAATAAAGAACTGAAACATGGTTCCTATGGTGTCTCATTTCTAAGGGCTTCCTCTTGGTTTGAAACCCCATCACCATGGAACAGTTAAGCTTCATTAATATTCCCATCCACCCCTTCTTGGGATGCTATTGCAGAATAATTCAAATGCACAACCATGGCCACATCTAAGGCTACGAGGTCTAGCATCCCACCAAATAGTGATTGTCTTTACAAAGAGTGCTTCTCGAGCCAAAAACGCCCACCAAAAGACGGTCCTGATAGTCAGATGGGTCCAGCTTTGTCCAAGGTCTCCACTTCCTCACATTGTTGTCCCTTGTACAAGCAGTTCCATGAACTGCAATCGTCTGTGTCGCCACCGCCAGCATGACATACTTCCATTTCGTATTTCCCGCTCTCCCTTGCCAATGTTCGTGGAATTGAACATTGAATTCAGAATTGAAGAATCGTGGAAAAAAAGAGAGTATGCTAGATTGACCCTCGAATGGGGGAACATGGGCCTTGTGTGAGAATTTGTTGCTACATCGACAGCTACATGCAACATGTGCAAGAGAGAAGCATGGAAGAATGCATGTTCATACCTGAAGAGAGATACCCTCCATTTGTGACCCTTGAGTTCGCTCAGTGACAACCTTCCCATTTAACTCTACCCTTAGCCTACAACTCATAGACCTGTCACTTAATGCGTCCTAATGTGCCCTTCCCCATCCTACACCCCCACCTAGACACGAAATCATAACAATGTCCGACCTGGTGGGCCACCAGTAGAAAGCCTGAAAAGGGCCCGTAAGGGGGCTTGCCAGCCCCGTTCACCTTCCACTCCAGCCCCAACTTGGAGCAGCAGCAGATGCAACCAATATATTGTGCCTCACGTTTTCTTACAGCAATAGGCAGATTAGTAGCATGCATGAGGCAAGCATTAGCATTATATGCATGTTACATCTAAAAGTTTCTTTTTAATGAAGGGACTACAACATGCAGATTAGTAGCATGCATGAGGCAAGCATTAGCAAATCATATACATGTTACATCTAAAAGTTTCTTTTTAATGAAGGAATTACATGAGAACCCTAAAAAGCGCACAGAAATTAGCCCGCATAAATCTTGAACTTTCAAAATATTTCACAGCATGATCACAACTATGTGTTTCAGGTTCATGCGTGTTGGGCATCTTAACTAGACCTCACATGTGATGGCAGCGCCACATCCTGAGCCTGAAAGTCTAAGCCTATGGGGGGTACTGAATTCGATTTGTTTCCATTTGCTTCTGAAAATCTTGATGGATCAGTGGTGTAAGTATCATGATTATATGCCATCACATCATAATCAGGTAGCCAGCACCGTAGATGTATGTGTGATACTCTCACTCTTGTTACTCATAAATGACATGTGAAGTGCCGAAAAAGAAGACTCGTATCATCGTAGAGAAGACCAGAAGGAGCAGCGCTTTTCACATGAACTCTGAGGTCGCTTGTCTCTCCATAATACTTAAGAATTTTTGCCATATCCTAGGTGGCAGACAAGGAGGAAAATTCCACTTACATCGCCAATTGATTTGTAGAGCAACTTACTTTGAATAAACTTCAGATTAAACAATTCTTGAATTAAGCAATATAAGCTTACTGGTGGAGGAACATAATCCTTAGGACGCCTAATTTTTAGTGTCGTCCCATGCAATGTGACACCATCAAAAGCAATTGCAGCAGTTGCATCCTCTGGAGTGAGAAATTCAGCAAACGCATAGTTCTTCTCAACATTTACCTTCAAAAACAGATCAAACAATAAGCTTTTTTCACCAATGTCCTTTTAAAAAAGGTCCTCACATCATCGCAACACAATTGACCAAAATATTAAAACTTATAACTACAATTTAAGTTTCATTACCAAACAGTTGATGCAAGGTTTAGTTCCTGGAAGATGGTTGGCATTAACAGAGAGCATAGCTGCATTCATAAACTCCATGAGTTCTCCATCAGAAACAGTAGCAGGAACGTTGCCTACATAAAGCCTTCTAAACGGTCGAGTAGCTTGCGTGAGAGTGACTGCAGTAACGGCAGGATTCACCTGTAAAAGATTGAAAAAACTTAACTTTTGGACTCGCGAGACACCCTGTGTTTATTGCAGTCACGTATTCCCATATAGATTTTACAAAACACAATGTTTTCAAGTTAAGCAACAAACCGTTACTAAAGAAGAGACGGATGCAAGAGCAGCAGCCTGCTGAGCAGCAGCTTGATGTGCAGCTGCCATGGCTGCTACAATACTACTATCCATCCCCACAGGTGGCAGATCCCAAGCTCTTGGTTTTCTCCGTTCAGGGGACCTAGGAGGCGGTGAAGGTGTCTTTATAGCTGCATCTGATCTCCGACGCCTTGGGGAATATCCACCGAGCCCACTTGCACCAAAGCGTCTATATTTATTAGATCCATCTTTGTCCGTTTTGTCACGACCTCCCCACTCCCTTTCTTCTTTCTCTTTGTAACGAGGTGAGGGTGACCTGCCCAAATCTTTGCCATATGAGGATGAGTACCGCTTGTTATTTGACCTAGGAGATCTTGAAGAGGATCTACCTCTGTGTGTCCCTCGCTGATCACTATCAAGCTTTGCCCACTTACTATCCTTGTCTCTTTCACTCTTGCTAGAACTCTTGGATTTATGGGATTTGCCTGAATCCCAATGTCGCTCTCGTCTTTGAGAATACTCATCATCTGAACTGGCATCGGCACCTTGGGTTCTTTTATCGTCCCTCTCATGTCTAGACCCTTTAACATAATCCTTCTCAGAATTGCTCCGGTGCTTATCCTTCCTGTGAAAATCGTTGTCATCATTCCTGTCCCTTTTTTGGGACTTCTCTGCTTTCTTCTCTTTTTTGTAAGATTTCTTGTCAGCAAGTTCTTCTTGCTTCCGTTTGTTATCTTTCTTTCCCCTTTCAGCCTCTTTCTCTTTGGCCTTTTCATTCTTCTTTGACCCTTTCACATGCTCAATTTCTTTTCTTTTATGTGTATCCTTATGCTTTCCAATGCTGCCTTTAGCATCCTTGGGATGTGAGTTTATTTGCTCAGTTTCCTTCAGGTTTTCCTGCTCGTCATATTTATCACTTTGTCTATCCTTAGTAATGTTCTCTCTTCTGTCCAATTGTAAATCTTCCTCCTCCGTAATGTCAAGCTCCCTTGACTCGACCTCCATTGGTTTGCCACTAGGCTCTTCGGGAGACACTTTGAGGCCCCCCAAATCTTCAACGAAGCCTCCCAGCGTTGGAAAATCTTTCTCGGATGGTTCAGATGCGTAACCGGTAGAAGAAATTTGAAGATCACTCCATCTTTCACTCTTGCCCGAAACACTGTCGGCGCTGATGTCGTCGTCTGTTGATGATGTTTTACTTTTGTACCTTTGGAAGCCACTGTACTCACCGTGCCAGCCCCTTGTTCTTGCACATGTACCCTCAGCGCTGCTCATTTTCTTTCAAGCCTGAGTTTAGTTCACAAAATAAAAGTGGAATCTGCATTGCCCCATTCCTTGCTCAGAACCGACCTCCGTCACTTCAGCAGCCTACGAGTCACTGCACAGTTCGTGAGAAAAGACAAGACCCCACGGACGAAGCTCCCACTTTTCTGTCAGAACTCAAAACGCCAGCAGTTATCCAAAAGTCTTGGCAGCTATACGAGAGAGTTGAATACTGAAAAGGGTTCCGGTGGTGTACTAAGCCGAGCTATTCTGAAGTGAAAAGGAGAAAAAAAAAGCTGAGAATTCGTGGGAAGAAGCAAGATGAAAGCATAAATGTGAAAGAATGGAGAAGCGAGCTAAGCCGAGGAGCACATGAGCTTCTGAGATGAAGAAAAACAACCGACGAAAATTCAAAAGGCAGAGGAAAGAAATACCTGGAGCAAGAAGAGATGTTTTTGATGGAAGCCTAAAACGCACAAAGGAAGAGGACTCAAGGTTTAGGGGCTTTTTCTTCAAGAAGAGAAGAGAAACAGACAGTTGAGAAAAAAAATTCACATCTTTTTCTTCGTATAGTTGGGCTTAAATATCTCTCCTAGGTTTAGATGTTACCCATTGCTTCCTTTTTTAGCACACCCCTTTTCTTTCTCACATCCCTACATTAGCTTGGCTAGAGTTGTTAGATCCTTTGAACGAAATTTTGGGACCCTCTTTTGGAAACTAGGTGAATGATAATAAATCATTACCTACCCAAAACCTAAAATACCAAAAAAGAAGATGAATTGATATGTAGCAGCAGCACCTCGAGAGATGATGAATTGAAAGCGAGAGAGACAGAGAGTGGCTAAAAATATGGAGGATTTGTACAGAAGAAAATAGCACGTGGATCTTAAAATAAATCAAGATTTTTTGAAAATCAAAAATGGCCATTTTTGCTTCTTCAAAACCGCCTTCACTTTAGACCTGCCTCACTAAAAACTCTCTTGGGATAAGTAAAATTGAGCAGTGTATGAGCTAGTGTTGTTCAGTAGCCCTCCCTCCTTAAAGGTAGTGCTATGTTGGAGAGTTGGAAACTCTTTTGTGAATCTCTATGTGGAATTGGCGTTTTTGAAGGTAGGCCAAGTTTTCTATGTTTGATCCACAATTCTTCACTTCAAATTTAGGGATTGCCTTGGTAAAAAGCCGAAGATCCTATTTTTAAACGCCCTTGGTTTTGCATTGCATAAAAAGCCTCTCGACATTAATGAATTGTTGTTGGCCATTCGATCTTGCCCATTCCCGATGCAGGCACCCCCTCCATATGATGCTCACTCCACTACCATTTTCATATCTACAAAACTCGAGAAGTATGGTCATCACCACAAAGCATGATTCTAACCAAGATTGCCTTTGCCTGGCACAACTGATGCAAAAAGATGCTTAGTGAGAGTGGCTATGCCAACACCAATGATTTGATTTGCAAGTTGCCTATCAAGGTGTTTTTGAAGCTTATACGTGCCAAATTAGACTGCCAAGAGAGTTTTTGGCCTACTATGAGGTAGGTCTAAAGTTTTTGGCGATTTTGAAGAAGCGAAAATCGCCATTTTTTATTTTCAACAAATCATGATTTATTTTAAGATCCACTTGCTATTTTCTTCCCTACAAATCCTCCATATGAGAAGTGATCAACGCAGCACGACAATCAAGGCAGGTTCATAAATCGAAGGGGAGCTCGAAGATGGAGCTCAATGAGTAAGTATTAGGTAGAAGTGGAGGAGAAGAATTGTATGAAAGGGCCACGAGTGGAGGAGAAGCAAGGCACAGTGAGGATCAGGAGAATATCAAGGTGGAAAGTGATGCAAGGTGGGGTTGAGGGTAGAGGGCAACACTGTAGCTCACAGGCACGGATTTCAGGGAAGCGGCTAGTCGTAGCCAAGGTGCAGAGGTACGACAAAAGGGGACATCAAGGACTCTAGGGAGGCTATGAGCACGTGTAGGTAGCTATGAGGAAGTAGAGTAGATGAAGGGGGTTTAAATAGGTGGTCAATCGGTGTAGGCGGACAGTCCACCAATGAAGCATCGTGAGAATCGAGGGGGTTGAGGTGGAAAGCCAAGGGTGCACATTGCGAGGTACGTAGAGTGGAGCGCATTACGAGGCTTATAGGCCAAGTAGCGAGGGGAAGTAAAGAAGGGGGTTGGAAAGGGCTGCATACATGGGGAAACGAGGAGTTTATTAATTAGGGAAATTGGGGGGGGGTGTTGGTTGGGTATTTGGTTTCGGGATAGGTTTGGTAGGGTTTTGTAGAGCGAGCGGAGGTTAGGGAAGTTAAGGAAATTAAAGCAAGAGGCTATAGCAAATCATAGTGAAGATTAATAGAAAAATTTACGAAGGAATATTTAGGGTAAATAGGTTTAATTGGAGGGAAAAATAGGGGGAGCGAAGGAAAAATAGGGGAAATAGAAATTAAGGGAAACATAGGAAAAAGTAGGGGAAGAAAGGGGGTTAGGAAAAATTTAGAAGGAGATTGGGGGGGGGAGATTTACAAAAAGTAGAGTAAAATAGGGAAAAATTAGGGAAAAGAGGGGGGGGGGGATTAGCGTAAAGTCGGGTGAAATAAGAGAGGAGAAAAAGAAAAGGAAATTTATTAATTTATTAAATTTTAAAGGAAAAGGGAAATGGGGGGAGTAGAAAGGGAAAGTTTATGGGGAATAAAGGATAGATGTTAAGGGAAATTGTTAACGGGAACATTAATGACAAAAAAAGGGGGTTGGGAGGGGGGGGAGAAAAAAGTAAAGTAAATGTAAAGGGGAAACGAATAGGAAGTGTGTGTGTGTGTGTGTGTGTGTGTCTCTCGAAACAAGGGTGCGAAATGAAAGAACATGATCTAAAAAAAGGTTGCAAAAATTACTAGCTTCTATCCATGAAAATAAAGGACTCATCTTTTGTAGATCCATTGCATAAGCCCAATAACTATTTATCCAAGCATTGCTTCCTTAGCCAACCACATGTATTCTCTCTACATTCAAGTGGATAATTAACATAAGAGATTCAAAAGAAATTTATGAATATAATTCCCATACATATAAAGATTTATTGTCGACACAGGTACTTAGTAGAAATTGATAATGCCTAAGAAAATAAAAAGTGTGTGTGTTCACAAAAAAAAAAGTGTGTGTGTGTGTGTGCACATGCACATGCACATGCACATGTGCTTGCCCATGTGCATGCAAGCACACGTGTGTAAAGCCCACCAAATTGCAACCCATATGTTAAGCAACATCATCAACCAAGGAGGGAAGCAGTCTTTGTATGGGTGGGGACTACTGCCCTAATGGAATAAAGTTCACATTGGTTGTCCTCAGTACTGTGCCTCAAGTCTAGGCCATTGAGGATCCAAAAGTAGAAGTGTAAGAGGAGAAATGTAAGAGTAGGATTCAATGACAATACAACCTGATTAGCTTCCACTCATCCCGGCCATTGGCGCATCATCTGATGAGCTTCCACTCATCCCTTCCATTTGCATACCTCCAAATTCACGACACAAAATGCAAGGAAATCCACTCAAGATCCAAAAAATAGCCACCCATGAGCTTTTATGCCTATTGCTAGATTTTATGCCCTGTACCATCGGTATATACTGATGTTATACCCTGTGCGTATATCTATATATATATGTATGTATATGTATATTGATATTTCTATAAATTTATTCAATTAAATAATTTAAAAATTTAGCACAAGAATAATATCATCAACACAAGAAGTAAACTATATATAACAAAAGTCACTCTCAACCATAACTATACTTAGGTAATCGATCTTAATCATAAATTATTAATACGAGGCAACTTCCAAGAAACGTTACTACTAATTTCATTAAGAGATAATTTTAGGACCAGTGTCTATACGACCACGTAGAAACGATAGGTCACCAAGCACTTCGTATCCAAGCTTAACAAAAACACCTACCATAGTGGATGTCTACTCTAATTAGAGGTTTAACATCAATAAATAAAATCATATATATATATATATATAATTAATACACACAAAAAACACTTTTATGTATGAATGTATATATACATACATACATACATACATACATATAGACATAGATCTATATTTTTTTAATTTTTAGATAAAGATTACTATAATTGCCTAAAAAGATGCCTATATATATAAGGTATAAAAAAGTGATTTAAAAAAAAGGACTAATCTAACACCATCGACTCAAAATGAATTTATAGAAAATTGTAAATATATATACTTATATAACGATATATATATATATATGTATGTATGTATGTATGTATGTATGTATAAATTTATATCGCTATATAAGGTTCTATTTAACCTCTATAACGAGCCTTAGAATGAGAGTAGAAATATATAAGAGATTTTGACCTCGCTATAATCCTCTAAGGGTGAAATCCTATAATATCTATTGCCGTGACATTAGGAATATCCCCAAAAACGATTATGAGTTAGCAATAGCCAATATTGTTTATGGCTCTAGATTGAAAGGGAGTGATAATGATATTGCCCTAGGTCATTAAAAATATATGCCATGGTATCCAACTGCAAAGCACACACATGCTATTGGTACTATAAATAGATGGCTATCATGGCTCATAGAAACAATATTGATAAGGGCAATTTTTACGGGATCAACTTTCACATCTTAGCACTAGCTCATTTCTTGTTGATGCGAGTTTTGATGCCAACAACATTTGGCATTTCTCTACTTTCCCTTCCTTTCGTGATTTCTCCTTGTTTGTAGGCTTCTCTTTGTCCTCGCAATCCAATCCCTTTGGAAAGTTGCTTCTCCAAATTTCTCATTTCACTAATTAGTTATCTGAAAAATGGCATGCTTCCTCTCTTTTACTAGGGCTAGTACACGAAACACCTCCTCTTCTGAGTGGGATTATGTGGTACCAGGGACACGTGCTATCCAGGTAAGAAAGTGCTTCCTCTCTTTTCATATTTTTCTTTTCATGATTGCATTGGCTTGTAGCTAGCGCCTTAAGTGCTGGCTGCAGTGATGGGCATAGGAACTCTTATCCTCTCTTCTCCCCACTCTTCTTTCCTCTATTCTGTCTTTTCCTATTTCCTCTATTCTATTTTTTCTCCTTCTCTCCTCTTTTCCTTTTCCCTTTCTCTTCTCTTCTCTTTCCCTCTCTTCCCCTCTCTTCTCTTATTTCCTCTTCTTCTCCTCTCTATTTTTTTCCCTCTTTCTCTCCCTCTTCCTTCCCTCTCTTTTCCTTCTCTCTTATTTGCTTTGTTCTCCTCTTTTCTTATTTTCTCTCTCTTTCCTCTCTCTTTTTTCTCTCTTTTCCTCTCTTTTTCCTTCTCTCTTCTCCTGTCTTTTTCCTCCCCTCGCTTATTTCCTCTTCTTCCTCCCCTCTCTTTTCCTCTCTTTTGCGTATGCTTATGCTTATATGCTTATGCACGAGCATATAAGCATATGCATTTGCCTCTCTTTCCCCTCTCTTTTTTCTCTCTTTTCCTTCTCTTTTCTCCTCTCTTTTCCTTCCACTCTTTCATCCTCTTTTCTCTCTTTTCATAAGCATATGCATTTGCGTATGCTTATGCTTATATGCTTATACATGAGCATATGCTTATATGCTCATATGCTCATTCATAAGCATAATCATATGCTTTCTCTCTTTTCCCCTCTCTTTTCCTCTCTTTTCCTCTCAATTGGTCCTCTCTTTGTCTCTTTTCCTCTCTCTTTTCCTTCACTCTTTCTTCCTCTCTTTTCTTCTCTCATTTCCTCTCTTTCCCTCTCTTTTCCTTCTCTCTTTCCTTCTATCTTTTCTCCTTTCTTTCCTTCTCTTTTCTCCTCTCTTTTCCTCTCTTTTCTCCTCTCTTTTCTTCTCTTCCCCTATCTTTTCCTTATCTCTTTCCTTCTTTCTTTTCTCCTCGCTTTCCTTCTCTTTTCTCCTCTCTTTTCCTCTCTCCTCTCTTTTCTTCTCTTTTTCTCTCTTTTCCTCTCTTTCCTTCTCTCTGCTCCACCCATGTGAAGCTTCAATAGCCTGACATTGAGCAAGCATGTATAGACTTCTGTCACTCGCATTAAGAATGATCGAGTTTGTAAATGCTTGCTCAATGTCAGGCTACACCAGTGCTTGGAGCCTATCTTTTCCTCTATTTCCTTCTCTCTTTTCCTGTCTTTCCTTTAAGCGGGTTTCTCTCTTTTCTTCTGTTTCCTTTAAGCCTCCATTCTCTCTTTTCCTCATATGCATTTGCATATGCTTATGCATGATGCTCATGCATATGCATAATCATATGCTCTCTCTCTTTTACTCTCTTTCCCTCTCCTTTCCTCTCTTTTCCTTCTCTCTTATATGCATTTGCGTAGGCTTATGCTTATATGCTCTTTCCCTCTCTTTCCTTCTCTCTTTCCCTCTCTTTCTCTATCTTCTCCTCTCTGTTCTTTCCTCTCTTTTCCTTCTCTCTTATATGCATTTGTGTATGCTTATGCTTATATGCTCTTTCCTTTTCTCTTTTCCTTCTTTCCTTTCCTCTTTTTTCCTTCTCTCTTTTCCCCTTTTTCACTCTCTCTTCTTCTTCTTATCATTTTCCTCTTTTTTCTTTTACTCCTTAGTTGTATTTGACTCAAACAAATTCTAAATGGAATGCCTACGCCCTCACCCATGGCTATCTTCCCAAAACCCCAACCCAGTTCCCCACGTTGGACTGATTCAAGATATCCAAACTCTGCTATCACATGTAGGAGAGAAGATTGCGCACGATACAGACTGGGTGAAGTATAACGTCGAAGTGCGTGTGCTTGGGTGGGGTCCTGACTAAAGGCACATGGAGCAGTAGCAATTGAGGCAAGAATGAAACAACCTACGGGATCTCTGTAAGTTTTGGAGAGACCACTACGACTGTTGGACCTACAAAGATGAAACTATAAAGGACATAATGGATTGTGTAGAGGACTTCATGGATTGCAAGTATGTAATCCATGAAGAGTATGACCTCATATTAGAAGAAGTGGAAGATGAGGTCCTGAGTGACTTGCCTAGCAGGGTGAGGAGGAGGAAAGTACCTCAGACAATAATGCATAGTAGTAGACCTCCTCCACTATTTTAGCATTTTTGGAGAATGTCTCTTTTGGAGACAGTGTTTGGTTATAACAATACTATTTTTTACAATATTTTTTGTATATGAGAACTCTTGTTTAACCATACTATTTTTTGCGATATTTTTGGTATATGAAAACCTTCTTAAATTCCACTTGTCTTAAGTAAATAATTATCCTTTCATAATTATCTTTTCATAATAGTCCTCAGTAAATAATTATCCTTTCATAATTGTCCTTTCTGTGCTGATGTCTTTTCATAATTGTCTTAAGAAATTAACTGTCTTTTCATAGTTTTATTAAATTGAATTTGAGTTTGATGTAATAAATTATCTTTTAAGTAAACTGTCTTTCTGCTTCTTACCCTCTTGTGTTTGTGTTTGTGTCTGTGTTTGTCCAATCCCCCCAAATTAGACATGGCATCATGTCGCATGTCCTTTGAGTATGGAACCCCTCATAGGAGGAGACGTCACGATCTGTACTCTTCAGAGGACTTTGATTCCCCTTAGCTGACTCCTTAGGAGCCTACCCTTTTGACTACCCTTGGGCCAACTCCTCTCGCACCTAGCACTATGACTACCCTTCGAGGAACTCCTTTGCTAGCATCCCATGGCTTCCTCGGGAGTCCCGACGAGTTTGTTGCATAGATGAGCAATGCGGATGTAGCAAGATTCTTCTCCCTGCTATCGCAAAGGAGCTTAGCTATTCCTACACCCCTCAGGGGTAGATCAGGGCCATCGATGACTGGACCTACTCGAAAGTCGTTCCCTCTAGCCCCTTCGACCAAGGGGTCATCACCTGGGCGGCCCATCGTAAGGGAAGGAAGAGTAGGAAGGGTTGAGGCTATTGTGGTGACTCGAGGGATGTAGACGAGTCAGCACACTCACATCCCTATAGGTCTCCACTTGGTCATGAGACCCAGTACCAGTCAGGTTCCTTGTCCTTTCCCACTCCCACTCCCTCTACTACTCCTCGCTCCATAAGCACTTGTAGTATCGCCCCTCGCTCTAGCTCTACTACTGCCACTCCCACTCCCCTGCCCCTGCCCGATGACCTATACAATGACCTCAGTAGGGGTGGAGATATCATAGAAAATAAAAAGGGCAAAGAAGTGCTAGCCACCACCATGAGGCGGTTGATGAGCCACCATTTCAAGAGTGGCATAACAATTGACTGGGGGCACCAGGACGATGAAAAGAAGAAGGCAGTCATCAAGGAATTGAAAAGATGATACCCTAACCCCTCCAATTTTGGGAGTTCAAAGACAATTACATGTGAGAGTGCATGTGTACTATCTTGAAGCATTGTATGTCAATCTTGCGAATTGCCATCGCAACGAAGAAGCCTACTAAACCCAGTTGGGTGAATAAAGCTGACTGGAAGTTTTTGAAGGAGTACAAGGACAACCCCCAAAAGTTTTTTGACAATCAGAGGAGGGATGTGAGGAGATGGCTGACACCATAGGTATTTCACACCTCGGCAGTGGTGAAACGGTCACATTTGAGGCATAGGTGGTAAGTCTACTTCTTCTCATTTAATTTATTATTCTATTTGTTTTATTACATATTGCATGCACTTTATGTAACTCTCGTAATTTGGGTCCATAGCAATCTATGATTGGTCGCCTTCCCAGAAATGAAGAGACGAGATGCGCATTCTGCATAGGAGTGAAGCCATGGTTTATTGAGATGGAGGCACAGGGAGTGGCAGTCGTTGGGGCTGCGGTGGCTGCTCGCTCGATATAAGTCTACTCCAACTTGTAATCTCACTTTTTAAATTGTTTTATCCTTTAACTTCCAACCTAATCTCAAATTAATATGGTTTCACTCTTAGGGTGCAAGCTCAAATGTCCCATCAGCGGAGGCAAGCGATGATGACGAGGAGACAGGTCTCAAGGGATTCGACTTAGATGGCTTTGATGAGAGTCAGGGATCAGGCGGAGCTAATGAGTGCCATAGATCAGGTAGAGGTCACGAGGGCCAGTGCGACCACGATGACAACAATGACTCCAGCGATTTGAATGAGCAGTAGTAGTAGTTTATATATACTTTGGCATGTATATGCTTTTGTCTATCGGCTCATTTGTGCGATTTTGTATCACCCTTTTCGAAAGGGAAATTTTGTAACAAACATGATTGTATATACTTCGGCATGTATATGCTTTTGTTTGTTGGCTCGTTTGAGCGATTTCATATCACCCTTTTCACAAGGGAAATTTTGTAACAAACAAGGTTTGAGAGTTTTATCTTGCCTGTGTGCTTGTAAACATTCTTTTGTAATGCCAAAAAAAAAACATTAGTGGGGCAAAATAGGGCCATAGCAAGTCATGTTTTGCCTCACTAATTTTTTTTAAAAGTTCTGTTAAGCATCGGTATATACCAGTGCTTTACCAGTGTTGGTATATATCGACCTTTACCAGCATCATTATATACCTACACTTATATAGCGACGCATGTTTTTTGACATTAATAACAACATAAATAACAACCTTTGCACCTATTAAAAAAAACTTTATAGTATAAAAAAGCTTGGTATTTCCATCAGAAAATGGCTTGTACCTTGTAGTGAGAGGCCCATGTGAGGACAAAATCCGAATGAACAAAACGATGATCACGACGATTCATATCATCCATAAGATCATGACGATTGATAGCAAGTAGCTTGGCAAAATCCGAATGAACAAAACGATGATGCCATAGCTTGCAGTCCAGATCACCAGGAACTGTAACCACATTGGCAATATCATCATTTAAGGAAAGTTGAAAGAGGTTACCATGCCGAGGAGCAACTGCTATGGTATGTCCATCTTTTTCAATCCGACACTATGTGTGGTCAAAGCCAATAAAGAGACCAAGATCAACAAGTAATGCAACAAAAATAAGATTTCTCTAAAGATCTGAACATGGAGAATGGCTCACAAGACTTTTTTTGAAGAAAGCATGCCAAGATATAAATCACCAACACCCATGACTTGATGAGTAGTGTCATCAACAAAATAAACCAATTTCTTGTGAGGAAGAGCATGATAATTATATAACGATTGAGATATTTCCATATAGCATGAGAAGCAGGAAGGGAAAATACATCCAACATAAGAGAATCATGTAGAGCAGATAATATATACCGACAAGCTACTTTATCACAAGAACACCAATTGGTAGAGTCAGATTTCCATTGCTCAAAGAGAGGGCCCTCGATCACAAGAGCATGATTCGCAGTTGCATCAATAGGTTGGGATGGACAAATGAGATCACCAAGAACTATATCGGAAAGATTATCACCTTCGAGTATTAATAACATCTTCACTTTCTAGCCAGAAATGCCTTGTCCTTGAAACAAAGGAACAGATTGTTGGCCAGAAGGAAAGCTATTGACGAGTATAGACATTGCCATGATCATGCATAAGGAAAATACATGTGTGTCGGAGTTTGCAATAATGAATGAGAACACAATTGTCACTCGAACAATATAGAAGTCGAGATACGCCCAAAAAAGATAAAATGTGTGATGAGAGTATGCTAGAAATAGCATACACGTGAAGAAAAGCACTATGAGCTTGTTGATCACAAAACCAAGATATTTTTGGAGAAAAGCACTATGAGCGTGCCAATCACAAAACCAATACATTCATCAGGAAACCAAGATATTCTTGGAGAAAAGTACTATGAGCGTGCCGATCAACGAAACCAAGACAAGAGTAGTTGGCACAAAAAATGATGTAACTTTTCGCTCCGAAGTCCGATCAGGGTGTGTAATAGCTCAAAAGGAAGAGCACAACGAGAGCTACAATGTAAAAATTATCTATGATCCATTTTCCACTGATATTTTTCTCAAATTTGCACCAAAATACCTCCAAAAAACCACATTCAAGTTAGAGATGTCAAAATCGACAAGAGAAAATAAGCGATGAGATACTGAAAGTGCTATGTAATGAAATCAACAAGTAAGACTTCCTATCTTTCTTTGTTGGAGTGAGCATACAATAGCAAGACCATTGTAGCTCTGATACCATGTTGAGAGAGATGATAGACACACCAAATAGACTCCCAAAGACTGATTCATATTGATCACAAGTTACACATATATAGGTGAGACCTAGTTCAAGTTAGAGCGAGCTATATATAGCTCTAACAGTCTCTCTTTCTCTCTCTCTCTCTCTCTATATATATATATATATATATATATATAGAGAGAGAGAGAGAGAGAGAGAGAGAGAGAGAGAGACTTCCTCAATTCACTTCACTTATTGTAGGATTGCAATAAAAAACCATAAGGGATCTTCCTCTTTGTCATTAGTATAAGCTACTCAAAGTTTCATATTTGCAAGACCACAACTAGAAACATTAATTAAAATAAACTTGGTGTCCTCCTTTATGCGATTACCCATCAAATTTAAATTAAAAGCTAGTGTATCTTCTCTTCAAATGGTTATCCCTCACAACCATGGAAGCTATCTACATTCAATAATTCTCTAGTTGGTTGAAATGACATAGCACTAAATAACCAACAAGTCTCTAAGTGTAGCCCTTTCTTAATAGCATCTCCAACGTTTTTGTTGAAATTCCTTTGCTTAAAAGGCTAAAATTTTGAGGGAAATAACTATCAAATTAGAATAACTGTGCAGATCCAAAAAAAAAACCATGTAGATCCAAACCATATGGACTCCTAAGCTTTTGAGTTTTACAAAGCGTTTTTACAGCTTAAAAATAAAGAAATTCACACCTGGAAGTAGGTGAAAACAACCACAGTTAAGTAGAGCTAGGTTGCAAAAATCAACTCAAGACCAAGTACTAATCCTACTAAAAAAGGAAGATGAACACTACTATATACTGCATACTGAAAAAAAGGGGCAAGTTGCCTTTAAGATGCCACCTAAAATTGCTTGACAAGCTCTATAAGGCACTAGGTAGGCTTTTATGTTGCTGTCAAATATCATCCTTTAAAAAAAGTTGCCAACTGTACACCTTTCAAGTGCTAAGATATGTCTTATCCTTGAGAAAAAAGTAGAGATGTTAGAGAATGTAGATATTAAATTGTATTTCTATCAATGTCCTCTTCCCCATCAAGCATGTAGCACCAACATATTAACAAGCATACATATGGCAGCAACCAAATCAACAAAACCGAGCCCCTTAGTAACAAACCCATAGACACATGTACACATAACAATAAACATACCTGTCAAAGCATAACCAAGCATGGAGTAAATAAATCAAACACCAAAACAACTCACCCAGACACCCACACCAAGTGAGAAAAGAGAGAAAGAGCATCAAGGGAAGAGGCAACCTAATGCAAGTAGGAAGGAGAGGGTAGAAGAAGAGCCTGGCAATGCAATGAAGTGCCTTGTAAAGTTTTCTATACACCCTTTCATGTTTGTCATGACATTCTTACCTTTTTGGCACAATAATGTTCAAAACTTGTGTGTGTCCCACAACCATGGAAACTCTCTATGTTCAATAATTTTTATATCCTCTGTGAATGCTTATTTCCCACAACCATAGAAACTATCTAAGTTCAATAAATCTCTAGTTACTGAAATGACATAGCAATAAATACCCAACAAATCTCCAAGCATATCCCCTTCTTAGTATCATCCTAATGTTTTTGCTAAAATTCCCTTGCTTAGAAGGCTGAAATTATGATGAAAAAAGGCTATGAAATAAGAATAATTGTAGAGATCCAAAACCGCTTGGCCTCTTAATCTTTATCTGCTTGCACAAATTCCTTTTGCATTTCCTACAACAAATGCATGCAAAACTCTAAGCGTAATTTATGCAAGTATGGCAGTCATGGCCTGGGGTATATGTTGTCCACAATTTCGTACAAGTACCCCTCTAGAATCACCTTTAGTAGGTGGTCAAATGCATCCACAAATTGCTCCAGCTGAGCATAAATAAAGAATTCAAGCTAGATTGAAATTAGACCTTTATATCTCTACATATACCACGCATTCAATTGTGTTTTGCTTTGATGCCATTGCATTCGAAAAGCATTTAAAGGCATGCTACCAAAACTGTCCCAAAACTAGCAGTTGCACTATAGTCTATAACTTGAGCATGAAACATAGGGATGAGATAAAATGACCACTTATATGATAGGCAATGATATAGTATTCACACCCAAGATATGTTTTGCTTGCATATGATGTATATGGTGTTTTAAATAGTACAAGATGGTAATTTCTACGATAGTCCCAACATTTATAGATGGTAGTTACAACCTATTCTTTTTGAATCAACTTCTAGCTTTGTGGAAGGCTAGAATATGTAGCATATTTTTTTTGGAGCTTGATAGAGCTCAATTCAGAGATCTCTACCTTAAGATAGATAGGTTTAAGAAGCTTACAAGAAGAAATTTTAGAACAATCCATGATAGACTGGCTGTCAAGAGATATAAAAGTTGAGGAAGCAAGTAGATAACTGATGCTCAACTTCCTAAAGAAAAAGACATCCATGGTTGATAACTTCCAAAATTGCAAGTAGAGCTAACAAAGCAAATAGAGATCTATAAGAGCAATTCTCTGTTAGCTTCCTTCAAGGTCTCCCTCCACAACCTCTCATATGTTCAAGTCTTGTGTTCAATGCTTTGCATTGTCTCATTGCTTTGCTACCTTACTACTCTACAATTCTTTACTGCATTGCTACATTACTGCATTCTTTTGTTGCTATGTTTCTTTCTAGCTCGTACAATGTTGCCTTTCTCTCCTTTGTTACTTGTTGCTAACTATTGCAACGTTGCTACCATTTTACTGTGCTGGCTTGGTTCCTTGCGTTGCTGCTCTTTGCAATGTTCCTTACTTGCAATGTGCTAGTTTGTTCTTCTACATTTGTTCTTCTACAGTGGGTTCAAATCCATACAAAAAATGGACTCTAGGCACATTTATCATTGTAGAACTGATATGCTGCTAATATGTTTGCAGCATAGAAAGGCTTCTCTTGGATGGGCAAGATTACCTGTCCACGGCTCAGATGCATTCAATGCACCATAGGTGGGCATGGACAGCTCTAGTCTGTAAACACCCTAAGTGTGCCACACATACATGGGCACTAAGAACAACACCACTACTACATCTAGAATGCAAGATAAGATAAGTTGTGTATCTTGCTTATTGGTCACCGTTGTGCTCTACCTATTAGTGATGAGCAAGTGTATAGAGATGTGTGTCTTCACACATCCCAACATCTTGAAATAGACTTATGTCTGGGCAACCTCTCCACCTCCATGTGTCTACCATAGGGGTTGGGATAGCCCTAGTAGAGCAACCAGTTTGAAGCATCCCACAACGGATGCAGTGCTGCACCCTCCTTTTCTCCAACTTGGTATGCTAGCCTAGCAGTCCCATTTGAAGGCTTCCTAGCATAGCATTGCAATGCCCAAGCATGGTGATTGGTTTAGAGACTTACTGGTTGGCTGAAATAGCATGCAAAGTCATTGTTAGATCTCATAAATCCTTCTCTAGAATCAAAGCAGGCCTTTGTGAGGACTTGTTTCTACAATGCTAGTTTGGCAACCCAATGCTACCTTGGCAAAAGTGTGGGGAGCCCGATTGGAATGCAAACTTTTGTGATCATACTAATTGCTCTTTACGCTAACACCATAATGGTTCTAGTTTAATGTGGCCAGAATGTCAACGTTCATCTAGAGGACCATCTTCGTTTACCATGTACTAAGAGGCTATCACCATACCATGGATAGTGAAGGTACAACGGCCCCTTTGTAAGGTCTCACAAGGTGCTCTCAAAAGGTGGGGGTTCACACCGTCTGTGTACCCCTCCTCCTCAAGTAGCTCATAGTTGATGGCTATGCGTTGCCCCCTCAAATTCGTGTAGTCTCTATTGCGCAGGCCTCTTGTTGGTGGCGCACCAGACATGTCAATACCATACAATTGTAGAAGGTCTAGGGCATACCCTAGGGCATGCCCCTAGACCATCGTTCCTATACCCCTCCTCCTCAACTAGCTCACAATTGATGGCTAGGAACTGCCCCCTCAAATTCATGCAGTCTCCATTGTGTAAGCCTGTTGTTGGTGGCACAGCAGACACATCGCCACTATACAATTGTAGAAAGTCTAGGGGTACCCCAGTGCATACCCCTCAACCATTGTCTAGAGATGGTGTTGCTATTTTGGGAGGTACCTGTGGGAGAGGCCTAATATATAATGGTGAGGCATCCTCTCAGAGCTGATGTAGGGAGTGTATAGGGATGGCCTCTACTCTATTTTCGGATACACACATGCCCATGGACGTGTGTGGTCTCCTTTTTGCTTGTTCATAGGAGGTCTGTGTCCATCCTAATATTCTCAAATGGGTGCATGTTAATGAACCCATCAATAAAAGATGGCATAGTGGTAGAGCTCTCTTGCTAATGAACAATTCTAGAGTTCGAATCTTTGTTGGGGCCATAGTTGTAGCTTTTTATTGGAATCTCTATTGGGTTCCATAGGCTAGATTCACACACAAGTGGTGCCCACAAAAATTATGGGTGCAGGTGTCTGACTATTACAAATACTAAAATGGAGGATGTCCACTTTTTCAATTCACATAGGGAGGATGAGGAACTAAACATATAACAAATGCAGGGTCCTACTTGTGCCAAATATTGCGGTGGCTTGAATGGTAAATGCTAAGAATTATGGAGAATTGGATGCGAGTTCATCTCCTTGCATAAAATTTTATAGAAAATAACCATAGGCCCTTCATTCGCCCAACTCCTTGGGTGAGCTCCTAATGCTGCCCGGGGTTTGTTCCTTTACTAGATGCCATGTCACCTTATTTGCGAATCTTGTTAGCCCATTTGTGAAATGGTTATCTCCTTTTTATAGGTTTGTTCCTTCGCCAGGCACCATGTCACCTTATCTGTGCATCTGTCCTTCGCCAGACGCCATGTCACCTTATTCACGCATCTTGTCAACCTGTTTGTGAAATGGTTAACTCCCTTTTATGTGCCTTTAAGTCTATTCATTTGTTCGGGGCTTGGCCATGACTTAGGTATAACCCCTACAAGTCCTCCTTGATTCAGGCTAGGGTTGAGGTAGGAATAACTAACCCCTACCATTCTACTCAGCTCTTGGTTGAGATGCCCTTTTTTCCCTTGTTGGCGGACATTTGTGTATCCAGCCTAACTCGTAGGGATGTTCGTTACCTCTTGAGCCTAGGTCCTCGTTACCATCTTCGAACTCGTTAATCAAGTCTCAATCTGGTTCAGTATAGTGAGTTTGGAATTGGTTACGTGTCTGCACTTGCACTTGGATGTATATGAGAGTCCAGACCCTAATAATTCGAGCTCACATCAGACAACCTTAGGAATTAAGATTCAGAAAATTTGGACTCTCGACGGTTGTGACGCCCACTCCCGAGTCTCTGACTCTCATGCATCTGAAACGGTTACAAGCTCCAATATCATTGCCATTATAGAACTTAGATTTATTATATGTTCTTTATTGAAGAGGTCTACTCATATATTACTCAAAAACCACCAAACAAAGTTTCATACAAAACGCTCTGCAAACGAGCTCTGGCAGCTTCATCCAGCCAATTGGCCACTAGCCATCTAACCTGGATAGTGGCATCCATAACAACTTGCTTATTGGATAGGGAAAAAATAGCATTCCTACTAACCAAAGCCTCATATCTGGCTACCCAAATCCTATGTAGTATCGCGTATCTAATAATGTCCCATAGTTCAGTTCTATCTGCTCCTAGATCTATGCTAAACATAGTAGCTCCCTTGGATATGCCAAACCCAACGTCTTAGCATAGAGTGTTTGGACGGTGCTCCACACATTCCTCACCCACGGGCACCCCCAAAATAGGTGCATACAGAGGATCTATAGATCTCACATCTATCATCAACTTGTAGCCAAGGGACATGGTTGCCAACCGAGAAGTGGCCACCCACTATTCTCCACATAAAAAAGTTCATCTTGCTAAAGGGGGTAGCTTTCCAGGCCCATCCTACTCTTCCTCTCCAAGTGTGCTCTAGATCACTTCTTAGCCATTTGTCATTGGCCTTCTAGAACTAGTCCTCATTATGCGCTTAGAAGTCTATCCATCATCTTCGCAGTTAGCTTATGAAGGGGTATTCCCAGTCCCCATTCCCACTCATTTGCTATGGAACCAATTGAGGGCCAAGGATTAGAGGGCCATTCACTTGGGATCCTACTCAATATCTCACTCACCAGACACAACTCATCTTGGGACAACATAAATTTAACCCCATCCTATAAGGGAGACAATCAATCACCCGTGAATGGATCCCAGAGGTCCTCCCACACAAGAATCCCCTTTGCTACTATCCTCCCTGCCAAAGCTTCCTTCCCCATCACAAAGCACCTCTATTTGGCCATGCTGCTTGCCACCATGGTGACAGTTTAAGGGAGAAGTCCGAGCCACCCGCGGGTAGTCCTTTCCACCTGAGCAACGTGATGCCCTCCTTCCATGCAACAACTAGCCTATTGTGAAAGCTAGACTTCAGACAGAGCAGGGCAATAGAAAAGACCTTAGTCCACATGTCCATATTCGAGAAGTATCTGACAGAGGCGGAGCGGATTGCCTCCTCTAGAAAACATGTCCACGGCTCCTTAGAATCCAAGAACTACACCCATAGTTTCATAAGGAAGCAGATCGACCTTCTCCTCAAGTCAAGGATACCAAAACCCCCCAACTTCTTAGGAGAGCAGAGGATGGACCACGAGAGCCACTTTCACCTTGTCTTCTTCCAAATGAAGGATCTTAGTTCCTTTTCGATTTGCAGCAGCAAATGAGTCTTACAGAAAGCACATACTAATAGTATGTAGAAAGTAGATGGGGCTAGGCTGTGTTTGACCACCATGCATCTGCCCAGCAAGTTCAGAGGGACCTTAGAACAAACCTCGATCTTTGACTTGAACTTAGGCCACCACCACAAAAACCATTGTCTTATGGAGATGCCTATCCCTATGGGGACCCCAAGGTGTCTAATTACCTGCCCTCTTGGAACCCATTGGATACCTGTGGCTCTCATCCATTCCAGCGACCCTTTCCTGGACACATATAGAGCCTTCGACTTCGCCCATTGTATCTTGGAGCCTGAGGCTTCACAGTGCATCTCAAATAGCCCAAGCACGAGCTTCAGTTGTTCTGGGTCTGCCTTACAAATGGAATTTGAGTCATCTGCAAACAGTTGTGCAAATAATGGATCGTTACCCCCAGGGATTCTCATGGGGTAAAGAGATCCCCTTGCAATCAGCCTCCTAAACATGGCGAGCAACGGTTCAGCCACAATAGCAAAAAGAAGAGGAGCAAGGGGTCATCCCTGCTTAATGGATCTCTTCAACATAAACGAGCCTACCTCCGAGCCATTGATCAGCACAGCACTTGAAACATTTGACATCAATGCTCTGATGATAGCAATAAATTTATCTCCAAATCCCTTGCTTGTAGCATAGCAATGATGTAGCCCCATTCAACATGATCATAGGCCTTGTCGAAATCTATATTCAGCAATATAATTTCCTCCTTCTTGCCCCAGGCATGCTCCAATGCAGAAATTACATTCAGGACATTGTCTTGGATGTGTCTCCCTTTCATGAATCCATACTGTTGTCTGGAGACCACCTTTGGAACCAGATTAGCTATTCTTAAGGCTACCATCTTTGCTATTAGCTTGTATGAAACGTTGAGTAGAGAGAGGGGTCTCTACTCTCCAAACCTCTCGGAGGGAAAGCACTTAGGAATGAGCCTAATAAGGCCTTTGTTGACCTTGGGAGATAGCGCCTCCCTTTCCCACACAGCATTAGCCATCCTGACAAAATACTCTCTGACTGTGCCTCGGATTGCTAGGTAAGACTTGACAGAAAGACCATCCGAGCCAGGTGCCTTATTCTTCTTCATGTGTAGCAACACCTCTCAGCCTCCTCCACAGTGAATGGTTGCCCAAGTGCCCTCATGTCATCAGCAGTGAGTTTCTGGTCCACACAGTCGAGAAGGAGCTGCCTCGCGTCTAGCTTGCTCTCTGAGGTAACCTTGGGTGCTCCTAAAATCGCCTCCAAGGAGGACTTGATGTGTTGGGTGATGTCGTCAGGTTCAGTTAACCACTGGTCATTCTGATCCTGCAAATGTTGTCCTTGGCTCTATCAGCCTTGAGTGTCCTAAAGAAGAATGAGGAAGGGGCATCCCCAAGCGTTAGCCATCGGGCAGCAGATGAGCGTATTCTAGCTCCTTCAGCCCTCTGCAGCTTCGCTTGCCTAAGAGCTGCTTCGCATTGCTGCATCTCAATCAAATCTTTTTTGTTTTTTTTTCGAAGAGACGTTAATTTGGAAATAACACAACACACACAACAACATATCGCCGGAAGGCTAGCTGGGGGATTGACCCCTTGACCTGGGTTTCGTAACGATCCGCCTCAACCACTAGGACACTCTTCCATTGATTGCATCTCAATCAAATCTTGCTCATTGCTGTCTCCTTTTGCACGTAGAGTCCTTAGTCTATCTCTGGCATGGGCGTCTGACTGTCTCAGTCGCTCCGCTCTTGACTTGCCCAGCCGTCTTGCGACTCGGATCACCTCTGCTACACCCTTGTCAAAGACTACCACTGGGTCTGGTTCCACACCAGCTCCCTGCTTCCACGCCGACTCCAGAAGCCTATAATTCTCCTCACTAAGGAGCGAGTTGTTCAGTTTATAGACGTGTTTACCCTTCCGGATCGGGTGCTATATTATAGTTCTGGTGTATTATATGTTTTACAGGCTACAGTCGAGTGCTATATCGGTCTGATGATCCGGTTAGTGACCCCACGTAGCATCGTATTAAAGCTGACTGCTTATTTATCAGTCACAAAGTATTATTGGGCATTCATTACGGAAACTGACAGGCAATTCTTTCGCCGGTATAGTCACGACAGTCCTGCAAATCAATTTCTTTCACTGACTCTCAGTATGAGATATAGATTTTCTATCAAAATGATAGGACTTGCAGCTTGTAAATGTATGTCTAAATTCATCCCGGCCGGCCCGGTACTAGGTAGTTTAGTCTGTAGAGAAGGCAGGCCGCGGAAGTAAGGTCTGAACGATCTGAAGCATCTTCCAGACTCCGCTCAGCGCTGGATCAAGAAGAGAGAGCTGCCCCGGAATTTTTGTAGATCACAGGTGTAGCGTATATCTGATCACGCACAGGTGTGGCCGATATCTGATTACGCACAGCTTTCCAAAATTAAGGTACAACTAGATCCACGTCTATCCTTTTACCCTTGTTGCAGATGAGAGCCGAAGTTTGACGTAAAAGTTCTGCAGCTGGTAGCAATATGCGGCATGCCGTCTGTAGCTGAATCAGAACTTTGCAGAAATTCAATTCACAAGCATTTGAAAGGCCGTCTATAATAAGTCGTCCCGCGCCTCCAAAGAGCACTGCATTCAATAGCAACTGCAGGCATCGGGTTGCGGCCTTCGGATAGTTTGGTTCTCTTTCGACGTCGCGCCTAATGCTACAGATCCGTGATAGCTGAGCTTTCAAAGAATCACTTTGTCGCTTTCCCGACTTTTCGGGGACTTTGCGAGGTCGTTGCTCTCAGCTTTATGCAGTACGTTTATGTAGTCTTCGTGACCTGTGGTTAGAACTAGGAAAGTAAGCAATGGCTTTGAAAGACACGACATACTGGAGTAGTGCGAGCGCGAGGCATATGGGCGGTCCGAATTCTCTGTTGGCCACGGGGAGTGTGAAAGAAAGTATGAACAGAAGCAAAACCGTGCTCACGGAAGAAAGGCAAAGCACGAGGCACGTCAGAAGAGGGAGCACAGCAAGGAAGGAGGAAAAAGAGGCCAGGTCTCTGGCTGATATCAAAATATCAGAGGATGGGTACGGCACCCAAGTAGCAACCGCTTCGCCCAGCGCAGTGGAGCCTGGGTCATTGCATTGTTATTTCACAAATGAAGTTGTTACTGGGGATAGCTATCCTACCTTAAGGAGGAGAAGTGTCAATTCTTCCATTTCAAACGAGTTAAGGGCCGAGCGTTCGGGCAGATTGGAAGGAATGGCTAGACATGACGTGATCAGGCGCTGCGCAAGTCATTTAACAAATGCAGACAAGACAAGATTAGCGGGGTGGACGTGCAAAGATATGAAGCCAGAGGAAGCGGTGGGAGCTTGTAGTTCAGGAATCCCACAATGGGCAATTCCGGAGCACTCGGACCTGCGAACAACAGTAGCCTCAGGGCTGTATGTGAAGGTGATGAGCGCGGACATGCCGATGAGCATGCAACTGCATGCAGTGCGGTTGATGAAGGAAGTGCTGGACGTTCAAGGCCAGAAGTTGAGTCAAATGGAAACAGCCCGAGCGTTGAAGAAGGTAAGGCCAGGATTGCTGTAGGTTACTAGTGATTGGTATGGGGAGTATTTTGTGATCAGCTATGTCGAAGGAGATCTAATTGGTGGGTGTAATACATGCACTTGGCTGAGTGTGTGTGTGTGTGTGTGTGTGTGTGAGAGAGAGAGAGAGAGAGAGAGAGAGAGAGAGAGAGTTTGTTCATGTTGATGATGGCATTGCAAGATTTTCAGATAGGCAATGTAGATGGACGCGTCTGTTTGCAAACAAGCAAAGGTTCATGAAACGGGTTGTAGACCAATTTCATTTGCCAAAGCGAAAAACAGCAAAAAGGCGAGTTTTTAAAAAAAAAAGTATTGTACAGTAATATCTAAAAAAAAAAAACTTAACTCGTGCGTTTGATCTCTTATGGGACAGAGAGAGATCGAGAGATTTTGGTTAAGTTTCTCATCTGCAGAAAGATTTTTGTTGCACAATCCAGGCTCTTTACTCATTTAACCATCTGAATAGAAACCTCGTCAATGCTCATGTGATTGGTGAAAGTATTTGCTACAACTGCATGTACTTGTCTGTATGCACTACCTAGGTCTGATTCTCCAAGTTTCACCTCTTCTTATGTGAAACGATAGTCACTTGAACGTGTACGAACGTCGTAACAATTGAAGATTTGCTCATGTTGTCCAAATAGAGTACAGTAATGTTTTAGAGTAATCTCTTGCACCAGATTGCGTTATCAAAGCAACGACAGGGTGAATACCCAGCTGCAACGATTGGATGAGTAGGAGCTAAACTATAACCAAGTTGCTTTATAAATGCAATGAAAGAGGGTGAGTCAAGCTGCGCATTTTGGATGAGTGGGAGCTAAGCTTTTTGTGTGTTGAGCTTTGTTTTTACGTGCAGGCATTTGACAACACGCATGGGTATGCATGGCACTGCGTGGTGGGAGCGAGTTATGGGTCTTTCATCACACACTCGCTGGGTGCCTCCATCTACTTTTCCGTTGGCAAGCTCGCCATTCTCCTCTTCAAAACCTCGCTGCCATCGCCACCTCCATCTCCTCCTCATTGACCCCTCCTCCACTCCTCTATCCGCCGTTGATCAGTATATATCCTCCTCATCACCCATCACTCCTCTATCCCCCGTTGATCATTATATCACTCATATGCTTCTACCCTCCTCCTGCTGCTCCTCCTCCTCCTCCTCTCTCTCTCTTTCTCTCTCTCACGCTTCTTCCTGCCCTCTTCCTCACGCTGAAGCTTCGGTGTACGTATGTCGACTTGCGGATTTATATATATATATATATATATATATATAAAAGTTTCCGACTTGGTCCTGCCTAGCATGCTCAAGGCACTTTGAGTCGCGTACGTGACCATTTTGTAATTACGATTCCTTTAAATTGTTTGTTGGCCGCATTAAAGATTCTATCTAATGCCTTAAGTGAGACTTGTTTCTATATGCTTTCACAAACTCTCAATAAAGTGAAGTTTTTAATAAACAAGGTGAATTTCATTCAAAAGGCTTGCCAAATGGGTAGATCTAGTGTTGTGTAAACAATGGAGTGGTCAGACCAGTATATGTAATTAGTTCCATGGATATTGTGTATTTTAGTGTTGTTTACCCAAATATGGTCTAGAGTAGATCCATGTGTAGTTGTAGGATCCTTTATCCATTGTGTCATTTTGTGATGGTTCATGAAGTCATGAAGTTTTTGATTGTTTGTGTTGTAGTCTATGTTGAAGTCACCAAGAATAGTCGTAATTGCATTTTTGTCCAGTTTTTGTAAGAGGATGTTCAACATTTCAATCAATATTGCACTTAGAGTTATTGGGTGCTTGTACACATTGATTATTGCAAAATTGTTTCCGAACTTGTCACAGAATGTTGTGAGAAGTAATTGGCATTTTTGATGAACAATTGATTTGTTGGCTTGTAGCACAATTTTATTTGTGTAGCATGTTGTCATTCCAGCTTCAGATATATCTTCCATTGTGTTGAAATTAGGTAGTTTATGTTTGATAGAATTGCTTGTGTGTAGCTCTTGTAGGCTCAATATAGTTGTACTGAGTAGGCTTTTATCTGCGAGGATGTCATCCATGTGAGTGTTAAGCGACCTTGTATTTAAGGATTGTATTATGAAGCACTTTAAGTGTTGTTTGTTGAAGTTAATTTGTTTTGGCAACCATTGATGTGATGTTCTCAAGCGATCCATTTCTTGGAGAACGATTTTGTCTACCTTTATGTGTTTACTTTCCAACTTGTTTACAAGGTATAGATTCTTTGGATCCCTCACTCGTGATAGCGCTGTGTAGACAAGGCCATGTGATTTGATGTTGGAGGGGTCGAACGTTAGTGCATCCATTGTTAGGCCTTGAGAACGATGTATTGTTCTTGTTGCAGCTCATTGAAGAGGAAATTGTACTCGTGTAATGGTGTTTAGTTTGTTTTTTCCAACTTGGAATTCTCTTGTGATTTGTTGAATTGGAGTCCAATTGGATGTGATGTTATTTTTGTAGATGTTTAGGTTTTCTAGTTGAGTTTACTTTCCGGTGTTAGGATTATTGAAAAAGATTCAGACACAAGGAGGTGACTCTTGAATGTTTGCATTTTTGAAAATTCTGGCTACACCATTTACTAGGCCATCCAATATGTTTAAGTTACCCGAGCAAAGCTCTACTATCATATCTTTTTTCAAGTGCAACTCTTTGTGCAAACTAGCTGTGTTTTTTGAGTTGTTTGGGATAGTTAATGTTTTGCTGCATGTTTTGTTCCTCTTATCTATTGCGAGCAAAACATGTTCCACACCTTGCAACAAATTGAAAATTTCTTCATTGTGAATATCTTTTGCATTGTTTGCGTAGAACAAGTGTGGTATTGTTTTTTTATCCAATGGATTTTTGAAGTACAAATTGTTTAAGAAAAAGATATCGTTTTCTGTGTGTTTAGCGGTTCTAATTTTGAGTTGGGCTTGCTTGGCACAAGTCGCCGCACAAGAGCACATCAACACCACCAAAAGGTTGCAAGTGGTTGTATTTAATCTCTCTTAGTTGCATGCTGCTGCCACTAGTGTGTTGTGTCCAACCAGTAAAATTTCATCAATCACAATTAGTTGCAGATCTTGGTAGAGAAGGGATAGTTCTTGAAGTTTCTCAGTTGATAGACTTGTGTAGTGGCTTGCCATGAGTGGTAAGTGCAAGGCTGAGTGAATCGTTGTTCCCCCAATGTTGAATGTTGCTTTTCCAGTGTAGGCAAGAAGAAAAACTTTTGGGAGTTCAATGTTGGAAGATTCTTTGTGTGAATAGTATCGTATTAGAGCTTGTACAATGGCTAGCAAGGTGAATGTTTTCCCAGTTTCTGCATTTCCTGTGAGGAAAATGTGGAATTTGTTCTCTTTGTCAATTCTTTTTCTTAGCATTATGTCATCCAAAAGCAAGCATTGTTCTTGGTTCATTTGTCTAAGTGTGTTGTAGTATTCTTGATTTGAAAGCATTTTAGATATTTTTGAAGAATTGTTTAGGAATTGATTTGCTCTTGTCTGCCTGGGTATGTTAAGTGCAAGATCATATTTTTCTAGGTGTTCAATGGTTGTGCTTGTGTTTGTTGTGGTGGAATTATTATTTGTAGTATTGGAGAATGAGCTTTTCTTGGGAATGAGCTTGTTGAACTTGTTTCTTTATATGCCAATTATTTGCTTGTATTGTATGTAAAAATCATGCCATGTTTGGTCAGTTCTTTCTAGAGGAGGCTCTTTGTTTTGAAAAGGTAGGAAAAGGGTGCACAATCCTCTAAAATAGTTTTCTGGATCTTTACGCTCACTGTAGTTGTTGAACCTTATAATTTTTGGCTTTTTTCGCTTTGTTGCTGTATTGCCGTTGATTGTGTATTCACTAACAAATTTAGCCAAACAAATTGAAGCAAGAGTTGGGCGACGCTTACAATATTTTGTGATGATATCATCGAAAAAGATTTCAGTACTGTCAGGATGCATCTTCTCCAATTGTGTTCTTCAAGATGTGCATTTGGGAAGGTTGTATTGTCTTTCATTGCCATAGAAAAGTTTAGGAAATGCTAATTCCTCACAATACTTGTCCTTGAAAATGCTCAAAGGGGAGTAACCTTCAGAAGGTGCAACTACGATAGTATGATCCTCAAAATCTGCTACTTGTTGGCTATTGTAAATTCCATGAACTAATGTGTCAGTTAGTGGTTGGGCATCGTCTTCAAGATTTTGTAGTATGGTGTCTTCAGGAATGAGTTCTTTCTCTTGTTCTTGTATCATTGCAATGTGCCTTTCCCACAATGGATTTATCTTCACTTTGAATAACTTGTACAATGAAGAATGCAACATTTCTCTTAGGGCAAGCATTATCATTGTAGGTCGAACACTGCCACTCATGTAGCTATGTTTATAAGAAAGCTTTCATTTAATAGCTACAACAACAGTGTCTTGTATGCTTAGAAACCTAGGGAGAAAATGTTGTGCTCTTTTCACATTTGTGAACACATTGACAATGCTACCGTGGAGTCCATATTGCCCATCAAATGATAATTCTCTAATTTGTGAAAATGGTATTCTAATGGAGATCAAACATACTTCTATGTTGTTCAATGCTAATGTGTACTTCTTTGTTTGAGACATTTTCATGTTCTTTTTAGAAAACAAAGGAATTTTCATTTGTTTGACTTGTTTGGAACAAATACAACACAACAACTTCTTTGAAGAATCAATGTTAGATACTTGGATGTTGTTTGATTCAAGAAATATGGCCATTGGTGGAGTTAATTTGCTCAATGCTCAGTGAAATTTTAGTGAATCGGGTGGTAGCAAGCTAAGGGTGTCCACTTCCGGACCACTTTCAAGTGAGTGTGACACTCGCTCGAGTGAAAATACAAAGGTTTTGCTTCGGTCTGCAATACCTCGATTGAGGTATTAGTTCCAATGAAAATCACACATGAGGACAACCGAGCCAAGCCAATACCTCGATCGAGGTGTTGGGCTTTTTTCACTGGACCGAGCCTATACCTCGATCGAGGTTTGCTGGCAAGCCACCTATACATGCCACATCTACCTCGTTCGAGGTATCGTGGCAATCTAGCTACACCTCGATCGAGGTCACGTGGCATGTCCAGCTATACCTCGATCGAGGTATGTGCCATCCGACAGGGCAGCTGACATACCTCGATCGAGGTATGCAGGACCGATGACTTGGCCGCATGTTGAATACATCAATCGAGACATGTGGCATCCGGCTGCTGCCGACATACCGAGGTATCATGGCATGTCTATACCTCGATCGAGGTACATGTACCGAGATGTATGGGCATGTCAAAATACCTCGATCGAGGTATCGTGGCATGTCTATACCTCGATCGAGGTATGATGGAGCGATATGTATGTTGCATGTGAAATACCTCAATCGAGGTATAGAAACCCTAAATTTTCTTATAAAAGAAGAGCGACCCCTCTCATTCTGCATACCTCGATCGAGCTCCTCCTCATCGACCGATTTCGGATTTGCAGGACGTCGACAGAATTGCGCCAGCGAGGGAGAGCGATCGACGGACAGCGACGGAGATGGACGGAGCAGGAGAGTCCAGGTAGGGTTTTTTTTATGTAGCATTTTTTTTGGCTAAAATTTATTTAAATTTTAGTTTATAGGAATAATTATAAAAATTTTCTAAATTTCAAATGCATTTTAAAGTTTTTTTGAAATTTTTGAATTATGATATTTTTATTTAAAATGTGAAAATGAAAAAAATTTGTTTTTTAAAATTAGAGCTATTTTTATTAAATTAAAAAACATTCATAGGAATAATTATAAAATATTTCTAAATTTCAAATGCATTTGTAAATTTTTTTAAATTTTTGAATTACGACATTTTTAATTTAAAATGTGAAAATGTAAAAATTATTGTTTTTTAAAACCATTTTTGAAAATAAAGAGATTAAAGTTATTTTTAAATTAGAGCTATTTTTATTTAAATAAAAAAACGTTTAAATTTTAGTTCACAGGAATAATTATAAAATATTTTGAAATTTGAAATGCATTTTAAAGTTTTTTTTAAATTTTTGAATTACGACATTTTTTATTCAAAATGTGAAAATGTAAAAATTCTATTTTTGAAAATCATCTTTGAAAAAAAAGAGATTAAAGTTATTTTTTAAATTAGAGCTATTTTTATTTAAATAAAAAAACGTTTAAATTTTGGTTCATAGGAATAATTATAAAATATTTCAAATTTCAAATGAATTTTAATTTTTTATTTAAAATGTGAAAATGTAAAAATTAGGTTTTTAAAAATCATCTTTGGAAAAAAAGAGATTAAAGTTATTTTTTTAAATTAGAGCTATTTTTATTGAAATAAAAAAACGTTTAAATCTTAGTTTATAGGAATAATTATAAAATTTCTAAATTTGAAATGCATTTTGAAGTTTTTTTAAATTATTTTTGGAATTACGTAATTTTTTATTTAAAATGTGAAAATGTAAATATTTTGTTTTTAAAATCATCTTTTAAAAAAAAGAGATTAAAGTTATTTTTTAAATTAGTGCTATTTTTATTTAAATAAAGAAACATTTAAATTTTAGTTTATAGGAATAATTATAAAATATTTCTAAATTTGAAATGCATTTTGAAGTTTTTTTAAATTATTTTTGGAATTACGTAATTTTTTATTTAAAGCCTGAAAATGTATATATTTTGTTTTTTGAAATCATTAAAAAAAAAAAAGAGATTAAAGATATTTTTTTAATTAGTGTTATTTATATGTAAATAAAAAAACTTTTAAATTTTATTTTTAAAAATGATCTAAAAAAAAAAAGAAAATAAGAGTTTAAGTTAGTGAAGTTTTTATTTAAATGTCAAAAAGTATATAATTTGTTTTTTAAAATAATCTATTAAAAAATTTTATAACTGAAGTTTACAAATTACTGAAGTTTTGAATTTAATATAACGTTTAAATTTTGTTTTTAGAAATCATGTATCAAGAACAAGAAAATAAGAATTTTGTTAAAATAAGAAAATCATGTATTAAAAACAAGAAAACAAGAATAAGAAAAAGAGAGATTAAAGTAGGTTTTATGTTATTTTTGAAATTGGTGCTATTTTTATTTAAATAAAAAAACGTTTAAATTTTAGTCTTCAAAACCATCTTTTAAAAAATCATCTTTTATGTGGAATATTATAGATTATATAGTTGGTTAAGAGTTGTTTCATAATTTAGGTAGAGTAAGTAGGCTGTATAAAACACACATGGGCATTATCCCTAAAAAGTATACAATTTGTTTTTTAAAATAATCTATTAAAAAATTTTATAACTGAAGTTTACAAATTACTGAAGTTTTGAATTTAATATAACGTTTAAATTTTGTTTTTAGAAATCATGTATCAAGAACAAGAAAATAAGAATTTTGTTAAAATAAGAAAATCATGTATTAAAAACAAGAAAACAAGAATAAGAAAAAGAGAGATTAAAGTAGGTTTTATGTTATTTTTGAAATTGGTGCTATTTTTATTTAAATAAAAAAATGTTTAAATTTTAGTCTTCAAAACCATCTTTTAAAAAATCATCTTTTATGTGGAATATTATAGATTATATTGTTGGTTAAGAGTTGTTTCATAATTTAGGTAGAGTAAGTAGGCTATATAAAACACACATGGGCATTATCCCTAAAACACCACACCACATGGGCAAAGACCCCGACACTAGAGTGGTTAGATGCATAAGCGTATGGCTAATTGGATCTTCTAAATGCACCAGTGCATCGAAAACACATATGTAATTTATGATTGTCCAAAGGTCTCCTCTCTCCCCAAGCATGGGAACCAAGTGATGATCTATAGGAATGGCCACTAGTTGAGGTGGATTGCCTAACCAAAATAGATAATATTGAAAAAGCCTAATTATTTTCTCAAAGCTAGGTCTGTAGTGTCAACCCGCTCTCTTTTTTAATGTGTAGTCCGAGAAATACTAGATGCGCCTTGCTTGTGTATCGTTCAAAGTAATGTATTAGGTATCCTTCTATCTCCTCCATATCTATTGCAAACCTAAGGCAGTAAAGCATTCAAAGAAGGTCTTATTAACGAAACCTCTCCACTATCTGTCCTTAGTATAGGGGCCATAAGTGGACAATGTGGTCCTTACACCACATGTGGAAAAGTTTCATATTGGATAAAAAGTAAAAAAAGGGAAACATGTAAGGAAAAAATATTTGAGACATCTAAGTTTAAAAATGCAACAACTAGAGTTTGAAAAAATTTTAATTAAAATTAAGAATTTTTAATAATATTGAGTTGATAAACATAATATTGAGCCACACATTTGGCCCATCTACCGGTAGGTGCATAGGATGATCCCAATGACATCCTACCTCATGAAGGAGTACGTACAAATAAAATAGTTTTCATTACGTAAATAGATTATAAGTCATATTGAATATAATATTATTTTCATTACCCAAATAGAATATTAATTTCCATGTGTTTTTTTGGTGCATGCGCTAGCTAGCGCACAGGTTCTGGCACCACTATTCGTATGCAGATAGAGATTTTGAGAGCTGAGATGAGGGCACTGCAGGATGCTAGGGCACCCCCTCACTTGGTTGCGAGTCTAGATTCAGTTATTGAGGCTCTGGGTCGATTGGACACAGTTGAGGACGTTGTGGATAGCTTTCAAGCACAGGCTGAGGCAGAGATCACTGGTGGAGAGCCATTCGACAGTTGTTTGAGCGTGAGTCACATCACAGGCAAGCCTTAGAGGATATGTTTTGGGATGGTCATACTGAGGCGATGCGACCACGATCAGGGCTCCCCTTCCATATTTTACGTTGTAGGCACCCCATCATAGCAGCACACATTTATCCGAGATATCTCGCTGCGAATGGTGGTCGGTTGCCTCACAACCGTCAGATAGCCAGGTCATTAGCCAGGTAGTTTTTTGGTTAATTCTCACCATGTACGCGACATGTTTGCATTGCAGGCACATCTATTGCATCAGCAGATGGAGTCTCATGTACGACTGTTGCAGTCAGATTTGGAGGAGTAGAGGATTCGGACACGCATAGCATACCATCGTGCAGAGCACTATATTTTGCAGTTGAGGCATATTAGTCGTGATCCATCTCGCCATAGGATCGACCCCAGTGTGGCCCTATACCCCGCTCCTCCTGTAGATGTGCCGACTAGGACACCCATAGACACAGCAGTCATAGCCAGGCTTCCTACTGCCACTTGCGTCCTTTGCCACGAGGAGTTTGACATCGTAGGGTGGTTTGGACTAGGATGCGGCCACATCGCACATCTCCATTGCATGACCCGCCACATGGTGGCACGATCAGTGTGCCCTGTATGCTTTGCTGACATCGATGTGGCCACATACAGAGGACTAGGCATGGATGATCTATATCCTGGTCATCGTGAGGCCATTGATCCATTCGCCCATGTAGTCTTGATAGAGCACTACAGGGAGGAGGCATAGAGAGCGTTGCTGATGCACGAGGGTGCTGATACATCGGTGGTTGCAGCGTGCGTTCCACGATGCTTTTCATATGGTGATTTCATGCCAGGTGACGAGGCATGAGCAGAGGAGGCACGCCGTATTGAGCAAGAGGCAGAGCTGCAAACATCATTGCAGCAGTGGGTGGAGCAGTAGCTTGGGCAGGGCCGAGACCAGTGTCTTCTACATGTAGAGATGATTACTGGCGCTGGATTTGAGGCACGAGTATTCGCAGATGCACGGCTATGGGAGCTGAGATGCGCATTCATAGAGGAGGTGAGCGAGCATGCCCTCCTCTTCATCAAGATGAGGTTGGCCCATCTCATGCAGGTGATGAGGCTGGCCCATCTGATCCGGCTTTGCCTGAGGGCGCACAGCGGATGGTTGGGCAGCGGGTCATACAGGAGCCACATCAGCGTTCCACTAGAGGATCATATGTGGAGTTATCAGAATCTGATTCAGGATGATTGTTTAGGCTTCACACATTTCTTGTTTAGGGATGCACTTCTGCACGATGATGATGATGATGTACAGATTCATTTTGGTACTTTCATGATATTGTTCTTACTTTTATGATGTATGAGCATTTTCGTACTTTCATGATGTTCTTCACACTTTGTTTATCTCAGTTTATAGTTTGTTCAAATCTAACATAAACATTTAAAATTAGGAGTATGATTTTGAATTTTGAATATCTCAATTCACACATCTAATATATAAGGTATTTAAAAAAGAATGCCATGTGAAGTAATTGTAAACATTAAGCATTGAAAAAGTGTTCAAGTTCCAACTTTATCATTTTGAATATCATATTGAATTTTGTATAAATCAATGCTTGCAATTATTACACTAAACGTAAGAGCCGTGGGAAGTTTCATCCCCATGTGCGTATTTAAAATTAAGAGTATGATTTTGAATTTCAAATATCTCAATTCACACATCTAATACATAATGTATTTTAAAAATAATGCCGTGTGTCATAATTGTAAATATTAAGCATTGAAAAGGTGCTTGCAAAAATGTATGCATTATACCTTCCATGTGGCACAAACCAAATTAGTTGGAGACCAAATCTTGCGTGGATGTACGTCTAGGGTAGCCTAAGAGCCATGTGAAGTTTCATCCCCAATAGGGTTTAGGATTTAGGGTTCAGGGTTTAGGGTTTAGGGTTTAGTCGTGCTAGTAGGGATTGTAAAAATGTATGCATTATACCTTCCACATGGTGCATACCAAATCAGTTGGAGACCAAATCTTGCGTGGATGTACGTCTAGGGTAGCCTAAGAGCTGTGTGAAGTTTCATCCCCAATAGGGTTTAGGATTTAGGGTTCAGGGTTTAGGGTTTAGTCATGCTAGTAGGGATTGTAAAAATGTACACATTATACCTTTCACGTGGCGCAAACTAAATCAGTTGGAGACCAAATCTTGTGTGGATGTACGTCTAGGGTAGCCTAAGAGCCATGTGAAGTTTCATCCCCAACAGGGTTTAGGATTTAGGGTTCAGGGTTTAGGGTTTAGGGTTTAGTCGTGCTAGTAGGGATTGTAAAAATATACGCATTATACCTTCCACGTGGTGCAAACCAAATCAGTTGGAGACCAAATCTTGCGTGGATGTACATCTAGGGTAGCCTAAGAGCTGTGTGAAGTTTCATCCCCAATAGGGTTTAGGATTTAGGGTTCAGGGTTTAGGGTTTAGGGTTTAGTCGTGCTAGTAGGGATTGTAAAAATGTACGCATTATACCTTCTACGTGGCGCAAACCAAATCAGTTGGAGACCAAATCTTGCGTGGATGTACGTCTAGGGTAGCCTAAGAGCCATGTGAAGTTTCATCCCCAACAGGGTTTAGGATTTAGGGTTCAGGGTTTAGGGTTTAGGGTTTAGTCATGCTAGTAGGGATTGTAAAAATGTACGCATTATACCTTCTATGTGGCGCAAACCAAATCAGTTGGAGACCAAATCTTGCATGGATGTACGTCTAGGATAGCCTAAGATCCGTGTGAAGTTTCATCCCCAATAGGGTTTAGGATTTAGGGTTCAGGGTTTAGGGTTTAGGGTTTAGTCGTGCTAGTAGGGATTGTAAAAATGTATGCATTATACCTTCTACGTGGCATAAACCAAATCAGTTGGAGACCAAATCTTGCATGGATATACATCTAGGGTAGCCCAAGAGCTGTGTGAAGTTTCATCCCCAACAGGGTTTAGGATTTAGGGTTCATAGTTTAGGGTTTAGGGTTTCATCGTGCTAGTAGGGATTGTAAAAATGTACGCATTATACCTTCTACGTGGTGCAAACCAAATCAGTTGGAGACTAAATCTTGCGTGGATGTACGTCTAGGGTAGCCTAAGAGCCGTGTGAAGTTTTATCCCCAACAGGGTTTAGGATTTAGGGTTCAGGATTTAGTCATGCTAGTAGGGATTGTAAAAATGTACGCATTATACCTTCCACGTGGCGCATACCAAATCAGTTGGAGACCAAATCTTGCGTGGATGTACATCTAGGGTAGCCTAAGAGCCGTGTGAAGTTTCATCTCCAACAAATAAGTCCACGTGCATATTTCATTAGTACGTGCACCATTTTTCATACGTAGTCATGCTAGTAGGGATTGTAAAAATGTACGCATTTGTCCTTCCACGTGGCACATACCAAATCAGTTGGGAACCAAATCTTGCGTGGATGTATGTCTACAGTAGCCTAAGAGCTGTGCAAAGTTTAATCTCCAACAGATAAGTCCACATGCATCTTTCGTTAGTACGTGCACCATTTTTCACACGTAGTCGTGCTAGTAGGGATTGTAAAAATGTACGCATTATACCTTCCACGTGGTGCATACCAAATCAGTTGGAGACCAAATCTTGCGTGGATGTATGTCTAGGGTGGCCTAAGAGTCGTGCAAAGTTTCATTCCCAATAGATAAGTCCACGTGCGTATTTCATCAGTACATGCGCCATAGCTTTGCCGCAGTCGTGCTAGTAGGGATTGTAAAAATGTACGCATTGTACCTTCCACGTGGCGCATACCAAATTAGTTCAGACCAAACCTCGCGTGGATGTATGTCTAGGGTGGCCTAAGAGTCGTGCGAAGTTTCATCCCCAACAAGTAAGTCCACACGCATATTTCGTTAGTATGTGCGCGAATTTTCTTAGTCACATTTTTAAAATGTCCTAAAGCACAAAACAAATTTAATTTTTTGTTTTACAAACACAACAAATCCCATTGAGAAGACATAGGACATCATGTATAAAATAGAATCTAATACAATGATGTGTATGAACATGTATACAGCCATCATAGTGAAATACAAAATATGAGTCCATGAAAATTACAATGGTACAGTCACACAGTGAGCCTATACATATCGAATACAAAAAAGTGTAATCAACTAGTGATATCCAATAAAAATCAATCTAATCAACTGATGATCCCAAAAAATATGATATGTAATGTGCTACTTCTCAGGATCAGCTCTCATGCCAATAGTTGCAAGTATGCTCTCGTGATCCGCCACTGCAAGGCGCCATCGTGGAGTGGACGTCGCCTTGCAAGTGTGAACACGACTCAAAGTAATCTTGATCCCAACAACAAGATGAGAATACATCTATGCCTCCTGATCCGCCATGTACTCTTGGAACTCAATATAGCGACCACGCCTCTGTATCTGCTGAAAATAGTGGCCACCTACGATCATGCTATGAGCATTGAAGTGCATCCCATGCCCATCCACTGTATCCTCATTCAGCACACTCTTCAGCATAGAGCATTGCAACAAGTGATAATCCACATCCTCCTCATTGCCCTCCGAAGCAATAACCACGAAGATATCACCAATACGCAAAATTTTTGTAAGCTGGTCATAATCTCTAGAGGAACTGAATCCCGCATCCTGATCATCATGTACCTCCTCCCAAGGCTGGAAGGGAGAAAGCACTCACCGTACCCATGGATCGGCCCATGGTATCATGGAGCACCCTCCCCAATCATCATCAATGCATGCAGAGCAAAAACATGCAAACCGTCGAGAAAAGATCGCGGGGTGAGACTCACCTACGCTCCTGATGGAATGGAAATCAAGAGTGCTAGGCACAGAATGACAATCAAAAGGCCTAGACCGATCAAGACCCGATCAAGACTCCCAATGTCCACGCACCAAAAATACCGACTCACCAACCTATCATCACGCGACTGAAATGAGGAGATAGCACTAGTGGATAAGTGCTGGCTGCACCACTGCACCACATCATGTGCATCCTTGAAGCGATCGGCACTGTGACGCAACTGGTATCGACGCAAAGCATGCTTCACGCAAGCACCTGCACCATCATGCTCTCCCTTACCGTGCCCTATCTTGAAGTAGCTCCATGTGATCGGAATGCCTGTCTCACGGTGCCATCTGCAGAACCAATAAAACTGTCTAGCGGATTTGAATTGACCACCGCAGCCATCTGACCAGATCCAGCACCGCTGCCATGTGACACCATGATCCCTCAAGAAACTATCATGCAAAGTGAAGCAATGCTGCACAAAATGGGCATCATGCAATCGATCATCACTAATGTAGAAGTGATACTCTCGCACAATGACGCATGAGTCCATGGTGTTATCAATGCCATCCACATGAGCCTGTGCATGACGATAGCTAATGTGCACAAATATAGCAACCTGCAATATGGCATTGAAAAAAAATATGACTATTGAAATAATTCAATATAATGAGGTGGGGAAAAAATCAATACTCAATCACACGTCACCTGTTTGGAGAAATAATACTCCGATTGGATCTCATGCTGTGGTGCAAAGGTGTAATTCTCCGCAAAGTCCACCACTGAGACAACCACCCTGTAGGAAATGTCCTCAAACATGCACGGAACTGACGATCCTCCCATTTCACAGTGTGCGAGTGGCGTATGTAGCGGTACAGCTTCCCTCAAAAATTGTCAATGAATACAACACGTGGTGTCTCCTTCCCCACAAGCTGCAACCTCCTCGACTGTGCACCACCATCTAATGTCAAGGTACAGTACTCATACTGCTGCCAACGAACCATCTGCACATCACAAGTATCTAGTGCAACTCGTGGCACTCTAGCAAAGTCACCACACAAAGTACACGTGCCTTCTACACAATTAAGGGAGTGGAATAAAGCATCACCATCTCATGTACACAATATGGAATGAATGAAGTCGCGAGGGCTAGTAGGAACCACTCCCCTATGACCATCAAGGGAACGGAATACGTCATACATCAATCCAAAATCCACATGGTAGCGACAACAGCATGTGTCACACTCCTGAGAGCATCGCACAAACCATGGCTTGCATCGCTCAAATGACCTCTGCCCAATCTTGAACTCCGGGTGCGCCTCTACAAACTAAGTGTACAACTCAGTCTGGGTACACTCCAAAAAACATGCACCATGCTCAATGTACACACCGCGTGACACCCTCTTTCGCAATGCCTTCTTGAACACCGGGGATGCTCTGCAATGCTCCTCCCAAAACTATTGTATGAAGGACCTAGTGGAATCATCCAACAATTGATTGCTGCGAGGTGCACGACCACTCGAAGCCCAAAGAGCATCAGTCTCACTATCCTCTAGAATCTGCCTCCTAATGATGCCTGCTCGCAATGTGCACGGTGCAATCTAAAGAAGACGTGAAGCGGTATGCACATGGCCTATCAAGAATTACTAGATTTATTTTTAATATTCTTTGTTGATCCTCTAAGGAGTAAAAGTAAAAATTAAACTTCAATCTTCCTAAATCTAACCGTTGGATTTGGGATTTGATGATTCAACCACACACCCTTATGTGCCTACTAACCTTCCACCGAATTGGATTTGCTTAATTATTCAAAATACTAAAAAAATGTGGTGTGCTACTAAAATGCATGTATTTTATGACTTTATTTATTATAAATAATTATTTATAATTAGATAAGTCATTCAAAAAATAACCAATAAATCAAGTTAAGCTCTACATAATGCAAAGAGACCACTTACAAAGTTTCAATAACATTTAATCTAAAATGAGTGAGAAATTTAGAATTTAATATGACACTCTCTGTTTGTGACAAACGTGTGACCACCCTAGAACCATGCCGTGTGACACAAAGAAATTTTTTGTGTGTGGATCGAATTTTCGATCAGACTATATGATTGTGTGCACAATAGCAAGTGTGATGTTGTGTCAGAAGACTTCAAAGACTAGATCCACAGGGAAGTAGGTGAGATTTGCATTTTTGTGTGCTAAAAAGCTTATTTTTCCACCTCCTAAGGATTGGGGAGTGAACAAAAAGTGGACACCCTTAGCTTGCTACTTCCCAACCACAACAAACACAAGCAAATTTTGGAGTGTCCTTAATACTTTCCTCATATTTTGCTTGCAATGACAAATGTTTCCTCTTTCTCTTTCTGATGCGTGGTTTCGATTGTGGAAATTGTGGCCACAAACTTTGATGTTTTGCTGCTTGCGTTGTTGTAATATGAGCTATAAAGTTGTTTGGAGGAGGAGCTTGATTGACATAGAATGTTGTTCTTCTCATTTTGTATATTTTGTTTATTGTGCTTTGCATAGTGTACTTCCTCTCAAGTTCAAGTGATTGATGTATTGTAGCAATGTCTTTTGTTGAGAAGTCAAAATGTTTTATTACAAGTTCATTTAGCAAGGTCAAATCTTTTTTGGTCCACTTGCAATAAATGCGATCTGACATCACTTCAACCAAAGGACAAATCAACCAAGTTTGAGCGGACTCATCTACTAATAGAGAGTGTCTTCTTGCTTGTCAAGGCCCTCTTTGTTATTTTTGAGCCATTGAAGTGCATCAAATTGAAAGAATGTCCAAATAAGTTATGGAAACGTTGCAAAACGTCAACAATAATTGTGTATGACGACGAAGATTTAGTGAGAATTCTTTGCATTTTATTAATATCAAAAGTACAATTGATTGATTTTAGAGTCAACATTCGCCATGGATTGTTGCCTATAAATGTAGTGGCCATAATGTTATTGAAAATAGTATTCAACAATTGTTGATATGTAAAAGAAGGGAAGAAATGCAATAGGCACAAAAAAAAATCTTCATTTGAAGGGAATTATTGCAAGAAGGCAACATCAACATTGAAGGTTTTTGATTGAAGTGCTTTATTTAACTCCATTGTTTCAAAGTTGACCCACCTACAATCCCAAGCTAGAAGATGTTGGAATAGAAATAGCGTTTATTTTTTGAAACTATTCCATCACAACATTGAAATGACAATTCGTTGATCTAAAAATATCACAATCACAAATTCTTTCAAAGGCAATAATGAAGCAAGAGTCTTTTGGAAGCTATTTCATTGTTACAATGAAATGAAAGTACATGGATAATGAAAGCAATAATCACAAATTGTTTTGGAAGGCTATAACAAATCTAGAGCTATTGATAGTGAAACTTCTGCTTGGTTTTGTTGTTTTGAGCTTGCCATGTGCTAGCATAATATCCGCCTCGTGGAAGTTAAGAAAAGGAACATTTAATTGCAGCATAGTGTCAATGTATGGACCCCTGAGCTGAAATGGAATCCTCTCCCCATCACGCTCATGCATGAATTTTGACATGTGTATAATGCATTAGTCAAAAATAAGAAAATGTTCATGTCCCACCAGACAAATATTGTTTGAACCTTAAGAAACTTTGTTTATATATAGGCCTTGTGACTATTTGGACATTTAACTATATGGTTTAAGCATACCGATCCATAATCTTTTGGCACTTATCCATCAATCCATCATCAAAAATTAAAAATTTGCATGTATGATCCTTATGAGAATTTTGTGAATATATGGATATTACTCAATAAATGGTCTATGCAAAGGTTTGTGATGACCATCAGACACATATACCTATGGCATAAGCATCTTGCTCCCATGCCAAGCTTGCACAATCTTCAAGTATGCCCATAATTATATAAAACTAATAAGTTTATGTTTGAGAAATAATATGAGAATTTATAAGATTTATTAGCTTAAAATGTGTTCCTTGCAAATCTCTAGACCACCATTCAAGAGATGGATAGAACATGAAAGGTCCTCTTAGACCATGCTAAACACTAAATGAAATTATTTTTGAAGATCAATCAATGCTACATGTGAAGCCACTTGGTTCAAAAAAACTAAATGAAATTATTTATTCTAACAGCATGGGTAGAATTCAATTAGCAAAGAATCTATTAGTTCCTCTGAAAATAAAGCACATTACAATGAAGGAATTGACCTTGTTCCTTATTCAACACAAAAGCAAGCATACCTTCACATAGCTGCTTTCCCTTGACAAGTTCTCATACTTTTGAGAATATGCTAGCTACAACATAAGGGAGGAAATGATGGTTATGTTGTTTTTTATGTATAAACATCTATTGTGCAAAGTCACTTTGCTCATGCACATACTCTAATTTCTTAGACTTACAATATGCTAGCTACAATGTAAGGGGAAAAAGGATGGAGTTAAGTTGTAGTTTATGTATAAACATCTGTTGTGCAATGTCACTTTGCTCATGCACATACTCTAATTTCTTAGATTATCAACTTAGTTTCATAAATTAACTTTTTAATCTTACAAAAATTCAAAAATATGTTTGTGTATCACCCTCTACTTATCTAGTGCAATTTAACAGGGTGTATTGAGAATGGTATAAATTGCACCATATACTAAGGTCTATAGAGAACCCTAAATGGGGACATGGGGAAACCCTAACCCTAACCACAATGCTATGCCTAAGGGGTGTGTTTTGTATATTCTCCTTTCTCTTATTCTTTTTTTTCCTTTGATGTGATCTAAAATCCAAGATTACTTTCTTGAAATCCATGTAGCAGTGTATCACATCCACAATGAAAGTGCAATGTCACCATTTCCATCTACAATGATGTCCCATCATCGACAATGGAACAGTATATCATCATCTAGTAGAGACCTACTAGCATCATAGACCTATGATCAAGAGAAGCATATATGATGGCTACATTAGTGGTGAGGGCGGGGGTGGGGATGTTTTTAAAGTTTCCAATTGCTCCTTAATCATTTTCTCTAACTTAGAGAGCTTGTCTATTTTCTTCTGGCCTTTTGATTTTTCTTTGTTCTTGCTCTGTCTTTTCTTTTTCTTTGAGATCTTTTCCTCTTCACTCTCGTCATCTGATGTGTCATCTTCTATAGCATCACTTTCCTCGTCTTTTGCATCAGTATCTGTTTTTGTTTCAGAATCCGTGTCAGAGTCAGAATGCCTTTTCTTTTGTTTTTTTAACCTTGACTTTGAGCCAAGTATTTGTTCTGCTCTTTGTGTAGCATCAACAATGTTGTTAAAATCATTTACTCCTCCAAGCTGATCTCTGCCAGCTACTGCTGTCCATAATTCTTCCCTTACAGAAATAATCTCCCAACTGCTCATTAGTGGGTTGTTGATTGTTTGTCTCCTATTTAGATTTCTGAATATTTGTGCATAGTCCTCAACTAACATATGTTTTTGCTTCATATTTTGAAGCTTCTTGAGTATGTCTTCTGGGGTTTTTTCTTTACGAAAACGGCTTTAAAATGCAGTTTTCAATTTATCATAAGATGCAAAATGAGCTACACCATATTGCATAAGCCAAATCATTGCCTTACCAATTAAAATTTGTTGCAAACTACTCTTTTTTGGTGAGGTCCGAGAGTTGTCCGAATTCGCTTGCAGCCATCTTGTTTCAAATTGCCTGACATGACTGTCTGGATCTTGTCCTTTCCTGCCGATGAATTTAGAAGACTTCACCAAAGGATTTTGCATTCTCGGCTGTTGTTGTATTCTTTGAGGTGGAGCTTGTTGTCTCCTTTTTGGAGGTGGAGGATCGAGGTAGTGGATTGAAGTCAAGTTTTCTTTGAGCTTGTACAAATAAGTGTGTTGTGAAATTTGTCGCAATACTCCTCTTGACTAATTCTTTAGTAGGGGCTTGCACCATCAATTGGGTAAGTTTGATTTGTACTTCACTTATTTTCGTGCCATGCACAGAATTGTCAGAAGAACTTGTTCCACTCGGTGTGTAATCTGGATCATGGAAAATTCATCTTGATCATCCGTTTGTGTGATTGCTTCTAGTCTAGTATGGCTTCTTGTGAAATAGGCGTAGCCAATTCGGTGAGGTGACGTTTTCTTCTAAGAGTTATCTGCGACATGGACCAAGGTATTTGCCATGTTAGAGAAATAGAGCACTGTAGTTACTAGCTACTATTGAGTTGCCTCTAGTGCATTTTCATAAGGTATCTGCTTGCACTTTCTTGATCTTTTTGCCTTCAGTACTTGATTGTGCTTGTTGCACAATAGGACGTGTGTCCGCTTGTAATCCGATGATGACATACTGTCTTATCATATTGTTGGTCCACACTTGTATGGTTGGAAAGGAGTCGGAGTACAATTCGCTTCTTGCTAATTACTGACTCTGAGCCATAGCTTCATAGGGACCTCACTCACGTTGTAGTGTATTCACTTGTCTGGAGTGTTGTGGCAGCTATCCAGATGATTGTGATTAAAGGGAGTTGTTGACAAAAGTCTTGAAGGACTTTTGACAAGGGTTGGCTTCTAGTGATTTCTGAATGACCTCGCTCATTGAACGTGGTTAGTGTCATTTTTGCTTTGCGAGAAGTTGTCCTTGAAACAATGCATCATTAGGGATTTGATTTTCTTCGAAGTTATTGCATCTACTAGTTTATTTTTCCTATTCTTGTTGTAGATCTTACGGTTTTTGCCCTTTTGTGTAGAATTGCTATGTAGCAGCAATCGATAGTTAGAGTTTGAACACAGTAGAGGATCGCTAATGGTGTTAGTAGTGTCTCCAAAATACTAAAAAAACACCTACGCATATGATCGCCAATAGTGTTAGTGGTGTCTCCAAAATACTGAAAAACACCTACACATATCCACTCCTCTCAATGGAAATGTGAGGGTTGGTCTGACCAATGTCAGAAAGAGGAAAAGATACAAAACATACAAAGAACTGAGACAATTGCTTATAGAGTGAAAATGTTGCTAATAGTTTGTATTTCAGTAGATCATAACAACAACCCTAATACAAGAGATGAAGATAAAGGAAGATAAGCTTATAATATCATTTGATTTCAGTCAGGTAACAATAAAAAACAGACATAGTTCAAAACATGATGTGGTGGATAAGGCCACTACTACTGGTTGTTAGGGATAGTTATAACTATCCCTATAGTTACAAAATTATCCACTACTCACTAATGTAACTTTCATTTACCAGGGGTGTACTAACCCTCCTTGGATGAAGTCCACGTGGGTGGAGAGGTCACCCTCAATAGGAATCCATGGTAACTCTGCTATAACCCTGTGTACATTGTTAATGCCTTAATAGTGCAAAAATAATAAGGCTTGTGATCCATTGGATCATCCTAGTCCATGTAAAGGCGAGCATTAAGTGTCTTTTGTCAACCTATAGATCAAATTCCCATTTGATGGCACACATGAGGTGCCTAATCTTCACCCTTGAATCAAATTATCCATCAAAAGGCTAACATGGTCCCATTTAATGCACTGCCAACCACCACTTCATTTGGTGTGAGATCAAAGGTGGAGATCTTAATCAAACGGCTCATGAGCGATGCCACATCTCTGCATTTGGATCTCAAGTCCATCCAAGGGCACCTGCAAAACACCTTTTTCTCACCCTTGGATCACAATCCTCTATCTAATGGCTTACATTGCAAACCCTTTTCTAGCCATATGATGTAGAGTACATCCAAGGGCCACTTTGAGTATCTGCCATGCACATTAAACTCCAAGTCGCATGAGTGAATACTTGCAAAAAGGGCCTAATGCAAGAGGCCCTTTTTTAATTCCGAAATTATCCAAATGGTTGGAGCATTCTTCCACCACCTCCTTACCAAGGATATGCACAAAGCTAAATACATGAAAAAATAACAAATCTAGATACATGAAAAATACCAAAAAATAATAAGAGAAAAGGGTAGATAAAATGACCATGCACAAAAATAATAATGCGATCTCAAAAAATATGTCATTCAAAAAGAACAAAACCAAATCAAAATATAACGTTCTCAATTCATGAAGAATCTCTTCCTACAATTAGAGGTTGGTTATTTACCAGGCTCATTTACAAGATCCTCAAAAGTCTTTTGGAGACTAAATTTCTGTTTCTTTGAGCCAATTAGGGCTACCATGTACAATGTTGTCTAGCATGTCATCTTCCTCACAACTACAATAGTTGGGATATTCGAAACTAATAAAACAAGAATTGACTCCATGTAACTCATAAGACCAAAAAAATCAATGTGAATCATGGGACAAGCCATGCAATGTACCTTAAAGCAAAGGGGCAAGATCAAATTCCGATTGAATATGTAGGTGGAATTTGATCCTCACTCTTACTTGACCTAGACACTAGAACCAAGATAATACAGTACTAAAGTCAATACTAAAGTACTTGTAATAGAGAATAGATGTAATAGTACTACCTAGTACTAAATAACTAGAGACTCCACCTTGACTAGCATTGAGTACTATAGGAAATTTTTTACTGTTCATGGTGTATAACTATAAAAATTTATGCATCGATACGCTTACACCATACTTCTATGTGTCCAATTGTCATGAAACATTGCAAAGAAATTCAAAAGAGTAAGAATGCTCACGAAATTCATATGGAATGTACATTGCTTGTAGGGTGAAACCTATTTAAGTTTTGTATGGATCATACATTATTTATATACTAAATTATTTCTAGGAAAAGCGATCAAAATTGTTGCCTTTTGAGGTCTTTAGGCAAGCAAACACAATAGTTGAAAAAGGCATGGTGGTTGACTGATAAGCATGGTGTTTGCAAAGAAGCATAGTGATTGATCAGCAAGCATGGTGGTTATCAACACGCACGATGGTTGACCATTGACTAATGTAGTGGTTGAGAGTTAAATCAAACAACCTCATGAAGGGTTCACAATGGCTGTGTAGTGGTTCTATCATGGTCATCGAATGGTCGCATGGTGGTTCTTAATGGCTTATAGTGGTTAACCGTTGACCAAAATTATAGTGGTTAACAACATGGTGGTTCTTAATGGCTTATAGTGGTTAATTGTTGACCAAAATTTAAGATTTTTAAATAAAATTTATTAAAGTAATTCTATCAACTTAGGATTTTGATACAAAAATTACAAATTGGTTTTTAAATTTTGCAGTGTTTCAGCTAACTTACCATTGGATTTTGATACAAAAATTGCATTCTTTTGTTTTAATTTAGAGTCTCCTTTTTCTCGAGTTCAATTCCATTGCAAACGATTTGCCACAAGGTTTTCATTGGCATGCATAAGCATTAGGTGGAGCTGAATTATCTTGGCACTTGCAAATAGAATTTGGGACTTCTTCTCTTGTTTTCTTGTTTTATTAATGCTTGTACCAAGGGGATAACTATTTTCCAGTACTATTAGATTGCACTTGTTTAGCCAAGCATCGTGTTGTTGGCTCAAAGTATTTTATTGGTGCAAAATTCATTCACCAAAATTAAATTTGTGGGTAGTTTATACAGCAATGGCTCAAAATATACCTTATTTGGTGGAGGTTTCTCAAGATGACAAGCTAGATGTGGAACCTATTATTGTTAGGGAATTTGATAGTTAAAGGTTTGCTAGTTGACAAAGCTCATAGGGCATTGTAAACGGGGATAAACCTCATTTCGTAGATGCTTCTCCCTATACTCTAGCTATAGGTGGTATAAACAAGCTTAGTGGATGGACGACAAACAAGTTGAGTAGTGGATGGACGTACAACAATAGCAATGGCCTTGGATAGAGAAGATGGTATACATGTGATGCACAAGCTCTAGCCAAGGCTTCTTTGGTATCATTAGACTAAAAATGAGGCAAGGGTATCATTTCTCAAGGACTTAGGAGACTTAAGAATTTGAATATGCATGACGGGGAGATTATGTCAGATCCTATGACTAAGATCTAGGATCTTAGAAACAACTTTCCAATATTGACTATAGTATTTTAAAAGAGAAATTAGTCCGTGAGAGTGTTAATGTTGAATTGTGTGGATGCATGTTGCGGTTTCATCTATCATCCCTTGGCCTCTTCAAACATTTGGATGGTGGGGCAGTTTTTTCTAGATAATCAGTGAGTGGGATACTGAATCGAGTGTAATGAATGCAAAGTGTGTTAGGTAATGGAAATATTACCTGAGCAACGAAGAGAGAGATCCGATTGTGAAACAAATGTGAGAGACGTTGGCAGCAAGTTTTGTATTACAAGGCCAATTGGTTTTATACAATAGCACTTGGATGCACTCCAAGCACACTAGAATTCTCCCAACTTTACAAACGCTCACTACTTAGACTCGTAAACCTTTTATACATGGAGGGATTCTTCCATTCACTTGATACAGGAGGTGGGGGTACTACCCACCACCTTTATAACGATTTCACATGGAATGTCAAACTCTCATATTCGTCTATTACAATGATTGATTTAATTGTCAAACCATTTACATCGTGCTTGACAACCCATGATCAAGCACCCTATCCATTAACTTTCACCCCACATCATCATCCCTTGTCTTTACTACTTTTGGAATGGGGATCAAGGCAAATTGGTGGATTCATGGGGCTTGTTTCTTCTCCGACTCCTCTGGCCACTCTCTCCAAGATGTCATCGAGTGGAAGCATCATTTGGCCACTAGGTCCTTCATTGGGGTCTCCCTTCATCTTTCGATTGGAGTCCTAAGTTGTCGTTAGGATGGGGCTCTTGGATTTAAGCTTTAGTGTTAGTTGAATCATATATTTCTAATACTCACCCTAGGTTTTTTAAAAGCTAGATCCTTGTGGCTTTGACCTTCAGTATGTAAAAAAAAAGCTCCATTATTCTGCCTCACCATTGAGGAATCTATTAAGTCTTTACATTCACACAAGGGCTGGAAGATATTATCTAATTTGACACTAGAGAGTAACATCATCTTTGCATGCCTCTAGATTTCTAGGTTACTTGTCTGCATATGTTAACTTCAAAGTCACTGACCTTAGTGTTTCCTACTATTTTCTCTATTTTTCCTGAGTGTAGGTTCAGAGGGTGTTGGTCACCTACAGTCGTGTCGTTGCTCATTGTAGCATAGGTGTTCACAAGTGTAGCATAGGTCCTCGGGTCGTGTTTCAGTGAGAGGTGTAGGCTAAACAAGGGTAGAGAGTGCAAGGGTAAGGGCGTGCTAGAACACGATAGTGTAAGAGAGCATGGACGCAATGGAGATCAATCGCATGAACACAATAGTGAGCTTGAACATTGAACCCCAAAGAGTGGGAGCTTCATTCCATTGAGAGATATTTATACATGTTGGTCTCAGTCCGTAGGTACCTCCGTGGTGGGACCTCTTTTGTAGGAGACCTTTTGGACAAGAGTCCCTCCACTTTTGGGGGGGACCTTTTGGGTCTTTACATAAAGTGGGGGGACTTTTTGGGTCCCTACACAAAGTGGGCGTACCTTTTGGGTCTCTACACAAAGTGGGGGGACCTTCAAAAGTGTAGGCTTTTAGTCTTTCTCTCTCTAGATTTAGTATTTCTCTCTCTAGATCCTGATTTTGCAAGTATGATTGGATCTTTCTCGAGAGGATTTTGGCCATCCTCATCCTTTAAGATTTATCAGACCATCTTTCAGGCTCAAGATATTACAAGCAGAGCTTTGCCGCCGCTACTCTACACACAATGCTCTCATACTTGTTGTTCTCAACTGCACTTCAGACCCTTGTTGCCACAGGGTTAACAACTCCCTTGGACCGACTTGATTACCTATCCTCAGGTTATGGTTGGGTCTGCAGTTGCCTTTACCTAACGAGTATGGTAAAGATGGCGACGGTGATAGATGGAGTGAGCTTCTTGTCGATCTTTTCCTTGTAATCCACAAATACCGCAGATTGCTTGCTCAGTTTTTAAGAAGCCAGTGTCAACCATTTCTTCAAACAAACACACATAATCCCCTTGAAGAGATATGGCCCTTTGGAAGAGGTGACTTGTTGTTTGAGCATCTATCTGTTGATTTGGATTGAGGCTGAGGTTGGGGAAATGGACGTCAATGGTGAGGGACACCTTTAGGATGACTGTTAATGCTTCACTGTATCTTGTACTTTCCTTGAGTGCTTTGTCATTAACTGCTTTGCATAATTGATGCATGTCTGTCTAAGGCTCTGATGAATGTTTCTTGGCTTGTCCATTTGATTTTAGAGTTTCTATTGATTAACGGCCAATTGCGAGGAGCATCTGCATTATATGGATCATGATGATTGGCATCCCACCGGTAGCGACAGGGCACCGCATCAAATGTGGGATGCATGCGAAAGGAAGATGGAGCCTACATGTATTCAAGAGGTACTTTTCATTGAGCAGCTTTGGTCTATGCCAAGCAGGATGTGGCTTCAATTTCATGCTGATGTTTTGAGTGATTTGTGCTTGGCGGTACTCATTGAAATTCCGGAGAGGTCCCATCCTCCTCTTGACTGCATATTTGGGTATTTCCTCCAAAAAGCACCAATGGGATTACTAGGCATGGAAATCCTATATGTATCTTGTTGCAACTCCCCGATTATCCAATTCTTGAAGCTCATTGATGGAATCATTAATGGTCTTTTCCATTGAAAACTCAAGGGAGATTGGAGGAACATGTGGTCTTGGGGGATAGGAAGAGGTTATAGGGGAAAAGCTTGAGATCGAAGCAAGTAGTGAATTCGAGATGTTAGACGTAGGGATGTTGGTGGAAAGTGGAGGGAGAGCAAGACGAATTGATTTAGCAACTTGATAATCTTCAAGGGATGGGTTGTCAAGTGTTGGCAAAAAGTTAGGTGTAACTGGATGATAGGAGTTAGATTCTTGGATTAGGCGATAGTGTTGAGAGGCATGGGCAAAGAGGCATGGCAAGGAATATGGATTAGCATGGATTTCTAGAAAGGTATGGAGGATAGTACTAGAGTTAGGTAGGGATGTGAGTAGATCAGAATAGAGAGTGCTAAGATAGGGGATATTAGATTGAAGGTAGATCACGTATTCCTCTGGCAGATCTTAGTAGGCATTGATAGCTTTAATTTTGGATTCTTCTGGGAGTTGTATCCCATGGAAGTTGCTAGTGATTGTTGTAGTAAAGGTAGGAGTCTGGCTACTACCTAAAGAGGGGGGCTTCCCATCAAAAGTTCATATAGTAGTATTGCATCACCCTTTAACCATATGAGATTTGCATGCATTGAGAGACAGAACACATTCCTCTTGTCTTCATCCATGTGCTGGCATAGATCTCAGAGAGTCTTTGTGCTTACTGTTTTGGTCCAATCAAGACCAGATACTATGTAACATTTTGATTTACAAGTGTTTCCAGAGTATGCATATTCTTCCTTCAAGGTGATCCTCGTACTGAAGGACTGCAACAAGCTCTTGGTATAATGTAGTGATGCCTTGTAGCAAAAGATCTTGTGCTGACCCCTTCGCATCATCATTGGCTTGACCTAGTAATTGAATTTTCAACTTGGAAATTATTGCTTTTTGATTTTGCCACTCCATGCACTTATCTTTATACTTACCCAATGTGGAGCTGTATGCAAGCTTTAGACTATTGAATTGTTGAGCTGCTTTTGGATGCCATGGAAATTGATCATTAAGCATGCAGAGTTGGAGTATCTCTTGTTCTTGAGCATCCAGTTCTGCTTTGGTATGCACAAGTATCTCTCTTGATGCCATGCATTCCTTCTCTGGTGCTTGAAGTTGACGTTCACCCTCTTTGACGCTGTTTTGCAACTCATTATTTGTGTCTAATGTGGGATGGAGTTGATCCTCTTTTAGTAATCTTTCATTTAATTGCATCATTTCCTTCTTGATATCATCACAAGTGGCTTGCATATGGGAGAGGGATAACTCGACCTTTTCCTTTTGGTTCAAGGCATCAGATAGCTATAGTTGTTTATCTTGGAGAGAAACTGTGGCTTGTAGTGGATCCTTTCTACTTTTTGCTAGAGCATTTTGTGTAAGGAGCTATTGCTGCATTTGTTCTGCCATCCTTTTCTTGAGGTTCATAATTTCAGTCTTGGCACTTTGCAACTTGGATTTGAGTGATGGGAGCATCTGTCTTTCCATTTCTCTTTCCGGCTCATCTGATGCCATGGTAGCAAATAATTGAGACCATTGATGTAACTATTGGCTGTGATGTTGTATGATCTGCAATGTGCTATGGCCTTGCTTGTATTGGACATACAGTTGACTCCCATGTGCCCATGTGGAATTTTGATCTATTTCTTAGAAGCAGTTTGTTGTATGGTGCCACTAGAGACATTTGGGGGTTGTGACTCTAGAGTCGTGGAGTCGTCAACATTGGTGACTTGTGATTCCTAGAGAGGTATGCTATTTGGCTCTCTTGCAAAGTCATTATGTGGAATGGTATCCTCTTGGATTTCCACGCTTGAGTCTTATTGCGGGAGCAAAACTGAATTGAGTTGCAGTATTCTTTGGCAGAGTTCCACATTGTCATTCTCTGGAGTCTGTTCAGATTGAACATTGCCCTTCCATACTATCCACATTGAGAGTAGGTGGAGGGTCTAATTCCCATTTTGGCGACAATATCAATGTTTCAAAGTCCTCTATATCTTGTGTTGAGAGGGGTGTAGTGTCATCCTCTTGCTCTATTGCAAACCCAATTATTATGGCCAATAGATGGGCAATGTAGCTTTTTCCATTATGGGTAGTGGATACATAATTAGTTAGCAAAGCAAGGATATGTGTTGAGCCCAATCTTGTAGTTTTTCTCTACCAAGGAGTGTAAGAGTTTTTACTGACATATAGTTTTTTCTCTCTCTTGAATGATTGAAAATGTCAGCCGAATGCTTAGCTGCCTCTTTGCATATGGGGTCCAGAATCATATCATGGCGTATTCCCCCACTTTGTGACTTTGTGTTAGGTGGGAATGAATCCTGAATTTTAGAGAATCTTGCATCCAAATGTTTCTTTGGATATTCTTCTTGTGCATCTAGAAATGAGAAAGCGTCCTGCATAGTAGATCTACTGAGGTAGATCTGTAAGGTCTTTTCTTTATATGTTACTGTTCCATACTTATATTTCTCCAACTCTCTACTTTTATATGATGTTATGAATTGACAAATGTATTTTATCATAGCAGGTGTTGGTTGTTGAGAGTTCACGCTCAACATCATGTGATCATGTGTGCATAGCACCATCACGTGATCATGTGTGCATAGCACTAACCTTATAGAGTCCTATAAAGGAAAGGGTTAGATCCCCTAACCCTAACCCTAAATGGGTTTGTATATATTCTATTTTTTCAACTAAATCTAGTGTACCGTTAGTCATTTGTGGTGTGCTCTCTAGCTATGCCCTCTCTCCTTATCTCCACTCTTCTCCTCTCCCCTCTTCATATTTTGTCATGGTATCAGAGCTCCCTTGCCTTCCACTGAGGCATTGAGATCCTTGCGAGAGTGATTGAGAGGTTCTCTTGAGCATTCTTCCAACAAGTTCACTTCCGTCGAGAGAAGATTTCTGTTCATTGTGTTGGAAGAATTTCCGTCCATTGGTGAGAGAATTCCATTCATTGAGAGATGCATTGTTTGTGAGAGGGAGACATAGGAGTCCAATTGATTGATTGAGAAAATTTTGATTTGAGAGTCTCTTACAATCCATTTGAGAGGAACTTCCATCCTTCTGTTTTGAGAGATTGAGATAGGTTTCCTTACTCTTTGAGATACAAAGAGATAGGGTGACAAATTCTGATCTATAGTAGAGAGTCTTGCTTTCTTGCCTCCTACTCAACCTCAACAAGGCACATGCTTCTTCAACCAGAACTAAAGGCGGCTAAGGCGACTTGCTTGAGTGACCAACTATCTACAACAATTAGGAGCAGGACTCTTCAATATAGCCAGCAACAAAGCATTGCAAAGACAAGCAAAACTACCTACCTACAACAGCAATGACAATAGCAAAGGTAGTGAGTAGTAGCACCGACTCTACAAGCTTCTACGAGCATCTCAAGACAGCTTCATCAGTCACTCTCTACCCGTGCCCCCAAATACAGTAGCGATCAAGCTTCATCTCCTCCAACATCAATAGACAGCCTTGGCAGCTCCATTGACCTCTACATAGAGGCCTCTATGACTCGAGCAGCTCCTAGCTACATGAAGGCATCGACTCAAAGCTCCCAACGGCAACGATAGCCCTTCAGCTCCATAGCAACGCAGCGGCCGCCTCTCTACATCTACAGCCTATGCTCCAGCCCTCCATTCTATGCCTCCAACCGCTCTTCCTAGCTCCAAAGCTAGCCCATGAGCAAGCTTCCCTGATGGATTGCAACAAGAGCAGCAACTGACTTGTGACTTGGACTCTCCTATGCCCTAGGGCGGCGAACAAGTCTACACACCCAGCCTACCAGCAACAACTACAACTTCACGGATAGCCTTCAGACTTCCTCGACTCCAATAGACGACGACTCCAACCCGTGCTCCAACAAGGCCACGGTAGCCTCTAGACTGTTGAGATATCGAGATCCCACTCGTGATATGCTAGGGTGATTGTTGTGCATTTATGTCACCGACTTGTTAGTTGCAGATGCGGTTGGTACACTGCCCATGAATAATAGCTGGATGACAGCTATCTTTATGTACTCTAGTTAGTGGCTCAGTTAGTATGCCACCTAGGTTAGCTGAGTTTGGTTTGAGACCCACATATAGGGTTCATCTATTCCTTTTGTACTAAGAGAGAGTTCTTTTGGCTTTCACAACTAAGAAGAGGAAAACTATTTTCAGCCTCCACCTTTGTGTGTATTTCCCCATTGTGTATGTGAAAAAGCTGCAAGTGAGACTCCTTACTTCTCTCCCACTCTCTTCACATGGTATTAGAGCTCAGTTCATGGTAAGGAGCTCAAGAAAGCAAACCAAGTTCACGGTGTCTTGGTAAGAGGATCAGTGTTGCTTTCCTTTTTCGAGTTTGGGAGCAAATCTGTGCAGGTAGCATAGCCGAAAAGTGCAAGAGTGCATTGTCTCATATTGGGACGCCCTTCGCGGTGCAGCGAGAGGGTAGTATATGCTACGGGTGACCTGTTTTGGTGGCAGAAGTTTTCCGCAGGCACTCAGAAAAGTGCCTTGTTTTTGCTGTGCAACCATTGTTCCGCAGGTTGGTGAAAAGTTACCATAGAAATTGTATCGTATGCCTATGCGTAGAGATATTGGGAGAGCCACTTATTCCTAATGTTCCCAATCAATAGGAGTTGCAGGCATTTAAAGGATGGCATGAGAGAGCTAGAAAAGTTATGTACTAGCTGTCTATCAATATTTTAGATTCTATGATTATGCATATTCAAGATGCAAGCACGCCGAAGGAGGCATGGGATACTTTGACAAAAATGTATAGCACAAATATGCAAGCCAGGAAAATGCAGCTCAAGTAGGAGCTGCATAATGTGTAGAGAGAAAATATGAGCATCAATGACTACCACATGAAGGTGAAGAAGATTGCAGATGCACTTGCTTCCATTGGGTCACCAGTGGAAGATGATGATTTAGTTTCTGTGACCTTGAATGGTCTAGGAAAGGATTATGCATAGTTCTGAACATCCATTGCTGTCCATGAAAAATTTCTTGATTTTGAGGAGTTGATTGCTCTTCTAATTTCTGAAGAGCAGAGAAATGGTGGTGCATCTTCTTCAGGAGGAACTTCAAAAGAAACTGTCTTCTACTCAAATGCTGGAAGAGGTAGAGGCAGAGGTAGAGCAGGCCGATCTGGAGGCCACGATCTGGAGGTCATGGCAGAAATGAGAATATGCAGCAAATTCAAGAAAACCAGTCCTATGGAGGAGGACGTGGTAACCTTAGAGGCAGGGGGAGCCAAAGAGGCCATGGTGGATGGTAGAGAGGCCAAAATGCAAATAGCAATGTTGAATGTTACTACTATGGTAAAGTGGGTCATATGGCTAAAGATTGCTACAAAAAGCAGAATGACATCATGAATGGAAAATTGCAGCAAGGCAATTATGCATCCTCTAGTAGACAGGGTGATGACATAAATGAGCATTTGTTTATGGTGTAGTACATGACCAATTTTGTGACAAGTGCAGAAGAAAGAAATGATGTGTGGTATGTTGACTCAGGTGCATCAAACCACATGACAGGTCATGTAGAATGGATGCAGGATGCAAGGAAAATGGAAAGACTAGGATTTGTGGAGACTGGTGATGATACTGCACATCCTATTGTGCATATTGGTAATTTAAAAATTCCTTTGCTTATGTAGGATGGGAAAAAGAAATACTTGTCTGATGTATGTCATGTCTCGAATATCACTAAGAACCTGGTTTCTGTTGGTCAAATGGTTGAGCAGTGCTAGGTCAGATTTAATCCTCATGGATGCTTTGTTGAGGATATGAAAAATAAAGGTCGCTTGATAGCAAAAGGGCAGGATGTTTACGTTGGCTGCGGACATGCCTGAATTGAGTGCAGCAATGTTTGCACATGGGACCGGTGTAGTTGCAGATATTGATATCTAGCATAAACGCATTGGTCATGTTAATGTACAACGACGTAAGTTAATGCAGGCCCAAAATATTGTTGCAAGAGTGCCTAAGTTCAAGGTTGCAGAAATGCATAAGGTATATGAAGCATGTCAATTTAGAAAACAGGCAAGGATGAATAGCCAAAAATCACTTGCAAATAACAACATTTGTGATTAGCAAAGTCATTTGCAAATTAGCCATCATTGCTCATCAGCCATCATCGCTCATCTGCCGTCATTTTTCATCTACGATTAGTGATTTGTCATCTGCGAATAAGGAAAAACCTTCAATACTAAGGTAAAAAATCCCTTAGTCTTGAGTAGCCATTCACATGCAACAAGATCAAAAGCCTAGCATCAAACATGGGTTCACACAGTGATCATAGAGGTCTTTCACACAAGTGAGAATAAAAATACTTGTTCATGTAGAGAATAGACTCTAATCCACAAGTATGTTGGTGTTGGGTGCTTGTATCTTAGCCTAGCTGACTTGACGCTTGTGGGAAGGTGATTTATCCTCGATAACTAGCCTTGCTTTCTCAACCATATATGTGTGCCTCAGATGAGTGCTATTTGTCTTGTATCATGTATTCTTGAAGGCACTGAGCCTAGTCATGGAGGGAGGGAGGGAGGGAGGAGAGAGAGAGAGAGAGAGAGAGAGAGAGAGAGAGAGAGAGAGAGAGAGAGAGAGAGAGAGAGAGAGAGAGAGAGAGAGAGCTAGTCATGGATCTCCATTACACCCAATATGTTACATATCTTACATTTTTTATTGATGTTCTTGCCTATTTGTCGCCTCTAGTGTTTTTATCTTTTGCATTACCTTATGTGTTTTTTCATGTAGTGTTGTGTTGCTTCTATTCTAAGTTCATTCTCATGTGGTTTCATTTGCTTGTGTTTTGTTCCTTGGCTATCCCCATGCATGACATTATTTCCTTTTCAGATTGGGTAGAGGTATTCATATAGCTCTTATGGTTGATTAGGTCCTTGTGTCTCTAGTATCATTAATTGTCCCTTGGCAAGGTGGTTTGGTGACATTAACAACGGTGAGATCTAGCTAGGTTGAGGCCATCTTTTTCCACTTGGTTGAGAGTTAGCCTTCTGAGACTAGAAGTTTTTGACCAATTGGACTTCCTAGCCCAAGGGCAGCTTAGTGGTGTAAGAATTGATGGCTTCTAAGGTGACTAACACCCCAACATCCTTGCTTTGACTATTGTTGTGTGGAAACCTTGTGTCTTGGCCTAGGGTGCTGCATTTTTTATCTATGGCATCCTATTCATTTGCATTTGAGTCTCGTTATATGACAACTTTGTAACTTTCATTTGTTTCTTCGATGTATGTGTATGATAGGTTGCAAACTTGTGGATACGCTACTTGATCAGAATATCAAGCTACATGATCATGGCAATTATTTCAGGATGTCACGATGTATAGAAAGATGTTTTCAAGTCTCCTTTACATGACAATTATGCATGACAATTATGCATCCATATATGAGCTATTCCATTGAACCAACTCAAAAGCGAATCGGTGTGAGGAGCCATTCTCCTAGTATAGAAAGCAAGTGCGGGAAAGGAATTGATTGGCTACAAGCATGCTATGTTGGGCTCGGCATGCCAGGAGGCCATGAGATCATTGTTGGTTAGTAGGGAGGCCTCAATGTGTATGAATGGTGCCAACACTGGCCACAGGCTCAGGCTTAGAATTTTGAACCCACCCTTATACAATGCGAGCATATCTAGCAATGGTCTTAAAGAATCTAGGTTCGCCATTTGTTTACTTAGTAGCCATTGGTCTCTCTCTCTCTCTCTCTCTCTTAGTTGGGAATGTACACACCCTTAATAGTGCATGAAGTAGAAGAAGTTTGTGGCGGGATGCCTACCTCTTGATGGGCACAGCTTTTACATCTTTGACCTTCCGCAGAAGGCCGGCAGCTTTCTTCTCCTTTATTCTCCTACTTACCTGATTGAAGGTAGGCACCGTGCTTGGTCTCCATCTTCAAACATTTTGGTGTAATAGAGTTCCTTATTGAGGCCACTGAACAGCTCCTAGGCCCTTCAACATAGGGTGATATATGGAGTTGTTATGCTCCAACTATGGGGACATATGTGGAAGATCTTGCCAAGAAATTGACAAGTGCTTGAGGAGTGGGCGTGGGAGTGGGCGTGGACATGGCTCTAATTATTCCACTAAATGTAGCTTCGACATCACTGACATTAGTCAAGTCATTAGAAATAGAAAACAACAATCAAGGCATGCCTTCTCAAGGGTGGCTCTAATTATTCCTCCAAATGTAGTTGTGACATCAGTGAAGTTAGCTGAGTCATTACACATAGAAAACAACAATAAAGGCACATTGTTGCTGGTTTTCCAAATTACATACGGAAATGACTGTACAAAAGCTTCAAGTGACCCATACTTCAGATGATGAAGTGCTAGGGCTTGTTGGCAACTCTGAGGATGATGATGTGATGATTGAAGGATAAGAAAACTTCCTCTTCAATCCTCTTCGAAGTGCACAAGCTCGCCACTCCTCATCTCTGAGCATAGTATTGTGCTTCTTGAGCCAATGTAGAAATGCATCCATCTTAATTTCATTCCAACACAAATCTTTTGGCCTGAGGAGGGTTGGAAGGACGTCTTTCATGTAACTCAAAACAAAAGCTTTATTGTCACATGAAGTGGAAAGATTCACATCATGTCCGATACATGTGAATGGCCAAAAACCATCCTTCGAGAATCAAAAGACAGACTGCTACACCATTACTAAATTGTAAAGTCGAGTAAGTAGTACTAATAAACACACTAGTCTCTTTTAACAATGTGCCAACGAAGCACATCAATTGTCCTGTAGAAAATCCTCTAAAGGTTTCTTCCAACATTTCCATTAGGTGTATTGTAGCCTCTTTATTGGCCTCCTCCCTAACAAGATGGTCCACATCCACTCCTGGAGCACTTGGCAATTTAGCAAGGTCTTCCACATATGTCTCCATAGTTGGAGCATAACCACTCCATATATCACCCTCTTTTGAAGGACCTAGGAGCTGTTCAATGGCCTCAATAAGGAACTCTATTACACCAAAATAGTTGAAGATGGCAACCAAGCGACGCCTAGGTATGCAGCAGAACAAGGGAGAAGAAAGCTATCAGTCTTCTACAGAAGGTCAAAGATGCAAAAGTCATGCTTGTCAAGAGGTAGGCATCCTACCACAAACTTTTTCTGCTTCATGCACAAGTGTGGATGTGCAAAGTCCCAACCAACAAGACCTACATTAGAGTTGCATTCAAACACAGAATAGACCTTGCTAAAACTCAAACTTTTACCATGTGACTCAATTTTGTCGAGACAAGCCTCCTCATACTCTCCATCCGAAAAGCTCATGTTGCACTGGTACCTGCTACGAAGAAGACAAGGAAGCAGGATTCGATGTTCTCTTGACCTTGAAATCCCAAATCAGGCTTCTAGCATGTTTGAGACCTTGGCACTTGGCTCCATTAACCCCTTTGATGCGATCTCGTAGATCTATGGTGGATGATGCAAAAGCAGAGGCCATATTTGTCTCGCAGGCTAGGCCTTGGTCACTGGAAAAGTTTGCGATGAAGGAAAAGCCCACGAAGTGATGATCAAAAGCCTGTGGATGCTCAGAAAACACCTGATCAATTTTGCTGTAGGCTCAACTTTTGCAAAAGAGCATTCAACATCATTTTTTTAGCAAAGGAATCAATTAGAACTCAATTTTCATGCTTGCAGGTGTGTGCGTGTGTGGAGGGGCCTTGAGCGATGCCTTTGCAAGCCTTGAACTTCTTATTCTTGGAAGTCCTCACCCTATTGGGACCAAAGTGCACCCCTCAATCGGACATTGATTGTGGTCCATGCATCTCCTCTTATTTTTGCTACTTGGGCTTTGGTTCTTGCGTATCTCCCAGCCACAACAACCCACGAATCCCTTCCAAATACCCATCCTCATCTCTGTCCTAATTCAGGGAAGTTTTATAGAGAATCCCACTATAAATTCCCACTTTGCAAAAACCCTCTATTATTGACCAATAGCAACACCAATGAGCATCTGCATGGGAGGCACTTTGTACCTAGCTAGGTATGGTTGGGGGCACGGGATCACTGGCCCAGAGGGGTCCCTTGCCCCCAATCGCACCTAGCTAGGTATGCTTCAGCCAACCAAATCTAGCTAGGTATGTAGTGCCTCACCTATTGAAGCTCATGATGTTTGATTGGAAAAACAAGGGAAAAAGATCATTTTCCCACAAGGGAAAGTGTCCAAAACTTCTTATGTAATCCCACATATGAACATCCACCACGCCAAGCTCAAAGGCCAGCTGAAAGCTCTAAAAATAAAAAATAAAAAAATGTTAACTTTGAGGGTGAGCTCTACGATGGATGAAAACGTGGCGGCCAGGTTATCTCATTATTCTTGCAGCTACCAAGTGAGCTGAGCGACTGTCTCCAGATCCCAGGTAGGACCTCACCTCCCATTGTAGCTTCAACTTTGGCCCATTGAAGAGATGGTCTCTAGGCTTGCAATCTGAGTAGGAGAATTTTACAGAAGACTACACATCAGTGCCCTAGTTGAGAGTAAGGTGGAGAATCTAAAACGTATTGGCACCAATCATACTCTGTGACTTCAATGAGAGAGTGCCGAGCCGTAATTTGAAATTTTAATCGACCGTAATCAGCATTTATTTGTATGTTTAATAAAAAAATATTTCAAAATTTATGTGAGCTTGATTAGGTTCGAGAGAAATATCATGCTTTGGGGCTAGCTGTGGTGACTTCTCCTTAATAAATAACTCAACCCACACGTTGCTATGGTATGTAAAATACACCGACATCTGAAAGACATTTTTGGCCTTAAATTGTTGAACTAACTAATTGTTATTATTTTTGAAATAATGAATTTGTTACTAAAGTAGCTCACAACTTGCATGTGCTTGTGGTGACAATTCTCGCAATAGATTTTGAGATATCTCAATCCTTTTATTACCCAAATTTTGTTCAGGATATGCTAAAATTATTGCAAGCTAAGCATGATTATGTTCAAATGGGGAGCATGTCACCTTCACTTGCTTTATCTAGCTGGTGAAGCAAGCCATGTCTCAAAGTCTCAAGATATATTCCTCCAAACATATATCACCATAGAGAGGACATCTGAAGCATGAATACGCTTACCTACAAAGCTTTTGAGAGGATGAGTACCTAGACCCGTCTACGACGATGGGTTTGGGTCAATTGGCCACAACCGATGCCCCATTTCTCTCTTGACACTCCTTGCTTTGATATTGGCGACCTTTAATGGAAAATTCAGGTTCGAGAAGATCGTCGAAACATGATTTGATAGTTGAAACGTTCATCACCACATTGTGGTTTGCAAAGTTGAGCGTTTTGCGGGTGGATTCTGCTCCTGAATCGCCATCTTCCCATTCGTGACTAGTTTTTCAATCGATCCGTTGCAAATTTGAGCATTTTGCTCGTAGATTCTGCTGCAAATCACCATCCTCCACCATTCGTCACGAGTTTTTGCCGGCATTCTCTTGTTTCCTAGCTCACAATGTTTTCATTGGCAAATATGCCTTCTTCTCTTGTCTCCCAGCTCACAATGTTTTCATTAGCAGAGATTCTTGCTTCACAATGGTTCACAATGTCTCAGTGCTTGCAGTTGATTGTCCAGTCTCATCTGCATCCTTTTGCCTCTAAAAACCCAAGGGTCTAAAAACAATTATGCTTTCATCACTTTTCCATGAGCTATCACTGAATCTGCTGATTTATAAGAGAACTATCATCTGCCAACTATGAAGGGGGCTCATTCTTATATGCTTTGAAAGGCACTGCGATTTCTATCGTGAAGGGAGTGCAATCATTGGCAGCCAAAGAGAAAAGTTTGCAGTTCAGCAAAGCTGTAAAGCCATGACCTCCAGGTAATGCAGATTTTCCACAATTTTGAAGGCTTGAATTGAGCCTCGCAATGTATCACCATATATCTAATTGCCCCCTTACTGTGACTGCCCCCTTACTGTGACTTTCCCCAATCTTCTTTCGGATTGTGATGTAGTCATTAAGAATGTAGTCATTGAGATGTTTCAAATAAACCTGCTCTCGGGACTGATCAGCAAACAAATCGTACCAGTTCTACAACCTTGCCAACATTGAGCTACTCAACTTTTTCCGTCATCATCTTCACGTGCAATGTCCCCAGAATCTTGGCTTGAATGATCTTCTATCGGTGATCTTTACGTACCCAACTCCACATACTTTCCTTCAAATAAACCTGCTCTCGAGACCGATCCCTAGCAAGCTCCACAGCCTTCTTCTCTCCACTAGCTCTCCATACCCAACCCAATGTAGCCAAAACTCCAATGCCGGCCCCTATCCTAAGCGTATCAACAATTCGTAACAGCAACAAACTGTACCAGTTCTACAACCTGGCCAACATGCAGCTACTGGACTTGTTCCGCCAACATCTTCACGATCAATGTCCCTAGAATCTTGAGTCGAATGATCTTCCATCGGTGATCTTCCGTTGCATGACTTCAATGTCCCCAGAAGCTTGGCTCGCATGGGAGAGAGGTAGAGGGATAGAGGTGGTTAGAGTGACGCCGTACAAATTCCCAAGCGTGGCTGCTGCACATCTGGCTGGTCAATTTCAAGAGCTCTATTGTTCCTATTGGTAGCGGTATTCTGTGATGGTCCCTGTGCACACTCATAGCGAGCCAATTGGAATGTTGCATGATCTGCAACGGCAAGCATTTCCTTATCACAGTGCACGCTCATAGCGAACCAATTGGAATGCTGCATGATCTGCAACGGCAAGCATTTCCTTACACAGTGTCTCCCTCTCCAAACATACACCCTATTTGCAATGTGGTTACGAAAGCACCTCTAGATTCCAAATCCTGCATTTGTGGAATGCCCACAGCTTTTGGAACAAAAGAAAGAGGATCATATGCAGAGTGAGGAGCAACACGGTAAATTTGAGAAGCCTGTTTGTCGAGAAGGTCGAAGATCTTGCTCTGCCATTCCATCAGTTGAGCTGCAAATCCCATATTAGGGCTCGCAACACTGCGCTTGAGTTTTACCTCAAAAGAATCCCCAAAGTGTTTTGTAGTAGAAATCGTTTGGGAAATAGTCGGGGCAAACAAATCCCACACGGTTGATTACGTGCGTGATTCTACAGGCGGCCCACATTTCAAGCCACACACGGCTCCCCATCACAGACACTTTGAATAGAGAGAGAGGGCATGAAAATAGCGAGAGAGAGAGAGAGGAGAGAGAGAGAGAGAGAGAGAGAGAGAGAGAGAGAGAGCATACGGCGATTTGTTTTGCGTTTGCACAAATCCGACTGTCAATGGGAAAACCAATATTATGTGTATTGGAGACTCTGTCGACGTGCCAACTTTGAAGAAAAAAATGTCGCCTTTATCGTGAACTGCCAGCACAATTGGGTTCCATAATTTTGCCCGGCCTTCACTGCAGCAACAACTCCTCCTCCATCACAGTGGACGCGTCCTCCCCTTTAAGCGGTGACTGGCGAGACCGACTGCATTCTCTTTTGACGCGAAACTGTTACTTCTGGTCCTTTTAATCTCTTGAATAGGTATGCGCACGAAGTGGGAGTTTGGATGCAAGAACATGTGCTGCGGAGGGAGGTACCAATCTCGAAGAAGGAGCGGTGGAGAGGGGAACGGTTAAAGGGTGAAGCGTAGGGGCGCAGGGTCAGAAGGCGATTGGAGAGAAAATTGAGGAGAACCACCAGATGAACGCCACGTGGCTCAACCTTTCAGCTACACGTCACTTTCTTTGAGTGTAACTCCTTCCATCATTCGATTCTCTCTCCTTCAAAACATAGGACATCTGAAGTGTGAATACGTTTACCTGCAAAGCTTTGGAGAGGAAGGGTGTGAGGTACCCCCATGTGGGTCCCCTCTTAACTAAAAAAACGGGGAGACACGTGTTGGGGTTAAAGGCCACATGCTCGAGACCCCGTGTACAAGGCACTCACAGCTGTATACACACACATGTACCATTCATATATAATGAACAAATAGACATATTAGGGTGTCCTACACTCACACATTCTCTTGCAGGTTCCATGGTTCTGCTGCACAGAACTGGTCTCAGAGCGCCACGGCTTTGTGCTTGTGGTGTGTGCACGGATCGAGTTAATTCGCGGAGAGTGTGAGCTACTTTGCTACAGATCTGAGCTGCTGTGAAGGAGAAGCTTCATTCGGGGAGAGAGGAGATTCTTTAGGAGCACGGAGGAGCAACGAAGCTTCGCGCTCAAGGCCATGTGGGAGAAAATGGAGAGCTAAACTAGAGCCATAGCCAAAACAAGCAGCAATGGATAAGTGAAGGAGAACTAGATCTGTGGCCATCGATGCTTGGAGAAAGCCTTGCATTGGAGGAGGAGCTTACCCAGAAGCTCAATGGAGCTAAAAACTAGACCTGGCACTAGTTTTAATTGCACATTGTGACTCCCAAGCATGGTCATCATTTTGTGTGAAGAGGGGGCCGGGTGCCATTGGCCTCTCCCTGTAGCTATATATTCATTTGGCATGAGCGTGGTTCAAGCCCATTGCCAGCTCCCACGATTTTTCTAGACCTCCCTCAGCATTGCTAATAGGTCTCTCTCCTAAATTCTATTCTATTAATTTCTCTCGCCCTCCACCTAACCTATTGCCCCCCCCAAAATTAATCCCTTTGCTTTCTCATCTCGCTGTTGTGCTTTCTCTACAGTTTCCCTCCTTCACGCTCGCGCTTCCTCCTTCCTCCTCCCTCCTCCTCCTCCTCCGATCCCTACTTCCTCCTTCCCACTCCTCTCTCCTCCCTCCTCCCCTTCTTCCTCCTTGCATTGGGAGCCCCCCTGCCTGTACTCTACTGCCTGCCCCCCTTTTATAGGGGTGCAGAACCTTCGCGACTCGGTGGCTTCTTCAAGACGCCACTGCCACCTCAATGAAATCACCCTTATACCTCGCAGCCCCCAAATTAATCAATTCACTGCCCATAGCATAAGTTAATTCGATGCCTGCAACCCCTCGACTAATACTAATGCATAATAAGGGTACCTACTCACGCTCTCAAAACGGAGCTTTTTGGGGGTTGGTTAAAATTGAAGAAAGGATTGAACCTCACATCAAAGGGGTTAAGAGGAGCGACGGCCACAGGGCAGGGTAATTTATGCCCAAAAATAATAGGGACAAGTAGCTTGACCCGTCTATGATGGGTTAGAGACCCGCTCCACTGGGTCTCAAGGTGGGATGTTAAAATGCCTTTAATTCAAGAAATTAAATTTCAAATCAAATGACCAACTTTCAAAAAAGCCACAATGAGGCAAAAAATAGCCAGAACGGGGAAAGTCAGAGAGAGAGAGAGAGAGAGAGAGAGAAAGAAAGAAAGAAAGAAAGAAATTTTATTAAAGGTCCACGGAAGGCCATACATGGCCTATGGGACACAAAATCATCCGAAAGGAAAATACATCATCAACGATGCGCCAACTAGGTGGCCTCATCGTAATACAGCTAAGATGCCAAAAAGGGCTACAAAAATCCTAGATACAAAATGAAATGAAATAGAGTACCAAAAATGCCTAGATACAAAATGTAAAATATGAAATATGAGGAACATCGTCTTCTGCAAACAAAGTGCTCCTCAGTCTCCACCTCCCCCATAGTGCAACAAGGGCATATCCTAGTCTCTCGCCTGGGTCTATGTCCGGTAGCTGTACGACGCATCCTGCCAGCCTCAACGTCTAATCTATGGGAAGATATCCTGAGCTAGCCCAAGGCAATCCTGAGTGAGTGCGACATATGAACGCCGATATATCCTGGGGATATGATGAAGCCATCCTCTGAAATCCTGAGAAAATGGTCACGATATGTGGCCATCTTCGTAGGAAGCTCCGTGGGATGAACCCAAGTGCGAAACCTGTGTAGCTGCAACAAATCTGCCCTGATAACCTGACTGAGCTCATGTCGAGTGAGAGGGAGGCGAGGGGCATCTATGCTGTATCGAAATGGTGGCAGCCTATCCATATCCAAGCCCAACGAGGTGAGCCATGTGGAGAATGTGTGGTACCAACAAAAAGTATGACCTCTCTCCGCTAACATCTGCGAGGATGTCAGTGCTAGCCACAGTAATCGTGCTCTGCCTGCTGTTGAGTCTCCGAGCGCCCTGATCCTATGCAAGTATGTAACTGACTGAAATGCTGCATCTAGCGCTAGGGGTGTAGCTTCGAACTCTGCGAGCATAATCTGATGCGGTACCGTGGGCTTCGCTCTGATCAATCTGGAGAACATGATGATCTATAACCGCTCTACTCGTCTCCAATCTGCAACACTGAGATCTCCTGCCCAAAAGGGGCTAGCATACATGGCTGCAGGCCTCACCATCGTATCGAAAAGTAAGGACTTCGTGTCGGGATGCTGAAAATGTGACTGTGCACACTGCCTTTCGAGAACAGCCAAGGCGGCATATCCTCTACTGATCCTATCTCGTGCTGCATGCATCATGGTGAAGACTGGACCTCTAAATGTGGCACCCAAATATGTATACTCCCTGACTAGCTCCACCTCCTACCCATCAAATGTGAAAGAGAACTCGCCTCTCCTATAAACCTGGTATGACGTGTTGAAGACCATGACTTTGGTCTTCCCAAGGTTTACAGACAACCCTCTGTCCTGACAAAAGCTGTGGAGTGCATGGAGATGTGCCTGTAAACCCTGCTGGGAGGAAGAAATAAGAACCACGTCATCTGCATAGAGGAGAATCGGTATCGTGGATCCTGCCAGTAAAGAACCTGTACCACCCATCATCTGTATGTACATCTCTAACTCATCGATATAGAGACCAAAGAGTGTCGGAGACAAAGGACACCCCTGCTTCACCCCTATCGTACTGCGTACTTCCCTCGACAGCCCCACCCGTGTCCTGACTCTACCTGTGACTCTCTCGTACAAGGCCATGATCGCCCATTGAATCTCCCCACTGAATCCCAAGTCACAAAGTCGCTAGAAGAGTCTGAAACGTGGCACAGTGTCAAATGCCTTTCTGAAGTCCACGAAGCAACAATAGAGCCGCTACTTACGTGAATTCGCCTCCTCAATCAAAGCCCTGAGTGTGAAGATATGATCTAGAGTCGAGTGCTCTGCACGAAATCCTGCCTGCCCTCTAGCTCTCATACCTGTCGCCTCGGCATGGTCATTTATATGTCCTTCTAGAATGGTCGCATAAATCTTGGCCATGACATGGCCAATCATAATGGTCCTGTAGTTCGACGCCTCCAAAGGATCCCCCAACTTGTGTATGGGTACTATAGTATTTTCTAGCCAACTAGGTGGAAGACCTGTACAAATGGACTCGTTAAAAAGACGGGAGAGGACTGTAGCTAAGGCATCAATCCCATGGATTACATACTCCACTCATAATCCATCATGGTCCTTAGCTCTCCCAGTCGATGAACTGCTGCTCAGACACTACTGGATGAGAATAAGGTAGAGGAGGTGGGTCTAGGCACATGGGATAAGTCGATCTGTGGCTGGTCTGGAATATCATATAAAGTGGAAGTATAGGCAAGCCAAACATGCACGTCTGTAAGAGGAGTTTGAGATTTCAAGCGAAGGAATTTCTTCCAAAATTCCTTGGAATCACAGCTGAAAAGTAAACTTCTCAGCTCCTCCTCATTCCGGGCTATAAATTGGTGCTTTTTGCGTTGCATCAAACGCTTGTAACTCTTCTTGGTCTCAATGAGGAGGGGAGACTTCTCCTGTGTCTCAAGGCGAAGCTTCCTACGGAGTTCTTTACACTCCTCATCATACCATCCATTACAAGGCACAAGACCGACTGGTGGAGGACCGGATGTGTGGCAAGTGACGAGGAAGGACTTGTGGGCTGCCGAGATGATGGAGGTATGTACAAGGTCCCACCGATCCTGTGTGGAGGGTAGGGCATCGAGAAGGTGCGGACGGAGAAGACTACTCAGGTGCTGGCTATAAATATCATCGAACTGGTGGTCAAAATGAACCTCATAGTATGGCTGACGCTCATGATGTCTAGAAGGGGGGGCATGAGGAATCTGGGTAAGAATAAAGTGCAGACGTGCATGATCGGCTGAAGGCATAAGAGGGTCGATTGTGAGGTTATGTACAAAAGGGATTAAAGTCGGGGGACCCAAGACGTAATCAATGACGCTCGTACCACCACCCGCGAAGGGAAAACATGTGGCTGTGGATGAATGCGGTCACTGTCGAAGTCCATTATAAATGACCATGCCATGCGATGAGAGAAGCTCCAATAGGCGATGTCCCTGATCTGTCATCTCTACCCCTCTATCTGAAGATAAGCGTGGAAAACTCTCATCTGGGGCAGCTGGAACTAAGACTGGATCCTCAGCAAAGTCCAAAATCTCTGACTGTCTGTCTAATGTCCTCGCATTGAAGTCTCCTAAAAGGATGACCTCTCCGCGGCATGAGTACTCCAATACATCGGCTGACAAATCCTCAAAAGGTGACTGTCCTGGTCCATCTGGAGACTGTCTCGGGGGAAAGTAGCATACTGCAATAAACAAGTCTCTCAGGGGGGGTCTCCTGATCCGTACCCAAAGATATCTCATCCGATGGTCTCTCCTCACGACTGTGAGTATCGATCTAAGATGCTCTCTATAAAGAATTGCCACACCGCCAGATCCTCTGACTCCTCCTGATTGGCTAGTCTGCTGTCGAAAGACAGACTCCCAGGCATACCCTGTCACTTGTGGCAAGCCTCTCTCTGGGCTCTCATGGGTCTCTGTAAAGAAGACGATGTCCTGATCAAAAAAGGCCTCTCGTAAGTTGCCAGGCTGAGCTGTGAGGGAACCATTACAGTTCCAAATTGCGAAACTCAAGTTATCTGGTAGGCTACGTGTCCCATAGGCCTCGTGTCATCAACTGTGGGCTCCAGCCAGTCTAGATCGCATAGCTCCTATCAAAAGTCTGCCCTGTCTGATCACGGCCCACTTGACCTCACGACGGGCAACATCCTTCTGTGCAATGAGATGTCTATGCTCCTCCCATTGAAGAGCTGCAAGGTCCTCATCCATGTGAATCTGTGGATGGTCCCTCAATTTGGTTCTCCTCCGTAATACTGCGAGAAGGGTTTGTTATGCCTAGGGTTAAGGGGTGAAATTTTGCTAACTTAATGAGTACATCTAGATCCATCAGTGTGTCACGGTAGAGAGGGTGCTCTTGGAAAGACTTGTATGCCCATCTACTACAAGAACAACACATTCCCAACTATAAGTGCCTTCATCATCTTGTATACTACGTTGCCATAAATTCTTTTATAGTTCCTACATATTTCAAGGATCATATCCCTAGGATTATAAGGGTGACACGACTTTGAGCTCAGCAAATTTTCTAAGTCCTTTTTGGTTTCTTACAAATAGTATGTCCATTGGACCTCTTAGCTTTCCTTCATGGATTTCGTTGTTTTATATAGGATTATGTGCTTCCCTTGTTTGATAACTTCACTACTAATCTCACAATAGAGTGATATTTAGGTTGTCAATCTCCAATTTTAGATAGTGTATGTCATTGAGCCCCTGCATCATCAGTCCATTGATACACATGTCCATGCAAAGATAGGAGAGTACTTTGTTGAACAATTGGTTGCCACGCCACGACCCGGTGCTACTGTCACGCCTCTTAACAAGGGGCATTTTGCAAAACTGAATTTTCTTGGATTTGCATGGACACATCTGGATCCTTCTCCGCTAGTAGATGGCCATTGTGTCTATCCCTGAGCTCACTGGCCTCTTCCATTATAGTTATTGTTCACCATGGTATGTGTATGGCAAATCTCACACCATTTCTCATTGAGAGCCAACTCTACAGATGAATGTCCCAGATTTGGAGCCAAGATGTAAATGATGATTGCTGCTATAAAATACACGTTGCTGGAAATGTTCTAGAGTAGTATGTAAATGATTGACTAAAGCGCTAGGCATCTCTGATCTCTTGAAAGTTTCCTGGGGCAGGATGATTGAATCTAGTACGTTATAGCAGGATGACCGAATCCTTGAACATAGTCTAGCTTCAAGCAAACAACACTGCTAGACTACTATGCAGGGTTGTCGCAACAAACTTGTAGGCTGCAGGTCTCAAAGATTGATTGAGACTCGAGAGGCTTTTATGGTGGTTGGTTTTTAATAGCATCACAGGTGGAGTGCCTAGATATCATGTTAGGAAATGGAGTTAATTTGAGTGACTTTTAGTGTGTTCTAGAGTAGTACTATACTACTTTATATCCTAGAGTGCCATGTGTCACTATGGGACTTATCCCATATACATTTGACACTTAGAGTGTGTGTGCCTATCCTATAAAGGCATTGTACTTTCATTGTCATTTTTATCAAGCCTCATGCTTTTCTTGATCATGTAAGTACTTTGCTTAGTTGTATATTTCTTTCTCATATTATTTCATTTCCATTATGCTTTCCTAGTCTTGCTTTTCCTTTCCATTCCATTCCGCGTCTTGCATCTTCATATGGTATCAGAGCTAAACTCTCTTCCAAGAGGTTGAGGTAAGAGATTGAGGACATTGAAGCCTCTCTCCCTCATTCCCCTTGGAGGAATGGCTTCTCCAATTCCATCTAGAGCTCTCTTCTCCACACCATGATCTGCCACCTCTCTTCTCCTTCCTTAGCTACATCTTTCTGTGACTTGCGGATGATGTGACGCTTCTATCTAGACCTAGAAGCAGAATCACGGCTTTGTGTCTTCAACAAAGTTGTAGAGGACCTTGAATACTACAAATTTTATTTTTACATCATTGCAATCTGAGTTCTCTGTGAAAAGTTATAGCCCTTGCAAGAAGTGATAAGATTTATTTTTGCGCACGAATTTTATTCAGGAGCTCAATGATTTGACATCCTAAGCATGATGCAGCCAGCTCAACGTGGAGCTGTACATCCTCTTCATCATTGACCTCTTCTCCAACTCACCATTTTCTCCTTCTACCTGATATTCATTTGTGCAAGTTGGTGCCTGTATTCTGCTCGCCATTTCTTCCTCTCCATTGTGCCTGCCATTTTTTTCCCTTTTGCCTGCCATTTCTCCCATTTCTTCCTCAGCCCTCCATTTCTCCCTTAGCTCGCTTGTGCCTTTCATTGTATCCATCACTCTTCTCTCTCCTAGTTGCTAGCTTTATGGGTTTGCTTTCCACCAACTCTCTCCTTGTGGACAAATTCAAGGGGGACGGATTTCCTACATGGCAAACAAAAGTGCAACTTCTTCTCATGAAGGAGAATGTTTGGGATGCCATCGAAGATGATGAAGCACTTGAGGCATCAACGAAGCTTCAAACACGAAAGATTTGGAAGCAACACAATTCGAGGGCCATCACCTAGATGATTCATTGATTCATCACATCGACTTCAAGTCCAAGGCAAAGGAGATTTGGGCACGCCTTGAGAATATATTTGGTAACAAGATCACCAACTCCAAGGTATTTCTGAAAATGCAATTTTATAAGCTAAAAATGAAAGAGTCTAATACTTTGAGTGTGCATATAGCAAAAATTTAATCTTTGGTTTAACAACTCTCTAATTTGAAGTGTTGATCGGATGACGAGGACAAAATGGCTGTCTTGATGACAAGTATGGAAGGGATTTCTCGCTTTGAGAATGCCCTTAAAGTACTTCGCATTGCATCGACTACATTCGAAGATATGGTGCATATTTTGCTTGAAAAGGATCGCCGCAACAAAGAATATCCATCCTATTCAGCGGATACTACACAGGCACTTGCCTCCACCAGCAAATGGAGACCTAGGCCATCGACTCCACCAGCACGAGGAAAGACATTCAAGCCATTCAAGTGCACTTAGTGCAACAAGCTCACTCATACGGAGGACAGGTGTTACCAGAAGATTGCTCAACAACAATCGAAGGATCATGCCAGTTGGGTGGTTGTTGTCTCTGTGCCAACATGGATTAGGTGGAACAGAATGTGTGTGTAGAGTAGCAGCAAAGCTACGCTTGTACTTGCATAAGGCTAGAAATAATCCCTCTTAGAAATCCAACTTGCATGTTCTACATGCAAGTTCTACATACGATTCCTACATGCAACTCTTACATGCAACTCCTACATGCAAGTTTTACATGCAACTTCTATATGCGAGTTCTACATGCAAGTTCTACATGCAACTCCTACATGCGAGTTCTACATGCAACTTCTATATGCAACTTCTACATGCAACTCCTACATGCGAGTTCTACATAATACGAGTTCTACATGCAACTCCTATATGCAACTTCTACATGTGAATTCTACATGCAACTCCTACATGCAACTCCTACATGCGACTTCTATATGCAAGTTCTACATGTAGAGAGAGAATGTCTTATAATTCCTACATGTAGAGAGAGAAGCTCTCCAACTTGTATAAATACCCCATAATGGAATGAAGCCCACACTCTTTGGGGCATTGTGTTGAGTTCTACTTTGGTATTCCAAGCAATTGTCTCAAGTGTCCATGCTTTCTTACACTTCACGTCCAAAAGCATGTTCTAATCTTGCAACTCCTTCTCCCCTCTCCTCCAACCTTGCAACCCATCCTCTCCCTCTCCTCCTCCCTCTCCTCCTCCCTCCTCCTCCTCCCTTCTCCTCCTCCTCCTCCTCCCTCCTCCTCCATTCTCCACCTCCCTCCTTCTCCTCCTCCCTCTTCCTCCTCCTCCTCCCTCCTCCTCCTCCTCGTTCCTCCTCCTCCCTTCTCCTCCTCCTCCTCCCTCCTCCCCCCTTCTCCTCCTCCCTCCTCCTCCTCCTCCTCCCTCCTCTCTCTTCTTTCTCCCATGCTCTTACACCTTCTTCCTCTCCCACTCCTATGCTCCCCCTAAACCCTTAGTTCCTCAACCTTTAACCTCCATGATCTACAAGGGAGACAAGTTCTCCACCATGTACTCTACCCTGAACCTTGGAAGCTCTTCTAAACTCTGGAACCTCTCTCTAAACCTTGGAACCTCCTTCTAAACCTTGGAACTCCTTCTAAACCTTGGAACCTCCTTCTAACCTTGGAACCTCTTCTAAACCCTGGAACCTCCTTCTACCCTGCAACCCCCAATGAAGACAAAAGCCTTCATTACCTCAACCATGATGATACACGTTTCTTTTACACATGCATGCACTATGTTTGCTTACCATACTTAAGCCTACATCTCTCATTGGAATATGAGTTGACGTCCTAAGCTACACATATACTACAAGGACAACTCCGATATATTTGTAGGTGACAAAAATCCTCAGAACCCTGCATACTAAGAATACCCTGCTCTTCCTGTAGAAGCCATGGGAAAGAGCCAACATTTGGTGCCGCTGCCAGGGAGACTAGCATCTCAAGTAACAAGTAAACATACGCAGGTATTTGTAAAAAACAAACTACTTCGAACTTTCATGAATATATCACTCGAGCTAGGAGAGCTAAAATTTTTTCAACTCAAGTAAAAAATAATAATAATTTCCTAGCTGAAACTCTTCGTTATCGGTTTAGGAAAATGCATGTTTTTTGGAAAAACAGCACCTTAAGAAATAAATCAGACCATGTGATGGTTGTCAGAGTGTAGAGCTTGAAATTCTGAACATTTCTCCTTTTTACGGAAGCAAATTTTGACACAACCACCAATAGTTATGGACAATCGATGATTAAAGGTTCTAAATGCCATAACCCAAAAGAAAAATTAAAACCACCTCCGTAGTCAAACTTGGACAAATTCAAAGATGCACATGTGTTTGACTAAATCCACAGCTCCCCCTCCTTCCCTATAAAAGAGCACCCATCCCTCTCATACTTTTTCTTTCACATCTTGTCTCCATCCTCTTCCCCATTCCGAGCCCTACGCAAGAAATAACCTAGCCATCCACCCACCATCCATTGGCCCTTAACAATCTTGTTACATCGAGAAAGACTTGGAGAGCGTTCAAGTGACCATCTCTTCCTCCCTTTGGATTTCTATCACCCATCGGTCAAATTTTCTCTTTTTTCCTTTTTTTCCCTCCCCCTCCTCCATCTCCCCCTCCACCCTCCACCCCTTCCATCTCCACCACCCCATCTCCCCCTCCACCCTCCCCTCCATCTCCACCACCCCTTTTCCCCCCTCCCTCCCTCCATTCCCCCCCCACCCCCCCTCCATCTCTACTCCCCTCCATCTCCACCACCCCTTCTCCCCCCCTTCCATCTCCTCCACCCCCACTCCACCCTCCACCCCCCCTTCCATCTCCTCCACCCCTCTCCACCACCACCCCCCTCCTCCATCTTCCCCTCCACCCCCCTCCATCTCCATCACCAACCCCCCTCCTCCATCTCCCCCTCCACTACCACCCGCTTTCCCCCCCCTCCTCCATCTCTATCTCCCCCCCTCCACCACTACCCTTCCCCCCCCCTCCTCCATTTCCACCACCCCCCCTCCCATCTCCATCTCCACTCCCACCCTTTGCCCCCCCTCCCTCTCCACCACCCCCTCCACCACTCCCCCACCCCCTTCCATCTCCACCACCCCTTTCCGCCCCCTCTCCCTCCATTCTTCCCCCCTCCCCCTTCCCTCCCCCCCTCCCATCTCCACCCCCACACCCCCCCATCTCCACCCCCACACACCACCCCCCCCCCACCCCCCTCTCTCTCTCTCTCTCTCTCTCTCTCTCTCTCTCTCTCTTCCCCCCCTTCACTCTCTCTCTCTCTCTCCCTCTCTCTCTACCTCCCCCCTCGCCGGCTGCTCCACCACTAAATTAACCTACAAACTAACCTACTAAGCAAGGGCATTAGCCCTGGCTCTGCTACAGGTAGCGGTGCTCGCAACAACACCCATCGCCGACAATTCTGAGCATATGCCACACAAAAATAGAATACTTCAGGATGGATCAAGGGAAACACAGTTAGTGATACCAGATGTATACAAGCAGGTTGATATTCTCTATGAGGTTAACATGCAGTTAAAGCATAGTTTGGGTTGTAAGGAGATGTCAACTTTCACATTCAATGGCATATGGAACTCTAAATTCAAGCATGTAACTTTGTCAAAAACAAGTGAATTCTCTAAGTGTGGTTTATGTAGTGCAATCAAGGCTCAGCTTGCAGTGACAAAATGCCAAAATAAACATAATAAGTTGATGGAAGATAGAAGAAAGCACATGTTACAACAAAAAAGTTGTAGAAATGTGTACTACACTTGGTGCAGATTTTTTGAAATGTATCCTCAGACATACTTGTGTATTATCCATGATAAGATGGACCAAAAGAAGACATCCATCCCTAGATTACGCAATCGTTCAAAGGACATAGACAAATCCTTTCAACTCCCAGTGGCTTTGACTCGCATGATAACACATGGACATGGTCAAGGACATTATGGTCACTTTTCTTTATCCTTGTGGCCGTCGGATTCTAACTTCACAATTGGTTCATTGGCTTTGTGTTTGAGAAATCTTGAAAGATTTGATAACCATGCACTTGGAGATTTGGTACATGATGGGATGCCAAGGTCTGACAATGCTCTGCAAAATGCACTAACCTCAAGAGAAGCATTGGATTCTCACTACGTTTCTAATGACAAGCAACAACTTCATCTTGGAGCAGTGGGTGCTCGCAACAACACCCGTTGCCGACAGGCACGCTTGCGCACAGCGCTCGCTCCACCAACGGCGGTGCTTGCCTGCCCCCTACAATGCCCCTCCCCCTGCACTGCTCTCCTCCACCTCGCAGCACCCCTCCCCCTCGCATCACCTCCCCTCCACCCTCCCCTCCCCTCCCCTCCACCCAACCCTCCAGCCCCCCCTCGCCGTCGCACGAAAACCCCCCCGCCGCTGCGCAAAAATGCCCCTTGCCCCTCCGCCCGCCCGCCTCGTGCCCTCAGTCCCCTCCCCTCCTCTCGTGCCCTCACCCCCTCCCCTCCACCCTCCCCTCCCCTTTACCCTCCCTTCCACCCACCCCTCGCCGCCGTGCGAAACCCCCCCTCCCTCCCCCCCCGGTCGCCGCACGAAAAAACCCCCCCCATCCCCACTATTTTTTCTAAATTTAATTATTCTTTATTATTAAAAAAAACCTAACTTAACCCTCAATCTAACCCTAGGTTAGTTTAACCTAGGTTAAGTTAGTCTAACCTATGTTAGGTTTAACCTAGGTTAGTTTAACTAACCTTCAATTAGTAACTAATTGTAGTTAGTGAAACTAGTTAAGTTAACCTTCCAATTATAGTAAGTGAAGAGGATATAGGCTAGTTAATCTAACTAGAATTAACTTGGTTCAAACCCCTCAGTTGGACTTAAAGTCCATTCACACCACCCTTAAGACCCCTCCCCCAAAACGCCAATTTTACCTCTATTTCAACACTTCGTATCACACCCATTTGGGACCCAAATTGGACCCCGTTTGGACCAAAATTTCACACACGGAAACACCATGCTATGGGGTATTTGTCCAACCCATTGCACATCATTTCAGCATCCCTAGCACTCGCTCATTCACGCCCGTGTGTGGGTCTCATTTTGCACAAATTCATTCGTATCTTTATGCTGTGATCTCCGATTGACAATCTGTCTATCCCAACACATTTTCCTACACACGGACAACAATCTTAGGCACATTATTAACACGATGGTCCCTACACTAACTAACACCACTCTAACCCTCCAAATAAAACTACATCAACACCCGCACTTGCGGCAGAGTCACCCTTGGCAACTCTCACCCACTTTGCATATAGCTATGCTCTGGCCAACGCCTCCGACTCCAACGCTCGCCAAATTCGCATACACCTCCGATGCAACCACCACCCCCAACCTCCCCCCAACAATCCTCTACCCCAAATCCCCCCTTGAAATTCAAGCAATCCTTTTAACTCCTCCATGCCACAACATGGCTGGATGCTGTCGCGATAATGATGGGGATATCGACCTCGATGCAGAGACTGACAATTTCTTTAATCGAAGAAATAATAACAATCAAGGCAGGCACCCCTTGGAAAAATTGAAACTTCCCAAATATAATGGTAGGGGAGATCCAGCCCAATTCCTCCAGCATTTTGATGCCGCATGCCGAGCAGGTGGAGATCAATCCCATGAAACCAAGGTGGCTTGGTTTCCCATGGCCTTAACTAATGAAGCATCTGAATGGTACCTAGACCTTCTAGTAGAAGAGCGCGCCACATGGGACCTACTTCAAACATAATTTAAAAGATGCTTTCAAATGGAGAGGCTACAAGATGATCCCGCTCTCCAACTAAGCAAGATCAAACAAGGCCGTCGAGAAGATGTACGCACATACCTAGGCAAGATGAAAAGATTAGTCACCAAATGTGACCCACACCCAGATGCCAAGTACCTCACGGCATGGTTCATTGCAGGACTAAGAAAGAAAATCCAAAAGGATATGAAAAAGATTAGTAGCTATGAAACGTTCAGTGCTACTCATGCAGTAGCCATTGACATCGAGGATGGAATGACGGACTCTGACACTAGCAGTGGAGGGCAGAAAACTAGAGGACACCAAACCTCCTTGTTCACCCTTCACTGAAGCTAGAGGACGAGCATAGGAGTGGGAGAGGAAGAAGGTGTAAGAGCATGGGGGAAAGAAGGGAGAGGAGGGAGGAGAAGGAGGAGGAGGGAGGAGGAGAAGGGAGGAGGAGGGAGGAGGAGGAGGGAGGAGGAGAGGGAGAGGATGGGTTGAAAGGTTAGAGGAGAGGGGAGGAGGAGTTACGAGGTTACGACATGCTTTTAGACATGGAGTGCAAGGAAGCATGGACACTTGAAACAATTGCTTGGAACACCAAAGTAGAACTCAACACAATGCCCCAAAGAGTGTGGGCTTCATTCCATTATGAGGTATTTATACAAGTTGGAGTGCTTCTCTCTTTGCATGTAGGAATTGTAAGACATTCTCTATCTACATGTAGAACTTGCATATAGAAGTTGCATGTAGAAGTTGCAAGTTGCATGTAGGAGTTGCATGTTGCATGTAGGAGTTGCATGTAGAACATGCATGTAGGAGTTGCATGTAGAACTCGCATGATGCATGTAGGAATTGTACGTAAAACTTGCATGTAGAACATCCAAGTTGGATTTCTAAGAGGGATTATTCCTAGCCTTATGTAAGTACAACCGGAGCTTTGCCGCTACTCTACACACATTCTGTACTACCTAAGTCCATGTTGGCATAGAGACAACATACTCTCGGATCCATTTGATTACCCGTCCTCGGGTTATGGCTTATTTGAATTTCGAACTTAGGATGCCATGTGTGTAACCTAGCGGCTGTTGATCTTGTGGCATGCGAGTCGTTCCTGTTGTAATGCTTTTGCACTATACAATTTATGGCCTATAGTTAGGAAGCTTATCTCCTCTTGTAAAGGGGTAGACGGCTATGAATTTCAGAGGGAATCTCGTTGCTGAGGTTGTGGACTCTGCCATCGAATCTTCTTGGGAAGAGTTTTGGCAGGGGTCTCGTTGTTGAGGCTGGCATTTCTTGCTATCTTGCATACATGTTGGATGCAATTGCACCTGTATCATTGAGCTTGTGGATAAGTTTGTATGCAAGTCTGATATTTTTACATTTAGGAGACGGCTGTGATGTTTGGCAAGGGTCTCGTTGCTGAGGCTGTAGACTCTCATCTTGAGTTTTGGCATAGCTTCTTGTCCTGCTTGTGAATTCATTGCATGCTTTGAGAGTATGGAATGAAAGTGTGTGATATTGTTATTGATGCAATCTATTATGTGCCTATGCAAAATCGTGTGAGTGCATGTGATGTGTCGATTAGGTAGGGACTAACTATATGCTTATTTATGGGATTTAATAGGGAAACTAAGAGTCAATCATCCTTAATACAAAATTGATTAGGTCTTCCTAAATGTGCAAAAACGTGCATATGCCAGTGAGTGTGCATGTAATAATCTAGTGCAAACTATATGTGCAAAAATGTGCATTTGCTAGTGAGTGCGCATGTAACAATCTAGTGCAAACTATATGTGCAAAAACGTGCATATATTAGTGAATGCACGTGTAACAATCTAGTGAAAACTATTGAGGACTTGGGGTTTCCAAAACTTCATTATTGTCGAGGATGGCTTGCGTGTTGATGTTATATCACTTCAATCGGCTCCCGTTTATGGTTATGTTGAATTGAGTTCACCAGGGAAGGATTTCATACCTAGTCTACACAAATGAGGCATCTCTTGATGCATCAAAAGCTTTGGAAGACTATAACAGAAGACATACCCACTGCATAAAATGATGTTTAGAAGGAAAAAGACAAAGCAGCACTATCACTCATTGGTCTGCACTTGGGTCCAAACATAATTCATCATATTGACTCCAAGGATCATGCCAAAGGGGATGAGTTGAACATAGTGTTTGGTGCAAAAGCCAAAAACCAAGAAATTCATCTTAAGATTGAATTCTATGGTTTGCACATGAGCTTCAATGAATCAATGGCACAATTTGTCAACAAAATCAAAAGCATTGTGACCCAACTAGAAGGCATAAATGCAAAAGTAGGGGAAAAGGATGCACTTGCAATCCTCCTTAAAAGCATGCTTGTAGTGTACAGTGCACTAACAACCACTTTGAAAAATTTGCCAGATCCAAAGTTTGAGGAATGTGTATCCTCTCTTCTTGAAAAAGAAAGAGAGTTGAAGGAATCGACATCTACATCAACATGCAATAGCTATAATGAAGAACAAGCATTGTTCAGTAAAACATCAACGAAGTGTTAACATTGCGGAAGGATAGGTCACTATCAAAGTGACTGCAGACTGAAGAACAAACCAAAGTGTCACCTTTGCAAGAAGCTGGGACACAAGGAAGAAGATTGTAGATTGAAGAACCAACAAGTCAATGACATGGAGTCATCATTAAGCCATAAGCATAATGACAAGAATACCATGTATTGAGAAGCAACATCCTTGCCACCTTTAGTCCATATGTTTGTAAATCAAACCTGACCACTTGAGAGTAGCCATGTAAGCACCCAGGGGATGATTTGATCTTATAAATCACATCTGACCACCTTGTAGTAGCCAAAGGATCATGGCACCAAGGGGAGGTGTTGAGATATGGTTCCATGAGCACATAATTAGAGGCTAAGGTATGGTATAGGAACGTATTAAAGTAGCCACCCTAGGATGTGGACTACATGATGTGGAGATGTGGATCAAGGATATCCACAAGGAGAAATGTGGATGAGAGGATCCCCAATGTGTTGACTATTCTAAGGGCTCTCTCTATACAAGAAGCCTATTATGCACATTGGAATATATTGTTGAGTGTTGCCTACAGCTTGTGTCTTGTCTCTCATGGATTTCCTTGTTTGGTTTTATCCTCCTTAGCATGTTCACTAATCTTGTTGCCCTAGGCTAGTGGCAGTCCATTTGTGTATCTTATCTTGTATTTTATTAATAGATACCGCCTCATCTTCAGCCTAGAAAGGCTTATTTTCTACATCGATTGGGTATCTCCATAGTGGATGAAGTGGTGGATGATCACGGTCTTACTCTTTTTTTTCCATAGGCCAAGAGGCAATTCTGCTTGGGCATGTATCACAGGCCTACCCGACGAACTCTCACCACCATGCTGCCTCCATTTCATGCTGGCCTCCATTTAATTGCTAACCATTCTCTCATGGATTGGAATCTGAGCATTCTAGGTTATTATCCTTTCTTATTTACAGACCTTACTACCAAGAAAGCTTACCATCTTCTTCTCCCATAGCCATGGATTCACGAACGTGGCCTTTTTATTTGGTATCTTGACAAACCTCATACTTGGTGGAAGGCTTGCCTTGGATATTTTTGGAATAATAAGCTCCCTCTCAATAGAGGCTTTTCTTATGGGGGTATTTGGTTGGTGCACTACCTATGGGCTCTTTCTTGGCTTCCAGGCGCATAGCTTCCTCGCATTTCCCATTTGTTCACATCTAAGGGAGATAGTCACAAATCAGCATTGGATTTGGCAGGTTGCTCGTGATTTTCTTCCCAAATCGGGGACTTATCTTCATGTTCGCTTTCTTAGCATCACTTTTGGCAAGGAGTTTTGGTTGTTTGGGAGATGTCTCTACACCAGACTATGTTCAATTTTTTAGTTGTTGTCATTATTGGTCAATGTGGTCCTTATATCTTATACGTAATTCTCTATCAGTACAAGAACCATGGGAGATCGAAGAGAGAGAGAGAGAGAGAGAGAGAGAGAGAGAGAGAGAGAGAGAGAGAGAGAGAGAGAGAGAAAGAGAGAGAGAGGATAAATGGAGGGAAAGAAAAATTTGAAGAGGGGTAGGATATTACGGGGTAAAATTGGTGAGAGTAGAAGTAGGGTGTGAAGGCTCAGAGATAAGGTGTTAATGGGGAGAAATTGTGTATTTGTGTGTGCGAACCCACCTTTGCCCCAGTAGGCTACAACACAGTAGGTGAGATAGTAGGTCGTCACCTAGTGTGATCACTTATTGTCTACCCGAAAGAGATAGAAGTATCTATAAGTCCAATTTAACAGTTGCTAGTGAGTGTGATTAGATAAATAAGGAAGAAAATGGAGTGAGGGACTAAAGATAATGAGTAAAAGAAAAGGACTTAGAGTGAAGATTTAATGATAGCTATACCGATGAAGGGATGGGAAGGAAGGGAGGGAAAGAAAGGAGGGAAGTGGGCTAGATTGGGAAAATTTTGGGATAGAAGAGTTTTTTTTAAAGGTGAAAATCAAACGGCTAGTGGGAAAGACAGTATTGCTCAATAGAGCAATGAAGTGAGTCAAGAGGCCAAGAACCATGATGACTTAAATGTGCTATGTGTAACCATCTAGAGTTGCAAGGGAAACGTGACTGTGCACCCCCCCCGCCCCCCCGGCCACCACCCACCACATATCTTGAATTGTAGGGATACTTATACCTATGGTTATACATTTCTCCCACCCTCCCCTTCCCTTTCATTTGAGTTTTTACTCTTAAATTTTGTACAATTGTTTTTTCCCCGCTTTTTTGCTTTTGCATATTTCCCCCCCCCAACCTAACCACTCAACCTCTTTCCCTAACCTCTATCAATCTCCCCTATAAGCCCCCCCTCCTTCTCTCCCCCCCCCCTTCCACCTTTTCTACCTAATCCAAATTCCCTCCCCTTTTTCCATATTTTCTACCTAATCCACCTCCCTAATTTTTATTTATTTATTTCTTTCTTCTTTTAAAAACTATGTAAAAGTACTTAGTTAGACCCCCAAAAAAGCTTAGCTACTTAATCCACTCCAATTCCTCCTTAACCTTACCATCCCCTCTTCAGCCTGACCACAAATACCCAACCCTTCTCCCCTCAGTTGTTTTATCCATCGCCCTTCCTTGCTTGGCGCCACGACCTAGCTCGTGCCTGAGTAGGCATTTTTTTTACATCCGTGCCTCCTTATATTTGTACATAGCTCCTTGAATCCTTTATATTTACACATAGCTCGTTTAGCTCTTGAGGAACTATCTATCGCCCAGCTACACTTCCATTGCTCTCTTTCATAGCTTCATCATCCACTCCCAAAACTCTTCATCAACTCCTACTTTGTTGCCTACTCTCATGCCTCTGTTGGTAGCCTTTTTAGCTCTACTCAAGTTCATGCCTTGAAGCTTGTTCTCCTCTGCACACTATTCTTCTCTCTTCTTCACTAAACATGCTCAAGCACTTGCCTCTAATCCTTACAAACCCTTCTCTCTATTCTCTCTTCAAGGCTGGCCCCCCAATTCTTTCTTTTTCTCTTTCATTCATTCGCTAGCCCGATTTGATGGTGCAAGTGCTCTCTTGGTTGAAAATGAAGCAAAAAAATTTGTATAAAGATGAAACATAAGTGAAAGTTGATGATTGATACTGTTCCATTGATTCCATTTATAAGTCCAATATTGTATCGAGAAAGAGAGAGAGACAAAGAGAGGCGGAAAAAAGCAGGGTGGGGGAATGCATTGAGAAAGAGAGAGAGGCAGAAAGTGGGGTAGGGGAATGGATTCTTGCACAATAATATGGACAAACTAGGGAGAATAAGGAAGAGGGTAGCATTGTGTAAATAAGATGATTGGTATTTAAACAAAATAAATAAATTGCAATCTGCACGGAGCAATAATATGGAAGGCATGAAGGAGGTGACATGTAGTCTCCCAATAATCTACCAACAAGATCATACTACTATGCATCATGCACTAGATGTGTTGATGGAGTGGGGTGAAAGCGGAGGAGAGGAGAGTGATCAAGTGAGAGAGATTCACACATTGCATCTCGCACTAGCTATGTTGACGGAGTAGGGAGAAGAGTTGAGTGCTCAATTGAGTGAGATGTCGCAGATGCTTCATCTGGTGGCACCTTGTTATGACACACAACTTGGAACAAGTTGATCATCTGCAGAAGACATGAAGAGACTCAATTGTGAGACTGCTAAGGATGAGGGGAAAACCAATAGGAGGGGGAGGATATTTCCTACCAAGAGAAGGCAAGGGTAAAGAGGGGAGATTAGGGGGATGGGGATTCATTCATCACTATAAGCAAATTTGGTCCAAAAGAAAATGTCAACCTGCAATGACAAAACAATGGCAAACCCAATGACAATAAAAGCCAAATGCCTCAACCATAAACATCATCCATGGGCATAAGCATCAATAATGTCTCATTCATTAGAGCATAGCCATAAACATCATCCATGGGCATAAGCATCAATAATGTCTCATTCATTAGAGCATAGCACTATGAGTGCATCAACTACAATGTGTCAAAACTGTCCCCCAGCATAAAATAGCATTTGTATGCTAAATGTCCCATCAATAAAGCATCCCACAAGGAAATTTGGGACTATCAGCGCATCCAACAAGGATTGCAATGCATCCAAATGGCCTATAAAGCATCGACTATAACCCAATGCAAACCACAAATGAGCGCACATGGATCAAATTGCAATTAGAGTGATCTGCATAAGGTATGTCCCGAAAATCACGGCCCCATGGCAATGATCACTACAGAAAATAAAACATGAGATGCCTCAAAACCACTACAATCTTTGCATACAGAGCATTAATGACATCACCTACGCTTTCTGTAGCTCAAAAAATACTTTAAAAAATCACTCTAGATATGAAGTAAACCCAAGTCAAAGCTTGCAATTGATATGTAAATGAAACCTCAAAAGCCTAAGGTTTAATTTTAAAAATGCCATGTGTCAAAAAATCAAAGGTTTGAACCTTTGAATCGATTTTTGACAGAGAAATAGACAATTTGACATCTCAGAGAGACAAAACTTCTCCAAATCTCCATGGAATCATGCAAGAGCTAACAGATAGGAGTTTTCAAGTCTCTGGAATGCAATGGAATAGATGGTTTTGGAAACCATGGTCCCAATCACCGGGTCCAACACATGGATTGAAAACATTTTAGCAACCTGATCTGTTTGTAAACACCACTGGAGTGCGAATGATGAGCAACACAAAAGTTTTAGGACCCCTCCTAAGTCCACTGAAATTGACAGATTTGTGAATGTTGCTTCAAACTTGAGTTCTAACACACTGGCAAAAAAATATTGAAGCAAAGAGAGTGAGTCAGAAATCCAATGAAATGATACCAAATTCAAGAATGAAGGGGTTTTCAAACTCCCAAACTGCAATGGTCACCAAAAGCAAAAAATGTTTGCCTATGCAAGTCATTCTGGTCTCTTAGTCATCGAAAGGAACATGGGAATCGTCAAGAAACATCTTTTTGCTCCAAAACCTCTTGCAGGCTTGCAAAAAACCACTCAAAAGAACCAAAATGACTTTTCCAAGGTTCCTTCTAGGTCTCTGCACACTAGGATGCAAGTAAAGTCACCCACAAATCTTCTCCTTCCTCCCACAGAGTTGCAACAGCAGCAGACTTTGGGCTCCAAGCATGCACACGGGCTCAACTAGACCACCGACAAGCATTATATAGACTACCCGAGCTTTAATACCAATTGAGAGTGATCTCAATAGAAGTGGAACGGAAGAGGGTGAGAGAGATAGGGAGAGCTAGAAGAGAGCCACACAAGTTTTTGGTGGGTGCAGGACACCCTAATCTTCTATGTCATCCATATATATATATATACATGTTTGAGTATTGTACATAATCGGGGTTAAGTCACAGTGGCCTTTAACCCCCACAAAGGAGTCATAACAGTTGATCTTGAGGCCAATCTTTCCTATACTTTTCTTCAGGTAACAATTATATAATATTCACATGACAAATATAAGTATCCTATCAAGGGTCATAAAAATTCTTTCACATTAAAAACGTTTGGTAACAATTCAAAACCATTCATATATAAGAAATTTAAGTATGCAAATCATATAAAACTATACTTTTCATGAGCATTTCATCGAGAACAACCTAGTGGAAATATAGGGATAATCTTGCTAGCCCTCATCTTCTATGAGCTAGCCTTATCTTATGGAATGAATAATATACAATGACTCTATCATGTAGAGAGACTCTAGTGGATTACCATTGCATATAAACCTATATCATTAGGCACATAATGAAGCTCATGTCCTAAATGCTCCTTCTATATACAATTTTTCCTATCTCTATCTCTTGTAGAGCTATTTATCAATCCTCAAACTTTTCCTTACATACAAGGCTTGACATCTATGTAAAAATGACCACCACCCTATAATGTTGCCTTAAGTACAATGTCACTAGAGGTCCCAGTCACAACATGATTAATACTCGAGTCACCACTACTATCAATTTCCTACAACGAGTCATGGGTCCATTGGTTTTGCTATGCAATTCATCATGATAATGTGATGATTGTTCTTCCTCATCAAGCATGATTAGAAGTTGAATCGTTCATTCAACTCTATATGTTTCATAAATTAAAATCATGCATATATAAAGAGGAAAAGAAAAGAAATATGTGTTAGAGAGAAATCTACTAGGATGCTATCGCCACACGGTGACTTTTTGCTCACTTTTTGGAGCACTTGGCCATCTTAACCTACACATCTCATGGTTACCACATATCTGAAACTTGTATATTAAAGGTTTTGGTAAGTTAAAAGACATTATTCACATTTTAATGGCAGTTTTCTCACACCAAAAAACATGGAGACATGGACAATCCACCTAAATGTAGTGAAAAGAAGAATGAAAAAGGGAGCAATGATACTCTTGAGCAAAGGAAGAAGGCACACCTTCGTTGTTGCTAAGTATAAGTATTGGTTCATGTCTTCTTTAATCCAATCATTTATATTCATTTGAAACTAACATATTTTAACCTTAATATAACAAATGAGAGCCTGCTAAGGACAAGATGGAGCAAACTACCCTACTAGGACATCTTGCTATTTGAGAGAGGCTTTGATTGTATATGTTTCTTTACATGAATTAGTTTATCCTATAATGGCCTTTTAAAGAATTTGTCTAATGTCTATTGTCACTTATATCCAAACTTAATGTCTATGATTTGAGGCAAAAGGTGGAGGATGAGAAGTCTAACCAAATAGTGGATGCTACAATGCTAGCATAGGGTGAGAAGGATGACCACGGGAACTGTAGCAATAACAATGATGATAGTGCTAGCAGATTAGGTGGAGATGATTGGGACCAATATTGGGATAAAGTAAAAGAGGCATTTGAGAGTTAGGGAAAGGGCACTTGGAATAATATATGGCTAGAAGATTGGAGATGGGGGAGATTGATACATTATCAGCAGGGTATGCTACAAGAAGAACCATAAAATAAATTTCCACAATCAATGAAGGTTTTAAATTCCAAAACAACTTTCATTTTTGTATGTAAAGCTAACATGTTTTTAATGAGAACAACATAAAATACAACTTTGCATCCCCATTAGAAGTGGTACCACTAATCAATTACCATGGTTGGTCAAATTGCATGTAATCTTCTTGAGTGTATCTTCACGAACATTTCTACTATGGCCTTGAATTCCTTAGTAAGTGATAGTAAACTTATGTGCAACTCTAATTTTATTTATACCCCATACTTAGAATCAAACATACATGATTTATTTATTTAAAAATAAGGCACAAATGATGTTGGGTGATAGGAGATGAGAGACATTGGGAAATATCAATGGGGAATAGGCTTGGGTAAGATATTATAGAGTCACTTCCATTCTCTCGTATTAGATTTCTAATATTGTGGAGATGAAATAGAGCCTAGTTAGCCACTTACATACCCATGGAAATAAATAACCATTGGAGTTGTCATTTGATAACACAAATTTTGTAAAATAAAAAAGTATAATACAAATTTATTTTATGCTAGATATGTCGTTATGTGAGGGTCCACTATGACTCCCCTACCAACACCACATTTTTAAATTTAAGTTATGCATATTTGCATCGAAAGTAGAGTCATCACAAGTGTGATCTCTAGTAGTGTCATATGAGTCAATGGATAATGAGGAGGATCAAGAAGAGGAGGAGCTTATGCATACGGAGCATCGCAGCTGGTTGGATTGGCTAGTCCATGTTTTGCTAAATAAACTTTTTTACTAATGCATCTTTTTAGTATGTGTAGTTGGCATCGCCAAACGTCTCTGTGTACATGACAATTGTGGCATGGAAAGCCAAGCTTTTTCATTATGTTTTATAAAGCTATGTATTGCAAGTTTGGTTGTCATCATGCATGTGAACATCACAAATGCGATAAAAAACTCACTAAATGAGAATTGTCCATATTCAACTCTATCATGTATAAAGTAAGTCCACTGTGACGCCAAAAATTGATATTTTTGATTTGGCATTGGTATTGTTTTTCTCTATGTTTGATAAGAGTTTGAGTGTCAAGTGATAGCCTAGCGGCTCTCACTTATTTCTATTTTCTAAGATATTGTATGGGATTGAGAGGATGAGTGGAATGGATCATTGTAAATACCATGTGTATGAATGATAAATACCTTGGTATGGGGTGAGAGTTATTCGAGTATGGGATATTATGGGATTTTTAGAAAATAGGAAGAGTGAGTCATATAAAGAGGTGGGCTCATGTCCATGTGTTCCAATAGTATAAGAGAGATCACATGCGAAGTGTGTGGAAGGCATGTGGAGGAGGGTGGAGTCAAGAGGAATCCTTTTAGAATTCCTATGTGGAATAAGAAGGATGTGGATATATGGAAAAGAGAGGGTCCCTATGGGCTCCATGTGGGGAGACTCTTGACTTTCTCAATATTTTAAGAGTCTTGAGCATCTTTTGATGGGACACATGGCAAGAGTAGCCAAAAAGGACATAGATGGTGACATACGGGCCTATGTGATTGATGGGGAAAGGAATCTACAGGCAGCAATTGTAAATGGGTGAAGGAGGGTGACAAAATCTCTATAAAAGGAGCCCTCCTCTCCCTTGTTCATCATCTCTTCCACCAATAGGCCTCGTGTTGCTATAGCTCTAGTCTCCTCAAGCCTCTTCCATGAGCCTTCTCTCCCTCTTGTAGATATTCTCTTATGTAGACTCTTGAGTCCATCTCTCTCTAGTTTATTCTCTCTCTATGAGTCGTCTTGGAGTTCCACATCCTCTTAGTGTTTTGAGCTAATTGTAAAGGTTCTACTATGAAGGAGGTGCAATGTTTTCCCGGAACCTACCCATCCGACCTAATCAGCCCCTTCAAACTCCTCGATATATATCAATTCATGTCATGTTAAGCTACAAGTTCTTCTTTGAACAACGTATCGCTCTTCTCTTTGGCACAGACCGACTTGCTGAGATTATGGCCTCCGCTGATCCTTTCCTTCTCCCTATGCTTGAGTACAACATCACTTGGGATGTTACCATCTTCATTCTCATCTAAGGGAGGAAAGTATGGTGTGGTCTCTTGGTATAAAAGCTTCTTTTTAATGTCCCTTTCCCAATGATAAATATCTATATCACTCAGTTCAAAAGTAGTAGGAAGTGAAGAGGTGCGTGAAGTTTATTACCCCCAACTTCATGTCACACCACCTCAAGTAGAAACTAACTTAAATAGCAAGACAAGTTGACACTAAAACACAAATCGTAGACTTTAAGATAAGGATCCATGAAGTCACTATCAACGTTTCATCCTTTAATCCAATAGCACTCTTTGAGCTACCCCTCCACATGAACATGTCTATATGTCACCCTACTCAACTTCATGAAAGTACTCAAAGGATTGCAAGATTGTAAACACAAAAAGAATAGATAAAGCAAAAAACAACCACACTATGCACTGTAACACACACATAAATATTACCCAAAAGCATGCATGTAGTGCCAATTAATCCAATCAAAACTTAGCACAACTCCAAATTTACACACACACACACAAAGTCACACACACACACACACGCAATCACGCACATGCACATAGAGTCACACATACACATGCATGCGCATGCACGGTGCACACACACACACACACACATGCGCACGCACACACACAAACACATACATGCACGGTGTGCACACGCACGCAAGCACATACACACACACACACACAAAACCAATGGGACACCACTAGTTTGTGCACTCAAATTTGTTGAAGACCCACCAAAGACATACTAGTAATTGGTGTATGCAACCCTATGTGACAAAAACACCACATTAATTATTTGCCATCACAAAAAGCTCCCCCACTAACAATTGACCACTACAAAAGTCCACCCACAGATGACAATTGCTTTGAGATTATCAAACACAAGTGTACCTCACATCCCTATTAATCTGAATGCTCCAAAGAGGGGACATGTGCTTAACAACATTGTCTTGGTTGTAAATATTTAATCGTGGGAGAGTAGCATTTATGTGATGCTGCGCATGGAGAGAGTGTCTAACACTAATGAGTGAAGCATTTCCTGGGGGTGGGGAAAGCTCATCAAAAATATAGATTTTAAATATTCTGCAATGTAGCGTGGTGTTTAGAAATTCGTTAGAGCTATGTTTGAAAATCCTCCATGTAGCAATCAACCCTCCAACTTGACCATGTTGTATCCTCGTATTATGAATTACACTTGCATCTTTTTTGGGGGGCATGAATAAGAGGCATAAGAGGTAGTCTCCATACCTCACTTGCGAGGATGCAAAGGCTCATGTGCACGGTCATGTTAGACATACGATGTAGTATTGCTCCTTGTTCCTGTACCTCGTGTGAAAACTAATGACAGATAGAGGGGACTGACTGACCGAAGCACCCCCTAGATCATCTTCGTGAAAAGTGTGTATGAAGGTAAGTCCCCCTGGATCCAAGGTACAAGGATGGCCCCCATTAAATGCCACTCCCATTGGTGGAAGTTGGTGTAGGGGGAAGCCTTTGAGAGGGCTTCCTCACACTGCATTGACTAGTGTCGCGGAGCTCGTTGATTGGGTGTGGGAGGTGGTGGGGCTATTTTCATCCTCGTGTATGATAAGCAACGGCTTGAACCAGCTTGGCCTATCTCTAGTCGGTAAGGGAATCGATGGGAGAGGCTGAGGATCAAGCAGTGAAATTTGTCGAGCGAGGCTGGCGACCCAACACCAAAGGCCGCAGAGGATGTAGCAAATGGCGATGAAACATCACTACCAGTGGCATTGTGAGAGCACTAGAGGCTGACACGAGAGTTCCCTCTAAGAGCCTATTCATGTAGGAGGGGGCGGTTTGCAAACCAGGTGAGCTTTGGATTTCAAATTGGGTTCACGCATGGCGGTTTTGGAGGGAAAACTTGGTTGCTGCTCGAGCCCCTGCGCTAGAGTAGCGTAGAAAAACTTGGTTGTTGGTGAGCTTTGATAGGGAGAAAGAGTAGGGCAAGTGGGGGAGGACCACGTTCCCACTCAGAAAATGGTGAGCGGGCGGGTAGAAAAACTTGGTTGTTGGTGAGCTTTGATAGGGAGAAAGAGTAGGGCAAGTGGGGGAGGACCACGTTCCCACTCAGAAAATGGTGAGCGGGCGGGCAGCCCGCTCACCATTTTCTGAGTGGGAAAGTGGGACAACCCCACTTTTGGCGGCCTTTGCCCGCCCGCTCACCATTTTCTAAGTGGGAAAGTGGGACTGCCCCACTTTTACTGGCCGTCGTCAAAGGCTTGGGGACCTGACACATGGCAGTTCGGGCAGGTAGGGCAAGGGAGGGAGATTACCATTATGGAAGATCTTAAATCCAAAGGTCCACATCTACATTCTTGCGATCCGAGCCTTTGACCTTTGATGGTGGGTTGCAAACCAGCCCTTGGTGTGAACAAGCTCTAAGGAACTGGAAGGTGTGCTTGGAGAGAGGCCGTAAGGGAAGCCATTCTCTCTAGTGGTGAGACGAGAAGTGTGAGCTCCAAAGATAAAGAGCAGAGGAGGATCTTACAGTAGAGTAATCAGCAGTGTGCAATGAAGAGTAGACTAATCAGCAGTGTGCACGGAAGAGCATCAAGTGCAGATTATCAGCATTGTGCAGATTATCAGCTGAGCTCCAAAGATAAAGAGCAGAGGAGGATCTTACACTAGAATAATCAGCAGTGTGCAATGAAGAGTAGAATAATCAGCAGTGTCCACGGAAGGGCATCAAGTGCAGATAATCAGCATTCTGCAGATTATCAGCATTGTGCAGATTATCAGCATTGTGCACGGAAGAGCATTAAGTGCAGATTTTGCAGATGTGTGCAATGTACAGTGACACTGTGCAGCGGTTGCCTGCAAAGTGTTGTCTCCACTCTGTAGCTTCCTTGACTTTTTTTACACACCATCAACTTATCAAGTGCCAGGCTCCAGCTTCCTCATCAAAGTTCAAGATTTGCAGTCTCCCAGACTGCAACCGAATGTCGGGACTCGGAACTCCAGCAAGAAGCTCAACTGAAGTTTTTTCAGCTATGGTGCACAGCTCTTGCCTGTCTGGTCGGATCAGGATGGTCCTTTGTTTCGTCCCCCTGACAATTTGCTTTCGAGTTTGTGCTCCGCATTCGGCGAGTATGCATCATATCCATGTTCTCGGATCAGCGCCGAGCGGGAGTGCAGTTCTGTTGTTTTGAAAAAACCTCATGCTTGCACTGTGCATAGTTGCCACTGCTTGTGTGGCACTATCTGGACATGGAGAAAGTGGAAACGAGGACCAGCGATGGGTGGCGTAAAAGTATCTTGACTCTCTCGCTGACAGCTCTGGGAATTTGAACCCAATGCGCCTTCGCACCGCACTGCAAACGTACGACGGGGGTTGGCCCCGCGGAAGTACAAACCACAGTCACGAGTGGACGGGCGATGGAGAAAAGCATGAGAGGCGGTGGGTCCTCTCTGCTCCGTAGAATCAGTGGAAGTTTGTCGGAGCGAGGAAATCGAGGGGGTTTGAATTTTTTTGGGGAAGGAGGGAGGCAATTGGGAGAATGCTAGCAAGCTCTGGGTGTGTGTGTGTGTGTGTGTGTGTGTGTGTAGCTGCAACAGCAGCAGGGAAAAGCACGGTTGGAGATGAGGGTGGTGGCGAGTGGGAGACGGCGGAGTAGCTGGAGCGGCTGCAAAAAGGCGGTGTGGATGGAATGTGGAGGATGGTTGGCGAGGGAGATGGCGATGGAGTTAAGGAGGTAAGAAGCTGAAAAAGCAGAGGAGATAGAAGACGAGGAAGATGGCGATGCAAAAGCAGCTGAAACAGAAGAGAAGATGGCGATGAGGAGAGCTCGCGAGCTTCGCACGGAGAGTGTGTACTGAGCTGCAGAGGAGCGGAAGCAGCTTTTGAGGGATGATGGGAGAGCGAAGGAGATGATGATGGAGCTCCTGTTGAGAGGAGATGGCGATCATCATCTCGTTTGCAGAGTTGTGTGGATTCGTGTAGAGAAATCCGAGCTTCGATTCTCGCAAACTAGCTCGAATTCTATATAGTAAGCTCGCATGGCGAGCTTTTCCTGCACCATTTTCGTAGCTCACTACCTTCTCGCAGTTCACTCCTAGCTTCCATGGCTGCTCCACCTTCTTCCTCCCTCTCCTCTTCTTCCCCTCCCTCCAACATCAATGGCAACATCATGTTGTCGGACTCTTCCTCTCCCAATTTTATCCTCCATGTCACCATCCACCACGCCATTGACATTCATAACATCTGTATCTACGGGAAACAAGACGTTTATGCCAAGCTCTCTCTCACTCATTCCCCAGATTCCGTCTTTTCCTCCCCCCCTGTCAAGGGCGGAGGCAAGAATCCTGTCTTTAATCAGAGCCTCCAGATTCCTGTTTCTCAGCCCGATGCTGCTGTTCTACGATGTGAGATTTGGATGATGAGTTGCAATCAAAACTATTTAGAGGACCAGAGTCTAGGATTCGTGCTAGTGCCTCTGTATGATCTGTTAGACAAAGGTGTGCAAACTCAGGATTATTGTTTGACTTCCACCGACCTTTTCTATACTCCTGCTGGCACAGTACGCCTCTCCCTTTCGTTTCACAGCCGCAGCAGAGGTGTTTTTGAACACGAATCGAATGGCAACATGCTGCAGGAGTGCAACCTTGCAGCTTGTCATTTATGCAACACACCTGAAGTCTCGATGGATTTTGGGCATCAAAGCCTTGCTCCAGCTGACTTAAGCAAGATTGAATTTCCAGACTTGGAGGCTGCGTCAGAGAATCAGCACTTGGTATCTGTCTACCTCAAAATGGCAGGAGGTGACATTGGAGATTATGCTGGAGCTAATGATTTAACAGACCTTGGAAGTAACGGAGAAAGGCATGAGGATGGGATAGCTTCGGGAACCCAACCGTTTCTGCATTCCTCTGTCGTGGGAGAAGAGGATTATGAGATGTCAAATTCAGGGGAAGATAAACCTATGGAATGCTCTCCAGTCGTAAGGGATTCTCACCCTTCCAGCCATACTTCACGATCTAGTAATGCAGATTTATCTTGTGAGGAGGTCCTAAGTCCAGCTAAAACAACGTTACCTTGCTCAGCCCCAGAGCACTCTTCTGGGACAAGCCCAGCACGCAGTAGCAACTCACCAAATGGAGTGGGCTCTAGTGACAACCACCTGTTCAAGCATGATCAACCTGCCACAAGTTTGTCTTCAGATGACGGTTCTCATCATCCCCCCACTGAAATGCATGAGAACCAAGACAAGGAAATGACGTTCTCTACCAGCCAAGAAAGTGAAGGCTCGGCCTTCAGGGCGCCTCTTGTAGACTTTTCACTTGTGACAGAGGAACCAGTGGTGCAGCAACAGATAGTAGATTTGTACGTGAAAAGCATGCAGCAATTTACTGAGAAACTTGCAGAGATGAAATTTCCACTGGATATGGAGTCACAAGACTCAACGGTTTCTGGGCATGTTAAAGTAGAGAAGAAAGATGCAGAAAAAGGAAAGAAAGAAGGACATAGATTATTTTATGGTAGTAGAGCATTTTACTGACCCCTTGTAGATGGCTTTTCTTTGCGTGATAAGGTGATAGATAAGTCTTGCTGTGGAAGAACACACCTGTATAACGTCCACTCTTCAGAGTTTCTTGGATGTATGCTTTCAAAGGATTTTACAGTTTTAAAAGATGTTGCCTTGGCCTCATATTGCTTATAGCCATTGCCTTAGCCTCATTTAACTCAAAGCTGTTGCTTTTGCCTGTAGTGAACCTTGGTCATTGATGACTGGGTGGTTCCTCAGAGAGGCAAGGCTGGTTGATTGCACAGGAAAAATACAGAGAGATTTCACAATATGGGTATTCCAGTGGTGTGTAGTTTGAATGTGAATCTTGCAATTGAGTATTGGATTTTGCAAGGAGGAAAATCAAGGCGTGAGGGTTGAAGGCATGGGTTGTAAATATTTTCATTGAGCTCATGTTGCTCCGTGTGTTGCATTGTATAGCGTTAGCTTTGCCACAAGGCACATGGCGTTTTTGTCTATGTTTACCTGTGTGTTTTATTTTCTGTTAGCCTTAATGCAGGCAAGCAAGCCTAGCTCATAAGGCTGCATTAATTGACTTTCATCCCGTTTCTTTTCAGCTCAAGAAAAGCTTTGTTAAAAAAGAATATGCATTCTATCCATAACCTAAAATTTTCACTAATTCAGTGGAAGGTTTGGAGTTGCATTTATGAGGTGTGAGCTGAGCCCTAGTCCGTCCAGGAATCATTTTAATTATTTGTTGTGGTTCAAATTGGGAACCCTCATTGCCTGTCCTGCAGTCAATTTGCGCCTATTTCAGTTTGAATTGGGGAGTATAAAATTTAAATCAGCAGGGCGCAAATTTCATGCCCGTTAAACAACAGTCTTAATTCTCGTGTTGCTAACACAAGCTCATGACAGAAATCAACTCCGACTGACTGATCAAACATACCTCTTTTTGTATTTAGTGCACAGAAACAGATTCGAGAGCTCTTCGGCTAATAATTGCTCTTCGTGTAAATGCCTGCAGTTTCATAGCGCTTCAAGTATTGCTATGAACTACAACAATACCTGAAGCAAAGAAACCGATGGAAATTTAAGAAGCTATTGAAAATGCAGACTTTGCAAAGAAAGTTATCCAAGACTAACACACTCATCCCATTGAAATTGTTTAGGAAGGCTGCTGCAATCGCTCTCTGTGCCGAAATTGGCTTGCATGTAGTGTGTCTCGTAGGTTGGGGGTAGTAGCGTTGAGCATCTCTGTGCAGTTTTGCAATTGTTTCGACCGATTGGTGCAGGTTGGAGCGCAGCTAGGGTGAGATATTCTGCCTCGCCAAGGGGCCTGGGGTGAGATATGCCGCAACTTTCTTGTACGGAGAAAATGTTCAGCTGATCCATGGGGGTTGACTCTTAAGTGAGAAACCAACACTCTGCCTTCGGCCATGCCAACAAATACCCATTAATGGTAAGGGTCAACGGAGTGCATATCGTAACCGTCCAATGATTGGTCCAACACAGTAGACGACTACATTACTTGATTTCCAAATTCCTGCCACTTTAAAATTTGTCGCTTACTTCCCATTCTCACAAGTGTCGGACAGTCTAGGGCCATATGCCTCATCTATCGCAGTGAATCATGGCCATCAGATTGTGTTTCATCAAGACGAGCACCTCATTAGAGGTGCACGGGGTTTCCCACCAGTGTGGCGCGGACTGGTGGGAAACCCCCAAGAATCATGTTCATCTAGCAAAAGAGAGTAGCCCATCCGCGCTTGTATTCACAAGCGAGCGGACGGAACTCTTTTAAGTAATGACGCTGCATCTCCTCTATCGAGAAACAGGTAGTGCAGCTGGTAAATTTGAGATGTAAGACGATGTGGTCTGGGGGGGGTCTGGGGTTCGTTTCCAGCGAACTATGTAGATGGTCTAGTAAGGGTCGGACGCTCACTTTAGTGCCGTGATCACGATTTTTCACTCGCCCATCTTGGGAGTCACCCTCCACGTCGGATTTTTTCATTGGGCCATATGAAAGCATCGCCCATCTGTGAGTCACCCACCACGTCGGATTTTTTCATTGGACAGGCAAACACATATGAAAGCATTAAGGCATGGGTGCACATTTTTATTAGAGGGAGCATCGTCCACCGATTTGCAGGCGGACGTGTGTGAAACCCCCCATAGACTTTAAATGTAGCACAACGTGGGTGGCACATTCCCACAGTCAAGTAAGGGTGTGGCGACATGTGGTGCGATGGTAATACTTGCATAGCCGTCCGATCAAGACTCGTCAACAGTGCGTATGCAGGCGTAGTTTACTACCATATGATTGACCTTTTTTATCCAAAGCTTAGAAAGAGGTGCTCCATGTACATCATCAAATCAGATTTTGGAATGTCACGAGCCATCGAATCCACACCACGTGTCTCACCGCCTCGCCCATCTGTTGATGATCATAAATCGACACGGGTTGTCGGTTTTTGGTCACAAATCGGTGAAATTGGCTCTTCGCCTTTTTGGGCCACACGGTTGATTGGAGAGGGTGCCCTTTAGGTGTTCGCTTTTGTACCTCCATTCTCAGGGTGCCAATTTGGGCATCGATGTGCCGCCTAGATTTCGATAGCAATGGCCAATTAAGCCTTTGCAATTAACCAGAGCAAACCCTACAGAGGGGAGGCAAAGGGGGCACTAGACATGTATAGCTAAATAGCCATCGGTGAACCTCATCATCGTGGACTAAGGGCCAATAATGTGCATTTACAAAAGGCTTCCATTTCAAGACTCCCCTAGTGTGCAACCAATGCACAGTCCAACCGCACACTAATGGGCTCGTGGGAACAACCTCTAATGTCACCTCAAGGTTGCTTTCCCCTCACTAATGTGCTCTTCTCCCTCTCCTCCTCCATGCGAATCTTTTGCAAGTCCAACACACATAGATATGTGAGGCTTTCAATGTGCTATGTTATACAATACAAAACTTCATCCTCGCCAATGTGGCCCACTTCAGCTTCCAACAATTGGCAGATGAAAATGACATCTTCAAGCACAAATCGTGTCCCTAGAAGTTGATCAAAAGGAGGAGGCGGCAAAAATGAAGCAAGCACTCAAACACGAAGCGAAGGTGTTTCATGAGGCAGACAAGGCCAAGCATGAAGCCGAATTACTTTACAAGGAAGTGAGATGGTTGAAAGCCAATGAAGGAAGAAACAATTGAAGGAGCATAACGACTGTGTTGATGAAGAAAATATTTTTAAAAACCCCATGGGGTTTTCTAGAAGTCAAGTTGCCATGATTGAGGACAAGGTATCAATCTTGAAATCCCACTTAGCTACAATGGAGGTAAGGCTAACTTCGCAAGCCTCAAAATTCCTCAAAGGGGGATCCAAGCATAGTGAGATCAATTGCAAGAACTCATTGAAGAGTTACTGTAAAAACTCAGTAGACTAGAGGACCCTAAGAAATTCATAAAAAGAAATGAGGACAAAGACAACAATTAGGCAAGAGTAGGCACGAAAGGAGAAAGGTCATTTACCTCACCCACCTAGGTTCATCTAGAAGGTGACCCCACCCAAGAGAAAGGGCATCCACCTCACCCATCCAGGAGAAAGGACATCCACCTCACCTAGCTAGATTCATCTAGATAGGCGACCCCAAGGACAAGGAAGCAATAAGCCATGTGAAGATCGAGGCAGCACAAATAAAGGAGGTGGAGCAACTGTAGAGTCTGCAAAGGCAGTAGCCTGAGAAAGACAAAGCGAAGAGGTAGAAGAAAGGCATCATGAAGCGGCCACACCACCGATGAATTATTTGGCCTAGAGTACTGTCTGCTACAAGTGAAGTAGTTGAATGGAGCATGGAGTGTACCAAGGGGCCAGATACAAACAAAGACAAAGTGGATTGGCAGATGGTAGAACAACCGAGAGGAAACGAGCAACACTAAGCTCGGTTCTAGTTGTGGCTCAAGCAACAAGTTGGAGGGAGCGAGTCCACAACAATAAAGGAAAAGGCAGAAAGCCCTCACCAAGACACCAGAGGGAGCAAGTCAGGGGGAGCGAGCCCACAGTAAAATGTATAGCCAATCAAAGGTAGAAGGTGAAAGCTCTCACTAGGACATTAGTAAAATGCAAGCCCATAGAGCTAAGTGACAAAGAGACCCCATCATTACCCTAACCACCTTGGAAGGCTTCCAGCATAGCATCAAGCACACCAAGCAAAGCCAATGATAGTCTCATCACCCATTGCTCTCTCCATCCCCAAGACCATTGAATAAGCTTGGAGAAACACCATCAAGCAAAGAATCGACAAAGCATTTAAGCTTCAAGAAATAGTAGACAAGCATCGATTGTCCTTGTAGGTGTTAACCCCATGGCAACAAGGGCCAGAAGTGTAGTTGAGGATAGCAACTATGAGAGCATTGTGTGTGTAGGGTAGCCGCAAAGCTCTGCTTGTAATATCTTGAGCCTGAAAGATGGTATGATATATCTTAAAGGATGAGGATAGCCAAAATCCTCTCTAGAAAAGATCCAATCATACTTGCAAAATCAAGATCTAGAGAGAGAAAGACTAAATCTCGAGAGAGAATGACTAAAAGCCTACACTTTCGGAGGTCCCCCCACTTTGTGTAGACACCCAAAAGGTCCCCCCACTTTGTGTAGAGACCCAAAAAGTCCCCCCACTTTGTGTAGAGACCCAGAAAGGTCCCCCCCAAAAGTGGAGGGACTCCTATCTAAAAGGTCTCCTACAAAAGAGGTCCCACCACGGAGGTACCTATACGGATTGTCTAGAGACCAACATGTATAAATATCTCTCAATGGAATGAAGCACCCACTCTTTGGGGTTCAGTGTTCAAGCTCACTATTGTGTTCATGCGATTGATCTCCATTGCGTCCATGCTCTCTTACACTATCGTGTTCTAGCATGCCCTTACCCTTGCACTCTCTACCCTTGTACTCCCTCCTCCTCCTCCTTCCTCCCTCCTCCTCCTCCTGCCTCCTCCTCCTCCTCCCTCCTCCTCCTTCCTCCTCCCTCCTCCCTCCTCCTCCCTTCTCCCTCCTCCTCCTCCTCCCTCTCCCTCCCTCCTCCTCCACTCTCCTCCTCCTTCCTCCTCCTTCCTTGTCCCTCCTCCTCAACCCTTATCCCTCAAATCCGTGAGGAGACTAGCTCTCCACTCCTCAACCTTGGACTCATCCTAAACCCTGCAACCCCCTCTGAACCCTGGAACTCCTAGTTAACTCTCTCAACCTTGTCCCCCTTTCGAACCCTGAAATCCCCTTCTAAACCCTTGAACTCCCGTGGAGGCGAGAGCCTCCATCAATCATTATAATCAATCCCTCTTTCTCATTCACGCGCGCATGAGATCTGCTTTCCACGCTTTAGCCTACACCTCTTACAGAAACATGATCCGAGGACCTATGCTACACTTGTGAGCACCTATGCTACAACAAGCAACGACACGACTGTAGATGACTAACACCCTCGAAACCTGCACTTGGGAAAAACATAGAAAACATTTGGCACAGCTGCCGGGGAGGTTAGTGAAAGCGGAGCACATGCTTGCATGTGTGAAAAAGAACCCCCTTCGAAAAACCATTCAAGATACATCCCTCAAGGCAAAGGAGTGAAAAAATGCTTCCAAATGATGCAAAAAGATAATGTTGACTTAGAAAATCACATTAATACACTAAACACCCAAAATTAACCCTTAATCCCCCCACATCCTATAAAAGCAACACCAACCCCCCTCATTTCTTTCCCCACACTTTTGCTAGTCTAGCCACTTCCTTCTCCAAATTCTGTTAAGCCTTCATATTTTTCGTCTATCTCTATTTTCCGTCCTCCAACTTCCGTCCACCATTTCCACCACCACCACCACCACTTTTTCCGTCAACCTCCCCCCCACCACCACTTTTTCCGTCACCCCCCCTTCCATCTCCACCTCCCATCATCTTCCTCCCCACCACCTCCACTTTTTCTATCCATCCCTCATCTCCCCACTCAAGGTAACCATGCTTTTCCCCTCCACCATCTCTCTACACCCCATCTTCCCTTATCCCCCTCCCCCTCCACCTCCCATCTCCTTCACCACCACCCATCTCCTCCACCCCCCATCTCCATCACCCTCCACTCCACCATCTCTCTACCTCTCTCTATCCCCGACTCCCTCCACTCCGCCATCTCTCTATCCCCCACCTCCTCCACCCCCCGTCTCCATCACCCTCTGCTCCACCATCTCTCTACCTCTCTCTACACCCCATCTCCCCTTTTTCTCCTCCACCCCCCATTTCCTTCCCTCTCCCCCTCCACCTCCACCCCCCACCACCATCTCTCTACCTCTCTACACCCCATCTCTCCTTTTCCTTCTCCACCTCCACCCCCCCACCTTCCCCCCCCCCTCCACCTCCACCCCCCTTCTCCATGTACCCCCTCCACCCCCACCCCCCTTATCTCCACCCTCCACCCCCCCCTCCATCCCTCTCACCCCCCTCTCTCTTTCCTCCACCCCCCTTTTTCTCTCTCTTTCCCCCTCTTCTCTCTCTCTCTCTCTCTCTCTCTCTCTCTCCCTCCCCCCTCTCTCTCTTTCTCTCTCCTCTCTCTCTCTCTCTCTCTCTCTCTCTCTCTCTCGGCCCCCAATTCCCCCTCTCCTCTCCTTGACTAACAAGGCCTAAGGCCTTAAGGCTGCCTAAGGGTAGCTCACCCACCCGACCGCACAGAGGCAACGATCGCCAAACGTGACAACGCCCACCCGCGACGACGATGGCACCCGCTCGGCCAGTGCCTCCCAATGCCCTCCCTACTAAAGGCCTCTTACTAAACCCCCCCTTCCTTTCACACCCCCCGCCTACATCTACAAAAACCAACCCCCCTCCACTGCCGCCGGCTTCCCCCCCCCCCTCTTCCCAAAAAAAAGGATAAACTGACCCTAAACAAACTAATCGTAGTTAGGTTAGTTGACATTAGGTTAGGTTAGTTGACCTTCGGTTAGGTTAGTTGATTAGAGGGTTAGGTTAACTTAACTGTGGATCAATTAGATATTAACTTTAGTTAGTTGGACTAACTACAGTCAGACTAACTGTTATAGTTACATAAAATAGGTTAGGCTAAGGACCAGTTATAGTAACTGAGTCCAAACTAACTAGCAATTAGTGTACAACCCTAGTTAGGTCAAAGGTCTAGGACCATTCACACTTGGCCCCCGTAAAGACAAAAGGATCCCTAAAATCCCCTAACTTTGAGGGTCCATATCTTACCCGTTTGGGACCCAGATTGAACCACAACTTCACACACGGAACCATTAAGCTACGAGAACTTTTTCCAACCAACCCCACACCATTTAGGAATCCATAAAACACTTCAATTTGTGCCCCCGTGTGGGTCCCTTTTTCACACTAATTCGCTCATAAGATTTCGTCGAGACCTCCGATTGACAATCCATCTGCACCGGCACATTTTTCCCCTCACGTGGAACAATCCTAGGCACGTTTTTCACACGATGGTCCCTACGACACTAATGCATCTCTAACCCCCCTAACAAATTTGACTCCTTTTTTAGGAGCGTGTATCACGGCCGTTTAAAGACCAAATTACACCCGGATTGAACCCAGATTTCATGCATGTAAAGATCTATTGTAAATGAAGTTTTTCGAAGTGTTTAACCATCACTTTTGGGCTCCGGTAGTCGCCTCACATGGGCACTAATTTTAACCCGCCGCTTGCTTATTTTTTACCATTTTTGGGTCCACGAAGTTCGAAATCATAATCGAACTTCACAATCATATGCACCCACCTGAAAGTCACAAATAAGACTTGTTTATGCACCTGAGATTAGGAAAAAGACTAGAACCTACCTAGTTCTCGCCGCTCTTCAAGAATTCAACCTCTCACCATCAACAAGCAGCATGGAGGACATAACAATGCAGATGACACTTTGGTAAATTGGAAATGCTAAAGTACAATGGACACCCCGCCAGGTTCCTTCAACTCTTCGATGCAGCATGTTGTGATGGAGGCGGCGACCAGTCAAATGAAACCAAAGCCACTTGGTTCCCGATAGCCCTAACCTATGAGGCTTCAAAATGATACCTCGACCTTCTCGTAGAGGAGAGAGCCACATGGGCACTGCTATCTGACCAGTTCAGAAGAAGATTCCAAACAGAAAGGCTACAAGATAACCCTGCATTACAACTTGGCAATATAGATACGCATAAGAAAGAAAAGGTCAAAACATACCTGGGAAGAATGAAAAGATTAATAGCAAAATGTGATCCCCCTCCGAACAACAAGTACCTCATAGCATGGTTCCATCTCTGGCCTGAAAAAATCCATTCGTAAGGACATGAAAAAAGTCAGCAGTTATGCACACACTTCAGCGACGCTCATGAAGCTGCAATTGACATTGAGAATGGCATGATCGATTCTGACAGCGATAGTGATGGCTATAAATCAAGTCATCGCAACAAGAAATCTTCAAAGAAGGGAAGCACTTCCCACAAAGATCGCACCACTGAGGACAGAGTGGAAGCCATGGCCCTAAGAGTAAAAGATGAAATGATGCAGGCTATTGAGCAAAAGCTACCTGTCTCTCAGCCACCACAATACCCACGGAGAGAAAATGTTCGGTGCCCACACTATATGGCCAACCATACAGCCAATGAATGCCCAATCTTAAGGAACAGACTAAACCCACTAGAAGTGGCTCAGCCCCCATGGTTATGGTGTCCCATTTGCAATGTTGCAAGGCATGATGTAAATACCTGTTTCTACAATATGAGGGTAGCACAACCCCGGCCCTATCAATACCAACAGCCGTCGCAAAACCGAGTGTACAGACAATTAGGACTGGCACCTAATGCACAAGTGCCACGTCTCAACCCACTCCCAGTGAGAACACAAGTGCCTCAACTAATGAGGAATCCGATCGTCCGCAATATCCATAGGCTCCCAATCTTGCTCCAGTAGTTTCGGTGCAACACCTCCAACCTGAAGAGATGGAACCTCACTATGAGTATGAAACAGAATACCCTATGTACTACATGGATGGTGCTGAAGGACTCATCCCGGTGTATGCAAATCAAGTAAGACCCACCACATTTTGAACACCCATCAAGTGTTTTGGTTGTGGAGAAAACCACCGCATAACAGAATGCCCACACAAGGGTAACCCCACTTCATTCCAACCTATGTGTAGGGAATGCGGAGTTGGGCATGCTTGCATGGATTGCCCACTAAGAACAAAGCCTCAACCAACCACGAAAGTCAAACCTGATGTAACCCTGGGGATGATAAGTGTGGAAAATCATAGTGTGGCAACACAAAGTGTGATGTCACAGCCAGTCTTGGTCATAACAAGATAGCAGAAAGAAGCGGCATGCAAAAACTCCTTTCCACTTAAAAAGCAAAGAGCCCTCTGGCAAAACAAGCCATGCCAATCCCACAACACAGTGAGACCATGCCTAGCACATCCACGGAAAGTGCCACCCAAGGAGCCAAGGAAGCATACCCCAATGCTAAAACTGAAAAGACACGCTACCAAGCCTTGAAGCAATGGGTTCAACAAGAACAAGAAAAATTGAGGCAAACAGGATGGCAGTAGCAGAGGTAAGAGCACCATTAGCACCCAGCATTGACACAGTGATTGATCCCAACAACTTCCAAGAGGTAATAGAGCAACATGCAAAACATCCCCAATTGGATGGCACCACACTAGCAAGCTTGATAAGCTGCCCAATCACAATGCCAATTGGGACCTTACTAAGAAATTGCCCTACAATGTGGGAAAGTTTCAAGGGATGGATCGAATCTTCACAATACTTCCCCCCACTTGAAGCAGAGGAAAAGGCAATTTCGATAAAATTCGGTGCTCGGGATGACATAAAAAATGTAACCATCCCGCTAGAGCATAAAGCCTTTGGTCAATACCCGACAATAGTGGATGGCGAAGCCGGAGTAAACATTCTGGCAAGAGAGCTATATGAAGAACGGGGCCTACCTCCAATGCAGAAGGCCATATTTAACATCCGCCTAGCTGACCACATGAAAATGAAGCCATTGGATATTGTTGACAATGTGTCAACAAAAATTGCTGGAGTAAGATTCACGCTCTAGTTTACAATCTTGGATCTTCCCAAGGGCGCCATAGCATACCAGATATTGTTGGGAAGACCATGGCTTTGAGAAGCGTCAGTACTCCATGATTGGGGCACCGATAGGATCACTATCCAAAATAGAGAAACCGATGTCAAGATAAACCTAGGAACAGGGGAAATCAAACCCACTATTCCTAGAAATATTGAAGACACTTCTTCCACTATAGCCACTAGTCATGCATCCCCTGTACCCCATAAAGGGGGATACACAAAGTGATGTCAATAATTGGATACAGACGTTAGCTACAATAGACAATTATAAAACAACACATCTAATGTTGCTAGATGTGGATGCCCAAATGATACAACTAGAAGCACCAATCTGGGATGATGAATCAAAAGTAGTGGAAATACTGGTCTTCATGACAGGTTTCGAGTGGAACAGTGACCCTGAAGAGTCCATAATAGAAGGCTACAATGCTGACATAGAGTGGGATCTGGAAACAGAAGCTGATAATGCAACCTTGGAAGGCCAAGTATTTGACAATGACTTGGCGATCCTACAGGCACTCATGGCCATTGAATACCCCAAGATCGTCGACCCTCCAAGACAATCTAATATGAATCAATCCAGGACAAAGAAGGAGGGTGTATAGCGCCAAAAGGCCAAGATAGAGCACTTCAACAAATTGGAAAGAATGCAGACCAGAGTGGTAGAATTGTACTTAACTAAGCCCATAAAAGCACCCGAGTCCCCAAATTTTAAATGGCATCCTAAAGGGCTTGAAGGTGTTTGTATGGCCAAAGAACCACTCCTTGGGAGTGAGACTCCTATTGAAAATCCATCACTAGTCTCACAAAGCAAAAAGCTTAGAAAGTTCAAACACAATGTGAGAATAAAAAGTGAAACGGTGAGTAGTAACAAAAAATAAGAACAAGGGAACACAGGTGAATTGGACCAAATATATTCCACTGAAGCTAGTAGCCAAGCAAGCACCTCAAAATGCCATGAAGGCCTAAGGGAAGTTCCCGATTACTTCAAAAACTACACTAGAGGAGAAGCAACAATAGCAATGCCTAGGCCATTCAGGGAATCAAAGCTCAAAGAAACAGAGAATATTGAGAATAAATACCCTAGTTTATGAAGGACCAGTCAAGACAAGGAAACTAAATTTTGCCTTGAATGGTGAAGAAGAAAAGCTTGTGTACATCGGTTTTGAATAGCTCACTCTAGAAGAAGAAAATGAACTGAAAGCATTGCTAATGGAATATGGAGATTGCATGGCTTGGTCCTACAAAGAAATGAAAGGGATTTCCCCAGAAGTTGTTGTACATACCATACCAATAAGGGAAGGATCCAAACCAAAGGTATGTGGACCTTACAGGACAAATCCCAAGTATGGCACCCATGTCTATGAAGAACTAGAAAAACTACTGGAGGCTGGTTTCATTTATGAGATCGAGCATACCAATTGGGTGTCACCAATTGTGATTGTTCCTAAGAAAAACAAGAAGCTCAGAATATGTGTGAATCTCAAGAACGTCAATGCAACAGCAATCAGAGATCATTATCCCCTACCATTGACTGAAATAGTTTTAGAAAGGGTAAGAGGATTTGAAGTGTATAGCTTCTTGGATGGGTTCAGCGGGTACAACCAAGCACAAATTGCACCTCAAGATCAGGCAAAGACAGCGTTTGCCACAAAATGGGGCATTTTTGCATATAGAGTCATGCCATTTGGCTTATGCAATGCCCATCTACTTTTCAAAGGGTAATGTACACCGCCTTCAAGGAATTTCTCAACAAGTTCCTACAAGTCTTCCTCGACGACTTGTGCGTACACTTAGGAAAAAAGGATCACTTGAAATGCCTTCAAGAAGTGCTTTAAAGATGCAGGGAGTATGGAAACTCTTTGAATTCTCTAAAATGCCAATTCTTGGTCACACATGGAGTAGTCTTAGGACACATAGTCTCTCGACATGGGATTGCAACTGACATGGACAATATAAAGATCATCATGGAACTTCCCCCCCTCGCTAAATGCCAAGGGAATTCAAGTCTTCATGGGATATGTCACATACTATAGAAGATTCATATTGAGGTATGCCATGATTGCAAGGCCCCTATACAAAGCTCCTAGTCAACTTCATCTGAACAGACGAATGCGAACAAGCATTCGAAACCTTTAACTAGAGATTGATCACAGCACCTGTTCTAATGGCACCAAATTGGGACATAGACTTTCATGTACATACTGATGGTTCCAATTATGCAGTAGGGAGTGTGTTATGTCAACCTAGCAAACACAACAAAGACTACCCAGTATACTTTGCAAGTAGACAGCTAAATGATGCAGAGGTGAATTACACCACAACAGAAAGAGAAGCCTTGGTAATGATCTACAACATGAAGAAATTTCGACACTATCTATTGGCTAGTGACTTTATCTTCTACACATATCATCAAGCCTGATTATATCTTGTGAATCGGCCATCGGATCACTCGATGGCTTCTACTGCTACAAGAATTCAATTTCAAAATCATGGTGAGAAAAGGAGCTCAACATTTCATTGCCGATCACATGTCACGATTGAGGACAGGAGAAGAGCCAGAAGGAATAGAAGATGACCTACCAGATGCCGCATTATTTCAAATAGACATTGTGCCTGATTGGTGTACAGACATCATTGGGTACTTAATGGCAGGAAGACCACCTCTTGAAATGAAAGCAGTGCATGCTAGGAAACTAATTCTAAAAGCTACACCCTATCAACTCATTGCAGGACAACTATACAAGATGGGCAAGGACCAGGTTTTAAGGAGATGTGTGATGCCACATGAGATCATGCCAATCCTCAGTGAAGCACATGAAGGCATTGCAGGTGGACATTTCCAAGGGGAAGCAATAGCAAGAAAAGTCCTCATAGGATACTGGTGGCCAACACTTTGGTCAGATGCCTATGAATATGTCAAAAGCTGCGATGTATGCCAACGAACAACTAAACCACAACACAAAGTCTTCAATCCCCTAACAATAGTCATTGCACAAAAACCCTTTGAAAAATGGGAGACTAATTTTGTGGGTCCCATCCATCCAGCAACAAAAGGAACATAGGCACGCTACATCATTATGGCCATAGATTACTAAGTGGGCTGAAGCTAAAGCCGTCGAAAAGGCAGATGCCAGAAGCATAGCAAGGTTCTTGCACAAGAATTTGATCACCCGATTTGGATGTCCCATTGAAATTGTGTTAGATAGAGGCACACATTTTGTCAATGAGGTCATCCAAGAACTCTTGTCTGTCTTTGTGGTGATCCATAGAAAGAGCACATCTTACTAACCCCAAGGGAATGGACAAGCCGAATCCACCAACAATATTCTATGTATTGTCCTCACCAAGGTAGTAGAACCAAAGCATTCTGATTGGGCAGAGAAAATGCATGCAGCCTTATGGGCATATAGAACCATACTCAAGGTCAGTACAGGAAATACACCTTTTCAATTGGTGTACGGCCTTGAAGGTGTGGTCCCACTGAAATTTGTAATACCTAGTCTATGCATAGCAATACAAGAACATATGGGAGATCATGCATCACTAAAAGAAAGACTACCAATTAGAGAAGCATACAGAGGCCATATTAGTTGCCTACCATGCCATAACAGAAAAACAAAGAAGGAAGGCATGGTTTGATAGAAACCTCAAAGACAAATACATCAAGGAAGGTGACCTGGTTCTACTGTACAATACCAAAGTCCATAAGGGCAAGCTCAAATTTCTAGGTCAAGGACCTTATAGAGTCAAAAAAATGAATCCCATCAGAGCTGTGCTACTTGAAATATTGGATGGAGTCCAATTCACAACAATAATAAATGGGAGCCGGACTGAAGCGCTACTACATCAACATGCAAGCCATCCTTGACAATAATGAAGATGCCCAAGTCTTTCATTGTTAGGACTAGATTGTATCACGAGCACTCACAAACATGAGCTCTATTGTGATGGAACGGTGTTTTTGAACACCACATTTATATGATGGATGTCAAAGCTCTACCATAATCCTATTGCATATGTCAATACTGCAATTTATTTATGTATGCCTTTGCACATATAGGTAGCTTCAGTCGATTTCAACCTAGCTGCCCTATGATTCCCTTAGCAAATTAAGCATATAGGAGGAATGCCCATCTCACTAGTCATGCATAGCACACCCACATGTTTTGAGCACCACAAATAAATTGCACAAAAAAGCCCCAAGAGATACTTGTTTTGATCCACACACACAGCACCCTCATCACAAAAAGAGTAAAATGCATTAGCCACTCACAAAAGAAACATGCACTCTTAGCACATGGCACTATATCGGCACTGTCAAACTAGGACCTGATTCATGTGTGCAATTCCAGGGTGAAGACAGTCCAATAAGATGGAAAAAAGGCCTACAACGCCATCGGCAAAGTGACAACATGCCAAATGACCCAAGCCTCAACCTCAATAGCCCTCCTCAAATCACCAACCTGAAGAAGGACATGGTCCAGAATCACCAACTCAGAGGTCAGCACCAAAACGACCACGGCTATTGGTTCTGGATAGTGATACTGATGAGCAAATAAATGCAACATGCCAAGAAGAAATGCCAAAGAACCAAGGGATACTAGAGGCAGGAGAAATTGAGCCAGAGCAATTGACTATGCAAGATGCAAGTGCATAACACCTTGAGGACCAAACCAACAAAGAGCTAGCAACAGATGGAACAATATAGCTTGTATGGCCACGAGTCTCAACGTTTGCCATCTCACCCAATGCTTACAACTTCTTGTAGTCAAAGGGACTAGGTAGTCTTTTTGAGAAGCTAAAATCCTGCTCACCAATGACAAAATATGAAGAGGGGAGAGGAGAAGAGTGGAGATGAGGAGAGAGGGCACAACACAAATGACTAACTGTACACTAGATTTAGTTGAAAAAATAGAATGTATACAAACCCATTTAGGGTTAGGGTTAGGGGATCTAACCCTTTCGTTTATAGCACTCTATAAGGTTAGTGCTATGCACATATGATCACGTGATGGTGCTATGAACACATGATCACATGATGTTGAGTGTGAACTCTCAACACCTTCCCTCAAGATCAACATCATGAAGTAGGCCTTCCCTCAAGATGATTCTGGGGAATCAAAGAAGGACTGAGCATTACATTCCATCACACCCCTTTAATGGGAATGTCCTTCCTCTGCATCAAAGCAAGAGCTAGTCGGTGTTTCTTGAATAGCTCTTTACCGAGTGGTTTGGTAAAGATGTCTGCAAAATTCTCTTTGCCATCACAATGCTACAGTGTGATGTCACCAAGTAACACTCTTTCTCTGATGAAGTGCTCTCTGACATCAATGTGCTTTGTTCTAGAGTGATATACTGGATTTTTGGCCAATGCTTGAGCCGATTGACTATCACAGTATATTGTTGTTGGCTTAGACTCATCAAAGTAATATGTTTCTAACAGTAGTCTTCTGAGCCATATAGCCTCACATGCACCTGTAGTGAGTGCTCTATATTCTGCTTCAACAGTTGGCTATTTGTTTGACAACCATGATATAGCACCTTGACCAAGGAAAAATGCATATCCCTATGTCGGTCTCCTAGTCTCATGATCTCCGGCATAGTCATTATCAAGCCATCGAACCGAACCTTCGACGAAAGTTTACAAGGCCCTAATGGGAGTAGTCATGGTGACCTCCCTCAACCTTTAGGATGTGTTACTAGTAGTAGCCTCAAAGGCTTATTGTGTTTCCATCAAATGGTATGAGTATTTGCACTAGAGTAGCCTCCCAAATTATCTTGTACCTTTGATGTATCTCAAGACTCTTTTGGCTGCATTCCAGTGAGACTGTTTTGGATTTTCCATAAACTATGCTAGTGAGCTTACTGCATAACAAATACATGGCTGTGTGATTATCAGATATATAAGAGATCCGATGAGCTACCTGTAGTATCTATCATTGACTGTAGGCTTTTTTGAATCTTTAGTAAGTTTCAAACTCTATTCCATGGGAGTGGCTACGATCGTGCAATCTACCATATGAAACTTCTTTAGGAGACTGTCAACATACTTGAGCTGACTCATGAATGTTCCAAGGTCTTTCATGTTGAACTCTGCAAGTAAGTCTTGTTTCAATTTTCTGATGAAGCTATCCTTGCTTCCTATCACAATCAGATCATCTACATACAAAAGTGCAATAGTAATGTCTTCCCCTTGACCTTTGTAGTAGAGAGTATGATCTGCATTGGATTTCATGTATCCTAGATTAGCAAAATACTTGTCAATTCTGCTATACCAACTTTTGGGTGCTTGCTTTAAGCCGTAGAGACTCTTCTTGAGGTGACAAACCTTATTCTCCTTTCCTGGTTCAACATAACCTGATGGTTGTTGCATGTAGATTTCCTCGTCTAGATAACCATTGAGAAATGCATTCTTAACATTGAGCTGATATACATTCCATCTGCTGAGTGTCACTAGTGATATCAAGAACCGTATGGAATCCATCTTTGCTACTGGAGCATAAGTCTCATCGTAGTCTTGACCATATTGTTGTGCAAATCCTTTTGCAACTAGTCTGGCTTTGTATCTCTGAATACTGCCATCTGGATTGTACTTCACTTTGTATACCCATTTGTTTGCTATGGCCTTATTTCCTCGTGGAAGGTCGCATAATTCCCAAGTATTATTCTTATACAAAGCATCCATTTCTTCATTCATAGCAGTTTGCCATTCTGGCTTGTCTATTGCATCTTCGAAGTACACTGGCTCTTCTGTAGCCATAATGGTAGTCATAAGAGCATAGTTGGTGGTTTCCACTTGAATTGCTTTGCCTTTCTGAGCATATGTCAATCTGGCTGGTGGTCTGCTTTCCCTAGTAGACCGTATGAGCTGCTGTGGCTCTACTTGGGGTTTTGCTGGCAATTCTTGCTCTTCTTCATCAACCTGTTCTGTAGAGGACTGTGAAGTTGATGCTTCTATCTCCTATGTAAGTGAGGTTTTCCATTCTGATTCCTCATCAAAGATTACATCTCTGGAGATAAGGACCTTGCAGTTGATGGGATCATAAAATTTGTATGCTTTGCTTTCTTCACTGTAGCCAACCGTGATGCATTTGTGTGACTTTGCATCCAATTTCCTATGATGATCATCATGTATGTGGGCATATGCTATGCAACCAAATATGCGGAGATGCCCAATGTGTGGCTTGTGTCCAATGAATGCTTCATAAGGAGTCATACCCTGTATCGGTTTGGTAGGAAGCCGATTAAGCAAATAGTTTGTAGTGGCTATTGCTTTTGCCCAATACTAATTCGAAAGATGCTTTTCACTAAGCATTGCTCTAGCACTGTCTGCTAAAGTCCCATTCTTCCTTTCAGCTCTTGCATTCTGCTGAGGAGTATCCGCACATGTGAATTGTCTTTGAATGCCGTGATTTTTGCAAAAGTTCATGAATGCTGAAAACATGTATTCACCTCCTCTGTCTGATCTCATGACCTTGATCTTTCTACCTGTCTGGTTTTCTACCATGGCTTTGAATTCTTGAAATCTGGAAAACACTTCAGATTTCTTTTTCAGAAAGTAGACCCAACAATATCTGCTGTAGTTGTCGATGAAAGTCTAATAAAGTGAACCATTAATGCTGTGGGTCTGGGCATAACCCCATACATCTGTATGTATCAAATCAAGAATACCTCGTGTGCGAGAGGTACTTCTGACAAAGTTGGTTCGCTTTTGTTTTCCAAAGCAGCATGCTTCGCAAGCTTTTCTAAGAAACTATAGCTTCGGAATCCCAATTGCCATATTCTGATTCCTGAGATCTAACAAGTACTTGAAGTTGACATGACCATATCTCTTGTGCCATTTTGCAGATAGTGGCATCTGTTGCGATTGATCTAACATGGCATGCTTATCTAGTACTGTAGCTAGCATTCTAAATAAGCATCCTTCCTTAACACCTTTTGCTACTAGCTGACATCTTTTGGATTTATCTCTAATAGTGCATTCATCACCATTGAAGATGCCTCGATAATTATGTTTCGTCATTTGACCTACTGACAAAAGGTTCTTGCTGAGCTTTAGAACATAGAGCACATCTTTCACTAATCCTTTCGTACCACTGAAATTGTTCATAGGGATAACAGTTGTCCCTTGAACCGGATTCGTTGTATTGTCTACTGTACAGATGACATTTTTATGACCTTCTAATGGTTTCATTTTTGTGAACCATTCCTGATGATTTGTCATGTGAGTTGATGCACCGTTGTCGATGTACCAAGGATCATGTTCCACTTGGTCAACTTGATAGCTATAATCCTCTTTGGGATTGAAATCAGTGTCTGAGTACACTGTCTGAGTACACTGTATCAATCTGATGCATTTCCTTGCTTGCAAGAAACATATTCCCATGTTCATTTGCAAAATGACTGTGACTAGAATGTCCACCACGATGATTTCCTCTACCTTGGGAATTCTCTCGATTATTGCTGGATTGACTGCTTTGGTCGTACTGCTTCTTGCAGCGATCTCTTTCATAGTGTCCAAACTTGTGACAGTAGTTGCATTGAATGTTTGACATGTTGATGGATGCATTCCCTCGTCCTTGAAATCTTCCTTGGTTCGATCTCTTTCATAGTGTCCAAACTTGTGACAGTAGTTGCATTGAATGTTTGACACGTTGGTGGATGTATTCCCTCGTCCTTGAAATCTTCCTTGGTTGGAATGATTTCCTCTTTGCTGATTCTAATGTTGCTGAGGATGATGCTGGTGTTGACTTTGATTTTGTTGCTGATGATGGCCACTTTTTTGATATGATATACCTCTTCCTTTGCCTCTACCTCTGCCTCTGCTTCTGTCTGAAGCTATGAATGCCTGATCATTAGAATGACCTTTACGTGCTTGAATGGCCTGAGTCCTGAGTTCTTCACCAAGTAGGACTAACTGAAGTTCTTCCAGTGTCAAAATTTGCCATTGGATGGCAATACTCTGGACTAGATTCTCGTATCCCTCTCCTAGTCCATTCAAAATGACTTGAACCATTTCTGTGGGGTTCATAGTCTCTCCTGCTACTACAAGTTAATTGTTGTCATCTTGTATGCAGAGTACATAAGCATGACCGGTTTCACTGCTATTGTGAAAACTCTGGTTCATTTGGTTTCTCAGGGTGAGAATCCTAGATGTGTTCTTGGTCTTGTAGAGAGCTGCGAATGTGTCCCATGCTTCTTTCGATGTCTTGACTGTGTTGAGCTGTCCTAGCATGACATCTTGCACATTCTGCTTGATCAGGTGATAGGCATACTTGTCTTTCTTATCCCATTCTGCTTGAGCTCAGGCAATGGTAGGATCTGCTTCTGGTGCAAAAACTGTTTGTGTAGTTGTAGATCCTGTTGTAGATTTCGTTGCTAGTGCTCTGACAACAGATGGAGTAGAGCTACTTGTGGCTGGATTGTCCAATGGTCTGGGTGTAGACCCATCGACATACTCCCATTTGTCCTAAAGTACAAGATGGGTCTCCATTCGGTATTTCCATGTACCGTAATTGGAGTTGTCTAACTTAGCAGATGCCTTCAGATTGAGGTTGCTAGTCGACATGGTGCACGAAATGTACTCAAAAGTGTGATGAAAATCTCTGTATGAATCAACTGCAAATACACTGACTATGCCAAGTGAAATCTCTGAACCGTCGGTGAAGATAGAACTGCAATATATAAAATATGATCTGTATTACAAGGCTTGTGGCAATGATGCCAGGAATAGCCAAGAGGCTTTGCAAGGCTGAAATGATGTACACGATGCCGTGAGATAGCCGAATAGGCTTTACAATAGTGGCATGCGTGTGTGAAATCAAGTGCTATCTGCCCACTGAAACAATCTGCAATGCCTCTGTACTCTCTAAAGTCTACTCACTAAACTGATGAACGTTAAGTTTCAAGTAATGTAATGATGTGAAACCGTATGTGAGCGTATGGACTGACTCCGAGTAGGTACTAGTCGAGAATTTCGGGCATGGCTTAGATTGGCAACTTGGGGAAATTCAAAGCGTCCCCTCTATGGTGATCGAGTCTACTCTAATCTAGATCTATGCCAACCATCAAGTGATGAAAGAACAGCAAATAATTCCTTTTGTTTTGTTCTTTTTAAGTGCTGGGTCAGATGCATCGATGTAGAGGCAAATGTGCATGAAGGAAGTGGTTTTGTCGGTGAGGCTCAAATGTGAGTGTAACTTGCACCAAAATGTGTGTGTGATGTGACGAGCGCGTAGAGCACAAAAAAATGAGCGACTTTCCTTTTTGGAGTGCCCTCAAATTCTTCCTAGATCAAGAGATACGAGTTGATCTAGGTGTAGGGGCAAAAGGAGTGCAAATGGTGCTCAATGATGATGTGTCACTGTGGGTCACATGCGGTGATGCAGAGGTCAGTGCTGACTGGACAGTTGAGGTGGCACAAATGATGATGTCAGTAGATGACATGGTAATGATGATGTGGCAGATGACGTGACATAGGTGACATGGTAGATGATGTGGCACAGGTGACATGGCATATGATGTGGCACAGGTGACATGGCAGATGATGTGGCACAAGTGATGTGTCAGTCAATGATGATGTGGTAGATGCTGAGGTGGCTGATAGGGTGTCATGTGGCAGTTTGGTGACCAACCTTGACCTAGGTTAACTTGACCTTGGTTAATATAACCAACCCTATCCACTTCTAACTAGAGTGACTCTACCCAGGTTACCTTGACCTAAGGTGGGTGTGGTTTCTGGAGTGCCACGTGGCTTTATCTACCACATGGCAGTTTCTCTCTCAGAGAAGGGATGAAGCGTTGAGAGGTTTGGAGTTGTTGTCAGCCGTCGGGAGCTTGGAGGTCACGAATACATTGAAGGCCACCGCGTAGGTCTCGTTGCAGTAGAGAGAAAGGATGTGCAATCATCTACATGAAGAAAGGTGTCGCTAATGTGGGAGCTCACTGCTGTTGGGATGAGACATCCAAGAAGGAGTCCCTAGAGTCGGTCATTCCAACCGTTGTGAGCCGAGGCTATCGAAGGAGCTTGTGAGTCCCGTGCCTTACTGATAAGGCATTCCTAGTGAATAAGCAGGTCATCTATGTGAAGAGAGTGGGAGAGAAGTAAGGAGTCTCACTTGCAACTTTTTCGCATACACAATGGGGAAATACACACAAAGGTGGAGGCTGAAAACAGTTTTCCTCTTCTTAGTTGTGACCTCAGTATGCATCTAGCTGCATCCAAATGCGGTTTCCTTGGAGCCTGCATAAACTGACTTACCAACCCAACAGCATAGCTCAAATCTAGCCTGGTAATAGTCATATAAATCAAACTTCCTACTATGTGTCTGTACATAGTAGGGTCTTCCAGAAGCTCACCTGCATCTGCACTCAGCTTCACATTCTACTCCAAAGGAACTAAAATAGGCTTACAGCCTGTCATCCCATATTTGGACAGCATGTTCAATCCATACTGCCTCTGCAAAAGCCATATCCCACTTGTGGATCTAATCACCTCAATGCCCAAGAAGTAATGCAGCTCTCCCAAATCCTTCATCTCAAACTTCTGCTTCAATAGCATTTTCACATGAAGGTATCTTCATCACTATCACCTATGATGATTAAATCATCAACATAAATGACAAGCAACATAATGCCTTTCTCTATTTTTCTCACATAAAGTGAGAAGTCTGCCTTGGAAATCTGAAAGCCAATAGTGACAAGATACTGTCCTATCTTGTCAGACCATGCCCTAGGTGCTTGCTTCAAGCCATACAAGGCTTTCTTCAACCCCTACAGACAAACTCAGGATGAACAACATGCACATAACCTGGTGGCTGCTCCATATAGACCTCTTCTTGCAAATCACCATGCAAGAAGGCATTCTTTACATCCATCTAATGTAAAGACCATCCCTTTGATGTAGCCATAGCAATGACTACTCTTACAGTTGCCATCCTTGCAACCGGGCTGAATGTTTCTTCATAATCAATGCCATATGCCTGTGCATACCCCTTGACAACTAATCTTGCCTTGTATCTACTCACAGAACCATCTACATTGTGCTTCACGTTATAGACCCACTTGCAGCCAATTGCATTCTTGTCTTTAGGCAAAGGCACCAATTCCCATGTAGCATTTGCTTCCAAGGCATCCATGGCTTTCTCCCATTTTTCTTTTCCCATGGCTTGCTCAAAAGAAGTGGGTTCTAGTTCTTGTATCACTTTGACCACATAGGCATAGTAAATGGTTGTAAATCCATCATATTTCAGCCTATCAACAAGATACCTAGCTTTGGTAGACCTGCGCAAAATAGGCTCACTACCAGGTGCTCTTAAAACATCCCTTGTCTTCCTTACTCTAGGTGTAACAATAGAAGGAATACCCAACTCATCATCAAGGCTCTGTTCTGAGCCACTGGATTCACCATCCACATAAGAGTGACCTGCATTCACATCAACCATGGGCTGATCTACTTTCTCTTTTCCTTTTTGTGATACTTGCATACCACTATTTGCATTGCTTTGAGGAGATTCTCCTAATCTCAATGTGCCTGTCCATGGCGAAGTATGTGACCCACTGCTACAGGACACTACATGTCCACTAATATTTTGTGATTGTTGCTGTGAATTCTGTGCAGCATTACCATTTTGTGCATCTATATCATCAATCACATTTATTGGTTTATACTAGCTATTCATCTCATTAAAAACAACATCTCTGCTCATTGTAAACTTACAAGTAGAAGGATTATAGCATCTATACCCTTTTTGCTGCAGAGAATAACCAATAAAGATGCACTTCTCAACTTTTGGATCCAACTTGGATCTCAACTCATCTGACACATGAACATAGGCAACGCAACCAAAAACTTTCAAATGAGAAATATCTGGTTTCCTACTAGTATACCTCTCCTCTGGCATCATGCCATGTATTGCTATAGTAGGAGTCCTGTTCATTATGTAAACTGCTGTAGCAATTGCTTTAGCCCAATAATAATCTGGCAGGTCTTTTTCATTGAGCATGGCACGAGCTACCTCTCCAATATGCCTGTTTTTCCTTTCTGCAAGTCCATTTTGCTATGGGGTATGACTGCATGAATATTACTGCTTTATGCCATGCTCCTGCAGGAACCTTGCAAACTCATTTGAGAGGTACTCTCCCCCTCTATCTGACCTTAGGCATTTTATTTGCAAGCTTGTTTCTTTCTCAACCATAGCTTTAAAAGCTTTGAAATGCCCTAACACTTCACTTTTCTTTTTTATAAAATACACCCAAACTTTTCTGCTGTAGTCATCAATAAAAGTGATAAAATAATGACAGCCTCCAATATACATGGACCTTGCCTTGTTCGCAAACTGAGACTTGCTTGCTACTCATCACGAATGGGCTCTTGGCAAGATTTCGCAGATGGAGCTTATGTGGTAGGATAATATTGTAATCCAAGATGAGCTGATGACATGGAGGATAAGTAGCTTACTTGCAGATGGCCGGCGTGCTAGCAAATCATAGATAATTGGCATGCTCATAGATGGCTACTGGCATGGTGGATAAGCTTGTGTCTAAGGCTATAGCTTGATGGTGATGGCATCCTGGACTCGACTACTCATTGTTGATAGATTGGGTGGTGTTATGGCTTGTTGGGCCAAATGTATGGCTCTTGACCTTCTACTGCTTGTTTTGACATGAAACAACTACAATGGTTGTGTTTGGGTTGCTCCTTTGACTTGATCGGTTATGGCAGTAGCTCAACCTTGCTGCACCAGCATCTGATGACCCACGCTAGTCAAAATGGCTCCTTAGCATGTGGGTTGCACCTGCTCCCTGCTTGTAATTCCCTGCTTGTAATCTGGCCTTTCTTGTTGCAGATTTTGGTGGCTTTCTTTTGCTTTATTGGGCTGGCTCTTGCTTCTTCCAACTGCTCTGCACCTAGAGCTTGATGAAGTTGGTGATGGTGGAAACTCTCTCCTCCATGCCTTGGACTGCCGGTAGCACTGGCTTGGACTCCTTGAATTGATGGCTTCATGCTTTTAAAAAAAAATGATGCCTACTTCTGACCTTGGGCTGCAACTGCTCCAATGCTTCTCTCTCTCTCTCTCTCTCTCTCTCTCTCTCTCTCTTTCTCTCTCCCTCCCCTTGACCTGCGACTATGGTTGCAAGTGCAACAGCAGTACTCTTCCTTTCTCTCTCTCTCAAACTCTAGTGACTATGTGCACGTGCAATGAGGAGCATGGAGAGCAGGCAATAGGCATGCTCTGATACCACATGGTGTGGCAGTGGTGCATGATAGATGCGTGAGCAAGCTTACACAAAGACATTCTCTCTTCTTCATCTTCTATTCCATTATCCAAACTCACTTATTCTTAACCTTACAACAACTAAGCCTTATATACTCTTTATACCATAAGGGTTTGTTCACCCACACAACCAACTTTTAGTTTCCCTACTTTTAAGGTGCTTGCCACCTAATTCCTAACATTCCAAACGGAGGCCTTCGGACAAACCAATAATTAATCCTACAATGCCAATAGTCCTTGGATTGTGATAAATCTTGGGTTCATGCAATCTCAAAAAAATAAAAATTTATTTTAACTCATAAGTGGGTATAAGATGCCAAGGTCACCCGCATTGATATAATATTTTTCTCCATTTCCGATAACTCCCAAACATCACTTTTGTCAGTGGCATTTCCAATTACAAGCACCTCAATCCCCAAAAAGGTTTCCCTACTGACCTAAACTTTAATCCCCTTCCTAGCCCGTCAAATGTGACATGCCGCCTACATGGCAATGGGAGCTAATAGGATTGTTACATGTGGCAAGTATCTTGGTGTCCATGCCCTCCCCACGAGTGAAAAGAATGCCCCCGTACGTAGTGGACACATGTTTGTTCAGAGAAAACTTGTTTAAGGGGGTACAGGGGAGAGGAGGTGGAGAGGGACAGTGGGGGAGGACTCTTCTGGCCTCCCATTGGGCCATGGAGGTGTACCTAATGGGGGCCATAATGCCTCTTTCTCTTCCCTCTCTAATTAAAAGACTCCCCCTCTTCACTTTTTGTCATTCTCTACCTCCTACTTCAAAATTTCTTAAGTAAGAGCTCCTTGAGAGAGAGCACCATGTACATACTTCTTCACATACAAGCATGGCACCTTCAAGGAAGGAGAATGGAAAAGCAAAGGTGACCCCCAACAAACGATCTTCACTCTCTCTCTCTCTCTCTCTCTCTCTCTCTCTCTCTCTCTCTCTCTCTCTCTCTCTCCCCCCCCCCCAGCTTCAATGAAGAAGAAGACTCCCATCGCAAAGGAGGACGAAGAAGGATGGCATATGGAAATAGGAGAGACCTCCCTCTCCTCAAATTTATCATGAAGAGGGGGCCTTACACCTAGGAAGGCTCTTGAAATAAAAAAGTATTGATTATCATTATGCTTACATATTTCCCTTGCTATCTATTGCATAATAATAAAGTGATTGAAAAAAAGGGCATAAGCATGCATTTCCAAGAAATCTTTAGGCAATTACCAGTTATGATGCCAAATGTTTTGTAGGAATGTGCATAGTAGTTATGTGAATGAAAAAGAGAGCTTAGGCATGCATTTCCATGAATCTCTTTGAGGCAATTATGCTGTTATGCTGCCAAAATTTCCATAGGAGTGTACATAGTAGTTATGTGAATGAAAAGGAGAGTGTAGGCATGCATTTCCATGAACCCCTTTGAGACATTTACATCATTATGCTACCAAAAGTTCCATAGAAATGTGCATGGAAGTTATGTGAATGAAAAAAAGAGCTTAGACATGCATATCCATAATCCCCTTTGAGGCAACTATGTAGTTATCCTGCCAAAATTCTCTTAGAATTATGAGTATGTGACATGTGAATGAAAAGAGTGCTTATGTGCATTAGTAGGTAGACCCTTACATGGCAAACACACCGTTGTGCTACTAAAAAATGGTTAGAAAAGAGTGAATATGGCATAGAAGGAAAAGAATGAATATGTGTATTAGTAGGTAGATCCTTACATGGCAAACATGTCGTTATGCTGCCAAAAATTGGTTAGAGTAGAGTGTATATGGCCTAGAAGAATGCTTATATGCATTAGTAGGTAAACCCCTATGTATGGCCTATAAGGAATAGAATGATTATATGTATTAGTAGGTTGACCCCTATAGGGCCAACACACCATTAGGCTGCCAAATTTGTTAGTTTTGGTGACATCCCATGGTGATAGGTGCTTATGGGACCTAGGCATGTGTATGGTGGAGCCTCACTATGAGGTACTTGGCCTTCACTATGGTTGTGCTTGGTGGCCAGCTGGAGTGGGCTGACATGATGGTCTTTCTAGGTCGATTGCTGTGGATAGTATTGGGTCGACTGGTTATTGGTTTATGGGCCAACTATATTTTGTAGTTGTGGGATGAACCACCTGTTCTCCTATAGCCTATATAGGCATTGGTCTTGCCCCACTATTATTGTATCTATTTTATTGCCAGAGGCTCTTGCTAGAGCGTGGGGAAGAGGAGACATGGAGGAGTACTGCTCAGCTCAACACATGTGATCTTGCACCTTGGTGATGTATCTTTTGCTCATGTTATGGATTCCCTTGCCCGAGTCTTGCATCTCTTGTATTCAGTCTTTCATATGAGTCTCGTATTGTTTGTCTTTTCTTTTGCATTATTCCATTCTCACATGATATCAGACATTCCTGCATTATGATTCCGATGAGCTTGCATTCCCTGCTGTAGGTCTGCATTTTTGTGTGTTCTTGATTGGATGGTTGCCAAGAGTAGTATATTTCTTTCCCAGCATCCAGGGCGGCTTCCATATCAACTCTATGCTCACCTCTTATCAGTCTTTTAGACTTCCACAATCCTCATTTACTGCTTAGGTCTAGTTATTCTCTATGCTAGTCCTCTGTCGTTCTCACTTTTTCAAGGCATCTATGGCTCAGGCGTGTCGCTTAGATTGACCATGCTCTGCTTTGCATTTATGGGTGACATTTCTTTCTATTGCTTGGCTTATGCTTTTTGGTTTCTCTTTTTAAGTCAATATCGCCTTTGACATGCATCACGACTGGAGTAGCACTTTTATTGGCTTAGTCTAGCTTTGCTTAGTCTAGTTGGTTGGTGGTGCTATTCACACACGTGCATTTCTACACGATGTTTTTGATCCCCTATTCTTTTGTGACTCAGCACTTTTGGGCTTTTGAGAGGGACTCCTCAGTGTTGGGTCTACTGCTGAGCCATTTTTTGTTCCCCATATGCTTGTGGAGTGCATTGTACTGTTCAATGTTCATCCATGGCATACCATCAATTCGAAACTTTGATTTATTCTTTGATTTAATTCTAAATACGGTCCTGCAAGATGGAAGAAAGCCAAACATCTAGACTAGACTTTGCTTTTATTCTCCCTAAGATGCTTTGATGTGTTGGATTTTTAAAAGCTTGGATTTAGGCATGTTTTATGATATGTCAGGTTCCACATAGTATCCAAGTTCCAAAGGACCATCCCTAAGATGCTTTGATATGTTGGATTTTTAAAAGCTTGGATTTAGGCATGTTTTATGATATGTCAGGTCCACATAATACTTTTTATTAAACTTATAACATTTATAGTGAATTATATTCATGAAACGTTTATATATATGTATATATATGACAAGCATAAAAAGAGGGAAAACATCAACTATTTGTACAAAATCAAAAGATTTAAAATAAATAAAAATGAATCAAACATAGAAATAATGTATACATTCATTTGCATTGAAGAAAGTAGAAGTGGTATTAATTGAATCTAATAATGAAATAAAATCATATATTTTAGGACCTATGGGCTTGATAAACATGTATGATATAGTTTGCCCTACTAAGTACTCCAATTGGCTTACCTAAGGGTATGTGAACAAATTTTGGATGCTAACATCTAGTTTCAAAGCAATTACCCATATGTATGATCCTCCATATGTAGGATGCTAGCCTTTGAGTTATGAACCTACACGCTTGCATGGACTATATCCTCCATATTTAGATTCTAGCATCTAAGGTATGGACCTTGGTGGATGCTTTGCATGGCCTATATAGTAGATGCTAGTGTCTAGGACATTATCAATGCAAATATTCATGACTCATATACCATCTACTAGCATAGCATATATACTAGATGCTATTATCCAAGACATTGATTGATCAAATATCCATGACCCATTTATCATCCAACACCTTACATCACACATATTTTTGTGACCTTTGTAAGAAATGTTGGCATCTTGCTATGTAGGTTGTCAAGCTTGCACATTCTAATACTAGATGCTAGCATTTGATATGTATGCTGCACAATCTTGCATGGTCTACATCCCAAATGCATGAATGTGGTATATAGGTTGTGCAAGATTTCATAGCCTATATACAAGAATCTAGCATCTAGTCTACGGGCTATATAATCCATATGTGCATTGTGAAAGCACTGTATATGGACTGCAAAGCCCATATAACAAATAGCACCATATATAGTACATAGTTTTTTTAGCTAGAAGATATCTATATCATCTAATTTAGGCTCATAACATTGGTAGCCACTTTGAGATTCCCTCAAAACTATAATCAAACTTACAATTTCCAAAAAAAGGGCTATATTTTGCATTGTAAGAAAGAAGTAAGCTGAATTCACCCATTTTTCATATATCATGCCTACATTATAAAACATAGAAGGATCTCTTTCTCATTCTTATGTAGAGAAACTTTTACACTAAAACTAATTGAATGCCATATTTGGAAATAAACCAGGTCTCCATGTGAGCCAAAATACAAATAATTGAGTCTACCAAAACATGGCATGCTTGTTTCTACCTATATTCTTTACCTTTTTGGAAAACACTCTCCAAAACCAAAAGGTACATTCTACCAACAAGCTTTGTTAAGCCAAGAGGGAATAAAGGAAATATCTAGAGAAACCTATGTAGTCATGTGCTTTTTTGTAAAATGTCTCGAAAGCTCTATGCAAAATAAAGATATTTACAAAAAACATTATAGGAAATTTAAATATTTCTAACATATGTACTCTACCATAAGTAAAGAGTTTATGAAAATAAGAGATATAAAAAACACAATGATAAGAAATCTAGATATTTCTAGCTAATCTACTATAAACTTAAGCTACTCCAAGCATAAAATTTTGATATATTGAATCTTACTCCATAAGATGTAGTTAAAATCATTTACTAGGATATTTTATGGGGAAAAGCACATAGGTATGGATTTTGCAAACCACAAATATTTTTAGGGGCTCTCAATCATTTCATTATTGGGTGCTTCAAGTTCCTTAGAATTTCTTTGATAATGTTATCAAAGAATTACCTGTTCTCTTATAAAGAACAAGGTGAGTAGAGACCATTTCTAAACTCTAGTAATAAAACTAGTAAGCTTTCCTTTTATCTAGTTGTCATAGGTCACAAAGAGAAATAATGAGCAACATGATGATTCTAATGTTATGTGTTCAATTTTTTACTTTTAAAATTATATTTGCCAATTATTACTCTATTACTAATTGTATGCAAGGGTTGGCATGTAGTGAGGATTGGAAGAATTCATGTTAGTCCTCACACTAAAGAATGCAAGTTGGACAAGGAGCAAAGTAAAGATACTTTTGTCATCACAAACATATGAGACATTTTAGTTTTTAATGTTTAGAAAGGTGATTATGAAAATATGCAAAAATAAGACTTAAGTATTTATGAGAGGTGTATCTCATGATGAACCATAATGATTTAAAAAAATTCATTAACTTTAGTTATGAGGCCTTATGCACATGAGAAAATGTTGAGAAGGTTTCTAGTGCACAAGATAAGTGCTCGAAAAAGGACAAATCAAAGTCCACTATCGAAACAAAGTGGCACCCATGCCAGTGTACAGGCAACCGACACTTGCACAAGTGCTCCTAGCTCCGAGGCTAAATCTTGTTTCCATTCAGACACAAGTCCCACAACTACTCAGGAATCCGAATCCACGACCATATCCAAGGGCACCAAATCCAGCTCCTCAGGCAGTTCCAATACATCAATTACAAGCCGAGGAAGTAGACTCATCATTTGAGTATGAAACAGAGTACCCAGTGTACTATGTAGAAGGTGAGAGGGTCTTATACCAGTTTATGCAAATTAAGTATGTCCCAACACATATCGAGTACCACTCAAGTGCTACGGTTGTGGCGAAAATCACCGGATCGCAAAGTGCCCTCATGGTAGCCCCGCTACTTTCCAACCACTTTGCAGAGATTGTGGCATAGGATATGCCTGTATGGATTGTCCCATGAAAAATAAGGTCCCACAACAAACAGAGGTTAAGCCTGATGTCCCAATCGGCATCATTCGGATGGACCATCAAAGTTTGGGTCTGATAAGTGTAATATCACAACCTGTCAATGTAATTACACGCCAACAGAAAGAGGCCACCAAGGACCCTAACATTCCAATCCAACCAAAGCGACTTCTTCAAAAGAAAGCACAAGTGCCTCCACCTCCGCCAAGTAATGAGCAGTCGAGCTCATCCACATCAACTCCCAAGCCTCAAGTAAAAGAAACTCAATACCCAAATGCAGAGGTGGAGAATGCTCGTTTTCAGGCACTTCAACAAGTGGTACAAAAGGAACAAGCTCAATTTGAGGCTGAGAAACAAGATCAATTTGAGGCTAAGAAACAAGCTCAAGACCCAATCCATGACTTGGCCCCACAAAGTATTGATACTGTACTCGAGCCTCTGTTCCAACAACATAATGTACCACCACGTCAACTTGAAGGAGCCACACTCTCTAGCATCTTGAGTTGCCTTGTGTCAATTCCCATCGGAATCCTCCTACGGAATCGTCCCAATCTCTGGGAGAGTTTCAAAGGATGGACTGAACTCGCAAATCTCCCTTCACCTATGAACGACATCGAAGATATCCTTGTGTGGATGGGTGAGAGAGATGACATACACAACATTACTATGCCTTTGATCCACAAGGCATATAATGAAGTCCAAGCCATAGTGGATGGTGGAGCAGGTGTAAATGTCCTATCAAAGGAGCTCTACAAAGAATGGGGTCTCCGACTAATGCAAAAGGCTAATTTCAACATACGCTTTGTCGATGATTCACGGGCTAAACCCTTGGGAATAGTGAATGGCATGTCCACAAAGATCGCAGGAGTCCGCTTTTCCCTTCAATTCACAATATTGGATCTCCCCAAAAAATCCTATCAAATCTTACTGGGATGTCCTTGGTTACGGGAAGCATTAGTCCTCCATGACTAGGGAACTAATAGACTGACAATCCAGAATCGCGACACCGCAGTCAGGGTGAATGTGGGAATAGGAGCTATAAAACCAATTGTGCCTAGAGCATTGGATGACACATCTTCAACGACAATCTCAAGCAAGTCAGCTCCCTTGTAACAGCATGCCATAGCGGGCGATTCACAAAGCAATGTAAATAACTGGATACAAACATTGGCAACCATTGACAACTACCATTCATTAGATCCCATCTTCTCACAAATAGATGCTAAGGTGCTACAGGTAGATCCTCCACTCACACATGAAGAACCAATCGATCTAGAGATGCCATTCTTTATGACTGACCTCAAGTGGGATAATGAACCTGAAGAAGGTACCCATACCAATGATGACTCAGATTTTCCTTGGGACCTTGAAACAGAGACTGAGAATGCTGAAATTGAAGATCAAATCTTTGATAATGACTTAGCCATTTGGCATGCCCTAATGGTAGTCGAGCTCCCAAAAGTTGAACCTCCAAAGTTGAATAATATCCAAAGATCCCGCAAGAAAGCTGAAGGAGGAAATTGGAGAAAAGCCAAGGCCGAACACTTCAATGAATTCGAACAAGTCCAATCAAGGATCACATAATTGTACCTTGCAAAGCCAGCTCTCTCAAAATTAGAACCACCTCTTGAATGGTCCAAATATAAGCCACATGTGTAGATGAAGCTCGATCAAGAGACTTCAAAAAAAGAAAGTCAAAGAGAGCCTAACAAATTGGTAAATGCAACTATGCCACCCGGTACACATGGCACATGATTCAGGCTAGTTCAACACCATCAGAGGCCGATCTTCGAGAAGTGCCGGAATACTTTAAGAATTACACGTGGCAATGCGCCAATAGCAATGCCAAGACCACTAAGAGAATCTGAAGTTCAAGAAATTGATAGCATTGGAGAAACTCCAATCTATGAGGGACCAGCAAAAGCATGCACAATAAATGTCACCCTTGAAGGGGAGGAAGAAAACCTGGGTTTCATTGGGAAACAGCTTCGACAAGAAGATGAAACCAAACTCAAAGCACTCCTAATGGAATACCGTGACTGCCTAGCATAGTCATACAAAGAGATGAAAGGAATTTCACCAGACGTGGTAGTACACACAATACCTATAAGGGAAGGTGCTCACCCTAAGGTATGTGGACCTTATCGCACAAATCCTAAGTATGGCACCATGGTTTATGACGAACTAGAAAACATCTATGAGATAGAGCACACTGATTGGGTTTCACCTATCATCATTGTGCCTAAACACAACAAGAAGCTCAGAATATGCGTAAACTTAAAAAATGTGAATGCCGCCATAATTAGGGATCACTATCCCCTACCGTTAACAGAAACAATGTTGGAAAAGATGGCAAGCTTCGAAATATATAGCTTCTTGGATGGCTTCAGTGGCTATAACCAAGTGCAAATTGCTCCTCCTAAAGACCAATCAAAAACAGCATTTGCTACAAAATGGGGTATTTTTGCATATAGAGTCATGCCATTCGGCCTTTGTAATGCCCCAGCCACATTCCAGCAAGTCATGTTCACAGCTTTCAAGTCATTTGTGAATAAGTTTTTACAGGTGTTCTTGGATGATTTGGGCATCCATTCAAACAAAAAAGACTACTTCAAATGTCTTGAAGCAATACTAATCAAATGCAGGGAGTATGGCATCTCCCTAAATCCAACAAAATGCCAATTCATGGTCACCCACGGAGTTGTTTTGGGACACATTGTCTCTCAACATGGGATTGCAACTGACATGGACAAAATCAAAATCATCATGGAATTGCCTCCTCCTACAAATTCCAAAGGTGTACCGGTCTTTATGGGACATGCCGGCTATTATAGAAGATTTATATTGCGGTATGCCATGATAGCTAGACCACTTTACAAATTATTAGTGGAGTTCTTATCGACCAAAGAGTGCGACCAAGCCTTTGAGCTTTTAAAGTGGTGCCTAATCACAGCACCCATCCTTATATCTCCCAATTGGAATATTAATTTTCATGTTCATACTGATGGATCCAAGTATGCAATTGGGAGTGTGCTTTGTCAACCTGGTGAACATAAGAAAGACTACCCATTCTACTTCGCCAGTTGACAACTCAATGATGCAGAGATCAACTATACCACCACAGAAAGAGAAGCCCTAGCAATGGTGTATAGTGTAAAGAAATTTCGGCACTATCTACTGGCAAATGATTTTGTCTTCTACACCGACCATCAAGAATTGCTTTATCTTGTGAACCATCTGTGTACAACAAGAAGAATAACCAGATGGCTCCTCTTGCTTCAAGAATTCAACTTCAAAATAGTAGTCCGCAAAGGTGCCCAACACTACATTGCCGATCACATGTCTCGTGTCAAGTTAGGAGAAGCAGCCATTGGAGTAGAAGACGACTCACCAGATGCCACACTATTTTAAATAGACGATGTTCCAGAGTGGTGTGGAGATATCATTGGATACTTAATGGCAGGAAGACCATCCCCTAAAATGAAAGCAGTAGATGCCAGAAAATTGATTCTAAAGGCTGCACCCTATCAACTCATTGCAGGACAACTGTACAAGATGGGCAAGTCCAATTCAACACAACAATAAACGGGAGCCGACTGAAGCACTACTACTTCAACACGCAAGCCACCCCCGACAAAAATGAAGATTTGGGAAACCAAGTCTTCCTTAGTTAGGATTAGATTGTATCACGAGCACTCGCTAGCATATGCACGTTTTTGCACATATAGTTTGCACTAGATTGTTACACGCACACTCACTGGCATATGCACGTGTTTGCACATTTAGGAAGACCTAATCAATTTTGTATTAGGGATGATTGAGTCTTATTTTTCCTATTAAATCCACAAATAAGCAGGCAGATAATAGATTGCATCAATAATAGTATCACACACTTTCATTCCATATGCTCAAAGCATGCAATGAATTCAAAAGCAAGACAAGAAGCTATGCCAAAACTCAAGATGCATTGGCAAAAGAGTCTGCAGCCTCAACAACAACGAGACCCCCGCCAAACATCACAGCCATCTCCTATATGCAAAAATATCATACTTGCATACAAACTTATCTACAAACTTAATGATATGGGTGCAATTGCATCCAACATGTATACAAGATAGCAAGAAATGTCAGCCTCAACAATGAGACCCCCGCCAAACCTCTTCCCAAGAAGATTCGATGGCAGAGTCCACAACCTCAGCAACGAGATCCCCTTTAAAATTCGACTCGCATGCCACAAGCTCAACAGCCACTAGGTTACGCACATGGCATCCCAACTCTGAAATCAAAATAAGACAACCCGAGGACGGGTAATAAAATGGATCCAGGAGTATGTTAAATCAAAATAAGACAACCCGAGGACGGGTAATAAAATGGATCCAGGAGTATGTTGTCTCTGTGCCAACATGGACTTAGGTGGAACACAATGTGTGTGGAGTAGTGGCAAAGCTCCGCTTGTTGTACTTGCATAAGGCTAGAAATAATCCCCAACAAAAACGAAGATTTGGGAAACCAAGTCTTCCTTAGTTAGGATTAGATTGTATCATAAGCACTCACTTGCATATGTACATCGTCGCACATATAGGTAGCATCAATCAATTTTAACCTAGGGCTCAAAAGTGATGCCTGAGTTCTAGCTGCCCTATGAAAATCCCAGCAACAAAAAAAGCATATAGTTAGTCCCTACCTAGCTACTACTAGGTCACGTGCACTCACACACTTTCACTTAGACACATAGATGATTGCATGAATAATTGCACTACACACTTTCATTCCACACTCTTAAAGCATGTATAAAAATAAGATCTCTCACAAACACACAAAAAGGTCATACCTGCATGCCAACCAATCTAATGATCAATGGTACACCACATGCACATGGATGTAGGTTCAGAAAAGATGCCGCCACTAAAGAGGATGCACAAAAAGAGCCCACCGCCTCAACCACGAGACCCCTTCCAGAGTTTGCAGCCATCTACATCATCTCAACCACGACGACCACAGGCATTTGTGGTCCAAAGTGATAGCTCCGAAGAGGATTCAGTGCATGACCAAGAAGAACAAATGCCACCCTAGTCACCACTAGCCTACACAACCATTGATGGGGCCCAGTCACTGGAACTTGTTTGGCCACCCACATCAACTTATGCTCTTTCCCAGGAAGCAACATCTTACTTAGAGCAAAGGGGTCTAGGCAGTTTGCATGAGAGCCTAAAATCCTTGGAGGACAGTCCTACAATGACCACGGTACAATCATTGTACATCAGAGCCCACTAAACATTATCCTCGATAGTACAGTCATTCAAAGGGCTTTCTCACTACCAACACATGGTGCCAAATACCCTACATGGCCTGCCGATGCAAAGTTTCTCGAAGTACAGTCTCTCCTCACTAAGGGCACATTGTTCCATAGGGACGGCATATTGCTTCATTCTTAACCATCGCCTCAAGGAAGCAGCACAATTCCTATCCATAATCCTGGGGGTTAAGTGCAACAAGAATTGATCCCTTCCACTCTGCACATTTGTTTTGCTGAGTAGGAAGCTAAAACAAGACTGACTCCAGCACTTAGTCATCTTCTTTACAAAGAAACTAGATGGTTCATCAGGCCAAAAATGTAAAATTCCACACTTATTGGCTATAATCATCAAAAAAGAGCTACAAGAAAGAGAAATAACTCTGCCCCAGTCACCAAAACCAATTGAGGAGTTGGACATACCCTTCTCACCAGTATGGGAGCCGTCACCAACTTCTCTTACTATCACATTGATAAGTGCAGATGCCTTGGGAGAAATACCTATTTTGGAGGTCGGGATTGAGGAATTGCCCCCACGAGATGCTACAGCTTGGTGCATAACTGCAACCAATATATGTCCAACAGCAGCAGTAACTAGAGCCTGAGGCAAGATCGGCACCAGAACCTGAGAAAGATCGGCACTAGAGCCTGAGGCTACAGAACTGCCCATCAACGCCATGCCAGTCAATGAGCCACAAGGGGATCTAGTGCCAGATCAACAGTATGACTATTGTACACAAGGGACTGAAATACCATTGGAACAACCTCCCCCAAGTACTATAGAATCATCAGGATGGCTACATGGGCACCACTTTATCAGCAGTATCGCCAATCCTCATCACTGTCTGTCATTCTCTAACATCAAGCTAGCAAATGATCCATATGTCAAAACTATTCAATAGCTTGGCCAAAGAAGAATATGCAAGAGAATTGGACAGACAGACTGCAACAGAAATTGAAGACCAATTCCAGGCAATTGCCATAGAGGTCAAGGCACTTCAGGCGCAGATAGATGAGAAGGAGGTAGAAGAAGTGCACATGAATCAAGCTCTCCAAGCTCAAGAGAAGGCAATGAGGGAGGTGACCTCCAACCTCCACCAAAGTCAAACACAGCTGATAGCAGCAGTATAAGCAACAGCAATCCTACAGACCTACTATAACTCCTTGACATCTGCACATGCTTAGCAAATGGAGGTAGTGGCACAAGCTCGACTCACTCTAATTCACAAAGAAGAAGAGCTCCAGGATTGCAAAGACAAGCTTGAAGACATGAAACAATATTTGGCAGTATGAGCCTTTAGTATTAACGAGCTTACAAGGGAATGCAGAATCTTAAAGGACCAACTTACTACCGCTCAAGAGGCCAGCACTTCAAAAGCACAAGTCTTGTACCAATGGTCCAATACCACTGAAGACATTCCTCAACAGGCAAAGGTCACCTTGCAAATGAGAAAGCTTAAGGAGGCATATACAACCATCTACCAGCAATACAAAGAAAAAATGAATGAGATGCACTCCCAAAAGATAATCATCTCTCCAAGCTTGAACTCCAATCGCTAATGCACACCAATGAGGCATTGGAAGACAACACCAATGAAGCCCCACTACAATGCACAACGGTGGTGTACCAAGAGCTTGTGGCTTTTCTATAAGTGGAAGATCACCTCAATGCCCGTGTGCTTATCCAATGGAAGCAACTCCAAATCAGGATCATATCTGCTCATCCAACAATCAAATGGGAATGTTCCATAGGGACCAAAACCCTGCGCATAATTTGCCAAGACTTATCTAAAGATGAGAAAAATATCTTATGCCTGTCTACACATGCCGGGTTTATAGCACTCAGAACGAATGCTTTCATTGCATATGTATGCCTCATGGGTAGTCCTCCCCTTAGGGTTATTGTAGGTTTGTTGCCATTGCTACAAATGCCATCACTATTATTTGCAAGGCACGACATAACCGACATCCTACCCATGCAGCTGATGATCCCATGGCACCAGTAAAAAGAAGTGTTGGAAGATGACAGCAAGGCCTATCTCACATCCAACTTCCCATATCTAACCACTCTTTCTACCAACCTCATAACCTCACTTACCCTTGCTGCTACCACCCTCTTAACCTTCCCCGAGCTCTATCCTAACATCTATTCCCTCCATCATCTCTTTGCTCATGCCTCTCACCGTTTTCAACTAACCCAAAGGTTACAAACTTATGAGCCCCTCACAACTAGCTTCTTCCCCTCCCTTGCTAATGCTACCCTTGAGGATTACCAAGTTGCTCAATCCATTTGCCCAGTTCTTCCCCCCCTCCCCTCTGCTCCCCCTTCTGCAACTAACACTCTTCCATATTTCTCCCCCATGTCCCTAGATTCTCTCCCTGCCTCGTCATCACCTCCGACACTACTTGTGCTTCCGTCAACAAAAAATGACAGTATTTGATTTTGAATATGAGGATCTGGATAATCCAATTCGTACTCCCATGTCAAGTTCCAATGATGGGTATGATTTTGATGAGATACCACTTCCCAGTAACCCCATCAAGGAATTTTGGTGCAAATATCCTGATATGAAAACTCGAGAATGGACAACTTTCCTACCAACCTTCGTCAGCGTCAAATTAGTGAAGATTGGATAAGCAAGTTGGATCCACAACCTCATTGGCGCCGTCCCAAGCTCTTTGATGTAATTTCTTGAAGGAGTAGCTACGTGCACCTCCATGTCTCATAACCCATCCCAAGTTCTATGCAGTTCCACGACGTAAAAAATGGGAAGCCAACAAACACACTTTGAATGAAGATCGAACCATTAATTGGCCAATGATCGAACTATACTTTGGTGTAGAATGGAATATCCAAGGCACAATGATCCAAGCACTTCAGCAGCATGAGAAAATAATGCACGGCAACATTGATCGCTTCCTTTGCCTAAGTGCTATATTCTATAAAACATTGGAATTCATTTTGGAGGTCCCCTGTTACCTCGATACCCATTTGCCTCCACTCAGTTTCAATCCCAATGAACGAGTCGATGCTCAGATTACAAGCTGACTCAATCAAAGAGTGATCTTCTTAGAAGCACGCCACATATCTTTGTTCGAACAAATGGTGGATACAGGCTACTTGGAAACTGAGCAAAAATTGTATGGTGCCAAGGCTTTACAACAGGATCGACTGGCATGACACAAGTTCCACAGCCACTAGACTAAAGGCATGGCAATCCACGTACGTGCTCACAATAAGCTATAACCCAAGGACGGGTAATAAAATGGATCCGGTAGTATGTGGTCTCTGTGCCAACATGGACTTAGGTAGAACGGAATGTGTGTGTAGAGTAGCAACAAAGCTCCGCTTGTACTTGCATAAGGCTAGAAATAATCCCTCTTAGAAATCCAACTTGCATGTTCTACATGCAAGTTCTACATACGACTCCTACATGCAACTCCTACGTGCGAGTTCTACATGCAACTCCTACATGCGAGTTCTACATGCAACTCCTACATGCGAGTTCTACATGCAAGTTCTACATGCAACTCCTACATGCGAGTTCTACATGCAAGTTCCACATACGATTCCTACATGCAACTCCTACATGCGAGTTCTACATGCGAGTGTTACATGCAACTCCTACATGCAAGTTCTACATGCAACTCCTACATGCAACTTCTATATGTAAGTTCTACATGTAGAGAGAGAATGTCTTGTTGAGTTCTACTTTGGTATTCCAAGCAATTGTCTCAAGTGTCCATGCTGCCTTGCACTCCACGTCCAAAAGCATGTCCTAACCTCGCAACTCTTCCTCCCCTCTCCTCCAACCTTGCAACGCATCCTCTCCCTCCAACGTTGCAACCCATCCTCTCCCCCTCCTCCTCCCTCCTCCTCCTCCCTTCTCCTCCTCCCCCTCCCTCCTCCTTTCTTCTCCTCCTCCCTCTTCCTCCTCCTCCTCCTCCCTCCTCCCCCTCCTCCTTCCTCCTCCTCCCTCCTCCTCCTCCTCCTTCCTCCTCCTTCTCCTTCCTCCTCCTCCTCCTCCTCCCTCCTCTCTCTTCTTTCCCCCATGCTCTTACACCTTCTTCCTCTCCCACTCCTATGCTCGCCCTAAACCCTTAGTTCCTCAATCCTTAACTTCCATGATCAACAAGGGAGACGAGTTCTCCACCATGTACTCTACCCTTAACCTTGGAACCTCTTCTAAACTCTGGAACCTCTCTCTAAACCTTGGAACCTCCTTCTAACCCTGGAACCTCTTCTAAACCTTGGAACCTCCTTCTAAACCCTGAAACCTCCTTCTAATCCTTAAACTCCTCCTAAACCCTGCAACCCCTAATGAAGACGAAAGGCTTCATTACCTCAACCATGATGATACACGTTCCTTTTACACATGCATGCACTATGTTTGCTTACCAGACTTAAGCCTACGTCTCTCACCGGAACATGACTCGAGGTCCTAAGCTACACGTATACTACAAACGACAACCCCAATATATCTGTAGGTGACAAAAAGCCTCGGAACCTTGCATACTGAGAATACCCTGCTCTTCCCGTGGAAGACGTGGGAAAGACCCAACACTAACTCGCATTAACCTATTGCCTCCTCCAGAAATTAATCCCTCTACTTTCTCCTCCCGCTGCCCTGCTTTCTCCCCCCGTTGCTCTTTTGCACTACCATTTCCTACTTCTGTCTCCCTCTCCTCCTCCTCCGCTCCCTTCTTCCTCTTTCCCACTCCTCTCTCCCTTCTCCCCTACTTCCGAGGGCTTCAAAGCTCCCAACCCACTACTCTTCTCTTATAGGGGTCCAAAACTTTCACGACTTCAATGCACAATAAACCTTAGCCTGGGTACCTACTAGGTCACAAACAAAAAGCAGAGCGTTATGTTATTATGTTTTTTTTTCAAAAGTAGTCATATGTGAAATTAAAACTTCATTACACTTTCAATTTGTATCTTGGGTCTTCAATGTTAACATTGTTCATACCTTTTTGTGTCACAGATTGAAGACAATGACTGTTGTTAGCACAGGTCTACCACGGTCTCTAGTTCGGCAGATGGTCCTTGCTGGTGCAAGGACAATGAAGGTGGAGGGGGAGGGTCTCCACTGTTTGTTTGTTGAGAGCACCACCTCCCGTGTGTGGGAGATTTATGAAATTCGGGTAGTCAATAATGTCCAAGAAGTAGACCCAGTGGTGCACGCGGCATTCTTACTTTCTGCCATAATCTTTGACATACCTTTGATGCCAAATGAGGAGCTGGCATAGACCCTACTCCAAGAGGCAAATAGTATTGTCCAACACTATGCAAGTTTGCATATAAATGCATTTGTTGGCACTTTGCCAATTATCCCTGGTCCGGTACTTGCTCCTCAAGTACCGGCGCAAATTCAATATGCCAAAGTGGCTGTGTCTGCTGTAGTTGAGAGTATTCAGCATGCCCCTATAGCAACGTATCCAGCCTTAGCTTCCTTAGTTTCTAGCAGTTATATATGTGATATCTTTCAGTTTTGGAAGGGTGTATTGGTTCACACGGCTATCTTTAAGCCATGAAAATGTTTACTGTATGTTGAAGCTTATGTACTCTTCTTTAATGTGTTGGCTTAGTTCAGTTTTTGCATAAGCTGTTTTTTTCACAAAACATGCAATTAAGGAAATCTCAGTTTTGCTTCAATACATGCCTATTCTGAAAATTGATATGTTATATATGTGATATCTTTCAGTTTTGGAAGGTTCAGTTTTGGAAGGATGTATTGGTTCACACGGCTATCTTCAAGCCATGAAAATGTTTAATGTATGTTGAAGCTTATATACTCTTGTTTAATGTGTTGGCTTAGTTCAATTTTTGCATCATAAGTTGGTTTTTTTACAAAATATACAATTAAAGAGATCTCAGTTTTGCTTCAATACATGCTTGTTTTGAAAATTGATTTGAAAGAATGCTTGTCAATTGTTAAAACACACAGTCTCTCCTCTCTCTCTCTCTCTCTCTCTCTCTCTCTCTCTCTCTCGCTCTCTCTCTCGCTCGTTATAAAGTTGTCAACAATGAAACTTAAATGCAAATGAATAGGATGCCATAGATTAAAAATGCAACACCGCAAGCCAAAACTCAAGGTTTCCACATACCAATAGTCAAAGCAAGATATTGGGGTGTCAAAAGGCTTACTCTCAACCAAGTGAAAAAAGATGGTCTCAACATATCTAGATCTCACCGTTGTTAATATCACCAAACCACCTTGACTAATGATACTAGAAACACAAGGACCTAATGAGCCAATTGATTAAAAAATTCTAGTCTCATAAGTCTTAGTCTCAACTAAGTGAAAAAAGATGGTCTCAACATATCGAAATCTCACCGGTGTTACTAACAAAAGACCAACTTGCTAATGGACCGCCTTTCCAAGGAACAATCAATGATACCAAAAACACAAGGACCTAATTAGCCATAACAGCTATATGAATACCTCTACTCAATCTGAAAAGTAAATAATGTCATGCTTGGGGATAGCCAAGAAACAAAACACAAACCACGTGATAATGAACTTAGAATAGAAGCAACACGACACCACATGAAGAAACACATAAGATAATCCAATAGAAAAAATTACTAGAGGAGACAAACAAGCAAGAACATCAATAACCAATCTAAGATATGTAACATATTTGGAGATCCATGACCACCTCTCTCTCTCTCTCTCTCTCCCCCCCCATGACTAGGCTCAGTGCCTTCAAGAATACAGGATACAAGACAAATAGCACTCATATGAGGCACACATATGCGCTTGAGAAAGTAAGGCTCGTCGTCGAGGATAAATCACCTCCCCACAAGGGTCAAGTCAGCTAGGCTAAGATACAAGCACTCAACACCAACTCACACATGATGGCTTTGGACTTGCGGATTAGAGTCGATTCTCCGCGTGAACAGGTCTTTTTATTCTCACTTGTGTGAAAGACCTCTAGTGACCATCGTGTGAACCCATGTTTGATGACAGGCTTTTGATACTTGTTGCATGTGAATGGCTACTAAGGACTAAGGGATTTGTGACCTTAGTATTGAAGCTTTTTCCTTATTCGCAGATGACAATTCGCTAATTGCAGATGAGCGATGATCGTTGATGAGCGATGATGGCTAATTCGCAGATGACTTTGCTAATCGCACATGCTGCTGTTATTCGGAAGTGATTTTTGGCTATTCACAGGTGACAAGACCTTGCCTTGTTCGCAAATGAGACTAGCTTGCTATTCATAGATGGGCTCTTGGTAGCAATTCGCAGATGGGAGCTTACGTGGCAGGATAAGATTGTAATCGCAGACAAGTTGATGACGTGGAGCATAAGCAGCTTGCTTGCAGATGACTGGTGTGCTAGCAAATCATAGATGATTGGTACCATCGTAGATGGTTGGTGATGTGGCGGGTAAGCTTGCGTTTGTGGCCGCGATGGCATCCTGGGCTCGACTGCTCGTTGAGAGCTGGGCTGGTGTTATGGCTTGTTGGGCCGATTGTATGGCTCTTGGACCTTCTGCTGCTCGTTTTGACTCGTTTTGACTTGCAACAGCTACAAAGGTCGTGTCTGGGTTTCCTCTTCGACTCGCTCGGTTATGGCAGTAGCTCGACCTTGCTGCACTGACGTCTGATGACCCACACTGGTCAATACGGCTCCTTAGCATGTGGGTTCCAGTGTGCACTTGTGCCCTCCTTGCAATCTAGCCTCTCTTGCTTGCAGCATTTGGCGGCTTTCTTTTGTTTTACTGCCGGCTCTTGCTTCTTCCGGCTGCTCCGCGCCTGGAGGTTGATGAAGTTGGTTATGGTGGAGACTCTCTCCTCCATGCCTTGGACTGCCGGTAGCGTTGGCTTGGACTCCTTGGACTGCTGGCTTCATGCTTCTTTAAAGAAATGGCGCCTGCTTCTGACATTGGGCTGCAGCTGCTCCAAGGCTTTTCTCTCTCTCTCTCTTCATGACTTGTAGCTATGGCTAAAACTGCAGCAGTACTCTTCCTTTCTCTCTCTCAAACTCTAGCTTGTGACTGTGTGGACGCGATGAGAGCATGGAGAGCAAGCAATAGGCCTACTCTGATACCACATGGTGTGGCAACGGTGCGTGATAGATGTGTGAGTAAGCTTACAAAGAGACGTTTTCTCTTCTTCATCTTCTATTCCATTATCCAAACTCACTTATTCTTAACCTTACAACTGAACCTTATATACCCTTTATACCATAAGGATTTGTTCACCCACACACACACACCTATGTTACATGAAGTGTATACTTCAACAAGATTCTAGTGATTGTGATCATTAGAATGTTGTTGAGTTTGCCTCTGAGGTGTACCAGGCTCTTTCACCACATGAAGAAACACATAAGATAATGCAAAAGAAAAAAACACTAGAGGAGACAAACAGGCAAGAACATCAATAACCAATGTAAGATATGTAACATATCGGGTGTAATGGAGATCCATGACCACCTCTCTCTCTCTCTCTCTCTCTCTCTCTCTCTCTCTCTCCCCCCCCCCCCTCGCTCCCTCTATCTATCTCTCTCCCTCCCTCCCTCCCTCCCTCCATGACTAGGCTCAGTGCCTTCAAGAATACAGGATACAAGACAAATAGCACTCATATGAGGCACACATATATGGTTGAGAAACCAAGGCTGGTCATTGAGGATAAATCACCTCCCCACAAGGGTCACATCAGCTAGGCTAAGATACAAGCACCAACACCCAACATACCTAACTCACACATGATATCCTACAATGATAATAGATCGCTTGGAGTGGATGCCATGAGCTAAACACCCATAAGAGAACACAAGGTGGAGCATGAGAGCAACCTAGTTATATAAGAGATGAGCAAGTATAGGCACCCAAAGAACAAAATGGCATGTCAAATGCCAAAACAACAACACAAAAACACAAAGTCGTAGCGAGTGACTGCGTGCGCGTAAACGGAACTTGAAGCAAGCGCGTTCTCTAGAGGATATCAGATTCCAGGACTTCTCGTATGGCCATTCGAACGCGCCTCTAGAGAGCTACGTTCTATCCTGGACCTCGTGCAGTATCCTTCAATTTCGGAAGGACGGTGGGAGTGAATCTGGGACGTATACCGCTCATCGTTCATCTCACAATGTATTTGCTGTGTTACTCCCTACAAACCCGCACCTGTGCACGGAAAGGGTGAAGTGACTAACGATCAACTCATTGTCCTCCATTCGACTTGTGAAGGCGTTCCTTCGTGGCCTTTCCCACCTGAACTTCGTCAATGCTCGCTTCTCGCTGCTGCCAGGGAGGCTGCTGCGGCGCCGTTGGACAGTCCTTAGTTGCTCCCAGGGCAATTCTCTCAGCGCCACCACCGCCCCAGGGCTCTGGCAGAGACGTCGAGCACCGAGTAATGGTCCAGATGCTCCTTCAGGTCATCCAAAGCTCCTCGGGCTTCGTAATGCCAAGCTCATACCGCCGCCAAGGGTTTCCAGAATCCATACGTCTCCTTTGTTTCTGGCGACAACTGAGTGTACTTGCTTCGGCGCATCCCTCATCGTGGCTCATGCCCACCTCTAAACGGTGCAACTATCCCGTTGGGTACTGTGTGTTGCCCATCGTGATCTCCCGTGTTTTCCTCTAGTCTCCCTATTATCCATTGGTCCAACTTCCTTCCCCCAATGGGGCGTTGGTACTCCGAGTGCTTCCACTCCCTCGTACTCCACCTCTTATAATCCCTTCTAATACCCGTTGGGATATTGGGGGTTCTCCCTAGTACCCCTACGCTGAGCCTCCATCACCCTTTCCTTAGCCATTTAATTAATTGGGTATTCTCATTGGTGAATGAAAGGACTGTATTATTGTCGTAGAAAAAAAGGTGGGAAAAATATGAAGAAAATTAGGGAAAGAAGGGGGGGGGAAAGGGAGGGGGAAATGTTTAAGAAGGGAAATGAATGGAGAGTGGGTGAAAAGAGGGAAATACTAGGGAGAGAAGATGAGAGAAGGGTTTTGGGGGGGGGGGGGGTTGTTGTTGGGGGGAGAGCTAATGAGCAAGTGACCAAACCAATGGAGGATTTAATACATGAATTAAACAAGAAATTAAAAGAGAGGGGGGGTAGGGGGAAGGGGGGGGGAACTTAGGAGGGAAATTACAAAGGGTCTATATATATAATAAAGGGAGAGGGAGAGGGGATTCGAAGCCCCACGTGCAAAAAAACATAATGAAATTTGAATCGACCTGTGAGTCCATTCTTGTATGTGGTTCAAAGTTGTGTGTGGAGAGGTACGCAGTACATGAGAAGAAGGTACAAGGCTGTGTAACACAAACGCAATCAGCGATCAGTGACTTGGAGCAGAGTACCAATTGCTATAAGTGGAGAAGTCGAGGGGCCGGGACTTGAGGCGAAGTCGTTTGACGCAGTGGCAGAGCAGCAGGGTGGGATTAGGTAGAGAGCCAAGGAGCTTGATTAGAGCGAGGGTAGAGGGCCGCGAAGGCAGTGGGCAGGAGCAATAGTGGGTTGGACCCATCGAGGACCGAGGTATTACTACAGCACGTAGCAGTGGAGTCCCCTTTTAAATAGGCTAGCAAAGTACAGAGTCAGGGAATGTGAAGGCTCGGGATGTGGGTTGGCTTAAAGTTTGACCATGCGTGTCATTGCACCTAAACAAGGATGGGTGTAGAATAGTGGGCAACAGGTTGGTAGAAAGTGTGGGGAGGGGAGTCAATAGCATAGGTACCACTCCCAAAGGTTTTAGCTTTAACCAATCTAATAGGTCTTTAGTTTTAACATTCTAAAAGGTTTTTAGAATAAACAATCTAGTAAAGGTAGCATTCCCAAACTAAAAAGGCTTTAGAAAGCTTTTAGACAAAAATAGGAAAAAGTAGGGAATAGTTAGGAAACATATAGGGGAATAATTAGGAAATAAATTAGAAAGAATTAGGAAATAATTAGGAAATAATAGGAAATAAAAGGAAAAACCTTAAGGAAGAACAATTTTGAAAAAGGAGAGGTATTCAAAGAAATAGAGGAATTGAGAAAAAGAAAATAATTGAGAAAAAAAATTAGGCTAACAAGAATTTAGGCTAAAAAGAAATAAGAAAATTTTAGGAATAGAGAAGAAAATGAGGGAAAGGGAAATTAGGAGTATCTAGGAAAGTTTGCATTATTAGAAAAGTCTAGGATACATAGGAAATAATTAGGGAGAGATATATATTAGGAAATAAATAGGGAAATAATTAGAAAGAGTTTGGAAGAAATTAGGAAAAATTAGGGAGAGATACGAAATAATTAGGAGAATAGGCAAAAAAATGTAAAAATTAGGAGACAATTTAGGAAGAAAATTAGAAAGAATGGTAGGAAAAATATGAAGAAAATTAGGGAAAAAAGGGGGGGGGAGGGAGGGGGAAATGTTTAAGAAGGGAAATGTGAGGTAAATGAATGGAGAGTGGGTGAAAAGAGGGAAATACTAGGGAGAGAAGTTGAGAGAGGGGTTGGGGGGGGGGGCGGTGGTTGTTGTTGGGGGGAGAACTAATGAGCAATTGACCAACCAATGGAGGGAGGGATAGTAAGTGTGTGTGTGTGTGTGTGTGTGTGTGTGTGTGTGTGTGTGCATATAACTCACCCCTCTCTCTCTCTCTCTCTCTCTCTCTCTCTCTCTCTCTCTCTCTCTCTCTCTCTCTCTCTCTCTCTCTCTTAGTCTTTAGCAATTATACGTGGGATGTTGTTTGTAAACTCAAAAGCCTTGCATTCTATTTTTGCAATGTGGGTTTTCCAATCATTTGCCAATTAATAATGATGGTTCAGGGTTTGTGCTCCAGTTTTGTGTAAGAGGAAGAGACCATTAAGAACAACAATACTTCTATGAAAGAAGAATAAGCAATGCATTCAAGTCCATGCTAATCACATATTTTGTGGGTGAATCGAACCCAATATTACAAAGGACACAATACTAAAAATTTCTCCACGATATTGGTGTATGATACATAATTGTGCCTAGAATTACGTTCCAAGGAAAAAAGCAAACAAATAGTTTTGCTACATATTTGGGGTTCTGGGAAATGTTCTCATGTTGCCAAAGATGACTTGCAAATTGTCATCTAAAAGCATGGGTTGGTATATGAACATGTTCGCATTGGCATCCATCCCAAACACATGGAGGTACACAAAATACAAATGCTTGCATGCAAGGAATGCCTTCCCCTCCATCACTCGATCCATGAAATCTCGACAACTACATGATGGGTTCTTGGCAACGTCGACATTATAACTTTCCCCCATCACTCTAGATTTTTCAGTCTCTATCTTGAAAACTTCATGTTTCAAGGCTTTGAATACTGTGTGGTCCTTTACTGTTGCTTCTAGAGCAAGGGCGGAATTGATCCTTGTAGCTATAGCTCTAAGACTCCCGATCGATATCTTGGTGCAGATGTATTCGAATGCACTCTATCGGCGCCTTGTGTAGAACAAATCCTCCCATCTCTAGGGAGTTTATCTCATCCTCAGTGAGATTTGTTCCACAAGCTACTGGCCATACTTGCAGAACTCTGGCCGAGGAATTTTCAATCAAGAAGCATATATTCTAGGTATGGTCCACGTGGTCATTGTAAAACCACATGTATTGCCTTCGCGAGCTCGCTTGATTGCTTGGTTGCCCTTGCGAGGTGGACCACTCAATCATCCCCCAAAAGGATGGAGCTGGCACTCCTACTACTGTGTTCTTGATATTTTTCTTACACTTCCCCTATCGTGCCCCTAGCCATCCTTGACATTGCACTCTATTGCACGGTGGAATCCTTCTAATTGCCCATATGGTATTGTGAACTTCAGTCTCCACCACCTTCTCCAAAGATGTATCGACCATCATGGTCTTTGTTTCCACTTGTTTAGTTGCGCTTTCAAAGTTGGGTTGTCTTGCTCCTTTCTTGCAAGGCTAGTTTGTTGCCACAAATTTTGGCATGTGAGTGGCATTTTCCTCCTCTATTGTCACCTTATTGATGCTTTTATGCTTAGGAGCCACTGTTGTGTAGTAACCCCTAAATTTAGGCTCTTGATGCATAGGAGTGCCGCTTATGATGCCCTCCACCATCCTCGACGTTGCTATAGGGTTTGGGCTTTTCCCTTACTAAGCTCGCCTCACAAGGTTCTCTGCACTAGGGTCGGCACCATGGTACTTCCCTCCAATGAATGCGTGTCTCTTGGTGCTTTGCAACAATGCATTGGCCAAGTCACTAACACACACATCGTATAGATTCAGCGTCCCCTTCAAGCCTTTGACAGCCAGCCAACTTGCATGTACAGGCTCAACAAGATTTTTCGTGGGCACATGCGATATGTCCTCCGTGTCCTATCAAGAGTGAAGTACAGTGAGTGGTTCTTTTGCAAAATTTGGTGGGAAAATAAAATTTTGTATTAGTGAATGGATACTCACACCAACAAAGTGATTTCACCAACGTGGATATCGATCATGCCACCAGCTCAGCCACCAATAATCCATAAAAGGGATGTTCGAATCAGAAACCTTCCCTATGGCCCACCAAGCCCGAATGTACCTTTGCTGTGTGGTTGCATCCTCCTCTATCAATGCGCACCTCCACAATCGGCACAGGTGTTTGTTCTCATCTTGGAAGCTCCTATGCATGTACTAGGAGGTGTGTATCTGTAGGCTTTGCTCCTAATGGAAAAGGCAAGACCTTTCCTAACCATGCATCACATTCTCTGGTCCATTATTGAAGACTATTCATACTATCCTCCAGTTCGCGCTAGCCTCGTCTGCCATGAAGCCTTTAAAGTTTGTAGTGGGTCACACTTCTCCATGACATCATTAAGCTTCAACTAGAAAAGGATCTGAGCCTCAGTGTCCTCCTCTTTCATCTCACACATGGCAACAGTCTCATCAACTCTTGGACACTGCATCATACAGACATAAGCATCATCCTTTCAGTGCTGGAGGGAATGTAGGAACACTAGTATTTGCCTTACCTCAGATCATATACATGAGTAGCCATGGTTATCCACCCACATATGTGCTGCACATGGTTAAAACAAATCTAGCTATTTCATAGATCTCCACCACTAGTGTGGCTCATGCGGTTCACCAGATCTACCCCCGAAGCAGGCCCTATTGTCAACATCTTGAAGATAAAGCATCTGCTTTCATCATCGATCGCTTGACCGGGGAAGAGGCTCCCATGGAAAAATCTATAAGCACATCTTTGCTTTAGCTTTAGGAGTCTGGACTCCATGCCTTCATCACTTTCAGCGCAAGCATCATGTAGCATATGCTTGAACCTGAGCCAAGTTGTCAATTCAACTACATGTTATGTTACTTCTAAGAATGCAAAAAAAATGCATTCCCGTGTACTTGCCATTGGGTTGGCCCTATATGGTTTACCTGTGCCTTTGGACAAGAGGCTCCAACTCCTCAAGCATTGCCATCAACTCATTACCAGCCGTAAGGGAGACACCCGGGTCATGGATGAGAGCACTTGAGACTTTTTTTTTTGCAACTACCATTTGTAGGTGTGTGGGATGTGCTACACTAAAGTCCTTCACCATCTCTTTGATCATGCACCTAAGGTCTTTTACGTGGGCTCTACAAGTACCTCTTTGCACCTCGTGATTGTGCATGCCCACGTGGAAAAAGAGTCATCATTTTGGGCCCCGCCATCATGTTGTTGTTCATTTTTCCTACACCAGACAAGAGAAGATTATAATTGCAATCAAAGAGACATAGTCACCGTTCTTTAACTCAATTTCTTGGCAATGAGTGTGCTATGGACCAACCTATCCATGCAATGCAGTTCAGCAACCCATTAATCGACCTATCAAAGCAAAGGGGGTTTGTACACTCTAGCTCCCCCACACACTTACAGCGACGAACTTTGCCAAGAAATGTCATTTGTTGTCGACATTAGATTCGTCGATCAATGGCCTTCATACTTTTGCTCCATGCCGTCCATTGCACTTGCTCCATACGGTGTGGGTGGTAGTTTGAACACAATGTTCCCTTTGTACACTGTCAGAACTTTCATCAACTTCTCCACTATGGTTGAATTGTGCAACAGTTGCTAAAGCAATCAATCACGTCCCCTAGAAGACTTGATGTACAATGACATGCTAATGACTGCTTGAGGACCCTCCATTGCGGCTACTATATCATTGTCATCATCGATCAATACCATGCCATGGCCTCCTAATGGTTATTCAACATGGCTTGAACTCAGCCTCGAGCTCGGGCTTCCTGGGCTAGCCGTGAGATTTATTGTGGGTGTAGCTTGTGTAATGGCTGCCTTCCCTTTCCCTCAGAATGATGGGTCCAACTCGCATGGTCTCTACCTCAAATTGGCTGGGCTTCGGGTGATATCTATTGTGGGTGGAGCATGGGCAGGTTCTCTCTTTCCTCTTTCTAGCACATAGTCACGTGACAACTCCGTGTTCAACATGTACAATTGCCCCAATCCACTCGCTTAAATGGCTTCCACTTGCGTAGTCTGTAGGTAGCCATTTACATGTGTGATGGCCATCACATGAATGCCCTTGCCTATCAGAGGGTCATCCTCACTTAGCACAATGGTTCCACCATATGCAAATCTTATCGTTGGCTCCAACGAGAGGGAGTTCAAATAGATCTGCACTTTGTTGAGGTTGCTAGACCCTGCACCAATTGGACCGACCATTTCAAGAGGGATCTCACAGAGAGAGAGAGAGAGAGAGAGAGAGAGAGAGAGAGAGAGAGAGAGAGAGAGAGAGAGATTAACATGTATGTTTTAATTAAGCTTTTGGAGTGTGAATGGTTACAAAGCAGTTTATTCAAAGGATATATGGTAGGAAATACTAGTTGAATCGATTTGTAACTTACAATGTAGATTTATTTAAATCTATTTGTTGTTACATATGTTTTGCAAATGAAGTTTATTATTAGTTTAGCGAAAGATACAATTTTGAAGCTGCACATTGAATTTTGATTTGGTCTCTGATATAAAGTTATAGACAACTTTTAGATATAAGCTTTTTGTTGTTTATATGTGCTTCTAATTTGAGCTGTCTATCAAAAGTTATCGTATCTTCAAGATGAATGTGCTGCATGAGAATTTTGAAGTATGTACATTGCTATGATCTACATCACAGTGGAATCAAATTACAGTTCACCTTTCTACAACCATAACGCCTTCCCACCACATGTTTCTTATATATAAAGGTTAATAATCTAGTTCCCATCTACTTAGTGTTAAGTAGGCTAGGTTAGCCCTAACTTGTGGTACTTAAAGGGGTTTGGTTAATTGCTAGAATGAGTAAGTCGTTTAGCTAGACTGCAATTATTTTTTATTCTGACACACATGACATTATTGAGATTGTCAAAGAAGTTCTCATTTATGTTTTTGTAACAAAGTTGAAAGTATGGCACATGGTTAGGAAGGAATCGGTTTGTGCTAAAAGAATACAATGAACCATTACTTGCATGATACACTATAGTATTGGTATTACACATTCCATCCAATCACTCAAGTATCCTACTTGGGCAATGCTTATATACTCTAATGAATTAGAAGACCTTACAATTATTAAAGTGCATTTCCATGCTTTCCCCACAACCTCACTATTGTACTAGTTTCTTTGTGCTACCACTCAAGCCTTTATATGAAGCCAATTCTTGCTAAAGAAATATTTAAACTCACTACTATGAGAAAGAATTACTTCCATGCTACTAGTACAAATACTAGTCTTACACATTGGAACCTACCACTCGAGTATCTGACTAGAATAATACCAATATACATCCACATTTCCATTGGAAAACCTTATACTGATCATTCCACTTCAACCTTAGGAAGGAACCGGTTCTTACTAAAAGAATACAAGGAACAATTACTTGCATGGTGCCACTATAAAAGAAAACAAGGAACAATTGCTTGCATGGCACAACTATAATTATGATATTACATATTCCATCTGACCACTCAAGAATCCTACTAGACCAATATTGGTATACTCTGATATTTCCACTAGAAGACATTACAATTATTAAAGTACATTTCCATGCTAGCACACAAGCTCATAGTGTCCTAACTCAAACCAAGTTTGTATGAAAACAGTTTTGACTAAAAAAATACTTAAACTCACTGCTGCAAGAAAACATTATTGGCATGCTACCAGTATCAATACCTGCATTACACGTTGCATCCTACCACTCAAGTATCCTACTAGAAAAATATCGGGGTCCATTGGTATACACCCACATTTCCATTGGAAGACCTTACACTAATCAAATTTCATTTTCATACTAGCACACAACCTTGCTATCATACCAGTATTCTTGTGCTACTACTCTAACCTTTGGAAAGAATTACTGGCATGCTACTAGCATAAATATCACCATTACATATAAATATCAACATTATGAAGGAACATGGTGGAAAGATGGAGAGAGAGAGGGTAGGCTAAGGAGAGAGAAAGTGATACTCAAAAGGAGACATAATGAAATGGAAATGAAATGACTAGAGCAATGAATAAAAATGAGAGTACTCACAGACCAAAGAGCTTGTAGCTTGATACTTGATTGATTTGACACTACACAAGTACAGCTCTTATATAAGAGCACACACACACATATGAACACCTATGCATATGGGATAGCTTCCAATATGACACATGGCATCCATAGGACACACTAGACTAGAACTCACACTAAAACACACTAGAACACACATTTTTGACTCACTTTGGCTTCATATTCCAACACCCCCCCATGAAGGCAAGGTGAGAGACTACTGGAATGGAACCAGGAGCAGAACATGACAATGACGGTCATCAAAACTGTGCATGCCAGTCTAGAACTAGACATGGTTCCCACACAATCTCAGAGGCAAGTGAGCATGGCTCAGAGGCTAGTGAGCATAACATAGAAACCTCATCTATCATGGCTCAAAGGCTTATCATGCATGGATGCATGACCAACTCAGAGGTCTAGGATACCAATGCACCAACATCCTAGAACTCATATGCCAGGTGTGATAACTAGACCCTATCAATGACAATACATAGCTCCCATAGTACATCCCCCTCTTGACTCCAGGGACTAACTAGAAACATGGAGTCACACACCATGAAAGAAATACATCATTTTAGGAGGACAATCCAAGGCAGAGGACCTTTAACTCAAACATATATATATATATATATATATAAAGATTTCATTCATTTTATGCATAGCAAGGGCAAAGAACCCATGAGCCTGAACTAGCTACTGCACAAGAGTGTGCACATCTTGATGCAAAGAGGCATGTCGATGAAGAACCAGGCAAGGATGCCCTCAAATGATGTGTCAATGAAGGCCATAGGAGCAGCTACCAAGGGAGATCACGTCATGACTCTCAATGTGCCGATCGGAGAGTCACCGAATGCGCAGAAGAGGCAATGAGCCGTAGAGATGGTGCACCAATCGAAACAGTCACCAAAGTGTACCAAAACTAGAGAAATGATATTTGATTATTCGAGATAGTCAAACACTGCAATATCACAATGTCAGAGATGACGAGGTGTGAAAAGAGTATTCCCCACTGTCAGAAGCCTCAAGTCAATGTACTGGAGTATTGATCCAGTTGAAATGACTTGTGGTAAGCTTGGGAAGGTCAAATCACTGGTGGAGGTCAAGGGAGTCCAAATCTGAGCAAAAAATGCCAAAAAGTAGCCTAAAATTGCTTAGAATCGCCTTCTGACAAGTTGTACGAACTCCTAGCACTGTTGCGCATCTGCCTGCAGAAGTCCATATGGACCAAAAAATTGATTTTGTTTTCTCAAAATGGTGTGGGATAGGGTCGTTTATGTTTGGACACTACGAAAATGTCAAAAAACGTCAAAATCGGACCTCAAAAGGTCAAAAAATAGCTCGTTGGACTGCTCCAAAACAAGTTTTTGGCGACCAACTAACGAGGAATGTCCACCAATGCTGAGGGAGAACCACGAACTGATGTAGGATTGAGCTGAACTCACAAACGAGGACCAGGAGCAATCACTAGGACACCGGAGTCCTTGATGGTGAGGAACCATGGTGAGGCTAAGGGAAGGTACTTGTCTAGTGTCAAATCAATCAAGTATCAAGCTACAAGCTCTTTGGTCTACATGTGAGTACTCTCATTTTTGTTTATTGCTTTAGTCATTTCATTTCCATTTCATTATGTCTCCTTTTGAGTATTACTTACTCTCTCCCTAGCCTACCCTCTCTCTCTCCCTCTTTCCACCATGTTCCTTCATGTGGTATCAGAGCCTCCCTTCATAGCCAGTATATGTAGTACATGCCATAATATCACAAAGCCACATATAATACAAGGCTTTTAACACTACCACTGTAGCATTAGTGTATAACCATTTTCAACATTAGAATTTACTCCCATGAGTTACAAGTAGTGTGATATGTTGTAAACTACCACTTCAGTGATCTACCATTACAATATTGGTATCAATCTAATAGCAAAATGTATATTAAAGTGAACTTAGTGATCTACTATAATTAATAGATGTTGCAACCTAAAAAAAAGAGCTTCATATAATTGCGAGTACCTCAGGCTGGTCAAGGAGATGCATAGGATGCTTGATATAGGATTTTCTTTTGGCTCACTTTTGAAAAACGTCCTTTTTGTTAGTTGACCATGTGTATTAATAGCGCAAACAAAGAAAACCAGCTCTTTAACCTCATTAGTAAGTGATCAAGCTACATGAGGTTGTTGTTGACATGTTAAAAATGGAATTACACCATATTTTTCCTATTACAAATGAGATTTGGCCATAGTAAAACTTTCTCCTATGTACGCTAAGCAATCGTGATGCAGAAACAATATTTGTTTTAAGTATTTCTATTGTGGTGGAATTCATTAGCATAGTAAGGTTGGCTCTTTTGAGAAACTACTCCTGTGAGGTTATAGGCACCTATACTAATTGTATTCATTTGCATAAGTTTTCTATTAGACCTCCATGTGCATCCTAAATTATTTGTGGCAACCCACTAAGGAATGCCCTCATTGAAGGATGTTTGATTCTTTGATGAAAGGCACTGATAGTTCAATGCCTTGCATTATAAATGTGCCTTCCTCATTGTTTCCCATTCAACACATTGAAGGATTGAACATTGTTCCCATTGAACATATTGAAGGATTCATGTCACAGAGTAGAAAAATGTTAGCTAAGTCATTTCTTATTTGATCCATGTAGTGAAGATCCCAAAGAGACAAAGAGAGGAAGAGAGAGAGAGCGAGAGGGACGATGAATCGCTACTATTTCCTTCCCACATTGAGTGAAGGTTTCCTTGACGGTGAGGTGGAATAAGCAAACGTGTGGTGAAAGTTGAAATTTTTAAAGACGTCAAGGTGTTCAAAGTCCAAGGTCATATCTTCCTATATACAAAAAAGAGAGTCAGCCTACAAAATTGAGCCTCAGAATGACATAGAACCCTCCAACAATAGCATCACAATAATCAACCCAACCAACTTTAGCAAGGCAAAAACCACCATGAAAGCTCTTTGGCTTTTGCTATTGTGATTCCATGGTCACTTGATGAAATCTCCTAACTCCTAAAGTGAGTTCATTCCTCTCAAATTTTTTCCTTTATTCCATGATTTCGGTGTTTACTTTGTGCATGAGAGAGAGAGAGAGAGAGGGGGGGGGGGGGGGGGAGGGGGAAATGAAAGAGAGAGAGGTTGAGTCTCTTTCCCACACCTTCTAAATGATAGGGGGAGAGAGGGAGAGAGAGAGAGAGAGAGAGAGAGAGAGAGAGAGAGAGAGAGAGAGAGAGAGAGAGAGAGAGAGAGAGATGTACATCTACGGCTAAAGTGCTAAGCTAGCGAACAAAATAGTAAAATAGCATCAGGTGCTCATAGCTAATGCTCCAAGTAGACACACAAGCTCCATGTATCTAGACACCATGGTGGCTCTCTAATGGGATGTAAAGAGCTCTCTTATATGTGTCTATTGAGCTATCTCTTGAGGTGGCAGAGGGCATGATCTCCTTAATCTCTATATCCAATCGGATACATCAATGGTTTTGCCTCATCTCTAGTAGTCTCCTCTAAGGAGGGCTGAGATAGACCGGATCTCAATCGTGTGTGCTTTGGTCACTCTCTGTGCCACATGTGGTATGTGCGCCTCTCGTCTGGTAGTATTGTGGCTATGGCTCTCACTACTAATCCATGATGCCCTCATCTCATCTAGCTCCTCCTCCTTAGCCTCCTCGGGCTTAGATGCATAGACATCTAAGCACACCTCTCGAGCTAAAGAAATGTCTAGAATTCTTAAGGACTTGAAACCACCAATTTTCAATGGAGAAGAAAAAGAACGCAACAAGGATGCGATAAATACGTTCTTGTAAAAATACTAAGACTTCGATCGACGACTAAAGAATACCCCATTCTTTTCCTTGGAAATAAGGTTTATAAATTTTGGATGAGCCTCAAGGAAAATGATAAGATTCCTAGGTATTGGGCTGAATTTTAACAAACCTTCTTAAAATATTTTTACCTAAAACTGAGTTAGAAAGAGCTTGGGAGACTTGGGACAATTATAGTATGGGTAAGAACACTTTAGTCCAGTACGTAGAAACCTATAGGGAGGCAATCCTTAACTTGAAAGGAACCGACAAATTCCAAAAGATAAGTGGTTTTGTGCGAGGTCTAAAAGACACTATGATGCCAAATTTTGATATTTTTTATTTGGCATTAGTATTGTTTTTCTCTATGTTTAATAAGAGTTTAAGTATCAAGTGATAGCCTAGCGGCTCTCACTTATTTCTATTTTCTAAGATATTATATGGGATTGAGAGAATGAGTAGAATGGATCATTGTAAATGCCATGTGTATGAATGATAGATACCTTAGTATGGGGTGAGAGTTATTTGTGTATGCGATATTATGGGGTTTTTAGAAAATAGGAAGAGTGAGTCACATATAGAGGTGGGCTCATGTCCATGTGTTTCAATAATATAAGAGAGGCCACATGCCAAGCGTATGGAAGGCATGTGGAGTCAAGAGGAATCCTTCTAGAATTCCTATGTGGAATAAGGAGGATGTGGACATATGGAAAAGGGAGGGTCCCTATGGGCTCCATGTAGGGAGACTCTTGACTTTCTCAATATATTAAGAGTCTTGAGCATATTTTGATGGGACACATGGCAAGAGTAGCCAAAGGGACATGGATGGTAACATACGGGCTTATGTGATTGATGGGGAAAGGAATCTTCAGGCAGCAATTGTAAATAGGTAAAGGAGGGTGATAAAATCTCTATAAAAGGAGCCCTCCTCTCCCTTGTTCATCATCTCTTCCACCATTAGGCCTCACGTTGCTATAGCTCTAGTCTCCTCAAGCCTCTTCCATGAGCCTTCTCTCCCTCTTGTAGACATTCTCTCATGTAGACTCTTGAGTCCATCTCTCTCTAATTCATTCTCTCTCTATGAGTAGTCTTGGAGCTTCCGCTCCCTCTTGTACATATGAAACCTCTTCTTCTCCCTTGTGTTTATAGTATTTTGAGTTACGTTGGAGTGGAGTCTCACTCTATTGGTAATGAAGGTCACTTCAGGTTCTCTCTCTTGAGTGTCTCTTTCCTTTTTCCATTGCTTTCTCTTCCAAAGTGCTCAAAAGTGTTGTCTATTCGGTCGCTCATTGCGCATACATGGTTTATCTATTTCCCAAGCCACAAAGGGAGCTCTTACTTCCCTCCTAGGTGACCTGTATGTGACTTGGATCATTGATGAAGTCTAAGCATGGGGGTAGTATTCTCCCAAGTCGGCACCAGTAGAAGAAGTAGGTGTTTTTCATGACAGTTTGACCCCCTGTCAGTATTTTGCTCATAACTTTTCGCTTGATGATCCGATTTGGACAAAATTATATCACCGCTAAGCTCTCTTCAAGGAGCATCATCATGTTCTTCAGTTATTGTATTAGATGTCAAACCAAAAATCTATGACTCTCTGTGTGTCACTGTTTCTTTTTTCAGACAATTTTACCCCCTCCAGTAAACTGCCCATATCTTTTCGAGCACTTATCTGTTTCTTACGAAACTTATATCAAAGCAAAGCCCATTTAAAGGCGCATATTGATATGTGTTTGAATATTTGATATCATGTCTCTGCTAAAATTTATGCATCTCTGTGTCTTATGATATTTTGCAAAGTGTTTTGAGCTAATCGCATTAGTGAGATCTTTGATCAATTGCAAGGGGCAAAACATTTTACTAAAATTGACTTAAGATCAGGATATTACCAAGTATGAAATAGAGAAGAGGATGTCCCTAAGACATCATTTTGTACTAGATATGGGCATTATCAATTTTAAGTAATGCCATTTGGTTTAACTAATACTCCATCAGCTTTTATAACACTTATGAATAGTGTCTTGAGGCCATATTTAGGAAGATTTGCTACAGTATTTCTAGATGATATTCTCATCTATAGTAAAATGAGGAGAAAGCATCTAGAACATTTAAGAAAAATTTTCCAATTACTTAGAGATAATTCTCTTTTTTCAAAAGAATCCAAATGTAAATTCTTTTTGCAAAAGAAATGTACTTGGGAATGTCACATGTAGGAATTTGTATGGATCTTGAGAAGGTAAGGGCCACATTGAAATGGCCACATCCTACAAACCTACAAAAATTGCAAACGTTCTTAGGTATAGGAGATTCATCCAAGACTATGCTAAGATTGATGTTTCGATGATGGACCAGGCTAAGGAAAAGGCAAGTACCTTCATATGGGGTGAACCTCAAAAGAATAGTTTTGAGAAATAAAAAGTGATTGTAGCATCTGATCTTGACTTAAAGGTAATGGATCCTGATGAATCAGTCATGGTTGAAACAAATGCCTGTGATTTTACTATTGGGGTGGTACTTTCACAAAAGTTTGACCAGTGGCTTTTGAAAGCAAAAAATTGGACCAGTGGCTTTGAAGAAATGGAGGTAATATTTGTATGGTACTAGATTGAAACTTAGGAGATGATGACAATTTCATTGGAAATGAAGTCCTACTTGAACTCATTGAGGTTGCTACTTTACCACATGAACCAGAAATAATTTTAGATAGACAAGAAAAAGAACGTGACATACAATATGGCAAGGATGTCTAATTAAGTAGAAAGATAGACCTGAAGACATTTCAACATGGGAAAGGGTAAGCAATCTCCAAAAGAGGTTTTTCAACTTCGTTTTCGAGGACAAACCATTCTTAAGGGTAAGGGAATGTTACATCAGCCATAATTATGTAATTCATAGCTTAGGTGGAAAGAAACCAGGAGGGCTTGACAATGCTTGTGTCAAGGGGAGCTTAGAGGGATGGGGTCTAGGGCTTGCAATGATAAGGCCTAAAGAGGCATGGAGATTCTAAGGTCGGTATGGACACATGGCACTCCAAGAGACTCCACGTGGGAAGCACTAGGCTTAGGGGGAGGATTCTAGAGTGAGTTGTAGGAAGGAGGTTAGGGACAGAGAAAGGTGGCCTCATGTGAATATGAATTCAATACACAGATAGAGAGCTCATTGGAATCCATGAATAGGCAGAGAATTAAAGAGAGTCCTCCTTTGATTGTAAGAGGTTTTACAAGCAAGATCATGTTTGTTCGGTAAGCTAGAGGTGGTTTTGGAAGTAATCAAGAGGGACGAGTCAAAAAAACGTCCAGTAGGATATAAATATATTGAACCTGTCAGCTTATATTTACACATTTCTTATCTTCTATGCCTTTCCATGTCGACCATTTTTGCAGTGGCCTCAGCTTGATCTCGTGCTCGGGGATGTGCATTACTAAGAAATTATACGTATCACATGCATTTAAGGGGTTTTTCAAAACCACTCAACTAAGATTTTTTCACCATTAAAACCACCCCTCTTTAATTATGAACTAACGGAATTTTTTTAAAGTACTTTTTAAAATCCTCCTATTATTGCAATGCTCCCACAAGGAGTAGCACGAGAGTGAGGAGCTCCGTCGGCACACTTCTAGTATCCCACGACACGTGTGTCTCCTCCAGATAACACACATATATAAAGGAGCCCTCCTCTCCCTTGTTCATCATCTCTTCCACTATTAGGCCTCATGCTACTGTAGCTCTAGTCTCCTCAAGCCTCTTCCATGAGCCGATTGAGATATCGAGCTCCATTCATGATATGCCAAGGTGACCGTTGTGCATTTATGTCATCGACTTGTTAGCTGCAGATGCGGTTGGTATACCACCCATGAATAATAGCTGGATGACAGCTATCTTTATGTACTCTAGTTAGTGGCTCAGTTAGTATGCCACCTAGGTTAGCTGAGTTTGGTTTGAGACCCACATATAGGGTTCACCTATTCCTTTTGTACTTAGAGAGAGTTCTTTTGGCTTTCACAACTAAGAAGAGAAAAACTATTTTCAGCCTCCACCTTTGTGTGTATTTCCCCATTGTGTATGTGAGAAAGCTACAAGTGAGACTCCTTACTTCTCTCCCACTCTCTTCACATGGTATCAAAGCTAGGTTTGTGGTAAGGAGTTCAAGAAAGCAAACCAAGTTCGCGGTGTCTTGGTAAGAGGATCAGTGTTGCTTTCCTTTTTCGAGTTTGGGAGCAAATCTCTACAGGTAGCATAGTCGGAAAGTGCAAGAGTATACTGTCTCATATTGGGACGCCCTTTGCACTGTGGTGAGGTAGAAGTTGTGTTTTTTGCAGTGACAAAATATTTTTACAGTGTTCTGTAATGGCGTTTGATGCTCTTTCACAGATAGTCACTGAAAAGCTTGACAAGAACAACTTCCAAGCATGGAAGTTTAGAATGACGAATTTCCTAAAGGAAAAAGGCTATTGGGAGTTCATTACTGGAGCTGAACAAGAACCAATTATTCCTAATGTTCCCAATCAGCGTGGGAAGTTGAAACAGCAACCTTTGTTATGTTTTTTACATGTCTTCTTATGTTTGTGTGTTTGTGTGTTTGTATGTCTTTGTTGGTCAGCGCTTGTGATGTACTTGTCGAGACAAACTGCTCTATTTCTATGTTTGTGGCTTTTTGAATGTTGGCGCATTTTCAATACAGAGAAATCCATGGTCATGTTGGATTCCACGATTTTGAAACTCTATGACAAAGAAGAAGTCTACTAGTTTCCCTAAAGGCATCTTGCCTTAGCAATCGTTTCAACGATTGAAACCTATGCACATAATACCTTGCAATTGTCACTAGATCACCGCAAAGGAGTTTGCGTACATTTAAGATACATGCCTAGATAAATGAATGAATTAGGCATGCCACCAAGATTTGAGCATAATAGTCTTGATACATACTTGGTGCATGGATCGATCCCACATGTGACAAGCTGCATGGAGTTTGCTCAAGAAGAGCCATATGAACTCTAAGTGCTAGCAGTGGCCTCTAAGTTTAACCAAATCCAACATTTCCATGTTGGAACCTACTACTCTTTGGTCCTTAGATCATTAACAAATATGTTATTGATAAATTCTCTATGGATCCAAAAATCTACTCCGCAGTTTGTGCATCGAGAAGTCACAATTTGGTATTACCAATTAGGTGCAAAGTGTATGTCAAGGATGCTATTACAATGCTAATGATCACCAAGTGATACACTACATCTAATTATCACCAAAATTTTAGGGGGAAATGGTGTGTACATCACATTTCATTGGTATGAATTTAAATAATCTATAAATTTCACGATTGCTTAGCGAGGGTACAATGAGGTTGCAACAAGCCCTTGTTTTCAATTAAGAGTGAAAATGGTTTCATGATTTCTAAAACTTCTCAAATGATTCCTTATGGACCTTGTATGGACGTCCCAAGTATTCCACATAAGTTACGTTGTATGCACGTAACTTCATTCATATTAATTTCCATTAAAGAGTGGTATTTGTGACACTAATAACTCTTCCCAATAGCTGTCCAGATGATCAAGAAAATATATTTTGTGAGCACAATCAAATAATGATGAAATATTAAAAATAATCAAAAGGATTTCCCTATATAAAACGCCACAAGAATTCAAAAAAAAGACCAAACTATGCTAGAACGTTGTATATAGTCATAATTGAATGAGAAGAAAAAATGAACCTACAAAGGGGGCTTTGAATAATCAAGAAAATATGATTTCAAAAGCTTCTTTGTACATTCAAGAGAATATAGCATAGACAATTCCATTCAATAAGCTTGGAATATAAAAGTGGCTAGAATTGTTCGCACTATGGCAACTATGACTATAATGCTTTGGTAGCTTATTAAAGATCCAAATAATATTTTAAAAAAGATTGGATGAGGAGCTATGGAATTGATTGTGCTTCTGAGAGGCATATCAAGTAGATGAGCAAAAGAATAGCTCGCTTTACTTTTGCAACTATCTCATATCTAAAAGCTACCTTACTTTAAGCTCAACACAATATATTTAGTCGATGCGAGTGTGTGTGTGTGTGTGTATGTGTGTGCAACAATATGAGGACACCTTAGTCTCAACCTTTTGTAATTGTACGCAGAATGGTCAATTCAATATTAAAAGTATTCGTTTTGCCAACAACCATCTTGCTTTTTCTAGTCTATGCTAGAACATAGCAAGCATACATAAAGCAAAAACTAATAACAGAGCACACATAATGCAAAAGACTCATAACAAAGAACTTACCATCATGGATGGCCATATGCATGTTCATGGTTTACAATTTATTTAACGAATTAGAAATAGTATTGAGAAGTCTTGCTTGTATCAATCATTCTAAGAATATGGTATGAGTTCCCTTTCAAAAAAATCAAAACTTTGATAAAAAGGCCCTATTTCGTATAACTAAGAAAACAATAAAAATTTGGTAAATATTTGAAGTCGACACAAAAACACGTTGTTTAATGATTTTGAGGGATATAATGTATTTTAAACATAAAGAAGATCTCAAAGGCATCCTCATAATTAAAATGGACACACCTATTATGGAATGGAATGATTGATGCAATAATTAAATACTAAGTTCATAGCTCTTTACTACAATGCTAAGATTACTTTTTTATGAGATTTTTTTGACCAAATTGACAATAATTAGTAATAAAGACAACAAATGTATCCACTAGAAATAGTATCTGATAAATAGGAAAGCAAAAAGTCAATTGGGTTGACTCTTTCATAAAAGAGAGTTCTTGGGAGAAAATTTGTGTAAATATGCATTTTGATGACCAATCAAGAAAACTAAATCAACATCACTTAAGACTTCCATTTTTCATAGGAAACCTTTAATTGATTGACCTAATGGATAAAAGCTTATTAAAACATCCAAAGCTTAATATAAATACATATTTCTATTGCTTTCTAACATGTCAAGACACATTACTTGCTATATTTCTATTGCTCTTTAACATGTCAAGACATTAATGCTATATTTTCATTTCCCTTCCCAATCATAAATAATAGGGCACACTATAAGAGTAGAAATGGATTTCCAATTAAATAATTCCAAACACATAAAGAATCAAGAATGAGAATTTATGCCATCTTTGATTCTTTAAATTCTTAGTATGCTATGGTAGAAGTCATTCTAGCATTACAAAAGGGAGCTAAAGATCCTGATAGTATGATTGTAAAATTTTGGAGAAATTCATTTAAATTTCAAAACAGTTCAAGAAGCATACTTTTACATGCAAAAGGGGAAGAACAATTAATGAATGTGAGTCAACTTGAAATGCAATTAAAATAAGGTTGACTAGCTTGAGTAAATGTTTTTGTAACTAAAAAAAGATATACAAACATATCATGCTTTGCAACCACTATATTCTTTAGCATTACTAATACAATGAAAATAACAAAACATTTTTTGCACACCTTTAAACTAAGCAAGCCAAAAAAAAACGTTTATACCATGTATTTGCGAGAGCAAGGTTGTCCTCTAGTCACTTAGAAAGACTAACATATACATGAACGTAGTTCCTTAAACTCAATATATAGCCAAAAAAAATACGAAAATGGGAACAATAATTGTTGAAAAAGATTATGTGGTGCTTCTTGGAATAGCCAATTCAAAAGACTACCTTTTTACTGAAGAAAAGGCACTATCAATAGTAACACTAGTTTGTCATACATATAGTTGCCGATTGGAGTGACTAATTCAAAGGAAAGTCATTAAATGAGTGTAGCTTTAGATATATAAAAAACCGATATAGCAAACTTGAAGATATTTGTAAAAATTGTGCAAGCATACTAAAACCTTGAAATTTCAGTAAACTAAAGTAATTGAGAATCAAGGACCAATAACTATTTTATCCATGATGATTGCACATCTTTAAAAAAAAATTAGATTATTGGCTCTCATAGATCCAAGAACATATATAGCAATCAACTTTCTAATTTGGTTCCTCGTACACAAAGTACATGAGTTGGCCCACATTTTTTGTTTTCCCACATTAATTCCCTGTGTATTATTAGAAAATTTCACAATCTTTTCCTAGTGAAATGGAGCTCCATAACTTGCCAATATCTCAAACCATCAATATAAGGTGTGATAGTTCGATGATCCAACATGCAAAGAAACAATTATGTCAAAAAGGATTGTGATAGGAAACCCATAGACATGCCTACAGATTCACCTTTAATTTTCAAAGTAGCATACTCAAAAGAAGTATGAAATTAGAATCCATACACCATCTTGCACGCAAGTTTGTGGATTCCACCAGTGCCTACTCAAATGCTAAAGACAAGCTTCCAACCTATGCAAATAAAAAATAATATGCAAGTTTAAATATTAAAGCTTCTTTACTAACGTCCCCAATACATCACCTTTGACATTAGTTTTGATGCATGTAGTTGATTCTTCATGACTTGGAAAGATATACTTAATTTAAAAACATCTCTTTTTTATGTATCTTATATTATGTAATCAAATAATTCTTTATTTTACTAGCTTTTTGTAGTAAATTTAAATCCTGAGACGATGCATGCAAGAAAAGCTAGCTTGCCACATATACAAAAGACATGGGTAGGCTAGATGTATTCCCAACTTTGTTCATCCTAAAGCTCTTTCTAGGTAATTCACAAGTCAACACAGAACAAAGCAACAAGGCAATTGTATGGAAGATCAAACGGTAGAACCACCACATGCATGCTCATAGAATAAATCCTTAGCTAGATCAAACAAAGTTCTATACTCATCAACATCTCCAACTTCTTGTGGACTGATATCTTGATCTTCCCCAAGGCCAACTATGTTCTCAATGAATCATTAGGCTGACTAAAGCTTACGATATAATCTTAAAACCTAGAGCTTATAAGCTGATGTAGTTTCAATTACTTGTTTATCCTTACAATTGTAGTCAGCGGTCGTGATCAATGTCAATTGATTTTCTTCACTATGGCATGTAGAAATGTTGAACGAAAAAACTACTAGTCGTACACAAGTGTTGGGTGGCAAATGAAAGGGAATCCAAACTTTACAAAACATTTCAAAAGATTTCAATATTTTAACATGGCTATGGAAGGAGAGGAGATATCTCATTGCTACATAGTAAGAGGCATATTTTCCACAATATCAAATATACTAGGAAGAAAGTAGTGGGGAGAGTGCATCAACAATGTGGCTTTTACAACCATCTCAAGCTACCATTCATTGTCCACCTCATCACTTGAGAAACCTTATATAAGGAGGCATACTCTAATCCATTCGATTATCTACAACACCTTGGCTATCATTCTCTGAGATACCCTCTCTTAGATCAGACTTGAGAAAGTCATTTCCCTAATTTGAAAACTTGCCCCTTCACTTATTTTCTTAATGACACAGTTCCACTTGGCAAACAAGTGGAGAGTTGGTGCAAATATGCTTTGTTACATCATCCCTTATTATACTATTCTATTAGTCATGAGGCAAGCCAATACAATAATGCAAATCCAACTCACAAGTATATGATCCAAAAACTACAGCCGATGGTATTTGGCACAATGAAATCTTCCCACTTACCCATGCCACTATATTCCTCTCAAAGCACACAACATAGTTATATGCATCTCCATCATTTCAGCTAAATTATTGATATTTAAGTCTTGCTCAATCATGGACATGGAGAAGTTTGCAAGAATGTTGTCAAAGTTCTACTCTCAATCCTATCCAGGTGAGCAATACTAGGTCCTCTTTGTTCCACACCATAGCTTCCCATCTATGCAAACTACTCCCCCCCCCCCCCCCTTCCCTTTCAAATAGATTTCTATCAAGTATGAAAGAAACAACTGAGAGAAGGAACTAAAGGCTTAGATATATCATGCAAAGCATGAAAAACCTAATATATCACTCAAAAAGACCTATCAAGTCTACTCCAAAGAAATTTCTCGATAAGCCGCTTAAGCTGTGAAATACATTCCCTAGGGTGACACCAACAAGAATAAACAAACCAGGTAGTGGCTAGCAACACCTGGTTGAAAACTCCCATTATAAAGGCATGATTCAGCCTAGCTAAAATACACAAAGAAAGTTTCCTCTTGATACTCTCCAACACAGGAGTAAACTGCCACTGTGAAGAAGTGCCTATCCCAACATGACAGCCCAAATATCTAGCAGAGAGACTCTCCTAGACCTATGTGAAGCCAAAAACTCCTTAGACCTAGGTGAAGACAAAAAACAAACTCCAGCCAATAGAGTCCTCATCACTAATCCAAAATCCATTGGATGTTGCAAGGCGAAACAAATCCATAGCTATCCTGAATGTTGAATGTTTATGAGGAGAGGTGTCCAAGGAGACCGTTTTGTCATTTGCACATTGACTATCTAAGAGCTCCTCACCTTGTCTGAGGGATAGTCTCAAACCAAGGATGTCCACATGGGATCTAAGGTAAAGAATCATAACCTCTGCCACAAATAAACATAACATGGAAGCAAGTGAGCATGCTTGTCAAATTGATCTTGTAATCTAAAATCTCTCTCCTCTAACAAGCCTGATAAGAACTTGATTGTGGGATGATCTGTAAGGAAAGCACACAACTTTGACCCATGAATTATAGAAACCAAAACACAGCAACATGCAAAAGAATTCTAGTCTCCTCTATTGTAAGCTTTCTCAAAGTCCAAGCATGGAATGCCAAGGTTCGAGCCACTCTCTGACCCACTTTGAGGCCTCCCAAAATAAAAAGATATTACTGAAGATGTTGTGCCTATGCACAAAGGTAGTTTATGTATCATAAATCAAGTCAAAGAGTAGAGGCTGTAAACAAAGGCTGATTGCCTTCACAAAAATATTTCATATGCAATGCCCAAAAGTGTGATTGGTTTCCACTATTTAAACAAATTTTGTAACCCCCCTTCTGGATAAGATGAATGAGATCCTCAATAAGTGAAGCAAGCATAATACCAAATTCCCATATGCTCTACAGAGCTAAAGAGTTGTAATCACCAATGTGCTTCCAAAAGGAAATGAAGAAAGAGGGGATCCTCCCACCTGCTGTATGATTCGTTTTGAATGGAATATATCACTTTTTCTTTAATAGAAGAAAGAGGGGATCAATCCAAACCTAGGCACTTTCCTTTGTGAAGGGCAAGGAATGTGGTCTTGAATTCTAAGTTGGTAAAAGAAGCATCAAAATGAGAACCTCATTACTTCATTCACCAACAGTGGGACTATCTATCAAACCCTCAATCTCACACAATCTCAAACAGTTGTGTCAAAATTTGCAGTGAGGAGGGAAGCATAATCATTTGTGGCAATATGGATGACAATACCTCGGCCTAACTACAAGATCTCATTAGAGTCAAGCATCTGAGAAACAAATTTCCTAGCACGTATAGGATCAAGAGTATATAAAAATTGTTTATAAACTCCTCCCCCCCATCTCTATAGGGCTGCCAACTGTTGACGAAAAGCAACCTCCTACCTAAGGATATTGTTAAGATATCGAGCTCCACTCGCGATATGCCAGGGTGACCGTTGTGTATTTATGTCACCGACTTGTTAGCTGGAGATGTGGTTGGTACACCGCCCACGAATAATAGCTGGATGACAGCTATCCTTATCTACTCTAGTTTGTGGCTCAGTTAGTAAGCCACCTTAGTTAGTTGAGTTTGGTTTGAGACCCACATATAGGATTCTTCTATTTTCTTTGTACTAGAGTTCTTTTGGCTTTCATAACTAAGAAGAGGAAAACTGTTTTCAGCCTCCACCTTTGTGTGTATTCCCCCATTGTGTATGTGAGAAAGCTGCAAATGAGACTCCTTCCCTCTCTCCCACTATCTTCACATGGTATCAGAGCCTTGTTCATGGTAAGGAGCTCAAGAAAGCAAGCCAAGTTCGTGGTGTCCTGGTAAGAGGACCAGTGTTGCTTTCCTATTTCGAGTTTGGGAGCAAATCTCTGCAGGTAGCATAGCCAGAAGTGCAAGAGTGCACTGTCTCATATTGAGACGCCCTTCGCGGTGTGGCGAAAGCGCAGTATATGCTGTGAGAGAAGGCGAAGCCCCTGGTAACTTTATTTTTTTGATTCGAGGCCGTTTCGGTGCCCGTTTTGGAGGCGGAAGTTCTTCGCAGGCACTCAGAAAAAGGCCCTGTTTTGATTGTGCGACCACTGCGCGGCTAGTCGGTGGAAAGTTGCCGCAGAAATTGCATCGTATACCTGTGTGCAGAGATATTGGGAGTTACAGATTCATGCTTGTTGCCTGTTGATGCAAAATCGTCACTAGGAAGTGACTGTGTGGTGAAATACCACTTTCGTCAGTTTTGCAGATCTGCCCGTGTGAGGCAAAAGCTGTGTTTTTTGCAGTGACAGAATATTTTGCAGTGTTCTGTAATGGCATCTGATTCTCTTTCACAGATTGTCACTGAAAAGCTTGACAAGAACAACTTCCAGGCATGGAAGTTTAGAATGACGAATTTCTTGATGAGAAAAGGCTATTGGGAGTTCATTACAGGAAATGAAGAACCTGTTCTTTCTAATGTTCCCAATCAACAAGAAATGCAGGCATTCAAAGGATGGCACGAGAGAGCCAGGAAAGTTATGTACTGGCTGTCTATCAGTATTTTGGACTCCATGATTGTGCATATTCAGGATGCAAGTACGCCAAAGGAGGCATGGGATACTTTGGCAAAAATGTACAGCACAAATACGCAAGCCAGGAAAATGCAGCTCAAACAGGAGTTACACAATGTGCAGAGAGAAAATTTGAGCATAAACGACTATCACATGAAGGTGAAGAAAATTGCAGATGCACTTGCTTCCATTGGGTCGCCAGTGGAAGATGATGATCTAGTTTCTGTGACCTTGAATGGTCTAGGAAAGGATTATGCGCAGTTCCGGACATCCATTGCCGTCCGTGAAAAATTTCCAGATTTTGAAGAGTTGTTTGCTCTTCTAATTTCTGAAGAGCAGAGAAATGGGGGTGCATCTTCTTCAGGAGGAACTTCAAAAGAAACTGTCTTCTACTCAAATGCTGGCAGAGGTAGAGGAGGCCAATCTGCAGGCCGTGGTAGAAATCAGAATATGCAGCAAACGCAAGAAAACCAGTCTTATGCAGGAGGACGTGGTAACTCTAGAGGCAGGGGGAGCCAAAGAGGCCGTGGTGGATGGCAGAGAGGCCAAAATGCAAACAGCAATGTTGAATGCTACTACTGTGGCAAAATCAGTCATATGGCTAAGGATTGCTATAAAAAGCAGAATGACATTATGAATGGAAAATTGCAGCAAGGCAATTATGCATCTTCTAGTAGGCAGGGTGATGACATAAATGAGCATCTATTTATGATGCAGCATATGACCAATTCTGTGACAAGTGCAGAAGAACAAAATGATGTGTGGTACGTTGACTCAGGTGCATCAAACCACATGACAGGTCATGCAGAATGGATGCAAGATGCAAGGAAAATGGAAAAGCCAGGATTTGTGGAGACTGGTGATGATACTGCACATCCTATTGTGCAGATTGGTAAAATTCCTTTGTCTATTCAGGATGGGAAAAAGAAATACCTGTCCGATGTATTTCATGTCCCGAACATCACCAAGAACCTGGTTTCTGTTGGTCAAATGGTTGAGCAGGGCTTGCAGGTTAGATTTAATCCTCATGGATGCTTTGTTGAGGATATGAAAAATAACGGTCGCTTGATAGCAAAAGGAAAGAAGAAGGGCAGGATGTTTACGTTGGATGCGGACATGCCTGAATTGAGTGCAGCAATGTTTGCACATGGGACCGGTGTAGTTGCAGATATTGATATCTGGCACAAACGCATTGGTCATGTTAATATACAGCGACTTAAATCAATGCAAGCCCAAAATATTGTTGCAAGGTTGCCTAAATTCAAGATTGCAGAAATGCACAAGGTTTGTGAAGCCTGTTAATTTGGGAAACACGCAAGGAAACCTTTTCCTAGGCATGTTCAAGAGAGTAAAAAGCCATTGGAATTAATCCACTCTGATGTGCGGACTACTAAAGCTGCATCTATTGGAGGCTGTCACTATTTTGTCACATTTATTGATGACTTCAGCAAAAAACTGTGGGTGTATTTTATGAAAAAGAAAAGTGAAGTGTTTGGGCACTTCAAAGCTTTCAAAGCTATGGTTGAAAAAGAAACAGGCCTGTAAATAAAATGCCTAAGGTCAGATAGAGGGGGAGAGTACCTCTCAAATGAGTTTGCAAGGTTCTTCCAGGAGCATGGTATAAAGCAGCAATATTCATGCAGTCATACCCCACAGCAAAATGGAATTGCAGAAAGGAAAAACAGGCATATTGGAGAGGTATCTCGGGCTATGCTAAATGAAAAAGATCTACCAGATTATTATTGGGCTGAAGCAGTTGCTACAGCAGTTTATATAATGAACAGGACTCCCACTGCAGCAATACATGGCATGACGCCACAGGAGATGTATACTGGTAGGAAACTAGACATTTCTCATTTGAAAATTTTTGGTTGCATTGCCTATGTTCATGTGCCAGATGAGTTGAGGTCCAAGTTGGATCCAAAGGCTGAGAAGTGTGTCTTTATTGGTTATTCTCTGTAGCAGAAAGGGTATAGATGCTATAACCCTTCTACACGTAAGTTCACAGTGAGCAGAGATGTTGTTTTTTATGAGATGAGCAGCTGGTATAAACCAGTAAATGTGATGATTGATGTAGATGCACAAAATGGTAATGCTGCACAAAATTCACAGCAGCAATCACAAAATATCAGTGGACCTGCAGTGTCCCCTCTAGCAGTGGTTCACATACTTCGCCATGGATAGGCAGATTGAGATCAGGAGAATCTCCTCAAAGCAATGCAGAGAGTGGTATGTAGGTATCACGAAAAGGAAAAGAGAAGGTAGATCAGCCCATGTTTGATGTGAATGCAGGTCACTCTTGTGTGGATGGTGAATCCAGTGGCTCTGAACAGAGCATTGATGATGAGTTGGGTATTCCCTCTGTTGTTACACCTGGAGTAAGGAAGGCCAGGGATGTTTTGAGAGCACCTGGAAGTGAGCCTATTTTGCACAGGTCTACCAGGGTTAGGTATCCTGTGGATAGGCTAAAATATGATGGATTTACAGCCATTCACTATGCCTATATGGTCAAAGTGATACAGGAACCAGAACCCACTTCTTTTGAGCAAGCCATGGGAAATGAAAAATGGGAGAAAGCCATGGATGAAGAAATGGATGCCTTGGATGCATATGCTACATGGGAATTGGTGCCCTTTTCCTAAAGACAAGAATGCAATTGGCTGTAAGTGGGTTTATAAGATCAAGCACAATGCAGATGGTTCTGTGAATAGATACAAGGCAAGATTAGTTGTCAAGGGGTATGCACAGACATATGGCATTGATTATGAAGAAACTTTCAGCCCGGTTGCAAGGATGGCAACCGTAAGAGCAGCCATTGCTATGGCTGCATCAAAGGGATGGTCTTTACATCAGATGGATGTAAAGAATGCCTTCTTGCATGGTGATTTGCAAGAAGAGGTCTTTATGGAGCAGCCAGCAGGTTATGTTCATGCTACTCATCCTGAGTTTGTTTGCAGGTTGAAGAAAGCCTTGTATGGGTTGAAGCAAGCACCTAGAGCATGGTCTGACAAGATAGGACAGTATCTTGTCACTATTGGCTTTCATATTTCCAAGGCAGATTTCTCACTCTATGTGAGAAAAACAGAGAAAGGGATTATGCTGCTGGTCATTTATGTTGATGATTTGATCATCACAGATGATAGTGATGAAGATATCCTTCATGTGAAAATGTTATTGAGGCAGAAGTTTGAGATGAAGGATTTGGGAGAGCTGCGTTATTTCTTGGGCATTGAGGTGATTAGATCACCAAGTGGGATACAGCTCTTGCAGAGGCAGTATGGATTGGACATGCTGTCCAAATATGGAATGACAGGCTGTAAGCCTATTTCAGTTCCTTTGGAGCAGAATGTGAAGCTGAGCGCAGATGCAGGTGAGCTTCTGGAAGACCCTACTATGTACAGACGTATAGTAGGAAGTTTGATTTACATGACTATTACCACGCCAGATTTGAGCTATCCTGTTGGGTTGGTAAGTCAGTTTATGCAGGCTCCAAGGAAACCGCATTTGGATGCGGCTAGACGCATACTCAGGTATGTGAAGTCCACATTGCATTATGGACTATTTTATGAGGCTGGGGTTCAGATACAGTTGCATGGATACACTGATGCTGATTGGGCTGGTAGTATTTCTGATAGACGATCTACCAGTGGATATGTGTTCTCTTTTGGGAGTGCTGCAGTCACTTGGAGCACCAAGAAACAGCCTACAGTTGCCTTGTCGAGTACAGAGGCTGAGTACAGGGGTGCAGCAATGGCTGCATGTGAGGTAGCTTGGTTGCATAAGCTACTCTATGATATGCATCAGTCTACAGATGGGCCAGTTGTCATTTATTGTGACAACATGAGCAGCATACACTTGGCAAAGAACCTAGTCTTTCATGCTAGAACAAAGCACATTGAGGTGCATTATCACTATGTGCGGGAGAAGGTTTTACTAGGTCTTATTGATCTAGTTTATGTCAGCACAGAGGATCAGGTAGCTGACATATTCACGAAAGCATTGGGCGCAGAGAAGCTGCGCAAGTTCAGAGACCTGCTTGGTGTACAGGAATTGGGATTGAGAGCTCGAGGGGGAGTGTTGAGATATCGAGCTCCACTCGCGATATGCCAGGGTGACCGTTGTGTATTTATGTCACCGACTTGTTAGAGCTGGAGATGCGGTTGGTACACCGCCCACGAATAATAGCTGGATGACAGCTATCCTTATCTACTCTAGTTTGTGGCTCAGTTAGTAAGCCACCTTAGTTAGTTGAGTTTGGTTTGAGACCCACATATAGGGTTCTTCTATTTTCTTTGTACTAGAGTTCTTTTGGCTTTCACAACTAAGAAGAGGAAAACTTTTTTCAGCCTCCACCTTTGTGTGTATTCCCCCATTGTGTATGTGAGAAAGCTGCAAGTGAGACTCCTTCCCTCTCTCCCACTATCTTCACAGATATCCTATCTCCTGCTCCAGACAATGGAGTGATAAAAATCACTAACATGAGAGAGTGTTGATGCCAAAGTAGGAGGGAAGCACAAACCATTTTTTAAGTAGGAATATTAAATCTGTATAACTGGAGAGGGAGTGGAGAAGTAGTGGGCTGGGAAGGAGGGTGGGGGGACTGAAAAGGAGGGCGAAGGAGCTTGGGAAGAGGGCAATCAGAGATGGAGCAAAATGAGACTAAGAGGAGAGGGAAGGAGTAGGCAGGAGGGAGAGGGGGGCGGGGGCTGTACAAGCCTATATCGGAGAGATGAGAGAAAAGGCCAAGGGGATGGAAAGGAGGGCAGAGGCTCAAGGAGCTAGGGAGGAGGGCAACAAGAGCAGTGGATGGGGTGGCAAAGACAAGGCGAGGGGTGGGCATCAGGTCGAGAGAGAAGCAGCCTCCTATTTGTGTCCTATTTATGGTCTACCTAATTTTGCTGCAATACTCCAGTCTCAAATGGTGGCAACTCCCTTGTTTCATTAACAAGACAAGTTGCAGGAGACAGGCTTCTAGGAGACAGTTTTATTGTGGACTTCTGACCTCCTTGATACCATTCTACAAAACTCCCATTTTCCCTTTCTGGGCCAACTTGACCATAGAGTCACATTTCATTTGGTACTACAACCAATGCTTTGCCCTTGTCTAGAAAACACGGCTGCTCCAGTCTGATCAAGAGTAAAATCATGACATTTCATCCAATTGTACAAGTTATGTGAACCATGTCAATCTACCATGCATATACTCCTATGGTCTTGGTTTCAAACATGCCGCTTCAATTCATTCATGCATCACAGTCCTCTCATTGGATTGCTAGCTGTCCACAGGTAAAAGATTACCTAAATCCAAGTTATGAGCAGCTTGTGAAACTGTGGATCGTGCTCTCCTTGTCTACATACATGAAGAGCAAGATGGTCAAGGAGATCGAAGCAACCAAGAAACTCCATGAGAGGGAGACAATAATAGGCACACTCAATCTATTTCAATGTGTGTACTTCAACAAAACAAGAAGGCTTCTTATATAGAGAGAGCTTTTAGAATAGTCAAATCATGTGGGATCCTCAAATCCACATATCATCCAGTGGTAGTCCTTGCTCCATATCTTCACATCATGTAGTCCACATCCTTGGGTGGCTACTTTAATTCTTTCTAGACCATACCTTACCCTCCAATTCATGTGCACATGGCACCATATATCAACACCTCCCCTTGGTACCATGTTACATTGGCTACTGCAATGTGGTCAGATGTGAGTTACAAATTTATCACCTCCCCTTAGTGCATACCTTGTGCTTTCGGCATGCTTGCAAAGGTCTTACCAATGATTGCTCTCAATATTGGTAGTGTCTAATCGCATACAGTGATTCTGTGTTACAAGCACATATGTCTCGAAAAGCTGATCATTTTTCCTTTTTGGATTACCGGTAAATTCTTCTTGGATTCAAAGTTATGGCTTGTCAAAGTTTTGCTCAAGAAGAGGGGTCTAATTGATGATGTGGCACATGGATTCATATGCTGCTTACAAAATTGTGCTTGTAAGGGACAACATACATATGTGGCACTGGACTGATACAATAGGTGTGTGACTGTGCATGCTGATGTAGCACGTGACATGGCAGTTGGATAAGTTTGCCACATGGCACTTTGATCAAGCTTCAGTTCTCTAACCAGAGTAGTTACCCAAGCATAGTTTGGCTCACCACCTTATCTGCCACGTGACTGACATTGAATTATGAATGTTGGTGTGTTTGTTTGCTAGAAAACTTCTTCCTCGGCGCGTTCAGTGACCACTTCTTCTCCCTCAACACTTCCAAAAAACAATGAAAGATCCTTTTCTCCCGTTGTGATTGCCACTATTACAATCTTAGGGGTGGCATTCCTCCTTCTCAGTTGAGTTCATCTTGCGGGTGTTTCGCAGACTTAGAGGCCGAAATCCGAGAGAGGTAGATGAACAGAATGAAGCATCTTCTCTGTTTGATTACTACTTTGGCTGACTGCTTTGTTTCTGAGTCGGGTTGCCTAACTTGAAGATTTCCAATAGTTGTTTCTCGCGCAGTCCGTCGAAATCGCTGCCTGTTGCTCACATTTCCGAGATGCTTGTTTTGTAGTCGTATGTCATGCTTGAGTGCTTTAGCTGGATTTATTATGTTTGTTGTCTGCGTCTTTTGTGACTGTCGGCTAGTGCTGATGGGCATTTAACTTTGTTGTAGTCCGTGGCTGCATATGTTACCATGGGCGTTGAAGCTCGCCAATGTAGTTGTTGCGAAGCATCATCGTCCATCGTTGTTGTGGCAGCTGTTATCTCGTGCTAGTCGGGTCAAGCATCCTTGCAAGAGAATGCTATCGAGGTCGTCCTACCTCGTGAATGTGGAGTGTCACGTCCGACGGGCTGTTGTTGTAGCCCGAGCTTGCTATAGCCGCCGTTGTAGGTCTGAGTTGCTCGTGTTGTGTCCACATCTCATAGGCTGTAGGCGTTGTAGTTGTAGAGATTCGTTGGCACTATGTGTGGTCCGTGGCATAGTCTTGGGGCTGTGACATTTGCTTTGGTGCTTATGTTGAAGTAATATCTCTCTGCCTGGGGAAAGGAAAACATCTCAAAAACAGAAATGAATTCAAGGAGGGATCGATTTCTTTCTCCCTCTCTCTTCCCCTTCTATCAATCCTCCTGAGAGCTGCCTAACAGCAGATGTGGTTGTTCTACAGGACAACTTTTCAACTCACAAGAGAAATCCATGAAGGAGAGAGGTCATTCTCGCTCAAGTCTCGCGAAAGAATAGTCAACTTGAAAATGCAATAGCTCACACTAGAGGAAACCGAAGAGAGAATTTCTTGAACCAAAAGGAAATTCTTTTCACCCTCTTGTAGGAAATTCTTTTCACCCTCTACAAGATGAGATAGGAGAGAGAAATATGAGGAATACTAATGAGCTAAAAACTACGCCAGGAGAGCAAGACTTAGGCTCTGATACCATGTGAAATTGTGGATCATGCTCTCCTAGTCTGAAGAGCAACACTCTGATACCATGTGAGACTGTGGATCGTGCTCTCCTAGTTTACATACATGAAGAGCAAGATGGTCAAGGAGGATCAACGCAACCAAGAAACTCCATGAGAGGGAGACAACAATAGGCACTCTCAATCTATTCCAATGTATGTACTTCAGCAGTACAATAAGGTTTCTTATATAGAGAGAGCCTTTAGAATAGTCAAACCATGTGGGATCCTTGGATCCACATATCATCTAGTGGTAGTCCTTGCTCCACATCTTCACATCATGTAGTCCAAATCCTTGAGTGGCTATTTTAATTCTTTCTAGACTATACCTTACCCTCTAATTCATGTGCACATGGCACCATATCTCAACATAGCTGGGGCAAGGTTGGCCAACATTCTGAGTCCATGATGGAAAACATTATTGAAGTGTGGAACCACATACAAATCCCCAAGATATGGTGATAAATGTGGCATATTGCACTATTTGAATTTTTGCACAGAGGAATACAATCTAAAGTATCATCATAGAATTACGCATCATTCTCATCATCATCTTAGAGGTCTCTTATCCTCCCAATAAAAAGTCATTTTGCAGAATGGAGAACTGAAAAGGAGCCTTTGCCACAAGATTACGCATGCTAGAAGGAAGTTCCATAAGCTATTTGGGTTTGGTAGCATCATGTGATGCATTAACCATAGGCTGCCCACCTCCATGCTTTCCAATGCTTGGATAGGTCCCTCTAAAACATCATGTGAGGCCTGGATAAGTTCCTTTGCATGATCTAGGGCATGAATATGTGGCTCTCCACTCTCGGGCAAGCCCTTTAAGGCATTAACAGCTAGTTGGGGATTGTTTACATTCTTTGCGGCATGAAGATCTGACTGTCAATTCTCCTGCATCATCAACATATCAAACCTCCAATGCATTAGTGCAAAGAAAAAGAAGAGGCACAACAAGAAGATATCAACTGTAATGGAAATGTGCAAGGATAGATATAGCTAGCTCTTCATGTAGGCTGCAAGTTCGTGACCATTTATTATCTTAAATGGGGGTGCAAATTCATGGCCCAATGTATTGCTTGCTTGACTCCCTTTGCACTTTCTAGTGTCCATCTCTTGAATCTTTATGCAACATTGGGCTTGTCTCATCCACTCTCTAGACCCAAGGAGCTCTAACTCATGAATTGATGATGATTGGGCATTTGACAAGTATGCATTGCAACAAGGGTTTCCACTTTGGATCAATTTCCAGTGGTTATCAGGACTTTTTAAGCCTTTTGAGTTCAGCAATATTTGCTTTGCTTCGAGGGTGGTTCTAGTCAACCATGTACTCCTAGCCATGGCATGGTTTGTTTGCTCATGTTGGTGCCATTTTAGGGATTGCATCACTTAGCCCAAAAGGCGTGTAAGAATTTTCTATGGAGTGGACTAGATGGTTTGACAGACACTACAGCCATCTGGCTTGGGAGACTTTGATCCTCCCCATGTGGGAAGGAGGCCTCAATATCATTGATCCAAATTGCAATGCAAAGACTTGTTGTGCAAGGTGGTGGTCAGGGGGCATTTGCCAGGATAGGAACCTTAATAAAACTTTTTTATTTGATGAATGCATTCCTGTCTAAGGGGAGGGGTTCCTATCCTTCCGAAGGTGTTCCCAGAGGCCAAAGGCCGTTGGTGTGAGAAGCATGGGTGTTGCAATGCTCTAATGCAATGGATCACACACAGAGTGCACTGTGCAATGGTGTGCAAGTGCCGTATGCTATACTGCAGTGAACAACGATGTATGAGTGCACTATACTAAATGACAATCACTAAGAACTCCACAACATAAGCAAAAGAAGACAACCTCGTCATACACTAGTGAACAATCCCCATATCGGGAAGAGACAAGAAAAATGAGAAAGTGACCAAGATGGCCAAAGCACATATCACTGGACCAATGTCTACAGGTCACAAGTCACAAGTCACAAGAACACACAGGTCTATCCCCATAGTAGACATAGGGTACACACAAGTCTCTCCACACTCTCTCCTTGGCAAGCTCGTAGCTCCAGCCTCTATCTCTCCTCACACTCTCCTTTTTCCATTGTGGCTGTTTGGGTTATGTACCGCATTTGAGTTTCTCTGATTTTGAATTTTGTGAGCATTGTCTCTATGGGAAGCAGACTAAATCAGCCCATAAAAGAAGGGGAAAGAAAGAGTTTGAAATGCTTGATTTGGTGCATTCAGACGTATGTGGTCCCATGCCTACACGGTCATTAGGCGGGGCCGAATACTATGTGACATTCATTGATGATGCAACTAGGAAAGTGTGGGCTTATGCTATAGCTCGGAAGAGTGATGTATTCCAGGTATTTCAAAAATGGCTGGCCTTGGTTGAGAATCAGTCAGGTAGAACGCTTAAATGCCTACGGACTGACAATGGTGGAGAGTATCTCTCTCATGACTTTCAGCATTTCTATGATACACGTGGGATTAAGAGGGAGCTCACATCCCCTCGTACTCCAGAGCAAAATCCAGTTGCAGAAAAGATGAACCGTACCATTCAAGAAAGGTTGCAATGCATGCTTTCCAATGCAAGTCTTTCTGGTGGTTTTTGGGCTGAGGCAATGAAGACTGCAGTGCATGTGATCAATAGATCACCTAGTAAGAGTTTGGATGGTGGTATTCCTGAAGAGGCATGGAGTGGCAAGAAGCCCTCTTACTCTCATTTGCGTATATTTGGGTGTGAGGCATATGCACATGTGCCAAAAGAGCTTCGAAAGAAGCTAGATCCTAAGTCTAGGAAATGCATCTTTCTAGGTTATGGTGAAAGTGGAGAGATGGGCTATCGTCTCTGGGATCCAGAAGCAAAGAAGATCATACGCAGCCATGATGTGGTCTTCAATGAGAAAAAGATGCATAAGGCACCCATGAGGGATGTGGAAATGAGAAAAATAACTTTCCAGGATGTGAATCCACCTACATATGTTGATAGACAGCAAGCTGTCCATGCACCAAATGTGCAAGAAATGGTGCCACCAAGTACTCCCACAAGTATACAATCAAGGGTAGATGATGGATCATCTATTGGTGGAAATGATGAGCCAAATGTGGCTGATATGCAAGTGGGACAGCAAGCTGAAATGCCCTTGAGAAGATCATCTAGAGTGTCTAGACCGCCTGATAGGTTTGTTCCAGGGGTAGACTATGTGATGCTTACTGATTGCGGGGAGCCTTCTTGCTACAAAGAGGCTATGATGCGTGAGGATCAACGCAAGTGGGAGTATGCTATGCAATCAGAGATGAGTTCACTTATGAAGAATAAGACTTGGGACTTGGTTTCTTTGCCACATGGAAAGAAAGCATTGCCATGTAAATGGGTCTACAAAATGAAGGTCACAGGTGATGATGTGCCTAGGTACAAGGCCCGTTTGGTTGCTAAAGGGTTCAAGCAAGAGAAGGGTGTGGACTTTGATGAGATATTCTCTCCGGTTGTGAAGATGACCACACTTAGATGCATGCTTGGACTAGTGGCATCCAAGGATATGGAGCTTATGCAAATGGATGTCAAGACAGCTTTCTTGCATGGGGATTTGCATGAGGAAATTTACATGGTTCAACCGGAAGGCTTTGAAGAAAAGGGCAAAGAGCATTTAGTTTGCAAGCTGAAAAAGAGTCTCTATGGTCTTAAGCAAGCACCTAGAGAATGGTATCAGAAGTTTGATGCTTTCATTCGGTCCCAGGGTTTTAGAAGGAGTGAAATTGATCACTGCCTCTACACTAAAAGGGCTAAGGATAGTAGCCTAATAATCCTGGCACTATATGTGGATGATATGCTATTGGCTAGCAAGAATACTTATGAGCTAGATGCATTAAAGGCCAAGTTGCATGAGGCCTTTGATATGAAGGATTTGGGACTTGCAGGTCATATTCTTGGTATGCGCATCACGCGTGATCGGAGTAGGAAACTCCTTTGGCTTTCACAAAAAGAGTATGTTACAAAAGTATTGCAGCGTTTCAATATGGAGGGGGGGAAGGCAGTGAGTACTCCATTGCCTCCATATGTGAAACTGAGTCATACAGATAGTCCCAAATCAGATGAGGAGAGGGCCATGATGGCCAAGGTTCCTTATGCATCAGCAGTTGGGAGTCTTATGTATGCTATGATAGCTACTAGACCAGACATTGCATTTGCAGTGGGAGTTGTTAGCCGGTATATGGCTAATCCAGGAAAGAGGCATTGGGAGGCAGTTAAGTGCATCATGAGGTACATGAAGGGTACCAAGGAGATGTGCATTTGCTTTGGTAAAGGAGACATGCGTGTACTTGGGTACACAGATTCAGACTATGCAGGGCATGTGGATAGTAGGAGATCCACTTCTGGTTATGTGTTCACCTTTGCAGGTGGTGCAGTGTCGTGGATGTCTCGCGCACAGAAGTGCGTTGCTTTGTCTACCACAGAGGCTGAGTATGTTGCAGCCACAGAGGGTTGCAAGGAGGCTATATGGCTTGATCGGCTAGTGGGAGATTTGGGGACTCATACAGGTGTACCGACATTGCATAGTGATTCCATGAGTGCTATTCAGCTAGCACGGAATCCGGTCTTTCATGCAAAGACCAAACACATTGAGGTCAGGTATCATTTCATCAGGGAGGTACTTGAGGACAAGCGCATAGAGCTTGTCAAGGTTCATACAAATGATAACCCTGCAGATATGCTGACGAAGAGTCTACCTAGTCAGCGGTTTGAGTATTGTCGTGTATTGATGGGCATTGGATAGTATGCTCACTAGTTGTTCTCCCTTAAAGGCACATTGTCCTTTAAGTGGGAGGTTGTGGGGGTTAAAGTTCACTGTGCCTTAACCCCAGTTATGTACAATACTCAAACACATATATAAATGAATGAAAAAGAAGATTAGGGTGGTTCTGCACCCACCAAAACTTGTGTGGCTCTCTGTCTCTCTCTCTCGCTCTCTCTCCTTCTTCCGTTCTTGCTTCCGTTGAGAGCACTCTCAAGAGGAAGTAAAGGCCCAAGGAGGAGATGATGGAAGAGAGAGAGCAGGAGGAAGTAAAGGCCCAAGGATCGCAGAAGCAGATGGAAGAGGAGCTGGAGCAAGAGATGTGGTAAAGGAGACGGCCCTAGCAGGAGGCATGCAAGGCTGGAGTGGATAGAGGTGACAGAAGAAAGGGTGATACATAGGGGGGAGGATTGTCAAAAAGCAAGAGAAAAGTTGACAAAAAAGCAAGGAAGCTAAAATTACCAGGGTGCTAAAAATAGCGCTTTTGAGTGTAATATGTAACAAGGTGGGGAGAACCGATGGAGGGGAGAGAGCCAAAAATCAAAACCGCCAAACTTAACCAAATCTACCAAAAATAGCATATTTACCAAATTTAGCATATTCTCCAAATTTAGCTAAGTGCTAAAAATTAGTTGGAAGTGCATCGCAAGGATGATGGAAGATGAAAAGAGAAGGTTTTGGTAAGAGAGAGAGAGAGATGGAGTGTGACAAAGGGTGGAGAGAGAAAGTATTGGTAGGAGAGAGGTGGGAGAGTCACTTAAGGTGGAGAGAGAAGGTGTTTGCAAGAGAGAGGTAGAGGTGGACAGAGGGTGGAAAGGGACTGAGTTTGTAAGAGAGAGGTAGAGGTGGATAGAGGGTGGAAGAGAGAGGTGGGGGGTTGGACATAGGGTGGAAAGAGAAGGGATTTGTAAGAGAGAAGGAGGTGGACAGAGAAGGGGTTTATAAGAGAGAGGTAGGGGGTGGACAAAGGGTGGAAAGAGAAGGGGTTTAAGAGAAGAGGTTTGTAAGATATAGGTGGGAGGTTGGACATAGGGTGGAAAGAGTAGGGTTTTGTAAGAGAGAGGTGAGGGGTTGGACATATGGTGGAAAGGGAAGGGTTTTGTAAGAGAGAGGTAGGGGGTGGACAAAGGGTGGAAAGAGGAGGAGTTTGTAAGAGAGGTGGGAGGTTGGACATAGGGTGGAAAGAGAAGGGTTTTGTAAGAGAGAGGTAGGGGGTAGACATAGGGTGGAAAGAGAAGGGATTTGTAAGAGAGAGGTGGGAGGTTGTGTCAAATCGGGGGATCGAGCTCTCCTAGTCACTAAGAAAACATCCTAATACAACACTAATCTAAGGAGGATGCAACCTAAGTGTAAACATGATGAAGAGAGTGCTCATGACATGTACCTCAAGTCAATTAGGTTCCAAGATACATTAGCTTAAACTCATAAAGAGAATCTTGAGATAGTGCAAAGTGTTTGATTGATATTACTTCAAATGAACCTCCCTTTTATAGGTGAGGGTACTTACATCCATATGCTTGCTCACATGTGGGATATCTCCTCCATGCCATGTGGTAGCTTGCCCTTTACTCATACCTTTACTCTACATGTGCTCATGGCACCACAACTCTCAACACCTCCCCTTGGTGCCATGATCCTTTGGCTACTGCAAGGTGGCCCGATGTGAGTTACAAGATCAAATTCTCCTCTGGGTGCTTACACAGCTACTCTCACGTGGTCAGGTTTGATATACAAAATATAGGCAAGGTTGGCAAGGTTTTTGTTTCTCAATACATTCCATTGATGTCACCTTTTGGCTCATGGCTTGATGACGATGGCGTTCGCTTCTTTGCTTGGTGTAGCTTCATGCATGATGCTTTGTTCTTCCATGTGACTTGATGCTTTATGTGTGGATGCCATGTTCTGTACTATGGTCATCTCATGTACTTGTGCTTTTGGCATGCTTATGACAATGATGTGTGCATTCATGCTTTGATTTTTGTCATTTGTTGCAAAGGTCATACCAATTGATTTCTTTAAATATTGGTAGTGTCTAATAGCTAACAATGATTCTGGCTTAACAGGCGCGTAGAGCTCAAAAAGACGATCACTTTTCCTTTTAGGAGCATGGCCAAATTCTTCTTGGATTGCAAGTTATGGCTTGTCAAAGTTTCTGTGAAGAAGAGGGCCTTTGATGATGTGGCACAGGGATTCACATGTTGAATTCCAAACTGTGCTTGACAGGGGCTATGTGCTTAGGTGGCATTGCTGACTGTGCATGCTTATGTGGCACTCTACCATGTGTCAATCTTTTGACCCAAATGAGTTAACCCAAGGTTAAGAAAACTTAACTATGGTCCAATCAGTGAACCTAACCCTACTAACTTAGCCACTCCTAACCATAGCTTAGTCTAGGTTGAGTTGCCATATGTTAACCTTACCTAACCTCACCTAGAAGGTTTACTAACCCTATTTGTCACATGTCTTTTTTTTTGTGACCTTGAAGAACCTTAGCAACTCTGAGGCCTAAGCGTGATGGTGGCAACGATGATGGTGGCAATGTAGTGTGGTGTCGCGGGAGGTCGATTCTGGAGCATGCACAGAGATGGTGTCGCAAGCTGGTCTGCTAGTCCCAGGAGGCCGCAAAGGCAGCCTGAGTCGAGGTAGACAAGCTGAGTCGTTGGTGCTGCTGTCTTGAGGAGCGTGTTGCTGACAGAGATGCAGGGTCCATTGTTGGAGAAGCTTAAGTCACTAGAGCTTAATGTTGGTTCATGTAGCAATAGAGCTTAGGGCGTTTGCAGGCTTTGAGTTCGAGGTGCTGAGCGATCAATTCCAGAGGACGGGGCACACCTCCATCGAGCTCACGGGAACGGATAGGTCAGGGCTTATGTAGAGGAAATCCGCAGGCAACATCTAGAACAATAACTAAAAAGTCTACTTCATGTTCCCAGAGGTTGTTGCTCCTCGTCCAAGGGCTCAAATTATCAAGCTAGGATGCAAAACAAAAGAAGTCGAGTGCGCTTTATCTCCTTGCATTCTTGCTGTGAGCCTCTTTTGCTCTTTGCAATCGAAAGTTAGATCTATCCCTAACTCTATCTCACAAATCTCTCAGTCTCTCTCTCTCTTTCATAAACAGAAATCTTTTACATGATGAAGAAGACTCTATGAATGGAATACTCTAGTTTCTCTCTCAAGGGATGGAAATGTGCTCTCAAACTAACCTAGGAGACTCAACCTATGCTCTGATACCATGTCAAATCGGGGAATCGAGCTCTCCTAGTCAATGAGAAAACATCCTAATACAACACTAATCCCCAAGGAGGATGCAACCTAAGTGCAAACATGATGAAGAGAGTGCTCATAACATGTACCTCAAGTCAATTAGGTTCCAAGATAGATTAGCTTGGACTCATAAAGAGAATCTTGAGATAGTGCAAAGGGATGCGTCAATTTTACGAGCAAAAGCCTATGAGGCAGTTTTATCTGAGCGTGTTTTTCAAGAGATTTAAAAATTTGTATTTCTTTAGGAAACATGGTTTTTACACTTTTATTTCACTAGAAACTAGATCCCTTTTTCATAAAAATATATAGACTAGTCACTCATTCATTTTTACATAACATAAATTTTCTTATTCATAGACATCCTTTTGTACCCCTGTTATTACCTTAAAAAAGTGTTGAAAAATAACTCCTTTAAGAAACATCCCTCATAATCACTCTCAATGTAATAATATTATACATATATAATTATTTTTTAAACACATTTATATCATATGGCAATATCTTTCTAGTGTTTTTATAGCATAAATAACAAGATATTTATGGACATGTTTCTAAAGAAGTTTAAATTACTATATATAAGTATTAACTTGGGCTTATATATCACTCTCATAAAATACATGTAATATTTAATACTATATATGCAATATATAACCCCATAGATGTGCTCAAATAGGGTTTTTCAATCAATTTGAGTGGTTGAATGACTATATTTGGACATTGGATATGAAAGTTATGTCACTTTTATGGAAGACCTACTTCAAGGGGGTTTCGCTGGCGAAACTACCTTGATGGTTTGCTTTAATAAGTTTTATTTGGAGAAACCCTTTCATGAAGATAGGTTGAGAGAGGTTTTTCAATGTCACCTCCTATTAAGTAAAAGTTGTAAGAAGGATCATAAGGGAATTTTCATAGAGAAGTCTACTCTAGATGTGGGTTTCTTCAAAAGCCATCCCATTATGTTCTCACCATTCCCAAAGATTCACATAAATATTTGCGTATAAAATAGGCATTGCTATAATACTTTGCATATTTCTAAGTGAAACTATGCTTTCTTCCGATCCATTTTTGCCATATTTTTGCATAATTGGAAGATTTTTTTTCCTTCGCTCGAACGCTTAAAAGATTTTGCTCGGAAAATGCTCATCCCCTAGTGCAAAGTGCTTGATTGATATTACTTCAAATGAACCTCCCTTTTATAGGTGAGGGTACTTACATCCATATGCTTGCTCACATGTGGGATATCTCCTCCATGCCATGTGGCAGCTTGCCCTTTATTCATACCTTTACTCTACATGTGCTCATGGCACCACAACTCTCAACAGGTTGGACATAGGGTGGAAAGAGAAGGGTTTTCTAAGAGAGAGGTAGGGGGTAGACATAGGGTGGAAAGAGAAGGGGTTTGTAAGAGAGAGGTGGGAGGTTGGACATAGGGTGGAAAAAGAAGGGTTTTGTAAGAGAGAGGTAGGGGGTTGGACATAGGGTGGAAATAGAAGCGTTTTGTAAGAGAGAGGTAGGGGGTTGGACATAGGGTGGAAAGGGAAGGGTTTTGTAAGAGAGAGGTAGGGGGTGGACAAAGGGTGGAAAGAGAAGGGTTTTGTAAGAGAGAGGTGGGAGGTTGGACATAGGGTGGAAAGAGAAGGGGTTTGTAAGAGAGAGGTAGGGGGTGGACATAGGGTGGAAAGAGAAGGGGTTTGTAAGAGAGAGGTGGGAGGTTGGACATAGGGTGGAAAGAGAAGGGTTTTGTAAGAGAGAGGTGGGGGGTTAGACATAGGGTGGAAAGAGAAGCGTTTTGTAAGACAGAGGTAGGGGGTTAGACATAGGGTGGAAAGGGAAGGGTTTTGTAAGAGAGAGGTGGGGGGGTGGACATAGGTGGAAAGAGAAGGGATTTGTAAGAGAGAGGTGGGGGGGTGGACATAGGGTGGAAAGAGAAGGGTTTTGTAAGAGAGAGGTAGGGGTTGGACATAGGGTGGAAAGAGAAGGGATTTGTAAGAGAGCGGTAGGGGTTGGATAGAGGGTGGAAAGGGAAGGAGAAAGTGACACAGGATGAAAAGGGGAGGCCGTAGTTAGAGAGAAAAAGTGACACAGGATGAAAAGAGAAGGCCGCACTTAGAGAGAGAAAGTGACACGAGATGAAAAGAGGAGGCCTCACTTAGAGAGAGAAAGTGACACTGGATGAAAAGGGGAGGTCGCACTTAGAGAGAGAAAGTGGCACAGGGTGAAAAAGGGGAGCCTCACTTAGAGAGAGAAAGTGACACTAGGGTGGAAAGAGAAGGGCCCATTGAGAGAGAGAAAGTGGCACCAGGTGCAGAGAGGAGGACCCATGTAGAGAGAGAAAGTGGTACTCCGAAGGAGAAGATGTCACCAGGGAAGGAGAAGGCAAGAGTGTATATACAAGGACTAGGAGGGTCTTTCCTCATTGATCATGGTACCTCTTGATACATGACCCATTCACTGGTGCAGGTAGGAGTCTGCCTTCCAAAGTGGCCAAGTAGACTTCACCACTTGGGATAAGCTTGGCAATGAAAAATGGGCCTGTCCAACCACTTACGAACTTAGGCTTGTGTTTGAGAAACTTATTGGAATACAAGAGTACTAAATCACCAACTTTGAAATTTCTTTTTCTGAGGTTCCGGTCATGCCAAGCTTTCTGTCGTTTGTGCCACACTTCTTGAGCGAAGACAGCTTCACATCGATGCTCTGCTAGTGCCTCCAAATCCCACAAGCGTTCCATTGTGCAGGCTTCAAAGTTGTCAATTTTGTATAAAAGAACCCTGTGGGTGTCAAGATGAAATTCATAAGGCAGGACGGCCTCCAGTCCATAGACCCCAGCTCAAAGGGTGAATACCCAGTACTCACCTTGTAAGCAATTCGGTAGGCGAATAAAGCAGCTGGAAGTATATCATTCCAATCTGCTAAAGAACTTAGGCAAAGACGATGCATGATCCCGCACATTGTGCAATTTGAGCTCTCAGCTAGACCATTGGCACGTGGGTAATAGGGAGATGAAAATTTATGAACTATTTGTAGCAGGTGAACCAGTGCAGCAATGGTGTCATTTAGGAAGTGAGACCCTCTATCACTCATCAACTCAACAGGACAGCCAAACTGAGAGATGATCTGGTCATATAGAAATGTGGCTACTACCTGGGCTGTACAGTTCTTGACTGCCTTGGCTTCAATCCACTTGGTTCCATAGTCGGTGGCAAGCAGAGCATACTTGTTCCCTCAGGAGAGATGGGTCCAATGAAATCCAATCCCCAACGATAGAAGGGGGGCACCGGAGTGAATGGTTTTAGAGGAAGGTACTCGCGCCTTGTAGGCTTGGGGCTTGCTCGTTGACATGAATCACATCGAGTCACATGAGCATGGCAGTCGCGGAAGAGCTTGGGCCACTATAACCCCGCACGAGTAGCATCTGAGGCCATATGCCCTCCACCTATGCCAGTGTGTGCCTCTTCAAGAATGGATTGTGTCTCATGGGGAAGCACACACCGTCTCAAGATCTGGTCCTTCCCGAGCTTGTACAATTGACCTGCAATCAACTTAAAAGGAGCAGCTTGAAGGATCCGCTTGCGTTTTTCTGTTGGAGTCAGACCTGGAGGAAAGCCACCTGTAGACAAGAGGTGTACTGTGTTGGCATACCATGGTGGGAAGCAGTCCATCGCAAATAGGCATTATCAAGTAGTGCCAGTGGGTGACTAGGGCAGCACGATCCTCTAATAGGGGTATGAAATCTATATAAGCGAGAAGTATGTATAGATGGCCAGAGTAAGTAGGTGAGTGATTGCGGTCAAAGCGTATATCCTGATAGGTGGAGTAAGAACTCAGTGGGGTGGAGGGTGGTATGCGACAGGGAGTGGAAATGCTAAAGAAAAGATAGGTATGATCAATCCCTAGAGGGAGAGGTGCTACGGTAAAATCAGTGATGCGAGATGTGAAGGCAAGGGATCCCATGATGTAATCAACAATGCTGGGGCCTCCCCCATGTGGAAAGCACGTGAAACCACCTGAGGTGGGCCATCTGTCAAGACCATTATAAATAATGAGATCATGCATCCTGTCGAGGTCTAATAGGGTCTGCCCATAAGATGTGATCGGACCTTGTCTGTCAACCGAAACCCATAGCATACCTGCATCCTCAAGGTCAATGTTTGGCAGTAGAGTGGAATCATCCCTGAAGTCAAGGAGTGGTACCTGATGGGCGCCCGTCCTCGCGTTGAATTCCCCAACTAGGAGGACTTCTCCCGCGGCTAGAAAACTCAACAATGGACTGATAAAGAGCAGCAAATGGAGATGTCTCATCCTCATCTCGAGTATCTTTAGCAAAGTGGGAGGTCTCAGGGAAGAAGTAGCAAATTGCAACAAACAGATCCCGGCTGTCCAGGTGTCGGATCCGGATCCAAAGAAGCCTAGAATGTGCATCTCTCTACTCTTCAGAAATGGTCCCCAAAAGTGTGGATCTATAAAGGACTACTACTCCACCTGACCCTTGAACTCCGCCTGTATTCCTCGTCTCATCTCTGTAGGCAGACTCCCCAATGTACTCGTTGACTACTGGTAGTGGGCGCTATGGACTCTGATGTGTCTCTGTGTAAAAGACTATGTCGTGACCTATATAGGATTTAGAGAAGTTCCTTGGTTCTGACCATAAGGTACCATTACAGTTCCAAATGGTGCAGGATAGGGTCTCGGATATCTGGGTCTCATAGACCTCGCTTCGCTATGTAGGGGAGGCGATTGGTGCCCTACGGGGACCTATAAGAAGTCGTCCCTCTCGTACCACTACCCACTTCCCCTCCTTTCGGGCCTGATCCCATTGCTGCAACAAAGAGCACCTCTCCTCAACCTGTAGAGGGGTGAGGTCCTCATCTATGGAGATCGTTGGCTGATCTCGCAGGACTAACTTACACCGTAAAGCTGAAAGTCGTGCCCGAATGTCATGGAATCGCATGATCAGGGGTTGCTCTCAGTTGGGGTCTCTCCCCACCCACTATGCCCTCTCGATCCTGTGCTCAGCCACACCCAGAGTAGCGGCCACGAAAGCAGCCGCATCTACCATTGGTGTAGCCTCAGTGCGTAGGATGTCACGTGCTCTCATGTTGAGAGCCTTGCTGGCTCTCTGCTGCTGCTCCATAAGGGTAGCCAAAACGGTTACCCTTGTGGGTTCCCGTTTGGCCACGTCAACCCATCTGGAGGTCTCCTCAATTACAGATTGCATGCTCGCAATCTGTGCTTCAACAACCGGGTACTCCCTGGGACTGTGTGTATGGTTGTGACCTCCTGTCGGAGCTATGAGATATCCTGTCTGAGTCCCTGCATGAGACCAGTTTGCTCCTGAATGGTGCGAGCCTATTCCTGTATGATGCGACTATGATGCGACTCTGCTCCTGGTTGAAGCGAACTTGCTCATGTGCGAAGCGTGTCAGCTCCATCTCGCACTCACGGATATTGTGTACCTCCATGAGCAAGGTCTTTCGGGCCTTTGGTGTGTCAGCCCACCCGTGTCCTAGCTAAAACTGGAATGGCTGTGACGTGAAAGTATGGGGATGAGTTCGGAAGCTGGGCGGTGATTGGGTGAGTTGGGTGAGGTACGGAGATGTCAATGGCATGGATGAGGCAGTCCCAATGGGATGTGGGAGCATGGGCTGACTGAGAGGGAGAGGGGAGAGAAAGGTCGAGGCGTAATGCAGAGCAGTGTATGACACCTCCGAAGTAGATGTCATAATTGGTGCGAAAGCTGTAACGGGGGAGGAGGGGACAGATGAGGACTGTGACAACCTCCCTATCCCAAAGGAAAGGGAGGAGGCTAATGTGAGGGGTATGTCACTGTCTATCATGGGTATGGCGCGCTGACGCTGACTATAACCATGGCTGGGGATGTAGAGGCTGTAGCTGAGTCTGAGGCTGAAGCTGAAGATGAGGATGTAGCAGGAGCTGAAACTGGAACTGAAACTGAAGCTGAAGCGTGGGCTGAAGTAGAAGCTGTAAAGAAAGAGGGAGAGAGATAGGAGACTCAAGTTCAGCTTTCTTCACAACACACAAAAGAGAGAGGACACAAGGTTGGAGGGTGAAGCCTTTCTTCACTTTTGCACACAACAACCTTACAATAGAAGAGGGAAATACCCTATATGTCAAAACCTAGAATACGTGGTTCATATGTGAACCCAAACCAAAACATACGTGGTAGTCTAACTACACCACAAGTACAACTAACATAGGCGGTGACATAAATGATAGTCATCCAGGAGATATGTCGGGGATAGAGCTTGATATCTCAACACTCCCCCTCAAGCTCAAATCCATCTCACGTACACCAAGCAAGCTCCTAAATCTGCGAAGCTTCTCAGTACCCAATGCCTTCGTAAAGATATCAGCCACCTGCTCCTCAGTGCTGACATAGACTAGATCAATCTCACCAGCTAGAACCTTCTCTCTCACAAAGTGATAATGCACCTCAATGTGCTTCGTTCTAGCATGATAAACTGGGTTATTAGCAAGCATGATGCTACTAATGTTGTCACAATGAATGACAACTGCTGCATGAACTGACTGTCCCATATCTGCAAGTAGCTTCCGTAACCAAGCTACCTCACATGCAGCCATTGCTGCACCCCTGTACTCAGCCTCTGTGCTCGACAAGGCAACTGTTGGCTGCTTCTTGCTGCTCCAACTGATGGCACCACTCCCAAGGGAAAACATAAAACCACTAGTAGATCTCCTATCTGAGACACTACCAGCCCAGTCAGCATCTGTGTATCCATGTACCTGTAATGCACACCCAGCTTCATAAAACAGTCCATAATGCAATGTGGACTTCACATACCGCAGTATGCGCCTAGCCGCATCCAAATGTGGCTTCCTCGGTGCCTGCTGACTCACCAGCCCCACAGCATAGCTCAAATCTGGTCTGGTTATAGTCATGTAAATCAAGCTACCTACTATGCGCCTGTACATAGTAATATCTTCAAGAAGCTCACCTGACTCTGCATTGAGCTTCACATTCTGCTCCAATGGAACAGAGATAGGCTTACAGCCTGTCATCCCATATTTGGACAGCATGTCCAAACCGTATTGCCTTTGCAACAGCCATATCCCACTCGGGGATCTAATAACTTCAATGCCCAAGAAGTAACGCAGCTCTCCCAAATCCTTCATCTCAAATTTCTGCTTCAACAGCAGCTTCACTTCATTAATGTCTGCATCACTATCACCTGTAATAATCAAGTCATCAACATAGATGACTATAAGCACAATCCCTCTGTTTGTCCTTTTCACATAAAGTGAAAAATCTGAATTGGAAATCTGAAATCCAATAGTGACAAGATATTGCCCTATCTTGTCTGACCATGCCCTCGGCGCCTGTTTTAAGCCATACAAGGCTTTGCGCAACCTGCATACAAAATCGGGGTGTGCTTTATCCTCATAACCTTCTGGCTGCATCATATAAACCTCTTCCTGCAAGTCACCATGCAAGAAGGCATTTTTCACATCCATCTGATGCAAAGACCATCCCTTTGCAGCAGCCATAGCAATTACTGCTCTCACGGTTGCCATCCTTGCAACTGGGCTAAAAGTTTCCTCATAGTCAATTCCATATGTCTGTGCAAAACCTTTGGCAACCAATCTTGCCTTGTACCTGCTAACAGACCCATCAGCATTGTGCTTTACTTTGTAAACCCACTTGCAGCCAATAGCCTTCTTATCATGAGGCAAAGGCATCAAATCCCAAGTGTGGTTTGCATCCAAGGCAACCATCTCTTCATCCATAGCTGCTTCCCAATTTTTATGCCCTGCTGCATCCTCAAAACATGTGGGCTCTGGCTCCTCTAGAACCTTGACCATATAAGCATAGTGATGTGCTGTATACCCATCATATCTCAGCCTGTCAACTGGATACTTAATACGAGTGGACCTCCGTACAACTGGATCAGTTGCAGGAGTCTTTATATCATGCCTGCTTTTCCTTGCACCAGGTGTAACAACAGAAGGAATTCCAAGTTCCTCATCAAGGCTCATTTCAGAGCCACTTGACTCTCCATCAACATGAGAGCTACCAGCAGACACATCAAACACTGGAGCATGGTCCACTTTTTCTTTTCCCTTATGTGATACCTGCACAACACTATCAGGACTGCCATGTGACGATTCACTAGATCTCAATCTCCCTGTCCATGCATTAGATCCACTAGTAGAGGACTCTCTGGGTCCACTCAAGGCTTGAGATTGCTGCTCTGCATTTATTGCAGCATTCCCATTTCCTGCATCTGCATCTCCTACCATAACAGTTGGTGCATACCAGCTGCTCATTTCATCAAAAACAACATCTCTGCTCACTTGCATTTTGCGGGTGGAAGGGTTATAACAGCGATACCCTTTCTGGTGCTGAGCATATCCAATAAAGATGCATTTTTCTGCCTTTGGATCCAGCTTTGTTCTCTTCTCATCAGGAACATGAACATAAGCTATGCAACCAAATACCTTCAAGTGAGAAATATCTGGTTTTTAGCCTGTATACATTTCTTCAGGCGTCATGCCATGGACAGCTGCAGTGGGGGTTCTATTCATAATATAAACAGCAGTTGCTACTGCTTCAGCCCAAAAATAATCAGGCATGTTTTTCTCATTTAGGATCGCCCGTCCTACTTCTGCAATATGCCTGTTCTTCCTTTCTGCAACCCCATTCTGCTGAGGGGTAGACCTGCATGAGTACTTCCTTTGAATTCCCTGTTCTTTCAGATATTCACAAAATTCTTCTGAAAAGTACTCTCCCCCTCCATCAGATCTTAGCACTTTAATATGCACACCTTTCTCTTTTTCAACCATGGCCTTAAAAGCCTTGAAATGGCTGAACACTTCACTTTTGTGCTTCATAAAATAAATCCACACCTTCCTAGTGTAGTCATCAATAAATGTCACATAATAATGGCATCCACCAATAGAAGCAGTTTTGGTTGTCCAAACATCTGAATGGATCACTTCCAAAGGTCTTCTACTCACCTTAGCATTTTTGGGAAATGCATGTCTGGCCTGCTTACCCATTTGGCATGCTTCACATACCTTTTGCATTCCCTCAACTCTGAATTTAGGCAAACCTGCAACAATGTTTTTTGTTTGCATAGATTTCAGCCTTTGTATATTCACGTGCCCAATGCGCTTGTGCCATATCTCAATATCTGCAATGACACCTCTCCCATGCGCAAACATAGCAGCTTTCACCTCAGGCATATCAACATCCAAGGTGAACATTCTGCCATTTTTGTTGCCTTTCGCAACCAAGCGGCACTTATTTTTCAAGTCCTCAACGAAGCATCCATCAGGATTAAATCTAACCTGCAGACCTTGCTCAACCATCTGGCCAACTGAAACCAGGTTCTTAGTGATTTTTGGAACATGAAGTACATCTGCCAAGTACTTTGTTTTGCCATCCTGCATAGCCAATGGCACTTTACCAACCTGCGTAATTGGGTGCGCAGTATCATCACCTGTTTCAACATAACCTGGCTTATCCAAATTTCTGACATCATGAAACCACTCACCATGACTGGTCATGTGGTTAGAGGCACCTGAATCAACATACCAAACATCATTGCAAGCTGCAGCATCTCCTGACATGGAGTTAACCATATGCTGCATCACAAAAAGGTGCTCATTTCTGTCGTCACCATGCCCACTTGATGATGCATAGTTGCTTTGCTGCAACTTTCCACTTTTGATGTCATTCTGCTTTTTATAGCATGTATTCTCCTTGTGTCCAGGCTTTCCATAATAATAGCATTCTGTGCTGCTATTTACTTGCTGGTTCCTTTGCCATGAACCACGGCCTCTTTGGCTCCCCCTGCCTCTAGAACTACCACGTCCTCCTCCATAGGACTGGTTTTCCTGTTGTTGCTGTTGGTTCTGATTTCCTGCACGGCCACCAGAACGGCCTCTTCCTCTACCCCTGCCTCTACCTGTATTTGAGTAGAAAGCAGTCTCTTGAGAAGTTGAGGTGGCTGAACCACCATTCCTTTGCTCTTCACTCAGCAAGAGAGCAATAAGTTCCTGAAAATCAGGAAATGTTTCACGGACTCCAATGGATGTCCGAAATTGTGCATAATCTTTCCCAAGACCATTCAAGGTCACGGACACTAAGTCCTCATCATCAACAGGTGCTCCAATGGAGGCAAGAGAATCTGCAAGGCCTTTCACCTTCAAGGAATACTCATTTATATTCATATTTTTCCTTTGCACATTGTGCAACTCCTGCTTTAGCTGCATCTTTCGTGCTTTGGTATTTGTGCTATACAGCTTCACCAATGTATCCCATGCCTCCTTAGGCGTCTCTAGATCCTGTATATGCACAATCATAGAATCTGAAATGCTAACAGACAGCCAATACAGGCATTTTCTGGCTTTTTCATGCCATTCTTTAAAGGCCTTCAATTCAGCAGGAGTGGGAGCAGTACCCAAAACTGGTTCTGCAGTTTCACCACTGATGTAATCCCAAACTCCCTTTCCCATAAAGAAGTTTGTCATCCTGAACTTCCATGCTTGGAAGTTGTTCTTGTCAAGCTTGTCACTGACAATGGTAGACAGATTCTCAGACATTTTACAAATCACGAATTGCAACAGCAACCTGTAAACACAGCAAATGCCTCAGAAGGGCAAATAGCAAAACTTCTGCAAAGAGCCTCACAGGGGCAGATCTGCAACACTGACGAAAGTGGTATTTCACCACACAGTCACTTCCTCGTGACGATTTTGCATCAACAGGCAACAGGCATGAATCTGCAACTCCCAATATCTCTGCACATAGGCATACGATGCAATTTCTGTGGCACCTTTCCACCGACTAGCCGCGCGGTGGTCGCACAGCAAAAACAGGGCCTTTTTCTGAGTGCCTGCGAAGAACTTCCGCCTTCAAAACGGGCCCCGAAACGGCCCCAAATCAGAAAAATAAAGTCACCAAGGGCTTCGCCCTGTCCCGCAGCATATACTGCGCTCTCGCCGCACCGCGAAGGGCCTCTCAATCGAAGCAGTGCACTCCTGCACTTCTGGCTGTGCTACCTGCAAAGATTTGCTCCCAAACTCGAAATAGGAAAGCTACACTGGTCCTCTTACCAGGACACCACAAACTTGGCTAGCTTTCTTGAGCTCCTTACCACGAACAAGGCTCTGATACCATGTAAAGAAAGAGGGAGAGAGATAGGAGACTCAAGTTCAGCTTTCTTCACAACACACAAAAGAGAGAGGACACAAGGTTGGAGGGTGAAGCCTTTCTTCACTTTTGCACACAACAACCATACAATAGAAGAGGGAAATACCCTATATGTCAAAACCTAGAATACGTGGTTCATATGTGAACCCAAACCAAAACATACGTGGTAGTCTAACTACACCACAAGTACAACTAACATAGGCGGTGACATAAATGATAGTCATCCAGGAGATATGTCGGGGATAGAGCTTGATATCTCAACAGAAGCAGGGAGGACTGAGGATGGGGATCTGAAGCTAAGGTGGGTCCCGCCTTTGCCTTGCTATCAACCCAAGTCCACTCCGGTTATAACATGTGTTCACATCCTCGAGTTTGAGTTGTGTTTGTTTGTTTGTTGTCATCTTTCTTAGATTTGTCTGTCTCTTTATCACTTTTGCCCATTTTCTTGGACTTCGATTCCTTTTGCACAGAGTGCGGGAGATGGAGTAGAAGCGAGAGTATGAGGCCCCCCCCCCCATGGTGGGAGGCACCCACATTACAGGGAAAGGGTGGTGTTGTAGGGGGGAAAGAGACTCGGCAGGAGGGAGCGAAGCTACAGGCGGGGAAGGCGGAGGAGAGCCGGCAAGTGGGAGTGTAGACGAGGGGGTTTGTTATGCTCTAGCCAAGATAGCATGACCTCGGAAAGATCGGTGAGCATTTTCTCTTAGATGACCAACTTTTGTAATAGTTAATGTGCGTAATTGAAATGGTCAAGAGAAGTAACTGCCAAGGTCCTAGGTGAGGGTGAAATGGCATTGACTAGGTAGTTCTGAGTGCTAAGGCCTAGGTGCACCTAAATGTGCAATAATGCCAAGGGGCAAGTGGTTTTAAATGTGCCCCAAGAGAAGGGTAAAAAGGTGCACCAAGTGGAGAAGCTAAAATGATGACATTTGGCAAGGAGAACTATCTAGGGAAATGAGGGTCTCGTGGATAAGCATGAGAAAAACAAAGGAACGAATGAATTAGTATATTTGTGATCCACGAGAGTAGGCTAGGTGGAACAAATGAAATGCCATCGCCCGTGATCTGTGTCAACGTAGGAATAGTGATTCTTAAAGAAGAGATAGAGCCTTTGATAGTTGGTATCAGAGCCAAGTTAAGGGTAGGGCTCGTTGGGTTGTGACGGACAGCAGGCGGAGGAGATATCAGCGGCTGTGGTCGACGGGCTCCATGAAGATCATCGTAGTCTTCACAGATTATGCGGAACACAATTGCAAATTGAGCACAGAGGTGGTTAATTGAATTACCTGTACGTGACGAGGTGGCGTGGTGTTGACGGGAAACTTACGTTCAATTACCGTCAACGAAGAATAGACTAGATATTCTGGTCGATTGACGGTGCAACAAAGGGCAACGTAGGGAGAGTGGACAGGAAGAGTCGCCATCGCCATTGTCTGCCAAGTCTTCGTGTCTAATTGACGTTATAGTTCCAGAAAGTCATAGGCGAGTGACGACAGGCTGTCCATCGGTGGTAGCGACGATGCTGAATCATTGAGTGGACTTTCGCAGTTTTACCGTTTTTCTCTTTCCAGCCATTGGTGGGGCTTTGTTTGGATATGACGGGAGGCCACACACCTGTTTATTGAGGCAGCGGATAGATGGTGGATAAAGCAACACAAGGATCAAGTTGCTCCTACCACCTGGGAAGGGTTTAAAGCTGAATTTAAGAAACATTTTCTCCCACCCGATGAAGAGTCCCGAGCTTGGGATGCTTATAGAAATCTTCGTCAGAGGAGTCTGTCGGTGGCAGAGTACACCGACAAATTCAGGGAATGTGTCATGAAAATAACATACCCTCTCCCTATGTCGGTTCAGTTAAAAGACTATATCTATGGACTGAACGACAAAATCAAAATGGAAGTTCGGGCTAAATATGTGACTACATTAGATGAATCTATTGCAGTAGCCCTGAACTATGAGGATGCCAGGGGCAGATCTGGTGGATTTGTGCAGGCAGGGACTCAGTATGAGTACCCAAAAAAAGGGGGATTTCAGAGGAAATGGGTTTCAAAGACAAGTGTCTCGCAGCCAAGTGGCCAAACCAAGCAGGTGAAGCTGGTTGAGGGACTAGTAAAAACAAGTACCACCGTTGGGGTGAAAAGGAAAATAACTCCAATGGTAGCCCGGGCTTGGTCAAAGTCCTCGTTGACCCCTGAACAAAAAGAGAAAGCTAGAAAAGAAGGATTGTGCTTCGGCTGCCTTCAGCGACATCAGTGGAAGGATTGTCCACTGAATAAAGACCATCGCACGGCTAATATGATAATATCTGAATGCGACGTGGAAATGCAGGAGAGTCCCAATGCGGAACATATGCAGTGCAATTGGCAGGACCTTCTCAGAGGTTAGTACCTTGTTTGTTATGTGTATCTGTTGCTAAGTTAGTGACGAGTGCACCTGATAACATCCTATCTAAGCCCGCAGCAACAGGGTTTTTAAAAGTATATAATTTGAAACTTTTGACCTCATATTTGGATTCCTCGTCGAATTCCGGTCATTTTGAGTACCAACATGACCATATTCCGATAAAAATTGAAAAAATGGTATTTTTGTCATTTTGGCCTGTTTTGAGTCTGCGCTAGCGCAGACTCAAAATAGGCCCAAAACAGGTCAAAATTCATGACAAAAACACAATTTTTCCAATTTTTATCGGAATATGGTCATGTTGGTACTCAAAATGACCGGAATTCGACGAGGAATCCAAATATGAGGTCAAATCTATCAAATTATACACTTTGAAAATAAACCAATTTCCCACATGCTCTCCCTTCCCCTTTACATTTAGTAGATGAACATAACTTTCACATTCCTCATCCTCTCTCTCCTCCTTGCACTCCTCTTTGCATACCTTATAAGTTCTTCCTCTACGTTCTCCACTATGATAATGAATATATGTTCCAACTCCCCTCCCCTCCCTTCTCCATGCCACCTTACCCATGCGCCCGTCCCTCCCCCTTTCCTTTATCTCCCCTCCCCCCCCTCTCTCCTCTTAACTGCAACCACAACCCAAACTTTCAACCCACCCGACTCCATGAACTCCCCCCCCCTCTCTCTCTCTCTCAGGTGAATGAAAAGCTCGCAATATTCATGAAAATTGAAAAAAAGCTCACGACAAAAAGCTCACCAAAAAATCACACCCCAGTCAAAACTGTGTTTTTTAAATCTAAAAGTTGAGTTTTGAATATATATATATATATGTATGTATGTATGTATGTATATAATTAATTTTTTTCCCAAAAAGATTACTTCATTAAGTATGAATGAAAACCGCAAGAGCAAGCTCTAATGCGGGAGTACATCATGCCATGCATGAGTAAAAAAACCAGCTCAAAAAAAGCTAACAAAAAGAGTTTTGAAATTTCAACTTGGATACTAATTATTTTTTGGTACTTTCATGATCTAGGGTTTCCTGAGTGCTGCTAGAAGACCTCCGTGCAAGAAATTTAGAAAAGCCCCAAATCTTGAGAAACCCTCATTTTTTGCAAAAATCCTAATTTTCAGAATTTAACGGATTTTTAATCTCCAAACCCTGTATTTTGAGAGTCATGGAGTAATAGACCTTGGTAGCTGCTCCCATGGCCAAAATCGACGTATCTTCAGGGGCATTCTCGCCACAAACTTCATCAACTGGGAGTTGTGCACATTTGTGCAGGCAACTACTTGGGGATCTTTTATGGGTTCTCTGTCCTTGCTACGCATAAAATGAATGAAATATTCTCTATTTTATATGGAGTCAATAAAGGTTATCAGCCTTGGATAGTCCTCCTAAAATGACGTTTGGCTATCTATGGTGTGTCGCTCCATGTCACCCTGTTTTGGAGCCAGGAGGGGGATGTATTGGCTTTTATAGGGTCTCTTTATCAGGCATGGCCGAGTTCTCGGATGGTGGTGTATTCCTAGACCTATGAGCTGGTCATGTAGCCATGCTAAGACATGATCCTCTGAGTCATATTGAGTCTCAAGCCATGAGAGTGCTTGGATCAACCTCTGAACATGCTCAGACTTTAGCCTCTGAGTTACATTGGGTGCACAGATTAGTAGTCCGTCATTGTCATGTTCTGTTCTTGGTTCCATTCTAGTAGTCCCTCACCTTTCCTCCTTGAGGGGGGTGTTAGAACATGAAGTCAAGTTGAGTGTGTTTTAGTATGTTCTACTAGGAGTTCTAGTAGAGTCTTATGTGTGAGTGCCATATGTCATATTGGGAGATATCCCATTTATACTTTTGGTATTCTAGTATGTATGCCTATCCTATATATGATTGTACTTGTGTGTCACATCAACACACATCAAGGAGTATACATCAAGCTTATCAATGTGAGTCCTTTCATTTTGGTGCTTCCATTTCTCTTTCTTTCATTTCTGCTTCCTTTCATTATGTTTCCATTTGAGTATCATTATCTCTCCTCTTAGCCTATCCTCTCTCTAGATGATCACTAGGAACCTGGTAAGGCTTTGGTATAGGAACATTTGGAGGGCAAACATCCTCTTGCAAGGCCGGAATAAAGGGGTTGATTGAGGTCTCGATTGATTCTACTATTCTTTGATTCTGGCTCTAATATCTTGGCCATCCACATCCAATTTCTCTTAGCCTAATCCCTTGCTTGTTATTGATGTCAGGCTCTCCTTGTATTCTTAACTACATACGTGCTAGAGCAGGGGTTTGAGCCTATGGCTGAGGTGGCTATGGTGGATGGTCCATCCTGCTAGCCATTCAAGGGGAGGGTCTGCCCTTTTTCAAGCAGGGGTCTGTCCTATGAAATGGGGGCAATCTTTGGCAAGTGGCCAACTCTCTGCAACAACAAAGGCACTAATGGAGTAAACCTACTACCTCCACCTTCTATTGAAGCTCTCCTCTGCAGAGGTCTCTAGGAGAATTTTTGAAGGGATTCATGGTCCTCAAATGTACAACAATATTATAGTTCTTCTCATGTGAAATTAGCTTTTTTTTTTGGGGCAAAAAAGAGACTTCTATTAAGTATTAAAGAAAACCGTTAGAGCAAGCTCCACATGGGAATGATACACCATGCAATGCATGAGAAGCTCAAGAGCCAAAAAGAAAGGATTGGGGCTGATAGTGCCATCTCAATCCAGTAGCAACCTCTGAGAAAAAGGGAGAACCCCTCCAAACTCGAAGAAATACAGTCCTCCTAGAAGAGGCAACCTGTGAAGGGCCCTGCATTCTGTCATCACCCTATCTACTAGAGGATGCATAATTGCCTTGCTGCAATTTTCCAGTCATGATGTCATTCTGCTTTTTATAGCAGTCTTCAACCATATGACCCATTTTACCACAGAAGTAGCATTCAACATTGCTGTTTGCATTTTGGCCTCTCTAGCATCCACCACAACCTCTTTGGCTCCCCCTGCCTCTAAAGTTACGATGTCCTCCTCCATAGGACTGGTTTCCTTGAATTTGCTGCATATTCTAATTTTTGCCACGGCCTCCAAATCGGCCTACTCTACCTCTGCCTCTACCTCTTCCAGCATTTGAGTAGAAGATAGCTTCTTTTGAAGTTCCTCTTGAAGAAGATGCACCACCATTTCTCTACTCTTCATAAATCAGAAGAGCAATCAACCCCTCAAATTCTCACGGACGGCAATGGATGTAGCCCATATGGCTATCAAAGTGTGAACCGTGTCACTCCAAATACCCATGAACACCTGTGATGGGTGTATCTGGGTGTCATCCAAGGCCTCTGTGCATCTAGCTCTCCAAATGTGCCAAGAGGAAATGCTAGCCAAAATCTCCCAAGAGGTGTCCACTGAAACATGTGAAGCTCTGAAAGAAATATGTGGTACATCCTGAAGAGAGCACGGCTCTATCACCTGTCGGCGGATCGAGAGTGCCCAAGAAGAAGGCTCACCCTCATAAAACACCTGGGGCCCAATAACCATGCGACCGAGCCCCAAGTCATGAAGAAAGGGAAAGTATGAAAAATGCTGAGTATCCGAGCACCTCCTTTCCAAACAATTCTCGCTTGATTGCAGTCCCAAAGGCAATGTCGCACTGACTCCTCTGCAGAATGACAGTGAGGGCAAGTGGGATCAGCCCCAAATGGTGATCTCCACAGGTTCACTGCAATCCCTCCATGAATAGAAAGCCAAAAGAAAAGAGTGATCTTTCTATTTCTGAGGGATTTCCAGAGCCTCCTCCAGAAATTCCTATGCAAATCTGCAGTGATGAAGAAGCTATCCCAATGGGGGGCTCTGGAGGGAATCCAACCTCTACTGCTCAGCTGAAATCTCTTGGCATTACCAACTGTGAAACAAAAGAAGGGAATCCCCCTCTCTCGGTGCCCATGATCTATCCACTCCCACTCTCCTGGGTCCCACTGCAAGCACTTGATAGGTGCACCTCCATATAACCACAACCTCCAGGATCCCAGCGCCAAGAGCAGAGGGTCGGGGTCTAAGTACCACTGCAAGCTCGCTCCATGGTCCACAAAACCAGCAATCATGACAGGCTGAAAGGCAACCTCTAGAAAAATATCATTCATGGATCTAGAGAGTATACCTCCATCCCCAACGTCAAACACCAGAGCATCTTCCCCAAGACCTCGAAGAGCAATCACCTGTAGACGAACTGTTGTCCTAGAAAAAGCTCCCATCCAAGTGGTGGAAGTAATAGGCATCTCAACTGTCCAATCCACCGGGATGGCTGCATCTATCTACTGAATCCTGCGTGCTACCCCTTTGAGGTGACTCACAGAATGTAGCCTCTGATCCTCAGATAGCCTAATAAAAGCCTTCCAAGTGCCTATTGTGTAGGCGGGGCCTCTCTCCCATCCAGACCACTACATATAATGGGAAGTGCGCAGAGGTCTTCCATGCTCATCAAGTATACTATCGTTTCAAATGATCAGCTGCCTATCAATCTCTTCAAGGGTAGAGGGCAGAACCCTTCGAAGAGTGTTCCTGAAGCTCCCCCAAGCTTTGAGGATGGCAGTCATGAGAGGAGAGGTAGGAGACCTGAGAGAGGTGGAAGTAAAAATCCAGCGAGGGCTGTCCACCCAATCATCTCCTAAGGTAGGTGTGCAAGCCTGAATGCATCCAAAAAAGAAATCCTTCCAAGGTTCCTACCTAGGCATGAGTCCCCTCACCACCACCTTACAAAGCAATGCCCTGCACTACAAGTCCGGGTCAATGATATTAAGGCCCCCTTCCGAAGTAGGGAGAATAATGGTCTCCCAAGCCACCCTCGCTGCAACATCTACCGTGCCATCAAGTCCACTCCATAAAAAATTCATGACTGGTCTAATGAGCTGAGTGATGCAATCCTTAGACCGGCACCAGCAAGAACACACAAACCAGGCGGTGGCCAAGAGAGCCTGGTTCACTACCACAACTCTAGAGGCAAGGTCGAGTTTGGCTGAGCTTCAAAAAAGGAGCTTTTTCCTTATACTTTCTAGTACTGGGGCAACCTGTTGTGCTGGAGAGATGCCCAATCCTACCTGGCATCCCAAATATCTGACAGGAACACCCCTCTGAATCCAAGAAAAGCCAATGTCAACTCCCCAGCCTGGAGTGTCCTTATCACTGATCCAAAAGCCAAAGGATTTATGTCAATTAATGTGTGCCCCTGCAGCTGAGCAAAAAATATCCAAGGCTATCCGGAAAGAATCAAGTGACTGCGAAGAGGCCTCAATAAAAATAGCAGTGTCATCAGCCAACTCATAGTCAAGAAGCTCCTGCTCCTGTCTCAAGGGCAATCTCAACCCATAAAGCTCAGCCTGAGATCTAAGGAAGATACTCATAGCTTTTGCCACAAAGAGAAAGGGGAAGGGGGCTAAAGGGCATCCCTGACGAATTGATCTGAAAATCTGAAACCAGTCACCCCTTACCCCTCCAATCAAAACCTGGTTGTGGGCTGATCTGTAAAGGGAGGCCACCCCTCTAATCCATGCATCTGAAAATCCAAACCGTAGAAGAGTGCCCTCAAGAAAACCCCAATCTACGTGTCATAGGCTTTCTCAAAGTCTAGGAGTAGAATTGCCACGCTCTGCATAGCCCACTCTGTGGCTTCCCAAAAGGAAAATATATTATCAAAAATGCTCCTGCCATGCACAAAGCATGTCCGAGTATCATGGATGAGGTCTGGAAGAAGGGGCTGCAACCGGATGCTGATCGCCTTGGCCACGATTTTGTACAGAGTGCCCAAAAGAGTGATGGGTCTCCAATGGGATACAAAATTCTTGTTGCCACCTTTTGGAATAAGGTGTATGAGTCCCTTGGTCAGTGAGTCAGGCATCTCACCCGAGTCCGAAATGCCCTGTAGGGCTGAAGTAATATGACCACCTATCATATCCCAAAAGGCTGTAAAAAAAGGAGTAAGACCATCGGAACCAGGGCATTTGCCCTTATGAAGGGTGGAGAGAGCACTCTTGAACTCTCTGTTGGTAAAGCGTGCATCAAGTGAGCATATCATCTCTGGTGTGAACAACACAGGTAAACTTGCCAAATCTCATCTCTAGCCACATCTCTGGCATGTGTGTCAGGATCTGCGGAAAGAAGGGAGGCATAGAAAGTTGTCACTAAGTGCATGATGGTATCCAAATGAGATTGCAAAACGCCGTCAGAGTTAATAAGCTGCCTGACACTCTCTCTACTATGTCTGGGACCAAGTGTAGAGAAAAAGTGTCTATTGACTCTCCCTCCCATCTGTATCCAAAAGGACTCCTGTGCATGGAAGGCATACTCTGCTCTCTGATCAAACAATGTCTGCAAGTGAGCCCTTGCCATAGCAAGGCGCTCCTGTATCCAAGCATTTGATGGTCGTTCTGCTCCTCCCTCTGCAAGGCTGCCAACTGCCGGCAGATACCAATCTCTCACCTAAGTATCTCACCTCGCCGAGCACTAGCAACGGAGTGATAAAAGTCGCTGATATTGGCAAGTATTGTGGCCACATGTGAAGGACCGGCCACCCCCCTGCATGTGAGAAACCCAGATCTCCAAGACTGCCTCTGTGAGGGTCTCATCTGTGTATAAGGCATCGGGGATCCTGATACTGTGAGACCGTCCTCTCAGATGGGGCTCTGAGATGGACAAAACTACCAGAAAATGGTCGGAAGTGGAAACACCAGGTGCAATGCAAACTGTCCCCCCTCTAGCAAGAGCCCAGTCATCCACATAGAATCTATCAATCCAGGCATGGATAGGGATCTACACCCTATGGTTTGACCATGAAAACAAAAGTGACTGAGACTGAACATGAAATCACAAGAAGGCATCCCAAGCTGCTCTCTTGAGGGAATGAATACCACCTTCTCTGCCCCCTTGCTTATCAGAAGGTCCTCAACCATGTTGAAGTCACCTCTAATAATCCACGAATCTGCAATGTCAGCCCACGAGAGCAACTCTTTCCAAAATAGAACACGGTCCCCTTTGTTGTTCGGAGCATAGAGGTTGAGGAAACCAACCTTACATCTGTCAATCAGAAATAGAACACTAAGCCCTGGAGGGGGTTATGGTACCGTGTCCAATGATCAGAGGGAGAATAGAATCCGAAATTGATATGCATGTGCCTCCTCTGGTTCCCAAGGTAGGAAGCCAAAAAGTCCGGCCTGAAAGCAACTTACCTAACTTGGAGCAATCTCTGACATCCAGTTTGTGTTCCTAAAGAAAAAGCATGTCTAGGGAACCACCTGAAACACCTGGATGGAGCTGATTCCTGATCAGTTGTCTACGACGGCGATGAGGGATGCCGCCCAATCCTTGTATATTCCAACTAGCTATCCTCATGAGTAGGAGGAAGCGGGGTGGCGGAAAAAGAACACTCCACCGGAGCTAACCTCTTGCCATACACACGAGGTCCAAGGGGAGGAAAGTCCATAGGTGAGAGAGAGAAAGATCTCTCAAAAGGGATGCCGATAACTAGCTCTCCGAAAGTGGAAGGTACAAAATCATCAGGTCAGAGGGGTCCTCCAGAGCGAAAAAGGAGTTCCACTGAGCCAATCCTAGGGAGGGGGTACGAAGGATTCCTACCAAAGCAGGGAGAGAATGTAAGACCCCTTCCCTCTATCCATAGAAGGAGGCACCTGTACTGAGTCCTGATCAAGAAGTGTTGTGGATAAGGTGCCAACAACCTGGGCTGCTGAGGAAGGTACAGCCTGATCCTGGGGTGGAGTCGAACAAGGCTCCTGAACACACGTCTCCTCCCGAGGCTCCAAGGGGGTAGCCTCCGAAGCGGTGGATGTGTGATCTGAAGTAGAGGGCCTAGGAACCCACCGTGGGCCAGAGGTGGTGCGGGGTGCACGAGGGATTCGTGTAGCCCTAGGAGGGGGGGAGCCCGTGTCTGAGGCGGTGCCTGTGGAGCGGTAGGTCCTTCTCTTGCTGTCTTTCGTAAGCTAGTATGAACTAGTTGCTTTCTGGGCCTCTTTTTCTTCTTTGGGCAATCTCTGGTGAAGTGCCCCGAGGATCTGCAAATCCTGCACTGGTCCTGCCGACCTGCAACCTCAAATCTCTGGTGGAAGGACCCATCGGGTCGCTGTAGCATGATGTGGTCATCTGAAATATTAGGGTCCTGGACAATGACCCTAACCCTGGGTACCCCATCCATCCTGACTGCTTGAGCAGCCAAAGAGGGCTCGCCAAGAAGAGGGGGGATCTCTGCTACCACACCAAACCTCTCGCAATTAACTGAAAGAAGCCATGGGGAACTTGATGAAAACAGAAACTCCCTGCTTGTCCTCTTCAACTGGGTCAAAGCCCAGTTGAAAGGGAAACAAAAAAATCCTCCTGTAGCCTAGAAATAGAAACCCGGCCTATAGCAGGTCTCTCGTGATGTCCGGGGAATCTAGGCACACCTGAAAGAAACCTCGTCCCAACAAAGGAACATCCTTAAGGTGGGGGGCGAGCTCCTGGGGAAGCACCAAAGCATCCAATCTCTAGCTTGTGACCTAGAGGGGTGGGAGCCATGGATGCGTGTGAAGAGAGTCGTGGAACACTCATGCTCCAAATCCTTTTCCAACTGCTGTAGCTCATCTTTTGAGAAAGTGACAGTTCTTGTGGCCGGTGTGGGCGGTAACGGATTGACTGAGTGGGAACCCATTCGTCAATCAAGGTGGAAAAGGCCGATTCAAACGCAAGGAAGAACTCCGTCCGCTTTCTTGAAGCCCAGGAGACCCCTAAAGGAGAATAGGGTACTCCAAATGAGGGGAGAGGGTGAAAGGAAGGAGGGAGAGAGAGGATGAGCAGAGAAGTCAGCAAAGGGATAGGGGGGGCAGCAAGAGGAGAGGAGGGGGGGGGGGATAGAGGAGAGGAGGAGTGGAGGAGGGGGGGGGGGGGGGGAGAAGGTGGGGGAAGCAGCAAGTAGGGGGGAGGGGAGGGAGGAGGCAGCCCATGGGGGGAGGCTGCAGCAGCGAGGGAGGGGAGTCGGGGGGGGAGGCGGGGGGTAGGGGGGAGGGGAGGGAGGAGAAGCAAGGAGGGGAGGAAGGAGGCGGGGGAGCAGCAGGTAGGAGGGAGGGGAGGGAAGAGGCAGCACGCGGGGGAGGAGGCAGCATGCAGGGGGGGGCTGCAGCAGCGAGGGAGGGGAGGAGGGGGGGGAGGGGAGGGAGGGGGCAGCAAGGAGGGGAGGGAGGAGAAGCAAGGAGGGGAGGGAGGAGGCAGCAAGGAGGGGAGCAGGAAGGAGGGCAGCAGGAGCAGCGGGGAGCAGCAGCGGTTACAGGGGAAGCTCTGAAATTAGCTTTTGAGTCTTATAATGTTGTAATAATGAAGTTAGATCACATCATTTTATATGCCTCCACCAATCCCCCTTTCTTTTTTTTAACTACCATAAAAGAATAAAAACAGAAAGACGAACAAAACATGTTTTGTAATGATAAAAATCACCTCGCCAAAAGGAGTGACCACCACCACACAATGCCCTCCATTGGAGATGTTTTTGGTAAATATTGTAGAAGATTGAATGGGAATCCCAAGCTTTCCAAGGAAGAAATTACATGCTGCTTTGAAAAAAAATCATCTCAAATCCTCAGCATATCAACAAACATAATTTCAAACAGAAAATCTAGATACTGAATTTAAAACACATGGAATATTTCAGTCGCTCACATGCTCTCTCTCTCTCTTCATTTTGTATCTAGGATTTTTGTAGCCATTTTTGGCATCTTAGCGGTATTACGATGAGGCCACCTAGTTGGCGCATCGTTGATGATGTATTTTCCTTTCGGATGATTTTGTGTCCCATAGGCCATGTATGGCCTTCCGTGGACCTTTAATAAAATTTCTTTCTTTCTTTATATCTCTCTCTCTCTCTCTCTCATGCACGCGCACACACACACGTTTTTTTTTGTGTGGAATCCATTGAAGATTATATAACAAGAATCAATCCCAAAAGCTGGGACCTCCAGTTACGAGCATCATAAGATATCATCATATGACAAGAAAGCAAGACAATCTAAATCCTGTGCACGTAGAGAATCATAAAGCGATTGTCATAGAAATGCCCAAAAGAGCTAATATTTAGAGCACCAAAGACCAAATGGTTGCAATCCTTCCGTAGGGTCCATAGAGCCCAATCCACTTGAGACCATTCAGGATCTATGGGACTGGTGACCACTATTATACTAATAGTGGTCTTTTACATCCAGTGACATCCTTACAAACTTGTTATGCATTTAGTACTTGTTGTGCTAGCTTGTGTGGTAGCCCAAATACCTTGTTGCAGTGTTCTAAAGCTTATTTTAAGTAGCTTCCTAGCTTTTTGGCTGGCTGTTCCAACAGATTTTTCAGATTTGCTCTGTTGTTCCCTTATCCTTCCTTGATGTGTACGTAGGCTTTGCATCTTAGGATCACATGTTGCTCCTCTTCTACCTCCTCTGTGGGGAAGATTTTATGGGTTCTTTCTGCTCAGGAGATCTTGGGTCTTGCCCACTTGCCCCTCTCCACCTCTAGATGTATTTACATCTTCGGGAGGCCTTGCGGACCTATGAGAAAGACTACAACCAGAAAGATTAAGTCATCCAAGCCATTGTGGGCTGAGACAAAGGGCACATTTTAGGAACAAGAATGGAGAAGAGCTGTGAACACAAGAGAACAAGAAGTGAACACAAGTGAACTCCAACTGAAATGTTCAAACAAATGAAGTACAACTACTTGGTATATATAGTCCAAGTACTAGAGCACACAAAAACTCTAAAATAGACTAAGTCCTAACCTATCATACACCACCATATCATTGTATTATATATCTCTAAAAATCCCCCCTCATGTGGATATAGTAGTCTCTGGGAGTACAGAAGAAAACTAAGTCATTTTACAACCCCCCTTGACATTGTTTGAATGCCTCATATCCGCAAGCCATGTTGATGTCATGTTAAGAGAGGCACTGGCATGCTTTTAGTGAAGAGATCTGCCACATTGTCCTCAATGGAACAATATGTAAAATCAATGAAGCCATCTCTGATACAATCCCACATATAAGTATAGTGATTTTATATGTGTTTCATGAGAACATGAAATACATGATTGTTTCCAATAGCAATGCAACTCTGACTGTCACAGAAGATCGGAGTTGCATCACCGTTCTGAGCATGATGCAAGTCATGCAGAAGCTTCCTTAACCACATACATTCCATAATGGTTGAATTTGCAGCTTTGTATTCTACTTCACTGGAGGAGAGAGACCCATAAAATGCCTCAAAAGGCATCTTGTCAACCAATGCTTGTGTAGGGCAGCGATTCTGAATATATGTGGCTGTAACAATTGCTTCACCCCAAAATGCTTTTGATATTCTTTTAAATTTCAGCATACACCATGTCATCTCCATGGCAGTCATGTTTTTCCTCTCTACAATTGGATTATGCTGGGGCGTGTATGGCAATGTTTTGTGATGCCTTATCCCATGCTCTTTCAAGTATCCCTTAAAATCATGTGAAGTATACTCTCTCCCATTGTCAAAATTAAGTGTTCCAATTCTAGAATTGGTTTGGTTCTCAGCCAATGCTTTGAAATCCTTAAACCAATTGAACACTTCAGATTTGGTTTTCATGAGGAAGAGCCAAGTGAACCTAGATCAATCATCAATGAATGTGAACAAAATATTGATACCCTCTATGGGTTGTTGTAGGAACAAAGTGGAGACAGGTTGTGAACACAAGTGAGCAAGAGTGCACACACAAGAAAGCTCCAATAGAAATGTTCAAATGAAACAATACGAGTACTTGGTATATATAGTACCCAAGTACTATTGGTCAACCATAGGGTTGACTTTATGCCTACAACACCATATCTTTGTAATCTCTTACAAATCCCCCCTCAAAGATATGGCTGAAAGTACCCTGGAAACATCTCAGGTGCCCTACAATACCTAAAGTACCATGGTTGCACAAATTCATCCAAATGGATATGCAACCTATGGGAGTACATGAAAACAATGTCATTGTGAATTACTTCACAACCCCCCTTGACATTGTGAGAATGTCTCTGGTCCCCAAGCCATGTCGATGTCGTAAGAAAAGATCTGTTGATAGGGCTTTGGTGAAGATATCCGCCACATTGTCCTCAGATGGACAATAGATGAGATCAGTGAAGCCATCAGAAATACAATCTCGTACATAATGATAATGATTTTCAATGTGTTTCATGCGAGCATGAAAGACAGGATTGTTGGCTATGGCAATGCAACTCTGGCTATCACAGAAGATAGAGTTTGCTTCGCCATCCTGTGCATGATGCAAGTCATGCAAAAGCTTCCTTAACCACATTAACTCTGTAGTGGCTGGATTTGCAGCTTTGTACTTTGCTTCACTAGAAGAAAGAGAGACTCACTCTTGCTTCTTACTGAGCCATGAGATACAGGCTGAACCCAATGAGAAGCAATAGCCAACAGTGGACCGTCTATCGTCAATGTCCCCCGACCAATCTAAGTCAATGAAACCAATCAGCTTTAGATCACAAACTGAAGCATAATGCAAGCCAAGAGAGAGAGTGCCATGGACATATCTGAGAACCCTCTTTGCTGCATTCCAATGTGTGATCGTGGGACAATGCATGAACAAAAGCCCTGTGGCATAGGCAATATCAGGCCGCGTGGAGCATAGATATATCAAACTGCCAACCAACTGCCTGTACAAAGTGCCATCAAACTTTTTAGCAGTATCATGCTTACTCAGCTTGAGTCCCTTTTCCAATGGGGTGGCCACAGGCTTACAGTTCTCCATTTTAAATTTCTGCAACAACCCCTTCGAATACTTTGTCTATGACATAGAGATCCCATCATGGGTCTGCCAAAACTCAATGCCAAGACAATAGTGCAATACACCCAAATCTGTCATGTCAAAGTTGTGGCATAAAGCGAACTGCACTACTGTAATTTGCTGCAAATCACTGCCAATGAGTATGATGTCATCCACATATAGTACCAACATGACCAATTCTGATTTTTGCTGCAGAACATACAGATTTGGCTCTGTATGAGTGTCGACGAAGCCCTGAGACAACAAAAACTGATGTATCTTCTGATACCACGCACAAGGTGCTTGCTTCAGCCCGTATAGAGCCTTCTTGAGCTTGCATACCTTGTGCTCTGGTCCCTTCACCTCAAAACCTTGGGGCTGATGTACATAGACCTCCTCTTTAAGATCTCCATTGAGGAAAGCGGTCTTGACATCCATCTGGTACACTGACCACCATAAAACGCAGCAAGAGAGATGACGGAACGAATGGTGGTCATCTTGGCCACTGGAGCAAATGTCTCCTCATAATCTATCCCCTCCTCTTGTGCATACCCCTTGGCAACCGAATGGGCTTTGTATTTCTCAATTGTGCCATCTAAATGGTATTTCACATTATAAATCCATTTCGTGCCAACCACATTTTTCCCAATGGACGCATCAACCAAGTCCCATGTGGCATTCTTCTCAATGGATTTAATCTCAGCTTCCATAGCTTTCTGCCATGCCGAATTATGCTTACCTTGAAGCTCTGAGGCTCATTTTCAGCTTCCATCACTGAGGTCATCAAACCAAAATTGACCTTTTCCTGATTTTTATGAGTGCTGGCCCTGGTTTTCCCCAAAGTAGGCTGATCCTTAGCATCTTGAATGGTCAACCTTGCCCAACGTGGAATAGATTTCTCTATTGTACCACTCAGAGCTGCATCAACATCTTTAGTGGCCTCACGACATTGATAATGCCTCCAAACATGAGGCTGTCTATTCTCATAAATTGGCTGCAAATCTGAAACATTTGAGGGAGAGCCATCCTCAACATATGGCAAGCCATCTGAACTATGAGAAGTAGAAAGGGAAGCATTAGGAGACTCCATCTCATCATCCTCAAACTGGATGATGTCCAAAGAGGTGTCATCATATGGTGGCAAGTATGCACTAGCAGGCTGCATGCACTCATTCTCAGCAAAGAGAACATCTCTGCTAATTGGTAGCGGGATTATAAAGCCTAAATCCCTTGCTTTCAGTGCTATACCCCACGAAAATGCATTTGACACTCTTGTCATCAAGCTTTGTCCGATGTGCATCTAGAACCAAAGCATATGCCACTGAGCCAAAAATTCTAAAATGACTAACCTTTGGCTTAAAGCCATACAAAGCCTCAAATGGAGTCACATTAACCAAAGCTTTGGTAGGGCATTTGTTCTGAATATAAGTGGCTGTCACAATTGCTTCTCCCCAAAAAGCCTTTGAGACTCTCTTGAATTTCAGCATGCATCTCGTTATTTCCATGAGAGTACAATTTTTCCTCTCAGGGTGTGGATTCTGCTGTGGTGTGTAAGTGCATGTCAAGTGATGTTTTTTTTTTTTTTTGGGCAAAAAAAGAGACTTCTATTAAGTAAGAAAGAAACTCGCTAGAGCAAGCTCTGAGCGGAAATACAACATCATGAAATCACGAGGATAAATAAAATCTCCTCAAAGTGAGGTGGAAAACAACCAAGGCTGAGGCTGAAAGTGCCACCTCAACCCTATAGGAGTCTCAGAGAAGAAAGGAGAATCCTTCCATTCCCTAAAGAAAGAAGCCCTCCTAGCTAAGGCTGCACGGGAGTCTCCCTGTATACTCATCCATACGGCCATCAAAGTATGTACGGTGTCTGTCCAGATACTAGCCAAAGTGTGCGAGGGATGAACCTGTGTCAAGTGATGTTTAATCCCATGCTGCTTCAAAAATCCCTGGAATGCATGTGACATGTACTCTCCCCCTCTATCTGAGTTGAGTGTTCCAATTCTAGAATTCGTTTGGTTCTCAGCCATAGCTTTGAACTCCTGAAACCAATAGAACACCTCAGATTTTTCCTTCATGAGAAAAAGCCATGTGAACCTGGAGAAGTCATCTATAAAGGTCACAAAGTACCTTGCTCCTCTATGCGTGGGAATAGTCATGGGGCCACATACATCACTGTGTACTATTTGCAATACTCTGGTTACCTTGACCCAATTCTTGCCTTGTTTACTAAATGGCAAGCGATGCAATTTGCCAAGTGCACACCCCTCACACACTTCATTTGCTGGTTGCTGTAATTTTGGCATTCCCTAAGTCATATTATTGTTGTACAAGTAGGACAATGCCCTATGATGGACATGTCCGAACCTGGCATGCCATAAATCAGCCTGGGAAGTGTTTGCTACAGGCAATACCTTCTGATCATAAGGCTGAGCATCAAGCTTGTATAAGCCTCTATCATATGTGCCTATTTCTACAACCTCATACCCTTTCTTTGGATCCTTGATCCTACATTGGTTATCCTGAAATTTGACCAACATATGTTGATCATGGGCAATGTTTGAAACTGAAATTAGAATTTGCCTCAAATCTGGAACATACCAAACATCTTGGATATAGTTAACTTTACCATTATCAAGCTGAATAGGAATGTGCCCAACTCCGATGATGTCTTGAGAAGCATCATTGGCACTCGTAACCTATCTGCCATGAACAGGTGTGATGTTCTCAAACCACTCTTGGCGAGGAGTCATGTGCTTAGTAGCACCACTATCGATATACCATGTATCACTTGCAACAAGGGAAGCATCCCCTGATTGATTTTCAGCATTCAAATCCCCCTTGGCATCCATCTTCTTATTAAAATCAGCAAACACAAAATCTCTATCACCTTGGGCAAGATGAGCTTCACCATGTGCATTTGAAGCATGAGTTTTAGTGGGGGCAACAAAATTACTGCTAGAGTTGTCCCTTTGCCTCTTCTTTTCATTGGCAATCCTTTTCTGACACTGTGCGATGTAATGCCCTGGCTTCTTGCAATAATTGCATTTGCCCTTTTTCTGATTTTTGCTTGAACTGCTTGCATTCTCCTCCTTGGGCTGAGTTGTATGGCTGTTTTTTGGCTCAAACTTTTTTTGAAATTTGCCTTTTCCACCCATGGCAAGCGCTTGCCTTTTCCACCCATGGCAAGCGCTTGCTTACCCTGACGAGAGGCTTTGGCAAAATTTGAGCATCTCTCCTCTTCCTGCAACAAAAGCCCAACTAACTCATCAAATGAGAGTGGGGCTGCCCTGAGAACAATGGTCAATGAAGTGACAAATGTGCCATATGAGGGCGCTAAGCTATTGAGAGTAATAGAGACGAGCTTCTTGTCTTCTATTTCCTCATCAATACTTGCGAGCTGATCACGTAGATCAGTGATCCTGGCAATATGATCAGTGATGGCCTAGACTTTCTACATCTCGAGATCTTTGAGCTGATTTGTCAAGGCAATGGCCCTTGCCTCATTCTTAACGTGATACATGTTTGCCAATCTTTCCCATGCTGCCTTTGCATCATTGCACGACTTGATAGTCGTCATAATGTGCCTCTTTACATTTGTGGCAATCAAAAACATTGCTTGGGCACTACGGCGGTCAAACTTCTTCTCCTCCTCCGTCGATGCTATGGGACTAGTAGGAGGGACTGTAGCAGTCTGTTGTCTGCCTGTAGTCTGACCCGAAGAAGCTGTGCTAGATGTAGATGAGCCTGCTGGCCTCACCTCATCCCCACTAACAATATCCCACAAGCCCTTACCAACCAAGATGTTCTTAAGCATGAATGACCACAAGGCATAGTTTGGTCCATCCAGCTTGTTACCCTCGGACAAATTGCGAAAACTTTCTGAAACAGTCGACTGCAAATGTGCCTGCAAATCCCAAACTAATACTGGCTGCAAATGCAAAGTACGATTGGCTGCTCTGAAATGCCAATGACTGCACAATGCAGTCACTGCAAAAATGGCATCAACCAATCACTGCACTCTGCTGCAATCTGAAGTGCAATCCCAAACTGAAAATGCACAACCCAAATCTGAAAGAGTGCACCCCCGAGCATTCAAATGCATCCAACGGAGCTTAAAAGCATCCACAACTATAAAGTAATTGCAAATGCACCCAACAATGCAGAGTATTTGCAAATGTACCTGAAAGTGCAAGAGTATGGGCTGCAAAAATAGTCCTGAAGCGAAATACACAGCTCAAAACACTTACTGAAAGTGCACCTTGGCCCGAAACACCTGCAAAACAGTCCACTAACTGTGTGGGCAAGCTGGAGATGACGAAGGAGCTGAAGTGAGCTGTTTGGAGCTGAATGAAGCTGTTAGGAGTACTTTTGAACACATTACACGTGTAGAGAAGAGCGTGGAGAAGTATGGAGACGCCTGGAGCTGCTGGAACACACCCGGGAGAGACTAGAGCTGAAAAAGGTCCAAATCTGAGCAGAAACGTCCAAAAACAGCCGAAAACTGCTCGAATCGCCTTCTAACAAGTTGTACGGGCTCAAAATCAAGTTCCGACAAGTCGTACGGACTCGTGGCACTGTCGCGCAACTGTATAGACAGATCCGTACGAACGAAAAAAACAAAAAAAAAATCGCCTGAAATGGTGCGGGACAGGCTTCTTTGTGTGCAGGCAGCTCTAAAATTTCAAAAAACGTCGAAATCGGACCTCAAAAGGTCAAAAAACAGCCGCTAGACTGTTGGAGCTACCTCAAGCAAAAGCCGGAGAGCTGAATGTGAGAACTAGGAATGCGCTCTGGAGCACCAAGCTTGCAGGAGTCTGGAAGCAAGCACGGGAATGGGCTCTAGAGACGGAAGCGCTCTGATACCAAATGTAGGAACAAAGTGGAGACAGGTTGTGAACACAACAAGAGTGCACACACAAGAAAGCTCCAATAGAAATGTTCAAATGAAAAAATACAAGTACTTGGTATATATAGTACCTAGCCAATGAAGCATATCCTCTGCTCAAGCGTGCATGCATCGCGGGTCTCATAGTGAAGATGGGTCCGGAAAAGACAACCCCAAGATAGGTGTATGATGAAACTACCTCAACAGGGGACCCATCAAATGCAAAATGCTCATCGCGTATGATGGCTCGAGATGTATTGAAGATCATAACCTTGGTTTACCCAAGTTGACCTTCAAATCATGAGACTCCCAAAAGAACTGTAGTGCGTCAAGGTGTCTCTGGCTGTCGATGAGGATAGTCACCTAGAACATACAGGGCCTAGGTGGAGTTCCACACCATCAGCGTAGGCAGCTGATCCGGAACCAGCTTCATCCAGGTGTCACTGGAGAAGCTATTGATATCCTTTTTATCCAGGAACACAAGTTGCATGCCAGTGATTGCTCTAAGTCTGGCAAACTGCTTTCAGGACATACCTTCTGGTCGCCTGCTATGGGCACAAGGGGAGGCACTTGCATTTTGGTCTCTCTTTCTATTCTCCCCTTGCTTAATGGTCATGGTATTATCTCCCCTTCTAGAGCTCAATGGATCATTATTTTGATTGGAGGGCGTAAGATTGGTCTTCTCAATCTTTATGCTCCCAACAACAGAGGGGAGCGGATCTCCTTTTGGAAGGAGTTACTCTCTTGGGCCCCCATTGCAGATTCTTGGATCATTGGTAGTGACTTCAACATGGTTGAGTTGCCTTCAGACAGAAAGGGAGGCGGACAGGGTGGAATTCATTCTTTGGAGAGGGCAGCCTGGGATGCCTTCCTCTTTCAGTTCAATGGCAGGGACACTTGGTTGGATGATGCCTTTCATATTATGCCACAATCACTCCTGTACTCTTGGTCGAACATGAGAATACACATGGCCGCCATTCATGCACGGATTGACAGATTTTATGTAGACGATTGGGCACTTGACAGAGGAGGATTTGTATGCATTTCTACTTGGGTTTCCACCTCAGATCATTTTCCAGTGGTGTTGCAAATTCTTGAGCCTCATCGGAGAGGATGCTCTGCCAGTGTCAAGATTCCAGATGCTTTTTATGCAGAGGAGAGCCTCACGAAGGATATTTTACAAATTTGGGTTTCTCACATACAGGGTGGAGCTGTCCACCCATCTCAGGTAGCTGCAGCCTTATCCGGAATTAGTGACTATTATCATACAGTCGCTGATTCTAGGAGACGTGAGATTCTCAGATGTGAGATTGGTATACCCCAGCAGTTAGCGTCCCTTAAGAGGGAAGAGCAGAAGAGGCCCACAGATGCTTGGATTCAGGAGCGCCTTGCTGCAGCAAGGGCTCATTTGCAGACATTGTTGGATCAGAGAGCTGAATATGCCTTTCATGCACGGGAATGCTTTTGGATTCAGATGGGTGGCACAGTCAACAAACACTTTTTCTCTACTCATGGGCCCAGACATAGTAGAGATAGTGTTTCGCAGCTTGTTGACTCAGATGGGGTGTTACAGTCAGATACTGATGCTGTCATGCGTGGAGCTTCAGATTTTTTTTCATCCCTTCTTACTGCAGATCTAGACACACAAGCCATTGATGATGCCGGAGAGGTTATTTGGCAACGTATCCCTGTATTGGTGAAGGATGAGATGTATGTTTCTCTGGATGCACCTTTCACCAATGCAGAATTCAAGATTGCATTACTTGCCCTTCACAAGGGCAGGTGCCCAGGTTCAGATGGACTTACCCCCTCCTTTTATATTACTTTTTGGGAGCAGATAAGTGATCACATTACATTAGTCCTGCAGGGCGTGTGGGACTCTGGTGAGATGCCAGACTCATTTACTAATGGTCTCATTCATCTCATCCCAAAGGGGTGTAATAGGAATCTTGTGTCTCAATGGAGACCCATCACTCTATTGGGCACTTTTTACAAGATTCTAGCGAAAGCCATCAGTCTGCGGCTATAGGTTTTCCTTCCAGATTTGATTCATGACACACAGACAGGGTTTGTGCATGGCAGAAGTATTTTTGATAATATTTTCTCATTTTAAGAGGCCTCAGAATGGGCCATGCAGAGCCACCAGAGATTGGCCATTCTACTCTTGGACTTTGAGAAAGCTTACGAGAGAGTAGATTGGGATTTTTTAGGGGGTACTCCATCTCGCTTTGGTTTTTCAAATGCATGGATTAGAGGAGTATCCTCTCTCTACAGATCAGCCCGTAGCCAGTTGCTCATTGGGGGGGTAAGAGGGGACAGGTTTCAGATTTCCAGATCCGTCCACCAGGGATGTCCTCTTGCCCCGTTTCTTTTTCAGTTTGTGGCGGAAGCTATGAGTATCTACATTAGATCTCAAGCTGATATTTATGGGCTGAGGCTTCCTATCCCCTGGGAAGACGAGCTCTTGGATAGTGAGTTGGCAGATGACACGGCTGTTTTTTTGGATCCCTCCCCCAGGACACTCACTTACTTCCGGACAGGCCTTGGATTTGTTTTGCACGGCTGCAGGTGCACACATTAATTGGCATAAATCCAGTGGTTTTTGGATTTGCGAGGATGACACCTCAGATTGGGGTAATGATATTGGCTTCACTTGGGTACAGAGGGGCGTCTCCGTCATATATTTGGGCTGCCAGGTTGGGGTGGGCATCTCTCCTTCACAACAGTTTGCTGCGGTGTTGGAAAGCATTAGAAGAAAGCTCCTTTTCTGGAGCTCAGCCAAACTTGACTTGGCCTCCAGGGTGGTGGTGGTTAACCAGGTTCTTCTAGCCATAGCATGGTTTGTATGCTCTTGTTGGTGCCACTCTAGGGATTGTATCACTCAGCTTAAGAGGCCTGTACAAAACTTTTTATGGAGTGGTCTAGATGGCACAACTGATGTTACAACCAGGGTGGCTTGGGAGACCTTGATTCTTCCTACAAGAGAAGGGGGTTTGAATATCATCGACCCAGATCTACAGTGCAAAGCTTTACTCTGCAAGTTTGTTGTGAGAGGGCTTATGCTAGGGCAAGAGCCTTGGAAGGATTTTTTTATCAGATGCATACAGTCTTGCACGCCCACTTCAGGAGAGGATTGGACACACAGTACTAGATGGGTTTTCAACACAGCCCACCTCAGGTCTCCCTCTTTCCCTCTTATGGTTGCTATCCTCAAAGCATGGGCCAGCTTCAGGAGTACTCTTTGCAGGATTCTCCCATCCACCCGTGAAGAGATTGAAAGACAGCCTATCATGTGGAATGACAGGATTTTGGATGAGCTTGGCAAACCACTTGGAGCTTCTCCTTACATGCAGTGGCCAAGATGGGAGGGAGGCCTTGCATCTACAGTGGGAACTTCCTGCAGGAAGCTTCCTACAGACCGACATGCCCAGATGGTTCTTAATCTCAAAGGGAGTGCAGGGAGAGTCCAATAGATTGATGCAGCCTTGCCCTTGGATTGGGTGGACACAGATGACATGCCTATCACTTGCTCCACCTGGATGGGGGCATTTTCCAGATTGGGAGTTCCTTTACAGGTGATTGCTTTTCTTGACACACATGAAGATGCCTTAGTTTTTTATGTTTCTTCAGAGGGCAGGTTGTCCAGATCCACAGACGACATCTTGTTGGAGGTACCGTTTCAGCCAGTCACGATAGTGGGCTTCATGGATCATGGCTCTCTTTCACAGTGGTACTTGGATCCTGACTCACTTCTCCTCGCCCTTGGCTCATGGAGGCTATGGCTCTATGGAGGTGTCCCAATTAAATTTTTGCAGTGGGACCCTGGGGAATGGGAATGGATAGATGAAGGGCACCAAGAGAAGGGCATCCCCTTCTTTCATTACACGATCAATAATGCCAGGAAATTCCAGCTCAGCTATAGAGGTTGGAGGCCCACCAGAGCTCATCATTGGGAGAACTTTCAGATTCTTGCTGACTTGCAAAAAAATTTTTGGCAGAGACTCTGAAAATCCCACCGGAATAGAAAAATCACTCTCTTCTTTTGGCTTTCTATTCATGGTGGGATAGTAGTAAACCATTGGAGATCCAGTGAGCCTTCTTGCCCTGGCTGCCTTTTTGCTTTGGAGACAATACAGCACTGCTTTTGGGATTGCAAGACTCTTTAGCACTTTTGTTCGCCTACCTTTCTATATGACGTGGGGGTCAGTGGCTTGGCTTACTCTTTCAGGGCCCTAGGTATTTTTTGAGAGACTTGATTCCTCTTGGGCTCTTCACATCCGACGACACCTTGTGGAGTCGTGCTCTCTAGAGGATGTTCTGGCCACTCTTTTAAGGGCTGCTCACTCCTCGGTCGACTCTCCATGGGAGATCCTAGCTAGCATTGCAGCATGGCACATTTGGAGAGCCAGATGCACTGAGGCTTTGGAGGGTTCTTAGGTTCACCCTTCTCAGATCTTGGCCAGTACTTGGACAGATACGATACACACTCTGATGGCCATTTGGGTGACCATGCAGGGATCATCTCGAGGAGCCTCCTCCAAGAGAGTTACTTTTCTCACAGATTGGAGAGACTCTCCCTTCTTTGCTAAGACTTGTACAGGGTTGAGATGGCATTTTCAGCCTTAGCCTTGGTTTCTTTCTACCTCATTCCTCTGAGGTGTTTTTTATTACATGCTTAGCATGGTGTATTTCCACACAGAGCTTGCTATAGTGGGTTTCTTTCTTACTTAATAGAAGTCTCTTTTATGAAAAAAAAAAAACACAGCAAGAGAGATCTTCATTGCTCTTTGCTTGCATTCATGGGTTCCACCCTTCTAGGTTGCAGGCCCAGGACTAGATGCTTGCCGCTCTACCTAGAGACCTTGCAATGCACCTCACAGATGTTTGTCTACTTTGTCGAGGTTTCTTTTAGGTTGTTTTTTATTCCCCGGATGCAGCAGGTATAGTGCTTTAGGCCAATCCTTTGGTAGTAAGCTCCAGGAGGATTTTCTTGACACCCTTTTTGCTAGGTTTTGACCCCGTGAGGGAGGATGTCTAGACGTTTTCACTCTTTCTCAGATTCCCTAGTCTCCCTTAGGTGTATCATCGACTCTTCTCTTCCATTGGAGCCGCTTTTAGGATGGTGACCAAGATTCCCCCCCTCCCTGGGATGCCTTCTTCAGCAGCAGAGGCAATCAGGCTGGATGGGGTACCACGTGTCAAGGAGCTTTCTCCTATGGAGCAAGCCTTTGCTGAAGCTTGTGCCTTACTCCAGGCTAATGCTACTATTTTGGCAGAGATCCATCAACAACCCCCGTTCTCTCTTGTTCCTACTTCTTCACCTCTTGACACAGGCAAGGGGATTATCGCTTCTACTCCTTGATCCACAGAGATCCTCCGCACATCTACACCAATTGCCTCATTCATGAATTCTTTTGTAGTGCTGGCAGACATGGCAGAGTTTTAGTTAGAGGAGGAGTTTGTACCCTCTACCCTTGGGGAGCACCTTGTTTAGAGAACCATGGATAGAGCTTCAGCCTCTGCAGGTGTGGAAGTGCTTTCCCCATTTGACTTCCCTCCTCTTGATAAGATGAATTTTTCCCGGGAGAGGGATATCTCCACTACCAAGTCGGGTAGAGTTTTTCATCCGGCCTCTTCCTCTCGCCGATGAGCATTGTAACTTGGAACATTCAAGGCCTTGGAGGTGTTTTAGTTCCTTGTGCTGATGAGGTTGCTCCTATCTCTTCCGATGTTCATGGGAAGAAGCTTTCTCCTAGGGAGCAAGACTTCGATGAAGCTCGTGCTGTACTCAACGCTAATGCTGCTATTCTGGCCAAGATCCACTGGCCGAGATCCATTAGCAACAGCAACAGCCCTCCTTTCCTATTGTTCGTACTTTTTCACCTTTTGACAGAGACAAGGGGATTATTGATTCTACTCCTTCATCTGCTAGGACTCTCCGCACACCTATGCTAGGAGCATCCTTCAAGAATTCTTTTGTAGTTCTGGCAGACATGGCAGATTTTGATTTAGAGGAAGAGTTTGTACCCTCTACCCCTAGGGAGCACTTCATTTAGAGAACCATGGATAGAGCTTCCCCCTCTGCAGGTGTGGGAGTACCCTAGTTGACAAGGGGATTATTGATTCTACTCCTTCATCCGCTAGGACTCTCCGCACACCTATGCTAGGAGCATCCTTCAAGAATTCTTTTGTAGTTCTGGAAGACATGGCAGATTTTGATTTAGAGGAAGATTTTGTACCCTCTACCCCTAGGGAGCACTTCATTTAGAGAACCATGGATAGAGCTTCCCCCTCTGCAGGTGTGGGAGTACCCTAGTTGACTTCCCTCCTCTTCATAGGAGGAACTTTTCCCAGGAGAGGGATATCTCCGCTACCAAGTCGAGTAGAGTTTTTTATTTGGCCTCTTCCTCTCATCGATGAGGATTGTCAATTGAAACGTTCAGGGCCTTGCAGGTGTACCTCACCACCGCCGTAGGCATCTGATTTGTAACCAACTTCATCCAGGTGTTATGGGGGGCTCCATTGATGTTGTCATGATTCAGGAACACAAACTAGATGTCAAGGATTGTGCCAAGTTGGGTAAGCTTCCTTCAAGGCATACTTTTTGGTCACCTTCCTTGCGCACCAAGGGAGGTACTTGCATTTCTGTTTCTTCTTCTATGCTACCCTTGGTGATTGGACGTGGGATCATAGTTTCCTCTAGAGCTTAGTGGGTCATTTTTTTGATTGGTGGGCGTAAGGTTTGTTTATTAAACCTTTATGCCCCCAATTCAAGAGGGGACCGTGTCCTTTTCTAGAAGGATCTGCTTTCTTGATCATGCATTGCAGAGTCTTGGATCATTAGGGGTGATTTCAACATGGTTGAAATGCCCACAGAAAAAAAGAGGTGGTAGGAAGGTGGCTTACACTCCCTAGAGAGAGCAGCCTGGGATGCTCTTCCTTTTTCGGTACAGTGGCAGAGATGCTTGGCATGATGATGTTTTCCACACTCACTCCTATTTTCTTGGTCGAACAGGAGGTTGCAGATGCCTATCCATGCACGGATTGACAGATTTTATGTGGATGATTGGGCTCTGGATGATAGAGGTGGGACAGTATGCATTACACCTAGGGTGTCCTCTTCAGATCATTTTCTAGTTGTTTTGTATGTTTCATATCCTCAGGTCAGGAGTCGCTCTGCCAATATCAGGATTCCATATGCATTCTACGTACAGGAGGGCCCGACAGAGGCAGTGTTGCAGACTTGGTATCTCACATGCACGATGGGCTACTTGCCCTGTCAGATATAGTAGCAGCCCTCTCGGATATTAGCGACTCTTATCACTCAGTTGCTCGGTTCAAGAGAGGTGAGATCCTTAGGCAAGAGATAGGCATATGCCATCAGTTGGCTTCTCTTCAGAGGGAAGAGCAGAAGAGGCCTACAGATGCATGGGTTCAGGAGCGCCTTGTTGTAGCAAGGGCTCAACAAGCAACAATCATTGTTGGATTAGAGAGCAGAGTATGCCTTTCATGCCAAGGGAGTCATTTTGGACTCACACGGGAGGTAGGGTCAACAAGCAGTTCTTCTCTACTTATGGCCCCAGACATAGCAAGGAGAGTGTTTTACAGCTTGTTGACTCAGAGAGAGTTTTATAGATACATCTAGATACCGTCTTGCAGGTAGCTACAAATTCTATGCCTCCCTTCTCACAATAGATACTGACACATAGGCCAGAGGTGATGCTTGAGTTGTTATTTGACAGCACTTACTTATGTTGGTGACTGGAGATATGATAGTCTCACTTGATGCACCCTTCACCAACATAGAGTTTAGGACTGCTCTCTGTTCCCTTCACAAGGGCAAGTGTCCTAGGTCAGATGGACTTATCCCTTCTTCTTTTATTTCTTTTTGGGTTCAGATTGGGGATCACATTACCTCAGCCCAGCAGGCCGTTCAAGACTCGGGTGAGATGCCAAACTCACTTACCGAGGGCCTCATTCATCTTATCCCAAAAGGGGGGTTGCAGAAATTTAGTGTCTCAGTGGAGACCAATCACTTTGTTGGGCACTTTGTACAAAATCCTAGCAAAAGAAATCAGCCTATGTCTGCAGCCCTTTCTTCCAGATCTTATACATGATACATAGACAGGATTTGTACATGGCAGGAGCATCTTCGATAATATTTTCTCATTTTGGGAGGCTTCTGAATGGGCCATGCATAATGGCTATAGTCTTGCCATTCTACTCCTAGAATTTGAGAAAGCTTATGATAGAGTAGATTGAGGTTTTCTAGAGGTACGCTCGCTCTCTTTGGATTCACAAATGCATGGATCAGAGGGGTGTCAGCTCTCTACAGATCAGCCCATAGCAGGGTTCTCATTGGTGGAGTCAGGGGAGACAGATTTCAGATTTCTTGATCTCTTTTCATTTGTGGCCAAAGCTATGAGCTACTGTCTTAGAGCTCAAGCTGATATAATAGGGCTAATTCTTCCATTGACGTAGGAGGATGAGCTTTTGGATAGTGAGTTGGAAGATGATACGGCTGTTTTTTTGGATGCCACACCATGGACACTCACCTCTTTCAGGACAGCCTTGGATTTGTTTTGCATTGCAGCAGTAGGGGCCCATATTAATTGGAACAAATCCAATGGCTTTTGGATTAGTGAGGAGGAAACTCCATACTGGGGTATTGACATAGGATTCACTTGGATTTAGAGAGGTGTTTCCATCAGATACTTAGGATGCCAGGTTGGGGTGGGCATCTCTCCAACACAGCAGTTTGATTCCGTGTTGAAGAGCATCAGGAGGAAACTCATTTTTTGGAGTTCTGCCAGACTTGACCTTGCATCCAGAGTAGTGGTTTGGAACCAGGTATTATTGGCTACTGCCTGGTTTGTTTGCTCTTGTTGGTGCAGATATAGAGGTTGTATATCTTAGCTCATGAGACCTGTCAAGAACTTTCTTTGGAGTAGGTTAGATGGCACTTTAGATGTTGGCTTGGAAGACCCTCATTCTTCCCACAGGGGAAGGAGGTCTCAATATTATTGATCCAAAGTTGCAGTATATGACCTTGCTCTGCAAATTTGTAGTGAGAGGATTGATGCTTGGATAGGAGCCTTGGAAATATTTTTTTTCTATTCAGCATTCAGTCTTGTACACCTTTTGACGGGGGAGATTGAATGGACAGCTTGAGATGGCTTTTTACTTCAACCCATCTTGGATCTCCCTCTTCCCCTCTCATGGCTTCCATTCTGAAAGCCTGGGACAGCCTCAGAGACACTCTTCGGAGAGTTACACCCTCCTCTCGCGAAGAAATAGACAGACAACTAGTTATGTGTGAAGAGACATGGCAGTAGGAGAATGCCAAGCTAACTAGGAAATATGGAAAGCATAATGGCAAAATGGAAAGCAAATGAAAGAACAATAACCAAAATACTAACATGATATAAAGCTTGATGTTGGCTGATGTGAATGACTCAAGACAAGTACAACACTATATAGTGCGACACTAGACTCTAGAAAGCCATAGTGTATATGGGATAACTCCCAATATGACACATGGTATGTCTAGGACTTAACTAGACTATAAAACACCCCCTAGACACCTAGTACACTCATTTTTATTTTATTTTTTGCAAAAAGAGACTTCTATTAAGTATTAAAGAAAAACCGTTAGAGCAAGCTCCATACGGGATACATCATGCAATGCACGAAAAGCTCAAGAGCCAAAAAGAAAGGATTGAGGCTGATAGTGCCATCTCAATCTAGTAGAAACCTCCGAGAAAAAGGGAGAACCCCTCCAAACTCGAAGAAATATAGTCCTTCTAGAAGAGGCTGCCCGTGAAGGGCCCTGTATGCTAACCCATATGGCTATCAAAGTGTGAACCGTGTCGGTCCAAATACCCGTGAACACCTGTAATGGGTGTATCTGGGTGCCATCCGAGGCCTCAGCACATCTGGCTCTCCAAATGTGCCAAGAGGAAATGCTAGCCAAAATCTCCCAAGAGGTGTCCACTGAAATATGAGAAGCTCTAAAGGGAGTAAGTGGTACATTGAGTATCCGAGCAACCCCTTTCCAAACAGTCCTCGCCTGACTGCAGTCCCAAAGGCAATGTCACACTGACTTCTCTGCAGAAAGACATCGAGGATAAGTGGGATCAGCCCCAAATCGTGATCTCCACACGTTCACTGCAATCCCTCCATAAATAGAAAGCCAAAAGAAAAGAGTGATCTTTCTATTTCTGAGGGATTTCCAGAGCCTCCTCCAGAAATTTCTACGCAAATCTGCAGTGATGAAGAAGCTTTCCCAATGGGGGGCTGTGGAGGGAAACAACCCCTACTGTTCAGCTGAAACCTCCTGGAATTACCAACCGTGAAACGAAAGAAGGGAATCCCCCTCTCTCGGTGCCCATGATCTATCCATTCCCAATCTCCTAGGTCCCACTGCAAGCACCTAATAGGTGCACATCCATATAACCACAACCTCCAGGATCCCAAGGCCAAGAGCAGAGGGTCGGGGTCTAAGTACCACTGCAAGCCCGCTCCATGGTCCATAAAACCAGCAATCCTCACAGGCTGAAAGGCAACCTCAAGAAGAATGCCATCCTTGGATGTAGAAAGTAAACCTCCATCCCCAACATCAAAGACCAATGCATCTTCCTCGAGACCTCGGAGAGCGATCTTCTCTAAAGGAACTGATGTCCTCGAAAAACCCCCCATCCAAGTGGTGGAAGTAATAGGCAGCTTAACTGTCCATTCCACCGGGATGGCTGCATCTATCTGCTGAATCCTGCGTGCTATCCCTCTGAGGTGACTCACGGACTGCAGTCTCTGATCCTCAGGTAGCCTGATAAAATATTTCCAAGTGCCTACTGTGTAGGCGGGGCCTCTCTCCCATTTAGAACACTACATGTAATGGAAAGTGCCCAGTGGTCTGGCATGCTCATCAAAAATACTATCATTCCAAATGATCGGCTGCCTATCAATCTCTTCGACGGTAGAAGGTGGAATTCTTCGAAGAGTGTTCCTGAAGCTCCCCCAAGCTTTCAGGATGGCAGTCATGAGAGGAGAGGCAGGAGATCTAACAAGGGCTGATGTGAAAATCAAGCGAGGGCTGTCCACCCAATCATCTTCTAAGGTTGGTGTGGAAGCCTGAATGCATCCAAAAAAGAAGTCCTTCCAAGGTTCCTGCCCAGGCATGAGTCCCCTCACCACTACCTTACGAAGCAATGCCCTGCACTACAAGTCCAAGTCAATGGCATTAAGGCCCCCTTCACATGTAGGGAGAATAACAGTCTCCCTTGCTGCAACATCTGTTGTGCCATCAAGCCCACTCCATAAAAAATTCCTGACTGGTCTGATGAGCTGTGTGATGCAATCCCTAGACCGGCACCAGCAAGAACACACAAACCAGGAGGTGGCCAAGAGGACCTGGTTCACTACCACAACTCTACAAGCAAGGTCGAGTTTGGCAGAGCTCCAGAATAGGAGCTTTTTCCTTATATTTTCTAGTACTAGGGCAAACTGCTGTGCTGGAGAGATGTCCAATCCTACCTGGCATCCCAAATACCTAATAGGAACACCCCTCTGAATCCAGGAAAAACCAATGTCAACTCCCCAGCCTGGAGTGTCCTCATCACTGATCCAAAAGCCAAAGGATTTATGCCAGTTAATGTGTGCCCCAGCAGCTGAGCAAAAAATATCCAAGGCTGTCCGGAAAGAATCAAGTGACTGCAAGGAGGCCTCAATAAAAATAGCAGTGTCATCAGCCAACTCACAATCAAAAAGCCCCTGCTCCTGTCTCAAGGGCAATCTCAGCCCAAAAAGCTCAGCCTGAGATCTAAGGAAGATACTCATAGCTTCTGCCACAAAAAGAAAGAGGAAGGGGGCTAAAGGGCATCCCTGACAAATTGATCTGCAAATCTGAAACCTGTCACCCCTCACCCCTCCAATCAAAACCTGGTTGTGGGCTGATGTGTAAAGGGAGGCCACCCCTCTGATCCAAGCATTTGAAAATCCAAACCGTAGAAGAGTGCCCTCAAGAAAACTCCAATCTACTCTGTCATAGGCTTTCTCGAAGTCCAAAAGTAAAACTGCTAGCCTCTGCCCACTCTGCATAGCCCACTCTGTGGCTTCCCAAAAGGAAAAGATATTATCAAAAATGCTCCTGCCATGCACAAAGCCTGTCTGAGTATCATGGATGAGGTTTGGAAGAAGGGTCTAAAGTCCAAATGCTGATCGCCTTGGCAAGGATTTTGTAAAGAGTGCCCAAAAGAGTGACGGGTCTCCAATGGGATACAAAATTCCTGTTGCCACCTTTCGGGATAAGGTGAATGAGTCCCTCGGTCAATGAGTCAGGCATCTCACCCGAGTCCCAAATGCCCTGCAGGGCTGAAGTAATATGATCACCTATCATATCCCAAAAGGCTATAAAAAAAGGAGTAAGACCATCGGAACCGGGACATTTGCCCTGGCAGAGAGAGCAGTCTTGAATTCTGTGTTGGTAAAGCGTGCATCAAGTGAGCATAACATCTATGGGGTGACCAACACAGGTAAACTCTGCCAAACTTCATCTCTAGCCACCTCTCTGGCCTGTGAGTTCGGATCTGCAGAAAGAAGGGAGGTATAAAAATCTATCGCTAAATGCATGACGGTTTTCGAATGGGACTGCAAAACACCGTCAGAGTCAATAAGCTGCTTGACACTCTCTCTACTATGTCTGGGGCCAAGTGTAGAGAAAAAGTGTTTATTAACTCTCCCTCCCATCTGTATCCAAAAGGACTCCTGTGCATGGAAGGCATACTCTGCTCTCTGATCAAGCAAGGTCTGCAAGTGAGCCCTTGCCGCAGCAAGGCGCTCCTGTATCCAAGCATCTGATGGTCATTTTTGCTCATCCCTCTAAAGGGCTTCCAACTGCCGGCGGATACCGATCTCTTGCCTGAGTACCTCACCTCGTCGAGCACTAGCAACGGAGTGATAGAAGTCGCTGATACTTGCAAGTGCTGTGGCCACATGTGAAGGACCGGCCACCCCCCCTGCATATGAGAAACCCAGATCTCCAACACTACGTCTGTGAGAGTCTCATCCGTGTATAAGGCGTCTGGGATCCTGATACTGTGAGACCGTCCTCTTAGATGAGGCTCTGAAATGGACAAAATTACCGGAAAATGGTCTGAAGTGGAAACACCGGGTGCAATGCAAACTGTCCCCCCTCTATCAAGAGCCCAGTCACCCACATAGTGGTACCTTGGATTGATGGATTTATAAGGGGCTAATGGCCCTTGATACATGCATAAGACATGTGGCATTGAGTGGGTGCATCCCATAAGTATTGTGGTGAATTGGAGATCTTGGAATATAAGAAAGGACTTGTGAGACCCTCCCCATATCCCAGCCAGCTCTTTTTGGGTGATGGGGAGGCTAGCGTGGCTAGGAGGCGGGGGATTGGGACCCCTTGTACTCGGCACTCCCTTGACACTTGGCAGCCATGCAGTACCTTGGATTAATGGATTTATAAGGGGCTAATGGCCCTTGATACATGCATAAGACATGTGGCATTGAGTGGGTGCATCCCATAAGTATTGTGGTGAATTGGAGATCTTGGAATATAAGAAAGGACTTGTGAGACCCTCCCCATATCCCAGCCAGCTCTTTTTGGGTGATGGGGAGGCTAGCGTGGCTAGGAGGCGGGGGATTGGGACCCCTTGTACTCGGCACTCCCTTGACACTTGGCAGCCATGCAGAGGCTGCCTACATTGGGCCTGAGAGATTTCGAGAGGTTATGAGCTTTGGTAGTTCTTTCGTTGAGAAACTATGACTTGCAAGCAATTGAAGAATCTTGGCGCAACAAAAGTGTGACGGGCTTGCACATGCGTTGACAGAGGATTATGGATATGGTTCTCATGCAGCGCATAGCAAAGCAACACCATTCAAAGGAGACTTGCGATAATTGATTTCCAGTTGCAGCAGTAGATGATCAAGACAGTGATCGTGTGACACTTACAGTTATGTCATTTTGTTCAGCTGCACCAACAATTGTTCTCGAAATAGCACCGACTACAAAAGACCTTTTTCTCTTCAACGACAATTTCATGAATCTTTGCTTAGTTATTCAGATTGCAAGAATTTGGGCTGCAAGAGGAATTCACCACGCTAGCTGAAGTTCATCATATCAAAGATCAAAATTGAGCTTCTTTGCAGGAGAGCAAACTAAAGATCAAGATTGAGCTTTTTGCGGGAGGGCAGAGTTTGCTGCCAGGTTTTGGGCTCTTTGTGAGCAATCTTTGTTGAAACTCCTTGTGAGCATGCATTTGATGGAGTGTTTATTGTTCTTTGTGAGCAGGAGTTCTTTGTGAACATTTGATAGAAATATATATTTGTTTTTGAGGTTCTTTATGAGCAAGTACTTGTATGTTTTGTAAGGCAACAAGCCCAGTGGGAATGAGCCTGTGATTTAATATTCTCTCCCCATTTTAGCTGAGGGAGGGATTGTTGGAGTTTGTACTCCTTTGGGGTCATCCTCATGGGGATCATTAGTGTGGCTGACTATGGTTTGGAAGAGGTTCTTACCTTGGTAAGTCGTGGCAACTGTCCATTGGGACATATGAAGCTAGCACCTCGAGGATGATTGGTCCATGCAAGTGAACAAAGGTTGATTGGTCCATTTGTGCATGAGTTGCTTACGTGGAACTAGGCTTCCCTGCAATGGACGTGGGCAAGGTGGTGCATGGCTCGTGACACTTCGAATGAGCTCATGGTGGATTGAGTCAGAGTTGCCATATGAGGGCATATTCGAGATCATATTCAGACTCTTTGTCCAGGGCACGAGCTTGTGTGTGTAAGCTTCTCCTATGAGAGTCGGTTCATGAGAGATAGATAGTGTACAGTAGGATCAGATGCGGTTGCGCATGGTTGTAAACTCCTACGAGGAGTATATAGTATAGGTGAGTGAAGGAAACAAGATAACTGTGTGTCATGATCATCTATCAAGCCTTTGTGGCTAATTGTTTTGTATACTGCAACAAACCCGGTAGGGGTGTGCAGTATTTGTATCTAAAGGTTTCTTCCATATTGCACGTAATCTTCTATCTTTGTTCATCCTTTGCAATATCAGATTGTTTCCTTGATTACCCTACAAGATTAACTGCAAGTGTACCTGCAAAGGAAAAGACAGCAAATGTCAAACTGAAAGACCATTGACTGCTATGCAATCACTGCAATGGCATTCACTGACAATGGCAGCCCTGAAATAGCAATAAATATGCCTCAAAAATCTCTGCTCAATCCTCAATACAAAATGCAATCAAGCACTATAATTCTGCCCCAAAAAGTTGTCCTCAACCACACCCAAACACTGGCTGAAATGCAATTTATTTCTGTCCCAAAAATCAGCTTGAATCTCAGCCAAACAATGGCTCACAATACAGTAGCAAACTCTTGCTCAATAGGCATCCAAAAGTGCATCAACTTACAGCCCTTCAAAATGCACAGCACCTGAGACATGATTTGCACATCAACTTACAGCCCTTCAAAGTCCCCGCACCACCATCTTGCATAGTAAAGCTCTGCACTGTAAATCTGGATCAATAATATTGAGACCCCCTTCCTGTGTAAGGTGGATGAGGGTCTCCCAAGCCACCCTGGCTAAGGCATCTGCTGTGCCATCAAGCCCACTCCAAAGATGCTACATATGCCATCAAGCCATGGGGGTGGCTATCAACCCCCGCCTAATAAGCTGTTGCCTCGCCTGGCCAACGGCTACAACATGCAAGCCATAGGAGCTGCCCACACCCCTTATTTAGCCCACAACCCCTCAACAAACTTGGCCTTTTCTCCAACCAGCTCCAAACTTGCAAGAAAACACCAAGGAGGTCAAAAAATCAAGAACTGGGCCAAGAAAGTGTAGAAAAGTACACCCATCGACGAATTTTCAAAATGCATGCAGTCCCTAGAACGGCACCAGCATGAACAAACAAACCAAGAGGACCTGGTTGACCACCACAACTCTAGAGGCAAGATCCAGCTTGGCTGAACTCCAAAAAAGGAGCTTCCTCCTGATGCTTTCCAACACGGGAGCAAACTGCTGCGTGGAAGAAATATCCAAGCTGACCTGGCAGCCCAAATACCTGACAGGCACACCCCTCTAGACCCAAGTGAATCCTATGTCAACCCCCAAACTGGAGTGTCCTCATCACTGATCCAAAAGCCATTGGATTTATGCCAATTTATCTGCGCCCCTGCCGCCAAGCAAAATAAATCCAATGCTGTCCTGGAAGAAGTGAGCGTCTGTGGAGTGGCATCCAAGTAAACTGCTGTGTCATCTGCCAACTCACTGTCAAGTAGCTCCTCTTCCCTTCTGATGGGAAGTCTCAGCCCAAAAATGTCAGCTTGAGATCTAACATACATACTCATAGCTTCAGCCACGAACAAAAAAAAAGGAAAGGAGCAAGGGGGCATCCCTGACGGACTGATCTCAAAATCTGAAATCTCTCACCCCTTACCCCACCAATAAGTACCTGGCTGTGGGCTGATCTGTACAAAGAGGAAACACCTCTGATCCAAGCATCAATAAAACCAAAACGTAGAAGGGTGCCCTCCAAAAAACCTCAATCTACTCTGTCATAAGCTTTCTCAATATCCAAAAGTAGAATGGCTAGATTCTGGCCACTCTGCATGACCCACTCTGAAGCTTCCTAGAAAGAGAAAATGTTATAAAAAATGGTTCTACCATGCACAAATCCCGTCTGAGTGTCATGAATAAGATCAGGGAGAAGGGGCTGCAATCGGAGGCTGATTGCCTTGGCCAGAATCTTGTAACAAGTCCCCAAAAGTGTGATAGGCCTCCACTGGGACAATAGATTTCTGCAACCTCCTTTCGAGATAAGGTGGATGAGACCCTCTGTAAGCGACCCAGGCATCTCGCCAGAGTCCCAAATGGCCTGCAGGGCTGAAGTAATATAGTCTCCAATCATATCCCAAAATGCAATGAAAAAAGAAGGGGTGAGGCCATCTAAACCTGGGCACTTGTCCTTGCGAAGGGCTGAAAGTGCAATCCTGAACTCTGTGTTGGTAAAAGGTGCATCGAGCAAAACATGCATATCTGGATTCACCAACAAAGGGATGCTCTGCCAAATAGCCTATCTAGCATCCTCTCTATCCTGTGTCTCAGGATCAGCAGTAAGAAGGGTGGCATAAAAATCTGAAGCTATGCGTAAGACATCATCAGGCTCTGTCTGTAAAACCCCATGTGAGTCAATAAGCTGGGATACACTCTCTCTACTATGTCTAGGGCCAAGAGTAGAGAAAAAGTGTTTATTGACTCTACCACCCATCTCAATCCAGAAGGACTCCCGAAAGGCATACTCTGCTCTCTGATCAAGCAATATCTGCTGATGAGCCCTTGCTGCAGCAAGGCGCTCCTGAATCCAAGCATCTGAAGGCCGTTTCTGCTCTTCCCTTTGCAAAGCTGCCAGCTGCTGGCGGACACCAATCTCACGTCTGAGAATATCTCGTCTCTTGGTACAAGCAACTGAGAGGTAGAAGTCGCTAATACCAGAAAGGGTAGCAGCTACATGTGATGGATATGGTTGTCCACCCTGGACATTAGAAACCCATATCTGCAGGGCTGCCTTTGTAAGGTCCTCCTCTATGTACAAGGCATCTAGAATCCTGATGCTGGCAGACCGGCCTCTCAAGTGAGGCTCTAAGATAGCCAGCACAACAGGAAAGTGCAAAAATGAGCATTTGTTTATGGTGCAACACATGACCAATTCTATGACAAGTGCTAAAGAAAGCAATGATGTGTGGTATGTTGACTCAGGTGTGTCAAACCACATGACAAGTCATGCAGAATGGATGCAGGATGCAAGGAAAATGGAAAGACCAGGATTTGTGAAGACTGGTGATGATACTGCACATCCTATTGTGCAGATTGATAAAATTTCTTTGTCTATGCAGGATGGAAAAAAGAAATACCTGTCTGATGTATTTCATGTCCTAAATATCACCAAGAACCTGGTTTTTGTTGGTCAAATGGTTGAGCAGGGCTTGCAGGTCAGATTTAATCCTCATAGATGCTTTGTTGAGGATATGAAAAATAAAGGTTGCTTGATAGAAAAAGGGAAGAAGAAGGGCAAGATGCTTACATTGGATGCGGACATGCCTGAATTGAGTGCAACAATGTTTGCACATGGGACCGGTGTAGTTGCAAATATTGATATAGGTCATGTTAATGTACAACGACTTAAATTAATGCAGGCCCAAAATATTGTTGCAGGATTGCCTAAGTTCAAGGTTGCAGAAATGCATAAGGTATGTGAAGCCTGTCAATTTGAAAAACAGGCAAGGAAATCATTTCCTAGACATGTTCAAGAGAGTAAGAGGCCATTGGAATTAATCCACTATGATGTGTGGACTACTAAAGCTGCATCTATTGGAGGCTGTCATTATTTTGTCACTTTTATTGATGACTACAGCAGAAAAGTTTGGGTGTATTTTATGAAAAAGAAAAGTGAAGTGTTTGGGCATTTCAAAGCTTTTAAAGCTATGGTTGAGAAAGAAATAGGCCTGCAAATAAAATGCCTAAGGTCAAATGGAGGGGGAGAGTACCTCTCAAATGAGTTTCCAAGGTTCCTGCAGGAGCATGGCATAAAGCAGCAATATTCATGCAGTCATACCCCACAGCAAAATGGACTTGCAGAAAGGGAAAACAAGCATATTGAAGAGGTATCTCGTGCCATGCTCAACGAAAAAGACCTACCATATTATTATTGGGCTAAAGCAGTTGCTACAGCAGTCTACATAATGAACAGGACTCCCACTGCACCAATACATGGCATGATGCCAGAGGAGAGGTATACTGGTAGGAAACCAGATATATCTCATTTGAAAGTTTTTGGTTGCATTGCCTATGTTCATGTGCCAGATGAGTTGAGATCCAAGTTGGATCCAAAAGCTAAGAAGTGCATCTTTATTGGTTATTCTCTGCAGTAGAAAGGGTATAGATGCTATAATCCTTCTACTCATAAGTTTACAGTGAGCAGAGATGTTGTTTTTGATGCAGAGGCCTGGCAGGTCCTTCTCCTCCATCTTCCACGAGTGCAGGTCTTCTTCACACTCCTCAGCCAGATTTGCTTATCAGGAACTCTTTTTCGGCATTGGCATATTCGGCTACTTTCATGGATGATGAGGTGTTTGTACCCTCCACCTTAGGGGTCCTGGTCATTGGGATTCCTTTTGATAGGGCCTCCCCTTCAGCAGGTGTGGGGATCCTTTAACCTATTGAGTTTCCTTCCTTCAGCAGGAGTGTTTCAGCCCAGGGGAAGCTGGTCTCCTCTACTAGGTCAGATAAGCCTTTCCATCCAACATCCTCCTGTTGATGAGGATAGTCAGCTGGAACATACAAGGCCTAGGCAAAGTTCCACACCATCGCCGTAGGCAGCTGATACGGAATCAGCTTCATCCAGGTATCACTAGAGGTGCTATTGATATCCTTTTTATCCGGGAACACAAGTTGGATGCCATTAATTGCTCTAAGTCTGGAAAACTGCTTTCAGGACATACCTTCTGGTCGCCTGCTATGGGTACAAGGGGAGGTACTTGCATTTCGGTCTCTCCTTCTATTCTCCCCTTGGTTGCTGGTCATGGTATTATCTCCCCCTCTAGAGCTCAATGGACCATTATTTTGATTGTTGGATTCAGGACCGCCTTGCTGCAGCAAGGGCTCATATGCAGACATTGTTGGATCAGAGAGCAGAATATGCCTTTCATGCTCGGGAATCCTTTTGGATTCAGATGGGTGGTAGGGTCAACAAACACTTCTTTTGTACTCATGGGCCCAAACATAGTAGAGATAGTGTCTCGCAGCTTGTTGACTCAAACGGGGTGTTACAGTCGGATCCTGATGTTGTCATGTGTGTAGCTTCAAATTTTTTTGCATCCCTTCTTACTCCAAATCCGGGCACACAGGCTATAGATGATGCCAGAGAGGTTATTTGGCAGTGCATCCCTGTATTGGTGAAGGATAAGATGTATGTTTCTTTGGATGCACCTTTAACCAATGCAGAATTCAAGACTGCATTACTTGCCCTTCACAAGGGCAAGTGCTTAGGTTTCGGATGGACTTACCCCTTCCTTTTTTATCACTTTTTGGGAGCAGATTGGTGATCACATTACATCAGCCCTGCAGGGTGTGTGGGACTTTGGTGAGATGCTAGACTCACTTACAAATGGTCTCATCCATCTCATCCCAAAGGGGAGTAATAGGAATCTTGTGTCTCAATGGAGACCCATCACTCTATTGGGCACCTTTTACAAGATTCTACCGAAAGCCATTAGTCTGCGGCTACAGGGTTTTCTTCCAGATTTGATTCATGACACATAGACAAGGTTTGTGCATGGCAGAAGTATTTTTTATAATATTTTCTAATTTTGGGAGGCCTCAGAATGGGCCATTCTACTCTTGGACTTTGAGAAAGCTTACGACAGAGTAGACTGGGATTTTTTAGAGGGTACTCTATCTCGCTTTGGTTTTTCAGATGCATGGATTAGAGGAGTATCCTCTCTCTACAGATCAGCCCATAGCCAGGTGTTCATTGGGGTGGTAAGAGGAGACAGGTTTCAGATTTCCAGATCAGTCCGCCAGGGATGTCCTCTTGCCCCTTTTCTTTTTCAGTTTGTGGCGGAAGCTATGAGTAGCTACATAGATCTCAAGCTGATATTTATGGGCTGAGGCTTCCTATCCACCGGGAAGAAGAGCTCCTGGATAGTAAGTTGGCAGATGACACGGCTGTTTTTTTGGATGCCTCCCCCAGGATGCTCACTTCCTTCCGGACAGCCTTGGATTTATTTTGCACAGCTGCAGTTGCACACATTAATTGGCATAAATCCAATGGTTTTTGGATTTGTGATGATGACACCCCGGATTGGGGTAATGATTTTGGCTTCACTTGGGTACAGATGGGCGTCTCCGTGAGATATTTGGGCTGCCAGTTTGGGGTGGGCATTTCTCCTTCACAACAGTTTGCTCCAGTGTTGGAGAGCATCAGAAGAAAGCTCCTTTTCTGGAGCTCAGCCAAACTTGACTTGGCTTCCAGGGTGGTGGTGGTTAACCAGGTTCTTCTAGCCACAGCATGGTTTGTTTGCTCTTGTTGGTGCCACTCTAGGGATTGTATCACTCAGCTTAAGAGGCCTATACGAAACTTTTTATGAAATGGTCTAGATGGCGCATCTGATATTACAGTCAGGGTGGCTTGGGAGACCTTGATTCTTCCTACAAGAGAAGGGGGTTTGAATATCATCGACCCGGATCTACAGTGCAGAGCTTTACTCTACAAGGTCGTTGTGAGAGGACTTATGCCAGGGCAAGAGACTTGGAAGGATTTCTTTATCAGATGCATACAGTCTCGCATGCCCACTTCAGGAGAGGATTGGACACACAGTACCAGATGGGTTTTCACCACAGCCCACCTCAGATCTCCCTCTTTCCCTCTTATGGTTGCTATCCTGCAAGCATGGGCCAGCTTCAGGAGTACTCTTTGTAGGATTCCCCCATCCACCCGTGAAGAGATTGAAAGGTAGCCTATGATGTGGAATGACAGGATTTCGGATGAGCATGGCAAACCACTTGGAGCTTCTCCTTACATGCAGTGGCCAAGATGGGAGAGGGGCCTTGCATCTATTGTGGGAGCATGGAAAGCCTTCAAGAAGCTTCGTGCAGACCGACAGGTCCAGATGGTTCTTAATCTCAAAGAGAGTGCAGGGAGAGTCCGACAAATTGATGCAGCCTTGCCCTTGGATTAGGTGGACACAGATGACATGCCGATTACTTGCTCCACCTAGATGGGGGCATTTTCCAAACTGGGAGTTCCTTTACAGGTGATTGCTTTTCATGACACACGAGGATGCCTTAGTCTTTGATGTTTCTTTGGGGGGCAGGCTGTCCAGATCCACAGATGATATCTTGTTGGAGGTACCGTTTCAGCCAGTTAGGATAGTGGGCTTCATGGAGCATGGCTCTCTTTCACATTGGTATTTGGATCCTGACCCGCTTCTCATCGCCCTGGGCTCATGGAGGCTGTGGCTCTATGGAGGTGTCCCAATTAAGTCTTTGCAGTGGGAGCCTTGGGAATGGGAATGGATAGATGAAGGGTACCGCGAGAAGGGCATCCCCTTCTTTTGTTACACGGTTAGTAATGCTAGAAAATTCCAGCTCAGATGTAGGGGTTGGAGGCCCTAAAAAGAGTGGCCGAAACATCCTCTAGAGAGCACAACTCCACAAGGTGTCGTCGGATGTGAAGAGCCCAAGAGGAATCAAGTCTCTCAAAAAATACCTGGGGCCCTGAAAGAGTAAGCCAAGCCACTGATCCCCAAGGCGAACAAAAGTGCTGAAAAGTCTTGCAATCCCCTTCCATATGATTCTCGCCTGTTTGCAATCCCTAAGGCAGTGTTGTATTGTCTCCAAAGTAGAAAGGCAATGAGGGCAAGAAGGGTCAGCTCTGAACTTGGACATCCAATGGTTTACTGCTATTTCACCATGAATAGAAAGCCAAAAGAAGAGAGTGATTTTTCTATTCCGGTGGGATTTCCAGAGTCTCTGCCAAAAAAATTTCTGCAGTCAGCAGGAATCTGAAAGTTCTCCCAATGCGACGAGCTCTCCCAGGAGAGAATGTGGAGAGACTTGTGTGTACCCTCTGTCTACTATGGGGACAGACCTATGTATTCTTGTGACTTGCGACTTGTGACCTAGGGAGACTAGCCCAGTCATATGTACTTTGGCCAACTCGGTCACTTTCTCATCTCTCTTGTCTCTTCCCAATATGGGGATTGTTCACCAGTGTAGGATTTTCTTATTTTGCTTATGTTGTGGAGTTCGCCAGTGATTGTCATTTAGCATAGTGCAGTGCACTCGTACGTCGTCGTTCACACTGCAGTATAGCATACGACACTCGCACACTACTGCACGGTGCACTCTGCACGATCCATTGCATTAGAGCATTGCAAAACTCATGCTTCTCACGCTAGTGGCCTTTGGCCTCCAGTAACACCTCCGGAAGGATAGGAACCCCTCCCATCAAACAGTTTATGGCGATCACGGTGGGACACTGCTGGTATTGAGTAGCACGATGAAGTGGTGATCTAGGGTCCTAGAGAGAGGTCTTATGCCGAGTAGTTCTGAAACATTTGAAGGAGCTAGTGAGAGAACTAGGAGGTACTTGAGGAGAGTGGAGAAAAGACATCCGGCAGACCAAACTAGGTGCAAGAAGCATTACGTGCGACGTAAGTTTGCGAAGTCCTCAACTCGAGCACAAAGTGAGCCCATTGGAGTAGTAGCCAGAGCAAGTAACTTCATTGACACTCTCATTGACTTGGATCAATAGGAACCCTGGTGCTCTGATCCGGACTCCAAAGAAGAAGAAGTGCAAAGCGGAGAACAGGTGAAAGAAGAGGGTACTAAGGACGAGGGCTCCTCAAGGACTCATCAAGGTCAAGGCAGCCCCTCTCCTCCTCTTGCAACGATGCCTCAGTGGTGACGCCATCTACTCCCGCCTCGACCTCTTGTGGACAAGCTGCTACCTCATCTGTTATGCATAGCTCTCGGCTCCTAGCTAATCCTTCTTCTACATCTATCCCATTGGGGGATACTTTTGCTCCGGCCATGCCTTTACTTGCCATGATGGTTTCATCTCCCTTTCCATCCACACCGGTGTTGCCTTTTCCACCACCTCCTTCCTTCCCTTCTGCCTACTCATCCATGACTTCAACTCCGTCCCTCTCTTTCCCAAATGCTCTCCCATCCTCTTTTACCCCCACATCTTCCATGTTCTCACCCTTTCCCTCTGCAACACCGAGACCCCCCACTTGCGTGCTACCATCTGGGTACACTTCCTCTATGACTACATTAGTAGTGACTTCCCCACTGTGGTCCTCCACAGGAGGAGTTGTCGGGTGGTCTCCTCCTTGGGAACACCAACACTCATTACAGCCCCATCGGGACTCCCTCCAACTCTTGCATCTTCTCCAACCTCTCGAGTGGGGATGGCCGTTCTCAATCCTCCAGACAGAGCTAGACTTCTTGAGCTACTCAACAAGGTCCACGTGAAGACTCAAAAGTTCAAAGGCCACCTCCATGAGGATGCGGAAGCTCATGTGAGAAAGTTCCTCACAGCATGTAGAGCTAAAGGTGTGGAGAATGAGCATGCGTTCCTTCACATCTTTCCCTCGTCATTGGAGGATGCCGCGGATGTATGGTACAGTCAATTCCCTCCGCACCACTTCCAGACGTGGACAAACCTAAGGGAGGAATTCTTACGTACTTTCAAGTTGGAGAAATTCGAACACATGATTGTCCAAGAGTTATCCACTGACACCATGAAGCCTGGAGAAAGCATCTCTGAGATGTACACAAGGATGAGGGTCTTGGCGGCAAAGATGTCTATGCCACCTAATGATGCTGTCATGAAGGGATGGTTTTTGAAAGCATTACCCCCTTCCATTGCTATAAGGTTGGTGGATAAACTCCCTGAACATGCCTCACTTCAAGACTTCCTAAAAGAAGCTATCAAGATGGAACGGTCACAGTTAAGCTTTGCCTCATCAACAAATACGACCACCCAACTCCCAAGAGAGGAGGGATCATCTGCATGGCAGCAACTCAAGAAGGAGTTAGAAGAAATCAAAGAAGGCCTAAAAGATAGAATAAAGTGGGATGGCCAATCGTCCTTTGAGGCCCAAATTCGAAGTGGCCTTTGGTGCACAGAATGCAAGGGTTCTAACCATGGTTACTGGGAGTGCCCCTCCAAGCGAAAGGTACCTACTTCTACCTCATTTTGTACATTTTATGAGATCCATGGACATGATGCCTCTGAGTGTAGGTACCTCAAAGGATTAAGGAATCTTCTTCCAAAGTATACCTCGGGGGAACATCTAGTTGCTACAGTCAACAGAACGGTACCCATAACTTCTACCCTAGCAGAAGTATCTCCTGCTCCCCCTCTTGCACGAGCATCTGAGCCACCTCCTCCTCCTGTCATGCCACCTCCATTGCTTCCGACTCCCCCTTTGCTCCAAGCTCCTGCCCCCAATTCAATTTGTTCCCCTTATTTCTATCCTCAGCCATACTATGCCCCGTACCAACCACCTATGTCAGGAGGTGGCTATGGACCCTCTCATCAACGCGGTCGAAGGGGTGGTTCCTGAGGTGTACGTGGAGGTGCAGGCAGAGGTACAAACTTTAGAAGACCCATCATGTGTTACAGATGTGGCGAGTACGGCCACTACCAAGATGATTGTACACAGCCGTTCGGGGGACCCTCTTGTATACAGTGCAACACAAACGACCACTACACCAGAGATTGTCCCAATAGAAGAGATGAACCCGCATTGCAAGTGAATATGGTTGATGTAGTAGTGGTGAGGGAGGGCAACAATCCCCATTTTCTTGGCGCCGGTGTAGACCCATGCTGAGCCGGTACTGTCCCTGGGGTGTTGGCCCACTCGGAGTAGATCCCTTGTGTCGAACTCCTGGGAGGCGATTCAGAACTGTAATAGTCTGATGCTTGATTTGGGGGGACAATCGACAAAGTTGTTGTAGAGTGAGGTTGGGTTTGAAACTCATAAGATCTTCAAACAGGGAGTAGTGGTGGACACCAGCATTAGCCTTCTGCAACCTCATCCTCCTAGTCTCTGGCCGAGGGTCGAAGCTTACACGAGGATGTGGATGTAGGTCTGAACTGTGAGTCATTGTCTCTAGTGGTTTCTCTTCCATCACTTCTTTCCCTTTTTCCTGGGCAGGACTAGGTCTTGTCCCCATAGCCCCTTCTCTGTTGAGTGCTGTTGGGGACAAAGTGGGAGGACCTACTCGTGCCTCCTTATCCCGGTGCTGTCCGAAGGTTGTCACTTCTGTTGCAAACCTCACGGTTCTGGACTTGCGGGATGGAAGCTGAGGTGTGCTACCTTCATCTTCAGAACTTGTTTGAAGATCTCTCGTGACACCCTTTACTACCTCCTGATACCTCAAAGGCATAGAGTGATCCCCCGAGGATGAGGCACTTCCAGAGTTAGTGGTTGACCTTAATGGTTGTGCGCCCTTCGAGTTTGTTTCTGAATCACTATCAGAAGCCAGCATGGGTGGTCTATTCCTGGCCATACTGTGTACCTTGGAGGAGGAGAATGACCTCGGTGGGGGAACACTTGTCAAACTCATTGGTGCTGAGGTCTCCGGTGCTGACTCTGAATCACCCTTACATTTGTCACCTTTTGTATGTGACCGTGTCACAGCGCACAGTACGGCCAGGAATAGACCACCCATGCTGGCTTCTGATAGTGATTCAGAAACAAACTCGAAGGGCGCACAACCATTAAGGTCAACCACTAACTCTGGAAGTGCCTCATCCTCGGGGGATCACTCTTTGCCTTTGAGGTATCAGGAGGTAGTAAAGGGTGTCACGAGAGATCTTCAAACAAGTTCTGAAGATGAAGGTAGCACACCTCAGCTTCCATCCCGCAAGTCCAGAACCGTGAGGTTTGCAACAGAAGTGACAACCTTCGGACAGCACCGGGATAAGGAGGCACGAGTAGGTCCTCCCACTTTGTCCCCAACAGCACTCAACAGAGAAGGGGCTATGGGGACAAGACGTCATTAATTTGGCAGACAGGATGAATTACAGCAACAGGTATGCGTGGTGCTCAGCGTATCATGGATGACACCTTCACGCAACTTGGGACAGCGGTCTTCAATTCCACAGGTTATGCTCATAAGCTTCTCTCTCAACAACAACATTTGAAGTTAGAATTCGAGAGAGCACAGGCAGCCCAGCAGCGAGCCATAGACATGACACTTCGACAACAGGAGGAAAGGTGGTAGAAAGAGAAGGACTCAGCAATACATGAGCGTGACATCGCTTGGAATATTCAGCAGGCTGCCCTTGAGGATCGCCTCCATAATCACAGGCAGGAATGGGAAGCAGAAATGACAACACTACGCAGCCAACATGCAGCAGCTCTGGCAACTTTGCAAAGCCAGCATGTCACAGAGGTGGCCAGATTTCACCAAGAGATTACACAGTTAAAAGAATCTTTGTCTTCCTCCAAGATTGCCAAGGAAAAATCAGAATCCAAAGTGGCTGAATTGGAAAAGAAGCGTTCATCCATGGAGGAAGAATTCACAGATCTTCGGACGCAGTTGGCCACCCTCCAGACTTCCCAGTCCACCTTGCAAGGGCAAAAGGATCATTACTACCAGCGATACCACCGATATAAAGCCAAGTATGAAAATCTGAGAAATGTGATGGACACGCTTGAGTGTGAGGAGGAAGCCCCCCATCCACAGATACATATGACTGAGCCAGAGCAAAGGGATGAGCAAAAGGCCACAGAGCCAAATACAAAGGCGGAAGAGGAGAAGGCGGAGGAGCAGGCTGCTGATTACCACCCTCAGTAATCTCATACAAGGGTTGATACATGAGTGTTTGGGTTTTTTTTTTGCACTGTTAGATTTTGCCAAGCTGCTTGGCTCTCACTGTAAATATCAGTGTTTTACCTCAAGATGTACTCAGTTTTTTTTGCAATTTTCCATGCTGTCCCTTATCACGTAGCAGTTTATTTTTCATGTTTCAACTTAATACAAATCTTGGATTACTCCCACGGCCAACCACATGGTCTGTACAATTTCCTTTTCCTACTCCATCACCATATCAATGGTTTGTAAGTTCATTTTTATTTTTTCTTTGATGGATTCGTCCTCCGTTTCTATTCATCGGGACGGTGAATGATCGTCGCGGGGGAAACTGTTACCTTATCACACGACGACCATCTGTCGACAGGCGTTGACCACATGACAACATCTGTTGACCACATGTTGACCATGTGTCAACACAAGTTAGCCACGCGATCACACGGGTTCATCCAGGAGTACTATCCGAGGCAATCATGTAACGACACATGTCAACCACAGGTCGACACATGTCCACCACAGGTCAACACATGTTAACCACAGGTCAACCAGGAGTATCATGTCCAAAGTGATCTCATCAAGAGCTGCGCACATGGAGAGTGAGCTTAGCACATGGAGCAGTCAGGAGTATTTATATTTACACAGTGGTTCAGTGATACAGTGGTGCAGTGGTGCGGTGATCCAGCTCACCTGCACACATGGAGAATTTACACCATCAGGCTGGCGAGTCAAGGAGTCAGGAAGTCGCCGTAGCCATCAAGAGAGCTAGCGGTGCAACGGCTATCCTCAATAGCTAAGGAGATAAGAGGATGACCAATGAGAAGAAAGAGGGGGATTCTCAGCGAAGAAGGGACCCTCCAAGGCGGGGGATGAGAATGAAGGAGAAGGGGGAGAGAGGAAAATTCATTCAACATTCGGCACGGGAGCGAAAGAGAGGAGAGTGAGGAGAGATAGAGGCTAGAGCTATGAGCTCGCCAAGGAGAGAATGTGGAGAGACTTGTGTGTACTCTCTATCTACTATGGGGATAGGCCTGTGTATTCTTGTGACTTGTGACTTGTGACCTGGGAACACTAGCCCAGTCATATGTACTTTGGCCGAATCGGTCACTTTCTCATCTCTCTTGTCTCTTCCCAATATGTGGATTGTTCACCAGTGTAGGATTTTCTTATTTTGCTTATGTTGTGGAGTTCGCCGGTGATTGTCATTTAGCATAGTGCACTCGTACGTCGTCGTTCACTGCAGTATAGCATACGACACTCCCACACTACTCCACGGTGCGCTTTGCGCGATCCATTGCATTAGAGCATTGCAAAACTCATGCTTCTCACGCCAGTGGCCTTTGGCCTCCGGTAACACCTCGGGAAGGATAGGAACCCCTCCCCTCAAACAAGCCCGTGTCGATGCTTTTTGTGTTCGACGACCTTTCAACAAATTCGACCTATAGACCCCAAAGTCCAAGCAATGCTCCTAGCTACTTTTGGGTGACATCAAGACCTATCTTGTGTCCAAAATGGTCCACTAGGCAAGGAGAATTCTACAAAAGAGCAGTTGGAATAGGCACAACCCTCACGGGCAACTTCACGCATAATTTCATGAATCCTCCTGGGTGGACATGAGTTGGTATAAGAACTTTCAATGCAAAATGAAAGACCTCTTCGATATCATTCAAAGTGTTTGAATTGAGGCCTCCATGTTTCTCTGATTTTATACTACAATTTTGGACAGTTTGTTGATGCAAGTTCAAATATGTTGAGGATACTTTATTGACTGTAAACTTTCAGTTAGTATGCTTAGTCAAAATGCCTAGCTCTTGTTGCTCTTCTAATGCTTCATATGTGAAAGAAAAAGCAAAGAAGAAGAAAGATGCACCTAGATATGTCAATAGAAAAGTGACAAAGCTTGTGAAGAAAAAGCCATATTATTATTCTGATTCAAAAAGACTAAGATTCTCTGATTTTATTGCTTGTAATATACACTTTTATGGTTGATATTTATAGCCATTTGTAAGAGAGCAGACAGTACCTAATCATCAAGGTAAGACCCTCTCATGGCTACCTTTAAAATAGACAAATTCAATGGCCAAGGCTTCCATTCTTGGCAAATGAAATTTAAATTTGTGCTTATGAAGAGAATTTGCGAGATTTAGTCAAGCCAGGGAATCAGTCATCACAAGAGGGTGAATCCACCACAACCAAAGGAAAGGGGAAGGTAAGTGACTCTACTTCAATAACACCAACAGATGCTAAAAGGCTAGAGAAAGCCTATGAAATTATTGCATTAGATTTGGGAGATGATTATGTGCATCATATTTCAGATTTAGAATCTACTTCTAAGGCTTGGCATAAGTTAGATGCCCTATTTGGTGCTAGCTCTCATAACTCTTAATTGACTTTGAAGATTAAGTTCTTGGAACTTAAGATGGATGGAGACTTTGTTGCAGCTCATGTCTACACTATGAGGAGTCTTATGACACAATTGGCCTCAGTCAACTCTTCAGTCAGTGAAGATGATGCAATGGCTGTGCTCTTGAAGAGTATGCCTCAGATTTTTTAATATGTTGTGACTAATTTAGAGAATCTTCCCCAACCAACACTAGAGAGCATCATCAGTGCTTTGCAAGAAGAAGAGAGAAAGAAGAATTCAAGGAAGATAGAAGATCAAACTCAAGCACTTACAGTGAATTTCTCATCAAAGGGCAAGTACAAAGCATGGAAGTATTGTGGAAAGACCAATCATCTTAACAAGGATTGCTATAGGATCAATCCTTGCAATTATTGTGGCAAAAACAATCACTCTGAGAAGTTTTGCAATAAGAAGAACAAAGTCAAGGCAAATATGGTTGAAGAAAGAACTTCATCAACCAATTAAGTAACAAATTTTGTGGTAGCATCAGCAAATGAAGAATAAAATTTTGTGGTAGAGGAAGATAAAGATTGGACCTTCTAAAGTCCAACATCTTTGAACTTTTGTCATCACTTAGTCATGTAGTCAATTTTGAGGTTCTCTGCTTGGAATAGTACTCCAAAAGAAATGTTATGTGCTCTTAGTTCTTATAGTCTTTGGAAATCACCTCTAATCACCATATGATGTAGGCCATGTGATATGTCTTTGCCTCCATGGTACCTCTTGTAAACATGAGAAACTAGGTCCACACAAAGGCCTAAGATTAATTCTTGTACATGCAAGGGGAATAACCATTTGGGGGGGATCTATCCAATTTTTTGTAAACCTGAACCCTTGGGCACCCTTGCTAGCATGAGATCCTAGCCATAGATTTATCCTTGACCACCATGAGATGGCTTGTGAAACTATGTGACTAGATGTATCCTTGACATAGCACGAGGCAAACCCTTGAGGGGGAGGTATGTTGGGATATTTGTGATCAAGGGCTTGCTCTAAGGTGCACGTGTGCATCTAGTAACAGTCACATGTGTGTGTGTATGTGTGTGTGTGTGTGTAGTACAGCTTTTTTTATGGCGAGTGCTTTTGGGAATTTTTCCATTTGGACAGTTGCTGGCTCGTAGGCACATTGCTCCTGCTTTATGTAATCAATTTCTGATTTCTCAGGAGACTGTGCCTCATTTATCTTGGTATTTCCCATCTTTTCGGCAATTTTTGGATTCTCTTAAACAGAGGCTACGCGCGAGATTCCCGACTGTTCTCTTCGAGAAATTTTTTTGCCTCTTTGGTTTTCATCCACAACGACCGGAGTTTCATATTTTCTTTGTTTGGGCTCGCTATTGAGCACTTTGCACTTTATGGACAAACCGCAATTGTAAAGTCTTTAGTGATGTTTGCTTTCTTTAGGCGTTCTTTGTAGCAATCTTTCTTTGATTGCTTGTAGACTTGCTAGATAGATCAGGATGTATATTTGGGTTATACTGAGATCTTTAGTTAATGTATTTTCTAGCGCCTCTTTTCTGAGGTGCCTATTCTTGTAATATAATCAATCAAAGCTTTCACTTAATAGATAAATAATGTGTGTGTGTGTAGTATGTCATCGGTGTTCCTCTCCCAAGGAATCTGTATCTCATATCTTTTGGCATTGCTCTAAGACACAAAATTTCTTGGGTATCCTTCGGGACAGATTGAGATTGCGATTCTCTTAGGCTGTTTTTGGCAAGCATTTCTGGTTGTTTGGGATATATCCTAAACGGATAGACTTTGATTTGTTCTTTACCTGGGTTCGCTACTGAACACTTTGGACTTTCTGGAAAGCTAGGAATCATGGAGTCTTTGGTGATCCAGTTTTTTCTACTTTTGTTTTCTTCCATTGTTCTTTGCAACAATCGCTCTTCGATTGTTTGCAAACTCAGTGCATAGATCAGGATGTATGTTTCTCCTACATGGATTTTTTTGCTTGATGTAATATTTCAGCTACCAGTTTTTTTCTGGATAGCTATCTTGTAATATAAAGCACTCAAAGTTTTCACTTCAAAAAAAATGTGTGTGTGTGTGTAGTGAAGCACACTTAGTGCTATGAACCATTACACATGTGATGATGTAATGCAAGGCCCCCTCTTAAGGAGGTGCCTATGATATAGGAGTGATCTCCTTTGATGTAGGAGAGGTGCCTTTGATTTAGGCCAACCTCCCACGCACTCTATAAAAAAGTTACCTCTCTCAGAAATGATTGGAACACTATTTGGCTTTATCTTGTGTTCCCTTGCCTTGAGTCATCATGCATCTACTCTACTCCTCCAATTCCCAACACAAATGTCATGTTTAATCTTTTGGATAATAAAGAAAAGAAATCAATTAAGCTTTCTTTTTCATGCACGTGTATGCTTGCACTCACAAGTTAGCAAATCACTTAATTGCATACAAAGCACAAAGCACTAGGACTCATGGAGTGTATTTAAGACAGAAAAAGGTACCTTTAGGAATCTGTTCTAGGTACCTGTGAATGGGAAGCTAGAAGTTGCACAAGGAATGAGACCAGGCAGAGTTCTGGCCATAGTATTTTTCACATTTTCTGCTTTATGTCCACCCCATCTCGATCTAGCTTGTTGATATTCTTTAGGCCTCACCATCTCCTTCAGCTCCTCCATGCTAACCTTTTCCATCTGGTCAAAGACCATGAGTGACCCTAGTCATCAATGAAATGCATATTTTGCACAGTGATTTTAAACCTAGTTCCATCGAGGAAAAACCGGTTGTGCATGTACATGAGTGAAGGAGGTGGCTTACTTGATAATTGATCTCTTCATCATTATTCCTCTGCATCAGCCTTAAACCTTCTGAATATAATGCTAAAAGGATAATTCCTTCTGAGCTGCCATCCAAAACTCAAGAGTTTGAGAGAGAAAATTAGCAGAGCCTCCAAATTATTAGGATAAAATTTCTTTATGCATTTCAAATGTCACTCACATAGGCAACATGGCCTGTATGGGATTTGAGAATAGGTGTACTGCAAGAAGATTCATGGCTTCAGACTCTTGCATTTGAAATATACTGACCCCATACATTGCTTCTACCACCTGGTTGAATAGACCATGTCAAGCTGTAAGCTTAGCTACATTTGATCGCAAAATTCCTGATGATGTATAAAACAGCATAGGACAGAAAATAAATCTCATATATACTGTACAATTAATGTTCCTTGAGAAAGAGCAGACAATGCCGTGACAATGCTTTTCCCTGGACTGGAAAATTCTATGACTCCTTCAATACTGGAAATCAGTGTTTTCTCTATAATGGAATCCTTGCTGCGTAAATAACATCCTGATCCTAGCAAAAGGATTACACAGATCCAAATTGTAGCGTCATGATCCCGTGTATAATAGTTTGATGGGGTAAAGAATTTGAGAGCTATTTGACCTAAAACATGGATTAAAAGACAGAAAACAGGTCTAGATTTAAATTTATAATACGACTTCTTCAAAATGTAGAAACTTGAGATTTGATGTTCCCCATGGATGTAGCAGGAGAGTACAATTCAGATGATTTAGTATTTGAAGGAAAACAAACCACTTCTGCAAGAAAGGGAGTATATTGTCACTTTTCCAAAGCCACCTACTGCAAGCAATGTTTGCCCTATGGCTGTCGCACTGTCTTTCCTGTGCCTGTAACAGGGAAACATTTATCAGATATTAAAGAGAGAGTAATGATGTCTATGTTTTGACAATTATGGAGCTCTGAGATACATGGTTGCTTATGCGAAAGAAAACACAAAACAAGCCTGTCTGCGAAATTCAAAATGGGTGGGAACATCATTGCAGACATCAGCACATGATGCCCTATAAATCACAAGGCTGATAAAAGTTATGGATGTGCATACTAGACAAATCATTAATGGACAATGTCTTTCATTGGTACTTGGTAATCGTTCCTTCCACTTCTGCAAGAGGTCTTGTTGTACTCCGAGTCTCCGGTCAGGGACTCCCACCAAGAGTCACACTTGGGTCACATCATGGTCACTTGAGCAACATGCCAAGGGACCTTGGTCATGCCTAGTCGCATCGTGTTCACATGTGTTCACATTTTGGTCACTTTAGAGCAAATCGTACATGACTTGGACACTTGACAGTACATGACTTGGACATGACTGGGACATGACTTGAGAGTACATGACTCGGACATGACTTGATAGTACATGACTTGGACATGACTTAACAGTACATGGCTTGGACATGACTTGACATGACTTGGACATGTCTTGACAGTACATGACTTGGACATGACTTGACAGTACATGACTTGTACAAGACATGACTTGGATATGATGGGAGCAATACATGACTGAAGAGTACCAAAGCTCAACCTTGACCGACCATGGTCAAAGTTGATCAAAGTGAAGTACTGGCGCAATGGTGCAGAAGGTTACATCTATTGGTGCACATGGGAAGCAGTCCAGTAGAGTGCACAGGTGCACAGGCGGTACCTGTTGGTGCACATGGGAAGCAGTCCAACAGTTAAGAGGTATAGGTGGTGCACCAACCCTCGCAACCAACTAGTGTCAGGAGCACATGGAATAGACGAGTACACATGGAGCACGGGATTCACTGATTCAGAACAAGCTAGAGTGTTGCAGAAAACATCAAGGACGAACCGACTGACAAATGGCGGAACGGCTAAGGATGCAGGAAACATCCAATACGAAGGAGGGAAGGAGATTTTCAGCGAAGGGGAGCAGATGAGGAGAAGGGGAAATGGAGGAGGGGGGGGGGAGATTCTAACAGAGGCGAAAGGCGTGAGTGAGGGAGTGAGAGGCTAGAGTCAAGAGCTCGCCTCGTGTATATCTTGTCCTAGTGTATCAGTCATCTAGCTTTCTAATGAACTATGCTACTTCCCATCTCTGCTCGCTTCTCTAAGATCTCTTCCCGTTGTGTTCTCCTCCCCTCCTCTCCTTTCACCTGGTACAACGGACCCTGTGCCATGTTGTTGGAGTTCTACTCCGTTCATGTCCGAGGCTTGGCTTTTATGATGTTGTTCTGCTTTAGTCTTCTTCTTGCTCACATCACTTCTGCACTTGAACTGCTTGCACATAGTTGATACCATCGACTGGCACCCTACGCACCATTAGTGACACCTATGGCATGTCTTACTTGCTTCTCGCACAAATGGACCTAGGCCTCCGGTAATACTTCCGGAAGTGTTAGGAACCCCCCCCCTCAGACAATTTATGGCAATCATGGTGGGACACTGCTGGTGTTGAGTAGCACAAGTGAAGTGGTGATCTAGGGTCCCAGAGAGAGGTCTTATGCCGAGTAGTTCTGAAACATTTGAAGGAGCTAGTGAGAGAACTAGGAGGTACTTGAGGAGAGTGGAGAAAAGACTTCCAGCAAACCAAACTCGGTACACGAAGCATTACGTGCGACGTAAGTTTGCGAAATCCTCGCATAAAGTGAGCGCATTAGAGCAGTAGCCAAAGCAAGTAACGTCATCAACACTCTCATTGACTTGGATCAACAAGAACCTTGGTAGTCAGCAGATCTGGACTCCGGAGAAGAAGAAGTGCAAAGCGGAGAACAGGTGAAAGAAGAGGGCATGAAGGACGAGGGCTTCTCAGGGACTCATCAAGGTCAAGGCAGCCCCTCTCCTCCTCTTGCAACGATGTCTTCATCAACCACCTCTTCTGCCGGAGTGGTGACTCCCTCTGCTCCCAACTCGACCTTTGCTGTACAAAGCTGCTACCTCATCTATGATGCATAGCTCCGGGCTCCTAGCTAATCTTTCTTCCACATCTATCCCACTCGGGGGTACTTTTGCTCCGGCCATGCCTTTATCTGCCATGAAGGTTTCATCTCCCTTCCTATCCACACCGGTGCTGCCTTTTCCACACCCGCCTTCCTTCCCTACTGCCTACTCATCCATGACTTCAACTCGGTCCCTCTCTTTCCCAAATGCTCTCCCATCCTCTATAACCCCCACATCTTCTATGTTCTCACCCTTTTCCTCTGCAACACCGAGACCCCCTGCGTATGTAGTACCATCTGTGTACACTTCCTCTATGGCTACATCAGTAGTGACTTCCCCATTGTGGTCCTCCACAGGAGGTGTTGTCGGTGTGGTCTCCTCTTCTAGAGCACCCACACTCGTTACGGCTCCATCGGGACTCCCTCCAACTCTTGCATCTGCTTCAGCCTCTCGGGTGGGGATGGCAGTTCTCAGTCCTACAAACAGAGCTAGACTTCTCGAGCTACTCAACAAGGTCCATGTGAAGACTCAAAAGTTCAAAGGCCACCTCCATGAGGATGTGGAAGCTCATGTGAGGAAATTCCTTACAGCATGTAGAGCTAAAGGTGTGGAGAATGAGCATGCGTTCCTTGACATCTTCCCCTCGTCATTGGAGGATGCCGCAGATGTATGGTATAGTCAATTTTCCCTTGACCACTTCCAGACGTGGACAGACAAAGGGAGGAATTCTTACGCACTTTCAAGTTGGAAAAATTCGAACACATGATTGTCCAAGAGTTATCCACTTCATTGCTTTGTAAGGTGGTGGTGAGGGGTCTCATGCCTGGGTAGGAACCTTGGAAGGACTTCTTTTTTGGAGGCATTCAAGCTTGCACACCTACCTTGGGAGATGATTGGGTGGACAGCCCCCCTCACTGGATTTTTACTTCCGCCCCTCTCAGATCTCCTGCATCTCCTCTCATGGCTGCCATCCTGAAAGCTTGGGGCAGCTTCAAGAATATACTTCGCAGGGTTCCACCCTCTACCCTCAAAGAGATTGATAGGCAACTGGTCATTTGGAATGACAGTATTCTTGATGAGCATGGCAGACCACTGGCACTTCGCATTACATGTAGTGGTCTAGATGGGAGAGAGGCCCCGCCTTCACAGTAAGCAGTTAGAAAGCATTTTTCAAGCTACCTGAGGATCAGAGACAACAATCCGTGAGTCACCTCAGAGGGGTAGCACGTAGGATTCAGCAGATAGATGCAGCCATCCCGGTGGACTGGACAGTTGATATGCCTATTACTTCTACCACTTGGATGGGAGCTTTCTCGAGGACAGCAGTTCCTCTTCAGGCGATCACTCTTCGAGGTGTTGGGGAGGATGCACTTGTCTTTGACGTTGGGGATGGGGGCATTCTTTCTAGATCCACGGATGATATTCTTCTAGAGGTTGCCTTTTCAACCTGTCGGGATTGCTGGCTTTGTGGATCATGGAGCGGGCTTGCAGTGGTGTTTATACCCCGACCCTCTGCTCTTGGCCCTAGGATCCTGGAGATTGTGGTTATATGGAGGTGCACCTATCATGTGCTTACAGTGGGACCCAGGAGAGTGGGAGTGGATAGATCATGGGCACCAAGAGAGGGGGATTCCTTTCTTTCGTTTCACGGTTGGTAATGCCAAGAGATTTCAGTTGAGCAGTAGGGGTTGGATTCCCTTTAGAGTTCCCATTGGGATTTCTTCTTCATCACCGCAGATTTGTGTAGGAACTTTTGGAGGAGGCTCTAGAAATTCCTCAAAAATAGAAAGATCACTCTTTTCTTTTGGCTTTCTATTCATGGAGGGATTGCAGTGGACCTGTGGAGATCACGATTTGGGGCTGATCCTACTTGCCCTCGTTGTCATTCTGCAGAGGAGTCAATGCAACATTGCCTTTGGGATTGCAGTCAGGCGAGGATTGTTTGGAAAGGGGTTGCTCAGATACTCAGCATTTTTTATACCTTCCCTTTCTTCATGACTTGGGGATCGGTCGCCTGGTTATCCCTTACTGGGCCCCAGATGTTTTAGAAGGGTAAGCCTTCTTCTTGGGCACTCTCGGTCCACAGGCAGGTGATAGAGACCTTCTCTCTTTAGGATGTACCATTTACTCCCTTCAAATCTTCTCATGCTTCATTGGACACTTCCTGGGAGATTCTGGCTAGCATTTCCTCTTGGCACATCTAGAGAGCTAGATGTACAGAGGCCCTGGATGGCACCCAGATACACCCTTCACAAGTGTTCACGGGTATTCGGACTGACACGATTCATACTTTGATAGCCATTTGGGCTAGCATGCAGGGACCTTCATGGGCAACCTCTTCTAGGAGGACTGTATTCCTATGAGTTTGGAGGGGTTCTCCCTTTTTCTCGCAGGGTTCTACAGGATTGAGATGGCACTATCAGCCCCAATCCTTTCTTTTTGGCGTTTGAGCTTTTCATGCATTGCATCCTATATCCCGTATGGAGCTTGCTCTAATGGTTTTCTTTAATACTTAATAGAAGTCTCTTTTTGAAAAAAAAAAAAAAAGAGTTATCCAATGATACCATGAAGCCTGGCGAAAGTATCTCGGAGATGTACACAAGGATGAGGGTCCTGGCTATGAAGATGTCTGTGCCACCCAATGACGCCATCATGAAGGGGTGGTTTTTGAAGGCTTTACCCTCCACCATTTCTATAAGGCTGGTTGACAAACTCCCTGAGCATGCCTCACTACAAGACATCCTGAGGGAAGCGGCGGTGAAGATGGAACGGTCCCAGTTAAGTTTCGCCTCAACACCCACTCAGACCACCTAGCTTCCAAGAGAGGAAGGCTCACAGGCATGGCAGCAACTCAAGAAGGAGTTAGAAGAAATCAAAGAAGGTATGAAAGACAGAACAGATGGACCGTCACCCTTTGAAGCTCAGATAAGAAATGGTCTTTAGTGCACCGACTGCAAGGGTTCTAGCCATGGCTACTGGTAATGTCCATCGAAGCATAAGGTGCCCACCCTGACCTCATTTTGCACTGTGAAATTCATGGACATGATGCCTCTGAGTGTAGGTATCTTAAGGAGTTGATGAAGCTTCTACTGGAGTATCCAACTAGGGAACCACTGGTGGCTACAGTCAACAGAGCTGCCCCGACCACTTCGGGGCTAGTACCCCTAGTTTCAGCCCCTGGGAAGGCACCTGAACCACCTACCCATCCTACCATTCCACCTCCACTACTTCCTAATCCTCCTTTGCTCCAAGATCCTACTCCCAATCAGATTGGGGCCCCATACTTCTATCCTTCGCCCTACTATGCACAGTATCAACCACCTATGTTAGGGGGTGGATATGCATCCCCTTCTAACCACGGTCGACGGGGTGGGTTCCGAGGTGGACGTGGAGGTGCAGCAGGCCAAGGTACCAACTTCCGCAGACCAATCATGTGCTATAGATGTGGCGAGTACGGCCACTACCAAGATGACTGTAAACAACCATTCAGGGGACCTTCTTGTACACAGTGCAACACAAATGACCACTACACCAGAGATTGTCCCAATGGCAGAGGGGAATCAACATCGCAAGACAACATGGTTGATGTAGTAGTAGCGGGGGAGTATGACAAACCCCATTTGATTGGTGCTGTGTTGGGAGCTGTGACAAGGTCACAAACGAAAGGTGACAGTAGTAAGGAAGACTCAACATTAATATCAGAGGCCTCATCACCAACTAGTACCAACTTAGTCACTAGAGGATCATCCCCACCTCCTTCCTCCAAGGTGGGGACAGTGGGCACAGGAGTGCATCACCCTTGTCTTCTCCTATTAGTGGATCAGAAAGAACCAGAAGGGCTTCACAGCTGTCAAGACTTGTCACGAGCTCTAAAAGTACCTCATTTCCAAGTGAGCAATCTATGCCTTCAAGGTACCAGGAGGTGGTTAGGAGTGTCACCAAAGATCTGTTGGAATATGAAGCCAAAGTGAGTCAAAAATGAGTGTACTAGGTGTCTAGGGGGTGTTTTATAGCCTAGTGAGTCACATGCCATGCGTCATATTGGGAGTTATCCCATATACACTATGGCTTTCTAGAGTCTAGTGTCACACTATATAGTGTTGTACTTGTCTTGAGTCATACACATCAGTCAACATCAAGCTTTATATCATGTGAGTATTTTGGTTATCATTGCCTAGCACTTGTTCTTTCATTTGCTTTCCATTTTGCCTTTCCATTATGCTTCTAGATATTTCCATTCCGTTCCTAATTAGGTTGGCATTTTCCTACTACCATGTCTCTTCATATGGTATCAGAACCACCTCCAAGAGGTTGAGGTAAGAGAGTAGCCATGAAGCTTCCTTCCCTCCTCCTCATTGGTAGGTCCTCTCTTCCACTTGGAGGGCTAGCCTCTACTCCTCTCCTTCCTTGAGCACTCCCTCTTCTTCCTTTACCTCTCCACCTTGAGCTCCTCTCCTCCTACCCAAGCCTCACCATTCTTTCCTCGCCATCAACTACCCCTTCATCAGCTGCCTTAGTAACCTCGCCTCCAACCACTCCATCCACCTGCAAACAGGCCATACAACATGTCGTAAGCAGGCCATACATTCCGTACGGACTGTAAGGACTGTTTTCGTGCATTCATGTGCCGTACAGCCTCCCCGCCTGCCCATACAGCCTACCCGCTAGACCCTTACACCTGCTGCTGCTGCTGCTGCCCACGTTGCACTTGTTGTCCACGCTGCCTTTGCCTCTTCTATGGCTCCACATCCCGTCAACAACAAGTGAAGCTGTTGATGTGAGCTCCAAACACTTCTCGACTTCTCCAATTACTGCCCTGATTGTCCTTGGTGCCCAAGCTCCACTTTTGACCGACTCTCCTTGGTCATTGTCATGCTTTGTTCTTGGTTCCATTCCAATAGTCTCTCACCTTCCCTTCATGGGGGGGTGTTGGAATATGAAGCCAAAGTGAGTCAAAAATGATTGTACTAGGTGTCTAGGGGGTGTTTTATAGTCTAGTGAGTCCTAGGCATGCCACGTGTCATATTGGGAGTTATCCCATATACACTATGGCTTTCTAGAGTCTAGTGTCACACTATATAGTGTTGTACTTGTCTTGAGTCATACACATCCGTCAACATTAAGCTTTATATCATGTGAGTATTTTGGTTATCATTGCCTAGCACTTGTTCTTTCATTTGCTTTCCATTTTGCCTTTCCATTATGCTTTCCATATTTCCATTCCATGCCTAGTTAGCTTGGCATTCTCATACTGCCACGTCTTTTCAAGATCTTCAATCCAGTTCTAAAGATGAAGGCAACACACCTCAGTTTCCCTCCCGTAAGTCTAGAACAGTGAGGTTTGTGACGGAGGTGACGACTTTAGGACAAAAGAGTGAGAAGGAGGCACAAGCAGGACCATCCTAATTTCCCCTAGGAAGCCCATTCAACAAAGAGAATGAGATGGGAGTGAAGCCTAGTGGTGCCCAAGAAAAGGGAAAACAGGTGATGGAAAAGTCACCACAGGAGACATTGATTGAGAATTCAGAGGTACCTCCTCTCCCTCGCGTGAGCTTCGACCCTCAGCTAGAAGCTCGGCGAATGAGGGCACAAAAAGCTGTTGGTTGACAGCCCTATTCTTTGATTGAAGATTTGATGGAATTCAAGCGTAACATCTGTAAGAGATTACAAAGATATGGTGTTGTAGGCATACAGTCAACCCTATGGTTGACCAGTAGTACTTGGGTACTATATATACCAAGTACTTGTATTGTTTCATTTGAACATTTCTATTGGAGCTTTCTTGTGTGTGCACTCTTGCTCACTTGTGTTCAGAACCTGTCTCCACTTTGTTCCTACATTTGGTATCAGAGCGCTTCAGTCTCTAGAGCCCATTCCCGCGCTTGCTTCCAGACTCCTGCAAGCTTGGCGCTCCAGTGCGCGTTCCTGGTTCTCACATTCAGCTCTCCAGCTTTTATTTGAGGAAGCTCCAATAGTCTAGCGGCTGTTTTTTGACCTTTTGAGGTCCCATTTCGACGTTTTTTGAAAATTCTGAGCTGCCCGCATACAAACAAACCTGTCCCGCACCATTTCAGGCAATTTTTTTTTTGCTTTTTAGTCTGTACAGTCCATATGGATCTATGCGACAGTGCTGGGAGTCCGTACGACTTGTCGAAACTTGATTTCAAGTCCGTACGACTTGTTAGAAGGCGATTCGAGCAGTTTTCGACTATTTTTTGGCATTTTTGCTCAGCTCTAGACTCTTTTCAGCTCCAGCCTCTCTTGGGTGTGTTCCAGCAGCTCTAGGCGTGTCCATACTTCTACTAGCTCTTCCCTACACGTGTGTTGTGTTCAGAAGTACTCCCAATACCTTCATTCAGCTCCAAGCAGCTCACTTCAGCTCCATTGTCATCTTCAGCTTGCCCACACAGTCAGTGGACTGTTTTGCAGGTGTTTCGGGCCACAGTGCACTTTCAGTAAGTGTTTTGAGTTGTGTATTTCGCTTCGGGACTGTTTTTGCAGCCCATACTCTTGCACTCTCAGGTGCATCTGCAGATACTCTACATTGTTGGGTGCATTTGCAGTTACTTTGTAGTTGTGGATGCTTTTGAGCTCCATTGGATGCATTTGAGCACTCGTGGGTGCGCTATTTCAGATTTGGGTTGTGCATTTTTAGTTTGGGATTGCACTTCAGATTGCAGCAGAGTGCAGTGATTGGTTTATGCCATTTTTGCAGTGATTGCATTGAGCAGTCAATGGCATTTTAGAGCAGCCAGTCTTACTTTGCATTTGCAGCAAGCATTTGTTTGGGATTTGCAAGCACATTTGCAGCCAGTTGCACTTTTGGGACTTGTAATTCTTTTTGCAAGTACATTTGCAGCTTGTCGGTATCCCATTTTGCATCATGTCCACTCTTTCCGACAGTTTTGGCAATTTGTCCGAGGGTGACAAGTTGGATGGACTAAACTATGCCTTGTGGTCATTCATGCTTAAGAACATCTTGGTTGGTAAGGGCTTGTGGGATATTGTTAGTGAGGATGAGGTGAGGCCAGCAGGCTCATCTACATCCAGCACAGCTTCTTCGGGTCAGACTACAGGCAGACAACAGGGCAGACAACAGACTACTACAGCCCCTCCTACTAGTCCCATAGTATCAACGGACAAGCAGAATAAGTTTAACTGCCGTAGTGCCCACGCGATGTTTTTGATTGCCACAAATGTGAAGAGGCACACTATGACGACTATCAAGTCATCCAAGGATGCAAAGGCAGCATGGGAAAGATTGGCAAACATGTATCATGTTAAGAATGAGGCAAGGGCCATTGCCTTGACAAATCAGCTCAAGGATCTCGAGATGCAGGAAGGCCAGGCCATCATTGATCATATTTCTAGGATCACTGATGTACGTGATCAGCTCGCAAGTATTGATGAGGAAATAGAAGACAAGAAGCTCGTCTCTATTACTCTCAATAGCTTAGCGCCCTCATATGGCACATTCGTCACTTCATTGACCATTGTTCTCAAGGCAGCCCCACTCTTGTTCGGTGAGTTAGTTGGGCTTTTGGTGCAGGAAAAGGAGAGATGCTCAAATTTTGCCAAAGCCTCTTGTAAGGGTGAGCAAGTGCTTGCCATGGGTGGAAAGGGTAAATTTCAGAAAAAGTTTGAGCCAAAACGCAGACATACAACTCAACCCAAGGAGGGGAATGCAAGCAATTCAAGCAAAAATCACAAAAAGGGCAAATGCAATTATTGCAAGAAGCCAGGGCATTTCATCGCAGAGTGTTAGAAAAGGATTGCCAATGAAAAGAAAAGGCAAAGGGACAGCTCTAGCAGTAATTTTGTTGCCCCCACCGAAACTCGTGCTTCAGATGCACATGGTGAAGCTCATCTTGCCCAAGATGATAGAGATTCTCTGTTTGCTGCATTTAGTGAGAAGATGGATGCCAGGGGGGATTTCAATTCTGAAAATCAATCAAGGGATGCTTCCCTTGTTGCAAGTGATACATGGTATATCGACAGTGGTGCTTCTAAGCACATGACTCCTCGCTAGGAGTGGTTTGAAAGCATCACACCTGTTCATGGCAGACAGGTTACATGTGCCAATGATGCTTCTCAAGACATCATTGGAGTTGGGCACATTCCCATTCAGCTTGATAATGGGAAAGTTAAGTATATCCAAGATGTTTGGTATGTTGCAGATTTGAGGCAAAATCTGATTTCAGTTTCAAACATTGCCCATGATCAACATATGTTGGTCGAATTTCAAGATAACCAATGTAGGATCAAGGATCCAAAGAAAGGGTATGAGGTTGTAGCAACAGACATATATGATAGAGGCTTATACAAGCTTGATGCTCAGCCTTATGATTAGAAGGTATTGGCTGTAGCAAACACTTCCCAGGCTGATTTATGGCATGCCAGGTTTGGACATGTCCATCACACGGCATTGTCCTACTTGTACAGCAATAGTATAGGGCAACCTAAGCTGCTGCTCCTCCCCGCTCCCTTGCTACACCCTCTCCTTCAACCCCTCCCTCAGCCCCCTCCCTCGCCCTCAGCCCCTCCCCCTCCCTCAGCCTATCCCTTCCTCCCCCTCCTCTCCCTCTCAGCCCGCTTCCTCCCCTCTCAGCCCACTTCCCCCCCTCCTCTCCCTCTCAGCCCGCCCCTCCCCTCTCCGCTCCCCCTTCCTTGCTCCCCCACTCCCTCTACCCCACTCCCCTCACCGCTGCATCTACCCTCCCCCTACCCTTCCCCCCACCTCTACCCTCCCCCTACCCTTCCCCCGACTCTACCCTTCCACCCACCTCTACACCCCTCTCCTCTACCCTTCCCCCGCCTCTACCCTTCCCCCGGCCTCTACCCTCCCCCTACCCTTCCCCCGCCTCTACCCTTCCACCCGCCTCTACACCCCTCTCCTCTACCCTTCCCCCGCCTCTATCCTTCCCCCTACCTCTACACCCCTCTCCCCTTACCCTTCCCCCGCCTCCACACCCCTCTCCTCTACCCACTCCCTACCCCCACCTCTCCCCCCCTCGCCTGTACCTCCCTCTCCTCTACCCCCTTCTATCCTCTCCCGCTCAGCTACCCCCTTCCCTCTCAGCCCGCGCTCCCCTTTCCTTGCTCCCCCACTCCCTCTACCCCGCTCCCTCCCCTTGCTCGTGCCTGAGCCCTCCCTCTTCCCCACTTCCTACCCCCTGCACTCTTTTTCCTTCTTCCTGCCTCCCCCCTCTTCCTTCTCCCACAGCATTTTTTGGAGCGGACGGAGCCTCAAAAGTGTCCGAGTCGGCCTCCTCACCTCGATTGGCGATGGATATTCCGTCAGCCAATCCTACTCCACCTCCACCGGCCATGAAAACTATTACTTTTTCTAAAGACGAGTTGTAACAGCTCAAGAAGGACGTAGAGATTGAATACTCTATCACGTTGCTAGCACGCATCTTCGGGTCTCACCCTTCTAGATCCCAAGCTAGAGACTGGATGCTTGCGGCTCTCCCCCCAGACCTCACTCCACGATTGTTAGATGTTCGTCTTTTGGGATGAGGTTTTTTCCAGGTTGTTTTCAACACTCCAGAGGCTGCGAGCGCAGTGCTCAAAGCTGAGTTTTTACACCTGGGACACAGGAAGATCTTCTTTGATGCCTTTGATATTGGTTTCGACCCAGTGGAGGCAGTTAAGGAAATCTTTTCGCTCTTCATCAGATTTTCTGAGCTTCCCCAGGTTTACCATCGACTTCTTTCTATTATTAGGGAGCATTTCGGCACAGTTGCTGAGATCCCACCCCTCCCTGGGTTGCTGTTGACTACAGCGGCAACCAAGGCTGATGGGGTACCTAGAGTTAGGGTCCTCTGTAAGGATTTTAACCTCACGATGGACCATGTTATGATCCAATGCCCGGATGTGGTTCCTTTTTTTGCCAGAGAGTAGAGATTACAGGCAGGCAGGACCAGTGCAGGATATGCAGGACCATTGGACACTTTGCCAGGGATTGCCCAAGGAATAATAAAAGACGCAAGAAGCCCTCTGGTACAGCTACTGCCCCATGGCCTCAACAGGGGGTGGTACAGGTCCAGCACCTGCTCCTCGACCTCGACAGGGGGGTGGTACAGGTCCAACACCTGCTCCTCGACCTCCACATGGCGGTCCTCCTCATGATGGTGGTATAGCTCCTATTCGCCAGAGTGCTCCTCCTCTAAGCGCTCCTTTGATACCCCCACCTTCTACCTCAGGTGCCTCTCGACCTTCTACCTCAGGGGCATCCGACGCATATCAGTGGGTTCTGGTTCATGTTGTGCAGATTCCTCCTATAGTTCACAAGGATACACTAGTGGACTCTGCTTCACAGCTCGGGCTGTCCCTCTAGTCTCACCTCACACAGTCCGAGACACTTCAGCTCTTTGGATCCCTGGTGGAAGAGAGCCCAATTTACCTTGGACCTCATTGGGTTTCCATCAGCCCTTGGTACCACAATTTGTGGATGATATAAAGATGAAACCATGTACCAATGTATCCCATTATGATGCAATTCTAGGACTACTCAAGGGGCACAAATCTGTTTTGTCTTCTAACGGGACCTACTTGAAAATTGTACTGAACTTCTATGCATGGAGGGATTGTAGTGAACCTGTGGAGATCCAAGTTTGGGGCTGACCCTACTTGTCCTCGATGCCACGTAGTAGTTGAGTCAGTTTAGCGTTGCCTTTGGGAGTGTAGACAGGCGAGGACGATCTAGAAGGGTGTTGCTAGGATTTTTAGCATATTTGATAGAGCACCCTTCTTCATGACTCCGGGATCAATAGCATGGTTATCCCTTACTGGCCCTCAGGTGTTTTTCGAGGGACATGACTCAGACTAATCCTTCATTATACGACGACACTCTGTGGAGTCATGTTCTCTCCAGGATGTTCCCTTCACTCCTTTCAGAGCTGCTCATGCCTCGGTGGACACATCATGGGAGATTCTGGCTAGCATTGCAGCTTGGCATATTTGGAGGGCCAAATGTACAAAGGCTATGGAGGGTTCCCAGGTTCCACCCTTCCCAGTCTATGGTCAGTATATGGACTCATACTATACACACATTGGCGGCCATCTGGGAGAGCATGTAGGGATCCTCCAGAGCAGCTACTGCCAAGAGAGGTACTTTTTGCAAAGTTTGGAGAGGATCTCCTTTCTTCTTTGAGTCTCGTTCAGGGTTGAGGTGGGACTTTCAACCTCCACGTTGGATTTTTGTTAGCTCGTTTTGAGCTGGTTTTTTTCTCATGCATGGCATGATGTACTCTTGCATTTGAGCTTGCTCTTGTGGTTTTCATTCATACTTAGTGAAGTAATCTTTTTTGGGAAAAAAAAAGGAAATTGTACTGAAGACATCGGCCACATCATCCTTTGTAATTTTAGATGGAGTCCCAAAGATGTTGAGGGCTCCTGATTCCTCATCACCCCAGCCATAGGCCTCCTCAACCCATAGCTCCAGTTCTGCTGATAGAGGCCTGGCAGGTCCTTCTCCTCCATCTTCCATGAGTGCAGATCTTCTTCGCACTCCTCGACCAGACTTGCTTATCAGGAATTCTTTTTTTGGCACTGTTAGATTTGGCGACTTTCATGGATGATGAGGAGTTTGTGCCCTCCACCTTAGGGGTCCCGGTCATTGGGATTCCTTCTGACAGGGCCTCCCTTTCCGTAGGTGTGGGGATCCTTTCAACTGTTGAGTTTCCTGCCCTCAGCAGGAGTGTTTCGGCCCAGGGGAAGCTGGTCTCCTCTACTAGGTTGGGTAAGCCTTTCCATCCAGCATCCTCTTGTCGATGAGGATAGTCAGCCGGAACATACAGGGCCTAGGCGGAGTTCCACACCGTCGCCGTAGGAAGCTGATCCAGAACCAGCTTCATCCAAGCATCACTGGAGGTGCTATTGATATCCTTTTTATCCACGAACACAAGCTGGATGCCAGTGATTGCTCTAAGTCTGACAAAGTGCTTTCAGGACATACCTTCTGGTCGCCTGCTATGGGCACAAGGGAAGGTACTTGCATTTCGGCCTCTCTTTCTATTCTCCCCTTGGTTGCTGGTCATGGTATTATCTCCCCTTCTAGAGCTCAATGGATCTTTATTTTGATTGGACGCTGTAAGATTGGTCTTCTCAATCTTTATGCCCCCAACAATAGAGGGGAGCAGATCTCCTTTTGGAAGGAGTTACTCTCTTGGGCCCCCATTGCAGATTCTTGGATCATTGGTGGCGACTTCAACATGGTTGAGTTGCCTTCAGACAAAAAGGGAGGCAGATAGGGTGGAATTCATTCTTTGGAGAGGGCAGCCTGGGATGCCTTCCTCTTTCAGTTCAGTGGCAGGGACACTTGGTTGGATGATGCCTTTCATATTATGCCACAGTCACTCCTGTACTCTTGGTCGGAACAGGAGAATACACATGCCCATTCATGCACGGATTGATAGATTTTATGTAGACGATTGGGCACTTGACAGAGGAGGATCTGTATGCATTTCTACTAGGGTTTCCACCTCAGATCATTTTCCAGTGGTGTTGCAAATTCTTGAGCCTCATCAGAGAGGACGCTCTGCCAGTGTCAGGATTCCGGATGCTTTTTATGTAGAGGAGAGCCTCACGGAGGATATTTTACAAATTTGGGTTTCTCACATACAGGGTGGAGCTGTCCACCCATCTCAGGTAGCTGCAGCCTTATCCGGAATTAGTGACTATTATCATACAGCCGCTGATTCTAGGAGACGTGAGATTCTCAGATGTGAGATTGGTATACGCCAACAGTTAGCATCCCTTAAGAGGGAAGAGCAGAAGAGGCCCACAGATGCTTGGATTCAGGAGCGCCTTGCTGCAGCAAGGACTCATTTGCAGACATTGTTGGATCAGAGAGCAAAATATGCCTTTCATGCACGGGAATCTTTTTGGATTCAGATGGGTGGCAGGGTCAACAAACACTTTTTCTCTACTCATGGGCCCAGAAATAGTAGAGATAGTGTTTCGCAGCTTGTTGACTCAGACGGGGTGTTACAATCAGATCCTGATGCTGTCATGCGTGTAGCTTCAGATGTTTTTGCATCCGTTCTTACTGCAGATCGAGGCACACAAGCCATTGATGATGCCAGAGAGGTTATTTGGCAATGTATCCCTGTATTGGTGAAGGATGAGATGTATGTTTCTCTAGATGCACCTTTCACCAATGCAGAATTCAAGACTGCACTACTTGCCCTTCACAGGGGCAAGTGCCCAGGTTCAGATGGACTTACCCCCTCCTTTTTTATTACTTTTTGGGAGCAGATTGGTGATCACATTGCATCAGCCCTGCAGATCGTGTGGGACTCTGGTGAGATGCCGGACTCACTTACAGATGATCTCATTCATCTCATCCCAAAGGGCGGTAATAGGAATCTAGTGTGTCAATGGAGACCCATCACTCTATTGGGCACTTTTTACAAGATTCTGGCGAAAGCCATCAGTCTACGGCTACAGGTTTTTCTTCCAGATTTGATTCATGACACGCAGACAGGGTTTGTGCATGGCAGAAGTATTTTTAATAATATTTTCTCTTTTTGGGAGGCCTCAGAATGGTGGGCCATGCAGAGCCGCCAGAGATTGGCCATTCTACTCTTGGACTTTGAGAAAGCTTACGATATAGTAGACTGGGATTTTTTAGAGGGTACTCTATCTCGCTTTGGTTTTTCAGATGCATGGATTAGAGGAGTATCCTCTCTATACAGATCAGCCCATAGCCAGTTGCTCATTGGGGGGGTAAGAGGGGACAGGTTTCAGATTTCCAGATCCGTCCGCCAGGGATGTCCTCTTGCCCCGTTTGTTTTTCTGTTTGTGGCGGAAGCTATGAATATCTACATTAGATCTCAAGCTGATATTTATGGGCTGAGGCTTCCTATCTGCCAGGAAGAAGAGCTCCTGGATAGTGAGTTGGCAGATGACACGGCGGTTTTTTTGGATGCCTCCCCTAGGACACTCACTTCCTTCCGGACAGCCTTAGATTTGTTTTGCACAGCTGCAGGTGCACACATTAATTGGCATAAATGCAGTGGTTTTTGGATTTGCGAGGATGACACCCTGGATTGGGGTAATGATATTGGCTTCACTTGGGTACAAAGGGGCGTCTCCGTCAAATATTTGGGCTGCCAGGTTGGGGTGGGCATCTCTCCTTCACAACAGTTTGCTCCGGTGTTGGAAAGCATCAGAAGAAAGCTCCTTTTCTGGAGCTCAGCCAAACTTGACTTGGCCTCCAGGGTGGTGGTGGTGGTTAACCAGGTTCTTCTAGCCACAGCATGGTTTGTATGCTCTTGTTGGTGCCACTCTAGGGATTGTATCACTCAGCTGAAGAGGCCTCTACGAAACTTGTTATGTACTGTTCTAGATGGCACAACTGATGTTACAGCCAGGGTGGCTTGGGAGACCTTGATTCTTCCTACAAGAGAAGGGGGTTTGAATATCATGGACCCAGATCTATAGTGCATAGCTTTACTCTGCAAGTTCGTTGTGAGAGGGCTTATGCCAGGGCAAGAGGCTTGAAAGGAGTTTTTTATCAGATGCATACAGTCTCGCACGCCCACTTCAGGAGAGCATTGGACACACAGTACTAGATGGGTTTTCACCACAGCCCACCTCAGGTCTCCCTCTTCCCCTCTTATGGTTGCTATCCTCAAAGCATGGGCCAGCTTCATGAGTACTCTTCGCAGGATTCCCCCATCCACCCGTGAAGAGTTTGAAAGGCAGCCTATCATGTGGAATGACAGGATTTTGGATGAGCTTGGCAGACCACTTGGAGCTTCTCCTTACATGCAGTGGCCAAGATGGGAGAGGGGCCCTACATCTACAGTGGGAGCATGGAAAGCCTTCAGGAAGCTTCCTGCAGACCAACATGCCCAGATGGTTCTTAATGTCAGAGGGAGTGCAGGGAGAGTCCAATAGATTGATGCAGCCTTGACATTGGATTGGGTGGACACAAATGACATGCCTATCACTTGCTCCACCTGGATGGGGGCATTTTCCAGATTGGGAGTTCCTTTACAGGTGATTGCTTTTCTTGACCCACATGAGGATGCCTTAGTATTTGATGTTTCTTCGGGGGGCAGGCTGTCCAGATCCACAGACGATATCTTGTTGGAGGTACCGTTTCAGCCAGTCAGGATAGTGGGCTTCATGGAGCATGGCTCTGTTTCACAGTGGTACTTGGACCCTTCCCCGCTTCTCCTCGCCCTTGGCTCATGGAGGCTGTGGCTCTATGGAGGTGTCCCAATTAAGTTTTTGCAGTGGGACCCTGGGGAATGGGAATGGATAGATGAAGGGCACCAAGAGAAGGGCATCCCGTTCTTTCGGTCAGTAATGCCAGGAAATTCCAGCGCAGCTATAGGGGTTGAAGGCCCACCAGAGCTCATCATTGGGAGAACTTTCAGATTCCTGCTGACTTACAGAAAATTTTTTGGCAGACTCTAGAAATCCCACCGGAATAGAAAAATGACTTCTTCTTTTGGCTTTCTATTCATGGTGGGATAGCTGTAAACCATTGGAGGTCTAAGTTCGGAGCTGACCCTTCTTTCCCTCGCTGCCTTTATGCTTTGGAGACAATACAACAGTGCCTTTGGGATTGCAGACAGGCAAGAATCATATGGAAGGGGATTGCAAGACTTTTCAGCACTTTTGTTGGCCTACCTTTCTATATGACCTGGGACTCAGACCTGGGGCTCAGTGGCTTGGCTTACTCTTTCAGGGCCCCATGTATTTTTTGAGAGACTTGATTCCTCATGGGCTCTTCACATCCGATGACACCTAGTGGAGTCATGCTCTCTAGAGGATGTTCCGGCCACTCTTTTCAGGGCTGCTCACTCCTCGGTCGACTCTCCATGGGAGATCCTAGCTAGCATTGCGGCATGGCACATTTGGAGAGTCAGATGCACTGAGGCTTTGGAGGGTTCTTAGGTTCACCCTTCTCAGATCTTGGCCAGTACTTGGATAGATACGATACACACTCTGATGGCCATTTGGGCGACCATGCAGGGATCATCTCGAGCAGCCTCCTCCAGGAGAGTTACTTTTCTCAAAGATTGTAGAGACTCTCCCTTCTTTGCTAAGACTTCTACAAGGTTGAGATGGCATTTTCAGCCTCAGCCTTGGTTTCTTTCTACCTCATTCCTCTGAGGTGTTTTTTATTACATGCTTAGCATGGTGTATTTCCGCACAGAGCTTGCTCTAGCGGGTTTCTTTCTTACTTAATAGAAGTCTCTTTTAGCAGGTTTCTTTCTTACTTAATAGAAGTTTCCGCACAGAGCTTGCTCTAGCGGGTTTCACACTTCGATAGCCATATGGGCTAGCATGCAGGGCCCTTCACGGGCAGCCTCTTCTAGAAGGACTATATTTCTTCGAGTTTGGAGGGGTTCTCCCTTTTTCTCGGAGGTTTCTACCGTATTGAGATGGCACTATCAGCCTCAATCCTTTCTTTTTGGCTCTTGAGCTTTTCATGCATTGCATGATGTATCCCGTATGGAGCTTGCTCTAATGGTTTTTTTTAATACTTAATAGAAGTCTCTTTTTGCAAAAAAATAAAATAAAAATCTTGAAGTTGATATGAGCCATTTTTGAATTTCTTAGTCACACGAAAAGGTCAATCCCATTTGGTCACAACTTTCTTCTTGAAGGTAGAATCCAGACTATTGTTGTATCTCAAAACTAGATCACCCTCCTCGATTTTCTTATCCCTGAACTTCCTATTTGCTCTCTTCTGATTCTTGTCTTGAATTAAAGCATAATGTTCCACCGCCTTTTGTCTGTCTAGTTGTGCTTCCTGCAAATCCAATAACCGGTTCTGTAAAGTAGAATTTGAATCCTCGTTTATCTTCATTAACATCTGTAATGCAAGAATTTCTACTTCCAAGGGTAATAGAGCTTCTTTCCCGTAAACAAGATGAAATGGTGAAAACTGGGTGCCTTCTTTTACTGCAACTTTGTAAGCCCATAAAGCCCAGTGCAAAGCAAGGTCCCACTCCTTCTCATGTATTCTCATGATCTTTCCCATGATATTAGTACACACACCATTAAAATTTTCATTCATCCCATTACATTGAGGATAATAGGGACTTGCATATTTGTGTTTAATCTTCAGCTTCACTCGGGTACAAAGGGGCGTCTCCATCAGATATTTCGGATACCAGGTTGGGGTGGTCCTCTCTCCTTCACAACAGTTTACTCCGGTGTTCGAGAGCATCAAAAGAAAGCTCCTTTTCTGGAGCTCTCAGCCAAACTTGACTTGGCTTCCAGGGTGGTGGTGGTTAACCAGGTTCTTCTGGCCACAACATGGTTTGTTTGCTCTTGTTGGTGCCACTCTAGGGATTGTATCACTCAGCTTAAGAGGCCTATACGAAACTTTTTATGGAGTGGTCTAGATGGCACATCTGATATTACAGCTAGGGTGGTTTGGGAGACCTTGATTCTTCCTACAAGAGAAGGGGGTTTGAATATCATTGACCCGGATCTATAGTGCAGAGCTTTACTCTGCAAGGTCGTTGTTAGAGGACTTATGCCAGGGCAAGAGCCTTGGAAGGATTTCTTTATCAGATGCATACAGTCTCGCACGTGCACTTCAGGAAAGGAGTGGACACACAATACCAGATGGGTTTTCACCACAACCCACCTCTGATCTCCCTCTTCCCCTCCTATGGTTGCTATCCTAAAAGCATGGGCCAATACTTGGACAGATATGGTACACACTCTGATGGCCATTTGGGCAACCATGCAGGGATCATCTTGAGTAGCCTCCTCCAGGAGAGTTACTTTTCTCATAGATTGGAGAGACTCTCCCTTCTTTGCTGAGACTTCTACAGGGTTGAGTTGGCATTTTCAGCCTCAGCCTTGGTTCTTTCTACCTCATTCTTCTGAGGTGTTTTTTATTACATGCTTAGCATGTTGTATTTCCGCACAGAGCTTGCTCTAGCGAGTTTCTTTCTTACTTAATAGAAGTATCTTTTTTGGAAAAAAAAAAATCCATCAGTTCACTCCTCAAACCTGAACCTCTATCAGAAAGAAACTCCAGTGGCACACCAAATCTACAGCAGATATCCTCATACACAAATTTACATACAGATTTTGCATTGACAGCCCGTACTGCTCGTGCTTTAGCCCATCTCGTCAAATAATCCATAGCTGTCATCACATAACAATTTCCCCTGGTTGTCATGGGTAGAGGACAGATGGCATCTATTCCCCATTTCTCAAAGATATTATAAGCAAGCATGATATTTCTGAGTTCTGGATGTAAGATCCTCTTACTCATCTGCTGACATTGTAGGCATGACCTGCACCACTGTCTTATGTCTCTCTGGAGGGATGGCCACACATACCCTTTTGTAACCAGCCCCCTCCCTTCCTCTCCCCCGCCCTCCTTCCCCCTCCCCGCCAGCCCCCTCCCTCCCTTCCTAACCCGCCGCCTCCTTTCCTTTCGTCTCCCCTGCCCTCCCTCTCCCTCCCCGCCCCCTCCCTCCCTAACTTCTCCCCCCCCGCAGCCCCCCCCAGCTCCTTTCCTCCTCTTCCTCTCCAGTCTCCTAAGCCTTGAACAAGAGCGTCAACTCGTAACCCAGCATGCGATCATAATTTCGCCACAACATCTCCTCTGTGTCGCCAAGCTCTAGCATCCCATAAACAACCAACTGCTACAGCTTCCTTTCCTATAAAAGCAACTACCTGCTACTCGGCTATAGAGTATAGCCGCCTCCTGCACTTTTCCACCTTACAAAGGACACAAAGCTCACAACCTTCTGTCCTATTCCTGCTCTCAAAGCACTCCTCCACTACAGTAACGACACTGCCAGCAGGATCCCAGCCCGTCTCTTCAAGCTACAATAGCCTCCTACTATAACAAGCCTCGGCCACATGGTGATCAAGCCTGCACTCTTGCTGCAGCTCACTCTCTATCGCTCATAATCCTCCACGTGATGATACTACCTTGCAGCTTCTTCTGCCCATGGAATGCACATATTCTATCACCTCCGGACCTCTTGGCCTTCACCGAGTATGCACCCTTCCTCAAAAACCCCAAAACACACAGTCCATGCTCCCTGTCACTCCCAAGCTCCACGTACCATGCCTGCTCATCAACGAGAAGCTTCCCTCTTCTATTACGTAGCCACATGCATGGATACCTTTTTTGATTTCTGCCACATCATTCTTAATTAGCCACCTCATATTTACCTTTTTACCACTCCCAAGGCTTCCCACAAAACTTAGACCAAGTCACTTAATGCACACATTCCCAACTCTGGATACTATGAAACACTCGAAAGCTGCTTACACAAAATCTGATTGAGCGCCAGCAAGCACACACACAAGTTGAACATCACACATGTACATATGTACAAGACAAGTTTGGGGTTTTCAAAAATCGTCACACAATGCCATCCAGACTCTAGAGGTAGATGTTGCTGCAGCCCTAGACACTACAATTCCACATCAGGAGGGGCCCTTAGATGCACCAGTACCAGCCCCAGTCACCTTGGTTTCTGATCATGAGGGGGCTACCGATACCTCTTCCCCACAGACTGTTCATGGCACAGTCAGGACGACCGAGGGAATGCATGCATAGATGAGGACTCCAGATTCCTCTTCAGCCCTGCCATAGGCCTCCTCAGCCCCCAGCTCCAGTTCTGTTGATAGAGGCCTGGTAGGTCCTTCTTCTTCATCTTCCACGAGTGTAGGTCTTCTTCGCACTCCTCGACCAGACTTGCTGCCAGGAACTCTTTTTCGACACTGGCAGACTCGGTGACTTTCATAGATGAGAAGGAGTTTGTGCCCTCCACCTTAGGGGTCCCGGTCATTGGGATTCCTTTTGATAGGGCCTCCCCCTCAGCAGGTGTGGGGATCCTTTCACCTGTTGAGTTTCCTGCCCTCAGCAGTAGTGTTTCGGCCTAGGGGTTTTCAAAAATCGTCACACAATGCCATCCAGACTCTAGAGGTAGATGTTGCTGCAGCCCTAGACACTACAATTCCACATCAGGAGGGGCCCTTAGATGCACCAGTACCAGCCCCAGTCACCTTGGTTTCTGATCATGAGGGGGCTACCGATACCTCTTCCCCACAGACTGTTCATGGCACAGTCAGGACGACCGAGGGAATGCATGCATAGATAAGGACTCCAGATTCCTCTTCAGCCCTGCCATAGGCCTCCTCAGCCCCCAGCTCCAGTTCTGTTGATAGAGGCCTGGTAGGTCCTTCTTCTTCATCTTCCACGAGTGTAGGTCTTCTTCGCACTCCTCGACCAGACTTGCTGCAGGAACTCTTTTTCGACACTGGCAGACTCGGTGACTTTCATAGATGAGAAGGAGTTTGTGCCCTCCACCTTAGGGGTCCCGGTCATTGGGATTCCTTTTGATAGGGCCTCCCCCTCAGCAGGTGTGGGGATCCTTTCACCTGTTGAGTTTCCTGCCCTCAGCAGTAGTGTTTCGGCCTAGGGGAAGCTGGTCTCCTCTACTAGCTCGAGTAAGCCTTTCCACCCAGCATCCTCCTGTCGATGAGGATAGTCAGCTGGAACATACAGGGCCTAGGCGGAGTTCCACACCGTCGCCGGAGGCAGCTGATCCGGAATCAGCTTCATCCAGGTGTCACTGGAGCTGCTATTGATATCCTTCTTATCCAGGAATACAAGTTGGATGCCAGTGATTGCTCTAAATCAAGAAAACTTCTTTCAGGACATACCTTTTGGTCGCCTGCTATAGGCACAAGGGGAGGTACTTGCATTTCGGCCTCTCCTTCTATTTTACCCTTGGTTATTGGTCATGGTATTATCTCCCCCTCTAGAGCTCAATGGATCGCTATTTTGATTGCAGGGCAGAAGATTGGTCTTCTCAATCTGTATGCCCCCAACAACAGACGGGGCGAGTCTCCTTTTGGAAGGAGTTACTATCTTTGGCCCCCATTGCAAATTCTTGGATCATTGGTGGCGATTTCAAAATGCTTGAGTTGCCATCAAACAAAAAGGGAGGCAGACAGGGTGGAATTCATTCTTTGGAGAGGGCAGCCTGGGATGCCTTTCTCTTTTAGTACAGTGGCAGGGACACTTGGCTTGATGATGCCTTTCATGTTATGCCACAGTCACTCCTGTACTCTTGGTCAAACAGGAGAGTACACATGCCCATCCATGCACGTAATGACAGATTTTATGTAGATCATTGGGCACTTGACACGGATTTGTATGCATTTCTACTGGGGCCACCACTTCAGATCATTTTCCAGTGGTGTTGCAGATTCTTGAGCCTCATCATAGAGGACGCTCTGCCAGTGTCAGGATTCCGGATGCCTTTTATGTAGAGGAGAGCCTCACGGAGGATATCTTACAGATTTGGGTTTCTCACATACAGGGTGGAATTGTCCGCCCATCTCAGGTAGCTGCAGCCTTATCTGGAATTAGTGACTATTATCATACAGTTGCTGATTCCAGGAGACATGAGATTGGTATACGCCAGCAGTTAGCGTCCCTTCAGAGGGAAGAGCAGAAGAGGCCCACTGATGCTTGGATTCACGAGCGCCTTGCTGCAGCAACGGCTCATTTACAGATATTGTTGGATCAGAGAGCAGAGTATGTCTTTCATGCACGGAAATCCTTTTGGATTCAGATAGGTGGAAGGGTCAACAAACACTTTTTCTCTACTAATGGACCCAGACATAATAGAGATAGTGTCTCGCAGCTTGTTGACTCAGACGAGGTGTTACAGTCAGATCCTGATGCCGTCATGCGTGTAGCTTCAGAATTTTTTGCATCCCTTTTTACTGCAGATCTGGGCAAACAGGCCATAGATGATGCCAGAGAGGTTATTTGGAAGTGTATCCCTGTATTGGTGTAGGATGAGATGTATGTTTCTCTTGATGCACCTTTCACCATCGCAGAATTCAAGACTGCATTACTTGCCCTTCACAAGGGTAAGTGCCCAGGTTCGGATGGACTTACCCCTTCTTTTTTTATTACTTTTTGGGAGCAAATTGGTGATCACATTACATCAGCCCTGCAGGGCATGTGGGAGTCTAGTGAGATGCCTGACTCACTTACAGATGGTCTCATTCATCTCATCCCAAAGGTAGGTAATAGGAATCTAGTGTCACAATGGAGACCCACCACTTTATTGGGCACTTTTTACAAGATTCTAGCAAAAGCCATTAGTATGCGGCTACAGGTTTTTCTTCTAGATTTGATTCATGACACATAGACAGGGTTTGTGCATGGTAGAGTATTTTCGATAATATTTTCTCATTTTGGGAGGCCTCAGAATAGGCCATGCAGAACCGCCAGAGGATGGCCATTCTACTCTTGGACTTTGAAAAAGATTACGACAGAGTAGACTGGGATTTTTTAGAGGGCACTCTTTCTCGCTTTGGTTTTTCTAATGCATGGATTAGAGGAGTATCCTCTCTCTACAAATCAGCCCATAGCCAAGTGCTTATTGTACGAGGGGACAGATTTCAGAGCGGTAGATCAGTCTGTCAGGGATGTCCTCTTGCCCCTTTTCTTTTTCTGTTTGTGGCGGAAGCTATGAGTATGTACCTTAGATCTCAAGCTGATATTTATGGGCTGAGGCTTCCTCTTTGCCGGGAGGAAGAGCTCCTGGATAGTGAGTTGGGACACGGCTGTTTTTTTGGATGCCTCCCCCAGGACACTCACTTCCTTCCGAACAGCCTTGAATTTATTTTACACGGCTCCAGGTGCACACATTAATTGGCATAAATCCAATGGTTTTTGGATTTGCGATGATGACACCCAGGATCGGGCTAATGATATTGGTTTCACTTGGATACAGAGGGGTATCTCCGTCACATATTTGGGCCGCCAGGTTGGGGTGGGCATCTCCCCTTCACAACAGTTTGCTTCGGTGTTGGAGAGCATCAGAAGAAAGCTCCTTTTCTAGAGCTTAGCCAAACTTGACTTGGCATCCAGAGTGGTGGTGGTTAACCAGGTTCTTCTAGCCACAGCTTGGTTTGTATGCTCTTGTTGGTGCCACTCTAGGGATTGTATCACTCAGCTTAAGAGGCCCGTACGGAATTTTTTATGGAGTGGTCTAGATGGCACAACTGATGTTACAGCCAGGGTGGCTTGGGAGACCTTGATTCTTCCTACAAGGGAAGGGGGTTTGAATATCATTGACCCGCATCTACAGTGCAGAGCTTTACTCTGCAAGGTTGTTGTGAGAGGACTTATGCCAGGACAAGAGCCTTGGAAGAACATTTTTATCAGATGCATACAGTCTTGCACACCCACTTCAGGAGATGATTGGATACACAATACCAGATGGGTTTTCACCACAGCACACCTCAGATCTCCTTCTTCCCCTTTTATGGTTGCTATACTAAAAGCATGGGCCAGCTTCAGGAGTACTCTTCGCAGGATTCCCCCATCCACCTGTGAAGAGATTGAAAGGCAGCCTATCATGTGGAACGACAGTATTTTGGATGCGCATGGTAGACCACTTGGAGGTTCTCCTTGCATGCAGTGGCCGAGACGGGAGAGGGGCCCTACATCTACAGTGGGAGCATGGAAAGCCTTTAGGAGGCTTCCTGCAGACTGTCAGGCCCAGGTGGTTCATAATCTCAGAGGGAGTGCAGTAAGAATTCAAAAGATTGATGCAGCCTTGCCCTTGGATTGGGTGGACACAAATGACATGCCTATTACTTGTTCCACTTGGATGGGGGCATTTTCCAAATCGGGCATTCCTTTGCAGATGATTTCTTTACGGAACACACATGAGGATGCCCTAGTCTTTGATATTTCTTCAGGGGGCAAGCTGTCCAAGTCCACAGATGATATATTGCTGGAGGTACCATTCAGCCAGTCAGGGTAGTGGGCTTCATGGAGCATGGCTCTTTTTCACAGTGGTACTTGGATCCTGACCCGCTACTCATTTCCCTGGGCTCATGGAGGCTGTGGCTCTATGGAGGTGTCCCAATTAAGTTTTTGCAGTGGGACCCTGGGGAATGGGAGTGGATGGATGAAGGGCACCAAGAGAAAGGCATCCCCTTCTTTCGTTACACGGTCAGTAATGCCAGGAAATTCCAGCTCAGCTGTAGGGGTTGGAGGCCCACCAGAGCTCCTCATTAGGAGAATTATCAGATTTCTGCAGACTTGCAGAAATTTTTTTGGCAGAGGCTCTGGAAATCCCATCGGAATAGAAAAATCACTCTCTTCTTTTGGCTTTCTATTCATGGTGGGATAGCAGTAAATCATTGGAGATCCAGCACTGATCCTACTTGTAGACTTTCAGTAGTTTTGTTCGCCTCCCCTTCTATATGACCTATGGATCAGTGGCTTGGCTCACTCTTTCAGGGCCCCAGGTTTTCTTCGAGAGACGTGACTCACCTTGGGCTCTATACATCCGACGACACCTTGTGGAGTCATGCTCTTTAGAGGATGTTCCGGCCACTCTCTTCAGGGCTGCTCATTCCTCGGTTGACTCTCCATGGGAGGGTTTAGCTAGCATTGCAGCATGGCACATTTGGAGAGCCAGATGCATTGAGGCTATGGAGGGTTCTCAGGTTCACCCTTCTCAATTCTTGGCTAGTACTTGGACAGATACGGTACACACTCTGATGGCCATATGGGCGACCATGCAGGGATCCTCTCGAGCAGCCTCCTCCAGGAGAGTTACTTTTCTCAGGGATTGGATAGACTCTCCCTTCCTTGTTGAGACTTCTACAGGGTTGAGTTGGCATTTTCAGCCTCGGCCTTGGTTTCTTTCTACCTCATTTTTGGAGGTGTTTTTATTACATGCTTAGCATGATGTATTTTCGCTCAAAGCTTGCTGTAGCGAGTTTCTTTCTTTCTTAATAGAAGTCTCTTTTTTGAAAAAAAAAAAAAAACTTTTTTTGTAAGATCCATCAAAGTGTAAAACAAATGCATCCTCTAGTACTTTTTCTTCATTCATGTCAGTGTTCTTCTCCACATCTTCAACTAAAATAGGTCCTTCCTTATAGGTGAGGACATCAGCCAAGGAAGCTCTGGTAGAGCTCTCAATCAAGAAGGTAAAAGAGTACTCCTATAACTCTACTATCCATTTAATAATGCTTCGAGAGATGTTTGTACTATTCAACATATGAGGCAGTAGTGAACATGAGGTGAGAACCACAAAAGGCCTGGACAATAGATAAGACCAAAATCTCATACAGGCATACAAGAGGCTAGCCAAGACCAATTCAGCCACTGAATACTTCCTCTCTACTTCACTCTTCACCCTATTGGCATAGTAGACTGGCCTCATATATCTGGAACCCTCTTCCTGCTGCAAAAGAATAGCACCAATAGCATCTGGTCCTACAGACGGATTCACATAAAAAGTCTTGGAATAATCTGGTGGCTTTACACCTGAAATATGAGTCAAGGATTCCTTAACTGCCTCAAACACCTCTTCACTCTCTGTCGTCCAATTCAGAGGCTCAGATTTTACCACCTGCTGAAGAGGATACAAAATTTGAGATAACATATGAATAAATCTCGACAAATACTTCACCTTCTAGAGAAAGGTATGCAACTACTTGGTATTCTCAGGAGAGGACATCATAACTAAAGCTTTCACTTTATCTGGATTTGCTGGCTCAATCCCATTCTCAGATACAATATGCCCCAATATTTTAATGCTGGTCTGAGCTAACTGCGTCTTCTTAGGATTTAATTGACCACCATTATTATCAATCTCATAAAATACTTGATCCAGCTTGCCACATCATAAAATACTTGATCCAACTTGCCACAGTGCTCCCTTCTTCCACTGTAGACACAGATGTCATCAATAAACACTTTACAAAATTTATCCAGGAAAGGTGATAAAATCAGATCTGAATTCTCTTGATAGTGCGAGGGGCCATTGGTAACTCCAAAAGGCATTTTCCTGTAACAAAAACAGCCCCAGGGGGTAATGAAGGTAGTCTTGATTTGATCTTCCTGGGCTATGGCTATCTGGAAGTACCCTGAATATTCGTCACACAAGCTGTACATTTCCTGACCCGCCACTTTATCAAGAATATCATCCAGAAAAGGCAGAGGATAGTGGTTTCTCTTTGTCACTGCATTCAGAGGTTTGTAATCGACACAAACTCTCCATTTGTCTACACCTTTTGGCACTATGACCACAGGACTTATCCAATCAAAGTGAACTACAGGATCAATTATTCCTGCCTTGAGAAGCTTATCTACCTCTTCCTTCAGCACCTCTCTCTGTTCCGGGCTTAATCTCCTTATTTTCTGAAAAACAGGTTTGGCACCTTCCTTCAGCTCAATCCTCAGAGGCTTCCCTTTAAATCCCCTAATCTTCTCATAAGAGGTGATAAACGAATTGGGGTATTTCTGCAACATCTTCAAATATTCTTCTTTCTCCTCAACATTGAGATCAGGATTCAATGATTGCTCAATCAACACCTGGGTTGATTCTTGAGAACATTTGGGCTGCATTAAATCCTTGATAACCTCAAACCTATCCACCTCTTCCTCACCAAACCCTGCTGCCCCCACAAAATCTACCTGTGAATCCTCATCTACCAAATCCACCAATGCTATTGTTCCTTCATCACTTTCTGAAGTCACCGAGCTCTCATCCTCACTGCTGGTTTCACTTCTCTCTTCCTCTTCACTTGTTGAATCTGAAACTTCAGCCCTGCTGGTTTTTTGGTGTGACTGAATATTTCAAAAAACAAAAGGCTGCTGCTCCCCGCTACTCCTGCTCCCCTCCTCTCCCTGCTCGACTGCTACTCTCCTCTCCCCACCCTGCTGCTCCTCCTGCTCCACTCCTCGCTGCCCCCTCCCTTCCCTCTTGCTGCTCCTCCTCCCTGTTGCTGCTCCTCTCCCTGCTCCTCTTGCTACCTCTCTCCCTGCTCCCTACTGCTCCTCCTGCTCCCTCCTCGCTGCCCCCTTCCTTCCCTCCTTGCTGCCCCCTCCTACCTGCCCTCTCCGCTCTGCCCTCGCTCTGCCCCCTTCCCCCGTGCTGCAGCCTCCCCCCCCCTGTGCTGCAGCCTGCTCCCCCCCCCCCCGCGCCTGCTGCTGCTCCCCCCCCCGTTGCAGCCTGTTGCTCCCCCCCCGCACCTACTGCTGCTACCCTCCCGCTGCAGCCTGCTCCTCCCCCCCCCCACTGCAACCTTTCCCCTCCTCTCTGTTTGAGGGGAGGGGTTCCTATCCTTCCGGAGGTGTTACCGGAGGCCAAAGGCCACTGGCGTGAGAAGCATGAGTTGTGCAATGCTCTAATGCAATGGATCGTGCAGAGCGCACCGTGCAGTAGTGTGCGAGTGTCGTATGCTATACTGTAGTGAACGACGACGTACGAGTGCACTATGCTAAGTGACAATCACCGGTGAACTCCGCAACATAAGCAAAATAAGAAAATCCTACACTGGTGAACAATCCCCATATCCGGAAGAGACAAGAGAGATGAGAAAGTGACCGAGTTGGCCAATGTACATATCACTGGACGTGTCCCCAAGTCACAAGCCGCAAGTCACAAGAATACACAAGTCGCAAATCACCAGAATACACAGGTCTATCCCCATAGTAGACAAAGGGTACACACAAGTCTCTCACATTCGCTCCGTGGCGAGCTCGTAGCTCTAGCCTCTCTCTCTCCTCACTCTCCTCCCTTTCGCTCCCCTGCCGAATGCCGAATGCCCCCTTTTCTCTCTCCCTTCTCCTTCATCCTCATCCCCCGCCTTGGAGGGTCCCTTCTTCGCTGAGAATCTCCCCTCTTTCTTCCCATTGGTCATCCTCTTATCTCCTTAGCTGTTGAGGATAGCCGTTGCGCCGCTGGCTCCCTTGATGGCTTCGGCGACTTCCTGACTCCCTGACTCGCCAGCCTGATGGTATAAATTCTCCATGTGCAGGTGAGCTGGTTCACCGCACCTCTTGATGGCTTCGGCGACTTTCTGACTCCCTGACTCGCCAGCCCGATGGTGTAAATTCTCCATGTGCAGGTGAGCTGGTTCACCGCACCACTGCACCATTGTATCACTGAACCACTGTGTAATATAAATACTCCTGACTGCTCCATGTGCTAAGCTCACTCTCCATGTGCGCAGCTCTTGATGACCTGTGGTTGACATGTGTCGACCTGTGGTTGACCTGTGTCGACCTGTGGTTGACCTGTGGTTAACATGTGTCGACCTATGGTTGACAGCCTCGGACAGTACTCTTGGATGAACCCGTGTGATCGCGTGGCTAACTTGTGTTGACACATGGTCAACATGTGGTCAACAGATGTCGTCATGTGGTCAACGCCTGTCGACAAGTGGTCGTGTGATAAGGTAACAGTTTCCCCCGCCACTATCATTCACCGTCCCGGTGAATAGAAAGGTTGGACAAATCCGTCAAAGAAAAATGAAGATGAACTTTCAAACCATGGATATGGTGATGGAGTGGGAAAAGGAAAGAGTACAGACCATGTGGTTGGCCGTGGGAGTAATCCAAGATTTGTATTAAGTGGAGATGTGAAAAATAAACTGCTGTATTACAAGGGACAGCATGGAAAATTGCAGAAAAAACTGAGTACATCTTGAGGTAAAACACTGATATTTACAGTGAGGGCCAAACAGCTTGGCAAAATCTAACAGTGCAAAAAAAAAAAAAAAAAAACCCAAACACCAACAGCCATGTATCAACTCTTCTATGAGATTACAAAGGGTGGTAAAGCTGCAGCCTGTTCCTTTGCCTTCTCCTCTTCCGCCTTCGTATTTGCCTCTGTGGCTTTTTGCGCATCCCTTTGCTCTGGCTCAGTCATAGGTATCTGTGGATGGGGTGCTTCCTCCTCACACTCAAGCGTGTCCATCACATTTCTCAGATTTTCATACTTGTCTTTATATCGGTGGTATCGCCGGTAGTAATGATCCTTTTGCTCTTGCAAGGTGGACTGGGAAGTCTGGAGGGTGGCCAACTGCATCCGAAGAGCCGTGAATTCTTCCTCCATGGATGAACGCTTCTTTTCCAATTCAGCCACTCTGGATTCTGATTTTTCTTTGGCAATCTCGGGGAAGACAAAGACTCTTTTAACTTGGTAATCTCCTGGTGAAATCTAGTCACCTCCGTGACATGCTGGCTGTGCAAAGTTGCCAGAGCTGCAGCATGTTGGCTGCGTAAAGATGTCATTGCTGCTGCCCATTCCTGCCTGTGATTATGGAGGCGATCCTCAAGGGCAGCCTTCTGAATATTCCAAGCGATGTCACGCTCATGTATTGCTGAGTCCTTCTCTTTCTGCCACCTTTCCTCCTGTTGTCGAAGTGTCACGCTAGTGGCGCGCTGCTGGGCTGCCTGAGCTCTCTCGAATTCTAACTTTAAATGTTGCTGTTGAGAGAGGAGCTTATGAGCATAACCTGTGGAATTGAAGACCGCTGTCCCAAGCTGCGTGAAGGTGTCATCCATGATACGCTGAGCAAGATGCAGGGACCTTTTCATCCAAGCATACCTGTCGCTGTAATTCATCCTGTCCGCCAAATTAATGACGTCCCCCAATTCCTCAAACATGTCAGGAAGAGCTCCCTCTTCCTCGGTTGACAGGTTTCCTGTAGGTGCCAATTTGTCCAAGTGCACAAAACATGTCGGGGCCCTGGAGATCTTTTTGTTCTGTGCGAGGCAGTCCTGCAAGGGAATGGTGAAGATTTGAGTGAGATCCTCCTCTTCCCCACATACTAGTGAGCGTTTTTTGTGAAGGACAGATAGTAGTTGGCTGTAATCTTCATTCTGTTTTTCCACCAGGGAAATATTTGAAAGAGGTGGGCCCGATGAAGCAGCTATGTAAGCTGTGAACATATCATTTTCATGAAGGGGTGGGCAATCCACAGATTTGGGCAGAATCCCTCCCTCAAATACCTCCTCTGATGCTGAAGTGGCCGATGGAGCATCTCCGCGAGAGGGGCTCCCACTCCCGTCTCTAGTCCTGTCTCTGCCTGGGGAGGCTGAAATGTGAAGTATACCCTGGGATGACATCTCCTGAGAAAGCCCATGGGAGTGGGAGTCGGCCGGGTCCCAGGCTAAGATTCAGGTCCAATACCTGGTCCAAAACATGGTCAGAGGGGTCGCCTGAACTGTGGTGATGACTGCATCGGTGAAAGTGGTAGGGGGTGAAGACGAAACAGCTGCAGTTCTGCGTAACAATACACCTGTCGAGGAAGTCCCGGGTACAACAGTCGTCGTCACTGGTACAACAGGAGGTGTACCTGGTGCAATCCCTCCCATGGAAAGTCTGGAGATCGCTGGAGAAGCCTGGACAAGTGTGACTGATGGAGAGGCAAGTCCTGGCACGGGCACGACTAATGGAGATACAAGACATGTCACTGATGGTAACCCTGTGGCACCGGTAACAGAATATGCTGAAGAAGCTCCGGTGCAGACTTCATGAGGTGGCGCTCGCCGAGGTGTCCTCCTGAGCGAAAGAGGAGAAGAGGCAGTCCCGGGGGAAGGAACACTGGAAGTGACAGTGAACGATGTGGAAGAGGGGGTGACAGGAGGGGAGAGAGATGTGGAAGGGAGGCGACCTGTGACAATGGGCGGAGGGTTGGCCTTCCACTGATGAAGTAAGAAGGTGAGGTGGGGCCCACAAGTACAGGTATATGTGCCCCGACGCTTGCGAACTGTGTTACGAAAGGCATAGTAGAAGAGTGAGGCGAAATCATAGGGAGTGACCGAGAGGATGGAGTCTAAGGCAGAATGGATCGCCTTGGTGATGAAGAAGTGGCCTGGGGCAGAGTAGAAGTGTGTGAACAAGTACCTCGCTAGAAGCGCCTCTCGGCTGTTTCCCTCGAGAACTTTCTTACACTCATGTCCTCTGCGATGAGTTTTACAGGTAGACAAGAAGGACAGGAATGTGGGTGAGCCAGTGTGAGGTGGCAAAAAGGGAAGTGTGGGAAGACGGAGATATGTGGATATGAGACTAGGAGTGAACATGTGATGGGAATTCAAGAATCCGAATGTGTCTGTTGCAAAGTCATAAGACTGAATGAACGCAGTACACATTTGGACGTCCACCTGGGGAAGTGTGACATCATCAAACTCCACGAGAGACATGCGGTCGTTTCGAAGTGCTTTGTGGTGTAGACCCGGCACCCAGGTCATCAGTGGTGCGTTTGCCAAGTGATGCCATGGAAGATGGTCCCGATCCTGTCGTGTGGCCTGCTCGAGCCCGATGGAAGTCAACGAATAAAGTATCGCGGGGTAATCTGGGTTTGTACTTGTGGCGAGAGGCACGGGTAGGCATGAACGATGGCGTCGTATGGAGAGGAAAAGAGTACGGAGGGGGTGTCGATGTCAAGGTCTGGAGAGGCAAGGAGGGAGGAGGAGGTGTTGATGTCGAGGTTAAAGCCCGGAATCTGCTACGAAAGGATTCCTTAGCAGAGCCACCAGTGCAGGCCCATGCTTCGATGGAGAGGAAAAGAGTGAGGAAGGGGTGTCGGTGGAGAGGGAGAGTAAAAGGACGGATGTAGATTAGGGGGGAGGAGGGGGGCTGGAGCTAGGAGGGGAGGTGATGCAGAGGGTGCAGGGAGGAGAAGGGGGGAGAGTTGCTCCAGAGAGGGGGACGTAGGCGGAGAGAGGGGGCTGCGCAGGAGAGAGGGGGAGGGGCAGGGTGGTGGGTAAAGGGAGAGCGGGGAGGGGCTGTTGCGCAAGAGAGGGGGAGGGGACTGTTGCGCAGGAGAGGGGGAGAGGGGAAAGGTGGGGGGTAAAGGGGAAGAGGAGGGAAAGCCTGTTGTGCAGGAGAGGGGGAGGGGACTGTTGCGTAGGAGAGGGGGAGGAGGGGCCTGTAGCGCAGGAGAGGGGGGAAAGGGGGCTGTAGCGCAGGAGAGGGAGAGGGGGCTGTAGTGCAGGAGAGGGGGAGGGGGCTGTAGCGCAGGAGAGGGGGAGGGGGCTGTAACGCAGGAGAGGGAGAGGGGGCTGTAGCACAGGAAAGGGGGAGGGGGATATGGCGTAGGAGAGAGGAGAGGGGGCTGTAGTGCAGGAAAGGGGGAGGGGGCTGTAGGGCAGGAGAGGGGGGAAAGGGCTGTAGCGCAGGAGAGGGGGAGGGGGATATGGCGTAGGAGAGAGGAGAGGGGGCTGTAGTGCAGGAGAGGGGGAGGGGGCTGTAGGGCAGGAGAGGGGGGAAAGGGCTGTAGCGCAGGAGAGGGGGAGGGGGATATGGCGTAGGAGAGAGGAGAGGGGGCTGTAGTGCAGGAGAGGGGGAGGGGGCTGTAGGGCAGGAGAGGGGGGAAAGGGCTGTAGCGCAGGAGAGGGGGAGGGGGATATGGCGTAGGAGAGAGGAGAGGGGGCTGTAGTGCAGGAGAGGGGGAGGGGGCTGTAGGGCAGGAGAGGGGGGAAAGGGCTGTAGCGCAGGAGAGGGGGAGGGGGATATGGCGTAGGAGAGAGGAGAGGGGGCTGTAGTGCAGGAGAGGGGGAGGGGGCTGTAGGGCAGGAGAGGGGGGAAGGGCTGTAGCGCAGGAGAGGGGGAGGGGGATATGGCGTAGGAGAGAGGGAGGGGGATATGGCGTAGGAGAGAGGAGAGGGGAAGGGAGGGGGGGTAAAAGGGGGAGAGGGTTGAGCGCAAGAGAGGGGGAGAGGCTATGGCGTAGGAGAGAGGAGAGGGGCAGGGAGGGGGGGTTAAAGGGGGAGAGGGGGTTGAGCGCAAGAGAGGGGGAGAGGCTATGGCGTAGGAGAGAGGAGAGGGGCAGGGAGGGGGGTTAAAGGGGGAGAGGGAGGCTATGGCGCAGAAGAGGAGAGGGGGGGAACCGATGGTGGGTAAAGGGGGAGAGGGGGGGGGGTGTGGCGTAGGAGAGAGGAGAGGGGAAGGGAGGGAGATAAAGGGGGAGAGGGGGGGGGCTGTGGGGTAGAAGAGGAGAGGGGGGACAGGTGGTGGGTAAAGGGGGAAAGGGGGGGGTTGTGGCGTAGGAGAGAGGAGAGGGGAAGGGAGGGGGGTAAAGGGGGAGAGAGGGGGCTGTGGCGTAGAAGAGGAGAGGGGGGGACAGGTGGTGGGTAAAGGGGGAGGGGGGGGGGCTGTGGCGTAGGAGAGAGGAGAGGGGAAGGGAGGGGGGTAAAGGGGGAGAGAGGGGGCTGTGGCGTAGAAGAGGAGAGGGGGGGACAGGTGGTCGGTAAAGGGGGAGGGGGGGGGGGGCTGTGGCGTAGGAGAGAGGAGAGGGGAAGGGAGGGGGGTAAAGGGGGAGAGAGGGGGCTGTGGCGTAGAAGAGGAGAGGGGGGGACAGGTGGTGGGTAAAGGGGGAGGGGGGGGGGGGGGCTGTGGCGTAGGAGAGAAGAAGAAGAAGAAGAAGAATATATTATCGTCCTCTGAAGACCAAAACCGGCCTATGGGACCTGAGCAATACAATATCACAAGTACATGAAAGCTCCTCCCGAAGATGGGAGGGTGGAAAGAGAAACCACCTTCTAGGATTCAGGTGGATTCCTATGCTTGAAGAGCTTATACACAAATGTTCCTAAAGCTGAAGGTGACCCTTTATGCAGCAAATCAGCCAGTTTGTTATGTCCCTCAAGGAGGTGATTGAACTCTTCCCTAATGTGTGCATAGTGAGGGCATATCATTACCATGTGTTCTTCTGTTTCAACCATACCTTGATCACATAGTTGGCATATTCTACTCTCCCTTGGCATCTTTTTCCATCCCCCTGTTTCTATTTGCAGCTGGTGTGATCGGGTGCGAAGTGAGGCTAAAGCCCTCCGTTTATGCACTGCTATAGGTGTACATATGTACTTCTGCGTTGTTGTCTCCCTTCCTGTATAAATTGACCAATATTCGGGGTTGATATATGTGCGATAGTACTCAAATTTATCTTTGTTTTCTGCTGTTTGCCATTTCCTGTGTAGTGCATTCAGCAGGTCATAATGAAAAGCCTCTTCATCAATCTCCTCTGAGAGGAGAGGGGAAGGGAGGGGGGTAAAGGGGGAGAGGGGGGGGCTGGTGTGCAGGAGAGGAGGAGGGGGGGGGGGGGAAGGGTGGTGGTAAAGGGGGGAGAGGGGGGCTGGTGTGCAGGAGAGGGGGAGGGGGGGAAGGGTGGTGGTAAAGGGGGAAGAGGGGGGCTGTTGTGCAGGATAGGAGGAGGGGGGGGGAGAGTGGTGGGTAAAGGGGGAGAGGGTGGGCTGGTGTGCAGGAGAGGAGGAGGGGGGGAAGGGTGGTGGTAAAGGGGGAAGAGGGGGGGCTGTTGTGCAGGAGAGGAGGAGGGGGGGGAGAGTGGTGGGTAAAGGGGAAGAGGGGGAGGGCTGGTGTGCAGGAGAGGAGGAGGGGGGGAAGGGTGGTGGTAAAGGGGGAGAGGGGGGGCTGTTCAAAGGGTGGAAAGAGAAAGTGTTTGTAAGAGAGAGGTAGGAGTTGGACAGAGGGTGGAAAGAGGTGTTTGTAAGAGAGAGTTAGGAGTTGGACAGAGGGTGGCGAGAGAAGGTTTTTGTAAGAGAGAGGTAGGAGTTGGACAGAGGGTGGAAAGAGAAGGTTTTTGTAAGAGAGAGGTAGGAGTTGGACAAAGGGTGGAAAGAGAAGGTGTTTGTAAGAGAGAGGTAGGGAGTTGGACAGAGGGTGGAAAGAGAAGGTTTTTGTAAGAGAGAGGTAGGAGTTGGACATAGGGTGGAAAGAGAAGGTTTTTGTAAGAGAGAGGTAGGAGTTGGACAGAGGGTGGAAAGAGAAGGTTTTTGTAAGAGAGACGTAGGAGTTGGACATAGGGTGGAAAGAGAAGGTTTTTTGTAAGAGAGAGGTAGGAGTTGGAGAGAAGGTAGAAGGAGAAGGAGTTTGTAAAACAGGATGAAAAGGGGAGGCCGTAGTTAGAGAGAGAAAGTAACACAGAGTGAAAAAGGGAGGCTGCATTTTAAGGGTGGTCATTTAGAGAGAGATAGTGGCACAAGATGAAAAAAGGTGGTCACACTTAGAGAGAGAAAGTGGCTCGGGGTGAAAAATGGAGGGCTCACTTAGAGAGAGAAAGTGACACTCGGGTGGAAAGAGGACCCATTTAGAGAGAAAAATTGGCACCAAGGGGAGAGAGGAGGAGCCATGTAGAGAGAGAAAGTGGCACTAGGGGCAGAGAGGAGGACCCTTGTAGAAAGAGAAAGTGGCCCTCACTCAGAGAGAGAAGATGTCACCAGGAAGGAGAAGGATTAGGAGGGTGTTTTCTCATTGATCATGGTACCTCTTGATGCGTGACCCATTCACCGGGGCAGGTAGAAGTCTGCCTTCTAAAGTGGCCAAGTAGACTCCCCCACTTGGGATAAGCTTGGCAATGAGAAATGGACCTGTCCAACCACTCACAAACTTAGGCTTGTGTTTGAGAAACTTACTGGAATACAAGAGTACTAAATCTCCGACTTTGAAATTCCTTTTTCTGAGGTTCCGGTCATGCCAAGCTTTTTGTCGCTTCTGCCAAACTTCTTGAGCGAAAACTGCTTCACGTCGATGCTCTGCCAGTGCTTCCAAATCCCACAAGCGTTCCATTGTGCAAGCTTCAAGGTTGTCATTTTTGTCTGGAAGAATCCTGTGAGTGTCAAGATGAAATTCATAAGGCATAACGGCCTCCAGTCCATAGACCAGCTCGAAGGGTGAATACCCAGTACGCCTTGTAAGCCGTTCGATAGGCGAATAAAGCAGTTGGAAGTACGTCGTCCCAATCGGCTAGAGAATTTAGGCAAAGTCGATGCACGATCCTGCACATTGTGCGATTTGAGCTCTCAGCTAGACCATTGGCACGTGGGTAATAGGGAGATGAAAATTTGTGAACTATTTGATGTAGGTGAACTAGTGCAGCAATGGTGTCATTTAGGAAGTGAGACCCTCTATCACTTATCAACTCAACAGGACAACCAAACCGAGAGATGATCTGGTCATATAGAAATGTGGCTACTACCTGGGCTGTACAGTTCTTGACTGCCTTGGCTTCGACCTATTTGGTTCCATAGTCGGTGGCAAGTAGAGCATACTTGTTCCCTCAGCGTGTGGCAAGAGAGATGGGTCCAATGAAATCCAATCCCCAGCGATAGAAGGGAGGCACCGGAGTGAATGGTTTGAGAGGGAGGTACTCACGCCTCGTAGGCTTGGGGCCCACTCGTTGACATGAATCACATCTGGTCACATGAACATGGCAGTCGCGGAAGAGCTTGGGCCACCAGAACCCTGCTCGCATGATCTTACGAGCAGTAGCATCTGAGGCCATATGCCCTCCACCTATGCCAGCATGTGCCTCTTTAAGAATGGATTGTGTCTCATGTGGAAGCACACACCGTCTCAAGATCTGATCCTTCCAAAGCTTGTACAATTGACCTGCAATCAACTTAAAAGGAGCAGCTTGAAGGATTCGTTTGCGTTTCTCTGTTGGAGTTAATCCTGGAGGAAAGCCACCTGTAGACAAGAGGTGTACGATGTTGGCATACCATGGTGGAAAGCAGTCCACCGCAAATAGGCATTCATCAGGTAGTTCTGTTATTCCGAACAAGCCCGCATCGGGTAAGTCATCGGTGATACCACTGGCTGGTTCCCCGGAATGTAACCTAGACAAGTGGTCTGCAGGTTGATGCAGTCTCCCAGCCCTCACCACAATGTCGAATTCAAATTCTTGAAAGAGAAGAATCCATCTGCTTATCCGGCCACCAAGAGTAGGCTTATTCATCAATAAATACTTAAGAGCTTGATGATCAGTGATGATCACAAACTTGTTGCCCAAGAGGTAGTGACGATACTTGGTCATGGCATAAACCATGCCGAGGCCCTCCCTTTCTGTGGTACTGTAATTGCGTTCTGCTCCATTGAGTTGTCGACTCGCGAAGTAGATGGGCAAATCAATCTTAGTATCCTGGTTAGGTTGAGCCAGTATAGCACCTACTGCCCACCCACTAGCATCCACATGGACATGAAAAATTACATCCCAATCAGGCTGCCTGAGGATGGGGGCCTTCACGAGGCGATGCTTCAGATCATCAAAGGCTAGTTGTTGTGGGGTGGCCCAGACAAACGATCGGTCTTGATGTAGGAGTTCTGTCAGTGCAATAGCAATGTCGGCATTGAAACGTATGAACCTTCGGTAATATCCTACATGCCCTAAGAAGGACTTCACCTCTTTGGGTGTACGAGGGATGGGCAATGAGATGATCACCTCTACCTTTGCGGGATCCGTGGTCATGCCCTCAGCAGAAACAATATGACCAAGGAGAACACCTCGGAGTGCGAGAAAGAAACATTTGTCAGGGTTCAAACACAAGCGCACTTCTCTGCACTTATCAAAGACCCATCTCAACTTATGTAGATGATCATTTTGTATGGCCGGATCAAGATGGGAGGCCGATTTACCATTAAAAACAGAGAAGTCATCTAGAAAGACCTCAAGAAACTTGCCGATATTCTCTTGAAAGAGTTTGGTTACAAGTCGTTGAAAGGTTGCCGGGGCATTACATAGTCCAAAGGGCATCATTCGGTAGGCGTATGTTCCCCATTGAGTGACAAAGGTAGTCTTGGGCTGATCCTGTTCCTTCACTCGAACTTGGTTGTACCCGCTATATCCATCCATGAATGAGTATAAAGCATGTCCTGCCACTGTCTCCAACACTCTATCTGTGAAAGGAAGAGGGAACCTATCACGTCGTGTTGCAGCATTCAAACTCCGATAGTCAACACATATTCTAAGTTTGCCGGTCTCTCTTTTGGGTACAATGACAATTACACTGACCCAATCGGAGTAATCCACTGGGTAGATTAATCCTGCTTGCTCCATTTTCTGTATATCTGTTTGGACTGCCTTGCCGTAGTTGGGATTCATGCGGTATGGACCTTTAATCACAGGGTCTGCATCGGGATATAAGTCGATGCTATGCTCCATGAAATCAGCGGGCACCCCCTTCAGATCCTTGTAGGACCAAGCAAAGACATCCACAAATTCTTTAAAAAGGTCGGTGACTGCACCTAGAAGATAGTCATGTTCCCAGACCCAAGTGGCTAACTTCAAATGCCTGGGTTGGTCCTCACTTCCAATGTTGAGATACCGCCAGTTCCGTGCCTCATCAACAGGGGCAATGCATTGGGATGTTGAGGTACTTGGTTCACCCATGTATGTGCTGGAGTATCTTCAAGGGGAAAGTCCCCCTCCACTTCTCTCAACCAAGATGAGGGGTAAGTAACTGGGGGGTTCTCAGGCATTGACTGAGATGTAGAATCAGTAGATGTTGCAGATGCTATGTGCCTTCGATGCCTCGGTGACTGTTTCAGCATGCCCCGGTAAGGTAAGCCTTCCACCTCATAAGTGGTTTCCGGACGGTCTTGAATTGAGGGGGGTGGTCAGCTTCTGATAAGAAAAGGTCAAGCAAAGTGAGATCGGCCATGTCCTCATCTCTATATCCAGTATGCACCCTGGGTCCGCCCAAGACCTTAAGCTGTTGGTGGTGATTCTCCTCAAGTTCAGCAATGTCTATGTCACTTTCGTCTAAATCACTATCATCATCAGTCTCATCTTCATTAGTGTTCTTGTTTTCTCTATCACCATCATTGCAGTTAGCAGCACCATGGTTGTACACCGTAGTACCATGGTTGTGCACTGTAATACCATGGTTGTACTCTGAAGTACCATTGGTGGGTTGTGCCGTACTAGCCTCGTCCCTAGTAGATCCTTCATTGTATCCTATAGTATTGTCAGCATCATTTTGACCAATGTCCTCCATGTCGGCCACTGGACGATCCTCAATGTTTACTACAGTACCATCATTGTCCTCAGTACGATCTGTGGTGTCCACTGTAGTACCCCTAGTGGCCATTCTCTTATACATGTGTGGACTATTGCAAAGTCCAAAGGGCATCCTTTCGTAAACTAGTTCAGCCAGACCCTGTCGTTCTGGGTGGATTTCTGATACTGCAAGTAGCTGTTCTTCTTGATCTTCTTGTTGGCATAGTTCCACCATGTTGACCGCTAATGAGCCCAGGGCTCCCATCCAATCCAAAATGACAGCCTCCTCGTCTTCTTGATCAGCCCGATCCAACAAGTAGGTCAAACTTTCAAATCCTCCTAGGGTTGTCTCCTCATTGATACCTTGGTCACCACCCTTGGGCCAGTCCCCACAGGCCCAATGCTCTTCTTCGACTCTGGCTTGTTCTTCAAAATCCTCCTCTCCTAGTTCTATTGGTATGTGCCTTGCCTGCCCTGTGACCATATCTATTTCGAGGGATGTCGATCCCAGGGGCAATCGAACTTCATCAGTTGACCAATCCTGAATGGCTTTTGAAGACCGCAACCATGGCCGACCAAGAAGTAGAGGGTAAGTTTGTTCATTTTCGGTCATATCAAGGACAACAAAATTGGAGAGAAAAGTTACTCCGCCAATCTTCATGTGAACACCTTTGACTGCACCCATTGGTTTTACTCTGCGTTGATCAGCCATGCGTACCTGAAAGTGAACATCACTTGTCAACTTCAACCCTAGTTTCTGGAGTGTACCTTTTGGCATAATGTTCACAACCGCCCCACCATCGAGGAAGACGTCCTTCAGCTCCACTCCATGGATCTCCACGGTGAGCTTGGGACTTTGTTCACAAGTGAGGGCAGCGTAGGCAGAGAAGTGGTCCGGTGTAGACCCATGCTGAGCCGGTAATGTCTCTGGTGGTGGCCCACTCGGAGTAGATCCCTTGTGTCGACCTCCTGGGAGGCGATTCAGAAATGTAATAGTCTGATGCTTGATTTGGGGGGACAATAGGCAAAGTTGTCGTAGAGTGAGGTTGGGTTTGAAACTCATAAGATCTTCAAACAAGGAGTAGTGGTGGACACTAGCATTAGCCTTTTGTAACTTCATCCTCCTAGCCTCTGGCCGAGGGTCGAAGCTTACACGAGGATGTGGATGTAGGTCTGAACTGTGAGTCATTGTCTCCAGTGGTTTCTCTTCCATTACTCCTTTCCCTTTTTCCTGGGCAGAACTAGATCTTGTCCCCATAGCCTCTTCTCTGTTGAGTGCTGTTGAGGACAAAGTGGGAGGACCTACTCGTGCCTCCTTGTCCCGGTACTGTCCGAGGGTTGTCACTTCTGTTGCAAACCTCACAGTTCTGGACTTGCGGGATGGAAGCTGAGGTGTGCTACCTTCATCTTCAGAACTTGTTTGAAGATCTCTCGTGACACCCTTTACTACCTCCTGATACCTCAAAGGCATAGAGTGATCCCCCGAGGATGAGGCACTCCCAGAGTTAGTGGTTGACCTTAATGGTTGTGGGCCCTTCGAGTTTGTTTCTGAATCACTATCAGAAGCCAGCATGGGTGGTCTATTCCTGGGCGTACTGTGTACCTTGGAGGAGGAGAATGACCTCGGTGGGAGAACACTTGTCGAACTCATTGGTGCTGAGGTCGCCGGTGCTGACTCTGAGTCACCCTTACATTTGTCACCTTTTGTATGTGACCGTGTCACAGCGCCCAACACTGCGCCAATCAAATGGGGATTATTGCCCTCCCCCGCCACTACTACATCAACCATATTCACTTGGGATGCGGGTTCCACTCTTCTATTGGGACAATCTCTGGTGTAGTGGTCATTTGTGTTGCACTGTGTACAAGAGGGTCCCCCGAACGACTGTGTACAATCATCTTGGTAGTGGCCGTACTCGCCACATCTATAACACATGATGGGATCTTCTAAAGTTTGTACCCCTGCCTGCACCTCCGTGTCCACCTCTGAAACCACCCCTTCGACCGCGTTGATAAGAGGGTCCATAGCCACCTCCTGACATAGGTGGTTGGTACGGGGCATAGTATGGCTGAGGATAGAAATAAGGGGAACCAATTGAATTGGGGGCAGGAGCTTGGAGCAAAGGGGGAGTCGGAAGCAATGGAGGTGGCATGACAGGAGGAGGAGGTGGCTCAGATGCTCGTGCAAGAGGGGGAGCAGGAGATACTTCTGCTGGACCAGAAGTTATGGGTACCGTTCTGTTGACTGCAGCAACCAGAGGTTCCCCCGAGGTATACTCTGGAAGAAGATTCCTTAATCCTTTGAGGTACCTACACTCAGAGGCATCATGTCCATGGATCTCACAAAATGTACAAAATGAGGTAGAAGTAGGTACCTTTCGCTTGGAGGGGCACTCCCAGTAACCATGGTTAGAACCCTTGCATTCGGTGCACCAAAGGCCACTTCGAATTTGGGCCTCAAAGGACGATTGGCCATCCACCTTTATTCTATCTTTCAGGCCTTCTTTGATTTCTTCTAACTCCTTCTTGAGTTGCTGCCATGTGGATGATCCCTCCTCTCTTGGGAGTTGGGTGGTCGGATTCGTTGATGAGGCAAAGCTTAACTGTGACCGTTCCATCTTGACAGCTTCTTTTAGGAAGTCTTGAAGTGAGGCATGTTCAGGGAGTTTATCCACCAACCTTATAGCAATGGAAGGGGGTAATGCTTTCAAAAACCATCCCTTCATAACAGCATCATTAGGTGGCACAGACATCTTTGCCGCCAAGACCCTCATCCTTGTGTACATCTCAGAGATGCTTTCTCCAGGCTTCATGGTGTCAGTGGACAACTCTTGGACAATCATGTGTTCGAATTTTTCCAACTTGAAAGTACGTAAGAATTCCTCCCTTAGGTCTGTCCACGTCTGGAAGTGGTCCGGAGGAAATTGATTGTACCATACATCCGCTGCATCCTCCAATGACGAAGGAAAGATGTGAAGAAACGCATGCTCATTCTCCACACCTTTAGCTTTACATGCTGTGAGGAACTTCCTCACATGAGCTTCCGCATCCTCATGGAGGTGGCCTTTGAACTTTTGAGTCTTCACGTGGACCTTGTTGAGTAGCTCAAGAAGTCTAGCCCTGTCTGGGGGACTGAGAACGGCCATCCCCACCCGAGAGGTTGGAGAAGATGCAAGAGTTGGAGGGAGTCCCGATGGGGCTGTAATGAGTGTTGGTGTTCCCAAGGAGGAGACCACCCCGACACCTCCTCCTGTGGAGGACCACAATGGGGAAGTCACTACTGATGTAGTCATAGAGGGAGTGTACCCAGATGGTAGCACGTAAGTGGGGGGTCTCGGTGTTGCAGAGGGAAAGGGTGAGAACATGGAAGATGTGGGGGTGAAAGAGGATGGGAGAGCATTTGGGAAAGAGAGGGACGGAGCTGAAGTCATGGATGAGTAGGCAGAAGGGAAGGAAGGAGGTGGTGGAAAAGGCAACACCGATGTGGATGGAAAGGGAGATGAAACCATCGTGGCAGGTAAAGGCATGGCCGGAGCAAAAGTACTCCCCAATGGAATAGATGTAGAAGAAGGATTAGCTAGGAGCCCGGAGCTATGCATAACAGATGAGGTCGCAGCTTGTCCACAAGAGGTTGAGGCAGGAGCAAATGGAGTCACCACTCCGGTAGAAGAGGTGGTTGATGAAGACATCGTTGCAGGAAGAGAAGAGGGGCTTCCTTGACCTTGATGAGTCCCTGAGGAGCCCTCGTCCTTAGTACCCTCTTCTTTCACCTGTTCTCCGCTGTGCACTTCTTCTTCTCCGGAGTCCGGATTTGACCACCAGGGTCCCTGTTGATCCAACTCAATGAGAGTGTCGATGAAGTTACTTGCTCTGGCTACTGCTCCAGTGGGTTCACTTTGTGCTCGAGTTGAGGGCTTCACAAACTTACGTCGCACGTAATGCTTCTTGTACCTAGTTTGGTCTCCCGGAAGTCTTTTCTCCACTCTCCTCAAGTACCTCCTAGTTCTCTCACTAGCTCCTTCAAAGGTTTCAGAACTACTCGGCATAAGACCTCTCTCTAGGACCCTAGATCACGACTTCTCTCGTGCTACTCAATACCAGCAGTGTCCCACCGTGATCGCCATAAACTGTTTGAGGGGAGGGGTTCCTATCCTTCCGGAGGTGTTATCGGAGGCCAAAGGCCACTGGCGTGAGAAGCATGAGTTGTGCAATGCTCTAATGCAATGGATCGTGCAGAGCGCACCGTGCAGTAGTGTGCGAGTGTCGTATGCTATACTGTAGTGAACGACGAAGTGACAATCACCGGTGAACTCCGCAACATAAGCAAAATAAGAAAATCCTACATTGGTGAACAATCCCCATATCCGGAAGAGACAAGAGAGATGAGAAAGTGACCGAGTTGGCCAATGTACATATCACTGGACGTGTCCCCAAGTCACAAGTCGCAAGTCACAAGAATACACAAGTCGCAAATCACCAGAATACAGAGGTCTATCCCCATAGTAGACAAAGGGTACACACAAGTCTCTCACATTCGCTCCGTGGCGAGCTCGTAGCTCTAGCCTCTCTCTCTCCTCACTCTCCTCCCTTTCGCTCCCCTGCCGAATGCCGAATGCCCCCTTTTCTCTCTCCCTTCTCCTTCATCCTCATCCCCTGCCTTGGAGGGTCCCTTCTTCGCTGAGAATCTCCCCTCTTTCTTCCCATTGGTCATCCTCTTATCTCCTTAGCTGTTGAGGATAGCCGTTGCGCCACTGGCTCCCTTGATGGCTTCGGCGACTTCCTGACTCCCTGACTCACCAGCCTGATGGTATAAATTCTCCATGTGCAGGTGAGCTGGTTCACCGCACCTCTTGATGGCTTCGGCGACTTTCTGACTCCCTGACTCGCCAGCCCGATGGTGTAAATTCTCCATGTGCAGGTGAGCTGGTTCACCGCACCACTGCACCATTGTATCACTGAACCGCTGTGTAATATAAATACTCCTGACTGCTCCATGTGCTAAGCTCACTCTCCATGTGCGCAGCTCTTGATGACCTGTGGTTGACATGTGTCGACCTGTGGTTGACCTGTGTCGACCTGTGGTTGACAGCCTCGGACAGTACTCCTGGATGAACCCGTGTGATCGCGTGGCTAACTTGTGTTGACACATGGTCAACATGTGGTCAACAGATGTCGTCATGTGGTCAACGCCTGTCGACAGGTGGTCGTGTGATAAGGTAACACTCTCCCCCCCTGCTCTTCCTTGCTTCTCCCCCCTCTCTTCCCCTCCTCTCTCCTTCCCCTCTCCTCTACTCCTCTTCTCCCCCTCTCCTCCACTCCTCCTCTCCTCTATCCTCCCCTCCTCCCCTGGTTTCTTCTTCTCTCTCCCTTCTTCTTCACCCAGTCCTTCATCTGGAATACCCCTATTCTCTTATAGGGGTCTCCTGGGTTTTAGGAAAGCGGACGGAGTTTTTATTTTTTTTGTTTGAGTCGGCCAACACACCTCGATTGACGAATGGGTTCCCATTCAATCAATCCGTCTCCGCTCACAATGGCCGCGTGAACTGTCACTTTTTCAAAAGACGAGCTGCAGCAGTTGCAAAAGGATTTGGAGCATGAGTGTTTCAGGACCTCGCCCCCCACCTCAAGGATGTTCGTTTGTTGGGACAGGGTTTCTTTCAGGTGTGCCTAGATTCCCCGGAAATCACGAGAGACCTGCTACAGGCCGGGTTTCTACTTCTAGGCTACAGGAGGATCTTTTTGTTTCCTTTTCAACTGGGATTTGACCCAGTTGAAGAGGACAAGCAGGGAGTTTTTGTTTTCATCAGATTCCCTGGTCTTCCCTCAATTTATCATCAGCTTCTTTCAGTTATTGGCGAGAGGTTTGGTGTGGTGGCAGAGATTCCCCCTCTCCCTGGCGAGCCCTCTTCGGCTGCTGAGGCAGTCAGTATGGACAGGGTACCCAGGGTTAGGGTCATTGTCCAGGACCCTAATATTTCAGATGACCACATCATGCTACAGCAACCCGACAGGTCTTTCTTCCGCCAGAGATTTGAGGTTGCAGGTCGGCAGGACCAGTGCAGGATTTGCAGATCCTCGGGGCACTTCGCCAGAGATTGCCCAAAGAAGAAAAAGAGGCCCACAAAGCAACCAGCTCGTACTAGCTTATGATAGAGAGCTGAAGCAGGACGTACCGCTCCATAGACACGGCCTCAGACACGGGCTCGCCCCTCTCCTAGGGCTACTCGAGTCCCTTCGGCAACCCGCGCCACCTCTGGTCCACGGTGGGTTCCGGTCGCGGCTAGGTCCTCTACTTTAGTTCACTCCTCCATCTCTTCGGAGGCTACCCCCTTGGAGCCTCAGAAGGAGATTACTGTTCAGGAGCCTTGTTCGACTCCACCCTTGGATCAGGCTATACCTTCCTCAGTAGCGCAGGTTGTTGGCACCTCGTCTGCACCACCTTTTGATCAAAATCTAGTACAGGTGCCTCCCTCTTTGGACAGAGGGAAGGGGGTTTTACATTCTCTTCTTGCTTCGGTAGGAATCCTTTGTACCCCCTCCCTAGGACTGGCTCAGCGGAACTCATTTTCCACTTTGGAGGACCTCTCTAGCCTCCCGGATGATGATTTTGTACCCTCTACTTTTGGAGAGCCAGTTATCGGCATCCCTATTGAGAGATCCTTCTCTCTCTCACCTGTGGATTTTCCTCCCCTTGGACCTCATGTATATGGCAGCAGGTCTACTCCGGTAGAGGTTTCTATTTCCGCCACCAGGTCGGGTAAGGTATTCCAACCCACTTCCTCCCGCCAATGAGGATAGCCAGTTGGAATATACAGGGATTGGGCGGCATCCCTCATCGCCGTCGCAAGCAGCTGATCAGGAATCAGCTCCATCTAGGTGTTTCAGGTGGTTCCCTAGACATTCTTTTTCTTCAAGAACACAAACTAGATATCAGAGATTGCTCCAAGTCATGTAAGCTGCAATCAGGCCGGACTTTTTAGCTTCCTGCCTTGGGAACCAGAGCAGGTACTTGCATTTCAGTTTCAGACTCTATTCTCCCTCTGGTCATTGGACACGGTACCATAACCCCCTCCAGGGCCCAGTGGGTTTTACTTTTGTTGACGGACGTAAGGTTGGTTTCCTCAACCTTTATGCTCCGAACAACAGAGGGGACCGTGTTTTGTTTTGGAAAGAGTTGCTCTCGTGGGTTGACATTGCGGATTCGTGGATTATTGGAGGTGACTTCAACATGGTCGAGGCACCTTCTGATAAGAGAGGGGGCAAAGAAGGTGGTATCCACTCCCTTGAGAGAGCAGCGTGGGATGCCTTCTTGTTCAGGTTCAGTGGCAGAGATGTTTGGTCAGATGATGCATTTCTTGTTCAGTATCGGTCACTTTTGTTTTCATGGTCGAACCATAGGGTGCAGATGCCTATCCATGATCGGATTGATAGATTCTATGTGGGTGACTGGGCTCTTGATAGAGGGGGGATGGTTTGCATTGCACCCGGTGTTTCCACTTCATACCATTTTCCGGTAATTTTGTCCATTTCAGAGCCTCATCTGAGAGGACGGTCTCACAGTATCAGGATCCTAGATGCCTTATACACGAATGAGACTCTCACAGAGGCAGTGTTGGAGATCTGGGTTTCTCATATGCAGGGGGGGGTGGCCGGTCCTTCACATGTGGCCACAGCACTTGCCAGTATCAGCGACTTCTATCACTCCGTTGCTAGTGCTCGACGAGGTGAGGTACTCATGCGAGAGATCGGTATCCACTGGCAGTAGGCAGCCCTACAAAGGGAGGAGCAGAAACGACCATCAGATGCTTGGATACAAGAGTGCCTTGCTGCGGCAAGGGCTCACTTGCAGACCTTGCCTGATCAGAGAGCAGAGTATGCCTTCCATGCACGGGAGTCCTTTTGGATACAGATGGGAGGGAGAGTCAATAAACACTTTTTCTCTACACTTGGTCCCAGACATAGTAGAGAGAGTGTCAGGCAGCTTTTTGACACTGAAGGCGTTTTGTAGTCCCATTCGGAAACCGTCATGCATTTAGCGACAGCCTTCTATACCTCCCTACTTTCCGTAGATCCAAACTCACAAGCCAGAGAGGTGGCTAGAGATGAAGTTTGGCAGAGTTTACCTGTGTTGGTCACCCCAGAGATGTTATGCTCACTTGATGCATGCTTTACCAACACAGAATTCAAGACTACTCTCTCTGCCCTTCATAAGGGCAAATGCCCTGGTTACGATGGTCTTACTCCTTTTTTTATAGCCTTTTGGGATATGATAGGTGATCATATTACTTCAGCCCTACAGGGCATTTGGGACTCGGGTGAGATGCCTAACTCACTGATCGAGGGACTCATTCACCTTATCCCGAAAGGTGGCAACAGGAATTTTGTATCCCATTGGAGACCCATCACTCTTTTGGGCACTCTTTACAAAATCCTTGTCAAGGCGATGAGCATCCGACTACAGCCCCTTCTTCCATACCTCATCCATGATACTCAGACAGGCTTTGTGCATGGCAGGAGCATTTTTTATAATATCTTTTCCTTCTGGGAAGCGACAGAGTGGGCTATGCAGAGTGGGCAGAGGCTAGAAGTTTTACTCTTGGACTTCGAGAAAGCCTATGACAGAGTAGATTGGGGTTTTCTTGAGGGCACTCTTCTACGGTTTGGATTTTCAGATGCTTGGATCAGAGGGGTGGCGTCCCTTTACAGGTCAGCCCACAGCCAGGTTTTGATTGGAGGGGTAAGGGGTGACAGGTTTGAGATTTCCAGATGAGTTCGTCAGGGATGCCCTTTAGCCCCCTTCCTCTTTCTTTTTGTGGCAGAAGCTATGAGTATCTTCCTTAGATCTCAGGCTGAGCTTTTTGGGCTGAGATTGCCCTTGAGATAGGAGCGGGAGCTTTTTGATTGTGAGTTGGCTGATGACACTGCTATGTTTATTGAGGCCTCCTTGCAGTCACTTGATTCTTTCTGGACAGCCTTGGATATTTTTTGCTCAGCTGCAAGGGCACACATTAACTGGCATAAATCCTTTAGCTTTTGGATCAATGATGAGGACACTCCAGGCTGGGGAGTTGACATTGGTTTTTCCTGGATTCAGAGGGGTGTTCCTATCAGGTATTTGGGATGCCAGGTAGGATTGGACATCTCTCCAGCACAGCAGTTTGCCCCGGTACTAGAAATTATAAGGAAAAAGCTCCTTTTTTGGAGCTCTGCCAAACTCGACCTTGCATCTAGAGTTGTGGTAGTGAACCGGGTTCTCTTGGCCACCTCCTGGTTTGTGTGTTCTTGCTGGTGCCGAGTCTAGGGATTGCATCACTCAGCTCATCAGACCAGTCAGGAATTTTTTATGGAGTGGACTTGATGGCACAGCAGATGTTGGAGCAAGGGTGGCCTGGGAGACCATTATTCTCCCTACATGTGAAGGGCGCCTTAATGTCATTGACCCGGACTTGCAGTGCAGGGCATTGCTTTGTAAGGTGGTGGTGAGGGGACTCATGCCTGGGTAGGAACCTTGGAAGGATTTCTTTTTTGGACGCATTCAGGCTTGCACACCAACCTTGGGAGATGATTGGGTGGATAGCCCTTGCTGGATTTTCACATCAGCCCCTCTCAGATCTCTTGCCTCTCCTCTTATGACTGCCAACCTGAAAGCTTGGGGGAGCTTCAGGAACACTCTTCGAAGGATTCCAACTTCTATCGTCGAAGAGATTAATAGGCAGCCGATCATTTGGAATGATAGTATTCTTGACGAGCGTGTTGGTAAACTGAAAAGAAAGCATGGAGTGGACACAAACTCAGAATTCTTACTTATGGAATGAAGAAAGATGAGGTCCTTAAGTAGGCACCTCTTACATGATCACTGACATCACTGATGACCTCTGAGCTCCACAATCATCTCCTCAATCTGCTCCTAGATTCTCTCAATCATCCTATGTGGCTTCTACCACCACCTAACTGTGCTTATGGGCACCTAACTGTGCCTCTAGCACACACACATAGAAGCCAAGGTGTGCGTGAGGCATACATCTTGAGATATCCCAACAAACCCCCCTCAAGGGAATGCCTCAGGCTATGTCAAGGATACATCTAGCACAAGGTGTCACATGCATCTCATGGTGGTCATGGATCTATCAATGGCTAGGATCTCAAGCTAGCAAGGGTTCCCATGGGTGTAAGGTAAACAAAAGGGATACAAAAGATCTTCCAATGGTTATCTCCCCTGCATGTACATGCACACAATGGAGGTACCATGGAGAAAACACATACACATGGCCTACATCATATGGTGACTAGAGGTGTTTACAAAACACACAAAACACAATAGTTTATTTCATTCATTTTGGAGGACTATCCAAGCTGAGTACCTTGACTCAACAAAAGAGAGATCTAGAGCATACATAGAGATGATTCAAAAAGCATAATCTTCAAAGGATGCCTCATCTTGTGGAGGCACATCAATTGAAAGTAGATTGGCATTTTCTGTCTTTGAAGTTGCTTCCTTTTTGGCTCTACAAAACCTTTCATGATGATTGTTTTTGCCACAGTGTTTGCATGGATTGATTTTGAAGCAGTCCTTTGAGAGGTGATTTGTCTTCCCACAATGATTGCAAGGTGAAAACTTGCCCTTCTAGATTTTTATGGCATAGGCTGTGTCATTGCCTTTCCGGAGCTCCATGTGCCTTTCTTCTTCTTGGAGAGCATAGATAAGACCTTCAAGATTAGGATTAGAAAGATTTTTCAAAGTGGTAACAATATGATCATAATCTTCAGGCATACTCTTGAGCAACACTGCCATTGCATCATCTGTAGTGATAGTAGAGTTGATAGAAGCAAGTTGAGTCATAAGACTCCGCATGTAATTGACGTGGGCAGCCAAAGGAGTGCCACTAACCATCTTCAATTCAAAGAAAGAAATTTTGAGTGATAATTTTGAGATGTGAGAGCTAGCACCAAAAATAATGTCAAGCTTCTGCCAAGCTTCTGAAGGAGACTCTAAGTCAGAGATGTGATGAATATAATCATCTCCTAAAGCAAGAGCAATGATGCCATATGCTTTCTCCTCTCTAGCGGGATCCCTTGCCGGGCGTGTCGGAGCTCAGGATTCTCCAGCATTGGAGGCTATTGAAGAAGAAGTTGAAGCCGGTTTGATAAGCCCCCAGAGGTTTTCCCTCATCAATGCAAATTTCACCTTCATCTGCCATGTGTGGAAGCCCTTACCATTGAACTTATCTATATTCAATATAGTAGCCATGAGAGAGTCTAACCCAGGTATTGGGCAATGTCTTCTCTCTTACAAGGCTAGAATAACAACTGAAAAGCTTCAAAATATAAACATTCAATGTAGCAAAGTCTTGTGACCAAATTTCAATCAATGATGCTTTCACTTATATGCTTCACAGAGGTGGCTAAATGAAAGCTTTCCAAGCAAATACAGGTGTAGCAACTCAAAGAAAAGCTGTAGCCATAGTTGTACTGATGCTTTTCAAAACTTCAAAAACTCAGAAATGCTAAAGTAGCATCTAATGTAGCATCACTTTCACAACCTTGTCAAAACTGTCAAAAACAGAGGCCTGAAATTGGAGGGCTTGTATCTTACTCTCCAAAGCAAAGAAAAAGGGGCTTTCTGAAGCAAAAGAAAGCTCTTATACCAGAGAAGATCCACTGAGGAGGAGAGGCGCAATTTCGCGTCAGGTCGCCATAGCTCGCTTCTTCAAAGTCGACTGGTTTTTCTCTGTTTTCTCCTTGAATATGCAGCCATTGCTGCTCAGATTTCAGCACAAGATAGCCCAAGGTATGGAGAAGCTTCCCCTAAAAGGAATTAGAGAAAGAAGAAGCAGGCACAGAGAAAACGTAGAACAGAGATTCAACGATCTGCGTGAAATGGCGACCAGCAGAGATGGAGATGCTTCAATTCCTTGCAGCCAAAGGTTTGCCCCTTTGAGAGGTATCTCCAGCAGGAAGGGCTTGGAGAAAGGCAGAGAACTGAGGGAGAACAGGCTTTAGCAAGATTTGGGAAGGAGGAGAAATGGTGAAGATGATGAAGAAGAAGAAGAAGATGATTTGGCAGAAATGGGCTCAAGGGGGATCAAAGGGCTCTGATACCATGTTGGTAAACTGAAAAGAAAGCATGGAGTGGACACAAACTCAGAATTCTTGCTTATGGAATGAAGAAAGATGAGGTTCTTAAGTAGGCACCTCTTACATGATCACTGACATCACTGATGACCTTTGAGCTCCACAATCATCTCCTCAATCTGCTCCTAGATTCTCTCAATCATCCTATGTGGCTTCTACCACCACCTAACTGTGCTTATGGGCACCTAACTGTGCCTCTAGCACACACACATAGAAACCAAGGTGTGCCTGAGGCATACACCTTGAGATATCCCAACAAACCCCCCTCAAGGGAATGCCTCAGGCTATGTCAAGGATACATCTAGCACAAGTACTACCCCTAAAGTATTCACCTTGGAGTGGTTTGCTATTCTGATGCGATAACTAGAGGAGCGGGATATCTTCAGTCCTAATCTCTCCACATAAGCTTGGGTAATCACACAAATCTGTGCACCCCCGTCTATATAGGCCTCTCCAAAACCCTTTCCTTTATGCCAAGCTTCTACAGCAGGTAAAAGATCTGGCAACTCTGAGACAGACATCAGCTTAATTGTACCTTTATGAGAGTTCTTGTTTGCTGGATTTACAGCCCGCCTCCATTCTTTTTTAAGCTTTGGGGCATAGACCAATCATTTGGGAAATGTAATGTCCTATTTCCTCGCTGAAAGATCTTCCACCAAATCATAATCTCCCTACTCCTTCCCCATAGGATAATCTGCAGTTCTGTACTTCCTTTTGGGCTTCCTCCTCTTCTTCTTTTGGTAGGTCATCATCTCCTCAGACTGCTTCCCCTTCTTTGCACTCGGACCAACCTCCTCTTCTCTATCTCTCTTCCCTAATGGCATGACATCTTTAACTTCCTCCAACTCCAACAAGCCAATTTCTACACTATGATCATTCACCCTATTATTTAACCCTGTTGGCAATGGATAAACATCACCTCTAGCACGAGGAGGCTTATCAAAGTGTGTGCTGTAATGTCCCCACTCTCCACAATTAAAGCACTGGACACAAGGTGTAAATGACCCTTGACCTCGTCCTGCCTGCCATGGGCCTGAATTATTTAAAGAAGGCATGTTGCCTCTGCCATAACCACCTGATGATCTACCTCTTCCCCTACCATTCATCAAATTCAAATTCAAACTCTTCATAAGCTCTGACATTTCATGAATTTCTTCTTTTATATTCTCCTCCTTCCTGACTTCAGGCTTCTGTATTTCTGGCTTCACATGAGAGATAATTTCAGGCACATGCTGAACCATTGGCATCTCCTGCATCATTTGTGACAATCTTATATGCTTCCTCTCCTTCTCTTTTGCTACCCTGAGAGCATCCTCATAAGTGACCAGCTCTTTACATTCAATCTTTATCCTAATCTCCGGCTTCACAGACCGGCAACAAACCTATCCCTTTTTATGACTCTGGGAGGAACTTCAGGTAATAAGGCCACCTACCATTTATTCCACAACATAGTGAACTTACCGACATACTCATCCACTAACCGAGTCGGCTGTTGCTGCAATAAACATAGCTCTCTCCAAATGCCATCAGGTCTAACACACACAAACCTATCCAGGAAAGCTGTCCTCACCTCTGGATAAGTCAGGTTTCTGTGAGCACCATGATCATCACGCATCCTTGCAGAGAAAGTCTGCAGCCAAGTTCTCGCTTCTCCCAACAAACAAAAGGATAGAATCTGAAGGACTTCTGGAGCATTCTTGTCTTTAATAAGAGCTGTGAACTCCAAGCACTCTAAAAACCTCTCCGGGTCTTCATTGGGCAATCTGTGAAATCGAGGAAATTCATGAGCCATCTCTCCTCTTGACTAACTTATCTCAAACATACTCCCAACCAGAAATACCACCAAACCTCTTCTAGGAAGAAAACAAAAATAATCACTCTACTGAAGAAAACTTACCCTACATCTGATTGGCATTCTTCTTCCTAAGAGCAATCACTTTCAAAGCCTTTTGAACCTTAGCACAGAGACGTATAACCCAAAGTTCAACATCAAGGCATCTATCTCTCCTGTGTCCACACTCCCCACATAACTCACAATGAATCACTCTCATGCGAGGCTTTGTCTTCATAGTTTTTTTTTTTTCATGAAAAAGACTTCTATTAAGTAAGAACAAAAACCCGCGAGAGCAAGCTCAAAGCGGAATACATCATGAAATCATGAGGATAATAAAAAACCCCCTCAGAGTGAGGTGGAAAGAAACCAAGGCTGAGGCTGAAAGTGCCATCTCAACCCTGTAGTAGATTCAGAGAAGAAAGGAGAATCCTTCCATTCCCTGAAGAAAGAAGCCCTCCTAGCTGAGGCTGCACGGGAGTCCCCCTGCATGCCCGTCCATACGGCCATCAGAGTGTGTACGATGTCTGTCCAGATACTAGCCAATGTGTGCGAGGGATGAACCTGAGTACCCTCCATAGCCTCTGTGCATCTGGATCTCCAGATATGCCAGGCTGCTATGCTCGCTATAATCTCCCAAGAAGTATCCACAGAGGCATGTACAGCTGTAAAAGGACGGTGTGTAACCACATCCAACGAGCAGAGCTCAACCCGATGATGTCGAACTGAAATGGCCCAGGAGGAGTCAAGTCCCTCATAGAAAACCTGAGGTCCTGTAAGAGAAAGCCAAGCCACCGAGCCCCAAGTCATAAAGAGTGGGGAATGGGCAAAGTGACTGAAGATCCTGGCTATCCCCATCCAAATCAATCTCGCCTGTCTGCAATCCCATAAGCAATGCTGAATAGACTCCGAAGCAGAAAGGCAGCGAGGGCAAGTAGGGTCGGCTCCGAATCTGGACCTCCAAAGGTTCACTGCAATCCCTCCATGAATAGAAAGCCAAAAGAAGATAGTGATCTTTCTATTCCTGTGGGATTTCCAGAGCCTCCTCCAGAAGTACCTCTGCTGATCCGCAGTAATACCAAAAGTCTCCCAATGAGGAACTCTGGAGGGTCTCCAACCTCTACTACTGAGCTGAAATCTCCTGGCATTACTGACCGTGTAACGAAAGAAGGGGATGGTCTTCTCTCGATGCCCCGCGTCAATCCACTCCCACTCTCCGGGGTCCCACTGTAAATACCTGATGGGAACTCCTCCATAGAGCCAAAGTCTCCAAGACCCGGTGGAGAGTAACTGGGGGTCAGGGTCTAAGAACCACTCTGAATCTGATCCCTGCATCAAAAGGCCTACGACCCTGATAGGCTGAAAAGCAGACTCAAGCAATATATCATCTGTAGATCTGAGCAATCTGCCACCATCCTGGACACTGAAAACCAAAGCATCCTCCTGTGCACCTCGGAAGGCTAAGACCTGAAGTGGAACCCCGCCTCTCGAGAAAGTACCTGCCCAAGTGGAGGTAGTGAGAGGCATATCATCTGTGTCTATCCAAGCCTCTGGAAGGGCTGACTCAATCTGCAAGATCCTCCCTGCACTCCCTCTGAGATGTCCTATCAACCCTGACTTGGTTTCCTCTGGAAGCCTACGGAAGGCTTTCCAAGATCCCAAAGAAGAAGCAGGTCCCCTCTCCCACCTGGCCCACTGCATGTAGAGTGAGGCACCCAGTGGTCTGCCACGATCATCTAAAATACTGTCGTTCCACATGATGGGCTGCCTATCAATCTCTTCCCGGGAGGAAGGAGGAATCCTCCGAAGAGAGCTTCTGAAACTAGCCCAAGCTTTCAGAATGGCAACCATGAGAGGGGATGAAGGTGATCTGAGGTGTGCTGAGGTGAAAATCCATCTAACACTGCTCATCCAGTCTCCTCCTGAGGAAGGTGTGCACCTCTGTATGCTGCTGATAAGAAAGTCCTTCCACGGTTCCTGTCCTGGCATAAGTCCTCGCACCACTATCTTGCAAAGTAAGGCTCTGCACTGTAAATCTGGATCAATAATATTGAGACCCCCATCCTGTGTAGGGAGGATGAGGGTCTCCCAAGCCACCCTGGCTAAGGCATCTGCTGTGCCATCAAGCCCACTCCAGAGAAAGTTCCTGATCGGTCTTCTGAGCTGAATGATGCAGTCCCTAGAACGGCACCAACATGAACAAATAAACCAGGCCGTGGCCAAAAGGACCTGGTTGACCACCACAACTCTAGAGGCAAGATCCAGCTTGGCTGAGCTCCAAAAGAGAAGCTTCCTTCTGATGCTCTCCAACACGGGAGCAAACTGCTGCGTGGTAGAAATACCCAAGCCGACCTGGCAGCCCAAATACCTGATAGGCACACCCCTCTGAACCCAAGTGAACCCTATGTCAAGTCCCCAAACTGGAGTGTCCTCATCACTGATCCAAAAGCCATTGGATTTATGCCAATTTATCTGCGCCCCTGCCGCCAAGCAAAATAAATCCAATGCTGTCCTGAAAGAAATCAATGTCTGTGGAGAGGCATCCAAATAAATCGCTGTGTCATCAGCCAACTCACTGTCAAGCAGCTCCTCTTCTCTTCTGATAGGAAGTCTCAGCCCAAAGATGTCAGCTTGAGATCTAACATAGATGCTCATAGCTTCGGCCACGAATAAAAAAAGGAAAGGAGCAAGGGGGCATCCCTGACGGACTGATCTCGAAATCTGAAATCTCTCACCCCTTACCCCACCAATAAGTACCTGGCTATGGGCTGATCTGTACAAAGAGGAAACACCTCTGATCCAAACATCAGTGAATCCAAAGCGTAGTAGGGTGCCCTCCAAAAAACTCCAATCTACTCTGTCATAAGCTTTTTCAAAATCCAACAGTAGAATGGCAAGATTCTGGCCACTCTGCACGGCCCACTCTGAAGCTTCCCAGAAAGAAAAAATGTTATCAAAAATACTTCTGCCATGCACAAATCCCGTCTGAGTGTCGTGGATAAGATCAGGGAGAAGTGGCTGCAATCGGAGGCTGATAGCCTTGGCCAGAATCTTGTAACAAGTCCCCAGAAGTGTGATAGGCCTCCACTGGGACAATAAATTTCTGCTACCTCCTTTTGGGATAAGGTGGATGAGGCCCTCTGTAAGCGATTCAGGCATCTCGCCAGAGTCCCAAATGGCCTGCATGGCTGAAGTAATATAGTCTCCAATCATATCCCAAAATGCAATGAAAAAAGACGGAGTGAGGCCATCTAAACCTGGGCACTTGCCCTTGTGAAGGGCTGAAAGTGCAGTCCTGAACTCTGTGTTGGTGAAAGGTGCGTCAAGTAGAACATGCAAATCCGGATTCACCAACACTGGGATACTCTGCCAAATAGCCTGTCTAGCATCCTCTATATCGTGTGTCTCAGGATCAGCAGTAAGGAGGGTGGCATAGAAATCTGAAGCTATGCGTAAGACGTCATCTGGCTCTGTCTGTAAAACCCCATGTGAGTCAATAAGCTGAGATACACTCTCTCTACTATGTCTAGGGCCAAGAGTAGAGAAGAAGTGTTTATTGACTCTACCACCCATCTGAATCCAGAAGGACTCCCGTGCATGAAAGGCATACTCTGCTCTCTGATCAAGCAATAACTGCAAGTGAGCCCTCGCTGCAGCAAGGCGCTCCTGAATCCAAGCATCTGAAGGCTGTTTCTGCTCTTCCCTCTGCAAAGCTGCTAACTGCTGGCGAACACCAATCTCACGTCTGAGAATATCTCGTCTCCTGGTAGAAGCAACTGAGCAGTAAAAGTCACTAATACCAGAGAGGGCAGCGGCTAAATGTGAAGGATGTGGCTGCCCTCCCTGGACATGAGCAAACCATACCCGTAGGGCTGCCTCTGTAAGGTCCTCCTCTGTGTAAAAGGCATCTGGGATCCTGATGCTGGCTGATCGGCCTCTCAAGTGAGGCTCTGAGATAGCCAAAACAACAGGGAAATGGTCTGAGGTGGAAACCCCTGCAGCAATGCATACCGATCCCCCTCTGTCAAGTGCCCAGTCATCTACATAAAATCTGTCAATGCGTGCATGAATAGGCATCTGTTGCCTCCTGTTCGACCAAGAGAACAGGAGGGACTGTGGCTGAATAAGAAAGGCATCATCACACCAAGTATCTCTGCCACAGAAATGGAAAAGGAAGGCATCCCAAGCTGCTCTCTCCAAAGAGTGAAGTCCGCCTTCTCTACCCCCTTTTTTGTCTGAAGGTAACTCGACCATGTTAAAGTCACCTCCAATCACCCAAGAATCCACAATGGGGGCCCAGGAGAGCAAAGTCTTCCACATAAGGACACGTTCCCCTCTAATGTTGGAGGCATATAGGTTGAGGAAGCCAACCTTACGCCCTCCAATCAAGAGAATAATCCACTGAGCTCTAGAGGGGATAATGACTCCGTGCCCAACAACTAAGGGGAGAACCGACTGCGAAACTGAAATAGAAGTGCCTCCCCTAGTGCCCAATGCAGGCGACCAAAAAGTATGTCCTGAGAGCAACTTGCCTGACTTGGCACAATCTCTATAATCCAGCTTGTGCTCTTGAATAAATAATATATCAATGGGACCACCAGTAACACCTGGATGAAGCTGATCCCGGATCAGCTGTCTGCGGCGGCGATGTGGGACGCCACCTAGGCCCTGTATGTTCCAACTGATAATCCTCATCGACGGGAGGATGTAGAGTGGAACACCTTACCCGACCTAGTGGCGGAAACAAACCCCTCAACAGGGGAAGACCTCCTGGATGGAGGGAAGGAACCCAGTGGAGGAAAGTCAATAGGGGAAAGAATCCTGGCACCTGAAGAAGAAGCCCTGTCAATAGGAAATCCAACCACTGGCTCCCCAAAAGTAGCGGGAACAAACTCCTCCTCTGGGAAATCTGAACTCTCTGCCAAGGCTGAAAATGAGTTCCTGTGGAGCAATCCAGACACCGGAGTACGAAGGATCCCTTGTGAGGGAAGAGGATCAACAGTGTAAGCTATCCCCTTCCCCCTGTCCAAGGGAGGGAGTGAGGAAGGCTCTCTACCCGGTGTCTACCCAGCCGCGGAAATCTCTCCGTCCTCAAGAGGAACATCTGGCAGTGCTGGATCTAAGGAAGAAGCTGCAACTGGGGAGGAGGTCGAAGCTTCAGCGTCTCGGACTGTGCAAGGTGAGACAGGAAGGACAGCTCGAGGTGAAGCAGAATCTACTAAGGTACCCTCGTGAACTGAAGGAGGGACCTGCACACGTACTGGAACCCACTGTAAAGCGTCACGTGTGCCTGAGGGAGGTGGGGGTCGAGGAGCAGGACCTGTACCACCCCCCTGGTGAGGCCGAGGAATAGGTACTGGACTTGTACCACCACCTGACTGAGCAGGACCGCCACGTGAAGAATGAGGAGCAGGAGCTGGACCTGTACCACCCCTCTGTCGAGGTCGAGGGGCAAGTGCCGGGTCTAATCTCCCCCCCTGTCCCCCCTGTCGATGCCCTGAGGCGGTAGCTGTACCAGAGGTCTTCTTAGGCCTTTTCTTCTTTCTGGGACAATCCCTGGCAAAGTGTCCCGAGGTCCTGCAAATCCTGCACTGGTCCTGCCTGCCTGAAATCTCCACTCTCTGGCGAAAAAAGGAACCATCCGGGCGCTGTATCATGACGTGGTCCATCTCGAGGTTAGGATCCTTGCAAAGGACCCTAACTCTAGGAACCCCATCAGCCTTGGTTGCCTCTGCTGCAGTCAATGGCAACCCAGGGAGGGGTGGGATCTCAGCAACTACGCCAAAATGCTCCCCAATAACAGAAAGAAGTCGATAGTAGACCTGGGGAAGCCCGGGGAACCTGATGAAGAGCGAAAAGAATTTCTTATCTGCCTCAACTGGGTCGAAACCAAGGTGAAAGGCTTCAAAGAAGATCTTCCTGTGTCCCAGGTGTAAAAGCTCGGCCTTGAGCACAGTGCTCGCAGCCTCCGGAGTGTCAAAAACAACCTGGAAGAAACCTCGTCCCAGAAGGCGAACATCTACCAATCGAGGAGCGAGGTCTGGGGGGAGAGCCGCAAGCATCCAGTCTCGCTTGGGATCTGGAAGGGTGAGACCCGAAGATGCGTGCTAACAAAGTGGTAGAGCACTCAATCTCTACATCCTTCCTGAGCTGCTGCAACTCGTCTTTAGAGAATGTGATAGTTTTCGCGGCCGGTGGAGATGGAGTAGGATTGGCTGACGGGGAATCCATCGCCAATCAAGGTGAGGAGGCCGACTCGAACAGGAAAAAAGGCTCCTTCCGTTCCAAAAAACTGCGAGGGGCAAGGGAGGGGAAAGGAGGCTAGGAGGAAGCAGGGGGGAAGGGGAGGGAAGGAGGAGAGGGGCTAAGGCTGAGAGGGGAGAGGGGCAAGGAGGGAGGGGAAGGGAGAGGAGAAGAAAGGGAGGAGTGAGAGGAGGAGAGGGGGCGGGAGAGCAAGCATGGAGGGGGCGGGACAGCAGGGGAGGGGGCGGGACAGCAGGAGAGGGGGCGGGACAGCAGGGAGAGGGGGCGGAGCAGCAGGGGGGAAGGGGCGGAGGCAGGGGGAGAGGGGGAGCAGCAGGGAGAGGGGGCGGAGCAAGGGGGGAGGGGACGGAGCAGCAGGGAGAGGGGGCGGGACAGCAGGGGGCAGAGGGAAGCAGCAGGGGGGAGGGGCGGAGGCAGGGAGAGGGAGCGGAGCAGCAGGGGGGAGGGGACGGAGGCAGGGAGAGGGGGCGGGACAGCAAGGGGGAGGGGGCGGAAGCAGGGAACAGAGGGAGGGAGTGAGGGACAGGCAGGGGGAGGGGGCGGAGCAGCAGGGGGGGAGGGGGGAAGCAGCAGGGAGGGGCTAGGGACAGGCTGAGGGGGGAGAGAGACGGGCTGAGGGAGGGGGAGCAGCAGGGGAACGGGGAGGAGCAGCAGCTCAACTTTTTGAATATTCTGCACTTTGATCCAACAATCGCCCTCAGGTATTTTTCGAGGGACATGACTTAGACTCAACCTTCATTATACTACGACACTCTGTGGAGTCATGTGCTCTCCAGGATGTTCCCTTCACTCCTTATAGAGCTGCTCATGCCTCGGTAGTACACACATAATGGGAGAATTTGGCTAGCATTACAGCTTGGCATATTTGGAGGACCACATGTACGGAGGCGATGGAGGGTTTTCAGGTTCATTCTTCCCACCAATCTATGTCCAATAATTGGAATGATACTATACACACACTAATGGCCATCTAGGTGAGCATGCAGGGATCCTCTAGAGCAACTACAACCAAGAGAGATACTTTTTTCAGAGTTTGGAGAGGATCTCCTTTCTTCTTTGAGTCTCCCTCATGGTTGAGGTAGCATTTTCAGCCTCCACCTTGGATTTTTGTTCTCTTTTTAAGATGGGATTTTTTCATGTATGGCATGATGTACTCCCGCATTAGGGTTTTCATTCATACTCAATGAAGTAATCAATGCGCCTCCAATGGAGGGGAGGATGACTCTGTATTCCCTTGTGGGAGCCCCGGGAAGTGAGGAACATGGTGAGTGGAGTCCATGTCCTTCACCGTAAAGCAGTGGTACCAAAGAAAAAGGTACACTAGATGAGGGCTAAGGAGAATAGGGCTCTCCTCCACGAGAGCCAGGGTGGTATTTGGGGAGCTCAACTAGAAGAGGAATACACCACATCCATATATGGTAACCTTTTGGATGTTGTCTCCATCTAATGCCAAGCTGGCCTGAATCTAGTCTCTAGCCTATCTCCTCGAGGGAGTGAGGCCGACTCTTTTACCTACAACTGCCCTGTCCTATAGTGATTCCACTGCTTGCTATACATGTTGCTTGTCAGCTGGCAAAAGGATAACTTTGACAGCTGAGGGAGTCAAGGGTGCTGCCATGGAGCCCCTCTAGCTAGACCAAGGGTCGCCACCAAGAGTCTCTATCACAAAAAATTAAGCAAAAAACACTACGCCCTAAATGGAGAGAAGGGCAGAAGAAAGTGCCATAGAAAGAAGAATTGAAGGAAGAGAAAGAAATCCACGAAGGGCCAGCCAAGACCAAAGAGTTCGCCGGCCTACAAGTTCTTTCTGGAGGGGCCTAATAGGTACCTAAACTCAGCAAAGAGAGAGATATTCCATTGGGAGAACAGCCCCCAAGAACTCTCAAATGGACTGGTGAGCATGAGGAAACTCGTGGAAAATGTGTGCTGAGAGGAGCTGACCAAGGAAGATGTGGGCTGCTAATATTTAGCCACAATTTCAATCTGTAAGGAGTGATTTTAAGTCTAGTTCCCAAGAGGGCTGTCGATAGCAGAGGTGCATCCTTGAAGGGGCTATCCCAACCAAAAAGCAATCTACCTATTTGCAAAGAGAGCAGGCAGGTGCTAGACCAAGAAAGCTACAATACCTGTCCTTTTTGCCAGCAGAAGATTCAAAATGTTGTATGTTGGGTGAAGGGCTCGCAAGGGGAGGTTGCGTATTCTGGGTTCCAAAGGACACGAGGACAAAGAGGGAGATAATAGGGCCAGTCAATGCTGGCCAGCAACAAGCTACCATGCTAGAAGGAAGGCATATTTGTGCCCTGGATACCATGAAAGCAGCCCTACGGGCTGTGCTTGCTGTTCATGAGCCCCCCAAGCAAGGCTAAAGCTCTTGAAATAGGCGGCCAAGATTCTCAATAGGGGGGAGAATGATAGGCATAGAGGTGAGGCGGGAAGAAGAGAAGGGGTGAAAGGCTATGGTGAAGGAACATGGTGGAGAGAGAGAGAGAGGAAGCAATACTCAAAAGGAGACATAATGAAATGGAAATGAAATGACTATAGCAATGAACAAAAATGAGAGTATTCACATGTAGACCAAAGAGCTTGTAGCTTGATTCTTGATTGATTTGACACTAGACAAGTACAGCTCTTATTTAAGAGCACACACACACATATGAACACCTATGCATATGGAATAACTTCCAATATGACACGTGGCATTCATAGGACACACTAGACTAGAACACACTAGAACACACCAAACTTACTCAACTTGGCTTCATATTCTAACATCCCCCCATGAAGGCAAGGTGAGAGACTACTAGAATGGAAACAAGGACAAAACATGACAGTGATAGGACTACTAAACTGTGCAATGTCTGAACTAGACATGGCTCCCACAACTCAAAGGCTGAAGTCTGAGCATGGTTCAGAGGTCGGACTGAGAACTCACATGGATTTACGTCCCAAACATGACTCATAGGCTCATGTGTCAGCATCGATGCATGAACAACTCAGAGGTCTAAAAGACCAATGCACCAACATCCTGGAACTCATATTCCAGGCCTGGTAACTAGACCCTATCAATGCCAAATACATGGCTCCTACAATACATCCCCCTCTTGACTCCAGGGACTAAATAGAAACATGGAGTCACACAACATAAAAGAAATACATCATTTTAGGAGGACAATCCAAGGCAGAGGACCTTTATTGACTCTTCAAACATTCATTTTAGAGGGACTACTAAAGGTAGAGAACCTTTAACTCAAACATATAAAAAATATAAAATATTTCATTCATTTTATGCCTAGCAAGGGCAGAGAACCCATGAGCCTGAAGTAGCATCCTGATGCAAAGAGGCATGTCGGTGAAGAACCAGGCGAGAATGCCCTCAAATGATGTGTCAATGAACGCCATAGGAGCAGCTACCAAGGGAGATCACGTCTAGACTCTCAATGTGCCGATCGGAGAGACACCGAATGCGTAGAAGAGGCTCAAAAAAATGAACGAAAGTGCTCAAGGGAGCTGCCCAGTTGAAGATGCAAATCCTGGGCAGCTCAAATCAGATTCGTGAGCACCAACAAATCGGGGGCACCCGCGAATCGGGAGCAAAGTGTGGGCAGCTCAGCTCAGTGGCTCATGCGCTTTGGAGAGGCAATGAGTAGCATAGATGACGCACCAATCGAAGCAATCACCAAAGTGTACCGAGATCAGAAAAATAATATTTGACTGTTCGGGACAGTCAAACACCGCAATGTCGGATTGTTGGAGATGACGAGGTGTGAAAAGAGTATTCCCCACTGTCAGAAGCCTCAAGTCAATGTACCAGAGTGTCGGTACAGTCAAAATGACTCGTGGGTAAGCTTGGGAAGCTCAAATCACTGCTGGAGGTTATGGGAGTCCAAATCTAAGCAAAAAATGCCAAAAAATAGCCTAAAACTGCTTGAAATTGCCTTCTGAGAAGAAGTAGGAACTCCTAGCATTGTCGCACATCTGCTTCTAGAGGTCCATATGGGCGTATGGACAAAAAGTCAAATTCCCTCCCCCCCCCCGAAATGGTGCGGGACAAGGTCGTTTATGTTTGGGCAGTGCCAAAATGTCAAAAAACATCGAAATCGGACCTCAAAAGGTCAAAAAACAGCCGCCGGACTGCTCCAAAACAAGTTTTTGGCAACCAACTGACGAGGAATGTCCACCAATGCTGAGGGAGAACCACGAACTGATGCGAGAGTAAGCTGGACTCACAAATGAGGACCACGAGCAATCATTAGGACACCGGAGTACTTGAAGGTGGCGAGGAACCATGGCGAGGCTAAGGGAAGGGAGGCTCTACCTTAGAGGAGAGGGGAGCTTCCATTTGCGGGATTCCCTCATCCTTTAGATAGAGCAAGAAGAAGGGGAAGGTAGGAAGGGAGGCTCTGATACCACATGAAGGAACATGGTGGAGAGAGGGAGAGAGAGAGAGGGTAGGCTAGGGAGAAAGAAAGAAAGAAAAGAAAGAAATTTTATTAAAGGTCCACGGAAGGCCATACATGGCCTATGGGACACAAAATCATCCGAAAGGAAAATACATCATCAACGATGCGCCAACTAGGTGGCCTCATTGTAATACCGCTAAGATGCCAAAAATGGCTACAAAAATCCTAGATACAAAATGAAATGAAATAGAGTACCAAAAATGCCTAGATACAAAATGTAAAATATGAAATATGAGGAACATCGTCTTCCCTAAGGGGTCTGTGATCCAAAGAAATGATGGAAGTCATGGCCATCGACCATGCCTCCTGCCATGAGTGTGAAGATCTGGGCAAGTGTCAAATGGGCTGCTGGCGGTGCCAAGTCTCCATGGAGCAATCTCCTCCGAAAATCTGCCATCATCCTCCGTCGTCTAGAAATAAAGCGACGGGTACGGCCTCTGTGTAAGATCATCCTGCGGTGCTGCCGGATCATGTCATATGTACATCCTCGGGGTGGAACCATCGGTGCTCTCTGGCAAGATGGGCTATCTCTGTGCTCATGGTCCTGCGCCTCGTCCTGCTCCTCATGAATAACCAGGTCTCTGGCAGGGATGTGACGGTGCTCTCTGAGGAATCTCTCTCTGTATCTGGTGATCTCCCTGATGAACAACGCTAAGCAATACTGATCCTCATACTCCATAATCCGAGAGAGAGGTCCAAATCCGTGCCCAAATAAACAGTGAAATCTGCCACGGATCTCATAATATAAAGGGCATCTGCAAACAAAGTGCTCCTCAGTCTCCACCTCCCCCATAGTGCAACAAGGGCATATCCTAGTCTCTCGCCTGGGTCTATGTCCGGTAGCTGTACGACGCATCCTGTCGGCCTCAACGTCTAATCTGTGGGAAGATACCCTGAGCTGGCCCAAGGCAATCCTGAGTGAGTGCGACATATGAACGCCGATATATCCTGGGGATATGATGAAGCCATCCTCTGAAATCTTGAGAAAATGGTCACGATATGTGGCCATCTTCATAGGAAGCTCCGTGGGATGAACCCAAGTGCGAAACGTGTGTAGCTGCAACAAATCTGCCCTGATAACCTGGCTGAGCTCATGTCGAGTGAGAGGGAGGCGAGGGGCATCTATGCTGTATCGAAATGGTGGCAGCCTATCCATATCCAAGCCCAGTGAGGTGAGCCATGTGGAGAGTGTGTGGTACCAACAAAAAGTATGACCTCTCTCCGCTAACATCTGCGAGGATGTCAGTGCTAGCCACGGTAATCGTGCTCTGCCTGCTGCTGAGTCTCCGAGCGCCCTGATCCTATGCAAGTATGTAACTGACTGAAATGCTGCATCTAGTGCTAGGGGTGTAGCTCCGAACTCTGCGAACGTAATCTGATGTGGTACCGTGGGCTTCGCTCTGATCAATCTGGAGAACATGATGATCTGTAACCTCTCTACTCGTCTCCAATCTGCAACACTGAGATCTCCTGCCCAAAAGGGGCTAGCATACATGACTGCAGGTCTCACCAGCGTATCGAAAAGTAAGGACTTCGTGTCGGGATGCTGAAAATGTGACTGTGCACACTGCCTCTCGAGAAGAGCCAAGGCGGCATACCCTCTACTGATCCTATCTCGTGCTGCATGCGTCATGGTGAAGACTGGACCTCTAAATGTGGCACCCAAATATGTATACTCCCTGACTAGCTCCACCTCCTGCCCATCAAATGTGAAAGAGAACTCGCCTCTCCTATAAACCTGGTATGACGTGTTGAAGACCATGACTTTGGTCTTCCCAAGGTTTACAGACAACCCTCTGTCCTGACAAAAGCTGTGGAGTGCATGGAGATGTGCCTGTAAACCCTGCTAGGAGGAAGAAATAAGAACCACGTCATCTGCATAGAGGAGAATCGGTATCGTGGATCCTGCCAGTAAAGAACCTGTACCACCCATCGTCTGTATGTACATCTCTAACTCATCGATATAGAGACCAAAGAGTGTCGGAGACAAAGGACACCCCTGCTTCACCCCTATCGTACTGCGTACTTCCGCCGATAGCCCCGCCCGTGTCCTGACTCTACCTGTGACTCTCTCATACAAGGCCATGATCGCCCATTGAATCTCCCCATTGAATCCCAAGTCACGAAGTCGCTGGAAGAGTCTGAAACGCGGCACAGTGTCAAATGCCTTTCTGAAGTCCACGAAGCAACAATAGAGCCGTTGCTTACGTGACTTCGCCTCCTCAATCAAAGCCCTGAGTGTGAAGATATGATCTAGAGTCGAGTGCTCTGCACGAAATCCTGCCTGCCCTCTAGCTCTCATGCCTGTCGCCTCGGCATGGTCATTTATATGTCCTTCTAGAATGGTCACATAAATCTTGGCCATGACATGGCCAATCATAATGGTCCTGTAGTTCGACGCCTCCAAAGGATCCCCCGACTTGTGTATGGGTACTATAGTATTTTCTAGCCAACTAGGTGGAAGACCTGTACAAATGGACTCGTTAAAAAGACGGGAGAGGACTGTAGCTAAGGCATCAATCCCATGGATTACATACTCCGCTTGCAATCCATCATGGTCCTTAGCTCTCCCAGTCTTCAAACGATGAGCTGCTGCTCGGACACTATTGGATGAGAATAAGGCAGAGGAGGTGGGTCTAGGCACATGGGATAAGTCGATCTGTGGCTGGTCTCGAATATCATATAAAGTGGAAGTATAGGCAAGCCAAACCTGCGGGTCTGTAAGAGGAGTTTGAGATTTCAAGCGAAGGAATTTCTTCCAGAATTCCTTGGAATCACAGCTGAAAAGTAAACTTCTCAGCTCCTCCTCATTCCGGGCTAGAAATTGGCACTTTTTGCGTCGCACCAAACGCTTGTAACTCTTCTTGGTCTCAATGAGGAGGGGAGACTTATCCTGTGTCTCAAGGCGAAGCTTCCTGCGGAGTTCTTTACACTCCTCATCATACCATCCATTACAAGGCACAAGACCGACTGGTGGAGGACTGGATGTGTGGCAAGTGACGGGGAAGGACTTGTGGGCTGCCGAGATGATGGAGGTATGTACAAGGTCCCACCGATCCTGTGTGGCGGGTAGGGCATCGAGAAGGTGCGGACGGAGAAGACCACTCAGGTGCTGGCTATAAATATCATCAAACTGGTGGTCAAAATGAACCTCATAGTATGGCTGACGCTCATGATGTCTAGAAGGGGGGGCATGAGGAATCTGGGTAAGAATAAAGTGCAGACGTGCATGATCGGCTGAAGGCATAAAAGGGTCGACTGTGAGGTTATGTACAAAAGGGATTAAAGTCGGGGGACCCAAGACGTAATCAATGACGCTCGTACCACCACCCGCGAAGGGAAAACATGTGGCTGTGGATGAATGCGGCCACTGTCGAAGTCCATTATAAATGACCATGCCGTGCGATGAGAGAAGCTCCAATAGGCGATGTCCCTGATCTGTCACCTCTACCCCTCTATCTGAAGATAAGCGTGGAAAACTCTCATCTGGGGCAGCTGGAACTAAGACTGGATCCTCAGCAAAGTCCAAAATCTCTGCCTGTCTGTCTGATGTCCTCGCGTTGAAGTCTCCTAAAAGGATGACCTCTCCGCGGCGTGAGTACTCCAATACATCGGCTGACAAATCCTCAAAAGGTGACTGTCCTGGTCCATCTGAGGCATAACGAGACTGTCTCGGGGGAAAGTAGCATACTGCAATAAACAAGTCTCTCAGGGGGGGTCTCCTGATCCGTACCCAAAGATATCTGGCCCGATGGTCTCTCCTCATGACTGTGAGTATCGATCTGAGATGCTCTCTATAAAGAACTGCCACACCGCCAGATCCTCTGACTCCTCCTGATCGTCTAGTCTGCTGTCGAAAAAGACAGACTCCCAGGCATACCCTGTCACCTGCGGCAAGCCTCTCTCTGGGCTCTCATGGGTCTCTGTAAAGAAGACGATGTCCTGATCAAAAAAGGCCTCTCGTAAGTTACCAGGCTGAGCTGTGAGGGAACCATTACAGTTCCAAACTGTGAAACTCAAGCTATCTGGCAGACTACGTGTCCCATAGGCCTCGTGTCGTCAATTGTGGGCTCCAACCGGTCTAGATCGCATAGCTCCTATCAAAAGTCTGCCCTCTCTGATCACGGCCCACTTGCCCTCACGACGGGCAACATCCCTCTGTGCAATGAGACGTCTATGCTCCTCCCACTGAAGAGCTGTAAGGTCCTCATCCATGTGAATCTGTGGATGGTCCCTCAATCTGGATCTCCTTCGTAATACTGTGAGACGGGCCTCAGCATCTCTAAATCTGATGATAAGTGGCTGGTGCCGTCGTACTGGATCCCGGCCCACTCGATATGCAGCTACTATGCCATGATCCTGAACTCCGAGTGTCCCAGATATGAAATCTGTCGCCTGATCCATGGGCTGATCTCGTATCTGATCGCTCAACTCCGCGGATGCGGATGGAGAGAGAGAGAGAGGGTAGGCTAGGGAGAGAGGAAGTGATACTCAAAAGGAGACATAATGAAATGGAAATGAAATGACTAGAGCAATGAACAAAAATGAGAGTACTCACATGTAGACCAAAGAGCTTGTAGCTTGATACTTGATTGATTTGACACTAGACAAGTATAGCTCTTATATAAGAGCACACACACACATATGAACACCTATGCATATGGAATAACTCCCAATTATGACACATCAAATCTAGATGGGGGGGCAGCATTGGAGCAGGGACCGCCGTTCTATGAGAAGGCGGCGGTTATCTGCTCTCCCCTTGTGCTGGAACATTTCCCCCTACAATCTTTCTATCTACCAGCTCTCATAGCTTACCCACGCACTCAAACCACCTCATCCTCTCCTTCTACTACTATATCTGTTCCTCCAATCTCCCACAACACACGCAAAATACTCAAGTAGGAAACACACAAAACACTAGCCGTGGTTGCTCCTTGACATCAGCAACCCAACTTCTCCACGCACAAGCAAATCCACTTACCTCTCCCTATATGACCCATCACCTCCACGCTCACCGCACCAAGTGATAACAAAGGATTGTTTTAGCTTGCAGGGCCTCTATTATCAGTACTCCTTGGGTAGTCCTGAAAATACCTAGGTGCATGATGCATTATCTACATATCATCCACTATGAAACCGTGGCATCAAGGGATGAAGAAAACCAATGGGATCCAAAGTAAACTGGGATCTGCTCCACCATGACCTGAGGAGCTAATCTAGAGTGAAAACCCCCTTCCCACAGATGATGATGTTGTAGATGTGGTCACCTTCCAGGGCTAAACTCGCGTGGACTGAACCTGTTGTCGCACCGGGGGTAAGGCCAACAAGGCGCCCCACCACTGCTTACCTTGAAGGGAGAGAATAGCTTTTTGTATGTGGTTTTTGTCCTCTGAGAGGGAGATACGAATGGATGAGGTGTCACGGGTGTTGCCGTGTGATCCTCTCTTGGCCAGACCAGAAGGTCACTCTTTGAAACTCTCCAAAAAAACAGCTGATTGCTCAAAAAAGCTAAGTCTCTTGGTTGCAGCTAACCTTTACTAGTTGGACCACCTGGAAGCTCATGTCTAGTTCCAGCCATATATTTTAAAGGCTTTGCTATCTCTATGAATTTTTGTGTCAAAATCCTTAAAATACAGGTCTTTGAATACAGATGGGAGTCAAAGAGATGCATTGCAGAAGTCTTCATGAATCCAAGAAGGCAGATCTACACCTCATCACTATGTGCCTGGGCTTGCCTTGAGTTTGGACAAAATCTGCTCTTTTTTCTTGGCTGTACAGGGTAAAGTCAGTAAATATATGTATGAATTACGTGTATAGTGAGACTTTGGGGAGTGTCCATGTCGTGTGTTTAAATTAAACTTTTTAATGGTTTTCCAGAAAGATACAGTTTGAAATCACCTGCCCATGGAACTGTTGTAAGCGCTATGGTCTGCCAAGGATGTCTCTTCATGATTCTTCGGAAAAGGACAAAAACAATGAACTGGGACATCAGTGTTGTGCATCCCTAGACGATGGATTTCATACTGGATCTGTTGTTTTCCTGCACATATGATAATATTTATAGATGAGGTATATATATACTTGTTTTAAAAAGTTTAGCAGATTCTGAGACCAGCATCTAAAAGAAAATGGGACACATAGTTCACTTTGAACTTAAAAATTTGTCTGTCCTCAAAATTTGGATCTGTTGTTTACCTTACTGTAGCAAGAGATTCAGAAACGCTATGCTTGACATGCTACGCTACCATGGAATGCTAATTTCTTACTTGGACTAAACTTCTGGTAATTGAAAAATGAAAGAGATCCCATAGATTTATTCTGATGATGAGAGCCCAAAACTATGCATTCATCTGAGATTTCTGCCTGCAATGTAAATTCATTGTGAGCATCTGCAAAAGATTACATAGATACTCCATAAATATCATGGCTGAATCTCAGAATCTCAGCCTCTTGCATGCCTAAGTGTAGAACACATTTTGATACCCACTTTCCGTGGACAGGAAAGATGTATTATTCCAAGGAAGGTTGGATGCTGACTTTGTTCGAGCTCCACAGTGAGCACCTATAATGCACCAAGGTTTTGATTGTTCACATTAAGTAAACATCCTTTTTGTCTTTCTATTGTATGATAAATAACGTTTTCACCCCTGGAAAAACATCCTAGTAAGTGAGAAACAGGAACCCTGGTTGCAGAGGTCAAATGATTCATGTTCTGCTATTTTGAGTGTAAAGTTTTAACTGCCCTTACATGGCACATTGATTGGATCTGGATAAAGTCGAGATGTGAAAAATTATATCCCTGCAAAAAGTGATGGCCATGGTTTGATTCTTAAAAATTAACTCATGAACATTAATGCAATATCTTTCCTAAGAAATAGGCAACAGCTTACCAGACAAGAAACAATGGCGCATTTGCTTTTATTGTCATAAACCAGCTGCCCTGGGGTACCTATCAAATGTACACTGTCCCAACTGCACATGCCCATGATATGTTAAACTAGTCATGAAAGGATTTTACTATGCAACTACATAGAAGACTTAAAAGTTTGTTATGTTCTTGCAATTTCACTACCACAGTCGCGGCGAGACATCAAGATGGGAAAACAGAAGCTGTCCACTTTTGGAGACGGAAACCAAAGAAGAAGGGAATTTCTCTGTATGAATTCTGCATGAACAACAAACAAGAGAGAAGTTTTGGAAATTTCCCAAGCAACTCAATTGTAAGATCATGTTTTCAGCAATCAATTGTACACTGATCAGCTTACAGATACCTTGCAGTGGATGTCAAGGAATTGATGGCACCATGCACTCCATATGCCTGAAGTGCATCCCCATCTCTAAACAAAAGAAGAGCATGCTCATGTGTTTGTACAATCACGGAATCAGAAGTATTGCAGGATATATTTGAGACTTGAGGCCCATAAAATCTGCCCACTAATAATGACACCTCACTTCCACCAACTTTCAATAAGTTTCTATATGAAGATTGAAGCTTATATTTCTTTTCCAAATGATTGAAAATGACAACATCATACTCCTTGGAAGAAGTATGCATGGAGATCTCAAAAGCTATACTCCTCTCTTCCTCTCTAGAAAAACTCCCATCCTGTAAAGCTTTATCAGCATTCCTTTGAATTATTCTGGTCAGGCTATTCTCTGTACATTCGATGACATGTAGCACAAAATACACCAAAATCCCATCAGATGTGCCAAAGAGAAGATACTGGAGACCTTGAAGTTCTGCAACAGCAATAGAGCGCACAGGAGCTGCAAAGTCACCAGCAATGTCTGCAAGATTTTCCTGTAATCACTGAACAGAAAACATTAGCTTCCATAGCCTTCTACATGAGCATATGCATTCTGAAATGACAGCACTGATTGACAACAGGAATTTCTGAAGAATTTCTTCACTTGAGGAACTGCCTATCTAAAGTTTCACCATGACACTGGCCCACCTGCAGACTCCTAAATGGCAGACCATTTTATTATATCTATCGGTTTGAGAACTTGTTTGTTCCTGCCCTTCCTCCAGGGTATGTTGCTAAACTTGCAAGAGAAACAGGGCTAGTAAGAGAAATCAACACTGAAAGCAACTGAGAAACTGAAGCGAGTTATGTTTAAAGTTGGAATCATGAATTAGTGCAAGACTTCCATATCTTGGAAAAAGAATCAATAAGAAACTCCAGGTGGCAAATTGACTGAGTAGATATAGTGATGAATAGGAATTATCTAGAGGAATGTATCTAAAAGGATTTATAGGCACCAGGTGCAGTTGGATTTCCTCTGGGGCTGCTGTGTAGACACAAACAATGATATGGTGGTGTAGGATAGACTAGGATTTAGTCTATTTTAGTGTGTAGTATTTGGGTACTTTATTTTCCAAGTACTTGTACTTCATTTGCATTGAGCATCTTATTGGAGTTTATGTGTGACCACTTCTCATTGTGTTCACAACCTTTCTCCATTTGCTCCTTCATGTGGTATCAGAGTCACACTCACCAGCACCCAGTTCCACCTTGCTTCCCATCACCAAGCAAGTTCTCCCGCGTCAGTGTGTTGCTTTTGCTTCCGTCTTGCTCTGGTTTGGTGGTGTTGGCACTCTGCTCTAGCCTGTTCATGTGGATTTTGCCCTGGCCTGTGCAATTTGCTCTAGCCATAGCTTTCTTTGGCATACAACTTTTCTTTGGCGTACAACTTTTGTTTGGCATACAACGTTTCTTTGGGGTACAACGTTTCTTTGGCGGACAACGTTTCTTTGGCATACAGCTTTACTTTGTCGTAAACGTTTCTTTGGCGTACAAGGTGAGCCCATAGGCACATGTTTGCACTTGAGGTGCATTTTGTTGGTTGATTGCAGAGCAGTCAGTTCCACTTTGCAGTGGTTGATGCCATACGTGCAGTGATTGCACAAAGCAGTCATAGGCATTTTCTGTTCAGTTGCATCCTTCTTTGCAAGTGCATTTGCAGTCAATGTTATTTTTGCAGTCAGGATGTCTTAGAATGAGAGCTTTGGTATTATGATGACTGAGGGTGATAAGTTGGAAGGACCCAACTATGCATTGTGGTCATTCATGCTCAAGAATATTCGTGTTGGCAAGAATTTATGGGACATTGTTGTTAGGAAACAGAGTCAAGATGAGCCAGTTTGGTGTGTTCTAGTGAGTTCTAGTCTAGTGTGTCCTATGGATGCCACGTGTCACATTGGGAGTTATCCCATATGCATAGGTGTTCTTATGTGTGTGTGCTCTTATATAAGAGTTGCACTTGTCTAGTGTCAAATCAATCAAGTATCAAGGTACAAACTCTTTGGTCTACATGTGAGTACTCTTATTTTGTTCATTGCTTAGTCATTCATTTCCAGTTGATTATGTCTCTCTTTGAGTATCACTATCTCTCCCCCTAGCCCACACTTTCTCTCTCCCTTCTCCACCATGTGCCTTCATGTGGTATCAGAGGCTCGTCTTCTTCCCACTCTATCTAGAGGATGAGAGAAGCCCGCAAATGGAAGCTCCCCTCTCCTCAAAGGTAGAGCTCCCTTCCAATCCTTAGCCTCACCATTGTTTGGAGCTATTGGAGGAGGTGATCTACCATCAACCCGGAATGCCTCGCCATCAACTACCCCTTCATCCCAGACCTATGCCTCGCCATCGGCCACTCCTTAGTAGCTGCAAATCAGCCATACAGTCATACGGACTGGTGCGCCCTACCGTTTCTCTCTCCCTTCTCCACCATGTGCCTTCAATTGTGAGTGGTGGTGAGACTAGGCTAGGTGCAGCTCGTTCTAGCTCATCTTCTACCACCACTGCCACTTCTACTACTTCTTATGCCAGTCCTGCTACTGAGGAACATAAGAAGTTTCATCGTAGAAATGCCTAGGCTTTGTTCTTGATAGCCGCATTAGTGAAGAGGCACATTATGACGACCATGAAGTCATGCAAAGATGCAGAGGATGCGTGGGATGAGTTGGCAAACATATATCATGTAAAGAATGAGGCAAGGGTCATTGCATTGACAAATAAACTCACGGAGCAGAAGATGCAAGAAGGTCAGACCATCACAGAGCACATTACCAAGATCACTAATCTCAGAGATCAGCTTGCAAGTATTGACGAGGAAATAGAGGACAATAAATTAGTCTCTATGACTCTCAATAGCTTGGCTCCCTCCTATGGCACATTTGTTACATCTTTGACTATAATGCACAGGGCAACCTTATAAGGACAAGAATGGAGAAGAGTTTGTGAACACAAGAGAACAAGAAGTGAACACAAGTGAACTCCAACTGAAATGTTCAACCAAATGAAGTACAAGTACTTGGTATATATAGTCCAAGTACTAGAACACACTAAAACCCCAAAATAGACTAAGTCCTAGTCTATCCTACACCACCATATCATTGTATATATCTCTACAAATACCCCCTCAATGACATGGCTGAAATGCTTTGGAATGATCACAGAAGCACCTAAAGTACCATGGTTGCACAAATTCATCCACATGGGGATATAGCAACCTATGGGAGTACAAAAGAAAACAATGTCTACACGCGGTCTTGCTTCTCACTTGCATAGCTTGTGTTCTTGTCCCTGAACAACAAAACCCAGGGGTTGATGCACATAGACCTCCTCCTTGAGATTCCCATTGAGGAAGGTGGTCTTGAAATCCATCTGGTACAGAGACCAATCATAAAACACAACAAGAGAGATGACAGAGCGAATGGTAGTCATCTTGGCCACCAGAGCAAAAGTCTCCTCATAATCTATCCCCTCTTCTTGTACATATCCCTTGGCAACTAAATGGGCTCTGTACTTCTCAGCTGTTATTTTGTAGATCCATTTGGCGTCAACCACATTCTTGCCAATGGGCACATCAACCAAGTCCCATGTAGCATTCGTTTGAATGGATCTAATCTCAGCTTCCGTGGCTTTTCTGCCATGCTGAATTGCCTTGAGCATCCTCAAAGCGTTGAGGCTCAATTTCAGTTTCATCACTTGGGTCATGAGAGAACAACTCACCTGCTTGTTAGCATTTTGAGTGCTTGCCCTGGTTCTCCCCAATATAGTTTGATCTTTAGCCTCTGTAAGTGTCAACCTAGCCAATCTAGGAACTGAATTCTCAGCTGTCCTCTTGGGAATAGCATCTGGAAGTGCATCTAGAGTAACATCCTTTGCATGGCGCCGATAATGCTTTCAAATATTGGGCTGTTCCTATTGGAATATGAAGCCAAAGTGAGTCAAAAATAAGTGTACTAGGTGTCTAGGGGGTGTTTTATAGTCTAGTGAGTCCTAGACATGCCACGTGTCATATTGGGAGTTATCCCATATACACTATGGCTTGCTAGAGTCTAGTGTCACACTATATAGTATTGTACTTGTCTTGAGTCTTTTGATATGAGTCAACATCAAGCTATCTACATGTGAGTATTTTGGTTATCATTGCCTAGCACTCGTTCTTTCATTTTCCTTTTCATTTTGCTTTTCATTATGCTTTCCACATCTCGATTCCGTTCCTAGCTAGCTACTAGATCTCTTCATATGGTATCAGAGCCATGTTCCTAGCCCTGCTCTCTCTTTCCCTTTCCCTTCCAAGAGGTTGACGCAAGGGAGGCCAATGAAGCTACTCTAACTCCTCCTCCTTGGAAGGCTGCCCTCTTCTCTCCTTCCTTGAGCTCTCTTCTCCACGCCATGATCTGCCACCTCTCTTCTCCTTCCTTTAGCTACATCTTTTGGTGACCTGCGAACGATGTGACACTTCTATTCGAATCTAGAAGTAGAATCATGGCTTTGTGTCTTCAGAAAAGTTGTAGAGGATCTTGAGTACTACAAATTTCGTTTTTGTATTATTGCAATCTGAGTTTTCCGTGAAAAGTTACAGCTCTTGCAAGAAGTGACGAAATTTGTTTCTGCGCTCGAATTTTATTCTAGAGCTCAATGATTTGACAGCCCAAGCATGATGCAACCAGCTCAACGTGGAGCTGTCCATTCTCGTCATCGTTGACCTCTACACCAGCCTGCCATTTGCTCCTTCTGCCCGACATTCTCTTGGAGCTGTTGCCCACAAGTTCGTGCCCGTCATTCTCTTGGAGTTACTGTCCACGCTGCCTGTATCTTCTCTGCCCGTCACTTGATGTGAGCTCTTGACATTACATTGCGGTGACTTCTTCATATGACTACTCCAAACTTTGGTGAAGACTTCCTGAACTAAATGTGAGTTCTCCGATACTACTCTTACACACTCCACCACAGTGATCTCTCTGATCAGTGTATTACATCGAGCTTGATGTAGACCACTCTACATTAACAAGTGACTTCTTCAACATTGCTTATACCCTCCTAGCAGTAGCAGTCCTAGAGGTTCCCTATATGTTCGCCCAAATGGCCATCAAATTGTGTATAGTATCTGCCCAGGTACTGGCCATAGTCTGAGAAGGGTGAACCTAGGAGTCCTCCAAAGCCTTTGTACATCTAGCTCTCCAAATATGCCGTGTAGGGTCAGCCCCGAACCTAGATCTCCACAGGTTCACTGCAATCCCTCCATGAATAGTAAGCCAGATGAATAACGTGATTTTCCTATTCCTCAGGGATTTCCAAAGTCTCCTCCAAAAGTTATTCTGCATCTCTGCATAAATATAATAAGTATCCCAATGAGGAGCTCTAGAGGGCCTCCAACCTCTACAACTGAGCTGGAATCTCCTGGCATTTCTGACCGTGTAATGAAAGAAGGGGATGCTCTTCTCTCGGTGCCCTGCATCTATTCACTCCCATTCTCCTGGATCCCACTGCAAGGATCTAATAGGGGAACCTCCATACAACCAAAGCCTCCAAGATCCAAGAGCCAAGAGGACGGGGTCTGGATCAAGATACCACTGTGAGTCTCTACCCATCCCCATGTATCCTGCAATCCTGACAGGCTGAAAAGGAGCCTCCAAGAGAATGTCCTCTGAAGATCTGTGGAGTCTGCCTCCTGCATGAACCTGAATGACAAGGGTATCCTCATGTGCATCCCGCAAGGCTATAACCTGTAGAGGGATACCTGTCCTTGTAAAAGCCCCCAACCAAGTGGACTCCGAAATAGGCAAATGGTATGTATCCATCCACTCCACTGGTATGGCTGCATCCTGGCTGCACTTCCTCTGAGGTGACTAACTGAACAAACTCTATGATCCTTTGGAAGCATCCTGAAAGCTTTCCAAGCACCCACTGTGGATGCAGGACCCAACTCCCATCTAGACCACTGCATGTAGTGTGACATGTCCAGTGATATGCCATGCTCATCTAGTATGCAATCATTCCACATGACGGGCTGCCTATCACTTTCTTCACAAGAGGAGGGTGAAGCTCTCTGAAGAGAACTTCTGAAGCTTGTCCCAAGCTTTCAGAATGGCAGCCATGAAAGGGGAGGTAGGAGATCTGAGATGGGCTGACGTAAAGATCCATCTAGGGCTGTCCATCCAATCTCCTCCTTGAGAAGGTGTGCATGTCTGTATACTGTGTAAGAAAAAATCCTTCCATGGCTCTTGACCAGGCATCAAACCTCCGACCACCATCTTGCAGAGCAAGGCTCTACACTGCAAGTTTGGATCAATGATATTGAGACCCCCTTCCTCAGTAGGTAGAATAAGAGTCTCCCAAGCCACCCTGGCTATCACATCTGAAGTGCCGTCTAATCCACTCCACAAAAAATTCCTGATAGGTCTCTTGAGCTGAGTGATACTGCTTTGTAGATCGGCACCAACAAGAGCAAACAAACCAGGCTGTAGCCAACATAACCTGGTTTACAACCACCACTCTGGATGCAAGGTCAAGTCTAGCCAAACTCCAAAATAGAGTTTCCTCCTGATGCTCTCCAACACGGGAGCGAGTTGCTATGCTGGAGAAATCCCCACCCCAACCTGGCATCCAAGATACCCAATGGAGACACCCCTCTGAATCCAAGTAAAGCCAATATCAACACCCCAATCTAGAGTGTCCTCATCACTAATCCAGAAACCATTGGATTTGTTCCAGTTAATGTGAGCCCCTGCTACAATGCAAAATAAATCCAAGGCTATCCTGAAAGAGGTGAGTGTCTGTGGAGTGGCATCCAAAAAAATAGTCGTGTCATCTACTAGCTCACTGTTCAGCAACTCCTCTTCCTGTCTCAACGGAAGTCTCAGCCCAAAAATATCAGATTGAGCTCTAATATAGAGGCTCATAGCTTCAGCCACAAATAAGAATAGAAAGGGGGCTAGAGGGCATCCCTGGCGGACTGATCTGGAAATCTGAAACCCATCTCCCCTGACTCCACCAATGAGTACCTGGCTATAGGCCCTGAAGAAATGGATTGCCCCTCCTGATGAGCAAGTGGAGGGACTGGGGCAACCACATCTATGCCTAAAAAAATTACAGGAATATCTCCTGCCTATAACTGAGAATGGTCCAAGGTGCCTCGTAGAGGTGGCGGAGTGGCAGCAACCCTTACAGGCATCCAGCGGGGTATGACAGGAGCAGGACGTGTTGATCGTTTTATGCGCGTTGAAGAAAAGGGTCTAGGTCTAGGGGCTGGTCCCAAAGGTCCTGGGCGAGAAGGGGGGGCTCAAGTAGCGTGTGTAGAAGAAGTAGGACGAGAAGCCAGAATAAACCGTTTACATCAGATTCCTCGGCCTTCCTCAGGTTTACCATAGACTCTTACCGTCCATAGGAGCCACTTTTGGGTTGGTCACAGAGATCCCCCCCCCCCCCCTAGCATGCCCTCTTCAGTAGTAGAGGCTGTCAGATCGGATGGGGTGCCACGAGTCAAGGTCATCGTCTCTGACCCTAATATTACAGATGATCACATTAATGGTTCCTTTTTTCGACAAAGAGTCGAGGTTGCTGGGAGATAGAATCAGTATAGGATTTGCAGGACCCTTGGGCACTTCGCCAGAGATTGCCCAAGGAAGAAGAAAAGGCCCAATGCTATCTTCCTCTACCGGATCGAAACCCAAAGTGAAGGGTGTCAAAAAGATCCTCCTGGAGCTCAATGCCAAAGGACTAGCCCTAAGTACTGAACCTGTTGACTCTGGAGAATTAAAGACCATCTGCAAGAACCCTCGTCCAAGCAGACGAACATCAGTGAGGTGCCCTGCGAGGTCTCCAGGTAAAGCCGAAAGCATCCAATCCCTAGCCTATAGCCTGGAGGGGTGGGAAACGTGGATGTGAGCAAAGAGTGAGGTGGCATACTCATGCTCTGAATTTGTCGAGCTGTTGAAGCTCATCTTTGGGAAAAGTAACCATTCTTGCAGCCGGTGGAAGCGGTCGAGGATTGGCTGAATGGGAACCTATTTGTCAATCAAGGTGGAAAGGCCGACGCAAACTCGAATTTGCTCTGTCCGTCTGAAAACCTACGCCGGAAAGAGAGTTTATCTCTGGCTGAAGAGGGGGGGGAGGGTGGCAGGGGGGGCCAGGCAAGGGAGGGGCAGGGTAGGGAAGGAGGGGAGGGGGAGGGAAGGAGGGAGGTGCTGAGGTCGGGAGAGGGGCTGAGAAAGGGGGTGGAGGAAGGGAGGGAGAGGCAGAAGGAGGGGGAGCGGGGGTTAGGAGGAGCAGGGGGTAAGGAAGGAGGGGCAGCGGGGGGGTAGGGAGAGGCGGGGAGAGGGCAGCGGGGGTAGGGAGGGAGGGGTGGGGGGAGCGGGGTAGAGGGAGCAAGGGGTAAGGAGGGAGGGGCAGCTGGGGGTGAAATAGTATGTTCTAGTGTGTACTAGGAACTAGTTCATGAGTCTTTGTGTGAGAGAGTGCCATGTGGCATCTTGGGAGTTATCCCATATACACATGGTACTTGAGTGTGTGTTTCCACTCTATATGAATGTTGTACTTTCACTTGTCACATCAATCAACTCAAGTGGAGCTTTTGGTCATGTAAGTGATTTCCTTTGGTTCTTGCCTTTCTTTCCACTTGAATTTCCTTTCATTTCTATTTTAAGTTATGTTTCCTTCCTTCTAGCTCCCTTGCCTCCTTTCCACCATCTTCCCGTTTTTACAAATTGCAACGTCTTCCTTTCAAGAAGGATAGATAGGTTCAGTGAAAGCCACTAGGATTTTGTAGATCATACACATTGATGTATGTGGTCCCATGAATGTGACAACCCATAGAGGAGAAACTTATTTTGTTACCTTCATTGATGGTTATTCCAGATATGGCTCTTTCTCATGAAAACTAAATCTGAAGTGTTTTATTGGTTCAAAGAGTTCAAAGCCTTGGCTGAGAACCAAACAAATTCCAGGATACAAACATTTTGTTCAATTAATGGAGGAGAATACACATCAAATGCCTTTGAAGGGTATTTGAAGGAAAATGGGATCAAGCATCACATAACCATGCCATACACGCTGCAGTACAATCCTATTTCACAGAGAAATAATAGGACACTTATGGAAATGACAAGATCTATGCTGAAATGCAAGAAAATGTCAAAGGCATTTTGGGGAGAGGCCATTAGTATAGCCACATACATACAAAATAGATTCCCTACAAAAGCATTCGTCAATGTGACACCTTTTGAGAGGTTTTATGTCTCAAAGCCAAAGGTTCATCATTTCAGAGTGTTTGGCTCAGTTGCTTATGCTTGATTCCATCTCATCTTAGACCAAAGCTTGATGACAAAATCATCAAATGCATTTTTGTTGGATATAGTACAGAAAGTAAAGGCTCCAGGCTCTATGATCCAGCAACCAGGAAGATAATAATCAGCAGAGATGTTGCATTTGCTGAAAATGAATGCATGCAGCCCACTAATGTGGATTTGCCACCTTATGATGATATTCCTTAGGACATAATTCAGTTTGAGGATGATCATATTCCTTAGGATATAATTCAGTTTGAGGATGATGATATGGGTTCTCCAGAGGATACTCCTTCCTTTCATACTTCAGCTAGTTTGCCACATGTTGAGGGTGATTCTCCCTCCAATGTTCCAGATGAGCAGCCAGCTAGTGAGAGAAAAAATCCCAATGTTTGGATACATCACCATCGTGGAGTTGGTCAACCTTAGGATACAACTCCCAGTGGTACAGCTGAGAAATCCATTCCAAAATGGGCAAGGTTGGCCATTCGAGATGCTAATGATCAGCCTACTTTGGGGAGAACCAGGGCAAGCACAAAAAGTGCTCACGGACAAGTTGATTATGCATTTATGACCTCTATTATGGAAGCTGAAATTGAGCCTCAAGGTTTGAGAATGCACAAGGACATCCTAAATGGCAGAAGGCCATGGAATCTGAAATTAGGTCCATTGAAAGGAATGCCACATGGGATTTAGTTGATGCACCCAGTGGTAAAAATACTGTGGGCACCAAATGGATCTATAAGGTTAAGTATCATTCCAATGGTACTGTGGAAAAATACAAGGCCCGCCTTGTTGCCAAGGGTATGCTCAAGAAGAGGTAATTGACTATGAGGAGACTCCGGTAGCCAAAATGACTACCATTCGTTGTGTCATTTCTCTTGCTGCAAATTATTGTTGGTCAGTCTATCAGATGGATGTTAAGACTGCTTTTTGAATGGAGATCTCAAAGAAGAGGTCTATGTGCAGCAACCCCACAAGGTATGCAAGCTTAGGAAATCTTTATATGGGCTCAAACAAGCACCCCGTGCATGGTATCACAAGATACATCATTTTCTGCTGTCCCAAGGCTTTGTCAACACACATACAGAGCCTAATCTTTATGTTTTGCAAGAAAACTCAGATTTGGTCATTCTAGTGCTTTATGTGGATGACATACTACTCACAACGAGTAATACACAGTGAATTGCAGCAATGCAATGTGCATTATGTCAGACATTTGACATGACAGATTTGGGTTTATTGCACTATTGTCTTGGCATTGAGTTTTGGCTGACCCTAGAGGGAATATCACAGACAAAGTATGCTAAAAGTCTCTTGCGGAAATCTAAGATGGAAGAAAACAAACCTGTGGCTACTCCGTTGGAAAAAGGAATCAAACTTACTAAGCATGATGAGGCTGAAAAGTTTGATGGCATAATTTACAGGCAACTGGTTGGTAGTCTCATTTATTTCCACTAGGCCAGACATTGCATATGCTACAGGGTTGTCAGTTTATGCATTGTCCTACTGTCACACATTGGAATGTGTTACAATAGAGACACCCAAGCAGGAAGTCAGGCGTTGACCACATGTTGACCATGTGTCAACACATGTCAACCACAAGCATTGACCACATGTCAATCATGCGTGACAAGTGTCAGCCAACCACAGGTTCATCCAGGAGTATCATACCCAAGGAGATGACACATGTCAATCCCAGATCAACACGTCAACCATAGGTCAACCATGAGTACCATGTCCAAGGTGATCTCATCGGCGGGAGCTCCGCACATGGAGCAGTCAGGAGTATTTACGGTTGCACATGGTGAAGACTTGTACAGTGGTTGGTGCGGTGATCGAGCTCACATGCACATGGAGTATTTACACCACCCTGACTCGAAGAGGCTGGTGAGTCAAGAAATCGCCGCAGCCATCAAGAGGGCCAGCGGTGCAACGGTTATCCTCAACAGCTGAGGAGATAGGAGGACCACCAATCCCAAGAAAGGAGGGAGATTCTTAATGAAGGATGGACCCTCCAAGGCAGAGGGATGAGGATGAAGGAGGAGGGGGAGTATGAGCATTCATCATTCAGTGTTCAGCGTTTTGCATTGGGGGAGGGAGAGAGAGAGTGTGTGAGGAGAGATAGAGGCTAGAGCTACGAGCTTTCCGAGGGGAGAGTGTGGAGAAGATAGGGGCTTGAGCCAGGAGCTCGTCGCCTGTTGTACCTCTCCGTCCACTATGGGGATAGACCTGTGTGTTCTTGTGACTTGTGACCTGTGACTTGTGGGTGCTGTTCCAGTGACTCATTCTTTATGTTTCTTTCCGATTCTTCTTGTGCTCATGTGGTGGAGTTCTCATGTCCGTCATTTAGCATAGTGCACTCATACTCTGCGCAACTCACTGCAGTACAACCTACGACACCCGCACACCACTGCATGGTGCACTCTGCACGATCAACTGCATTAGATCTTACAACACTCCAATGGTCTTTGGCCTCCGGTAACACCTTCGGAAGGGATAGGAACCCCTCTACCCCCTCAGACAGTTTATGGCGATCATGGTGGGACACTGCTGGTGTTGAGTAGCAAGAGGGAAGTGGAGTTTTAGGGTCCTAGAGGAGAGAGTTCTTATGCCAGGTAGTTCTAATGCCCTTGAAGGAGCGAGAGAGAGAACTAGGAGGTACTTAAGGAGAGTGGATACAAAACGCATTATGTGAGATAGAAGTTTGCAAAGTCCTCAGGAGGAGCACAAAGTGGACCTATTGGAGCTGTATCCAAAGCAAGTAACTTCATCGAGACTCTCATTTGGACCAACAAGATCGGTGATGGTCAGATCCCGACTCCGGAGAGCAAGAAGTATAAAGCGGGGAATGGGTGAAAGAGGAAAGTACTAAAGACGAGGACTCCTCATATGCGCATCAAGGTCAAGACAACCCCTTATCTCCTGTTGCAATGATGTCTTCATCAGAAGCCACTTCAACCAATTCAACGGGAGTAGTACCCACTTCAGTGCAAGACTTGACATCCAGTGGTCAAGCTACCATTTCGTCTACCATGCATAACCCTAGTCCTTCGAGTCTAGTTTCTACATTTGTGACACTCGTGGGTTTACCTTTTGCTTCGATCATGTCCCTACCGTCGCCATTATCTCTACCCTTCCCTATTGCTTCTTATCTATCCTACATGGCTTCGACCCCTTCCTTATCCTTCTCAACTTCCTCAGCATCCCCATTGACCCCCACATTCCCTATGTCTTCACCATTTACTTTCGCAACGGTAGTGCATGCAGCATATGCACTACCATCTATCTCCACTATGGCTACACTAGTAGTAACTGCACCAGTGTGGTCTCTTGCACGGGGTGTTGTCTGATCAACCACTCCACCATATGTCTCCATAGTACCCACATTGAGTACTACTCCTTCGGGAGGCCCTTAGCTCTTCCTTCGGCTTCCGCTTCCAGGGTGTGCGGTGGTTCTCAGTCCTGGAGAAAAAGCCAGACTTCTTGAGTTACTCAACAAAGTCCATGTGAAGACTTAGAAGTTCAAAGGTGACCTACATGAGGATGTGGAAGCTCATGTGAGGAAACTCCTCACCGCATGCAAAGCCAAAGGTGTGGAGAATGAGCATGCCTAGGACTACGGATAGAGAAAATGCGTTTATTGATTCTTCCCCACGTTTGAATCCATAAAGACTTCCATGCATAATAAGAAAGCTTAGCTTCACTGTCACCCTAGGGAGACGACTCAATTGGAACTAGGAGGAGCAAGGGACATGATAGACTCGCCAATGCATCAACACGCATGAAGATTTGGATCTCCCCTCCATGTTTGTTGGCCATGGGAAACAGCCAACTAGCGTGACAGTGGCACTAGTCCAACAGAGAGCTACCGAGAGGGGACCATGGCAGATCACGCAAGACGATCAAGATCAGCACTCTATCGCGGGTTTTATTCCTCTATGGCACCAATCCCTGCTAGAGCCTCTGTTCGCTGAAACCCACCTATCAATTTTGCAGCCACCCAGTGGCTCCGGTTCCTCAGACAATATACAAAGGGATACCACATTGTATATCTATCTTTTTCCCATGGGTTCAGATACTAGAATTTGTCTTGTGTGTGAATGCATACAAAGGATCATGTTCCTTAGATAGCACACATAGTATTGCCATAGTGATACAACATTGTATAGCTATCTTTCTCCCATGGGTTCAAATATTAGTATTCCTCTTGGGTGTGGATGCCTACGTAGTGGCTCCACCCTTCAGGTTTTTCTCATTGTATCGGTCTTTTTCCATCTCATAGACCCTTTGGTCTTTCAAAGACTTTAATAAACTTTCTTTCTTTCTTTCTTTTCTTCATAAGAGTCTAGAGGCGGTGAGTTGTTGCTGCAACAAAGTGCTCTCATGGATCTAGGCATCTGAGGGTCTTTTTGGTTCTTCCCTTTGCAAGGCTGCCAACTGTTGACGAATGGCAACCTCCTACCTACGGCTATTATGTCTCCTAGTTCTAGCAACCAATCCCAAATCTACATAGCTGCCACTGATAACAAAAAAACGCATTAATGTGACTGGGAGGATTGAAGAGAGATCATGGGTGAGGTGGAAGTCACATATGCCGAAGATATAAGGTTTTATTTCACATGGTATTTAAACAAAAGAGACTTAGTTTATGCTTAAAGATGTTGTATTTTCTACTTTTTCCATTCTAATTTCACAATTCATACAATATCGTTTATTGGCAGTTATGTCTATCACCCTAAATAGTAAACTTCCAATAACATTCTTTAAATTGATGTAAATTCCAGTACTATTTTTAAAAATAGAAATACAATAGGCATCATACAATCAGAGGGGACCCACGAGATCAGGCCATGTTAATAGATGAGCTGTGTTTGTTGACCACTGGCCAATTACCACCACGGTAACAAAATCTGGGGCAGAGGATTTGCCGTCATCCTTCCCATCCTTTGCAAGACAATGTGAGATGTGTACACAATGATTACCAATGGCAGAAACCTGAACAGTCCAGAGTTTTATTTTCACATGCATGTCATAAATATCTTAAGCAAAAGTAACATTAACATTGAAAAGTAATTCATTTGGTTACACAAAAGATCTTGTCAAAAAAAATCTTGAACTTTTCTTGTGCATGGAAAATTATTATTTTTCGAAATGTTTATCTTCCAAAAAAAAAAGCAAAATATGCTAAGGCAATTCATTCAAATGTGCAGCCATAATGAAGTAAGTGGCATGCTTTTCTTCAAACTAGGACCTCTCACTTAAAAGAATCTAATAGAATACTTGGATGAGATTGCCTTTTCAAAACACTTGAGATGGGTTCTTTGAATTCAAGTTCCCATTGTTCCAACAAAGCTGGCCATAGGTCTTTTTAGAAGGCTCCTAGAAAGTTCATCTAGCATGGCTCAGAGGTTCATCATGCATGGATGCATGACAAACTCAGAGGTCTAGGAGACCAATGCACCAACACCCTGGAACTCTCAAGCCAGGCCTGATAAGCAAATAGACCTATCAATGCCAATACATGGCTCCCACAGTACATCCCCCTCTTGACTCCAGGGACTAACTAGAATCATGGAGTCACACACCATAAAAGAAATACATGATTTGAGGAGAACAATCCAAGGCAGAGGACCTTTATTGACGCTTCAAACATTCATTTTAGAGGGACTACCCAAGGCAGAGAACCTTTAACTCAAACGTATAAGAAATATAAAAATTTTCCTTTGAATGCCATGATTTTTGCAAAAGTTCATGAATGCTGAAGACATGTATTCACCTCCTCTGTCTGATCTCATGACCTTGATCTTTCTGCCTGTTTGGTTTTCTACCATGGCTTTGAATTCTTGAAATCTGGCAAACACTTCAGATTTCTCTTTCAGAAAGTAGACCCAACAATATCTGCTGTAGTCGTCGATGAAGGTCAAGTAATAAAGTGAACCATTGATGCTGCGGGTCTGGGCATAACCCCATACATCTGTATGAATCAAATCAAGAATACCTCGTGCACGAGAGGTACTTCTGACAAAGTTGGTATGCTTTTGTTTGCCGAAGCAGCATGCTTCACAAACCTTTCCAAGAAACTGTAGCTTCAGAATCCCAATTGCATATTTTGATTTCTGAGATCTAACAAGTACTTGAAGTTGACATGACCATATCTCTTGTGCCATTTTGCAGATAGTGGCATCTGTTGCATTTGAGCTGACATGGCATGCTTATCTGGTACTGTAGCTAGCATCCTGTATAAGCGTCCTTCCTTGACACCTTTTGCTACTAGCTGACCTCTTTTGGATTTGTCTCTGATAGTGCATTCATCATCGTCGAAGATGACTTTGTAGTTGTGTTCCCCCCTTCATGAGAATGATATGTTCACAGCTTACATAGCTGCTTCATCAGGCCCACCTCTTTCAAATATTTCCCTGGTGATGATAGGCTGTAGGCCTATTTCAGTTCCTTTGGAGCAGAATGTGAACCTGAGCGCAGATGCAGGTGAGCTTCTGGGGAATCCACAGATTGGGGTAGAATCCCTCCCTCAAATACCTCCTCTGATGCTGAAGTGGCCAATGGAGGATCTCTTCGAGAGGGGCTCCCACTCCGATCTCTGCTCCTGTCTCTGCCTGGGGAGGCCGAAATGTGAAGTACACCCTGGGATGACATCTCCTGAGAAAGCCCGTGGGAGTGGGAGTCGGGTCCTAGGCTAAGATTCAGGTCCAACACCTAGTCCAAAACATGGTCAGAGGTCGCCTGAACTGTGGTGATGACTACATCGGTGAAAGTGGTAGGGAGTGAAGATGAAACAGCTGCAGTCCTTCGTAACAGTACACCTTTTGAGGAAGTACTTGGTACAACAGTCTTCGTCACTGGTACAACAGGAGGTGTACCTGGTGCAATCCCTCCCATTGAAAGTCTGGAGATCCCTGGAGAAGCCTGGACAAGTGTGACTGATGGAGAGGCAAGTCCTGGCACGGGCACGACTGATGGAGATACAAGACATGTCACTGATGGGAACCCTGTGGCACCGATAACAGAATATACTGAAGAAGCTCCGGTGCAGACTTCATGAGGTGGCGCTCGCCGAGGTGTCCTCTTGATCAAAAGAGGAGAGGAGGCAGTCCCGGGGGAAGGAACACTGGAAGTGACAGTGAACGATGTGGAAGAGGGGGTGACAGGAGGGGAGAGAGATGATGAAGGGAGGCGACCTGTGACAATGGAAGGAGGGTTGGCCTTCCACTGATGAAGTAAGAAGGTGAGGTGGGGCCCACAAGTACAGGTATATGTGCCTCGACGCTTGCGAACTGTGTTACGAAAGGCAGAGTAGAAGAGAGTAGAAGAGTGAGGCGAAATCATAGGGAGTGACTGAGAGAATGGAGTCTAAGGCAGAATGGATCGCCTTGGTGAGGAAGAAGTGGCCTGGGGCAGAGTAGAAGTGCATGAACAAATACCTCACTAGATGCGCCTCTCGGCTCTTTCCCTCGAGAACCTTCTTGCACTCATGTCCTCTACGATGAGTTTTACAGGTAGACAAGAAGGACAGGAATGTGGGTGAGGCCGTGTGAGGTGGCAAAAAGGGAAGAGTGGGAAGACGGAGATATGTGGATACGAGACTAGGAGTGAACATGTGACGAGAATTCAAGAATCCGAATGTGTCTGTTGCAAAGTCATAAGACTGAATGAACGCAGTACACATTTGGACGTCCACCTGGGGAAGTGTGACATCATCAAACTCCATGAGAGACATGCGGGCAATCTCATCAGGTGACAAGATGCTAGACAGCTTGAGTGTGGGATCGAGGAAAGGTTTGAAAACCACCCGAATGATCGAGGAGGATGAAGCTGGGGGTGGAAGATCACAAGCTGTACTTTGTGGGGCCAAATCACCGCCACCGTTACTGTGACCACTGTGCCCACTGGATGCCTTGGATGGTGTTTTGATTGAACCTGTGGGGGGCAGATAGTCAGAGCCTCCATGATCTGAATCAGAGGAACTCGAAAAGGAGGATAGCTCCTCATCCGAGATGATAGTGATCCTGTTGGAGGGAGGTGAATCTACAGCTGCTCGAGGTCGTTTCGAAGTGCTCTGTGGTGTAGACCCGGCACCCAAGTCATCAATGGTGCGTTTGCCAAGTGATGCCATGGAAGATGGTCCCGATCCTGTTTTGTGGCCTGCCCAAGCCCGATGGAAGTCAACGAATAAAGTATCGCGGGGTAATCTGGGTTTGTACTTGTGGCGAGGGCCACGGGTAGGCATGAACGATGGCGTCGTATGGAGAGGAAAAGAGTGCGGAGGGGGTGTCGATGTCGAGGTCTAGAGAGGCAAGGAGGGAAGACGAGGTTAATAAGAGAGGAGCCCGGAATCTGCTACGAGAGAATTCCTTAGCAGAGCCACCAGTGCAGGCCCATGCTGTTGGAGAGGAAAAGAGTGAGGAAGGGGTGTCGGTGGAGAGGGAGAAGCAAAGGACGGATGTAGACTGATAGGGAAGGAGGGGTGACGAGGGGGGAGGAGGGGGCTGGAGCGAGGGAGAGGGGGTGATGCAGAGGGTGTAGGGAGGAGAAGGGGGGAGAGTTGCTCAAGAGAGGGGACGTAGGGGGGGCTGTTGCACAAGAGAGGGTGAGGCAGGTAGAGGGAGAGGGGGAAGAGGTTGCGCAGGTGAGAGGGGGAGGGGGCAGGGTGGCGGGTAGAGGAAGAAAGGGAGGTGGGGGGGGCTGTTGCGCAGGAGAGGGGGAGAGGGGCAGGGTGGCGGGTAGAGGGAGAGAGGGGGGGGGGGCTGTTGCGCAGGAGAGGGGGAGAGGGGCAGGGTGGTGGGTAAAGTGGGAGAGGGGGGGGGGGGCTGTTACGCAGGAGAGGGGGAGGGGGGCAGGGTGGTGGGTAAAGGGGGAGAGGGGGGGGGCCTGTTGCGCAGGAGAGGGGGAGGGGGCTGTTGTGCAGGAGAGGGGGAGAGGGGGTAGAGGGAGAGAGGGGGGGGGCTGTTGCGCAGGAGAGGGGAGAGGGCAGGGTGGTGGGTAAAGGGGGAGAGGGGGGGGCCTGTTGCGCAGGAGACGGGGAGGGGCTGTTGCGCAGGAGAGGGGGTAGAGGGAGAGGGGAGGGGGGGGGGGGGGGGGCTGTTGCGCAGGAGAGCGGGGAGAGGGGCAGGATGGTGGGTAAAGGGGGAGAGGGGGGGCCTGTTGCGCAGGAGAGGGGGAGGGGGCTGTTGCGCAGGAGAGGGGGAGAGGGGCAGGGTGGTGGGTAAAGGGGGAGAGGGGGGGGCCTGTTGCACAGGAGAGGGGGAGGGGGGCTGTTGCGCAGGAGAGGGTGAGGCAGGTAGAGCGAGAGGGGGGAAGAGGTTGCACAGGTGAGAGGGGGAGGGGCAGGGTGGCGGGTAGAGGGAGAGAAGGGGGGGGGCCTGTTGCACAGGAGGGAGAGGAGGGAGGGGCTGTGTAGGAGAGAGGGGGAGAAGCAGGGTGGCGAGTAGTAGAGGGAGAGAAGGGGAGGAGAGGGAGCTGCGTGGAGAGGGAGAGAGCTGGTTGCCAGGGTGGAGAGAACCGATGGAGGGGAGGAGAGAGCCAGAAAGCAAATCCGCCAAACTTAACCTTATCCACCAAAAATAGCATATCCACTAAATTTAGCATATTCGTCAAATTTAGCTTATTGCCAAATTTAGCATATCTGCCACATTTAGCTTAGTGCCAAAAATAGGTTGGACGTGCATCAGGATAATGGAAGATGGAAGAAAAAGAGATGAGTGTGACAAAGGTGGAAAGAGAAGGTGTTTGTAAGAGGGAGGTAGGGGTTTGGTCATAGGGTGGAAAGAGAAGGTGTTTGTAAGAGGGAGGTGGAGAGTTGGACATAGGGTGGAAAGAGAAGGGTTTTGTAAGAGAGAGGTAGGGGGTGGGACATAGGGTGGAAAGAGAAGGTGTTTGTAAGAGAGAGGTAGAACTTGGACAGAGGTGGAAAGAGAAGAGTTTTGTAAGAGAGAGGTAGAATTTGGACAGAGGGTGGAAAGAGAAGGGTTTTGTAGGAACTCATTGGCTGCTGCTCCTCCCCGTTCCCCTGCTGCTCCCCCTCCCCTCTCCCTGCCTCCGTCCCCTCCCCCCTGCTGCTCCGCTCCCTCTCCCTGCCTCGCCCTCCCCCTGCTGCTCCCCTCTGCCCCCTGCTGTCCCGCCCCCTCTCCCTGCTGCTCCGTACCCTCCCCCCCTTGCTCCGCCCCCTCTCCCTGCTGCTCCCCCTCTCCCCCTGCCTCCGCCCCTTCCCCCTGCTGCTCCGCTCCCTCTCCCTGCTGTCCCGCCCCCTCCTCCTGCTGTCCCCGCCCCCTCCCCTGCTGCTCCGCTCCCTCTCCCTGCTGTCCCGCCCCCTCTCCTGCTGTCCCGCCCCCTCCCCTGGCTGCTCCGCTCCCTCTCCCTGCTGTCTCGCCCCCTCCCCCTGCTGTCCCGCCCCCTCCCTGCTTGCTCTCCCGCCCCCTCTCCTCCTCTCACTCCTCCCTTTCTTCTCCTCTCCCCTTCCCCTCCCTCCTTGCCCCTCTCCCTCTCAGCCTTAGCCCTCTCCTCCTTCCCTCCCCTTCCCCCCTGCTTCCTCCTAGCCTCCTTTCCCCTCCCTTGCCCCTTGCAGTTTTTTGGAACGGAAGGAGCCTTTTTTCCTGTTCGAGTCGGCCTCCTCACCTTGATTGGCGATGGATTCCCCGTCAGCCAATCCTACTCCATCTCCACCGGCCGCGAAAACTATCACATTCTCTAAAGACGAGTTGCAGCAGCTCAGGAAGGATGTAGAGATTGAGTGCTCTACCACTTTGTTAGCACGCATCTTCGGGTCTCACCCTTCCAGATCCCAAGCCAGAGACTGGATGCTTGCGGCTCTCCCCCAGACCTCGCTCCTCGATTGGTAGATGTTCGCCTTCTGGGACGAGGTTTCTTCCAGGTTGTTTTTGACACTCCAGAGGCTGCGAGCACTGTGCTCAAGGCCGAGCTTTTACACCTGGGACACAGGAAGATCTTCTTTGAAGCCTTTCACCTTGGTTTCGACCCAGTTGAGGCAGATAAGAAATTCTTTTTCGCTCTTCATCAGGTTCCCCGGGCTTCCCCAGGTCTACTATCGACTTCTTTCTGTTATTGGGGAGCATTTTGGCGTAGTTGCTGAGATCCCACCCCTCCCTGGGTTGCCATTGACTGCAGCAGAGGCAACCAAGGCTGATGGGGTTCCTAGAGTTAGGGTTCCTTTGCAAGGATCCTAACCTCGAGATGGACCACGTCATGATACAGCGCCCGGATGGTTCCTTTTTTCGCCAGAGAGTGGAGATTTCAGGCAGGCAGGACCAGTGCAGGATTTGCAGGACCTCGGGACACTTTGCCAGGGATTGTCCCAGAAAGAAGAAAAGGCCTAAGAAGACCTCTGGTACAGCTACCGCCTCAGGACATCGACAGGGGGGACAGGGGGGGAGATTAGACCCGGCACTTGCCCCTCGACCTCGACAGAGGGGTGGTACAGGTCCAGCTCCTGCTCCTCATTCTTCACGTGGCGGTCCTGCTCAGTCAGGTGGTGGTACAGGTTCAGTACCTATTCCTCGGCCTCACCAGGGGGGTGGTACAGGTCCTGCTCCTCGACCCCCACCTCCCTCAGGCACACGTGACGCTTTACAGTGGGTTCCAGTACGTGTGCAGGTCCCTCCTTCGTTTAGTAGATTCTGCTTCACCTCGAGCTGTCCTTCCTGTCTCACCTTGCACAGTCCGAGACGCTGAAGCTTCGACCTCCTCCCCAGTTGCAGCTTCTTCCTTAGATCCAGCACTGCCAGATGTTCCTCTTGAGGACGGAGAGATTTCCGCGGCTGGGCAGACACTGGGTAGAGAGCCTTCCTCACTCCCTCCCTTAGACAGGGGGAAGGGGATAGCTTACACTGTTGATCCTCTTCCCTCACAAGGGATCCTTCGTACTCCGGTGTCTGGATTGCTCCACAGGAACTCATTTTCAGCCTTGGCAGAGAGTTCAGATTTCCCAGAGGAGGAGTTTGTTCCCGCTACTTTTGGGGAGCCAGTGGTTGGATTTCCTATTGACAGGGCTTCTTCTTCAGGTGCCAGGATTCTTTCCCCTATTGACTTTCCTCCACTGGGTTCCTTCCCTCCATCCAGGAGGTCTTCCCCTGTTGAGGGGTTTGTTTCCGCCACTAGGTCGGGTAAGGTGTTCCACTCTACATCCTCCCGTCGATGAGGATTATCAGTTGGAACATACAGGGCCTAGGTGGCGTCCCACATCGCCGCCGCAGACAGCTGATCCGGGATCAGCTTCATCCAGGTGTTACTGGTGGTCCCATTGATATATTATTTATTCAAGAGCACAAGCTGGATTATAGAGATTGTGCCAAGTCAGGCAAGTTGCTCTCAGGACATACTTTTTGGTCGCCTGCATTGGGCACTAGGGGAGGCACTTCTATTTCAGTTTCGCAGTCGGTTCTCCCCTTAGTTGTTGGGCACGGAGTCATTATCCCCTCTAGAGCTCAGTGGATTATTCCTCTTGATTGGAGGGCGTAAGGTTGGCTTCCTCAACCTATATGCCTCCAACATTAGAGGGGAACGTGTCCTTATGTGGAAGACTTTGCTCTCCTGGGCCCCCATTGTGGATTTTTGGGTGATTGGAGGTGACTTTAACATGGTCGAGTTACCTTCAGACAAAAAAGGGGGTAGAGAAGGCGGACTTCACTCTTTGGAGAGAGCAGCTTGGGATGCCTTCCTTTTCCATTTCTGTGGCAGAGATACTTGGTGTGATGATGCCTTTCTTATTCAGCCACAGTCCCTCCTGTTCTCTTGGTCGAACAGGAGGCAACAGATGCCTATTCATGCACGCATTGACAGATTTTATGTAGATGACTGGGCACTTGACAGAGGGGGATCGGTATGCATTGCTGCAGGGGTTTCCACCTCAGACCATTTCCCTGTTGTTTTGGCTATCTCAGAGCCTCACTTGAGAGGCCGATCAGCCAGCATCAGGATCCCAGATGCCTTTTACACAGAGGAGGACCTTACAGAGGCAGCCCTACGGGTATGGTTTGCTCATGTCCAGGGAGGGCAGCCACATCCTTCACATTTAGCCGCTGCCCTCTCTGGTATTAGTGACTTTTACTGCTCAGTTGCTTCTACCAGGAGACGAGATATTCTCAGACGTGAGATTGGTGTTCGCCAGCAGTTAGCAGCTTTGCAGAGGGAAGAGCAGAAACGGCCTTCAGATGCTTGGATTCAGGAGCGCCTTGCTGCAGCGAGGGCTCACTTGCAGTTATTGCTTGATCAGAGAGCAGAGTATGCCTTTCATGCACGGGAGTCCTTCTGGATTCAGATGGGTGGTAGAGTCAATAAACACTTCTTCTCTACTCTTGGCCCTAGACATAGTAGAGAGAGTGTATCTCAGCTTATTGACTCACATGGGGTTTTTACAGACAGAGCCAGATGACGTCTTACGCATAGCTTCAGATTTCTATGCCACCCTCCTTACTGCTGATCCTGAGACACACGATATAGAGGATGCTAGACAGGCTATTTGGCAGAGTATCCCAGTGTTGGTGAATCCGGATTTGCATGTTCTACTTGACGCACCTTTCACCAACACAGAGTTCAGGACTGCACTTTCAGCCCTTCACAAGGGCAAGTGCCCAGGTTTAGATGGCCTCACTCCGTCTTTTTTCATTGCATTTTGGGATATGATTGGAGACTATATTACTTCAGCCATGCAGGCCATTTGGGACTCTGGCGAGATGCCTGAATCGCTTACAGAGGGCCTCATCCACCTTATCCCCAAAAGGAGGTAGCAGAAATTTATTGTCCCAGTGGAGGCCTATCACACTTCTGGGGACTTGTTACAAGATTCTGGCCAAGGCGATCAGCCTCCGATTGCAGCCACTTCTCCCTGATCTTATCCACGACACTCAGACGGGATTCGTGCATGGCAGAAGTATTTTTGATAACATTTTTTCTTTCTGGGAAGCTTCAGAGTGGGCCGTGCAGAGTGGCCAGAATCTTGCCATTCTACTGTTGGATTTTGAAAAAGCTTATGACAGAGTAGATTGGAGTTTTTTGGAGGGCACCCTACTACGCTTTGGATTCACTGATGTTTGGATCAGAGGTGTTTCCTCTTTGTACAGGTCAGCCCATAGCCAGGTACTTATTGGTGGGGTAAGGGGTGAGAGATTTCAGATTTCGAGATCAGTCCGTCAGGGATGCCCCCTTGCTCCTTTCCTTTTTTTATTCGTGGCCGAAGCTATGAGCATCTATGTTAGATCTCAAGCTGACATCTTTGGGCTGAGACTTCCTATCAGAAGAGAAGAGGAGCTGCTTGACAGTGAGTTGGCTGATGACACAGCGTTTTATTTGGATGCCTCTCCACAGACATTGACTTCTTTCAGGACAGCATTGGATTTATTTTGCTTGGCGGCAGGGGCGCAGATAAATTGGCATAAATCCAATGGCTTTTGGATCAGTGATGAGGACACTCCAGTTTGGGGACTTGACATAGGGTTCACTTGGGTTCAGAGGGGTGTGCCTATCAGGTATTTGGGCTGCCAGGTCGGCTTGGGTATTTCTACCACGCAGCAGTTTGCTCCCGTGTTGGAGAGCATCAGAAGGAAGCTTCTCTTTTGGAGCTCAGCCAAGCTGGATCTTGCCTCTAGAGTTGTGGTGGTCAACCAGGTCCTTTTGGCCACGGCCTGGTTTATTTGTTCATGTTGGTGCCGTTCTAGGGACTGCATCATTCAGCTCAGAAGACCGATCAGGAACTTTCTCTGGAGTGGACTTGATGGCACAGCAGATGCCTTAGCCAGGGTGGCTTGGGAGACCCTCATCCTCCCTACACAGGATGGGGGTCTCAATATTATTGATCCAGATTTACAGTGCAGAGCCTTACTTTGCAAGATAGTGGTGCGAGGACTTATGCCAGGACAGGAACCGTGGAAGGACTTTCTTATCAGCAGCATACAGAGGTGCACACCTTCCTCAGGAGGAGACTGGATGAGCAGTGTTAGATGGATTTTCACCTCAGCACACCTCAGATCACCTTCATCCCCTCTCATGGTTGCCATTCTGAAAGCTTGGGCTAGTTTCAGAAGCTCTCTTCGGAGGATTCCTCCTTCCTCCCGGGAAGAGATTGATAGGCAGCCCATCATGTGGAACGACAGTATTTTAGATGATCGTGGCAGACCACTGGGTGCCTCACTCTACATGCAGTGGGCCAGGTGGGAGAGGGGACCTGCTTCTTCTTTGGGATCTTGGAAAGCCTTCCGTAGGCTTCCAGAGGAAACCAAGTCAGGGTTGATAGGACATCTCAGAGGGAGTGCAGGGAGGATCTTGCAGATTGAGTCAGCCCTTCCAGAGGCTTGGATAGACACAGATGACATGCCTCTCACTACCTCCACTTGGGCAGGTACTTTCTCGAGAGGCGGGGTTCCACTTCAGGTCTTAGCCTTCCGAGGTGCACAGGAGGATGCTTTGGTTTTCAGTGTCCAGGATGGTGGCAGATTGCTCAGATCTACAGATGATATATTGCTTGAGTCTGCTTTTCAGCCTATCAGGGTCGTAGGCCTTTTGATGCAGGGATCAGATTCAGAGTGGTTCTTAGACCCTGACCCCCAGTTACTCTCCACCGGGTCTTGGAGACTTTGGCTCTATGGAGGAGTTCCCATTAGGTATTTACAGTGGGACCCCGGAGAGTGGGAGTGGATTGACGTGGGGCATCGAGAGAAGACCATCGCCTTCTTTCGTTACACGGTCAGTAATGCCAGGAGATTTCAGCTCAGTAGTAGAGGTTGGAGACCCTCCAGAGTTCCTCATTGGGAGACTTTTGGTATCACTGCGGATCAGCAGAGGTACTTCTGGAGGAGGCTCTGGAAATCCCACAGGAATAGAAAGATCACTATCTTCTTTTGGCTTTCTATTCATGGAGGGATTGCAGTGAACCTTTGGAGGTCCAGATTCGGAGCCGACCCTACTTGCCCTCGTTGCCTTTCTGCTTCGGAGTCTATTCAGCATTGCTTATGGGATTGCAGACAGGCGAGATTGATTTGGATGGGGATAGCCAGGATCTTCAGTCACTTTGCCCATTCCCCACTCTTTATGACTTGGGGCTCGGTGGCTTGGCTTTCTCTTACAGGACCTCAGGTTTTCTATGAGGGACTTGACTCCTCCCGGGCCATTTCAGTTCGACATCATCGGGTTGAGCTCTGCTCGTTGGATGTGGTTACACACCGTCCTTTTACAGCTGTACATGCCTCTGTGGATACTTCTTGGGAGATTATAGCGAGCATAGCAGCCTGGCATATCTGGAGATCCAGATGCACAGAGGCTATGGAGGGTACTCAGGTTCATCCCTCGCACACATTGGCTAGTATCTGGACAGACATCGTACACACTCTGATGGCCGTATGGACGGGCATGCAGGGGGACTCCCGTGCAGCCTCAGCTAGGAGGGCTTCTTTCTTCAGGGAATGGAAGGATTCTCCTTTCTTCTCTGAATCTACTACAGGGTTGAGATGGCACTTTCAGCCTCAGCCTTGGTTTCTTTTCCACCTCACTCTGAGGGGGTTTTTTATTATCCTCATGATTTCATGATGTATTCCGCTTTGAGCTTGCTCTCGCGGGTTTTTGTTCTTACTTAATAGAAGTCTTTTTCATGGAAAAAAAAAAGAAGGGTTTTGTAAGAGAGAGGTAGGGGGTTGGACATAGGGTGGAAAGAGAAGGTGTTTGTAAGAGAGAGGTAGGAGTTGGACAAAGGGTGGAAAGAGAAGGTGTTTGTAAGAGAGAGGTAGGAGTTGGACAGAGGGTGGAAAGAGGTGTTTGTAAGAGAGAGGTAGGGAGTTGGACAGAGGGTGGAAAGAGAAGGTGTTTGTAAGAGGGAGGTGGAAGTTGGACAGAGGGTGGAAAGAGAAGGTGTTTGTAAGAGGGAGGTGGAAGTTGGACAGAGGCTGGAAGGAGAAGGTGTTTGTAAGAGAGAGGTAGGGAGTTGGACAGAGGGTGGAAAGAGAAGGTGTTTGTAAGAGGGAGGTGGAAGTTGGACAGAGGGTGGAAAGAGAAGGTGTTTGTAAGAGGGAGGTGGAAGTTGGACAGAGGGTGGAAAGAGAAGGTGTTTGTTAAGAGGGAGGTAGGGGTTGGACATAGGGTGGGAAAGAGAAGTGTTTTGTAAGAGAGAGGTAAGGGGTTGGACAGAGGGTGGAAAGAGAAGGTTTTTGTAAGAGAGAGGTAGGGGGTTGGACAGAGGGTGGAAAGAGAAGGTTTTTGTAAGAGAGAGGTAGAAGTTGGACGGAGGGTGGAAAGAGAAGGTGTTTGTAAGAGGGAGGTGGAAGTTGGACAGAGGGTGGAAAGAGAAGGTTTTTGTAAGAGAGAGGTAGAATTTGGACAGAGGGTGGAAAGAGAAGGGTTTTGTAAGAGAGAGGTAGGGGTTGGACATAGGGTGGAAAGAGAAGGGTTTTGTAAGAGGAGAGGTAGAACTTGGACAGAGGGTGGAAAGAGAAGGTGTTTGTAAGAGAGAGATAGGAGTTGGACAGAGGGTGGAAAGAGAAGGTGTTTGTAAGAGAGAGGTAGGGAGTTGGACAGAGGGTGGAAAGAGAAGGTGTTTGTAAGAGGGAGGTGGAGAGTTGGACATAGGGTGGAAAGAGAAGGGTTTTGTAAGAGAGAGGTAGGGGGTTGGACATAGGGTGGAAAGAGAAGGTGTTTGTAAGAGGGAGGTGGAAGTTGGACAGAGGGTGGAAAGAGAAGGGTTTTGTAAGAGAGAGGTAGAATTTGGACAGAGGGTGGAAAGACAAGGGTTTGAGAGAGGTAGAAATTAGACATAGGGTGGAAAGAGAAGGGTTTTGTAAGAGAGAGGTAGAAGTTGGACAGAGGGTGGAAAGAGAAGGGTTTTGTAAGAGAGAGGTAGAAGTTGGACAGAGGTTGGAAAGAGAAGGTGTTTTTAAGAGGGAGGTGGAAGTTGGAGAGAAGGTAGAAGGAGAAGGAGTTTGTAAAACAGGATGAAAAGGGGAGGCCGTAGTTAGAGAGAGAAAGTGACACAGAGTGAAAAAGGGAGGCCGCATTTAAAAGGTGGTCATTTAGAGAGAGATAGTGGCACGGGATGAAAAAAAGGTGGTCACACTTAGAGAGAGAAAGTGGCTCGGGGTGAAAAATGGAGGGCACACTTAGAGACAGAAAGTGACACTCGGGTGGAAAGAGAAGGACCCATTTAGAGAGAACAATTGGCACCAAGGGGAGAGAGGAGGAGCCATGTAAAGAGAGAAAGTGGCACTAGGGGCAGAGAGGAGGACCCTTGTAGAAAGAGAAAGTGGCCCTCACTCAGAGGGAGAAGATGTCACCAGGAAGGAGAAGGACTAGGAGGGTGTTTTCTCATTGATCATGGTACCTCTTGATGCGTGACCCATTCACCGGTGCAGGTAGGAGTCTGCCTTCCAAAGTGGCCAAGTAGACTCCGCCACTTGGGATAAGCTTGGCAATGAAAAATGGACCTGTCCAACCACTCACAAACTTAGGTTTGTGTTTGAGAAACTTACTGGAATACAAGAGTACTAATCTCCGACTTCGGAAGGACTAGGCATCTCTAAACTGACACTAGCGAGAGCTGCTGCTCCTCCCCGTTCCCCTGCTGCTCCCCCTCCCTCAGCCCGTCTCTCTCCCCCCTCAGCCTCTGTCCCTAGCCCCTCCATGCTGCTCCCCCCCCTCCCCCCCTGCTACTCCGCCCCCTCCCCCTGCCTGTCCCTCGCTCCCTCCCTCTGCTCCCTGCTTCCGCCCCCTCCCCCCTGCTGTCCCGCCCCCTCTCCCTGCCTCCGTCCCCTCCCCCCTGCTGCTCCGCCCCCTCTCCCTGCCTCCGTCCCCTCCCCCCTGCTGCTCCCCCCTGCCCCCTGCTGTCCCGCCCCCTCTCTCTGCCTCCGTCCCCTCCCCCCTGCTACTCCGCCCCCTCCCCCCTGCCTCCACCCCTTCCCCCCTGCTGCTCCGCTCCCTCTCCCTGCCTCCGCCCCCTCCCCCTTGCTGTCCCGCCCCCTCCCCTACTGTCCCGCCCCCTCCCTGCTTGCTCTCCCGCCCCCTCTCTTCCTCTCCCTCCTCCCTTTCTTCTCCTCTCCTTTCCCCTCCCTCCCTCTCAGCTTGCCCCTCTCCCCTCTCAGCCCCAGCCCCTCTCCTCCTTCCCTCCCCTTCCCCCCTACTTCCTCTTAGCCTCCTTTCCCCTCCCTTGCCCCTCGCAGCTTTTTTGGAACGGAAGGAGCTTTTTTTTCTGTTCGAGTCGGCCTCCTCACCTTGATTGGCGATGGATTCCCCATCAGCCAATCCTACTCCATCTCCACCGGCCGCGAAAACTATCACTTTCTCTAAAGACGAGTTGCAGCAGCTCAAGAAGGATGTAGAGATTGAGTGCTCTACCACTTTGCTAGCACGCATCTTCGGGTCTCACCCTTCCAGATCCCAAGCCAGAGACTGGATGCTTGCGGCTCTCCCCCCAGACCTCGCTCCTCGATTGGTAGGTGTTCGCCTTCTGGGACGAGGTTTTTTCCAGGTTGTTTTTGACACTCCAGAGGCTGCGAGCACTGTGCTCAAGGCCGATTTTTTACATCTGGGACACAGGAAGATTTTCTTTGAAGCCTTTCACCTTGGTTTCGACCCAGTGGAGGCAGATAAGAAATTCTTCTCGCTCTTCATCAGGTTCCCCGGGCTTCCCCAGGTTTACCATCGACTTCTTTCTGTTATTGGGGAGCATTTTGGCGCAGTTGCTGAGATCCCACCCCTCCCTGGGTTGCCATTGACTGCAGCAGAGGCAACCAAGGCTGATGGGGTTCCTAGAGTTAGGGTCCTTTGCAAGGATCCTAACCTCGAGATGGACCACGTCATGATACAGCGCCCGGATGGTTCCTTTTTTCGCCAGAGAGTGGAGATTTCAGGCAGGCAGGACCAGTGCAGGATTTGCAGGACCTCGGGACACTTTGCCAGGGATTGTCCCAGGAAGAAGAAAAGGCCTAAGAAGCCCTCTGGTACAGCTACCGCCTCAGGGCATCGACAGGGGGGACAGGGGGGGGGATTAGACCCGACACTTGCCCCTCGACCTCGACAAAGGGGTGGTACAGGTCCAACCAGCTCCTGCTCCTCGCTCTTCACGTGGCGGTCCTGCTCAGTCCGGTGGTGGTACAGGTCCAATACCTATTCCTCGGCCTCGTCAGGGGGGTGGTACAGGTCCTTCACCTGCTCCTCGACCCCCACCTCCCTCAGGCACACGCGACGCTTTACAGTGGGTTCCAGTACGTGTGCAGGTCCCTCCTTTAGTTCACGACGGTACCTTAGTAGACTCTGCTTCACCTCGAGCTGTCCTTCCTGTCTCACCTTGCACAGTCCGAGACGCTGAAGCTTCGACCTCCTCCCCAGTTGCAGCTTCTTCCTTAGATCCAGCACTGCCAGTTGTTCCTCTTGAGGACGGAGAGATTTCCGCGGCTGGGCAGACACCGGGTAGAGAGCCTTCCTCACTCCCTCCCTTGGACAGGGGGAAGGGGATAGCTTACACTGTTGATCCTCTTCCCTCACAAGGGATCCTTCGTACTCCGGTGTCTGGATTGCTCCACAGGAACTCGTTTTCAGCCTTGGCAGAGAGTTCAGATTTCCCAGAGGAGGAGTTTGTGCCCGCTACTTTTGGGGAGCCAGTGGTTGGATTTCCTATTGACAGGGCTTCTTCTTCAGGTGCCAGGATTCTTTCCCCTATTGACTTTCCTCCACTGGGTTCCTTCCCTCCTTCCTCGAGCAGGAGGTCTTCCCCTGTTGAGGGGTTTGTTTCCGCCACTAGGTCGGGTAAGGTGTTCCACTCTACATCCTCCCGTCGATGAGGATTATCAGTTGGAACATACAGGGCCTAGGTGGCGTCCCACATCGCCGCCGTAGACAGCTGATCCGGGATCAGCTTCATCCAGGTGTTACTGGGGGTCCCATTGATATATTATTTATTCAAGAGCACAAGCTGGATTATAGAGATTGTGCCAAGTCAGGCAAGTTGCTTTCAGGACATACTTTTTGGTCGCCTGCATTGGGCACTAGGGGTGGCACTTCTATTTCAGTTTCGCAGTCGGTTCTCCCCTTAGTTGTTGGGCACGGAGTCATTATCCCCTCTAGAGCTCAGTGGATTATTCTTTTGATTGGAGGGCGTAAGGTTGGCTTTCTCAACCTATATGCCTCCAACATTAGAGGGGAACGTGTCCTTATGTGGAAGACTTTGCTCTCCTGGGCCCCCATTGTGGATTCTTGGGTGATTGGAGGTGACTTTAACATGGTCGAGTTACCTTCAGACAAAAAAGGGGGTAGAGAAGGCGGACTTCACTCTTTGGAGAGAGCAGCTTGGGATGCCTTCCTTTTCCATTTCTGTGGCAGAGATACTTGGTGTGATGATGCCTTTCTTATTCAGCCACAGTCCCTCCTGTTCTCTTGGTCGAACAGGAGGCAACAGATGCCTATTCATGCACCCATTGACAGATTTTATGTAGATGACTGGGCACTAGACAGAGGGGGATCGGTATGCATTGCTGCGGGGGTTTCCACCTCAGACCATTTCCCTGTTGTTCTGGCTATCTCAGAGCCTCACTTGAGAGGCCGATCTGCCAGCATCAGGATTCCAGATGCCTTTTACACAGAGGAGGACCTTACAGAGGCAGCCCTACGGATATGGTTTGCTCATGTCCAGGGAGGGCAGCCACATCCTTCACATTTAGCCGCTGCCCTCTCTGGTATTAGCGACTTTTACTGCTCAGTTGCTTCTACCAGGAGACGAGATATTCTCAGACGTGAGATTGGTGTTCGCCAGCAGTAAGCAGCTTTGCAGAGGGAAGAGCAGAAACGGCCTTCAGATGCTTGGATTCAGGAGCGCCTTGCTGCAGCGAGGGCTCATTTGCAGTTATTGCTTGATCAGAGAGCAGAGTATGACTTTCATGCACGGGAGTCCTTCTGGATTCAGATGGGTGGTAGAGTCAATAAACACTTTTTCTCTACTCTTGGCCCTAGACATAGTAGAGAGAGTGTATCTCAGCTTATTGACTCTCATGGGGTCTTACGCATAGCTTCAGATTTCTATGCCACCCTCCTTACTGCTGATCCTGAGACACACGATATAGAGGATGCTAGACAGGCTATTTGGCAGAGTATCCCAGTGTTGGTGAATCCGGATATGCATGTTCTACTTGACGCACCTTTCACCAACACAGAGCTCAGGACTGCACTTTCAGCCCTTCACAAGGGCAAGTGCCCAGGTTTAGATGGCCTCACCCCGTCTTTTTTCATTGCATTTTGGGATATGATTGGAGACTATATTACTTCAGCCATGCAGGCCATTTGGGACTCATCCACCTTATCCCAAAAGGAGGTAGCAGAAATTTATTGTCCCAGTGGAGGCCTATCACACTTCTGGGGACTTGTTACAAGATTCTGGCCAAGGCTATCAGCCTCCGATTGCAGCCACTTCTCCCTGATCTTATCCACGACACTCAGACGGGATTTGTGCATGGCAGAAGTATTTTTGATAACATTTTTTCTTTCTGGGAAGCTTCAGACTGGGCCATGCAGAGTAGCCAGAATCTTGCCATTCTACTGTTGGATTTTGAAAAAGCTTATGACAGAGTAGATTGGAGTTTTTTGGAGGGCACCCTTCTACGCTTTGGATTCACTGATGTTTGGATCAGAGGTGTTTCCTCTTTGTACAGATCAGCCCATAGCCAAGTACTTATTGGTGGGGTAAGGGGTGAGAGATTTCAGATTTCGAGATCAGTCCGTCAGGGATGCCCCCTTGCTCCTTTCTTTTTTTTATTCGTGGTCGAAGCTATGAGCATCTATGTTAGATCTCAAGCTGACATCTTTGGGTTGAGACTTCCCATCAGAAGAGAAGAGGAGCTGCTTGACAGTGAGTTGGCTGATGACACAACGATTTATTTGGATGCCTCTCCACAGACACTGACTTCTTTCAGGACAGCATTGGATTTATTTTGCTTGGCGGCAGGGGCACAGATAAATTGGCATAAATCCAATGGCTTTTGGATCAGTGATGAGGACACTCCAGTTTGGGGACTTGACATAGGGTTCACTTGGGTCCAGAGGGGTGTGCCTATCAGGTATTTGGGCTGCCAGGTCGGCTTGGGTATTTCTACCACGCAGCAGTTTGCTCCCGTGTTGGAGAGCATCAGAAGGAAGCTTCTCTTTTGGAGCTCAGCCAAGCTGGATCTTGCCTCTAGAGTTGTGGTGGTCAACCAGGTCCTCTTGGCCACGGCCTGGTTTATTTGTTCATGTTGGTGCCGTTCTAGGGACTGCATCATTCAGCTCAGAAGACCGATCAGGAACTTTCTCTGGAGTGGGCTTGATGGCACAGCAGATGCCTTAGCCAGAGTGGCTTGGGAGACCCTCATCCTCCCTACACAGGATGGGGGTCTCAATATTATTGATCCAGATTTACAGTGCAGAGCCTTACTTTGCAAGATAGTGGTGTGAGGACTTATGCCAGGACAGGAACCGTGGAAGGACTTTCTTATCAGCAGCATACAGAGGTGCACACCTTCCTCAGGAGGAGACTGGATGAGCAGTGTTAGATGGATCTTCACCTCAGCACATCTCAGATCACCTTCTTCTCCTCTCATGGTTGCCATTCTGAAAGCTTGGGCTAGTTTCAGAAGCTCTCTTCGGAGGATTCCTCCTTCCTCTCGGGAAGAGATTGATAGGCAGCCCATCATGTGGAACGACAGTATTTTAGATGATCGTGGCAGACCACTGGGTGCCTCACTCTACATGCAATGGGCCAGGTGGGAGAGGGGACCTGCTTCTTCTTTAGGATCTTGGAAAGCCTTCCGTAGGCTTCCAGAGGAAACCAAGTCAAGGTTGACAGGACATCTCAGAGGGAGTGCAGGGAGGATCTTGCAGATTGAGACAGCCCTTCCAGAGGCTTGGATAGACACAGATGATATGCCTCTCACTACCTCCACTTGGGCAGGTACTTTCTCGAGAGGCGGGGTTCCACTTCAGGTTTTAGCCTTCCGAGATGCACAGGAGGATGCTTTGGTTTTCAGTGTCCAGGATGGTGGCAGATTGCTCAGATCTTCAGATGATATATTGCTTGAGTCTGCTTTTCAGCCTATCAGGGTCGTAGGCCTTTTGATGCAGGGATCAGATTCAGAGTGGTTCTTAGACCCTGACCCCCAATTACTCTCCACCGGGTCTTGGAGACTTTGGCTCTATGGAGGAGTTCCCATCAGGTATTTACAGTGGGACCCCGGAGAGTGGGAGTGGATTGACGCGGGGCATCGAGAGAAGACCATCCCCTTCTTTCGTTACACGGTTAGTAATGCCAGGAGATTTCAGCTCAGTAGTAGAGGCTGGAGACCCTCCAGAGTTCCTCATTGGGAGACTTTTGGTATTACTGCGGATCAGCAGAGGTACTTCTGGAGGAGGCTCTGGAAATCCCACAGGAATAGAAAGATCACTATCTTCTTTTGGCTTTCTATTCATGGAGGGATTGCAGTGAACCTTTGGAGGTCCAGGACCCTACTTGCCCTCGTTGCCTTTCTGCTTCGGAGTGTATTCAGCATTGCTTATGGGATTGCAGACAGGCGAGATTGATTTGGATGGGGATAGCCAGGATCTTCAGTCACTTTGCCTTTTCCCCACTCTTTATGACTTGGGGCTCGGTGGCTTGGCTTTCTCTTACAGGACCTCAGGTTTTCTATGAGGGACTTGACTCCTCCCGGGCCATTTCGGTTCGACGCCATCGGGTTGAGCTCTGCTCGTTGGATGTGGTTCCACACCGTCCTTTTACAGCTGTACATGCCTCTGTGGATACTTCTTGGGAGATTATAGCGAGCATAGTAGCCTGGCATATCTGGAGATCCAGATGCACAGAGGCTATGGAGGGTACTCAGGTTCATCCCTCGCACACATTGGCTAGTATCTGGACAGACATCGTACACACTCTGATGGCCGTATGGACGGGTATGCAGGGGGACTCCCGTGCAGCCTCAGCTAGGAGGGCTTCTTTCTTCAGGGAATGGAAGGATTCTCCTTTCTTCTCTGAATCTACTACAGGGTTGAGATGGCACTTTCAGCCTCAGCCTTGGTTTCTTTCCACCTCACTCTGAGGGGGTTTTTTATTATCCTCATGATTTCATGATGTATTCCGCTTTGAGCTTGCTCTCGCGGGTTTTTGTTCTTACTTAATAGAAGTCTTTTTCATGGAAAAATTTTTTTTTTTTCTTTTTCTGAGGTTCCGGTCATGCCAAGCTTTTTGTCGCTTCTGCCAAACTTCTTGAACGAAAACTGCTTCTCGTCGATGCTCTGCCAGTGCTTCCGAATCCCATAAGCGTTCCATTGTGCAGGCTTCAAAGTTGTCATTTTTGTCTGGAAGAATCCTGTGAGTGTCAAGATGAAATTCATAAGGCATAACGGCCTCCAGTCCATAGACCAGCTCGAAGGGTGAATACCAAGTACTCGCCTTGTAAGCAGTTCGATAGGCGAATGAAGCAGCTGGAAGTATGTCATCCCAATCGGCTAAAGAATTTAGGCAAAGTCGATGCACGATCCTGCACATTGTGCGATTTGAGCTCTCAGCTAGACCATTGGCACATGGGTAATAGGGAGATGAAAATTTGTGAACTATTTGTAGCAGGTGAACTAGTGCAGCAATGGTGTCATTTAGGAGGTGAGACCCTCTATCACTTATCAACTCAAGAGGACAACCAAACCGAGAGATGATCTGGTCATATAGAAATGTACTACCTGGGCTGTACAGTTCTTGACTGCCTTGGCTTCGACCCATTTGGTTCCATAGTCGGTGGCAAGCAGAGCATACTTGTTCCCTTGGCGTGTGGCAGGAGAGATGGGTCCAATGAAATCCAATCCCCAGCGATAGAAGGGAGGCACTGGAGTGAATGGTTTGAGAGGGAGGTACTCACGCCTTGTAGGCTTGGGGCCCGCTCGTTGACATGAATCACATCTGGTCACATGAACATGGCAGTCGCGGAAGAGCTTGGGCCACCAGAACCCTGCTCGCATGATCTTCCGAGCAGTAGCATCTGAGGCCATATGCCCTCCGCCTATGCGAGCATGTGCCTCTTTAAGAATGGATTGTGTCTCGTGCGGAAGCACACACCGTCTCAAGATCTGATCCTTCCCGAGCTTGTACAATTGACCTGCAATCAACTTAAAAGGAGCAGCTTGAAGGATCCGTTTGCGTTTCTCTGTTGGAGTTAATCCTGGAGGAAAGGCACCTGTAGACAAGAGGTGTACTATGTTGGCATACCATGGTGGGAAGCAGTCCACCGCAAATAGGCATTCATCAGGTAGTGTCGTTATTCCGAACAAGCCTACATCGGGTAAGTCATCGGTGATACCACTGGCTGGTTCCCCGAGATGTAACCTGGACAAGTGGTCTGCAGGTTGATGCAATCTCCCAGCCCTCACCACAATGTCGAATTCAAATTCTTGAAAAAGAAGAATCCATCTGCTTATCCGGCCACCAAGAGTAGGCTTATTCAATAAATACTTAAGAGCTTGATCATCAGTGATGATCACAAACTTGTTGCCCAAGAGGTAGTGACGATACTTGGTCATGGCATAAACCATGCCGAGGTCCTCCCTTTCTGTGGTACTGTAATTGCGTTCTGCTCCATTGAGTTGTCGACTCGCGAAGTAGATCGGCAAATCAATCTTGGTATCCTGGTTAGGTTGAGCCAGTATAGCACCTACTGCCCACCCACTAGCATCCACATGGACATGAAAAATTACATCCCAATCGGGCTGCCTGAGGATGGGGGCCTTCACGAGGCGATGCTTCAGATCATCAAAGGCTAGTTGTTGTGGGGTGGCCCAACCAAACAAATGATCGGTCTTGCTGTAGGAGTTCTGTCAGTGCAATAGCAATGTCAGCATAGAAACGTATGAACCTTCGGTAATATCCTACATGCCCTAAGAAGGACTTCACCTCTTTGGGTGTATGAGCGATGGGCAATGAGATGATCACCTCTACCTTTGCGGGATCCATGGTCATGCCCTCAGCAGAAACAATATGACCAAGGAGAACACCTCGGAGTGCGAGAAAGAAACATTTGTCAGGGTTCAAACACAAGCGCACTTCTCTGCACTTATCAAAGACCCATCTCAACTTATGTAGATGATCATTTTGTATGGCCGGATCAAGATAGGAGGCCGATTTACCATTAAAAACAGAGAAGTCATCTAGAAATACCTCAAGAAACTTGCCGATATTCTCTTGAAAGAGTTTGGTTACAAGTCGTTGAAAGGTTGCCGGGGCATTACATAGTCCAAAGGGCATCATTCGGTAGGCGTATGTTCCCCATTGAGTGACAAAGGTAGTCTTGGGCTGATCCTGTTCTTTCACTCGGACTTGGTTGTACCCGCTATATCCATCCATGAATGAGTATAAAGCATGTCCTCCCACTGTCTCCAACACTCTATTTGTGAAGGGAAGGGGGAACCTATCACGTTGTGTTGCAGCATTCAAACTCCGATAGTCAACACATATTCTAGGTTTGCCGGTCTCTCTTTTGGGTACAATGACAATTCCGCTAACCCAATCGGAGTAATCCACTGGGTAGATTAATCCTGCTTGCTCCATTTTTTGTATATCTATTTGGACTGCCTTGCCGTAGTTGGGATTCATGCGATATGGACCTTTAATCACAGGGTCTGCATCTGGATATAAGTCGATGCTATGCTCCATGAATCAGCGGGCACCCCCTTCAGATCCTTGTAGGACCAAGCAAAGACATCCACAAATTCTTTAAAAAGGTCGGTGACTGCAGCTAGAAGATAGTCATGTTCCCAGACCCAAGTGGCTAACTTCAAATGCCTGGGTTGGTCCTCACTTTCAATGTTGAGATACCGCCAGTTCCATGCCTCATCAACAGGGGGAATGCATTGGGATGTTGAGGTACTTGGTTCACCCATTCTCAGTCCTGTATGTGCTGGAGTATCTTCAAGGGGAAAGTCCCCCTCCACTTCTCTCAACCAAGATGGGGGGTAAGTAACTGGGGGGTTCTCAGGCATTGACTGAGATGTAGAATCAGTAGATGTTGCAGATGTTGTGTGCCTTCGATGCCTCGGTGACTGTTTCAGCTTGCCCTGGTAAGGTAAGCCTTCCACCTCATAAGTGGTTTCCGGAAGGTCTTGAATTGAGGGGTGGTCGACTTCTGATAAGAAAAGGTCAAGCAAAGTGAGATCGGCCATGTCCTCACCTCTGTATCCGGTATGCACCCTGGGTCCGCCCAAGACCTCAAGCTGTTGGTGGTGATTCTCCGTTCAGCAATGTCTATGTCACTTTCTTGTAAATCACTATCACCATCAGTCTCGTCTTCATTAGTGTTCCTGTCTTCTCTATGACCATCATTGCACTCAGCAGTACCATGGTTGTACACCGTAGTACCATGGTTGTGCACCGTAATACCATGATTGTACTCTGGAGTACCATTGGTGGGTTGTGCAGTACTAGCCTCGTCCCTAGTAGATCCTTCATTGTATCCTATAGTATTGTCAGCATCATTTTGACCAATGTCCTCCATGTCAGCCACAGGACGGCCACTGGACGATCCTCAATGTTTAGTGCAGTACCATCATTGTCCTCAGTACGATCTGTGGTGTCCACTGTAGTACCCCTAGTGACCATTCTCTTATACATGTGTGGACTATTGCAAAGTCCAAAGGGCATCCTTTCGTAAACTAGGTCAGCCAGACCCTGTCGTTCTGAGTGGATATCTGATACTGTAAGTAGGTGTTCTTCTTGATCTTCTTGTTGGCATAGTTCCATCATTTTGACCGCTAAGGAGCCCAGGGCTCCCATCCAATCCAAAATGACAGCCTCCTCGTCTTCTTGATCAGCCCGATTCAACAAGTAGGTCAAACTTTCAAATCCTTCTAGGGTTGTCTCCTCATTGATATCTTGGTCACCAACCCCTGGGCCAGTCCCCACAGGCCCAATGCTCCTCTTCGACTCCGGCTTGTTCTTCAAAATCCTCCTCTCCTAGTTCTATTGGTATGTGCCTTGCCTGCCCTGTGACCATATCTATTTCGAGGGATGTCGATCCCAGGGGCAATCGAACTTCATCAGTTGACCAATCCTGAATGGCTTTTGAAGACCGCAACCATGGCCTACCAAGAAGTAGAGGGTAAGTTTGTTCATTTTCGGTCATATCAAGGACAACAAAATTGGAGAGAAAAGTTACTCCACCAATCTTCATGTGAACACCTTTGACTGCACCCAATGGTTTTACTCTGCATTGATCAGCCATGCGTACCTGAAAGTGAACATCACTTGTCAACTTCAACCCTAGTTTTTGGAGTGTACCTTTCGGCATAATGTTCACAGCCGCCCCACCATCGAGGAAGACGTCCTTCAGCTCCACTCCATGGATCTACACGGTGAGCTTGGGACTTTGTTCACAAGTGAGGGCAGCGTAGGCAGAGAAGTGGTCCGGTGTAGATCCATGCCGAGCCGGTAATGTCTCTGGTGTTGGCCCACTCGGAGTAGATCCCTTGTGTCGACCTCCTGGGAGGCGATTCAGAAATGTAATACTCTGATGCTTGATTTGGGGGGACAATAGACAAAGTTGTCGTAGAGTGAGGTTGGGTTTGAAACTCATAAGATCTTCAAACAGGGAGTAGTGGTGGACACTAGCATTAGCCTTCTGCAACCTCATCCTCCTAGCCTCTGGCCGAGGGTCGAAGCTTACACGAGGATGTGGATGTAGGTCTGAACTGTGAGTCATTGTCTCCAGTGGTTTCTCTTCCATTACTCCTTTCCCTTTTTCCTGGGCAGGACTAGGCCTTGTCCCCATAGCCTCTTCTCTGTTGAGTGCTGTTGGGGACAAAGTGGGAGGACCTACTTGTGCCTCCTTATCCCGGTACTGTCCGAGGGTTGTCACTTCTGTTGCAAACCTCACAGTTCTGGACTTGCGGGATGGAAGCTGAGGTGTGCTACCTTCATCTTCAGAACTTGTTTGAAGATCTCTCATGACACCCTTTACTACCTCCTGATACCTCAAAGGCATAGAGTGATCACCCGAGGATGAGGCAATCCCAGAGTTAGTGGTTGACCTTAATGGTTGTGGGCCCTTCGAGTTTGTTTTTGAATCACTATCAGAAGCCAGCATGGGTGGTCTATTCCTGGGCATACTGTGTACCTTGGAGGAGGAGAATGACCTCGATGGGGGAACACTTGTCGAACTCATTGGTGCTGAGGTCTCCGGTGCTGACTCTGAGACACCCTTACATTTGTCACCTTTTGTATGTGACCGTGTCACAGCGCTCAACACTGCGCCAATCAAATGGGGATTGTTGCCCTCCCCCGCCACTACTACATCAACCATATTCACTTGGGATGCGGGTTCCACTCTTCTATTGGGACAATCTCTGGTGTAGTGGTCGTTTGTGTTGCACTGTGTACAAGAGGGTCCCCCGAACGGCTGTGTACAATCATCTTGTAGTGGCCGTACTCGCCACATCTGTAACACATGATGGGTCTTCTAAAGTTTGTACCTCTGCCTGCACCTCCGCATCCACCTCTGAAACCACCCCTTCGACCGCGTTGATAAGAGGGTCCATAGCCACCTCCTGACATAGGTGGTTGGTACGGGGCATAGTATGGCTGAGGATAGAAATAAGGGGAACCAATTGAATTGGGGGCAGGAGCTTGGAGCAAAGGGGGAGTCGGAAGCAATGGAGTTGGCATGACAGGAGGTGGCTCAGATGCTCGTGCAAGAGGGGGAGCAGGAGATACTTCTACTGGACCAAAAGTTATGGGTACCGTTCTGTTGACTGCAGCAACTAGAGGTTCCCCCGAGGTATACTCTGGAAGAAGCTTCCTTAATCCTTTGAGGTACCTACACTTAGAGGAATCATGTCCATGGATCTCATAAAATGTACAAAATGAGGTAGAAGTAGGTACCTTTCGCTTGGAGGGGCACTCCCAGTAACCATGGTTAGAACCCTTGCATTCGGTGCACCAAAGGCCACTTCGAATTTGGGCCTCAAAGGACGATTGGCCATCCACCTTTATTCTATCTTTCAGGCCTTCTTTGATTTCTTCTAACTCCTTCTTAAGTTGCTGCCATGCGGATGATCCCTCCTCTCTTGGGAGTTGGGTGGTCATATTCGTTGAGGAGGCAAAGCTTAACTGTGACCGTTCCATCTTGACAGCTTCTTTTAGGAAGTCTTGAAGTGAGGCATGTTCAGGGAGTTTATCCACCAACCTTATAGCAATGGGAGAGGGTAATGCTTTCAAAAACCATGCCTTCATGACAGCATCATTAGGTGGCACAGACATCTTTGCCACCAAGACCCTCATCCTTGTGTACATCTCAGAGATGCTTTCTCCAGGCTTCATGGTGTCAGTGGATAACTCTTGGACAATCATGTGTTCGAATTTCTCCAACTTGAAACTACGTAAGAATTCCTCCCTTAGGTCTGTCCACGTCTGGAAGTGGTCCGGAGGAAATTGACTGTACCATACATCCGCGGCATCCTCCAATGACGAGGGAAAGATGTGAAGGAACGCATGCTCATTCTCCACACCTTTAGCTCTACATGCTGTGAGGAACTTCCTCACATGAGCTTCCACATCCTCATGGAGGTGGCCTTTGAACTTTTGAGTCTTCACGTGGACCTTGTTGAGTAGCTCAAGAAGTCTAGCTTTGTTTGGGGGACTGAGAACGGCCATCCCCACCCGAGAGGTTGGAGAAGATGCAAGAGTTGGAGGGAGTCCCGATGGGGCTGTAATGAGTGTTGGTGTTCCCAAGGATGAGACCACCCCGACAAATCCTCCTGTGGAGGACCACAATGGGGAAGTCACTACTGATGTAGTCATAGAGGAAGTGTACCCAGATGGTAGCGCGTAAGTGGGGGGTCTCGGTGTTGCATGGAAGATGTGGGGGTGAAAGAGGATGGGAGAGCATTTGGGAAAGAGAGGGACGGAGCTGAAATCATGGATGAGTAGGCAAAAGGGAAGGAAGGAGGTGGTGGAAAAGGCAACACCGGTGTGGATGGAAAGGGAGCTGAAACCATCATGGCAGGTAAAGGAATGGCTGGAGCAAAAGTATCCCCCATTGGGATAGAAGTAGAAGAAGGATTAGCTAGGAGCCCAGAGCTATGCATAACAGATGAGGTAGCACCTTGTCCACAAGAGGTCGAGGCGGGAGTAGATGGAGTCACCACTCCGGTAGAAGAGGTGGTTGATGAAGACATCGTTGCAGGAGGAGGAGAGGGGCTGCCTTGACCTTGATGAGTCCTTGAGGAGCCCTCGTCCTTAGTACCCTCTTCTTTCACCTATTCTCCGCTTTGCACTTCTTCTCCGGAGTCAGGATCAGAGCACCAAGGTTCCTGTTGATCCAAGTCAATGAGAGTGTCAATGAAGTTACTTGCTCTGGCTACTGCTCCAGTGGGCTCACTTTGTGCTCGAGTTGAGGGCTTCGCAAACTTACGTCGCACGTAATGCTTCTTGTACCTAGTTTGGTCTGCCGGCAGTCTTTTCTCCACTCTCCTCAAGCACCTCCTAGTTCTCTCACTAGCTCCTTCAAAGGTTTCAGAACTACTCGGCATAAGACCTCTCTCTAGGACCCTAGATCACCACTTCACTCGTGCTACTCAATACCAGCAGTGTCCCACCGTGATCGCCATAAACTGTTTGAGGGGAGGGGTTCCTATCCTTCCGGAGGTGTTACCGGAGGCCAAAGGCCACTAGCGTGAGTAGCATGAGTTTTACAATGCTCTAATGCAATGGATCGTGCTGCTGCAATGCTTTAATGCAATGGATCGCATAGAGCGCACCGTGCAGTATTGTGCGAGTGTCGTATGCTATACTACAGTGAATGACGACGTACGAGTGCACTATGCTAAATGACAATCACCGGCAAACTCCACAACATAAGCAGAACAAGAAAAATCCTACACTGGTGAACAATCCCCATATCGGGAAGAGACAAGAGAGATGAGAAAGTGACCAAGTTGGCCAAAGTACATATCACTGGACTAGTGTCCCCAGGTCACAAGTCGCAAGTCACAAGAATACACAAGTCTATCCCCATAGTAGATAGAGGGTACACACAAGTCTCTCCACATTCTCTCCTTGGCGAGCTCGTAGCTCTAGCGTCTATCTCTCCTCACTCTCCTCTCTTTCGCGCCAGTGCCAAATGCCGAATGCCTTTTTCTCTCTCTCCCTTCTCCTTCATCCTCATCCCCCGCCTTGGAGGGTCCCTTCTTCGCTGAGAATCTCCCTCTTTCTTCCCATTGGTCATCCTCTTATCTCCTTAGCTGTTGAGGATAGCCGTTGCGCCGCTGGCTCTCTTGAGGGCTACGGCGACTTCCTGACTCCCTGACTCGCCAGCCTGATGGTGTAAATTCTCCATGTGCAGGTGAGCAAGAAAAAGACTCCATGTGCCAGACTGTTTTTTTTTTTTTTTTCCAAGAAAAAGACTTCTATTAAGTAAGAGAAAAAACCCACAAGAGCAAGCTCAAAGCGGAATACATCATGAAATCGTAAGGATAAATAAAAACCCCCTCAAAGTGAGGTGGAAAACAACCAAGCCTGAGGCTGAAAGTGCCACCTCAACCCTGTAGTAGTCTCAGAGAAGAAAGGAGAATCCTTCCATTCCCTAAAGAAAGAAGCCCTCCTAGCTGAGGCTGCACGGGAGTCTCCCTGCATACCCGTCCATACGGCCATCAAAGTATGTACGATGTCTGTCCAGATAATAGCCAATGTGTGCGAGGGATGAACCTGAGTACCCTCCAAAGCCTCTGTGCATTTGGCTCTCCAGATATGCCAGGATGCTATGCTCGCTAGAATCTCCCAAGAAGTATCCATAGAGGCATGTACAGTTGTAAAAGGAAGGCGAGGACTGTTTGGAAAGGGGTTGCTCGGATACTCAGCATCTTTCATACTTCCCCTTTCTTCATGACTTGGGGCTCGATCGCATGGTTATCCCTTACCGGGCCCCAGGTGTTTTATGAGGGTGAGCCTTCTTCTTGGGCACTCTCGGTCCGCCGGCAGGTGATAGAGCCTGCTCTCTTCAGGATGTACCACTTACTCCCTTCAGAGCTTCTCATGCTTCAGTGGACACCTCTTGGGAGATTTTGGCTAGCATTTCCTCTTGGCACATTTGGAGAGCCAGATGTACTGAGGCCTTGGATGGCACCCAGATACACCCATCACAGGTGTTCACGGGTATTTGGACTGACACGGTTCACACTTTGATAGCCATATGGGCTAGCATGCAGGGCCCTTCACGGGCAGCCTCTTCTAGAAGGACTATATTTCTTCGAGTTTGGAGGGGCTCTTCCTTTTTCTCGGAGGTTTCTACCAGATTGAGATGGCACTATCAGCCTCAATCCTTTCTTTTTGGCTCTTGAGCTTTTCGTGCATTGCATGATGTATCTCGTATGGAGCTTGCTCTAACGGTTTTTCTTTAATACTTAATAGAAGTCTCTTTTTGCAAAAAGAAAAAACACCGCAATGTCGCAATGTCGGAGATGATGATGTGAGAAAAGAGTATTCCCCGCTATTGGAAGCCTCAAGTCAATGTACCGGAGTGTCGGTACAGTTGAAATGACTTGTAGGTAAGCTCAAGAAGCTCAAATCACTATTGGAGGTCACGGGAGTCTAAATTTGAGCAAAAGATGCCAAAAATAGCCTAAAATTGCTCCGAATCGCCTTCTATCAAGTTGTACAAACTCTTGGCACTGTCGTGCATCCGCCTGCAGACAGAGGTCTATATGGACGTCCATTGATTGGGTTTGCACTGTGAAAGGAATGAATCGAGATGTGGTGAATCATCGGAAGGAGGCTGAATAGGGAGAGCAGGAAGCCCCATGTATTGTGAGACTAAATTGGGTGTGAGAACCTGCCTGGAGCCCATGAACTCAAAAGTGTTGGTGACGGAGTCATAAGATTTGATGAAGTCTGTACACACTTCCATATCCACAGGAGGGAAGATGACCTTGTCGAACTCCCAGAGGGTCTGAACCTCTGAAGATGTTAACACCGAAGATAGTTTGAGGTTTGAATCCTGAAGAGGTTTAAACATAACCCGAATGTGGGAGAGAGAAGGGGTGGTTTTTGAAGGGCTCTGTATCTCTGTTGGCCCACCCGACCCCTCCGAATGTGGTCCTTGTGCAGAGGGGGTGTAATCTGAGCCCCCATGGTCGGAAGAAGAGGCACTGGAGCTCTGAGAGTGAGAAAGAATCTCCCGCTACTGTCTTCATTGTGGTGGCTCTCCATCTAAGATGATAGTGATCTCTGGGCCAGGATGGGGAGGCTATGTTGCTAAAGGCATCATTGATGAAGTCGGCATTGATGATGGAGTGGGGCACTACTGATGAAGTCGGCATTGATGATGGAGTGGGCACTGTTGATGAAGTGGGCACTGCTGATGAAGTCGGCACTGTTGATTAAGTGGGTACTATTGAAGAGGTGGGAAATACTGATGCCATGGGCAAGTTGTTTGTACTCTGTAGAGGCTATAGGCACCGATGAAGTCATGTGCATTGCAGAGGTTGCGTGGGATGTCATGGAAGTATAGAAAGGGGTGAAGAGCAAGCTTATACTTGCACTTCTTCTCGAGCATGAAGAAGGGACAAGGTATTAAGTATAAGTGGATGGCGAGGTGGTACCCAGAAGGGAATTGATGACAATGCAGGAGAGGAGCTGATGACAAAGCAAGAAGGAGGTGAGAGCTAGAGGAGAGTTGATGGTGAAGCAGAGACACCTGATGGTGAGGTGGTGGTGAGGTAGAGGGGGAGATGATGACGAAGTAGAGAGACCTGATGGCGACGTAGTGGTGAGGTAGAGGTGGAGATGATGACGAAGTAAAGAGACCTGGCGAAGGAGAGAGACCTGATGGCAAGGCAGTGGTGAGGTAGAGGGGGAGCTAATGACGAAGTAGAGAGACCTAATGGCGAGGCAATGGTGAGGTAGAGGGGGAGCTGATGACGAAGTAGAGAGACCTGATGGCGAGGCAGTGGTGAGGTAGAAGGGGGGCTGATGACGAAGTAAAGAGACCTGATGGCGAGGTGATGAAGTAGATGGCCCAGCCAAATAGTTGCAACGGGGAAGAGATGAGGTTAGGGGTTAGAGATGGCGCAGAGGATGAAGCAGATGGCGCAGATGATGGAGTAGATGGCGCAGCAGTTGTCAGGGAGGTAGATGGCTAGGCTGGCATAGCAAGTCAAGGAAGAGGGGTACAACCAGCAGCAAGGAGAAGATGGCGAAGCAGAGGAGGGGGAGAAGATAGTGAAGTGGGGAGCTAGCACCAAGTGTAGATGGCAAGGCAAGGGAAGTGATGACGCTAGTAGGGGAGATGCTCAACCACAAGAAGATGGCGATGAGAAGTGGCAGATGGCATGCTTGAAGGTGGAGGCAGCCAGCAAAAGGTGGCCAGGAGATGGGGAGGAGATGGCGTGCTTGGAGGTGAAGAGGCAGCCAGCAAGAGTGGCAAGGAGATGGGGAGGAAATGGAGTGCTTGGAGGTGGAGAGGCAGCCAGCAAGGGTGGCGAGGAGATGGGGAGGAGATGGAGTGCTTGGAGGTGGAGAGGCAGCCAGCAAGGGTGGCGAGCAGATGGGGAGGAGATGGTGTGCTTGGAGGTGAAGAGGCAGCCAGCAAGGGTGGCGAGGAATGGGGAGGAGATGGAGTGCTTGGAGGTGTAGAGGCAGCCAACAAAGATGGACTGCTTGGAGGTGGAGTGGCGCAAGTAAGAACCCCCGAGCTGCCTGGCAGAGAGGTTCAGTGAAGCAAGGTGGTGCCCAAGGGTGCTGAATTTGGCAAGGAATGCTCAAAATAGCACCTATGAGGCAAAAAGGGATGGGAGAAAAGCCAAAATTCGCCCAAGCCTTGCTCCAAAAGCTTGGCCAACATAGTGTCGATGGAGCTGCTCCTCTCCCCGTGAGCTACTGCCCCCCCCTCTCCCTCTCTCAGCCACAGCCTCCTCTCCCTCTCCCTCACCCTCGCTGTCCCCCCTCTCCCCCCCATCGCTGCTCCTCCTCTCCCTCCCCTCTCGCCAGCCCCCTCTCCCTCCTCCCTCACCCTCCCTCTCCCCTTCCTCCTCCCCGCCCTCCCTCTCCCCCCCCTGCTGCCCCCTACCTCTCCCTCCCCGCTGCCCCCTACCTCTCCCTCCCCACCCTCCCTCTCCCCCACCCGTCAGCCCCCCCGCCCCCTTCCTTCACCCCCTCCCCCCTCCCTCCCCCTCCTCGCCCTCCCTCTCTCCCCCCCTCCCAGCCTTCCGCCCCCTTCTCCTCCCCCGCCCCCTCCCCCACCATCCCTCTCCCCCCCCCCCCCCCCCCGCTGCCCCCTACCTCTCCCTCCCCGCTGCCCCTACCTCTCCCTCCCCGCCCTCCCTCTTCCCCACCCGCCAGCCCCTCCTCCCCCGCCCCCTCCCCTGCCCTCTCCCCCCCCCCCCCCCCCTTTCTCTCCCCCTCCCTCCCTTTCCCTCCCTCCTAACCCGCCCTCCTTTCCTCTCCCCCCCCCCCCCTTCCTCTCCCCTGACCTCCCTTTCCCTCCCCACCAGCCCCCTGCCTCCCTCCTAACCCGCCCCCTCCCTCCCTCCTAACTTCCCCCCCCCTCCCTATGTCTCCCCCCTCAGTCTCTCCTCTCCTTCCCCTCTCTCCTACCCTCTCTTTCTCCATCTTCCTGCGCCCATGTTTCAGGGTGTCCTGAGCAGTAGTTTCACGGGCGGGGAGCTTTTTTAGTGTTGGAATCAACCTTCTCACATCGATTGGTGAATGGATCCCCATTTCAGCCAATCTCCATCCACTTCCACCAGCCACAAGAACCGTCCTTTTTTCAAAAGACGAGTTGCAGCAGCTCAAGAAATATGTGGAATTAGAGGGCTCCACATCACTTTTCGCCCGCATCTTTGGGTCACACCCTTCCAGATCACACGCTAGAGACTGGATGCTGGCGGCGCTACCAGGAGATCTCGCCCCACACCTCAAGGATATTCGACTTCTGGGACGTGGATTCCTCCAAGTCGTTTTCGACTCCCACGAGTCCACAACCCTTGTTCTCAAAGATAATCCCCTGGCTTTGGGTTCGAGGAGGATCTTTCTTTTACCCTACACCTTGGGCTTCAATCCGTGGGCTTCAATCCGGTCGAGGAGGACAGGCAAATCACATCACTATTCATTAGATTTCCTAGTCTTCCTCAGGTCTACCATCGACTGATTGCCAATACCGGAGCCACATTCGGAGTGGTCACTGAGATTCCCCCCTTCCTGGCATGCCTTCTTCCTCGGCAGAGGCTGTTAGTGCACACGGGGTGCCTCATGTTAGGGTCATTGTCTCTGATCCTAACATCTCAAATGACCACATCATGCTTCAGTGTCCAGACGGCTCTCTCTTTCGATAGAGAGTCAAGATTTCAGGTAGACAAGATCAGTGCGGGATCTGCAGGACCCTTGGGCACTTTGCTAGAGATTGCCCAAGGAAGAGAAAAAGACCCAAGAGGTATCTGGTGCGGCTCCTTCACGTACTACCCCGTCTGCACCTCCCCAGCGCCCTGTACCATGCACTCCTGGACCACCAGGAGCGGCAGAGCGCCTTGCTTCACGCACCCCAGGACCACCAGGGGCAGCAGGGCGCCCAATGCCCGCAGCACACCCAATACCACGATGGAGAGCTATCAGAGCGGCTCCCTTACCTCAGGAGGAGACCTTTGATTCTGTTTAGACAGACGCCTTCGAGACTCTAGAGGTGGAGGTTATTGCAGCCGCAGACACTACAGTTCCACATCAGGAGGGGCCTATAGATGCACTAGCTCTAGTCACCTTGGTTTTTGACCATGAGAGGGCTACAGGTACTTCTTCCCCACAGACTATTCTTGCCACCGTCAGGACCACCGAGAAAGTGCAGGCACAAATGAGGACTCTAGATTCCTCTTCAGCCCCCAGCCACAGGCCTCCTCAGCCCCCAGCTCCAGTTTTGCTGATAGACGCCTGGCAGGTCCTTCTCCTCCATCTTCCAAGAGTGCAGGTCTTCTTCGCACTCCTCAGCCAGACTTGCTTATCACGAACTCTTTTTGGGCATTGGCAGATTCAGTGACTTCATGGATGAAGAGTTTGTGCCCTCCACCTTAGGGGTCCCGGTCCTTAGGATTCCTTTTGATAGGGCTTCTGCTTCAGTAGGTGTGGGGATCTTTTCACCTGTTGAGTTTCTTGCCCTCAGCGGGAGTGCTTCGGCCCAGGGAGTCTCCTCTACTAGGTCTAGTAAGCCTTTCCATCCAGCATCCTCCTATCGATGAGGATAGTCAGCTGGAACATACAAGGCCTAGGCGGAGTTCGACACCGTCGCCGTAGGCAGCTGATCCGAAATCAGCTTCATCCAGGTGTCACTGGAAGTGTTATTCATATCCGTTTTATTCAGGAACACAAGTTGGATGCCAGTGATGGCTCTAAGTCTGGCAAACTGCTTTCAGCACATACCTTCTGGTCGCCTGCTATGGGCACGAGGGGAGGTACTTGAATTTCGGTCTCTCCTTCTATTCTCCCCTTGGTTGTTGGTCATGGTATTATCTCCCCCTCTAGAGCTTAATGGATCATTATTTTGATTGGACGGCGTAAGATTGATCTTCTCAATCTTTATGCTCCCAACAACAGAGGGGAGCGGATCTTCCTTCGGAAGGAGTTACTCTCTTGGGCCCCCATTGCAGATTCTTGGATCATTGGTGGCAACTTCAACATGGTGGAGTTGCCTTCAGACAAAAAGGGAGGCAGACAGGGTGGAATTCATTCTTTGTAGAGGGCAGCCTAGGATGCCTCTCTTTCAGTACAGTGGCAGGGACACTTGGTTAGATGATGCCTTTCATGTTATGCCACAGTCACTCCTGTACTCTTGGTCGAACAAGAGAATACACATGCCCATCCATGCATGTATTGACAAATTTTATGTAGACGATTGGGCACTTGACAAAGGAGGATCTGTATGCATTTCTACTAGGGTTTCCACCTAAGATCATTTTCCAGTGGTGTTGTAGATTCTTGAGCCTCATTGGAGAGGACGCTCTACCAATGTCAGGATTCCGATGCTTTTTATGCAGAGGAGAGCCTCACGGAGGATATTTTACAGATTTGGGTTTCTCACATATAGGGTGGAGCTATACGCCCATCTCAGGTAGCTGCAGCCTTATCTGGAATTAGTGACTATAATCATACATTCGCTGATTTCAAGAGACGTGAGATTGGTATACGCCAGCAGTTAGCATCAGGCCCATAGATGCTTGAATTCAGGAGTGCCTTGCTGCAGCAAGGGCTCATATGCAGACATTGTTGGATCAGAGAGCAGAATATGCCTTTCATGCATGGGAATCCTTGTGGATTGAGATGGGTGGCAGGGTCAACAAATACTTTTTTCCTACTCATGGGCCCAGACATAGTAGAGATAGTGTCTCGCAGCTTGTTGACTCAGATGAGGTGTTACAGTCAGATCTTGATGCTATCATGCATGTAGCTTCAGATTTTTTGGCATCCCTTCTTACTGCAAATCTGGGCACACAGGCCATAGATGATGCCAGAGAGGTTATTTGGCAGTGTATCCCTATATTGGTGAACATGGACACTTAGTTGGATGATGCCTTTCATATTATGCCACAGTCACTCCTGTACTCTTGGTCGAACAGGAGAATACACATGCCCATTCATGCACGGATTGACAGATTTTATGTAGATGATTGGGCACTTGATAGAGGAGGATCTGTATGCATTTCTACTTGGGTTTCCACCTCATATCATTTTGTAGTGGTGTTGCAGATTCTTGAGCCTCATCGGAGAGGACGCTCTGCCAGTGCTAGGATTCCGCATGCTTTTTATGCAAAGGAAAGCCTCACAGAGGATATTTTACAGATTTGGGTTTCTCACATACAAGGTGGAGCTGTGCACCCATCTCAGGTAGCTGCAGCCTTATCCGGAATTAGTGACTATTATCATACAGTCGCTAATTCTAGGAGACGTGAGATTCTCATATGTGAGATTGGTATATGCCAGCAGTTAGCATCCCTTCAGAGGGAAGAGCAGAAGAGGCCCACAGATGCTTGGACTCAGAAGCGGACTCAGAAGCGCCTTGCTGCAGCAAGGGCTCATTTGCAGACATTGTTGGATAAGAGAGCAGAATATGCCTTTCATGCACGGGAATCCTTTTGGATTTAGATGGGTGGCATGGTCAACAAACACTTTTTCTCTACTCATGGACCCAGACATAGTAGAGATAGTGTTTCGCAGCTTATTGACTTAGACGGGGTGTTACAGTCAAATCCTGATGCTGTCATGCGTGTAGCTTCAGATAGATCCAGGCACACAGGCCATTGATGATGCCAGAGAGGTTATTTGGTAGTGTATCCCTGTATTGGTGAAGCATGAGATGTATGTTTCTCTAGATGCACCCTTCACCAATGCAGAATTCAAGACTGCATTACTTGCCCTTCACAAGGGCAAGTGCTCAGGTTTGGATGGACTTACACCTTCTTTTTTTTCTTAGTTTTTCGAAGCAGATTGGTGATCACATTACATCAGCACTACAAGGCATGTGGGACTTTGGTGAGATGTCGGACTCACTTACAGATGGTCTCATTCATCTCATCCCAAAGGAGGGTAATAGGAATCTTGTGTCTCAATGGAGATCCATCACTCTACTGGGCACCTTTTACAAGATTCTGGCGAAAGCCATCAGTATTCCGCTATAGGTTTTTCTTCCAAATTTGATTCATGACAATCAAACAGGGTTTGTGCATGGCAGAAGTATTTTTAATAATATTTTCTCTTTTTGGGAGGCCTCAGAATGGGCCATGCAGAGCCGCCAGAGATTGGCCTTTCTACTCTTGGACTTTGAGAAAGCATACAACAGAGTAAACTGGGATTTTTTAAAGGGTACTCTATCTCGCTTTGGTTTTTCTGATGCATGGATTAGAGGAGTATCCTCTCTCTACAGATCAGCCCATAGCTAGGTGCTCATTGGGGGGGTAAGAGGGGACGGGTTTCAGATTTCGAGATCAGTCCGCCAGGGATGTCCTCTTGCCGCTTTTCTTTTTCTGTTTGTGGCGGAAGCTATGAGTATCTACATTAGATCTCAAGCTGATATTTATGGGATGAGGCTTCCTATCTGCCGGGAAGAAGAGCTCCTGGATAGTGAGTTGGCACATGACACGGCTGATTTTTTGGATGCCTCCCCCAGGACACTCACTTCCTTCTGGACAGCCTTGGATTTGTTTTGCACGGCTGCAGGTGCACACATTAATTGGCATAAATCCAGTGGTTTTTGGATTTGCAAGGATGACACCCCGGATTGGGGTAATGATATTGGCTTCACTTGGGTACAGAGGGGCGTCTCCATCATATATTTGGGCTGCCAGGTTGGGGTGGGCATCTCTCCTTCACAACAGTTTGCTCCGGTGTTGGAAAGCATCAGAAGAAAGCTCCTTTTCTGGAGCTCAGCCAAACTTGACTTGGCCTCCAGGGTCGTGTTGGTGAACCGGTTTCTTCTAGCCACAGCATGGTTTGTATGCTCTTGTTGGTGCCACTCTAGGGATTGTATCACTCAGCTTAAGAGGCCTGTACGAAACTTTTTATGTAGTGGTCTAGATGGCACAACTGATGTTACAGCCAGGGTGGCTTGGGAGACCTTGATTCTTCCTACAAGAGAAGGGGTTTTGAATATCATCGACCCAGATCTACAGTGCAGAGCTTTACTCTGCAAGTTTGTTGTGAGAGGGCTTATGCCAGGGCAAGAGCCTTGGAAGGATTTTTTTATCAGATGCATATAGTCTCGCACGCCCACTTCAGGAGAGGATTGGACACACAGTACTAGATGGGTTTTCATCATAGCCCACCTCAGGTCTCCCTCTTCCCCTCTTATGGTTGCTATCCTTAAAGCATGGGCCAGCTTCAGGAGTACTCTTTGCAGGATTCCCCCATCCACCCGTGAAGAGATTGAAAGGCAACCTATCATGTGGAATGACAGGATTTTGGATGAGCATGGCAGATCACTTGGAGCTTCTCCTTACATGCAGTGGCCAAGATGGGAGAGGGGCTCTGCATCTACTGTGGGAGCTTGGAAAGCCTTCAGGAAGCTTCCTGCAGACCGACAGGCCCAGATGGTTCTTAATCTTAGAGGGAGTACAAGGAGAGTCCAACAGATTGATGCAGCCTTGCCCTTGGATTGTTCGGTGGACACAGATGACATGCCTTTTACTTGCTCCACCTGGATGGGGGCATTTTCCAAATTGGGAGTTCCTTTACAGGTGATTGCTTTTCATGACGCACATGAGGATGCCTTAGTCTTTGATGTTTCTTCGGGTGGTAGGCTGTTTAGATCCACAGACGATATCTTGTTGGAGGTACCGTTTCAGCCAGTCAGGATAGGGGGCTTCATGGAGCATGGCTCTTTTTCACAGTGGTACTTGGATCCTGACCCACTTCTCATCGCCCTAGGGTCATGGAGGTTGTGGCTCTATGGAGGTGTCCCAATTAAGTTTTTGCAGTGGGAACGTGGGGAATGGGAATGGATAGATGAAGGGCACCGAGAGAAGGGCATCCCCTTCTTTCGTTACATGGTCAGTAATGCCAGGAATTTCTAGCTCAGCTGTAGGGGTTGGAGGCCTGGGAGAACTTTCAGATTTCTGCTGACTTGGAGAAATTTTTTTGGCAGAGGCTCTGGAAATCCCATCGGAATAGAAAAATCACTCTCTTCTTTTGGCTTTCTATTCATGGTGGGATAGCAATAAACCATTGGAGATCCAGGTTCGGAGCTGACCCTTCTTGCCCTCGTTGCCGTTCTGGTCTAGAGACGATACAACACTACCTTTGGGATTGCAAACAGGCGAGAATCATATGGAAGGGGATTGCAAGACTTTTCAGCACTTTTGTTCGCCTACCTTTCGATATGACATGGGCATCAGTGGCTTGGCTTACTCTTTCAGGGCCCTAGGTCTTTTATGAGAGACTTGACTCCTCTTGGGCTCTTCACATCCGACGACACCTTTTGGAGTCATGCTCTCTAGAGGATGTTCTGGCCACACTCTTCAGGGCTGCTCATTCCTCGGTTGACTCTCCATGGGAGGTCTTAGCTAGCATTACAGCATGACACATTTGGAGAGCCAGATGCACTGAGGCTTTGGAGGGTTCTCAAGTTCACCCTTCTCAGATCTTGGCCAGTACTTGGACAGATACGGTACACACTATGATGGCCATTTGGGTGACCATGCAGGGATCATCTCGAGCAGCCTCTTCCAGAAGAGTTACTTTTCTTAGAGATTGGAGAGACTCTCCCTTCTTTGCTGAGACTTCTACAGGGTTGAGTTGGCATTTTCAGCCTCAACCTTGGTTTCTTTCAACCTCATTCCTTTGAGGTGTTTTTTATTACATGCTTAGCATGTTGTATTTCCGCACAGAGCTTGCCCTAGCGAGTTTCTTTCTTACTTAATAGAAGTCTCTTTTTTGCCCCCAAAAAAAAAAATTTTCGCCCAAGGAGGTGGAATTTAGCCAAGAGAGCTATAAATAGCAAGGATGAGATAAAGCTCGCCCAAAGGGCTGGAATTTGGCCACCAGAGCTATAAATAGTAGCAAGGGTGAGAGAAAGCCAAGAGGCCCCTTGAATTTGGCAAGGGAGCTTTTAAAAGAAAAGATAGAGAGATAAAAAGCAAGATGTGGTCAAGAGAGAGAAAAGCAAGATGGAATTATCCCCCTTATTAGAAAGAGAAGGTGAGAAGGCGATCATGAAGTGCTCCAAGAGGTGTGCCAAGTGGTGGCCAAAAAGTAAAGGTACAAATGGTACCAAAAAGTTGGGGATGGCTATAATTAGCCACATGTATGATGAGTGACCAAGGAAGGACCCAGGCATGAACAAGGAGGGAACAAGAGTGAACACAGAGGGTGGACCAAAGAGGGACAAAGAGTGACATAGGTGTGTTGAGTGACAAAGAGTGTCATAGATGTGCCCTAGGGGTGAAAATGGGAGACAACATAGGGTGAACAAGGGTGACAAAGACGTGAACAAGGGGGGACAAAGAGGTGAACATGGAGAGAGGTGAACATGGGAAATTGGGATGAACATAGGGGTAAGCATAGGGGTGGACAAGGGGTGACACAGATGTGACAGAGAGGTGAATAGGGTGACAGAGAGGTAGACAAGGGGTGACAGAGAGGTGAACATGGGAGGGTGACATAGGAGTGAACGTGGGTGACATAGGTAAACTAGGGGGTGAACAAGGGTGACCTAGAGGTGAACATGGGTGACAGAAACGTGAACATGGGAAGGTGACATAGGAGTGAACATAGGTGAACTAGGGGTGAACATGGGTGACAGAGAGTGAACATGGGAAGGTGACATAGGAGTGAACATAGGTGAACTAGGGGTAAATAGGGGTGACCTAGAGGTGAACATGGGTGACAGAGACGTGAACATGGGAAGGTGACATAGGAGTGAACATAGATGAACTAGGGGTGAACAGGGGTGGCCTAGGGATGAACATGGGTGACAGAGAGGTGAACATGGGGAGGTGACATAGAGTGAACATAGGTAAACTAGGGGTGAACAGGGGTGACCTAGAGGTGAACATGAGAAGGTGGCATAGGAGTGAGCATAGGTGAACTAGGGGTGAACAAGGGTGACCTAGAGGTGAACATGGGTGACAAAGAGGTGAACATGGGAAGGTGACATAGGAGTGAACATAGGTGAACTAGGGTGAACAGGGGTGACCTAAGGGTGAACATGGGTGACCTAGGGGTGAACATGGGGAGGTGACATAGGAGTCAACATAGGTGAACTAGGGATGAACAGGGGGTGGCCTAGGAGTGAACATGGGTGACAGACAGGTGAACATGGGGAGGTGACATAGGAATGAACATAGGTGAACTAGGGGTGAACAGGGGTGACCTAGAGGTGAACATGGGTGACAGAGAGGTGAACATGGGAAGGTGACATAGGAGTGAACATAGGTGAACTAGGGGTAAACAGGGGTGATTTCCATTTGCTATCAAGCGACCTTTATTTTTCATATCCTCAACAAAGCATCCATGAGGATTAAATCTAACCTGCAAGCCCTGCTCAACCATTTGACCAACAGAAACCAGGTTCTTGGTGATATTTGGGAAATGAAATACATCAGACAGGTATTTCTTTTTCCCATCCTGCATAGACAAAGGAATTTTACTAATCTGCACAATAGGGTGTGCAGTATCATCACCCGTCTCCACAAATCATGGTCTTTCCATTTTCCTTGCATCCTGCATCCATTCTGCATGACCTGTCATGTGGTTTGAAGCACCCGAGTCAACATACCACACATCATTGCTTTCTTGTGTACTTGTCACAGAATTGGTCATGTGCTGCACCATAAACAAATGCTCATTTCTGTCATCACCCTGTCTACTAGAGGATGCATAATTGCCTTGCTGCAATTTTCCATTCATGATGTCATTCTGCTTTTTGTAGAAGTCTTTAGCCATATGACCCATTTTACCACAGTAGTAGCATTCAACATTGTTGTTTGCATTTTGGCCTCTCTGTCATCCACCACGACTCTTTGGCTCCCCCTGCCTCTAAGGTTACCACGTCCTCCTTCATAGAACTGGTTTTCTTGAATTTGCTGCATATTCTAATTTCTGCCACGGCCTCCAGATCGGCCTACTCTGCCTCTGCCTCTGCCTCTGCCAACATTTGAGTAGAAGACAGCTTCTTTTGAAGTTCCTCCTGAAGAAGATGCACTACCATTTCTCTGCTCTTTAGAAATTAGAAGAGCAATCAACTCCTCAAAATCAGAAAAATTCTCACAGACAACAATGGATGTCTAGAACTATGCATAATCCTTTCCTAGACCATTCAAGGTCACAAAAACTAAATCATCATCTTCCACTGGCGACCCAATAGAAGCAAGTGCATCTGCAATCTTCTTCACCTTCATGTGGTAGTCATTGATGCTCATATTCTCTCTCTGCACATTATGCAACTCCTGCTTGAGCTGCATTTTCTTGGCTTGCGTATTTGTGCTGTACAACTGGCTCTCTCATGCCATCCTTTAAATGCCTGCAACTCCTGTCGATTGGAACATTAGGAATAACTGGTTCGTGTTCAGCAGCTCCAGTAATGAACTCCCAATAGCCTTTTCCCTTAAGGAAATTCGTCATTCTAAACTTCCATGCTGGGATGTTGTTCTTGTCAAGCTTTTCAGTGACTATCTGTGAAAGAGCATCAGACGCCATTACAGAACACTGCAAAAAACACAACTTCTGCCTCACAAGGGCAAATCTGCAAACTGACGAAAGTGGTATTTGACCACACAGTCACTTCCTAGTGACAATTTTGCATCAACAGGCAATAAGAATGATTTTGTCACTCCCAATATCTTTGCGCATAGGCATATGATGCAATTTTTGTGGCAACTTTTCACCGGCCTGCAGAACAGTGGTCGCACAACAAAAACATGGCACCTTTCTGAGTGCCTGTGGAAAACTTCCACCACCAAAACGGGCCCCAAAATGGTCTCGAATCAAAAAAATAATGTCACTGAGGGCTTCGCCTTCGCCCGCCAGCATATATTGCCCTCTCGCCGCACCGCGAAGGGCGTCCCAATCTGAGACAGTGCACTCTTGCACTTTCGAGCTATGCTACATGCAGAGATTTGCTCCCAAACTCGAAAAAGGAAAGCAACACTGATCCTCTTACCAAGACACCGCGAACTTGGTTTGCTTTCTTGAGCTCCTTACCACGAACCGAGCTCTGATACCATGTGAAGAGAGTGGAAGAGAAGTAAGGAGTCTTACTTGTAGCTTTCTCACATACACAATGGGGGAATACACACAAAGGTGGAGGCTGAAAACAGTTTTTCTCTTCTTAGTTGTGAAAGCAAAAAGAACTCTCTCTTTGTACAAAAGGATAGATGAACCCTATATGTGGGTATCAAACCAAACTCAGCTAACCTAGGTGGCATACTAACTGAGCCACTAACTAGAGTACATAAATATAGCTGTCATCCAACTATTATTCATGGGCGGTGTACCAGCCGCATCTGCAGCTAACAAGTCGGTGACATAAATGCACAACAGTCACCCTGGCATATCACGAGTGGAGTTCGATATCTCAACACTCATCAATTCCATAGGACATCCAAACCTAGAGATGATTTGATCATACAAGAATGAGGCCACAACTTGAGCAGTGCAGGTCTTCATGGCCTTCACCTCCACCCATTTAGTGCCATAATCAGTAGCAATCAGAGCACACTTGTTCCCTCTTCGAGTTGCAGGACAGATGGGTCCAACAAAATCCAATCCCCATCTATAGAAGGGTGGTATAGGGCTGGATGGCTGAAGGGGAAGGTACTCCCATCAGGTAGGCTTTGGCCCACCTCTTTGACATGACATGAGTCGTAGTGGTGCACATGAGCATAGCAGTCTTGGAATAGCTTTGCCCACCACAACCCAAAGCGCATTATCTTTCTAGCAGTGGCCTCTGGTGCCATATGACCTCCCCCATTCCTGAGTGAGTCCCTAAAGGATGGCTTGTGTTTCATGAGGGAGCACGCACCTCCTTAAAATGTGGTCCTTCCCCAGCTTGTACAGCTAACCCGTGATCAATTTTTTTCCCCCCCCAGAAAGAGACTTCTATTAAGTAAGAGAAAAAACCCGCGAGAGCAAGCTCAAAGCGAAATACATCATGCAATCAATCATGAGGTTAAATAAACCCCCTCAAAGTGAGGTGGAAAACAACCAAGGCCGAGGCTGAAAGTGCCACCTGAACCCTGTAGGAAGTCTCAGAGAAGAAAAGAGAATCCTTCCATTCCCTAAAGAAAGAAGCCCTTCTAGCTGAGGCTCCCTACATACTCGTCCATACGGCCATCAACGTATGTATGGTGTCTATCCAGATACTAGCCAATGTGTGCGAGGGATGAACCTGAGTTCCCTCCAATGCCTCTGTGCATCTGGCTCTCCAGATATGCCAGGCTGCTATGCTCGCTAGAATCTCCCAAGAGCTATCCACGGAGGCATGTACAACTGTAAAAGGAAGGTGTGGTATTACATCAAAAGAACAAGACTCAACCTGATCGAAATGGCCCGAGAAAGTCTCTCATAGAATACATGAGGCCCTGTAAGAGAAAGCCAAGCCACTAAGCCCCATGTCATAAAGAATGGGGAGTGCACAAAGTGACTGAAAATCCTGGCTACCCCCATCCAAATCATCCTCGCCTGTTTGCAATCCCATAAGCAATGTTGAATAGTCTCCAAAGCAGAAGGAACTCTGGAAGGTCTCCAACCTCTACTACTGAGCTGAAATCTCCTGGCATTACTGACCGTGTAACGAAAGAAGGGGATGCTCTTCTCTCAATGCGCTGCGTCAATCCACTCCCACTCTCCAAGGTCCCACTGCAAATACCTAATGGGAACTCCCTCGTAGAGCCAAAGCCTCCAAGATCCGGTGGCGAGAAGCCGGGGGTCTGGGTCGAGGAACCTGATCCCTGCACCAAAAGACCTACAACCCTGATAGGCTGAAAAGCAGACTCAAGCAAGATGTCCTCTGTGGACCTGAGCAAGCTACGACCATCATGCACACTAAAAACCAAAGCATCCTCATGTGCATCTCGAAAGGCCAAACCTGAAAAGGAACACCGCCTCTTGTTAAAGTACCTGCCCATGTGGAGCAAGTGAGTGGCATATCATATGTGTCTACCCAATCCGCTGGAAGGGCTGCCTCAATCTGCAAGATCCTCCCTACACTCCCTCTGAGATGTCCTGTCAACTGAGATTTGGTCTCCTCTGTGAGCCTGCGGAAAGCTTTCCATGACCCCAATGATGAGGCGAGTCTCCTCTTCCACTTGGACCACTGCATGTAGAGTGAGGCACCAAGTGGTCTGCCATGATCATCCAATATACTGTCATTCCACATGATCGGTTGCCTATCAATCTCTTCATGAGAGGAAGGATGAATCCTCTGAAGAGTGCTCCTAAAACTGGCCCATGCTTTCAATATGGCAACCATGAGAGGAGGCGAAGGTGATCTGAGGTGTGCTGTGCTAAAAATCCACCTAATACTGCTCATCCAGTCTCAACCTGAAGAAGGTGTGCACGTCTGTATGCTGCTAATAAAAAAGGCCATCCACGGCTCCTGCCCTGGCATAAGTCACCACACCACCATCTTAAAGAATAAAGCTCTGCACTGTAAATATGGATCAATAATATTGAGACCCCCTTCCCGTGTAGGGAGGATGAGGGTCTCCCAAGCCACCCTGGCTAACGCATCTACTGTGCCATCAAGCCCACTCCAAAGAAAATTTTCGATCGGTCTCCTGAGCTGAGTGATGCAGTACCTAGAATGGCACCAGGATGAACAAACAAACCAAGCCGTGGCCAAGAGGACCTGGTTGACCACCACAACACTAGAGGCAAGATCCAGCTTGGCTGAGCTCCAAAAAAGGAGCTTCCTCCTGATGCTCTCCAACACGGGAGCAAATTGCTACGTGGAAGAAATATCGAAGCCGACCTGGCAGCCCAAATACCTGACTGGCACACCCCTCTGAACCCAAGTGAAACCTATGTCAAGCCCCCAAACTGGAGTGTCCTCATCACTGATCCAAAAGCCATTGGATTTATGCCAATTTATCTGCGCCCCCGCCGCCAAGCAAAATAAATCCAATGCTGTCCTAAAAGAAGTGAGCGTCCGTGGTGTGGCATCCAAGTAAACTGCTGAGTCATCTACCAACTCACTGTCAAGTAGCTCCTCTTCCCTTCGGATCGGAAGTCTCAGCCCAAAGATGTCAGCTTGAGATCTAACATAGATACTCATAGCTTCAGCCACAAACGAAAAAAGAAAGAAGAAAGGGGGCATCCCTGAAGCAGTCCAATTGGCGCAATGGTGCACGGGTACACTTGTTGGTGCACATGGGAAGTAGTCCAGCAGAGTGCACAGGCGCACAGGCGGTACTCGTTGATGCACAAGGGAAGCAGTCCAACAGTTAAGAGGTATAGGTCGTGCACCAACCCTCGCAACCAACTAGTGTCAGGAGCGCATGAATAGACAGGAGAATACATGGAGCGGGGATTCACTGACCCAAAATAGGCTGGAGTGTTGTGCAAGCCATCAAGAGGTAGATCGGCCCACAAACGGTGGAATGGCTAAGGATGGCTAAGGATGCAAGAAGACATCCAATAGGAAGAAGGAGAGGAGATTGGCAACAGGGGGTGGAGCAAAGAAGGAGAAGGTGAAGAGGGGAAAAGGGGAAAGGGGGGAGGGACATTTTGGCAAAGGCGAGAGGCGTGAGTGAAGGAGTGACAGGCTAGAGTCAAGAGCTCGCCTCGTGTGTATCTTCTCCGGATGTATGAGTCATCTTGCTTTCTAATGAGTTATGCTACTCTAAAATCTCTTTCCGTTGTGTTCTCCCCTCCTCTCCCTTCACCTGGTACAACGGACCTGTGTCATGTGGTTGAAGTTCTTTGCCATTCATGTCAAGGGTTGGCTTTCATGATGTTGTTCCACTTTGGTCTTCTTCTTGCTCACATCACTTCAGCACTTGTACCGCTTGCACATAGTTGACACCATCTACCGCTTGCACATAGTTTACACCATCGACTAGCACTCGCCTACATACCATCTGTGACATTTATGGCATGTCTTACTCGCTTCTCGCACCAATGGCCCTAGGCCTCCGGTAATACTTCCGGAAGTGTTAGGACCCCCCCCCCCAGGCTGAAAATGCCATCTCAACCCTGTAGAAGTCTTAGCAAAGAAGGGAGAGTCTCTCCAATCTCTGAGAAAAGTAACTCTCCTGGAGAAGGCTGCTCGAGATGATCCCTGCATGGTCGCCCAAATGGCCATCAGAGTGTGTATCGTATCTATCCAAGTTATCTATCCAAGTACTGGCCAAGATCTGAGAAGCGTGAACCTGAGAACCCTCCAAAGCCTCAGTGCATCTCGCTCTCCAAATGTGCCATGCTGCAATGCTAGCTAGGATCTCCCATGGAGAGTCGACCGAGGAGTGAGCAGCCTTGAAAAGAGTGGCCGGAACATCCTCTAGAGAGCACGATCCCACAAGGTGTCGTTGGATGTGAAGAGCCCAAGAGGAATCAAGTCTCTCAAAAAATACGTGGCGCCCTGAAAGAGTAAGCCAAGCCACTGATCCCCAGGTCGTATAGAAAGGAAGGCAAACAAAAGTGCTGAAAAGTCTTGCAATTCCCTTCCATATGATTCTCACCTGTCTGCAACCCATAGGCAATGCTGTATTGTCTCCAAAGCAGAAAGGCAGTGAGGGCAAGAAGGGTCCAGCTCCGAACTTGGACCTCCAACGGTTTACTGCTATCCCACCATGAATAGAAAGCCAAAAGAAGAGAGCGATTTTTCTATTCCGGTGGGATTTCCAGAGTCTCTGCCAAAAAATTTTCTGCAAGTCAGCAGGAATCTGAAAGTTCTCCCAATGATGAGCTCTGATGGGCCTCCTACCCCCCCACTGCAAAAACTAACCGTGTAACAAAAGAAGGGGATGCCCTTCTCTCGGTGCCCTTCATCTATCCATTCCCATTCCCCAGGGTCCCACTGCAAAAACTTAATTGGGACACCTCCATAGAGCCACAGCCTCCATGAGCCAAGGGCGAGGAGAAGCGGGTTAGGATCCAAGTACCACTGTGAAAGAGAGCCATGCTCCATGAAGCCCACTATCCTGACTGGCTGAAATGGTACCTCCAACAAGATATCGTCTGTGGATCTGGACAGCCTTCCCCCAGAAGAAACATCAAATACTAAGGCATCCTCATGTGGGTCAAGAAAAGCAATCACTTGTAAAGGAACTCCCAATCTGGAAAATGCCCCCATCCAGGTGGAGCAAGTAATAGGCATGTCATCTGTGTCCACCCAATCCAAGGGCAAGGCTGCATCAATTTGTTGGATTCTCCCTGCACTCCCTTTGAGATTAAGAACCATCTGGGCCTGTCGGTCTGCAGGAAGCTTCCTGAAGGCTTTCCATGCTCCCACTGTAGATGCAGGGCCCCTCTCCCATCTTGGCCACTGCATGTAAGGAGAAGCTCCAAGTGGTCTGCCAAGCTCATCGAAAATCCTGTCATTCCACATGATAGGCTGCCTTTCAATCTCTTCACGAGTGGATGGGGGAATCTTGCGAAGAGTACTCCTAAAGCTGGCCCATGCTTTCAAGATAGCAACCATAAGAGGGGAAGAGGGAGACCTGAGGTGGGCTGTGGTGAAAACCCATCTAGTACTGTGTGTCCAATCCTCTCCTGAAGTGGGCATGCGAGACTGTATGCATCTGATAAAGAAATCCTTCCAAGGCTCTTGCCCTGGCATAAGCCCTCTCACAACAAACTTGCAGAGTAAAGCTCTGCACTGTAGATCTGGGTTGATGATATTCAAGCTCCCTTATCTTGTAGGAAGAATCAAGGTCTCCCAAGCCACCCTGGCTGTACCATTAGTTGTGCCATCTAGAACACTGCAGAAAAAGTTTCGTACAGGCCTCTTAAGGTGAGTGATACAATCCCTAGAGTGGCACCAACAAGAGCATACAAACCATGCTGTGGCTAGAAGAACTTGGTTAACCACCACCACCCTGGAGACCAAGTCAAGTTTGGCTGAGCTCCAAAAAAGGAGCTTTCTTCTGATGCTTTCCAACACCGGAGCAAACTGTTGTGAAGGAGAGATGCCCACCCCAACTTGGCAGCCAAATTATCTGACGGAGACGCCTCTCTGTACCCAAGTGAAGCCAATATCATTACCCCAATCCGGGGTGTCATCCTCGCAAATCCAAAAACCACTGGATTTATGCCAATTAATGTGTGCACCTGCAGCCGTGCAAAACAAATCCAAGGCTGTCCGGAAGGAAGTGAGTGTCCTGGGGGAGGCATCCAAAAAAAAAGCCGTGTCATCTGCCAACTCACTATCCAGGAGCTCTTCTTCCTGACGGATAGGAAGCCTCAGCCCATAAATATGAGCTTGAGATCTAATGTAGATACTCATAGCTTTTGCCACAAACAGAAAAAGAAAAGGGGCAAGAGGACATCCCTGGCGGACGGATCTGGAAATCTGAAACCTGTCCCCTCTCAACTGGCTATGGGCTGATCTATAGAGAGAGGATACTCCTCTAATCCATGCATCTGAAAAACCAAAGCGAGATAGAGTACCCTCTAAAAATTCAAGTCTACTTTGTCGTAAGCTTTCTCAAAAAGTCCAAGAGTAGAATGGCCAATCTCTGGCAGCTCTGCATGGCCCATTCTGAGGCCTCCCAAAATGAGAAAATATTATCAAAAATACTTCTACCATGCACAAACCATGTCTGCATGTCATGAATCAAATCTGGAAGAAAAACCTGTAGCGGCAGACTGATGGCTTTCGCCAGAATCTTGTAAAAAGTGCCCAATAGATTGATGGGTCTCCATTGAGACACAAGATTCCTATTACCCCCCTTTGGGATGAGATGAATGAGACCATCTGTAACTGAGTCCGGCATCTCACCAGAGTCCCACACGCTCTGTAGGGATGATGTAATGTGATCAATAATCTACTCCCAAAAAGTAATACAAAAGGAGGGCGTAAGTCCATCTGAACCTGGGCACTTGCCCTTGTGAAGGGCAAGTAATGCAGTCTTGAATTCTGCATTGGTGAAAGGTGCATCCAGAGAAGCATACATCTCATCCTTCACCAATACAAGGATACACTGCCAAATAACCTCTCTGGCATCATCAATGGCCTGTGTGCCTGGATCTGCAGTAAGAAGGGATGCAAAGAAATCTGAAGCTACATGCATGACAGCATCAAGATCTGACTGTAACACCCCGTCTGAGTCAATAAGCTGCGAAACACTATCTCCACTAAGTCTGGGCCCATGAGTAGAGAAAAAGTGTTTGTTGACCCTGCCACCCATCTGAATCCAAAAGGATTCCCGTACATGAAAGGCATATTCTGCTCTCAGATCCAACAATGTCTGCAAATGAGCCCTTGCTGCAGCAAGGCGCTCTTGAGTCCAAGCATCTGTAGGCCTCTTCTGCTCTTCCCTCTGAAGGGACGCTAACTGCTGGCGTAGACCAATCTCACATCTGAGAATCTCACATCTCCTAGAATTAGCGACTGTATGATAATAGTCACTAATTTTGCAAAAGGCTGCAGCTACCTGAGATGGGTGGACAGCTCCACCCTGTATGTGAGAAACACAAATCTATAAAATATCCTTCGTGAGGCTCTCCTCTGCATAAAAAGCACGGAATCCTGACACTGGCAGAGCGTCCTCTCCGATGAGGCTCAAGAATCTACAACACCAGTGGAAAATGATCTGAGGTGGAAACCCCAGTAGAAATGCATACAGATCCTCCTCTGTCAAGTGCCCAATCGTCTACATAAAATCTGTCAATCCATGCATGAATGGGCATGTGTATTCTCCTGTTCGACCAAGAGTACAGGAGTGACTGTGGCATAATATGAAAGGCATCATCCAACCAAGTGTCCCTGCCACTAAACTGAAAGAGGAAGGCATCCCAGGCTGCCCTCTCCAAAGAATGAATTCCACCCTGTCTGCCTCCCTTTTTGTCTGAAGGCAACTCAACCATGTTGAAGTCACCACCAATGATCCAAGAATCTGCAATGGGGGCCCAAGAGAGTAACTCCTTCCAAAAGGAGATCCGCTCCCCTCTGTTGTTGGGAGCATAAAGATCGAGAAGACCAATCTTACGCCCTCCAATCAAAATAATGATCCATTGAGCTCTAGAAGGGGAGATAATACCATGACCAGCAACCAAGGGGAGAATAGAAAGAGAGACCAAAATGCAAGTACCTTCCCTTGTGCCCATAGTAGGCGACCAGAAGGTATGTCCTGAAAGCAGTTTGCTGGACTTAGAGCAATCACTGGCATCCAGCTTGTGTTCCTGGATAAAAAGGATATCAATAGCACCTCCAGTGACGCCTGGATGAAGCTGGTTCCGGATCAGCAGTTGCCTACAGCGACGGTGTGGAACTCCGCCTAGGCCCTCCCTATATGTTGCAGCTGACTATCCTCATCGACAAGAGGATGCTGGATGGAAAGGCTTACCCAACCTAGTAGAGGAGACCAGCTTCCCCTGGGCCGAAACACTCCTACTGAGGGCAGGAAACTCAACAGGTGAAGGATCCCCACACCTGCTGAAAGGGAGGCCCTGTCAGAAGGAATCCCAATGACCGGGACCCCTAAGGTGGAGGGCACAAACTCCTCATCATCCATGAAAGTCGCTGAATTTGATAGTGCCAAAAAAGAATTCTTGTTAAGCAAGTCTATCCGAGGAGTGCGAAGAAGACCTGCACTCTTGGAAGATGGAGAAGGACCTGCGAGGGCTCTATCAGCAGAACTATAGCTGGGGGTTGAGGAGGCATGTGGCTGGGGTGAAGAGGAATCAGGAGCCCTCATCTGTGCCTGCACTTTCTCGGTTGTCCTGACTGTGGCAGTCTGCAGGGAAGAAGTACCTGTAGCCCCCTTGTGGTCAGAAACCAAGGGGTCAGAAACCAAAGTGACTTGGGCTGGTGGATCTAAAGGCCCCTCCTGATCTGGAATTGTAGTGTCTTGGGCTGTAGCAACATCCACCTCTAGAGTCTGGAAGGCGTCTGTCTAAACAGGATCAAAAGTCTCCTCCTGAGGTAAGGGAGCTGCTCTGATAGCTCTCCATCGTGGTACTGGGTGTGCTGTTGGCATTGGGCGCCCTGCTGCCCCTGGTGGTCCTTGGGTGCACAAAGCAGGGCGCCCTGGTTCTCTTGGTGGTCCTGGAGTGCGTCGTACAGGGTGCTGGGGAGGTGAAGTCGTGGTAGATAGTGAAGGAGCCGCCCCAGAAGACCTCTTGGATCTTTTTCTCTTCCTCTGCAAATCTTGCACTGGTCCTGTCTACCTGAAATCTCGACTCTCTGTCGAAAGAGAGAGCCATCTGGACGCTGAAGCATGATGTGATCATCTGAGATGTTAGGAATAGAGACAATGACCCTAACACGAGGCACCCCGTCTACACTGACTGCCTCTGCCGAGGAAGAAGGCATGCCAGGAAGGGAGGGGATCTCAGTGACCACTCCGAATGTGGCTCTAATAGTGGCAAGCAATCGATAGTAGACCTAAGGAAGACCAGGAAATCTAATGAACAGTGATGTGACGTGCCTGTCCTCCTCGACCGAATTGAAGCCCAAGGTGTAGGGTAAAAGAAAGATCCTCCTCGAACCCAAAGCCAGGGGATTAGCTTTGAGAGCAAGGGCTGTGGACTTGTGGGAGTCGAAAACCACTTGGAAGAATCCACATCCCAAAAGTCGAATATCCCTGAGGTGTGGGGTGAGGTCTCCTGGTAACGCCGCCAGCATCCAGTCTCTAGCTTGTGATCTGGAAGGGTGTGACCCAAAGATGCAGGCGAAAAGTGATGTGGAGCCCTCTAATTCCACATTTTTCTTGAGTTGCTGCAACTCGTATTCTGAAAAAATGACGGTTCTCGCAGCCGGTTGAGGTGGACGGAGATTGGCTAAATGGGGATCCATTCGCCGATCGATGTGAAAAGGCCGATTCCAACACTGAAAAAGCTCCGTCCGTGAAACTAGTGCCCAGGACGCTTGAACGCAGGCGCAGGAAGAAGGAGAAAGAGAGGGTAGGAGAGAGGGGAAGGGAAGGAGAGGATAGACTGAAGGGGGAGATGGAGGTAGGCTGAGGGGAGCTGAGTTAGGAAGGAAGGGGGCAGGGAGGGAGAGGGAGGAGGTTTTTTTTTTTTTAACTCTTTTTTTTTTTCCCGAGGGGGTCTCCTTGGGGGGGAGAGAAGCGGGGGGGGGAGGGGGGGGGGGGAAGAGGGAGGGGGGCAGGGGAGGAGAAGGGGGCGGGGGGGCTGGCCGGGGAGAGGGAGGGCGGAGGAGAAGGGGGCAGAGGGGAGGGGGAAGGGGGAGAGCAGCGGGGGGGGGGGGGGGGAGAGGGAGGGAAAGGGAGGGGGGCGGGGGAGGAGAAGGGGGCGGGGGGGCTGGCGAGGGAGAGGGAGGGCGGAGGAGAAGGGGGCAGCGGGGAGGGGGGCAGCGGGGGGGGGGGGAGAGGGATGACGGGGAGGGGACGGGGGAGGAGAAGGGGGGCAGGGGGGCTGACGGGTGGGGGAGAGGTAGGGTGGGGAGGGAGAGGTAGGGGCAGCAGGGAGGGAGAGGTAGGGGGCAAAGGGGGGGGAGAGGGAGAGCGGGAAGGAGGAAGGGAAGAGGGAGGGTGAAGGAGGAGGGAGAGGGGGCTGCCGAGAGGGGAGGGAGAGGAGGAGCAGCGAGGGGGGGCAGCGAGGGAGAAGGAGAGGGAGAGGGGGCTGGCTGAGAGAGGGAGAGGAGGGGGCAGTAGCTCACGGGGAGGAGCAACAGCTCACCCCCGTCTGAACCCAGAAGGACTCCTGTGCATGAAAGTGTTTAGAAGGACTCCTGTGCAAGAAAGGCATAGTCTGCTCTTTGATCAAGCAATATCTGCTGATGAGCCCTTGGCAGCAAGGTGCTCTTGAATCCAAGCATTTGAAGGCCGTTTCCACTCTTCCCTCTGCAAAGCTGCCAACTGATGGCAAACACCAATCTCACGTCTGAGAATATCTCGTCTCTTGGTACAAGCAACTGAGTGGTGGAAGTCGCTAATACCAGAAAGGGCAGCAGCTACATGTAATGGATATGGCTGCCCACCCTGGACATGAGAAAGCCATATCTGCAGGGCTACCTCTGTAAGGTCCTCCTCTGTGTACAAGGCATCTGGAATCCTGCTGCCGGTAGACCGGCCTCTCAAGTGAGGCTCTAAGATAGCCAGCACGATAGGAAAGTGGTCTGAAGTGGAAACCCAAGCAGCAATGCATACCGATCCACCTCTGTCTAGTGCCCAATCATCTACATAGAATCTGTCAATGCGTGCATGAATAGGCATCTGCTGCCTCCTATTTGACCAAGAGAATAGGAGGGACTGTGGTTGAATAAGAAAGGCATCGTCCAACCAAGTATCTCTGCCACAGTAGTGAAAAAGGAAAGCATCCCAAGCTGCTCTCTCCAAAGAGTAAAGTCCTCCTTCTCTACCCCCTTTTTTGTCTGACGGTAACTCCACCATGTTAAAGTCACCTCCAATCACCCATGAATCTGCAATGGGGGCCAAGGAGAGCAAATCCTTCCACACAATGACACGTTCCCCTCTAATATTGGAGGCATATAGGTTAAGGAAACCAACCTTACGCCCTCGAATCAAGAGAATAATCCACTGAGCCCTAGAGGGAATAATGACTCTGTGTCCAACAACTAAGGAGAGAACCGACTACGAAACTGAAATAGAAGTGCCCCCCCTAGTGCCCAAGGCAGGTGGCCAAAGTGTATGGCTAGAAAGCAACTTTCCTGACTTGGCACAATCTCTAGAATTTAGTTTGTGCTCCTGAATAAATAAGATATCAATGGAACCCCCGATAACACCTGGATGAAGCTGATCCCGGATCAGCTGTCTGCGGCGACGATGTGGGATGCCACCTAGGCCCTGCATGTGCTAGCTAATAATCCTCATCGACGAGAGGATGTAGAGTGGAACACCTTACCCGACCTAGTGGCGGAAACAAACCCCTCAACATGGGAAGACCTCCTGCTCGAGGAGTGAGGAATGGAACCAAGTGGCAGAAAATCAACAGGGGAAAGAATCCTGCCACCTGACAAAGAAGCCCTATCAACAGGAAACCCAATCACTGGCTCACCAAAAGTAGAGGGCACAAACTCCTCCTTTGGGAAATCTGAGGCATCTGCCAGAATTGAAAATAAGTTCCTGTGAATCAAGCCAGACACCGGAGTGTGAAGGATCCCTTCTGAGGGAAGAGGATCAATAGTGTAAACCATCCCCTTCCCCTATCCAAGGGAGGAAGTGAGGACTGCTCTCAACCCTGTGTCTACCCAGCCGTGAAGACCTCTATTGCCTTGAGGAGAGTGTCTGGCACCGCTGGTTCTAGGGGAGAAGCTGCAACCGGGGAGGACGTCGGAGTTGAAGTGTCTTGCACTGTGTGAGGTGAGACTGCAGGGACAGCCCGAGGTGAAGCAGAGTCCACTAGTGTATCCTCGCGAACTGAAGGAGGAATCTGCACACAAACCGGAACCCACTGGTATGCGTCGGGTACCCCTGAGGTAGAAGGTTGTGAGGCACCTGAGGTAGAAGGTGGCGGTATCAAAGGAGCGCTTAGTGGAGGAGCACTCTGGCGAGTAGGAGCTATACCACCATCCTGAGGAGGACTACCATGTGGAGGTCGAGGAGCAGGTGCTAGACCTGTACCACCCCCCTGTCGAGGCCGAGGAGACCTATACCACCCGCTGTTGCAATGGTCCTGCATATCCTGCACTAGTCCTGCCGGCCTGTAATCTCTACTCTCTCGTGAAAAAAGGAACCATCCGGGTGCTGGATCATAACATGGTCCATCGTGAGGTTTGGATCCTTATAGAGGACCCTAACTCTAGGTACCCCATCAGCCTTGGTTGCCTCTGCTGTAGTCTATGGCAACCCAGGGAGAGGTGGGATCTCAGCAACTGCGCCGAAATGCTCCCCAATAACAGAAAGAAGTCGATGGTAAACCTGGGGAAGCCCGAGAAATCTAATGAAGAGCGAAAAGATTTCCTTATCTGCCTCCACTGGGTCAAAACCAATATCAAAGGCATCAAAGAAGATCTTCCTGTGTCCTAGGTGTAAAAACTCAGCTTTGAGCACTGTGCTCGCAGCCTCTGGAGTGTCAAAAACAACCTAGAAAAAACCTCGTCCTAGAAGACGAACATCTAACAATCATGGAGTGAGGTCTGGGGGGAGAGCCGCAAGCATCCACTCTCTGGCTTGGGAGGGTGAGACCCGAAGATGCGTGCGAGCAACGTGGTAGAGCATTCAATCTCTACGTCCTTCTTTTGCTGCCGCAACTCGTCTTTAGAAAAAGTAATAGTTTTCGCGGCCGGTGGAGGTGTAGTAGGATTGGCTGATGGAATATCCATCACCAATCGAGGTGACGAGGCTGACTCGGACACTTTTGACAGTGCAGAGCCTTACTTTGCAAGATAGTGGTGCGAGGACTTATGCCAGGACAGGAACCGTGGAAGGACTTTCTTATCAGCAGCATACAGAGGTGCACACCTTCCTCAGGAGGAGACTGGATGAGCAGTGTTAGATGGATTTTCACCTCAGATCACCTTCATCCCCTCTCATGGTTGCCATTCTGAAAGCTTGGGCTAGTTTCAGAAGCTCTCTTCGGAGGATTCCTCCTTCCTCCCGGGAAGAGATTGATAGGCAGCCCATCATGTGGAACGACAGTATTTTAGATGATCGTGGCAGACCACTGGGTGCCTCACTCTACATGCAGTGGGCCAGGTGGGAGAGGGGACCTGCTTCTTCTTTGGGATCTTGGAAAGCCTTCCGTAGGCTTCCAGAGGAAACCAAGTCAGGGTTGATAGGACATCTCAGAGGGAGTGCAGGGAGGATCTTGCAGATTGAGTCAACCCTTCCAGAGGCTTGGATAGACACAGATGATATGCCTCTCACTACCTCCACTTGGGCAGGTACTTTCTCGAGAGGCGGGGTTCCACTTCAGGTCTTAGCCTTCCGAGGTGCACAGGAGGATGCTTTGGTTTTCAGTGTCCAGGATGGTGGCAGATTGCTCAGATCTACAGATGATATATTGCTTGAGTCTGCTTTTCAGCCTATCAGGGTCGTAGGCCTTTTGATGCAGGGATCAGATTCAGAGTGGTTCTTAGACCCTGACCCCCAGTTACTCTCCACCGGGTCTTGGAGACTTTGGCTCTATGGAGGAGTTCCCATCAGGTATTTACAGTGGGACCCCGGAGAGTGGGAGTGGATTGACGCGGGGCATCGAGAGAAGACCATCCCCTTCTTTCGTTACACGGTCAGTAATGCCAGGAGATTTCAGCTCAGTAGTAGAGGTTGGAGACCCTCCAGAGTTCCTCATTGGGAGACTTTTGGTATTATTGCGGATGAGCAGAGGTACTTCTGGAGGAGGCTCTGGAAATCCCACAGGAATAGAAAGATCACTATCTTCTTTTGGCTTTCTATTCATGGAGGGATTGCAGTGAACCTTTGGAGGTCCAGATTCGGAGCCGACCCTACTTGCCCTCGTTGCCTTTCTGCTTCGGAGTCTATTCAGCATTGCTTATGGGATTGCAGACAGGCGAGATTGATTTGGATGGGGATAGCCAGGATCTTCAGTCACTTTGCCCATTCCCCACTCTTTATGACTTGGGGCTCGGTGGCTTGGCTTTCTCTTACAGGACCTCAGGTTTTCTATGAGGGACTTGACTCCTCCCGGGCCATTTCAGTTCGACATCATCGGGTTGAGCTCTGCTCGTTGGATGTGGTTACACACCGTCCTTTTACAGCTGTACATGCCTCTGTGGATACTTCTTGGGAGATTATAGCGAGCATAGCAGCCTGGCATATCTGGAGATCCAGATGCACAGAGGCTATGGAGGGTACTCAGGTTCATCCCTCGCACACATTGGCTAGTATCTGGACAGACATATCTGGACAGACATCGTACACACTCTGATGGCCGTATGGACGGGTATGCAGGGGGACTCCCGTGCAGCCTCAGCTAGGAGGGCTTCTTTCTTCAGGGAATGGAAGGATTCTCCTTTCTTCTCTGAATCTACTACAGGGTTGAGATGGCACTTTCAGCCTCAGCCTTGGTTTCTTTCCACCTCACTCTGAGGGGGTTTTTTATTATCCTCATGATTTCATGATGTATTCCGCTTTGAGCTTGCTCTCGCGGGTTTTTGTTCTTACTTAATAGAAGTCTTTTTCATGGAAAAAAAAAAAAAAAAAAAAAAAGCTGCGGGAGAAGGAAGAGGGGGGAGACAGGAAGAAGGAAAGAGAATGCGGGGGGTAGGGAGCAGGGTAGAGGGAGGGCTGAGGCAAGAGCGGGGGGAGAGAGTGGGGTAGAGGGAGCAGGGGAGCAAGGAAGGGGGAGCGGGAGGGGAGGGGGCAGCTGAGCACGAGAGGATAGAAGGGGGTACAGGAGAGGGAGGTAGAGGCGCGGGGGTAGAAAGAAAGAAAGAAAGAAAGTTTATTAAAGCCTTCGGAAGACTGATGGGTCTATGAGACTGTGAAAATCCTGATACAACGAGCTGTGGTAGTGGAGCTTGTAAACGAGCATCCATACCAATGCAAAATGCAAAAATGCAGAATGGCAGTACTAAGTCCTAAGTACAACATAGTCATGTTGACGGTCAACTATATATCAATCTTAGCATCATCATCAATATCATCATCATCCCCAGCAACAGCAAGATATCAGGATGGATGAGGCAGTGGAGGCATGAAGTCAGAAATAGAGTGCTGTCGGCCACTCCGAGGTGCGGACCTGGCACGTCACCTGGTCGTAGCTCTGCGTCTAACCAGGGCTACTGTGACCCCCGTCGGTCGGACTCGGACTCTAAACAAGGAGGGGATGTCTCCAAGTGTGATTTGTGTGTCGACCCTCTATCTGAGCTATTGGGTCACGGGCTCCGGGTCATGGTCATGTCGAGGCCTCGTCTCGTTGGGGTCCATGTGATCTAGCTGAAAGAACTCCGTGATAGAGCTCTGAGAGGGATCAACCGAGGAAGAAGTCTGCTCTTGTCTCCGTGCTCAGAGTATCCTCTCGCGGCGTCTAAGTGCCTCATGAATGAAACCTGCCAAACACCGCTGGTCTGGGTAGGAGAGGAAACGGGCTAAAACCCCATAACTATCCCTGAAGAGGCAGTGGAAACGTCCTCGGATCTCATAGTACATAGGACACCTGAAGATAAACTGTCTCAACCTCCTGTATGTCACATAGTGTGCATATACGCCGCTCCCTGGGTAGTCGCTCTGCTCAACCACTCTCGATGTGAAGTCTGTGTGAAGAGACCCAGAACTGCCCAAGAGAGATCCTCATCGAGTGGGGTAGGTGAATCTGTGTGTATCCTAGTGGGTCAATGAAACCCTTTGCTGTGATATGTAAGAAGTGATCTCTGTAGAAGCTAAGCTTCACTGGGAGCTTACTCGGTTCCAACCAGGCTCGAAAAGTGTGTAGCTGTAGTAGATCCTCGCAGATAACCTAGTTGACCTCATGTGATAAGAGAGGAGAGAACGGAGCATCCATGCTATATTGGAAGGGAGGTAGTCTATCCATGTGGAGCCCCCATCGCTCAAACCATCTCTCTGTACGTGCATACCAGCACCTCTGATCTCCTCCTGCTGCAAGTGCCATAGAAGAGGATAGCTATCCATGGTAGCCTGCTACACCCCGAGGTATAATCCCCATATTCCCTAACTCAGTACAGATATGTGATGACATGAAATGGAGCATCTAGCTATAAAGGGGGTGACCCAAACTCAACCTGAATGATCTAGTAAGGAACGGATGACTTACCACGAATCATCCGTGATAGCATGAGAACCTGTAGCTGCTCCACACGGGCCCACTCTGTATCCGACAAGTCTGGCCCCCAACAAGGGCTGCCGTACATCCCCGCTGGGCGAGCCAAGGAGTCAAAAAGCAACCCCTTAGTGCATGGATCCTCAAAGTGTGAGTGGAAGCACTGCCTCTCTAGCCTGGCCAATGAGGCATACCCTCTACTCAAGTGTGCCTGCATCATCGCGGGTCTCATAGTGAAGCTCAGCCCAGAAAAGATAACCCCAAGATAAGTGTATGATAAAACTATCTCAACAGATGACCCCGCAAATGTGAACTGCTCTTGATGCATGATGGCTCAAGATGTATTGAAGATCATGACCTTGGTTTTACCTAGGTTGACCTTCAAATCATGAGACTCACAAAAGGACTATAGTGCATCTAGGTGTCTCTAAAGCCCCTCTGCTAAGGAAGACAAGAGAGCCACGTCCTGCATAAAGCAAAATCTGGATCAACGTGCCCGCAAGAGAGCAACCCACACCCCCCTATGTCTGCATCACTGTCTCAAGCTCGTCAATGTAGAGGCCAAACAAGGTAGGCGACAAAGGACACCCTTGTTTGACCCGATGGTACTCATGATCTCGTCTGTCCACCCGGATCCTACCCGAACTCTGCCAGAAACTCTCTCATAAAGTGCCATGATAGCCCAAATGATCTCCTGGTCATAACCCAAGTCTTGTAGGCGCCGTATGAGGAGGGCTCTCGGGACCGTGTCAAATGCCTTGCGGAAATCCACAAAGCAACAATAAACCCTCTGCTTCCGTCACCTTGCCTCCTCAGTGATACATCTGAGCATGAGAATGTGGTCCATGGTTCCATGATCACACCGGAATCCGGCCTATCCTGCTGCTCTAAGTCCTCGACACTATCCTGTGCTCAGTCACACCCAAGGGTAGCGGTCACGAACGCAGTCGCATCTACCATCGGTGTAGCCTCAGTGCGTGGGATCCCGTGTACTCTGATGTTGAGAGCCTTACTAGCTCTCTGCTGCTGCTCCATGAGGGTAGCCGAAATGGTGATCCTTGCAGGTTCCCGTTTGGCCACGTCAACCTATCTGGAAGTCTCCTCAATAGCAGATTGCATGCTCGCAATCTGTGCCTCGACCACCGGGGTACTCCTTGGGGCAGTGTGTATGGTTGTGACCTCTTGTCGGAGCTGCATGATATCCCGTTTGAGTCCCTGAATAAGACCCGCCTGCTCCCGAATGGCCCTAGCCTGCTCCTGTATGATGCGGCTCTGCTCCTGGTTGAAGCAGACCTGCTCCTGTGCGAAGTGAGCCAGCTCCATCTCACGCTCACGGAAACTATGTATCTCCGTGAGCAGGGTCTCACGGGCCTCTGGTGTATCAGCCCACCCATGTGCATGCTGAAACTGTGGTGACTGTGGCATGAAAGAGTGGGACTGAGTCCGGAAGCTGGACAGTTGCTGAGTGAGGAACGGAGATGACAGTGGAATGGATGAGGCAGTCCCAACGGGGTGTAGGAGGGTGGGCTGACTAAGAGGGAGAGGGGAGAGTGAAGCGTAATGCGGCACAGTGTATGACACCTCCAAAGTAGGGGTCATAAGCTGTGCGAGAGCTGTAACAGGAGAAGAGGGAAAGGGAACAACAACCGGCGTCATGGGCATGAGTATGTCACTGATTGTAGATGTAGATGGAGCTGAGACTGGAGCTAGAGCTGGGCCTGAAGCGGGGACTGAAGTCGAAGTAGAGATAGAGATAGAGAGAGCTGAGGTTGGAGCTGAAAACGAAACTGACACTATAGCGGGAGTTGAGGTTGAGGTAGAGATAGAGGCTGAAGAAGCTGAGGTGGGTCCTACCTTTGCCTTGCTGTCTACCCCGAGTCCACTTCGGTTGTAACGTGTGTTCACATCCTCCAATTTCAGCTGTGTCGTTTGCTTTTTTTTGTTGTTGTTGTTATTGTCGTCTTTCTTGGCTTTGTCCCCCATTTCTCTTGGGGTGCAGGTGCAGATCTTAGTGTTAGTGTTCAGCCGGGAGCGGGAGCACCGGTTCCCCCCCATAATGGGAGGCACATCCAGTGCGAGGTGGTGGAGAGGCAAGGCGGAAGCCTGAAGTGGAGAGGCAGCCAAGAGATGGAGAAGGAGGAGAGGCTAAGATGGCGAGGATGGCGAGGAGTTTTTATTTTTTTTAAAGGTGGTTGTGGTTTTTTTTTTTTTTTGGGGGGAAGTTCCAAAAAAAAAAAAAGGGGGAGCGAAGGTGGCGAGGGGAGCAGAGAGGGGGGGGGGCGGTGGATGAGCGAAAAAGGAGGGAGGGAGTAGCGGGGAGTGAGGGGTGGCTGAGGGGAGCGAGGGGCTGAGCGGGGGACAAGGCTAAGCGGGGAGGAGGGGTGGCTGAGCGGGGAGCGGGGGAGCAGGGGAGCGCGGGAGCAAGGAGCGAGGGAGCGGGGAGCGGGAGAGCGAGGGAGCTGAGCAAGGAGCAAGGGAGTGAGCTAGCGGGGAGCAAGGGGTGGTTGAGGGGAGTGAGGGGTTAGCGGGGAGCGAGGGGCTGAGAGTTGCGAGGGAGAGGGCAGCGGGGCGTGAGTGTAGAGGCAGCGAGGAAGTGTGAGCGTGAGCGAGGGGGCTGAGCATGAGTGTGAGCGAGGGGCTGGGCGAGGGAGAGAGGCGGGGGTAGGGAGCGGGTAGAGGAGAGGGGTGTAGAGGCAGGGGGAAGGGGGCGGGCTGAGAGGGAGAGGAGGGGAAGGGGTAGCGGGCTGAGAGGGGAGGGGGCGGGCTGAGAGGGAGAGGAGGGGGAGGAAGGAAGAATCTGAGGGAGGGGGAGGGGGAGGGGATGAGGGCGAAGGAGGGGGCTGAGGGAGGGGCTGAAGGAGAGGGGGCAGCAAGGGAGCAGGGAGGAGCAGCAGCTCAGGGTGTTTTGGGGAACTCACCTATAGACAACAAGTGTACAATGTTTGCATACCATGGTGGAAAGCAGTCCACAGCAAATTAGTGATCTTTTGGTATTGTGACACTAACACGGAAGAGACCCGCATTTGGAAGGTCAGTATCAACTCCTATGGCTGCTTCACCTGAAGAGATCCTTGACAAGTGGTCTGCAGGTTGATGCAATCATCCTACTCTCACTAGGATGTCAAAGTCAAACTCTTGAAATAGAAGTATACACCTGCTCAATCTCCCCCCAAGCATTGGTTTGCTCAGTAAGTGTTTGAGAGCTTGATGATCATTGATGATGAAAAACTTACTGCCCAAGAGATAGTGCCGATACTTTGTCATGGCATAGACCATGCCCAAGCCCTCGCATTCAGTGGTGCTATAGTTTCTTTTTGCTCCGTTGAGTTGTCTGCTCGCAAAGTACACAGGTAGGTCGAGTTAGTGTTCTTCATCTGGTTGGGCCAATATCGCGCCAATCGCCAGCCCACTTGCATCTACATGCACAGGGAACACAACATCCCATTGAGGTTGCCGCAAGATGGGTGCCTTTACTAGACGGTCCTTGAGGTTGTCAAATGCCAGTTATTCAGGTGCCGACCAATTGAAGGATTGCTTCTGTCGAAGGAGTTCCGTCAGCGCCACCGCTATGTCAGCCTAGAACTTGATGAATCTTCTATAATAACCCACATGTCCCAAAAAGGACTTGACTTCTTTGGGTGTGCGAGGAATAGGCAAGGTCAATATCACTTCCACCTTTGCTGGGTTAGTGGTCATTCCCCCAGCCGAGACAATGTGGCCAAGGTGAACCCCTCGCAAGGCGAGGAAGAAGCATTTGTTAGATTCAAGCACAACCTAGCTTCTCTACACTTATCAAAAACCCACCTCAACTTACTCATGTGATCAGTTTGAACAGCAGGTTTGAGGTGAGAAGCATTTTACCATTGAACACAGAGAAGACCTTAAGAAACTTTCCGATGTTCTCATGGAAGAGTTTGGTGACAAGACGTTGAAACGTTGTCGGTGCATTGCACAAACCAAAAGGCATCATTCGGTAAGCATAAGTTCCCCATTGGGTGACGAAGGTAGTCTTTGACTGATCTTGCTCTCGCACCCGAACCTGGTTATACCCATTGTATCCATCCATGCTACGGTTTCTAGCACCCTGTCAGTGAAGGGTAGAGGAAACCTATCCCGATGTGTGGCAGTATTCAAACTCCTATAGTCGACACTCGGAGTTTGCCAGTCTCTCTTTTGGGCACCACTACAATGCCACTAAGCCATTTGGAGTAGTCAACAGGGTACATCAACCCTGCTTGCTCCATCTTTTGAATATCAGCATGGACAGCCTTGCCATAGTTAGGATTCATGCGATATGGTCCCCTGATCACCGGGTCTACTTTCCGATACAGATCGATGCGATGTTTCATGAACTCAGTGGGTACTCCCTTTAAATCCTTATATGACAAGGCAAAGACATCGACATACTCTTGACAAAAATCAGACAATGCAGGAAGGAGATAATCATGCTCCCAGACCCAACTGGCTACCTTGAGATGTCGTGGTTGGTCCTCTGTCCCAATGTTAAGATACCTCCAATCCTTGGCACGGTCAACCTGAGGTATGCTTTCTCATGTGGAGTTGTTCAGTTCTTCTGCTCCCACCACTAGGTGCGCAGGAGTATCATCTAGAGAAAAATCCCTGACTACTTCCATCCAAGACCTCGGACAGGACGACTGGGTGTCCTTTGGAAATGGTTGAGATGAAGAGGCAGCACTTGGGCCCATTATCTTTTTGCTTTTTTGTGCTTGCTTGAGCATTCCTCTCTATGGTAGTCCATCCACCTCGTATGTAGTTTCAACAACCTCGTGTGTCGTTTGGAGCTCGGCTTCTGATAGATATAAGTTGAGTAGAGCAAGGTCTGTGACATCTTCTTCTCCCTGTATGTTGTGGGCTTGCCTTGCAGGTTTGAAGTTCCAGACTCCAGTGCGAATGTGGACGGTTCCTTCAAGTTGTCCAGTCTCTTGGCCCCACCTAGGTTGGTCAAGATGCACAATGGATTCAATTGCCCTTCCAAGAGTCATTTCCGGCACCACCTGCCTTTGAGTGACATCAGTAAGTAGCTTGTTCTGCAGATCCATGAGTGTCTTCTCTAGTACTATCATTGTGCTCAGCTAGTACATCATCTATGTGGTCATCCTCTTCTTCCGCAGATTCATGACTATCCTCTTCAGTACCATCACTGTGCTCAGCCAAGAGTTCATCATCTTCTTGTATAGCATCCTCTTCCTCTGTTGTTACCCCATGGTCTTTTTCCTGGTATGAGGCATCCATGTCGTGTGCCTCCATTGCTGCTTCATGGTCTTGTCTTTGAGTCACCCTGTTGATCTCTCCACCACTTTGTCTGGTACTTGTGGTCATCATCCGCTGATACATGTGGGGATTATTACAAAGACCAAAAGGCATCCGTTCATACATTAGGTCAGCCAAACCAGGTGGTGCAGAGACTTCCTGGCTCACCTCTTGTGCATTCCGTGAAGTACCAAGATGGGCTTCAGGATCCTCTTCTCGACACAACTCCACCATGTTGATGGCTAAGGATCCCAGGGCCCCCATCCAATCCAAGATGACAGCTTCTTCCTCATTTGGTCTAGCATGTTCCAACAAGTACGTCAAGCTCTCACCATCATCTTGTGCTGCTGTTGCATAGGTTTCATCTTGGAAGGGCGAGTCCTCCACATAGGCCAGCTCTTATTTGCATAGGGGCAAATCCCCAAGTGCCCATCACTCCGCCTCCACCCCTTCTTCTTCTTCAAAATCCTCTTCCCCAAGTTCCACAGGTCGGTGAGGAGCCCTTCCAGTAACCATGTCTATTTCTAGGGATGTGGATCCCAAAGGCAATCAAACTTCATCACTTGACCAATCTTGAATGGCCCTTGTTGAGGATAACCATGTTCTACCGAGAAGTAGAGGATAAGTCTGCTCACCCTTTGTCATATCAAGTACAATAAAATTGGATAGGAATGTAACTCCCCCAATCTTCATGTGAACACCTTTGACAGCCCCCATAGGCTTCATCTTGCGTTGATCCGCCATGCGCACTTGAAAATGTACGTCAGTTGTCAATTTCAAACCCAATTGTTGAAGAGTCCCTCTCGGCATGATGTTCAATCCACCATCCAAGAAAACATCTTTCAGCTCCAACCCATTGATTTCCACTGCGAGCTTGGGACTTTGTTCACACGTGAGGGCAGCATAGGCTGAGCAGTGGTCCGGCATCCATCTCGGTACTGTTTCTGGTGTGTACCCGCCTTGAATAGATGCCCTTTGTTGACCTCCTGGCATACGATTCAAGAATGCAATAGTCTGATGCTTGATCTGTGGAAACAATAGACACAGTTGTCGTAGGGTGATGTTAGGCTTGAATTCCATCAAATCTTCAATCAAAGAATAGGGCTGTCCCCTAACAGCCTTTTGTGCCCTCATTCGCCGAGCTTTTGGCTGAGGGTCGCTCACCCGAGGGAGAGGAGGTACCTCTGAATTCTCAATCAATGTCTCCTGTGGTGACCTTTCCATCACCCGTTTCCCCTATTCTTGGGCACCACTGGGCTTCACTTCCATCTCCTTCTCTTTGTTGAATGGGCATCCTAGGAGGAATTTGGATGGGCCTCCTTGTGACTCCTTCTCACTCTTTTTTCCTAAAGTCGTCACCTCCGTCGCAAACCTCACTGTTGTAGACTTACGAGAGGGAAACTGAGGTGCTGCCTTCATCTTCAGAACTAGATTGAAGATCTTTGGTGACACTCATAACCACCTCCTGGTACCTTGAAGCATAGATTGCTCACTTGAAAATGAGGTACTTTTAGAGCTAGTGACAGGTCTTGATGGCTGTGAAGCCCTTCTGGTTCTTTTTGATCCACTAACAAGAGAAGACAAGGGTGATGCACTCCTGTGCCCACTGTCCACCTTGGAGGAAGGAGGTGGGGACGATCCTCTAGTGACTGAGTTGGTACTAGTTGGTGATGAGGCCTATGATATAGATGTTGAGGCATCCTTACTACTGTCACCTTTCCTTTGTGACCTTGTCACAGCTCCCAACATGGCACCAATCAAATGGGATTTATCGCAGGTATGCAAAAGAGCCGGCTGATGCAGGCAATCAAGAACTACGCAAGATGGAGGCCTGACAAAGGGCACGGCTTGCTACAAGGATATGGCACAATCAAGTATAGCAGAAAAAGGCGAAACATATTTCATGAATTTGCGTTTTGATTCGTGCGCCTATTGCTGAGTGGTGGTTACCAAAAAATTAAAACGTGGGTTTAATGAACCCTTGAGTAGTAGTCTAGGGTTAGTAGGCCTTGGGTGTAGGGCTGGTTGCCCTTTTTAGGCCCTCTAGGTACCCTTTTGTAAGTTGGCGCTTGGTGCCAAAGGGTGTGCCTATTCTTTTTTTTTTTTTTTTGCATGAAAAAGACTTCTATTAAGTAAGAACAAAAACCCGCGAGAGCAAGCTCAAAGCGGAATACATCATGAAATCACGAGGATAAATAAAAATACCCCTCAGAGTGAGGTGGAAAAAAGCCAAGGCTGAGGCTGAAAGTGCCATCTCAACCCTGTAGTAGATACAAAGAAGAAAGGAGAATCCTTCCATTCCCTGAAGAAAGAAGCCCTCCTAGCTGAGGCTGCAGGAGTCCCCTTGCATACCCATCCATACGGCCATCAGAGTGTGTACGATGTCTGTCCAGATACTAGCCAGTGTGTGCGAGGGATGAACCTGAGTACCCTCCATAGCCTCTGTGCATCTGACTCTCCAGATATGCCAGGCTGCTATGCTCGCTAGAATCTCCCAAGAAGTATCCACAGAGGCATGTACAGCTGTAAAAGGACGGTGTGGTACCACATCCAATGAACAGAACTCAATCCGATGACGACGAACCGAAATGGCCCGAGAGGAGTCAACTCCCTCATAGAAAACCTGAGGTCCTGTAAGAGAAAGCCAAGCCACCGAGCCCCAAGTCATAAAAAGTGGGGAATGGGCAAAGTGACTGAAGATCCTGGCTATCCCCATCCAAATCAATCTCGCCAATACATGAACTGCATGAGCTGCTGCTCCTCCCCGTTCCCCTGCTGATCCCCCTCCCTCAGCCCGTCCCTCCCTTCTCCCCTCAGCCTGTCCCTTGCCCCCTCCCTGCTGCTCCGCCCCCTCCCCCCTCCTGCTACTCCGCCCCCTCCCCCTGCCTGTCCCTCGTCCCCTCCCCCTGCCTTTCCGCCCCCTCCCCCTGTTCCGCCCCCTCTCCCTACTTCCGTCCCCTCCCCCCTGCTGTTCCGCCCCCTCCCCCCTGCTGTTCCGCCCCCTCCCTGCCTGCTCTCCCGCCCCCTCTCTTCCTCTCAGCCCTCTCCCTACCTCTCAGCCTGCTCCCCCCCGCCTCCTCCCTGCTTCTCTGCCCCCTCCCCCCCCCCTCTCCTCCCCTTCCCTTCTCTCCTTCCTCTCCCTCTCCCTCTCCTTCTTCTCCACTCCCTCTCAGCCCTCCCCTCCAGCGCCCCCTCCCTCCCTCTAAGCTTGCCCCTTTCCCCTCTCAACCCCTCTCCTCCTTCCCTCCCCTTGCCCCCTGCTTCCTCCTTGCCTCCTTTTCCCTCCTTCTGCCCCCTTTTCTCCCGCAGCTTATTTGGAACGGAAGGAGCGTTTAATTTGTTAGAGTCGGCCTCCCCACCTTGATTGGCGATGGATACCCCGTCAGCCAATCCTACTCCACCTCCACCGGCCGTGAAAACTATCACTTTCTCTAAAGACGAGTTGAGCTCAAGAAGGATGTAGAGATTGAATGCTCCACCACGTTGCTAGCACGCATCTTCGGGTCTCACCCCTCCAGATCCCAAGCCAGAGACTGGATGCTTGCGGCTCTCCCCCCAGACCTCACTCCACGATTGTTAGATGTCCGTCTTCTGGGACGAGGTTTTTTCCAGGTTGTTCTTGACACTCCAGAGGCTGCGAGCACTGTGCTCAAGGCTGAGTTTTTACACCTGGGACACAGGAAGATTTTCTTTGAAGCCTTTCACATTGGTTGGACCCAGTAGAGGCAGATAAGAAAATCTTCTCGCTCTTCATCACCAGGCTTCCCCAGGTTTACCATCGACTTCTTTCTGTTATTGGGGAGCATTTTGGTGCAGTTGCTGAGATCCCACCCCTCCCTGGGTTGCCATTGACTGCAGCAGAGGCAACCAAGGCTGATGGGGTTCCTAGAGTTAGGGTCCTTTGCAAGGATCCTAACCTCAAGATGGATCACGTTATGATCCAGCGCCCGGATGGTTCCTTTTTTCGCCAGAGAGTGGAGATTTCAGGCAGGCAGGACCAGTGCAAGATTTGCAGGATCTCGGGACACTTTGCCAGGGATTGCCCCAGGAAGAAGAAAAGGCCCAAGAAGCCCTCTGGTACAGCTACCGCCCCACGGCATCGACAGGGGGGACAGGGGGGTGGATTAGACCCTGCACTTGCCCCTCGACCTCGACAGAGGGGTGGTACAGGTCCAGCTCCTGCTCCTCGTCCTTCGCTTGGCGGTCCTCCTCAGCTAGGTGGTGGTACAGGTCCAGCACCTATTCCTCGGCCTCGACAGGGGGATGGTACAGGTCCTTCACCTGCTCCTCGACCCCCACCTCCCTCAGGCACACGCGACGCTCTACAGTGGGTTCTAATACGTGTGCAGCTCCCTCCTTCAGTTCATGAGGGTACCTTAGTAGACTCTGCTTCACCTCGAGCTGTCCCTCCTGTCTCACCCTGCACAGTCCGAGACGCTGAAGCTTCGACCTCCTCCCCAGTTGCAGCTTCTTCCTTAGATCCAGCAGAGCCAGATGCTCCTTTTGAGGCAGGAGAGATCTCCGCGGCTGGGCAGACACAGGATAGAGAGCATTCCTCACTTCCTCCCTTGGATAGGGGGAAGGGGATAGCTTACACTTTTGATCCTCTTCCCTCACAAGGGATCCTTCGCACTCCGGTGTCTGGCTTGCTCCACAGGAACTCGTTTTCAGCCTTGGCAGAGAGTTCAGATTTCCCAGAGGAGGAGTTTGTGCCCGCTACTTTTGGGGAGCCAGTGGTTGGGTTTCCTATTGACAGGGCTTCTTCTTCAGGTGCCAGGATTCTTTCCCCTGTTGATTTTCCACCACTTGGTTCCATCCCTCCCTCCTCGAGCAGGAGGTCTTCCCCTGTTGAGGGGTTTGTTTCCGCCACTAGGTCGGGTAAGGTGTTCCACTCTACATCCTCCCGTCGATGAGGATTATCAGTTGGAACATACAGGGCCTAGGTGGCGTCCCACATCGCCGCCGTAGAAAGCTGATCCGGGATCAGCTTCATCCAGGTGTTACTGGGGGTTCCATTGATATATTATTTATTCAAGAGCACAAGCTGGATTCTAGAGATTGTGCCAAGTCAGGCAAGTTGCTTTCTGGCCATACTTTTTGGTCGCCTGCCTTGGGCACCAGGGGAGGCACTTCTCTTTCAGTTTTGAAGTCGGTTCTCCCCTTAGTTGTTGGGCACGGAGTCATTATCCCCTCTAGAGCTCAGTGGATTATTCTTTTGATTGGAGGGCGTAAGGTTGGCTTCCTTAACCTATATGCCTCCAACATTATAGGGGAACATGTCCTTATGTGGAAGACCTTGCTCTCCTGGGCCCCCATTGTGGATTCATGGGTGATTGGAGGTGACTTTAACATGGTCGAGTTACCGTCAGACAAAAAAGGGGGTAGAGAAGGTGGACTTCACTCTTTGGAGAGAGCAGCTTGGGATGCCTTCCTTTTCCATTTCTGTGGCAGAGATACCTGGTGTGATGATGCCTTTCTTATTCAGCCACAGTCCCTCCTGTTCTCTTGGTCGAATAGGAGGCAACAGATGCCTATTCATGCACGCATTGACAGATTTTATGTAGATGACTGGGCACTAGACAGAGGTGGATCGGTATGCATTGTTGCGGGGGTTTCCACTTCAGATCACTTCCCTATTGTGCTGGCTATCTCAGAGCCTCACTTGAGAGGCTGGTCTACCAGCATCAGGATTCCAGATGCCTTTTACACAGAGGAGGACCTTACAGAGGCAGCCCTACAGATATGGTTTGCTCATGTCCAGGGTGGGCAGCCACATCCATCACATGTAGCCACTGCCCTTTCTGGTATTAACGACTTTTACTGCTCAGTTGCTTGTACCAGGAGACGAGATATTCTCAGACGTGAGATTGGTGTTCGCCAGCAGTTGGCAGCTTTGCAGAGGGAAGAGCAGAAACGGCCTTCAGATGCTTGGATTCAGGAGCGCCTTGCTGCAGCAAGGGCTCATCTGCAGTTATTGCTTGATCAGAGAGCAGAGTATGCCTTTCATGCACGGGAGTCCTTTTGGATTCAGATGGGTGGTAGAGTCAATAAACACTTTTTCTCTACTCTTGGCCCTAGACATAGTAGAGAGAGTGTATCCCAGCTTATTGACTCACATGGGGTTTTACAGACAGAGCCTGATGACGTCTTACGGATAGCTTTAGATTTCTATGCCACCCTCCTTACTGCTGATCCTGAGACACACGATAGAGAGGATGCTAGACAGGCTATTTGGCAGAGTATCCCTGTGTTGGTGAATCTGGATATGCATGTTCTACTCGACGCACCTTTCACCAACACAGAGTTTAGGACTGCACTTTCAGCCCTTCACAAGGGCAAGTGCCCAGGTTTAGATGGCCTCACCTCGTCTTTTTTCATTGCATTTTGGGATATGATTGGAGACTATATTACTTCAGCCATGCAGGCCATTTGGGACTCTGGCGAGATGCCTGGGTCGCTTACAGAGGATCTCATCCACCTTATCCCAAAAGGAGGTAGCAGAAATTTATTGTCCGAGTGGAGGCCTATCACACTTCTGGGGACTTGTTACAAGATTCTGGCCAAGGCTATCAGCCTCCGATTGCAGCCACTTCTCCCTGATCTTATTCATGACACTCAGACGGGTTTTGTGCATGGCAGAAGTATTTTTTATAACATTTTTTCTTTCTGGGAAGCTTCAGAGTGGGCCATGCAGAGTGGCCAGAATCTTGCCATTCTACTATTGGATTTTGAAAAAGCTTATGACAGAGTAGATTGGAGTTTTTTGGAGGGCACCCTTCTACGCTTTGGATTCACTGATGTTTGGATCAGAGGTGTTTCCTCTTTGTACAGATCAGCCCATAGCCAGGTACTTATTGGTGGGGTAAGGGGTGAGAGATTTCAGATTTCGAGATCAGTCCGTCAGGGATGCCCCCTTGCTCCTTTCCTTTTTTTGTTCGTGGCCGAAGCTATGAGTATCTATGTTAGATCTCAAGCTGACATCTTTGGGCTGAGACTTCCCATCAGAAGAGAAGAGGAGCTACTTGACAGTGAGTTGGCTGACGACACAGCGATTTATTTGGATGCCTCTCCACAGACGCTCACTTCTTTCAGGACAGCATTGGATTTATTTTGCTTGGCGGCAGGGGCGCAGATAAATTGGCATAAATCCAATGGCTTTTGGATCAGTGATGAGGACACTCCAGTTTGGGGGTTCACTTGGGTTCAGAGGGGTGTGCCTATCAGGTACTTGGGCTGCCAAGTCGGCTTGGGTATTTCTACCACGCAGCAGTTTGCTCCCGTGTTGGAGAGCATCAGAAGGAAGCTTCTCTTTTGGAGCTCAGCCAAGCTGGATCTTGCCTCTAGAGTTGTGGTGGTTAACCAGGTCCTCTTGGCCACAGCCTGGTTTATATGTTCATGTTGGTGCCATTCTAGGGACTGCATCATTCAGCTCAGAAGACCGATCAGGAACTTTCTGTTGGGATATCTCAAGGTGTATGCCTCAGGCACACCTTATGTTTCTATGTGTGAGTGCTAGAGGCACAGTTAGGTGCCCACAAGCACAGTTAGGTGGTGGAAGAGCCACATAGGATGATTGAGAGAATCTAGGAGCAGATTGAGGAGATGATTGTGGAGCTCTGAAGTCATCGGTGATGTCAGTGAGCATGTATGAGGTGCCTACTTAAGGACCTCACTCTTCTTCATTCTACAAGCAAGTAATGCAAGTATTCTGAGTTTGTGTCCACTCTTTGCTTTCCTTGCAGCCTTCCAACATGGTATCAGAGCCCTTTGATCCCCCTTGAGCCCATTTCTGCCACATCATCTTCTTCTTCTTCATCTTCTTCTTCCCCATCTTCCTCCTTCTTCCCAAAATCTTAGAGAGCTTGGTTCTCCGCCTACAAACGACCATTGCCCAAACCCTCTGAGCTGGAAACTCCTCTAGTATGGGCAAACTTCCACCTGCAAGCAATTGAAGAAAAAACGTCTGTGGTGGCTGCCATTCTCCAAACAGCGAATTTCTTCTGTTGCTCAATACTCCCTGCCTGCTCCGCCATTGCCTGAGCCCTCTTAGGAGTAGATGGGCGATCTCAAGACAAAGATTTTGAGCCATTTTTCAGGTCATTTGGTTCAGTAACAAGGGAGAAATCGTCAAAACTCAGTTTCAGCCTGTAGCAACTCTCCCGGGCAAAAGTGCGCACCATTTCATCCAACCTCTGTGCTGGACCCTCTTTGGTATATGAGCTTTCTTTTGCTTCAGAAAGCCCTCTTTTCCTTGCTTTGAAGAGTGAGCTACAAGCCCTCCAAGTTCAGCCTTTTAGTTTTGATAGTTTTGGACAAGTTTTTGAAGATGATGCTACATAAAATGCTACTCTAGCATTTCTGGTTTTTTGAAACTTTCAATAACTTCAGTACAAGTGTGGCTTCAGTTTTGTTTTGGATTGCTAGACCTGGTTTTGATTGGAAAGTATTCATTTTAGCCACTTCTATGAAGCATGTAAGAAGAAGCATCATTGTTTGAAATTTGGTCACAAGACTTTGCTACATTAAATGCTTATATTTTGAAGCATTTCAGTTGTTATTCTAAGCCCTGTAAGAGAGAAGACACTACCCAATACCTGGGTTAGAGCCTCTCATGGCTTGCTTATGCAAAATATGTGAAAAGCCAAAACATAAAGCAATGTCTTGTTATGCTACAAAGGATGAAAATGCCAACCTGACTTCCTTGTTGAAGATTGCCAAGACAATGGTTGCCAAAAAGGAAGCAACTACATAGATCTACCCTCTCATGGCACTTTTATTTGACTCCAAGTACAAGAAAAAGATGAAGGTCAGATACCTAAGATATGCTTCTCTACACAACTATGGAGACGACAAGATAATTGTTCTCTTGAAGGATATGATTTTCAGATCCACTTGTTCTATCATAGTACCATCTTATAAGGCATTAGACACTGCCCATGTGGTAAGACCTTGCCTTGACATGGATATTTTGCCTCCACAAGATGAGGCATCCCATGAAGATTATGCATTTTAAATCATCTCTATGTAGGCTCTAAGATCTCTCTTTTTTATGTCAAGGTACTCAGCCTGGATAGTCCTCCAAAATGAATGAAAATAAACTATTGTGTTTTGTGTGTTTTGTAAACACCTCTGGTCACCTTATGATGTAGGCCATGTGTATGTTTTGCTCCATGGTACCTCCTGCAGACATTGTGTGCATGTACATGCAGGGGAGATAACCATTGGAAGGTCTTTTTGTATCCCTTTTGTTTACCTTACACCCAAGGGAACCCTTGCTAGCATGAGAACCTAGCCATAGATTAATCCTTGACCACCATGAGATGGCATGAGAAACTATGAGACTAGATGTATCCTTGACATAGCCTGAGGCATTCCCTTGAGGGGGGGTTTGTTGGGATATCTCAAGGTGTATGCCTCAGGCACACCTTATGTTTCTATGTGTGAGTGCTAGAGGCACAGTTAGGTGCCCACAAGCACAGTTAGGTGGTGGAAGAGCCACATAGGATGATTGAGAGAATCTAGGAGCAGATTGAGGAGATGATTGTGGAGCTCTGAAGTCATCAGTGATGTCAGTGAGCATGTATGAGGTGCCTACTTAAGGACCTCACTCTTCTTCATTCTACAAGCAAGTAATGCAAGTATTCTGAGTTTGTGTCCACTCTTTGCTTTCCTTTCAGCCTTCCAACACTTTCTCTGGAGTGGGCTTGATGGCACAGCAGATGCCTTAGCCAGGGTGGCTTGGGAGACCCTCATCCTCCCTACATAGGATGGGGGTCTCAATATTATTGATCCAGATTTACAGTGCAGAGCTTTACTTTGCAAGATGGTGGTGTGAGGACTTATGCCAGGACAGGAACCGTGGAAGGACTTTCTTATCAGCAGCATACAGAGGTGCACACCTTCCTCAGGAGGAGACTGGATGAGCAGTGTTAGATGGATCTTCACCACAGCACACCTCAGGTCACCTTCGTCCCCTCTCATGGTTGCCATTCTGAAAGCTTGGGCCAGTTTCAGAAGCTCTCTTCGGAGGATTCCTCCTTCCTCCCGGGAAGAGATTGATAGGCAGCCCATCATGTGGAACGACAGTATTTTAGATGATCTTGGCAGGCCACTGGGTGCCTCACTCTACATGCAGTGGGCCAGGTGGGAGAGGGGACCTGCTTCTTCTTTGGGATCTTGGAAAGCTTTCCGTAGGCTTCCAGAGGAAACCAAATCAAGGTTGACAGGACATCTCAGAGGGAGTGCAGGGAGGATCTTGCAGATTGAGGCAGCCCTTCCAGAGGCTTGGATAGACACAGATGATATGCCACTCACTTCCTCCACTTGGGCAAGTACTTTCTCGAGAGGCGGGGTTCCGCTTCAGGTCTTAGCTTTCCGAGATGCACAGGAGCATGCTTTGGTTTTTAGTGTCCAGGATGATGGGAGATTGCTCAGGTCCACAGAGGACATCTTGCTTGAGTCTGCTTTTCAGCCTATCAGGGTTGTAGGTCTTTTGATGCAGGGATCAGATTCAGAGTGGTTCTTAGACCCTGACCCCCAGCTACTCTCCACCGGGTCTTGGAGGCTCTGGCTCTATGGAGGAGTTCCCATCAGGTATTTACAGTGGGACCCCGGAGAGTGGGAGTGGATTGACGCGGGGCATCGAGAGAAGAGCATCCCCTTCTTTCGTTACACGGTCAATAATGCCAGGAGATTTCAGCTCAGTAGTAGAGGTTGGAGACCCTCCAGAGTTCCTCATTGGGAGACTTTTGGTATTACTGCGGATCAGCAGAGGTACTTCTGGAGGAGGCTCTGGAAATCCCATAGGAATAGAAAGATCACTATCTTCTTTTGGCTTTCTATCCATGGAGGGATTGCAGTGAACCTTTGGAGGTCCACATTCGGAGCCGACCCTAATTGCCCTCGTTGCCTTTCTGCTTCGGAGTCTATTCAGCATTGCTTATGGGATTGCAGACAGGCGAGATTGATTTGGATGGGGATAGCCAGGATCTTCAGTCACTTTGCCCATTCCCCACTTTTTATGACTTGGGGCTCGGTGGCTTGGCTTTCTCTTACAGGACCTCAGGTTTTCTATGAGGGAGTTGACTCCTCTCGGGCCATTTCGGTTCGACGTCATCGGGTTGAGTTCTGTTCATTGGATGTGGTACCACACCGTCCTTTTACAGCTATACATGCCTCTGTGGATACTTCTTGGGAGATTCTAGCGAGCATAGCAGTCTGGCATATCTGGAGAGCCAGATGCACAGAGGCTATGGAGGGTACTTAGGTTCATCCCTCGCACACATTGGCTAGTATCTAGACAGGCATCGTACCTACTCTGATGGCCGTATGGACGGGTATGCAGGGGGGCTCCCGTGCAGCCTCAGCTAGGAGGGCTTCTTTCTTCAGGGAATGGAAGGATTCTCCTTTCTTCTCTGAATCTACTACAGGGTTGAGATGGCACTTTAAGCCTCAGCCTTGGCTTCTTTCCACCTCACTCTGAGGGATTTTTTATTTATCCTCATGATTTCATGATGTATTCCGCCTTGAGCTTGCTCTCGCGGGTTTTTGTTCTTACTTAATAGAAGTCTTTTTCATGGAAAAAAAAAAAAATCAATCTCGCCTGTCTGCAATCCCATAAGCAATGCTGAATAGACTCCGAAGCAGAAAGGCAACGAGGGCAAGTAGGGTCGGATCCGAATCTGGACCTCCAAAGGTTCACTGCAATCCCTCCATGGATAGAAAGCCAAAAGAAGATAGTGATCTTTCTATTCCTGTGGGATTTCCAGAGCCTCCTCCAGAAGTACCTCTGCTGATCCGCAGTAATACCAAAAGTCTCCCAATGAGGAACTCTGGAGGGTCTCCAACCTCTACTACTGAGCTGAAATCTCCTGGCATTACTGACCGTGTAACGAAAGAAGGGGATGCTCTTCTCTCGATGCCCCACATCAATCCACTCCCACTCTCCGGGGTCCCACTGTAAATACCTAATGGGAACTCCTCCATAGAGCCAAAGCCTCCAAGAACCGGTGGAGAGTAGCCGGGGGTCAGGGTCTAAGAACCACTCTGAATCTGATCCCTGCATCAAAAGACCTACAACCCTGATAGGCTGAAAAGCAGACTCAAGCAAGATGTCCTCTGTGGACCTGAGCAATCTGCCACCATCCTGGACACTAAAAACCAAAGCATCCTCCTCTGCAAGATCCTCCCTGCACTCCCTCTGAGATGTCCTGTCAACCTTGATTTGGTTTCCTCTGGAAGCCTACGGAAAGCTTTCCAAGATCCCAAAGAAGAAGCAGGTCCCCTCTCCCACCTGGCCCACTGCATGTAGAGTGAGGCACCCAGTGGCCTGCCAAGATCATCTAAAATACTGTCGTTCCACATGATGGGCTGCCTATCAATCTCTTCCCGGGAGGAAGGAGGAATCCTCCGAAGAGAGCTTCTGAAACTGGCCCAAGCTTTCAGAATGGCAACCATGAGAGGGGACGAAGGTGACCTGAGGTGTGCTGTGGTGAAGATCCATCTAACACTGCTCATCCAGTCTCCTCCTGAGGAAGGTGTGCACCTCTATATGCTGCTGATAAGAAAGTCCTTCCACGGTTCCTGTCCTGGCATAAGTCCTCGCACCACCATCTTGCAAAGTAAAGCTCTGCATTGTAAGTCTGGATCAATAATATTGAGACCCCCATCCTGTGTAGGGAGGATGAGGGTCTCCCAAGCCACCCTGGCTAAGGCATCTGCTGTGCCATCAAGCCCACTCCAGAGAAAGTTCCTGATTGGTCTTCTGAGCTGAATGATGCAGTCCCTAGAACGGCACCAACATGAACATATAAACCAGGTTGTGGCCAAGAGGACCTGGTTGACCACCTTAACTCTAGAGGCAAGATCCAGCTTGGCTGAGCTCCAAAAGAGAAGCTTCCTTCTGATGCTCTCCAACACGGGAGCAAACTGCTGCATGGTAGAAATACCCAAGCCGACCTGGCAGCCCAAATATCTGATAGGCACACCCCTCTGAACCCAAGTGAACCCTATGTCAAGCCCCCAAACTGGAGTGTCCTCATCACTGATCCAAAAGCCATTGGATTTATGCCAATTTATTTGCGCCCCTGCCGCCAAGCAAAATAAATCCAATGATGTCCTGAAAGAAGTGAGCGTCTGTGGAGAGGCATCCAAATAAATCGTTGTGTCGTCAGCCAACTCACTGTCAAGTAGCTCCTCTTCTCTTCTGATGGGAAGTCTCAGCCCAAAGATGTCAGCTTGAGATCTAACATAGATACTCATAGCTTAGGCCACGAACAAAAAAAGGAAAGGAGCAAGGGGGCATCCCTGACGGACTGATCTCAAAATCTGAAATCTCTCACCCCTTACCCCACCAATAAGTACCTGGCTATGGGCTGATCTGTACAAAGAGGAAACACCTCTGATCCAAACATCAGTGAATCCAAAGCGTAGAAGGGTGCCCTCCAAAAAACCCCAATCTACTCTGTCATAAGCTTTTTCAAAATCCAATAGTAGAATGGCAAGATTCTGGCCACTCTGCATGGCCCACTCTGAAGCTTCCCAGAAAGAAAAAATGTTATAAAAAATACTTCTGCCATGCACAAATCCCGTCTGAGTGTCATGAATAAGATCAGGGAGAAGTGGCTGCAATCGGAGGCTGATAGCCTTGGCCAGAATCTTGTAACAAGTCCCCAGAAGTGTGATAGGCCTCCACTCGGACAATAAATTTCTGCTACCTCCTTTTGGGATAAGGTGGATAAGACCCTCTGTAAGCGACCCAGGCATCTCGCCAGAGTCCCAAATGGCCTGCATGGCTGAAGTAATATAGTCTCCAATCATATCCCAAAATGCAATGAAAAAAGACGGGGTGAGGCCATCTAAACCTGGGCACTTGCCCTTGTGAAGGGCTGAAAGTGCAGTCCTGAACTCTGTGTTGGTGAAAGGTGCGTCAAGTAGAACATGCATATCCGGATTCACCAACACAGGGATACTCTGCCAAATAGCCTGTCTAGCATCCTCTCTATCGTGTGTCTCAGGATCAGCAGTAAGGAGGGTGGCATAGAAATCTGAAGCTATGCGTAAGACGTCATCAGGCTCTGTCGGTAAAACCCCATGTGAGTCAATAAGCTGGGATACACTCTCTCTACTATGTCTAGGGCCAAGAGCAGAGAAAAAGTGTTCATTGACTCTACCACCCATCTGAATCCAAAAGGACTCCCGTGCATGAAAGGCATACTCTGCTCTCTGATCAAGCAATAACTGCAGATGAGCCCTTGCTGCAGCAAGGCGCTCCTGAATCCAAGCATCTGAAGGCCGTTTCTGCTCTTCCCTCTACAAAGCTGCCAACTGCTGGCGAACACCAATCTCACGTCTGAGAATATCTCGTCTCCTGGTACAAGCAACTGAGCAGTAGAAGTCACTAATACCAGAAAGGGCAGCGGCTACATGTGATGGATGTGGCTGCCCACCCTGGACATGAGCAAACCATATCTGCAGGGCTGCCTCTGTAAGGTCCTCCTCTGTGTAAAAGGCATCTTGAATCCTGATGCTGGCAGACCGGCCTCTCAAGTGAGGCTCTGAGATAGCCAGCACAACAGGGAAGTGGTCTGAAGTGGAAACCCCCGCAGCAATGCATACCGATCCACCTCTGTCTAGTGCCCAGTCATCTACATAAAATCTGTCAATGCGTGCATGAATAGGCATCTGTTGCCTCCTATTCGACCAAGAGAACAGGAGGGACTGTGGCTGAATAAGAAAGGCATCATCACACCAGGTATCTCTGCCACAGAAATGGAAAAGGAAGGCATCCCAAGCTGCTCTCTCCAAAGAGTGAAGTCCGCCTTCTCTACCCCCTTTTTTGTCTGACGGTAACTCGACCATGTTAAAGTCACCTCCAATCACCCATGAATCCACAATGGGGGCCCAGGAGAGCAAGGTCTTCCACATAAGGACACGTTCCCCTATAATGTTGGAGGCATATAGGTTAAGGAAGCCAACCTTACGCCCTCCAATCAAAAGAATAATCCACTGAGCTCTAGAGGGGATAATGACTCCGTGCCCAACAACTAAGGGGAGAACCGACTGCAAAACTGAAAGAGAAGTGCCTCCCCTGGTGCCCAAGGCAGGCGACCAAAAAGTATGGCCAAAAAGCAACTTGCCTGACTTGGCACAATCTCTAGAATCCAGCTTGTGCTCTTGAATAAATAATATATCAATGGAACCCCCAGTAACACCTGGATGAAGCTGATCCCGGATCAGCTGTCTACGGCGGCGATGTGGGACGCCACCTAGGCCCTGTATGTTCCAACTGATAATCCTCATCGACGGGAGGATGTAGAGTGGAACACCTTACCCGACCTAGTGGCGGAAACAAACCCCTCAACAGGGGAAGACCTCCTGCTCGAGGAGGGAGGGATGGAACCAAGTGGTGGGAAATCAACAGGGGAAAGAATCCTGGCACCTGAAGAAGAAGCCCTATCAATAGGAAACCCAACCACTGGCTCCCCAAAAGTAGCGGGCACAAACTCCTCCTCTGGGAAATCTGAACTCTCTGCCAAGGCTGAAAACGAGTTCCTGTGGAGCAAGCCAGACACCGGAGTGCGAAGGATCCCTTGTGAGGGAAGAGGATCAATAGTGTAAGCTATCCCCTTTCCCCTATCCAAGGGAGGAAGTGAGGAATGCTCTCTATCCTGTGTCTGCCCAGCCGCGGAGATCTCTCCTGCCTCAAGAGGAGCATCTGGCACTGCTGGATCTAAGGAAGAAGCTGCAACTGGGGAGGAGGTCGAAGCTTCAACGTCTCGGACTGTGCATGGTGAGACAGGAGGGACAGCTCGAGGTGAAGCAGAGTCCACTAAGGTACCCTCGTGAACTGAAGGAGGGACCTGCACATGTACTGGAACCCACTATAGAGCGTCGCGTGTGCCTGAGGGAGGTGGGGGTCGAGGAGCAGGTGAAGGACCTGTACCGCCCCCCTGACGAGGCCGAGGAATAGGTGCTGGACCTGTACCACCACCTAACTGAGGAGGACCGCCATGCGAAGGACGAGGAGCAGGAGTTGGACCTGTACCACCCCTCTACCGAGGTCGAGGAGCAAGTGCTGGGTCTAAACCACCCCCCTATCCCCCCTGTCGATGCCCTGGGGCAGTAGCTGTACCAGAGGGCTTCTTGGGCCTTTTCTTCTTCTTGGGGCAATCCCTGGCAAAGTGTCCAGAGGTCTTGCAAATCCTGCACTGGTCTTGCCTGCCTGAAATCTCTACTCTCTGGCGAAAAAAGGAACCATCCGGGCGCTGGATCATAACGTGATCCATCTTGAGGTTAGGATCGTTGCAAAGGACCCTAACTCTAGGAACCCCATCAGCCTTGGTTGCCTCTGCTGCAGTCAATGGCAACCCAGGGAGGGGTGGGATCTCAGCAACTGCGCCAAAATGCTCCCCAATAACAGAAAGAAGTCGATGGTAAACATGGGGAAGCCCGGGGAACCTGATGAAGAGCGAGAAGATTTTCTTATCTGCCTCTACTAGGTCGAAACCAATATGAAAGGCTTCAAAGAAGATCTTCCTGTGTCCCAGGTGTACAAACTCAGCCTTGAGCACAGTGCTCGTAGCCTCTGGAGTGTCAAAAACAACCTGGAAAAAACCTCGTCCTAGAAGACGGACATCTATCAATCGTGGAGTGAGGTCTGGGGGGAGAGCCGGAAGCATCCAGTCTCTGGCTTGGGACCTCGAGGGGTGAGACCCGAAGATGCGTGCTAGCAACGTGGTAGAGCATTCAATCTCTACATCCTTCTTAAGCTGCTGCAACTCGTCTTTAGAAACAGTGATAGTTTTCACGGCCGGTGGAGGTGGAGTGGGATTGGTTGACGGAGTATCCATGGCCAATCAAGGTGAGGAGGCCGACTCTAACAAATTAAAGGCTCCTTCAGTTCCAAAAAAGCTGCGGGAGAAAAGGGGGCAGAAGGAGGGGAAAGGAGGCAAGGAGGAAGCAGGGGGGAAGGGGAGGGAAGGAGGAGAGGGGTTGAGAGGGGAAAGGGGCAAGCTAAGAGGGAGGGAGGGGGCGCTAGAGGGGAGGGCTGAGAGGGAGAGGAGAAGAAGGAGAGGGAGAGGGAGAGGAAGGAGAACGAGAGGAGGGACAGGGAGGGGCAGTGAGGGGGCGAGGCAGGCTGGGAGGGGGAGGAGAAGGAGCGGGGAGAGAAGGGAAGGGGAGGAGAGGGGGGGGGAGGGGGCAGAGAAGCAGGGAGGAGGTGGGGGGGCAGGGGAGCAGGCTGAGAGGTAGGGAGAGGGATGAAAGGAAGAGAGGGGGCGGGAGAGCAGGCAGGGAGGGGGCGGAACAACAGGGGGGAGGCGAAGGGCAAGCAGGGAGAGGGGGCGGAACAGGGGGAGGGGGCGGAAAGGCAGGGGGAGGGGGCGGAACAGCAGGGGGGAGGCGATGGGCAAGCAGGGAGAGGGGGCGGAACAGGGGGAGGGGGCGGAAAGGCAGGGGGAGGGGATGAGGGACAGGCAGGGGGAGGGGGCGGAGCAGCAGGAAGGGGGAGGGGGCGGAGCAGCAGGGAGGGGGCGAGGGACAGGCTGAGGGAGGGGGAGCAGCAGAGGAACGGGGAGGGGCAGCAGCTCGCTTGATGTATTTTGGGGTTCTCTCAAGTGGGTGTGCCTATTCTAAGGGGTGTGACCATTGGAATAGGTGTACCTTTTTATGAAGGGGTGTGACCCTATTTTAAAAAGGGGTGTCCCCCCATGAAAAGGTGTCCCCTTTTTTCCACGATGGGGTGTGTCCCTTGGGTGAGGAGTCAAAACTCTTCATTTAAAGGTACGTCATGGCAGGCCACTTGGAGTTGATGGGGTATCTCAAGGTGTATGCCCCAGGCACACCTTGGTTTCTATGTGTGTGTGCTAGAGGCAAAGTTAGGTGACCATAAGCACTGTTAGGTGGTGGTTGATGCCACATAGGATTATTGAGAGAATCTAGAAGCTGATTGAGGAGATGATCGTGAAGCTTGGTGGCTCATGTAAGAGGTGCCTACATATGGACCTCACCTTTCTTCATTCCATAAGCAAGCATTCTCATTTTGTGTTCAGCTTCATGCTTTCCTTTCAGTTCTTCAACATGGTATCAGAGCACTATGATCCTCCTTGAGCCCATTTATGCCATGTCATCATCTTCTTCTTCTCTATCTTCACCATTTCTTCCCCAAACTTGTGAGAGCTTGTTCTCCCTCGTCTTTCCACCATTCTCCAAATTCTCTGAGCTGTAAACTCCTCGTGTTTGGGTAAACTTCCACGTCAGAGGAATTAGAGAATGCTGCCCACGAAACCGCGCAACTGTCATCTTCCTCTTGACGCCTTTTCTTGCAATGCGACTTGCTGGAGCAGCCATTCCAAAATTCCTCCAAGCCAAGCTTGCACAACAGTATGAGCTAGCTCCTGTCCAGATTTGAAGGGAAATGGTCCACCAGGGAGGGAGGAACAACAAAAAACCAGTCAACTTTCAAGTTGTTGGCTATGGCGACGTGATGCGGCATTTCGCCTCTCCTCCTCAGTGGCTCTTCTCTGGTATACCAGCTTTGTTTCTACCTAGAAAGCCCTCTTTTCTTTGCTTTGAAGAGTGAGATACAAGCTGTCCAAGTTCAGGCCTCTGTTTTGGACAGTTTTGACAATGTTGTGAGTTTGATGCTACATTAGATGCTACTTTAGCATTTCAGATGTTTTAGAGTGTTGAATAGCATCAGTACAACTGTGGCTACAACTTTCCTTTAAGTTGCTATATCTGGATTTGCTTGGAATACTTTCATTTAGCCACCTCTATGAAGCATGCAAGTGGAAGCATCATTTCCATTATGATTTGTAGTATGGAATTTGGTTACAAGTCTTTGCTACTCTAAATGCTTGTACTTTGAAGCTCTTTAACTTTTTCTAGCCTTGTAAGAAAGTAGACACTGCCCATTTTGGGTTAGACCCTCTCATGGCTACCTTCTTGAATATGGATAAGTTCAATGGTAAAGGCTTTCACACATGGCAGATGAAGGTTAAATTTGCATTGATGAGGGAAAACCTTTGGGGGCTTGTCAAACTTGCTTCAACTTCTTCTTCAACAGCCTCTAATGCTAGAGAATCCTCAGCTCCTACACGCCCGGCACGAGATCCTGCTAGAGAGGAGAAAGCCTATGGCATCATTGCTCTTGGCTTAGGAGATGACTATATTCATCACATTTCTGATTTGGAGTCTCCTTCTGAAGCTTGGCAGAAGCTTGATATTATTTTTGGTGCTAGCTCTCACATCTCAAAATTGTCACTTAAGATTGCTTTCTTTGAATTGAAGATGGCTAGTGGCACTCCTTTGGCTGCCCATGTCAATTACATGCGGAGTCTCATGACTCAACTTGCTTCTATCAACTCTCCAATCACTACAGATGATGCAATGGCAGTGTTGCTCAAAAGTATGCCTGAAGATTATGATCATGTTGTTACCACTTTGAAAAATCTTCCTAATCCTACTCTTGAAGGTCTTATTACTGCTCTTCAAGAAGAAGAAAGGCACATGGAACTCCGGAGAGGCAATGACACAGCTTATGCCATAAGAACTCAAAAGGGCAAGTTTTCACCTTGCGAACATTGTGGGAAGACTAATCACCTCTCAAAAGATTGCTTCAAGATCAATCCTTGCAAACATTGTGGCAAAAACAATCACCATGAAAAGTATTGTAAGGCCAAAAAGGAAGCAACTACAAAGCCAGAGACTACCAATCTACTTTTAGTTGATGTGCCTCCACAAGATGAGGCATCCTATGAAGATTATGCTTTTTGAACCATCTCCATATATGCTCCAGATCTCTCTTTTTATGTTGAGTCAAGATACTCAACCTGGATAGTCCTCCAAAATGAATGAAATAAACTATTGTGAGATTTGTAAACACCTCTGGTCACCATATGATGTAGGCCATGTGTATGTGTTTTGCAGTGTGTGTGCGTGTGCGTGTGTGTTATGAGGTCTGTGTGTGTGTGTGGAGTGTGTGAGAGAGAGAGCGTGGAGAAGCCTTGCAGAATAGCTCTAGAGCCTCCTGCAACCAGCCCGTGAGCCTCAGCTCCCTGTTGCACTGCATCAACACCCAAAAATCGGTCTTTTGGAGCAGTCATCAGCCGCCGTACAGCCCGTCAGACTTCTGTACAGCTTCCGTACAGCTGTACGGCCTGTACGAACATTTTCGCCTGCTGCAGTTTGCTGCTCCCACTTCATCTCCGGTTCCTGGATCGTTTTCCACATAGGGTTCTGCCTCCGGACTACATCTACGCACTGATCTTGAAGGCCTTCGCTCCCGTTTCTCTCCTCTTGAGTCTTTGGGTCTGCTGTACCTTTCCCATTGCCAAAATCTTCCCTTTTCCTCTGAAATATAGTTCATCTACGGTTTTTTACTGGTTTTTTCTCTCTTTTTCCTCTACAAAACTGTTTTTTATCTTCTCTCGACCTCTACATCCCTCTTTCCCTTTTTCTTCCTTACAAATTTACTCTTTTTCTCTTCTCTGTGGGCTTCCTGTGGGCTTTTCTTGGGACTGGTTTTTTTCCTCCACTACCACTTTACAGGTACCTCCTTTCTGAGTTCCACTTTTTCCAAAGCTATGGCTAGATATTCCTATGAAAAAACTTTTCAAAAGGAACGTTCAGTTCACTGCAAGAAGCAAAAGCAGGCTGAGGGTCAGCATGACCTGGTACATGATACTCTTGAGGCCCAACTGGTATATGATGTCATGCATGAAGGATTTGCAGACACAAGGAAAGAGTGGAAAGACTCGGTTCCATCAGTTGGCCTCATGGTGGAAGTAGATGAAATTGTGGATCCAGTCAGAGAATATGCTAAAAATGCAGTCATTTTATTTTTTCCACGCTGGATGCCACCTGCTGCAGAGATAGGCAACTGGTTGACTCGCACACTGGCTGGCTCGTTTGTTCGCAAAGTGCACTATGCAGCCAGGGGTTTTTTGGAGGTTATTATGGTAGATGAGATACACAGACAAATGCTTTTGGAACATTCGCCCCTCTTTTTTGGGCAGCAAATGGTGCATGTATTGCCATGGTCTCCCACAAGGGATTATCAGGCTTTAATCCGACATAGATGCCCAGTCTGGGTTGAAGTTGTAGACTTCCCACAATGCATGGCCTCACTCTTGCCTAAAATTGCAGCATCTTTAGGCAAAGTGGTCTGTCCACCACGGCCTAGTGGCAACTCGAATCGATTTTGCATTCTCTGGGATACTGATAATCCCACACCAGACTCTTATTCAGTCACGGTGAATAATGTGGACATGGGAAGTGCTTTTTACAAACTGAAATGGGGATTATTTGCAGGGGCTTGTTTTGACTGCAAAAAATTTGGACACATGGCTTCACAGTGTTTAATGAACCAGCATAAAATGCCTCCTGCTGCTTTGCCAGTTCAAATGCCTACTAAAGATGCTCCTACCTCTATTGCAAATAAAAACAAAGGTAGTAGACAGTTTTCTGGAATTCAGGATAAAGGCAAAGCTCCACTGGTTTCAAATGGGAATGTTTCTTCACATTCACCTCCTGCTATTCAACCCTCGACAAAAGGACAGAAACCTCCAACTGATGGATGGCAAAGTCCAAGAAAAGTTATTTATGCTTGAAGACTTCCACCCCCTCGCACTTGGAATGGTGCGTCTTCTAGTGGAAACACCCCAGAGGTCAATACAGGAATTGGGATCACATGGGCTGCAGTGACAGCTAGCAGAACACTCTTCCCTGAAGAAGAGGTTGCTGCTTTGCTGTCTACTCCTCCGGTGGATATTTCTTCTCAGGGGAGAGGCATTGACCCTGAGATAGAAATGCAGGGCTGACATCATGAAAATTTGCTGTTGTACATAGTTATTATATTGCTATAAATATCTATAAATATGACTACTCATATCAAATGTTTCACACTCAATGTCCAGGGGATGTGTGACAGTAGGAAATGGAAAACTGTGTGGCTGTACATCAATAGATTTCAGCCTGACATAGTGGCATTACAAGAACACAACCAACATGTCTATGCAGGAAAGACAGGACACTACTGTGGCTATGATATTTTCTATGCTGGGGAGCACTCTTTCTCAGGGGTGGTCCTTTTGATCAAACATGAGCTTCAACCAGTTATTGCTTTAAATAACAACAAAGGCAGATGGCTTGTTCTTCAATGCATTATTCGAGGAGAGGTGTTTGAATTTGCTTTTGTTTATGCACCTCAATCCTCTAGAGAAAGAACTGTAATTTGGGATGCCATGCAACAATATCCATGGAGATATCATGCCTTTATATGTGGGGATTTCAATAATGCTCCTCAACAGGGTGACAATACCTCCACACATACTCATATGTTAACCTCTGAAAGGCATGCATAGTCTCAATTACTGATGCATCTGGATTTGGTTAACCTTTGGAAGGAATTGCAGCCTTTGTCACCTGGATACACCTTCCAACATAATGTCCTTTCTTCTTATCAGGCTCGTCTGGATCGATGGTATAGTGTAGCTCCGCAACAAAATGGGAATTTTACATGCAAAATGTGGATTGACTATGCCTTTGTGCATTCAGATCATGCACCTCTATGGTTGCGGTTATCCTTTCATGCTATGCCAGATGATAGATTGCCACAAAGGCGACATCTGATCGTGAACAATAGCTACTTAAAACATGCTGCTTTCAAGGCCATGGTTATTGAAGCATCTCATTCTCTGTCTTCTCACAGCCATATTCATATTGATGATGCCTGGGATTCTTTTGTTTCCAAAATGCAAGTTGTGATTAGAGGTTATGGAAAGTCTTACATGAAGACCCTGAGGGAAACTATTGCTCAGGCCAAACTCACTTGTCAGGACCTCACTGAACTCAGCCATCTTCGTTCGTTGTCCCTGCATGAGCAAACAACACTATGTCAGGCCAGACATTGTCTTAAACTCAATGATCACAGGAAATTGGCCAAATGGGAGACTAGAGCAAGACAAAGAGCCTTTACAGATAAAGGCTGCTCTTCCAAAGAATTTTTCAAAAGCCTGCATCAGAGGAGATTAAAAACAGAAATTTGCAGGGTGCTTATGCCTGATGGATCATGGACCACCTCGTGGTGACAGCTTGCTTCTGTTTGTGTGCATCATTTCTCTCAACAATTTGGTTCTGCAGTTCCTCCCTCACAACAGGTTTTGGTTGCACGAAATTTACTGTTGCAGCATGTTTCTCCTATTATTTCCACTACTCCAGCTTTGGAATTGGAGGAACCTTTTACTGAGAGGGAACTGTCAGATGCAATTAAATCCTGCGGCAGATGGAAATCTCCAGAATGGGATGGTCTTACAGTCGAGTTTTTTCTAGAATATTGGCCTCTTTTGAAGCATACATTGCTACATATGGTGAATGCCGCATGGCAAAATCAGAAAATGCCAAACACATGGAAGAGAGGTCTTGTTAAACTCCTTCCAAAAAAGCAAATTTGTGAATCTTTGGCAGACTGGAGACCTATCACCCTTATGCCATTCATTTACAAAGTCACTACAAAAATGATTGTCGATTGGCTAAAAGGGTTTTTACATGATGGGTTGCATCCTGCCCAATATGGCTTTGTCCCGCGTAGGCATATGACAGATAACATTGCTAATGCCTATGTTGAAATTGAATATGCCAAATACATGTAGCAAGATGTTTCATTATTGCAAGTTGATATTGCCAAAGCCTTTGATACTGTTAAGTGGGATTTTATTTCATCGACTATGCAGGCATTGGGATTTGGCACAAAAATGTAGCAAGTTATCACTTGGCTATATCAAGATAGTAAAGCTGCCTGCATACTTTCAGGGGATATTTCTACATCCTGGACTCTTGGATGTCCCCTAAGTGCTTTACTTTTTGCCATAGTCACTCATCCGATGCTTCAATATCTGGACCACCTTTTGGACACTTACCAATTGCACGGTTTGGAGATTGCTGGCAGTCATAGCATGATCGCTCAAGCATATGCTGATGATTCATTCTTTACCCCAAAAAATACTCGGAGTGATCTGTCCATGATTATGCAGGCTCTTTCTACATATGGATTGGCTGCTGGTCTTCGGGTAAATTTTCAGAAATCAAAATTGCTGCCTTTGCATGAACAAAAAAGGCACAGTCTCTTGTGGCCTGGGGAAATTGTCCCCGCTTCTCAATTCATTTGACATCTTGGCTATCCTCTAGGTTCGGGACTCACCCGTTCCCAACAAACTGATTGGGTGTTAACAAAGTTGAGGGCAAAACTTGAATATTGGAAGCTTGCAACTTGGCCACTCCATGTTCATTTGCGAATCGCACAATCCATTTTGATAGCATACATACAATTTTATCTGCCTCTCATTATGTTCACTAAGGCAGAGCTGGTTTCCTTTATGTCAGCTATCATGGAAATTTTTTGGTGTGCAAAAAATGGCAAGAAAATTCTCAGATTACTCTCTATGCATCGTCTCTGTTCTCCAAAGATGCACGGGGGTCTGAACATTCTCAATATTCAAATGCATTTACTTGCTCACAGAGGAAAAATGATGTTGCAGTTTATGCAAGGAGATCAGCCTTGGGCTTTCATGATCCGCTCTCTCTTATTACATATTCATACTTCTGCCTTTGGGCATTGGCAGCCTACTCAGTGGGATTTCATATTTGGCTCTATCCAAGGCAAGATCAGAGGCTGGCCCTTTTGTTTCTCGCCTGCTTCTCGATTGGAAACATATCTTATCCCACTTGGAATGGCATGGCCGAGATTCTCTGTCGGGAAACTCTTTGAGGGCTGAGAATATTTATTGGTCTAAAGTATTCCACCCTTCTTTTACCATTCAAGAACCCAGACGTTCTTATTTTCTCTCCTTAAAAGGCATTTCATCTGTGGCGGATGTACTTCAAGATGATGGCACACTTTTATCTTTTTCTATGGCTGCCAACAAATACAGTTTGGGAGCTCATTATCGTCCTTTATGGCATAGGATTTCAGCAATGCTTCAACCGTTTTTGATGGTACCTCGCTTGGAACTTCAGAATAGGCTTGAGGATTGGATTTTACACTCTTCCTCCTCTTCAGCCCGTCCCTTGAAGCTCTCACATATCATAGTGTCATCTCTGTATAAAGTGTTATTACTTCCGCCTTGGATTTTTGACAGAGCAAATACTGTTTGGCATATGGATCGCCCACTAAAGTGGTGGAGAAAACGACTGTGTCTCCTTTGGCATTACAAAGTCCCTCTTCGGCAACAACTTTTCCTTTGGCGAGTTCTGCTTGGCATTTTTCCATCTGGCCAGTTACTCGCACACAGACATATTGCTCCGGCTGTTTGTCACAGATGCCTGCACCCTACTGAATCTGTGCTTCACATCTTTTGGTTCTGTCCACATACTTGTGACTTCATCGCTCTCATCCGACAGAGGCTTCGAGCAAGATTTCCTACTGTTACTTTTGGCAGGCTTTTCTGGTTGTTTGGTTTTCATCCAGCGAGACAGGGTTTTGACTTTTTTTTTGTATGGGTACGCTACTGGGCACTATGGACTTTATGGATGGACAGAAATCATAGAGTCTTTGGTGATCCACTTTTTTCATCCTTTATTTTTTTCAAACGATCACTGCAGCAATCATTCTATGATTGTGTTCAGACTCGTTTGATTGATCAGGATGTGTACACAGCTTATACTGAGATATTTAGTTGAGTAGTAGTTATTCCATGTTCGAAGTAGCTATGAATGTAATTATTTTACAGCAATAAAAGATTTCTTCTCACAAAAAAAAAAGTATGTGTTTTGCACCATGGTACCTCTTGCAGACATTGTGTACATGCAGGGGAGATAAACATTGGAAGGTCTTATGTATCCCTTTTGTTTACTTCACACCCTTGGGAACCCCTTGCTAGCATGAGAACCTAGCCATAGATTTATCCTTGACCATCATGAGATGGCATCAGAAACTATGAGACTAGATGTATCCTTGACATAGCCTAAGGCATTCCCTTGAGGGGGGTAATGATGGGATATCTCAAGGTGTATGCCCCAAGCACACCTTGGTTTCTATGTGTGTGTGCTAGAGGCACAGTTAGGTGCCCATAAGCACTGTTAGGTGGTGGTTGATGCCACATAGGATGATTGAGAGAATCTAGGAGCTGATTGAGGAGATGATTGTGGAGCTTGGTGGCTCATGTAAGAGGTGCCTACATATGGATCTTACCTTTCTTCATTCCATAAGCAAGCATTCTCATTTCGTGTTCAGCTTCATGCTTTCCTTTCAGTTCTTCAACAGGAGTGTCACATCATATGCAGTGGTCTAGATGGGAGAGGGGACCTACCTCTATTGTAGGCGCTTGGAAGGCCTTTATGAGACTTTCATAGAATCAGAGACCTTTAAATTGGACCTTAAAAGGTTAAAAAACAGCCACTGGACTGCTTTTTTTTTTGCTCTAAAACAAGTTTTTGGCGATGAAATGAGGCACCGGACTGAACTAGAGAAGGAGCTGAATGTTGGAGCTACCTCAAACAAAAGCTAGAGAGCTGAATGTGAGAATCAAGAACGCGCACTCGAGCACCAAGCTTGCGGGAGTCTGGAAGCAAGCACGGGAATGGGCTCTAGAGACGGAAGCGTTGTGATACCAAATGTAGGAACAAAGTGGAGACAGGTTGTGAACACAAGTGAGCAAGAGTGCACACACAAGAAAGCTCCAATAGAAATGTTCAAATGAAACAATACAACTACTTGGTATATATAGTACCCAACTACTACTGGTCAACCATAGGGTTGACTTTATGCCTACAACACCATATCTTTGTAATGTCTTACATTTTTTCCTCATGCATTGCATGACGTACTCCCACATTTGAGCTTGCTTTCGTGGTTTTCATTCATACTTAATGAAGTAATTTTCTTGAAAAAAAAAAAGTTACTTGCTCTGGCTACTCCTCCAATGGGCTCAACACATGTGAACACGATGCGACTAGGTGTGACCAAGGTGTGACTCTTGGTGGGAGTCCTGACCGGAGACTCAAAGTACAACAGACACTAGGAAGGCTAAGGGAGAAGGCAAGACTAGTCTAAGTAGACTAATATCACCATGTTTGCTGAGAATTAGTTTTCATGTTTTGCACTTGGTGCAAGTATAGCTCTTATTGGTAAAACAAATTTATGATCAGTTAGTTGTCAATTCTTGTCATGAAAAGATACATGAGTGGAATTTTTACAATCTGGTATACTTGGTTGAGTAAGTCTCCAGATGGAGCACTGACTTAGTGGTCATAAGTCTTCTAGGTATACCAGTTTGGTTGGGTACGACTCATCTGAGCACCAACAGACTTCCAGTTGGAAGTATCATGGATAAGGGAAGGGCTAGGTATCTTCAAGAGCTTCATGCGCTCCTGACTTGAAATTATGAAAGGAGTTGGGATTGTCTTTTCTGTCATCAAAGATCGAGACATTATGGCCTCTAGACAAGATTTAAGATGTTTATCAGGTTTTCAGATATACCATTTTATGGTGGTCGTTTAATAATTCAGAAATAGATTTTAATGGACGTTATATTGATCCAAAGACCTTTGATAGCTACTTATCTCTCAATTTTCACAGAATATAGAGACAAAGAGTACCTCATAAAGATGCAGTCTGTTTCCACAGACCTGAGAAAGACCTTGGCTATCTAATATTATAGAGTAAATCTTATTCTTGATTGCTAAAATGACACCTTCATCACTCACTGCAGCAACTGTTATCCTTGGCAAAGAATAATTATGTGAGTCTGTCCTCATTTGCCATTGAAGATCTTCCTGGCTGTTAGCAGCTGGTATCCATTCATCTACCAGGGCTCCACTCTCAGAACCTCGCAGCACTCGTAAAGATAAAGAAGTAACCTGCAAATTTTTGAAAACAGAAATTTCTTTGTAGACAATAATAAATGTAAAAAATTGTCAACAAGAATGAGCAGCAATCTTCCTGTGAACTCCTTCTATTTCTAATAAATCCTGGAACTGTGATGTGAACACAAGTTTTGCAAAAAGGTTTGTAAAAACCTGCACAATCCATCCACCTGGCAGGGCTGCCATGGCAAGCGTATGATTCTCTTTGTCAAACCCATGAAGAAAAGCTTCATCAAGTCCACTACCTGTAATTTCCAAAATCTGACTTTTATCCTGTAAAGCCAAGAATATATTATTATGATATCTAGTGGAATTCTTCAATAAAAAACAAGGCATACTGGAGAAATCCTCGTGACATGCAGAAAAAGTACCTGTATTCTATGGGAAAGGACTATATGGCTATAGTGGACATTATGAGCATCCAGCTTGAATGGAATTATTATGGGGAAGTCCTGTATCTGCCCGCCGGCCATATGCAAACATGAATTAAAATCATTTTGGTGGCCATTGCCATAACTATATTAAAGTTTATTTCCATCATAGTTTGAATATTGAATATGTTGCTGTCCTCTGGAAGATTAAAGTTTTGGAATAAGCAACTAACCTGAAGATCATACAAACCATCAATAACAAGATTCATCGCCATCTTACCTCTGCAAAATTTCATACAGCAAACCTTCACGATGGTGGATCAAAAAAATATCTAGCCTATTTGAATGAAAAACGTTGAAAAATGTCATTTTTTAACTGAATCAATACAAATATTCAAACTAACTAAATGAATAACCTCCATTGATCCTTGATGCTGCTAGATTATTCTTGCATTTCCTTCCTGGCCAGAAGTGTCCACACATTTATTTTCTTGGAGAATTGTATTTGTATTTTTGTACAAGAAGCAGTCCCCGAATAGGGAACATGCAACTACAACATCACAATTCTATGATAAGTATGCAGGATAGTGCAGATGCCCAGCATATAGACAATCAAAGAACTATCATCGCAGAGACGTTCGGAAGAAATGATACTTGGCTAGAGACGACGAATCTCTCTTTCTCACACACACACACTCTTTTTTTTGGGTAGAAGAACCTTTCATTAAGATGAATGTACATTCATAGATGTCTCAAAGTGAGACAACTACTACTCATATGCTTTAAAAAACTGAAAATAAAACATACTGTAGCTGCTCCAATAAAGAGCAGCTAGTACAAGAAAGCTAAGAACAATGAAAGGATACTTCTAGCTGGGCTGCAAGATCTCCCATGAAATGTGCATCCTGAAGGGAGCGATGCAAGGATGAGTGGAAGAAATGATAAACACCCATAGTAGATTGTCCATACAGCCGAGAGTTGCGGGCATGATATAAAGATCACAGAGCCCGATAATGTGCGCGCACACACACAAACACACATTTTTTTGCGTGGAATTTTGATGCTTTATGTTACACATAAGCTTCCCCTGTAAATGGGGAGCTGAACATTACATCAGCAGAAGATCTCAGTATATGACAAGTATACATTGTAGCCTATACAATGAGTTTGCAAACAATCAAAGAAAGATTGCTGCAGAGATGGTTTGAAAAAGGGAAAGTGGAAAAAGTAGGATCACCAAAGACATAGAGTCCATAGTTCTCAATAACGATCCCAAGTGAAGAACAACTCAAACCCCTGTCTGCGTGGATGAATTGCAAAAAGCCATAAATGCTTCCCAAAGGTAGCCGTTGGAAATCTAGTCCTCAAACGTTGCTGAAGAAGACCCAAGAAATCACAAGTGTGTGGACAATGCCAAAGGAGATGAGGCACATATTCCCGTAGAGCCAAACATCTGTGACAAAGAGTTGGAGCAATATGTCTTCTTGCCAAGAGTTGGCTAGACGGAAGAACCCCTAGCATCACCCGCCACAAGAAAACCTGCTGCCGAAAAGGAACTTTGGAAGTCCAAATCTACTGCAATCTCTTCCTCCGTCACTTTGCTGGACCATTCATGTGCCAAAGTTGATTTCCTTTATCTGAAGCCCAAGCTAGGGGCAGCAAAACTTTATACAAGGAAGATATTGTGAAGGAACATGGTAGACAAAGGGAGAGAGAGAGGGTAGGCTAGGGAGAGAGGAAGTGATACTCAAAATGAGACATAATGAAATGGAAATGAAATGATGAGCAATGAACAAAAATGAGAGTACTCACATGTAGACCAAAGAGCTTGTAGCTTGATACTTGATTGATTTGACACTAGACAAGTACAACTCTTATATAAGAGCACACACACACATTGAACACCTATGCATATGGAATAACTCCCAATATGACATGTGGCATCCATAGGACTCATTAGACTATAAAACACCCCCTAGACACCTAGTACACTCATTTTTCACTCACTTTGGCTTCATATTCCAACACCCCCCCATGAAGGCAAGGTGAGAGACTACTGGAATGGAACCAAGAATAGAACATGACAATGACGGTCATTAAAACTGTGCATGCCGGTCTAGAACTAGATATGGTTCCCACACAATCTCAGAGACAAGTGAGCATGGCTTAGAGGCTAGCGAGCATAACATAGAAAGCTCATCTAGCATGGCTCAGAGGCTCATCATGCATGGATGCATGACCAACTCAGAGGTCTAGAAGACCAATGCACCAACATCCTGGAACTCTCAAGCCAGGCCTGATAAACAAATAGATCTATCAATGCCAATATATGGCTCCCACAGTACATCCCCCTCTTGACTCCAGGGACTAACTAGAAACATGGAGTCACACACCATAAAAGAAATACATCGTTTGAGGAGGACAATCCAAGGCAAAGGACCTTTATTGACTCTTCAAACATTCAATTTAGAGGGACTACCCAAGGTAGAGAACCTTTAACTCAAACATCTAAAAAATATAAAAGATTTCATTCATTTTATGCATAGCAAGGGCAAAGAACCCATGAGCCCGAAGTAGCTACCGCACAAGAGTGTGCACATCCTAATGCAAAGAGGTATGTCGGTGAAGAACCAGGCAAGAATGCCCTCGAATGATGTGTCGATGAAGGCTATAGGAGCAGCTTCCAAGGGAGATCACATTATGACTCTCAATGTGCCAATTGGAGAGTCACCGAATGTACCGAGATCAGAGAAATAATATTTGACTCTTCGGGTACAATCGAAATGACTTGTGGGTAAGCTCGGGAAGCTCAAATCACTGCTGGAGGTCGCGGGAGTCCAAATCTGATAAACAAAAGCATAAAATTGCTCGGAATCACCTTCTGACAAGTTGTACAGACTTTTGGCACTGTCGCGCATATGCCTGCAAAGGGACGTATGGACATCCGTACAGCTGTACGAACAAAAAAGTCAGACTTTTTTCTTTCTTTTCTTGAAAAGGTGCGGGACAGGGTCGTTTATGTTTAGAAGTGCCAAAATTTAAAAACGTAGAAATCGGACCTCAAAAGGTCAAAAAACAGCCGCTAGACTACAAGTTTTTGGCAACCAACTGACGAGGAATGTTCGCCAATGCTGAGGGAGAACCACGAACTGATGCGGGAGTGAGCTGAACTCACAAACGAGGACGACCACGAAGTACTTGATGGCGAGGAACCATGGCAAGGCTAAGGGAAGGGAGGCTCTACCTTAGAGGAGAGGGGAGCTTCCATTTGCGGGCTTCTCTGATCCTCTAGATAGACCAAGAAGAAGGGGAAGGTAGGAAGGGAAGCTCTGATACCACATGAAGGAACATGGTAGAGAGAGGGAGAGAGAGAGGGTAGGCTAGGGAGAGAGGAAGTGACTCAAAAGAAGGCATAATAAAATGGAAATGAAATGATGAGCAATGAACAAAAATGAGAGTACTCACATGTAGACCAAAGAGCTTGTAGCTTGATACTTGATTGATTTGACACTAGACAAGTACAACTCTTATATAAGAGCACACATACACATATGAACACCTTTTCTTTTTTTTTTGCAAAAAGAGACTTCTATCAAGTATTAAAGAAAACTGTTAGAGCAAGCTCCATACGGGATACACCATGCAATGCATGAAAAGCTCAAAAGCCAAAAAGAAAGGATTGGGGCTGATAGTGCCATCTCAATCTTGTAGAAACCTCCAAGAAAAAGGGAGAACCCCTCCAAACTCGTAGGAATACAGTCCTCCTAGAAGAGGCTGCCAGTGAAGGGCCCTGCATGGTAGCCCAAATGGCTATCAAAGTATGAACCGTGTCAGTCCAAATACCCGTGAACACCTGTGAAGGGTGTATCTGGGTGCCATCCAGGGCCTCTGTACATCTGGCTTTCCAGATGTGCCAAGAGGAAATACTAGCCAAAATCTCCCAGGAAGTGTCCACTGAAGCATGAGAAGCTCTGAAGGGAGTAAATGGTACATCCTAAAGAGAGCAAGTCTCTATCACCTACCTGCAAACTGAGAGTGCCCAAGAAAAAGGCTCACCCTCATAAAACATCTCAAGCCCAGTAAGGGATACCCAGGCGACCGAGCCCCAAGTCATGAAGAAAGGGGAGGTATGAAAAATGCTGAGTATCCGCTAAAACCCTTTCCAAACAGTCCTCGCCTGACCGTAGTCCCAAAGGCAATGTCGAACTGACTCCTCTGCAGAATGACAATGAGGGCAAGTAGGGTCAGCGGCGGGCAAGTAGGGTCAGCCCCAAATCGTGATCTCCACAGGTTCACTGCAATCCCTCCATGAATAGAAAGCCAAAAGAAAAGAGGGATCTTTCTATTTCTGAGGGATTTCCAGAGCCTCCTCCTGAAGTTCCTATGCAAATCTGCGGTGATGAAGAAGCTGTCCCAATAAGGGGCTCTGGAGGGAATTCAACCCCTACTGCTCAATTGAAATCTCATGGCATTACCAACTGTGAAACGAAAGAAGGGAATCCCCCTCTCTTGGTGCCCATGATCTATCCACTCCCACTCTCCTGGGTCCCACCGTAAGCACCTAATAGGTGCACCTCCATATAACCACAATCTCTAGGATCCCAGGGCCAAGAGTAGAGGGTCAGGGTCTAAATACCACTGCAAGCCCGCTCCATGATCCACAAAGCCAGAAATCCTGACAGAGGCTGAAAGGCAACCTCTAGAAGAATATCATCCGTGGATCTAGAAAGTATACCCCCATCCCCAACGTCAAAGACAAGTGCATCCTCCCCAACACCTCGAAGAGCGATCACTTGAAGAGGAATTGCTGTCCTCGAGAAAGCTCCCATCCAAGTGGCAGAAGTAATAGGCATATCAACTGTCTAGTCCACCAGGATGGCTGCATCTATATGCTGAATCCTGTGTGCTACCCCTCTAAGGTGACTCACGGATTGTAGTCTGTGATCCTCAGATAGCCTGATAAATGTTTTCCAAGTGCCCGCTGTGAAGGTGGGGCCTCTCTCCCATCTAGATCACTGTACGTAATGCGAAGTGCCCAGTGGTCTGCGATGCTCATCAAGAATACTGTCATTCCAAATGACCGGCTGCCTATCAATCTCTTCGAGGGTAGAGGGCGGAACCCTACGAAGTGTATTCATGAAGCTGCCCCAAGCTTTCAGGATGGCAGCCATGAGAGGAGATGCAGGAGATCTGAGAGGGGCGGAAGTAAAAATCTAGCGAGGGCTGTCCACCCAATCATCTCCCAAGGTAGGTGTGCAAGCCTGAATGGGTCAGCCCCAAATTGTGATCTCCACTGGTTCAATGCATATGGGATAACTCCCAATATGACACGTGGCATCCATAGGACTCACTAGACTATAAAACACCCCCTAGACACCTAGTACACTCATTTTTTACTTACTTTGGCTTCATATTCCAACATACTATAATGTGAGACAGCTTCAAGGGACGGCAGGCTGATGAGCCCAAGGAATGAAAAGTCCAATCATCAAGCCCATCTTGAAGCTCAAGTGGTAGTAACAACAGAAAAGGCTGAAGCATTTGAACAATCTTTTTCCAAAGAGAACGATATTGCATGCCTAAACCACATACACACACACACACACACTATTAACAAGAAAAGAAATCAAGGCAGGAGGCTAGACGCTAGACATGGCAATGCTCGAGAGCCATGGGGGAAAGGGAACGTGAGGGGAGAAGCGTTAACATGGGAGGGGAAAAGGAATTAAGGGGTGGGAATGAAGAAGGAGACTATCAAGGGGGAAGGGAGAGGGGGAAGAGGAGCATGTACATGATGGGAGGTGGAATATAAAGATGGAGACATCAAGGGAAGAGAGTCATGCTTTATTTGAAAGGAAGGATGGGAAAATCAAAATACTAGCATGGTGGCTATACAAGGATGAGTGTGTCGCATCAAGGAATAGCCTTCTTCTTTTATAGCCAAAAGAGGAATCTCTCCTAATAAATGCCATCCCCCCACATGCATGGTGTGAGAGGAGGTTTCTTTCATGTGAGCTTGGTGGATACGCACTCTCAATTGTGTGCGACAAGCCTTTTTCCCTCAATTCAACCCCCATATCCTATAGTGTATCAAACTCCCATGGCTTCTTCCTATATTATAATATACACAAACATCTAGGAGGACAAGTAGAGGGTTGGCACAAGGAATCTTGCCACTTCATCCTACTTTTCCCATTATTTAACTTGCATTCTTGGACTATCTACAACCCCCCCCCCACATGGGCCTATCCTACATGGAGAAAATAATCCAAGATAATATCCATCTCCACCTATTTTATATTACTTTTCCTATGGTTCTTGGGCCATGTCTACTAAATGCAGGCATGGGGCCGCCTAGGTGGAGGGATGACACATGGAGGAACCATGCCACCTCAACATTTTATAATATTACTACCATGGATTATGTATAACACACCTATGGATCCTCTTATGTGGAAGGGTGGCACATGGTCATGCCTTGCCACCTCAACCCTGGGCCCTATACACACCATATTTTATTATTCTATTGCCACACATACAAGCACACACACATATTTATGCCTTTTACCTTAGTCATTTTTATCCAAAATAGTTCCCCCCCCTCCCAAGGCAGGGAATGTGCAGCATTTCCATGCCTGAACCATGCACAAAGAAGGGCTTCAGATAACACTTGTTGATCACCTTCTTGCCATGTGGCTCATGCAGCTCCTGAACACGTACACACCCATTGCTACGTTCCTTAATGACTTTGTATGGATCCCATCCCTTGCAAATCTTAGCATCCAAGCGGGCCTTTTGTCAATTCTTTTGAATCTCTGTTTGATGTAATGCAAGGCGTCGGGTCTCATCGAACTTCTCAAGTTATACCAACCTGGCCTCTACATCTTCATCTTCTGTCATCCTCTATTCTTGTGCCAATATCAAGGCAGAAATCTCTATCTCTAGCGGTAAAACTTCCTCAGTACCGTACACCAACTCAAAAGGAGTGTGACCTATAGACATTTTATGGGTGATGTTGTAAGCCCACATGGCTTCAGTGACCTTCTGATCCCACTGGCTCCTATACCTTGCGGCCATTTTTCCCATGGATTTACAAAGGAGGCCATTGGTCCGCTCCATTTGTCCCATGGATGCTGGATAATAGATGCTAGAAGTGCGATGATCAATACCCATACGATCCATGAGCAACTCCACTACTTCATTTAAGAATGGACTCCCGTGGTCAGACACTATTTCCATGGGTGTCCCAAACCTTGTGCAGATACATTCAAATGTGAAATTTGAAACTACCTTACCATTTGCAACAGGGAGGACAACACCTTCAACCCACTTAGTGACATACTGAGTGGCCACCAAAAGATACTTCTTTTTGCAGGCAGTCATGGAAAGGGGCCCGACAAAATCTATTCCCCACTTTTGAAACGGGTGGATGGACATCACTGGATGATGCTGCCCAGGCCGCAAATATTTCCTACCAAAGAATTGGCATGGTTCACAAGTTTTGCAATACATAGTGACATCCTTGAACAAGGTCGGCCAATAGTACCCAGCATGTAAAATCTTCTTAGCTGTATAGTCACCGGCATAGTGGCCTCCACAAAATCCATCATGGTAATGCTTCAATACCTTAGGTACTTCATCTGCATCAATGGCCCATCTCAGTACCCCATCCATTCCTTGGCGGTACAACACCCCATCAAAGAGAGTGTAGCGCCTACTATCTCTGCAGATCTTCTCTCTCTCAAGCTGTGTATTTCGCTTCGGGACTGTCTTTGCAGCCCATACTCTTGCACTCTTAGGTGCATTGGCAGATACTTTGCATTGTCAGGTGCATTTACAGTTACTTTACAGTTGTGGATGCCTTTGAGCTCCGTTGGATGCATTTAAGCACTCGTAGGTGCGCTATTTCAGATTGGGGTTGTGCATTTTCAGTTTGGGATTGCACTTCAGATTGCAACAAAGTGCAATGATTGGTTGATGCCATTTTTAAAGTGATTGCATTGCGTAGTCAGTGGCATTTCAGAGCAGCCCGTCGTACTTTGCATTTGCAGCCAGTATTAGTTTGGGATTTGCAGGCACATTTGCAGCCAGTTGCACTTTTGGGACTTGCAATTCTTTTTGCAGGTACATTTGCAGCTTGTGGGTATCCCATTTTGCATCATGTCAACTCTTTCAGATAGTTTTGGCAATTTGTCCGAGGGTGACAAGCTAGATGGACCAAACTATGCCTTGTGGTCATCCATGCTTAAGAACATCTTGGTTGGTAAGGGCTTGTGGGATATTGTTAGTGGGGATGAGGTGAGGCCGGCAGGCTCATCTACATCCAACACAGTTTCTTCCGGTCAGACTACAGGCAGACAGCAGTTTGCTTCAGCCCCTCCTACTAGTCCCATAGCATCGACAGAGGAGCTAGAGAAGTTTGACCGCCGCAGTGCCCAAGCGATGTTTTTGATTGCCACAGATGTGAAGAGGCGCATTATGACAACTATCAAGTCGTGCAAGGATGAAAAGGCAGCATGGGAAAGATTGGGAAACATGTATCATGTTAAGAATGAGGCAAGGGCCATTGCCTTGACAGATCAGCTCAAGGATCTCGAGATGCAAAAAGGCCAATCCATCACTGATCATATTGCCAGGATCACTGATCTACGTGATCAGCTCGCAAGTATTGATGAGGAAATAGAAAACAACAAGCTCGTCTCTATTACTCTCAATAGCTTAGCGCCCTCATATCGCAAATTCGTTACTTCATTGACCATTGTTCTCAGGGCAGCCCCACCCTCATTCGATGAGTTAGTTGGGCTTTTGTTGCTGGAAGAGGAGAGATGCTCAAATTTTGCCCAAGCCTCTCGTCAAGGTGAGCAAGCGCTTGCCATGGGTGGAAAGGGCAAATTTCAGAAAAAGTTTGAGCCAAAACACAGCCATCAAAGTTTAAACATTTCAAACCAAAAAAGCCTCCCTGTGAGCTGCTGGTATACGCCAGCAATTAGCGTCCCTTCAGAGGGAAGAGCAGAAGAGGCCTACAAATGCTTGGAATCGGGAGCGCCTTGCTGCAGCAAGGGCTCATTCGCAGACATTGTTGGATCAGAGAGCAGAATATGCCTTTCATACACGGGAATCCTTTTGGATTCAGATGGGTGGCAGTGTCAACAAACACTTTTTCTCTACTCATGGGCCCAGACATAGTAGAGATAGTGTTTCGAAACTTATTGACTTAGACAGGGTGTTACAGTCAGATCCTGATGCTGTCATGCGTGTAGCTTCAGATTTTTTTGCATCCCTTCTTACAGCAAATCCAGGCACACAGGCCATTGATGATGCCAGACAGGTTATTTGGCAGTGTATCCCGTATTGGTGAAGGATGAGATGTATGCTTCTCTAGATGCACCTTTCACCAATGCAAAATTCAAGACTGCATTACTTGCCCTTCACAAGGGCAAGTGACCAGGTTCAAATGGACTTACCCCCTCCTTTTTTATTACTTTTTGGGAGCAGATTATGGATCACATTACATCAGCCCTGCAGGGCGTGTGGGACTCTGGTGAGATGCCGAACTGACTTATAGATGGTCTCATTCATCTCATCCCAAAGGGAGGTAATAGGAATCTTGTGTCTCAATGGAGACCCATCACTCTATTGGGCACTTTTTACAAGATTCTGGCGAAAGCCATCAATCTGCGGCTATAGGTTTTTCTTCCAGATTTGATTCATGAGACGCAGACAGGGTTTGTGCATGGCAGAAGTATTTTTGATAATATTTTCTCATTTTGGGAGGCCTTAGAATGGGCCATGCATAGCCGCCAGAGATTGGCCATTCTACTCTTGGACTTTGAGAAAGCTTATGACAGAGTAGACTGGGATTTTTTAGAGGGTACTCTATCTCTCTTTGGTTTTTCAGATACATGGATTAGAGGAGTATCCTCTCTCTACAGATCAGCCCATAGTCAGCTGCTCATTGGGGGGGTAAGAGGGGACGGGTTTCAGATTTCCAGATCCGTCCGCCATGGATGTCCTCTTGGCCCGTTTCTTTTTCTGTTTGTGGCGGAAGCTATGAGTATCTACATTAGATCTCAAGCTGATATTTATGGGCTGAGGCTTCCTATCTGCCGGGAAGAAGAGCTCCTGCATAGTGAGTTGGCAGATGACACAGCTGTTTTTTTGGATGTCTCCCCTAGGACACTCACTTCCTTCCGGACAGCCTTGGATTTGTTTTGCACGGCTGCAGGTGCACACATTAATTGGCATAAATCCAGTGGTTTTTGGATTTGCGAGGATGACACCCCGGATTGGGGTAATGATATTGGCTTCACTTGGGTACAGAGGGGCATCTCCATCAGATATTTGGGCTGCCAGGTTGGGGTGGGCATCTCTCCTTCACAACAGTTTGCTCCGGTGTTGGAAAGCATCAGAAGAAAGCTCCTTTTCTGGAGCTCAGCCAAACTTGACTTGGCCTCCAGGGTCGTGGTGGTTAACCAGGTTCTTCTAGCCACAGCATGGTTTGTATGCTCTTGTTGGTGCCACTCTAGGGATTGTATCACTCAGCTTAAGAGGCCTGTACAAAACTTTTTATGGAGTGGTCTAGATGGCACAACTGATGTTACAGCCAGGGTTGATTGGGAGACCTTGATTCTTCCTACAAGAGAAGGGGTTTTGAATATCATCGACCCAGATCTACAGTGCAGAGCTTTACTCTGCAAGTTCGTTGTGAGAGGGCTTATGCCAGGGCAAGAGCCTTGGAAGGATTTTTTTATCAGATGCATACAGTCTCGCATGCTTACTTCAGGAGAGGATTGGACACACAGTACTAGATGAATTTTCACTACAGCCCACCTTAGGTCTCCCTCTTCCCCTCTTATGGTTGGTATCCTGAAAACATGGGCCAGCTTCAAGAGTACTCTTCGCAGGATTCCCCCATCCACCCGTGAAGAGATTGAAAGGCAGCCTATCATGTGGAATGACAGGATTTTGGATGAGCTTGGCAGACCACTTGGAGCTTCTCCTTACATGCAGTGGCCAAGATGGGAGAGGGGCCTTGCATCTACAGTGGGAGCATGGAAAGCCTTCAGGAAGCTTCCTGCAGACCAACAGGCCCAGATGGTTCTTAATCTCAGAGGGAGTGCAGGGAGAATCCAACAGCTTGATGCAGCCTTGGGTGGACACAGATGACATGCCTATTATTTGCTCCACCTGGATGGGGGCGTTTTCCAGATTGGGAGTTCCTTTACAGGTGATTGCTAGATGGGTTTTCACCACAGCCCACACCTCAGGTCTCCCTCTTCCCCTCTTATGGATGCTATCCTTAAAGCATGGGCCAGCTTCAGGAGTACTCTTTGCAGGATTCCCCGATCCACCCGTGAAGAGATTGAAAGGTAGCCTATCATGTGGAATGATAGGATTTTGGATGAGCTTGGCAGACCAGTTGGAGCTTCTCCTTACATGCAGTGGCCAAGATGGGAGAGGGGCCCTGCATCTACAGTGGGAGCATGGAAAGCCTTCAGGAAGCTTCCTGCAGACCGACAGGCCCAGATGGTTCTTAATCTCAAAGGGAGTGCAGGGAGAATCCAACAAATTGATGCAGCCTTGCCCTTGGATTGGGTGGACACAGATGACATGCCTATTACTTGCTCCACCTGGATGGGGGCATTTTCCAGATTGGGAGTTCCTTTACAAGTGATTGCTTTTCTTGACCCACATGAGGATGCCTTAGTATTTGATGTTTCTTCTGGGGGAAGGCTGTCCAGATCCACAGACGATATCTTGTTGGAGGTACCATTTCAGCCAGTCAGGATAGTGGGCTTCATGGAGCATGGCTCTCTTTCACAGTGGTACTTGGATCCTAACCCGCTTCTCCTCGCCCTTGGCTCATGGAGGCTGTGGCTCTATGGAGGTGTCCCAATTAAGTTTTTGCAGTGGGACCCTGGGGAATGGGAATGGATAGATGAAGGGCACCGAGAGAAGGGCATCCCCTTCTTTCGTTACACGGTTAGTAATGCCAGGAAATTCCAGCACAGTTGTAGGGGTTGGAGGCCCACCAGAGCTCATCATTGGGAGAACTTTCAGATTCCTGCTGACTTGCAGAAATTTGTTTGGCAGAGACTCTGGAAATCCCATCGGAATAGAAAAATCACTCTCTTCTTTTGGCTTTCTATTCATGGTGGGATAGCAGTAAACCATTGGAGGTCCAAGTTCGACAGAGCTAACCTTTCTTGCCCTCGCTGCCTTTCTGCTTTGGAGACAATACAGCACTGCCTATGGGATTGCAGACAAGCGAGAATCATATGGAAGGGGCTTGCAAGACTTTTCAACACTTTTTTTCGCCTGCCTTTCTATATGACCTAGGGATCAGTGGCTTGGCTTACTCTTTCAGGGCCCCAGGTATTTTTTGAGAGACTTGATTCCTCTTGGGCTCTTCACATCCGACGACACCTTGTGGAGTCGTGCTCTCTAGAGGATGTTCCGGCCACTCTTTTCAGGGCTGCTCACTCCTCGGTCGACTCTCCATGGGAGATCCTAGCTAGCATTGCAGCATGGCACATTTGGAGAGCGAGATGCACTGAGGCTTTGGAGGGTTCTCAGGTTCACCCTTCTCAGATCTTGGCCAGTACTTGGACAGATACAATACACACTCTGATGGCCATTTGGGCGACCATGCAGGGATCATCTCAAGTAGCCTCCTCCAGGAGAGTTACTTTTCTCAGAGATTGGAGAGACTCTCCCTTCTTTGTTGAGACTTCTATAGGGTTGAGATGGCATTTTCAGCCTCAACTTTGGTTTCTTTCTACCTCATTCCTTTGAGGTGTTTTTTATTACATGCTTAGCATGGTGTATTTCTGCACAGAGCTTGCTGTAGCGGGTTTCTTTCTTACTTAATAGAAGTCTCTTTTCTGGAAAAAAAAAAAAAACACAGCCATACAACTCAGCCCAAGGAGGGGAATGCAAGCAGTTCAAGCAAAAATCAGAAAAAGGGCAAATGCAACTATTGCAAGAAGCTAGGACATTACATCGCAGAGTGTCAGAAAAGGATTGCCAATGAAAAGAAAAGGCAAAGGGACAGCTCTAGCAGTATATTTGTTGCCCTCATTGAAACTCGTGCCTCAGATGCACATGGTGAAGCTCATCTTGCCCAAGGTGATAGAGATTTTGTGTTTGCTGTATTTAATGAGAAGATGGATGCCAGGGGGGATTTGAATGATGAAAATCATTCAAGGGATGCTTCCCTTGTTGCAAGTGATACATGGTATATCGACAGTGGTGCTACTAAGCACATGACTCCTCACCAGGAGTGCTTTGAGAGCATTACACCTGTTCATGGCAGACAGGTTACATGTGCCAATTATGGTTCTCAAGACATCATCGGAGTTGGGCACATTCCCATTCAGCTTGATAATGGAAAAGTTAAAGTATATCCGGGATGTTTGGTATGTTCCACATTTGAGGCAAAATCTGATTTCAGTTTCAAACATTGCGCATGATCAACATATGTTGGTCGAATTTTAGGATAACTAATGCAAGATCGAGGATCCAAAGAAAGGGTATGAGGTTGTAGCAACAGGTACATATCACAGAGGCTTATACAAGCTTGATGCTCAGCCTTATGATCAGAAGGTATTGGTTGTAGCAAACACTTCCCAGGCTGATTTATGGCATGCAAGGTTTGGACATGTCCATCACAGGGCATTGTCCTACTTGTACAACAATAATATGACTTAGGGATTGCCAAAATTGCAGCAACCAGCAAATGAAGTGTGTGAGGGGTGTGCACTTGGCAAATTGCATCGCTTGCCATTCAGTAAACAAGGCAAGAATTGGATCAAGGCAACCAGAGTGTTGCAGAAAGTGCACAGTGATGTATGTGGCCCCATGACTATTCCCACGCATAGAGGAGCAAGGTACTTTGTGACCTTTATAGATGACTTCTCCAGGTTCACATGGCTTTTTCTCATAAAGGAAAAATCGGAGGTGTTCTATCGGTTTTAGGAGTTCAAAGCTATGGTTGAGAACCAAACCAATTGGAACACTCAACTCAAATAGAGGAGGAGAGTACATGTCACATGCATTCCAAGGATTTTTATTTTTTATTTTTCAAAAAAGAGACTTCTATTAAGTAAGAAAGAAACCCGCTAGAGCAAGCTCTGTGCGGAAATACACCATGCTAAGCATGTAATAAAAAACACCTCCAAGGAATGAGGTAGAAAGAAACCAAGGCTGAGGCTGAAAATGCCATCTCAACCCTGTAGAAGTCTCAGCAAAGAAGGGAGAGTCTCTCCAATCTCCGAGGAAAGTAACTCTCCTGGAGGAGGCTGCTCGAGATGATCCATACATGGTCGCCCAAATGGCTATCAGAGTGTGTATCGTATTTGTCCAAGTACTGGCCAGTGCTGAAAAGTCTTGCAATCCCCTTCCATATGATTCTTGCCTGTCTGCAATCCCAAAGGCAGCAGTGCTGTATTGTCTCCAAAGCAGAAAGGCAGCGAGGGCAAGAAGAGTTGGCTCCGAGCCTGGATCTCCCATGGTTTACTGCTATCCCACCATGAATAGAAAGCCAAAAGAAGAGAGTGATTTTTCTATTCCGGTGGGATTTCCAAAGTCTCTGCCAAAAAAATTTCTACAAGTTAGCAAGAATCTGAAAGTTCTCCCAATGATAAGCTCTGGTAGGCCTCCAACCCTGCAGCTGAGCTGGAATTTCCTGGCTTTACTGATCGTGTAACAAAAGAAGGGGATGGCCTTCTCTAGGTGCCCTTCATCTATCCATTCCCATTCCCTAGGGTCCCACTGCAAAACTTAATTGGGACACCTCCATAGAGCCACAGTCTCCATGAGCCAAGGGTGAGGAGAAGCGGGTCAGGATCCAAGTACCACTGTGAAAGAGAGCCATGCTCCATGAAGCCCACTATCCTAACTGGCTGAAACGGTACCTCCAACAAGATATCGTCTGTGGATCTGCACAGCTTGGCCCCCGAAGAAACATAAAAAACTAAGGCATCCTCATGTGTGTCAAGAAAAGCAATCACCTGTAAAGGAACTCCCAATCTGGAAAATGCCCCCATCCAGGTGGAGCAAGTAATAGGCATGTCATCTGTGTCCACCCAATCCAAGGGCAAGGCTGCATCAATTTGTTGGATTCTCCCTGCACTCCCTTTGAGATTAAGAACCATCTGGGCCTGTCGGTCTACAGGAAGCTTCCTGAAGGCTTTCCATGCTCCCACTGTAGATGCAGGGCCCCTCTCCCATCTTGGCCACTGCATGTAAGGAGAAGCTCCAACTGGTCTGCCAAGCTCATCCAAAATCCTATCATTCCACATGATAGGCTACCTTTCAATCTCTTCACGGGTGGATCGGGGAATCCTGCAAAGAGTACTCCTGAAGCTGGCCCATGCTTTAAGGATAGCATCCATAAGAGGGGAAGAGGGAGACCTGAGGTGTGGGCTGTGGTGAAAACCCATCTAGTACTATGTGTCCAATCCTCTCCTGAAGTGGGCGTGCAAGACTGTATGCATCTGATAAAAAAATCCTTCCAAGGCTCTTGCCCTGGCATAAGCCCTCTCACAACGAACTTGCAGAGTAAAGCTCTGCACTGTAGATCTGGGTCGATGATATTCAAACCCCCTTCTCTTGTAGGAAGAATCAAGTTCTCCCAAGCCACCCTGGCTGTAACGTCAGTTGTGCCATCTAGACCACTCCATAAAAAGTTTCGTACAGGCCTCTTAAGCTGAGTGATACAATCCCTAGAGTGGCACCAACAAGAGCATACAAACCATGCTGTGGCTAGAAGAACCTGGTTCACCACCACCACCCTGGAGGCCAAGTCAAGTTTGGCTGAGCTCCAGAAAAGGAGCTTTCTTCTTATGCTTTCCAACACCGGAGCAAACTATTGTGAAGGAGAGATGCCCACCCCAACCTGGCAGCCCAAATATCTTATGGAGACACCCCTCTGTACCCAAGTGAAGCCAATATCATTACCCCAATCCGGGGTGTCATCCTCACAAATTCAAAAAACCACTGGATTTATGCCAATTAATGTGTGCACCTACAGCCGTGCAAAACAAATCCAAGGCTGTCCGGAAGGAAGTGAGTGTCTTGGGGGAGGCATCCAAAAAAAAAGCCGTGTCATCTGCCAACTCACCATGCAGGAGCTCTTCTTCCCGGTGGATAGGAAGCCTCAACCCATAAATATCAGCTTGAGATCTAATGTAGATACTCATAGCTTCCGCCACAAACAGAAGAAGAAACGGGGCAAGAGGACATCCCTGACAGATGGATCTGGAAATCTGAAACCTATCCCCTCTTACCCCCCCAATGAGCAATTGGCTATGGGCTGATCTTTAAAGAGAGGATACTCCTCTAATCCATGCATCTGAAAAACCAAAGGGAGTAGAGTACCCTCTAAAAAATCCCAGTCTACTCTGTCGTAAGCTTTCTCAAAGTCCAAGAGTAGAATGGCCAATCTCTGGCGGCTCTGCATGGCCCATTCTGAGGCCTCCCAAAATGAGAAAATATTATAAAAAATACTTCCGCCATGTACAAACCCTGTCTACGTGTCATGAATCAAATCTGGAAGAAAAACCTGTAGCTGCAGACTGATGGCTTTCGCTAGAATCTTGTAAAAAGTGCCCAATAGAGTGATGGGTCTCCATTGAGACACAAGATTCCTATTACCCCCCTTTGGGATGAGATGAATGAGACCATCTGTAAGTGAGTCCGGCATCTCACCAGAGTCCCACATGCCCTGCAGGGCTGATTATTGTGATCACCAAGTCCATCTGAACCTGGGCACTTGCCCTTGTGAAGGGCAAGTAATGCACTCTTGAATTTCGCATTGGTGAAAGGTGTATCCAGAGAACCATACATCTCATCCTTCATCAATACAAGGATACACTGCCAAATAACCTCTCTGGCATCATCAATGGCCTGTGTGCCTGGATCTGCAGTAAGAAGGGATGCAAAAAAATCTAAAGCTACACGCATGACAGCATCTGGATCTGACTGTAACACCCCGTCTGAGTCAACAAGCTGTGACACACTATCTCTACTATGTCTGGGCCCATGAGTAGAGAAAAAGTGTTTGTTGACCCTGCCACCCATCTGAATCCAAAAGGATTCCCGTGCATGAAAGGCATATTCAGCTCTCTGATCTAGGGACGCTAACTGCTGGCGTATACCAATCTCACATCTGAGAATCTCACGTCTCCTAGAATCAGCGACTGTATGATAATAGTCACTAATTCCGGATAAGGTTGCAACTACGTGAGATGGGTGGACAGCTCCACCCTGTATGTGAGAGGCTCTCCTCTGCCTAAAAAGCATCCGGAATCCTGACACTGGCAGAGCGTCCTCTCCGATGAGGCTCAAGAATCTGCAACACCACTGGAAAATGATCTGAGGTGGAAACCCCAGTAGAAATGCATACAGATCCTCCTTTGTCAAGTGCCCAATCGTCTACATAAAATTTGTCAATCCGTGCATGAATGGGCATGTGTATTCTCCTGTTCGACCAAGAGTACAGGAGTGACTGTGGCATAATATGAAAGGCATCATCCAACCAAGTGTCCCTACCACTGAATTGAAAGAGGAAGGCATCCAAGGCTTCCCTCTCCAAAGAATGAATTCCACCCTGTCTGCCTCGTTTTTTGTCTGAAGGCAACTCAACCATGTTGAAGTCGCCACCAATGATCCAAGAATTTGCAATGGGGGCCCAAGAGAGTAACTCCTTCCAAAAGGAGATCTGCTCCCCTCTGTTGTTGGGAGCATACAGATCGAGAAGACCAATCTTACGCCCTCCAATCAAAATAATGATCCATTGAGCTCTAGAAGGGGAGATTATACCATGACCAGCAACCAAGGGGAGAATAGAAAGAGCGACCGAAATGCAAGTACCTCCCCTTGTGCCCATAGCAGGTGACCAGAAGGTATGTCCTAAAAGTAGTTTGCCAGACTTAGAGCAATCACTGGCATCCAGCTTGTGTTCCTAGATAAAAAGGATATCAATAGCGCCTCCGGTGACACCTGGATGAAGCTGGTTCCGGATCAGCTACCTACGGCGACGGTGTGGAACTCCGCCTAGGCCCTGTATGTTCCAGCTGACTATCCCTATCGACAGGAGGATGCTGGATGGAAAGGCTTACTCAACCTAGTAGAGGAGACCAGCTTCCCCTTGGCCAAAACACTCCTGTTGAGAGCAAGAAACTCAACAGGTTAAAGGATCCCCACACCTGCTAAAAGGGAGGCCCTGTCAGAAGGAATCCCAATGACCAGGACCTCTAAGGTGGAGGGCACAAACTCCTCATTATCCATGAAAATCGCCGAATCTGCTAGTGCCGAAAAAGAATTCCTGATAATAAGCAAGTCTGGCCGAGGAGTGCGAAGAAGACCTACACTCGTGGAAGATGGAGGAGAAGGAACTTGCCAAGACTCTATCAGCAGAACTGGAGTTGGGGGGTTGAGGAGGCCTGTGGCTGGGGTGAAGAGGAATCAGGAGCCCTCATCTGCACCTGCACTTTCTCGGTTGTCCTGACTGTGGCACGAACAGTCTGCAGGGAGGAAGTACTTGTAGCCCCCTCGTGGTCAGAAACCAAGGGGTCAAAAACCAAAGTGACTGGGGCTGGTGGAGCTAAAGGCCCCTCCTGATGTGGAACTGTAGTGTCTAGGGCTGCAGCAACATCCACCTCTAGAGTCTAGAAGGCGTCTGTCTGAACAAGATCAAAAGTCTCCTCCACAGGTAAGGGAGCTGCTCTGATAGCTCTCCATCGTGGTACTGGGTGTGCTGCGAGCATTGGGCGCCCTGCTGCCCTTGGTGGTCCTGGGGTGCACGAAGCAGGGTGCCCTGTTGCTCTTGGTGGTCCTGAAGTTCGTGGTACAGGGTGCTGGGGAGGTGCAGTCACGGAGCCACACTAGAAGACCTCTTGGGTCTTTTTCTCATCCTTGGGCAGTCTCTAGCAAAGTGCCCAAGGGTCCTGCAAATCCTGCACTGGTCCTGTCTACGTGAAATCTCGACTCTCTGTCGAAAGAGAGAGCCGTCTGGACGCTAAAGCATAATGTGGTCATCCGAGATGTTAGGGTCAAAGACAATGACCCTAACATGAGGCACCCCGTCTGCATTGATTGCCTCTGCCGAGGAAGAAGGCATGTCAGGAAGGGAGGGGATCTCAGTGACCACTCCGAATGCCGATAGTGGCAAGCAGTCGATGGTAGACCTGAGGAAGACTAGGAAATCTAATGAACAGTGATGTGACTTGCCTGTCCTCCTCGACCGGATTGAAGCCCAAGGTGTAGGGTAAAAGAAAGATCCTCCTCGAACCTAAAGCCAAGGGATTAGCTTTGAGAACAAGGGCTGTGGACTCGTTCCAGGGAATTTTTGAAGCAACATGGGATTAAACATCACTTGACAGACATTTTATATCACTGCGGATCTGCAGAGGTGCTTCTGGAGAAGACTCTGGAAATCCCACAGGAATAGAAAGATCGCTCTCTTCTTTTGGATTTCTATCCATGATGGGATTGCAGTGAACATTTGGAGATCCAGGTTCGGAGCCGACCCTACTTGCCCTCGTTGCCTCTCTGCTTCGGAGACTATTAAACATTGTTTATGGGATTGTAGACAGGCAAGGATGATTTCGATGGGGGTAGCCAGGATTTTCAGTCACTTTGCCCACTCCCCATTCTTTATGACATGAGGCTCAGTGGCTTGGCTTTCTCTTATAGGGCCTCAAGTATTCTATGAGAGACTTGACTCCTCTTGGGCCATTTTGGTTCGACCTCATCAAATTAAGTCCTGTTCGTTGGATGTGGTACCACACCTTCCTTTTACAGATGTACATGCCTCTGTGGATACTTCTTGGGATATTTTAGCGAGCATAGCATCCTGGCATATCTGGAGAGCCAGATGCATAGAGGCTATGGAGGGTACTCAGGTTCATCCCTCGCACACTTTGGCTAGTATCTAGACAGACACCGTACATACTCTGATGGCTGTATGGATGAGTATACAGGGAGACCCCGTGCAGCCTCAGCTAGAAGGGTTTCTTTCTTCAGGGAATGGAAGGATTCTCCTTTCTTCTCTGAGACTCCTACAGGGTTGAGGTGGCACTTCCAGCCTCAGCCTTGGTTGTTTTTCACCTCACTTTGAGGGGGTTTTATTTTTCTTCATGATTTCATGATGTTGTATTTCCGCTCAGAGCTTGCTCTAGCAAGTTTCTTTCTTACTCAATAGAAGTTTCTTTTTTGAAAAAAAAAAAAAACATCACTTGACATGCCCTTACACACCCCAGCATAATCCACTCTCTGAGAGGAAGAATCGTACTCTCATGGAGATGACGAGATGCATGCTGAAATTCAAGAGAGTCTCAAAGGCTTTTTGGGGAGAAGTAGTTGTGACAGCCACTTACATTCTGAATAGATGTCCTACCAAAGCTTTGGTTAATGTAACTCTATTTGAGACTTTGTATGGCTTTAAGCCAAAGGTTAGTCATTTCAGAGTTTTTGGCTCAGTGGCATATGCTTTGGTTCCAGATGCACATCAGACAAAGCTTGATGACAAAGAGTGTCAAATGCATTTTCGTGGCGTATAGCACTGAAAGCAGGCGATTTAGGCTTTATAATCCTGCTACTAGGAAGGTAATAATCAGCAGAGAGAACTCGAGAGCTGCTCCTCTCCCCGTGAGCTGCTGCCCCCCCCCCTCTCCTCTCTCTCAGCCAGCCCCCTCTCCCTCTCCCTCACCCTCGCTGCCCCCCCTCTCCCTCCCCTTGCTTCTCCTCCTCTCCCTCTCTTCCCGCCAGCCCCCTCTCCCTCCTCCCTCACCCTGCCTCTCCCCTTCCTCCTCCCCACCCTCCCTCTCCCTCACCCGCCAGCCCTGCCGCCCCCCTCCTCCTCCCCCACCCCTTCCCTCCTTCTCCCTCACCCTCTCGCTCCCCTTCCTCCTCCCCGCCCTCCCTCTCCCCCACCCAACAGCCCCCCCGCCCCCCTCCTCCACCCCCGCCCCCTCCCTCCCTCTCCCTCCCCGCCCTCCCTCTCCCCCACCTGCCAGCACCCCCAGCCACCTCCTCCACCCCCACCCCCTCCCCCGCCCTCCCTCTCCCTCCCCCGCTGCCCCCTTCCAGCCCCCTCACCCGCTCTCCCCCCCCTTGCCCCCTCCCTTCCTAACCCGCCCCCTCCTTTCCTCTCCCCCGCCCTCCCTCTCCCTCCCCGCCATCCCCCCCCTCCCTCCTAACCCGCCCCCTCCTTTCCTCTCCCCTGCCCACCCTCTCCCTCCTTGCCAGCCCCTCCCCCGCCCCCTCCCTTCCTAACCCTCAGCTCCCCTCTGCCCCCCCCCCTCTGCTCCCCCCGCCTCCTTTCCTCCTCTTCCCCTCTCTCCTACCCTCTCATGTTCTCCTTCTTCTTGCACCCGTTTCCCAAGGCGTCTTGGGCAACAGTTTCACGGACGGAGCTTTTTCAGTGTTTGAATCGGCCTTTTCACGTCGATTGGTGAATGGATCCCCATTCAGCCAATCTTCGTCCACTTCCACCAGCCGCGAGAACCGTCATTTTTTCAAAAGACGAGTTGCAGCAGCTCAAGAAAGATGTGGAACTAGAGGGCTCCACATCACTTTTCGCCCACATCTTTGGGTCACACCCTTCCAAATCACACGCTAGAGATTGGATGATGGCGGTGTTACCAGGAGATCTCACCCCACACCTCAGGGATATTTGACTTTTGAAACGTGGATTCTTCCAAGTGGTTTTCGACTCCCACGAGTCCACAACCCTTGTTCTCAAAGCTAATCCCCTGACTTTGGGTTCGAGGAGGATCTTTCTTTTACCCTACACCTTGGGCTTCAATCCGGTCGAGGAGGACAGTCAGGTCACATCACTATTCATTAGATTTCCTAGTCTTCCTTAGGTCTACCATTGACTTCTTGCCACTATCGGAGTCACATTTGGAGTGGTCACTGAGATCCCCCCCTCCTGGCATGCCTTCTTCCTTGGTAGACGTAGTCACAACAGATGGAATGCCTTGAGTTAGGGTCATTGTCTCTAACCCTAACATCTCAGATGACCACATCATGCTTCAGCATCCAAACGGCTCTCTCTTTCGACAGAGAATCGAGATTGCAGGTAGATAGGACCAGTGCAAGATTTGCAGGACCCTTGGGTACTTTGTTAGAGACTGCCCAAGGAAAAGAAAAAGACCCAAGAGGTTTTCTGGTGTGGCTCCTTCATGTACCACCCCGACTGCACCTCCCCAGCACCCTGTACCACGCACTCCAAGACCACCTGGAGCAGCAGGGCACCCTGCTTCACGTACCCTAGGACTACCAGGGGTAGCAAGGTGCCCAATGCCTGCAGCACACCTAGTACCACGATGGAGAGCTATCAGAGCGGCTCCCTTACCTCAGCAGGAGACCTTTGATCTTGTTTAGACAGCTGCCATCCAGACTCCAGAGGTGGATGTTGCTGCAGCCTGAGACACTACAGTTCCACATTAGGAGGGGCCTTTAGATGCACCACCAGCCCAGTCACCTTGGTTTCTGACCACGAGGGGGATAGATATACTTCTTCCCCACAGAGTGTTGTTCCTGTCACAGTCAGGTTGACCGAGAAAGTGCATGCACAGATGAGGACTCCAGATTCCTCTTCAGCCCATCCACAGGCCTCCTTAGCCCCCAGCTTTAGTTCTGCTAGGTCCTTCTCCTCCATCTTCCACGAGTGTAGGTCTTCTTCGCACTCCTCGGGCAGACTTGCTTATCAGGAACTCTTTTTCAGCACTGGCAGATTCGGTGACCTTCATGGATGACGAGGAGTTTGCGCCCTCCACCTTAGGGGTCCCGGTCATTGGGATTCCTTTTGATAGGGCCTCCCCCTCAGCAGGTGTGGGGATCCTTTCACATGTTGAGTTTGTTGCCCTTAGCAGGAGTGTTTCGGCCCAGGGGAAGCTGGTCTTCTCTACTAGGTTGGGTAAGCCTTTCCATCCAGCATCCTCCTGTCGATGAGGATAGTCAGCTGGAACATATAGGGCCTAGGCGGAGCTCCACACCGTCGCCGTAGGCAGCTGATCCGGAATCAGCTTCATCCAGGTGTCACTGGAGGTGCTATTGATATCCTTTTTATCCAGGAACACAAGTTGGATGCCAGTGATTGCTCTAAGTCTGGTAAACTGCTTTCAGGACATACCTTCTAGTTGCCTGCTATGGACACAAGGGGAGGTACTTGCATTTCGGTCTCTCCTTCTATTCTCCCCTTGGTTGCTAGTCATGGTATTATCTCCCCCTCTAGAGATCAATGGATCATTATTTTGATTGGAGGGTGTAAGATTGGTCTTCTCAATCTTTATGCTCCCAACAACAGAGAGAAGCGGGTCTCCTTTTGGAAGGAGTTACTCTCTTGGGCCCCCATTGCAGATTCTTGGATCATTGGTGGCGATTTTAACATGGTTGAGTTGCCTTCAGACTAAAAGAGAGGCAGACACAGTGGAATTTGTTCTTTGGAGAGGGCAGCCTGGGATGCCTTTCTCTTTCCGTACAGTGGCAAGGACACTTGGTTTGATGATGCCTTTCACGTTATGCCACAGTCACTCTTGTACTCTTGGTCGAACAGGAGAGTACACATGCCCATCCATGCACGTATTGACAAATTTTATGTAGATGATTGGGCACTTGACAGGGGTGGATCTCTATGCATCTCTACTAGGGTTTCCACCTCAGATCATTTTCCGATGGTGTTGCAAATTCTTGAGCCTCATCGGAGAAGACGCTCTACCAGTATCAAGATTCTGGATGCTTTTTATGCAGAGGAGAGCCTCATGGAGGATATTTTACAGATTTGGGTTTCTCACATATAGGGTGGAGCTGTCCACCCATCTCAGGTAGCTGGAGCCTTATCCGGAATTCTAGTGACTATTATCATATGGTCGCTGATTCCAGGAGACATGAGATTCTCAGACGTGAGATTGGTATACGCCAGCAATTAGCGTCCCTTCAGAGGGAAGAGCAGAAGAGGCCCACAGATGCTTGGAATCAAGAGCGCCTTGCTGCAGCAAGGGCTCATATGCAGACATTGTTGGATCAGAGAGCAGAGTATGCCTTTCATGCACGGGAAGCCTTTTGGATTCAGATGGGTGGCAGGGTCAACAAACACTTTTTCTCCACTTATGGACCCAGACATAGTAGAGATAGTGTCTCGCAGCTTGTTGACTCAGACGGGGTGTTATTGTCAGATCCTGATGCCGTCATGCATGTAGCTTCAGATTTTTTTGCATCCCTTCTTACCGGAGATTAGTGCCCATACAGACTGACACTTTGCGCTCAAAGTTGCAGAAGCTTGTAGAAGCTGGGTTTATTGTTCCGGTTCACAATACCGAATGGTCTGGATCGACTATAAGAAACTCAATGCGGCCACCAAGAGGGACCATCATCCTCTACCTTTTTAGGACCTCATTCTTGAGAACGTAAGTGGTCATGAGATGTGTAGGAACAAAGTGGGGACAGGTTGTGAACACAAGTGAGCAAGAGTGCACACACAAGAAAGCTCCAATAGAAATGTTCAAATGAAACAATACAAGTACTTGGTATATATGGTACCCAAGTACTACTAGTCAACCATAGGGTTGACTTTATGCCTACAACACTATATTTTTGTAATGTCTTACAGTACCATGGCTGTCCAAATTCATCCAGATGGATATGCAACCTATGGGAGTACATGAAAACAATGTCGGTGTGAATCACTTCACAACCCCCATTGACATTGTGAGAATGTCTCTCATCCCCAAGCCATGTCGATGTCGTAAGAAAAGATCTGTTAACAGGGCTTTGGTGAAGATATCCACCACATTGTCCTCAGATGAACAATAGATGAGATCAGTGAAACCATCAGAAATACAATCCCGTACATAATGATAATGATTTTCAATGTGTTTCATGAGAGCGTGAAAGACAGGATTGTTGGCTATGGCAATGCAACTCTGGCTGTCACAGAAGATAGTTTTTGCTTCGTCATCTTGTGCATGATGCAAGTCATGCAAAAGATTCCTTAACCACATTAACTCTGTAGTGGCTTAATTTGCAGCTTTGTACTCTGCTTCACTGGAGGAAAGAGAGACTCGCTTTTGCTTCTTACTGAGCCATGAGATACAGGCTGAACCCAATGAGAAGCAATAGCCAGTAGTGGACCGTCTGTCGTCAATGTCCCTTGACCAATCTGAGTCGGTGAAACCACTCAGGTCTAGATCACAATCTGAAGCATAATGCAAGCCAAGAGAGAGAGTGCCATGGACATATCTGAGAACCCTCTTTGCTGCATTCCAATATGTGATCGTGGGACAATGCATGAACTGGCTCAAAAGCCCTGTGGCGTAGGCAATATCAGGCCGTGTGGAGCATAGATATATCAAACTGCCAACCAACTGCCTGTACAAAGTGCCATCACACTTTTCAGCAGCATCATGCTTACTCAGCTTGAGTCCCTTTTCCAATGGAGTAACCACAAGCTTACAGTTCTCCATTTTAAATTTCTGCAACAACCCCTTCAAATACTTTGTCCGTGACATAGAAATCCCATCATGGGTTTGCCAAAACTCAATGCCAAGACAATAATGCAATAGTCCCAAATCTGTCATGTCAAAGTTGTGACATAAAGTGGACTGCACTGCTGTAATTTGCTGCGAATCACTCACAGTGAGTATGATGTCATCGACATATAGTACCAACATGACCAATTCTGATTTTTGCTGCAAAACATACAGATTTTGCTTTGTGTGAGTGTTTACGAAGCCCTGTGACATCAAAAACTGATGTAAGGCACCGAGAGAAGGGCATCCCCTTCTTTCGTTACACGGTCAGTAATGCCAGGAAATTTCAGCTCAGCTGTAGGGGGTGGAGGCCTACCAGAGCTCCTCATTGGGAGAACTTTCAGATTTCTGCTGACTTGCAGAAAATTTTTTGGCGGAGGCTCTAGAAATCCCACCGGAATAGAAAAATCACTCTCTTCTTTTGGCTTTCTATTCATGGTGGGATAGCAGTGAACCAATGGAGATCCAGGTTCGGAGCTGCTGACCCTTCTTGCCCTCGTTGCCTTTCTGCTTTGGAGACAATACAGCACTACCTTTGGGATTGCAGACAGGCGAGAATCATATGGAAGGGGATGGCAAGACTTCTCAGCACTTTTATTCGCCTACCTTTCTACATGACCTGGGGATCAGTGGCTTGGCTCACTCTTTCAGGGCCCTAGGTTTTCTTTGAGAGACTTGACTCCTCTTGGGCTCTTCACATCCAAACATCAGAGGCGCACAACAGAGCAAGCTATTTCTACTGCCTCACACATAGATGCATATAAAAGCTCCCAATTTTACACTCACAATTGAAAGAGTCCATCCAATGTGGTTAAATGAGAGGCTCAGTTGGTTTGCAACTGGTAGTAGAGAGGTTAGTTTATCGGGTTGAAACAAGAGTGCATGTATGCACAAAAGCACTGGCATTGCAAAGCTTATGAGGCTTATGAGGCTCTAGACATCAACAACCCGTTTGAAAGAAATACCTTAAAAATTCCTTGAGCTTTGTAGTTGCAACGACATAATGTCATTTGTAAGTTCATGCACTTCAAAAAATGAACGCTTTAATGCACAAGAAACCAAGCAAGTCAAATTTTCCTTTCAATGAGGCGTAAAAAACAAATTGAACTAAGTATTCTTTGAAATAGTCTCCAAGACCCCAGCACAAGGAGAATAGGATCAAGGTCAAGATACCACTGTGAGTCCCTGCCCCACTCCATGAATCCTGCAATCCTGATAGGCTGAAAAGCAACCTCCAAAAGAATATCATCATAAGATCTGATAAGTTTGCCTCCCGACTGAACATCAAAGACAAGGGTATCCTCATGTGTATCCTGCAATGCAATGACCTGTAACAGAATGCCCATCCCTGAGAACGTTCCCCACTGTAAGCGGCATGTCATCTGTGTCAATCCACTCTAGCGGAATGGCTGCCTGTATCTGCTGTATCCTAAGTGCAATCCCTCTGAGGTGGCCAACAGATAAAAATCTCTGATCCTCTAGAAGTCTCATAAAGGCTTGCCAAGCACCTACAGTAGAGGCAGGTCCTCTCTCCCATCTAGACCACTGCATATAATGTGACACTCCTATTGGCCTGCAATGATGATCCAAAATCGAGTCATTCCACATGACTTGCTACCTTTGAATCTCTTCACGAGAAGTGGGTGGAACTCTCCAAAGTGTGTTCTGAAGCAGCCCTAAGCTTTCAAAATAGCAGCCATGAGAGGGGAACGTGGGAATTTGAGGTGGGCTGAAGTAAAGATCCATCTCTGCTATCAAACCAATCTCCCCCATGAGAAGGTGTGCAAGACTGAATGCTGCGTGAGAAAAAATCCTTCCAGGGCTCCTGTCCAGGCATCAATCCATGTACTACAAACTTGCAGAGCAAGGCCATACTCTGCGAGCTCGGGTCAATAATATTGAGACCCCCTTCTCCTGTGGGGAGAATGAGGGTCTCCCAAGCCACCCTGGATACAACATCTGAGGTGCCATCTAAACCACTCCATAGGAAGTTCCTGATAGGTCTCATGAGCTGAGAGATACAATCTCTAGATCTACACCAATAGGAGCAAACAAACCAAGCAGTGGCCAACAATACATGATTCACAACCACAACTCTGGATGCAAGGTCATGTCTAGCTGAACTCCAAAGGTGAGTTTTCTCTTGATACTCTCCAACATTGGAGCGAGCTGCTGTGCCGGAGAGATGCCCAACCCAACCTAGCATCTGACGGAGACTCCCCTCTGAATCCAAGTGAACCCTATGTCAATCCCCCAAACTGGAGTGTCCTCATCACTAATACAAAATCCATTGGATTTGTTCCAATTAATGTGTGCACCTGCTACAATGCAAAACAAATCCAATGCTGTCATGAATGAATTCAGTGTCTATGGAGTGGCATCCAAAAAAACAGCCGTGTCATTTGCCAACTCACTGTCTAAGAGCTCATCCTCTTGCCTCAAAGGAATACGATTCCAGCTTGAGCTTTGATGTAATAGCTCATAGCCTCAGCCACAAAGAGAAATAAAAAGTGGGCTAGGGGGCAACCCTGACGGACTGATTTGGTAATCTCAAACCTGTCTCCCTTGACTCCACCAATAAGAATTTGGCTGTGGGCTCATTTGTAGAGGGCTAACACCCCTCTGATCCATGCATCTGAGAAGCCAAAGCGAGTAAGTGTGCCCTCCAGAAAGCCCCAGTCTACCCTGTCATAAGCTTTCTCAAAATCCAAGAGTAGAATGGCCAACCTGTGGCCATTATGCATGGCCCACTCCGAAGCGTCCCAAAATGAGAAGATGTTATCAAAGATGCTCCTGCCATGCACAAACCCCGTCTGCGTATCATGGATAAGATATGGTAGAAAGGGCTGCAGATGAAGGCTGATAGCTCTAGCTGGGATTTTGTACAAGGTACCCAGCAAGGTAATTGGTCTCCATTGAGACACTAAATTCCTACAACCCCCTTTCAGAATCAAATGAATGAGGCCCTCTGTAAGTGAGTCTGGCATCTCACCCGAGTCCCATACACCCTGTAGGGCTGAGGTAATATGATCTCGATCTGATGCCAAAAAGTAATAAAAAATAAGGGGGTAAGTCCATTTGAACCAGGATACTTGCTCTTGTGAAGGGCAGAGAGAGCAGTCCTAAACTCTACATTGGTGAAGGGTGGATCAAGTGAAAGAGTCATATCTCATGTCACCGACCCAGGTAAGTGTCGCCAAATAACCACTCTAGCATCATCTGTGGCCTAAGTGTCTGAATCTGCGATGAGAAAAGAGACATAGAAATCGGTGGCGACCTGCAAGACGGCCTCTGGATGTGTCTGAAGAACTCCACCTGAGTCAACAAGCTATGAGACGCTCTCTCTACTATGTCTGGGGCCAAGAGAAGAGAAGAATTGCTTGTTGACCCTACCTCCATTCTATGTCCAACTGGCGTGAAAGGAATACTCTGCTCTCTGATCTAAAAGTGACTGCTACTGAGCCCTTGCTGCAGCAAGGCGCTCCTGAATCCAAGCATCTATAGGCCTCTTCTACTCCTCCCTCTGGAGGGCAGCCAACTACTGGCGGATACCTATCTCACGCCTGAGGATCTCACCCCTTCTGATACGAGCAACTGAAAGATAAAAGTCACTGAGGCTAAATCTGAAGGAGAAAGCTGTCCATCCTGCAAATGAGATACCCAAGTCCTCAACACTGTCTCTATAAGGCCCTCCTCTGCATAGAAAGAATCTAGAATCGTGAAACTGGTAGAGCGGCACCTCACATGGGGATCTAAGACCATCAAAACCACTGGAAAATGATCCAAAGTGGACACCAAAGTTGTAGTGTAAACAGTACCACCTCTGTCAAGAGCCCAATCACCCACATAAAATACCAAATTAATGTGTATAGATGGGTCATATCGTGCCATCACTGTTATATACTAGTGCCATTGAGTAGGACAGTTTTCTATCTTTAGCTTGATTGCCTCCTTGCTCCTATCTGCAAGGTCCCCATGAGCCTAGCCCCATGACTTCAAATAGATTCCATTGATCCCTAATTGAAGCACAAAGCTTGTCCTATCCTTTGGAAATGAGAAACAGTGCATTTTGCCCTCACAAACATGTTTAACCAGTGCATGCATGGGTGATGCATGGGTGGAAGAGCAAGCACCATGTTTTGTGAATGCATTTTAACCAAGCTTCTGTAGTTGAGGTGACCCAACCTCGCATGCCTAAGTGGGAATCTGAAATTATAGATTCAGCCACCAAATTTGCCTCTGTAGCAGGCTGTTTGTCATAAACATTGAGATGATATAGCCCAAAAGAAAGTGACCCAGTAAGTACTATGTTGTCATCGTACCGATTGTCATACACAACACATCGATAACCATCAAAGAGAACCAAGGACCTCCACATAAGAATCCTCGATGCCTAATTCACCTAGGAGATTCACCCTTGGAACATTAGGGCATTCGGTGCGATGGCACTCGTAGCAGACAACATTGGCACGTTCTCTTGGAGGGCGATCGGCTTGATTTTTGATGCCCACCATCTCAAGCCGAAGATCATTCAGGGCCTTGGCAAGGTCATTGAAACCGGGTTCTTTAGCAGGAGAGGGGCCGGGGGAGTAGGAAGGAGGGGGGCTCGTGGGCGAGGCTGGGAAAATCTTCTAGGCAGAGGGTGAGGATATACACCTTGTTGAGGATAAGCATCTAAGGGAGGACCATACATTCCACGTGGAGACAGTGGATACATCCCTGGCGGGGGATGGGGGTATGCCCCTAAGTTGGACACCCCTAATGGTTGTTGCAAGAATTGAGGGGGTTGCGAAGGGACAACTGCCTTCTTTGAAGCGGGTCGGCGGACTGAACTTGGTCAAACCTTTGAGCAATCTCTTGTGCTCGCACCATGGTCTCTGGATTCTCCCATTTAAGTTTGAGGCGGAATTCATCACTTGCTCCTGCTACTACGAGGTAGCCTAGCATATGCTAAGTCATTCCAGCTCGGAATCCAGCATTGTCCTCCTACGTGGCAATCAAATAGTCTAGGAGCATGGCTGCTTGATCCACGTATCGACGAGTCGTCTCACCTTCTGACTGTTTCAGGTTTGCCACCTGCAGTACATATTCTCCGGCTCCTCTTCTTTGCTGAAATACTCGATCATAGCCGCTGTCAACCTCGGCCAACTTTGGCAAACGTCCTCGGGCTGCTTCTCATACCACACTTGAGCCAAACCCTCTAGAAATGTGGGAAGAACCAACAACCATCTATCTTCAATAAGAACATTGAGAGAAACACAACGGCGCTTGAAGGCCACAAGATACTCGTTTAGATTTTCTTCATTCTGACCACAGAACATAGGAATGTCAGTCATGCTTGGAAAAGAGGCGGGGATTGAAGAATATTGTGGAGAGAGCTAAGAAAATACAAGATCATCTATTGACAATAGAGAGCGGAATTTTAAAATGAAAGTGCGGGGATGAGACTTCTAGAAAGCAAATGTAAGCCATAAATTGAGTATCGGGAGCAGTGTGATATTCCATATGAGAAGAGTCAATGGTGAAGAAGAGCTCATAAACAACTTTTACAGCTGACATCATTGCGGAAGATTGGGGGTACGGCATCGCATTAAGTTGTTCATCAAGGCAAAGAGGAAAGCCATTACCATGGTAAGAAGATGCAGGGATTGCACATCACCTTCTGCATCCTCAAGCTCTTGTAGTCTCCATGAGATTTCTTCTAGCGGAGTGAGGTTCAGCATTTCCGCTCCTTTGAAGAGGTGTCTCCTTTTGATTCACAAGACGCTCGTGCTAATGAGTCGGCGATGCTATTCTGAGTTCTTGGAATATACTTCACTTGAATCTCTTCAAAGTCTTGGCAAAGTTGAGTGGCCTATTGATGGTGGCCCGTCAAGGCTTCACTTCTCACTTTCCACTCACGGCTTACTTGTCGGCATACCAGTTGTGAGTCGCCTCGTACCTCAAGCTGAGTGATTTGATGTTCTTTGGCTTTTTGAAAGCCAAAAATGAGAGTGGAGTATTCGTCCTGATTGCAAGTGTCTGCTGCGATGGGGTTGCCGTACAAAAACTTTTCTCCCTCGGGTGAAGTCAAGGTCACTCCTACCCCTGCTGCTTTTGTCGAAGGTCTATAAGCACCATCAAAGTGTAAGACCCAAGCCGACGTCATATGAGTACCAAGACACGTACGTCCCAGGTCTCCCAATAATCTAGGATTGGGAGGATGAATGGATGAGGGGAAGCCAAAACCTCAGCAAGGCGTTCTGGCCTGAACAAGCTCACAATTTTCTGCTGAAAGTTCACTTTGTGTCCAAAAGGGATCACCACATGAAGTTCATGATGAGAAACAAAAGGTTGGTTAGGAACAAATGGGTTCCGAGGACGGAACATAAAATCTTGTTTTTGTTCCATCCATGTCTCATGATCAGCACATGCTTGTGGAATTCCGCGATGATCAATGCAGGATCAAGGATCCAAAGAAAAAGGGTATGAGATTGTGGCTACAGGTTCTTATGAGGCAGCCCTATAAGCAACATGCTATGGCTATCTCTTCTTCTACTCCAAGTGATTTATGGCATGCCAGGTTTGGTCATGCACATCACAGAGCTTTGGAATATTTGCATAATCATAATATGGTTGAAGGATTGCCAAAATTACAGCAGCCCGCTCAAGAGGTGTGTGAAGCTTGTGCTCTTGGAAAGTTGCATCGCCTACTGTTCCAAAAGGATGGTCCAAGTTCAGTAAGAACACGAAGGGTCTTGCAGATTGTGCATAGTGATGTTTGTGGACCAATGAATGTCACAACCCATAGAGGTATCGGTATTTTGTCACATTCATTGATGATTATTCTAGGTTCACTTGGCTCTTTCTCATGAAAAACAAATCTGAAGAATTGTTCAAAGAATTGGCTGAGAACCAAACCAATTCTAGAATTAGAACACTTAATTCTTTTTTTTCAAGAAAATTACTTCATTAATTATGAATGAAAACCGTGAGAGCAAGCCCAACTGCGGAAGTACATCATGCAATGCATGAGGAAAAAAACAGCTCAAAATGAGCTAATAAAGAAATAAGGCGGAGGCTGAAAATGCCATCTCAACCCTGAAGGGGAATCAAAGAAGAAAGGAGATCCTCTCCAAACTCTGAAAAAAGTAACTCTCCTGGCAGTGGCTGCTCTGAAGGATCCTTGCATGCCCGCCCCAAATGGCCATCAGAGTGTGTACTGTGTTAGTCCAAATACTGGCCATAGTCTAGGAAGGGTGAACCTAGATACCCTCCATCGCCTCTGTACACCTAGCTCTCCAAATATGCCACCCTGCAATGCTAGGCAAAATCTCCCAAGACATGTCTACTAAGGCATGAGCAGCTTTGAAAGGAGTGAAGGGAACATCCTGGAGGGAACACTTAATTCTGACAATGGGGGAGAGTATTCTTCACATGCTTTTGAGGGATACCTGAAAGAGCATGGGATAAGACATCACAAAACAGTGCCATACACACCTCAGCATAATCCGAGTGCAGAGCGGAAGAACAAGACTCTCATGGAGATGACACGATGTATGCTGAAATTTAAGACAATGTCAAAAGCATTTTGGGGTAAAGCAATTGCTATAGTCACATATATTCAGAAATAGCTGCCCTACGCAAGCATTGCAGCTTGGCATATTTGGAGAGCTAGGTGTACAAAGGCGATGGAGGGTATTCAGGTTCACCCTTCTCAGGTTATGGCCAGTATTTGGTCCGACACAATACACACTCTGATGGCCATATGGGCGAGCATGCAGGGATCCTCCAAAGCAGCTACTGCCAAGAAAGTTACTTTTTTGGGAGTTTAAAGAGGATCTCCTTTCTTCTCTAAGTCTCCCTCACGGTTGAGGTGGCATTTTCAGCCTCTGCCTTGGTTTTTTATTAGCTCATTTTGAGCTGTTTTTTTCCTCATGCATTGCATGATGTACTCCCGCACTTGAGCTTGCTCTCGCGGTTTTCATTCATACTTAATGAAGTAATTTTCTTGAATATATATATATACACACACACACACACATGTATGCATGTGTATACACATACATGTATACATGTATATATGTGTATACACATACATGTATATATATATATATATATATATATATATATATACATATGTACGTACAGTATGTACATACATATGTATATATGTAGATATATCTATATATATATATACATATGTATGTATGTACATGTATATGTACATACATATGTATATATATATAGATATATAGATACATACATATATATACATATGTATGTACATACATATGAGATATATCTATATATATATATACATATGTATTAGCTGCCCTACACAAGCATCGGTTGACAAGACGCCTTTTGAGGCATTTTATTGGTACAAGCCCAAGGTGAATCACTTCAGAGTGTTTGGGTATGTTGCATATGCTTTGGTACCAGCTGAAAATTGATCCAAGTTTGATGATAAAAGCTTTAAGTGCATCTTTGTGGGGTATAGCACTAAAAGACAAGGCTTTAGGCTTTATGATCCAGCCACAAGGAAAGTAATCATAAGCAGGGATGTTTTGTTTGCAGAGCATGATAGCATGCAGCCCATCAATGAGGAGTTGCTTCCATAAGATGATACACCTCTGGACGCTGATTTGGGTTCTCCAGTTGATGTTCCCTCTACATGTAGACTCAAGCAGGGTTGCCACATGTTGAGGGTCCTTTTCCCTCGAATGTTTCATATTTGCAGCCAGCTCATGGGGAGGGACAGCCCAATATTTGGAAGCATTATCAGCGTCATGCAAAGGATGTTACTCCACATGCAATTCCATATGCTATTCCCAACGGGACAGCTGAGAATTCAGTTCCTAGATGGGCTAGGTTGACAATTGCAGATGCTAAAGATCAGCCTATATTGGGTAGAACCAGGGTTGGCACTCAAAATGCTAAGAAGCATGTGAATTTTGCTCTCATGACCAAAGTGATGGAAGCTGAAACTAAGCCTCAGCGCTTTGAGGATGCTTAGGGCAATTCGGCATGGTAGAAAGCCATGGAAGTTGAGATTAGATCCATTAAAAGGAATGCTACATGGGACTTGGTCATAGTGCCTGAAAACGGTGTTTCTGGGCCAAAACGGTTCACCGTTTCCGCACCGTTTCCGAAACCAGAAACGGCGTTTTGTACAGGCAAAAAATAAAATAAAATTTGTTTTGTTTTGTTTTTTTTTTTTTGGGGGGGGGGGGTTTGTGATTTTGCAATGCCTCTAGAATTTATCCAAGAAAACATATATATAGAGCAGCAATGTAAGATCTTGTAGACACCAATGCTCAGTTATAGAAGCAAAAGTACAAGCACACACACACACACACCTGCCTCAACCATCGAGTAAGAAGTTAGAACCCCATCGGCGGGTAGGGCAGTTTTTGCTCTCCCTCTCTAACCTCTCCTCTTGCTCTCCACTCATCCTACAACCCCCCTCTCAGCCCGCTGCCCCTCCTCCTTGCTCTCCTCTCTAGCATATCCTCCTTGCTCTCCTTAGCTCTTGCCCTCTCCTCTCCTCTCCTCTTTGCTCTCCTCTCCTTCTTGCTCTCCTCTCCTCCTTGCTCTCCTCAGCCGTTGCCCTCTTCTCCTTGCTCTCCTCAGCCCTTGCCCTCTCCTGTCCTCCTTGTTGTCCTCTCCGGCCTTGTTGTATGACATATGTATTAATAATAATTACATATATAATATATATTTTATTAACCTTAAAAACCAAAACTCTGTTTCCACCGTTTCTTCTGGTGCCTGAAACTCCAAAACGTCGTTTCCCGCCCGTTTCCGTTTCCCCGTTTTCGAAATTCCTGGGAACTATGGACTTGGTTGATGTGCCCATTGGCAAGAATGTGGTTGGCACCAGATGGATCTACAAAATAAAGTATCATGCAGATGGTACAATTGAGAAGTACAAAGCCCATTTAGTTGCCAAGGGTATGCACAAGGAGAGGGGATAGATTATGAGGATACTTTTGCTACAATGACCAAGATGACAAATGGATGTCATCTCTATTGCTGGGTTTTATGGTTGGTCTGTGTAGCAGATGGATGTCAAGATTGCCTTCCTCAATGGGGATCTAAAGGAGGAGGTCTATGTGCATCAGTCCTAGGGTTTTGTTGTTCAGGGACAAGAACACATGGTATGCAACCTCTAGAAAGCCTTGTATGGGCTGAAGCAAGCACCTCGTGCATGCTGTCATAAGAAACATCACTTCTATAGCCAAATTTATATGTTCTACAACAAAAATCAGATTTAGTCATGCTTGTTCTTTATGTCGATGACATCATACTCACTGGTAGCAATTTGCCGCAAATTGCAGCAATGCAGTCCATCTTGTGTCAGACTTTTGACATGACAGATTTGGGCCTCTTATACTACTATCTTGGCATTGAATTTTGACAAATCCAAGAGGGGACTTATATCACAAACAAAGTATTTGAAGGGGTTGTTGCAAAAATTTAAGATGGAGAACTGTAAGCCTGTGGCCACTCCATTGAAAAAGGGAATCAAGCTGAGTTCCCATAGGTTGCTATATCCACATGTGGATGGATTTGTGAAACCATGGTACTTTAAGTACTTTAGGTGCTTCTGAGATCATTCCAAAGCATTTCAGCCATATATTGAGAGGGGATTTGTAGAGAAATATACAATGATATGGTGGTGTAGGATAGACTAGAACTTAATCTAATTTGGAGTTTTAGTGTGCTCTAGTACTTGGACTATATATACCAAGTACTTGTACTTCATTTGGTAGAACATTTCAGCTGGAGTTCACTTGTGTTCACTTCTTGTTCTCTTGTGTTCACAACTCTTCTCCATTCTTGTTCCTACACAGGAGGTCAGTGGCGGTAGTCATACACGTGGATCATCTCTGAGGCTCCTTTGTCAAGGAAGGGTTCTCCATTGATGAGGAGTCTCTACAGAGTGTGGTAGAGATTGGCAGGAGGACTCATTCGGGCTAGGCAGTAATGTAGAGAGGAGTTTGAGAGACATCTGCTCATATGGCACCTGAAGGTCAGAGATTCGGAGGGGCGCATGTCGGGTCAGCGGAATCACATTGGATGGGCACATTTGGATAGTGGACCAACTAGATCCTTTGGGGCTTGGCGGCGGCTTCCCAGAGAGACAGAGGCCCATTGACAGGCCCTCTTGCATCTCTGAGGGGCAAGCACCAGGATGATGGAGATCAAGGCGGCAATCTCAGTTTCATGGTGGGACAGAGTACGGAGTCCTTGGACCCCATACTATTGGTCAGGACAGTTCTCGCGGACAGGGATACCGCTCAGGATACGCTTCTTTTGGGAGTCTGTCAGATCCAGCTAGTCTCAATTTTATAGGGTGGGCCTAGAGGCTCATTGTACAGGGGTAGAGAAATAGTGGATGATGGGTCAGAGGCGGGCCTGGAGGATCTAGAGTGGCAAAGGGTCAGGAGAGTGGGCCGCTTGGGCAGGATTTGGTACATTAATCCCACCATAGTCTTATCGAGCCCGGAGGGAGCAGTGTGGTGCTTGTGGATTTGGGAGGACGGACCCTTATGCGACATTCAGTGGGATCCAGGAGGGTGGTTTTGGCCAGCCCGCATAGGGTGGTCGGACCAAGTGGAGGAGGTTTCCTTCTTTCTGTATAGGACTTTTATCGGGCACCACTTACAGCTTGAGGCAACAACATGGTCCCCCTGGAGGGAACGCCATTGGCTAGAGCAAGACGTCCTGAGAGAGGTTATTTTCGATTTTTGGCCTCGCCTTTAGATAAGCTTGCACCCGTGCAAGATTTCCTATTTCTTCTGGTTGATGGTTCACGGGAGTCTACCCATTGGCCCCTAGCTGAAGCAGATGCGGGTAGATGGCAAATGCATTGGTTGCACAGAAGGAGTTTTGGAGAGGATTCCCCATTGCCTGAGGGGCTGCACGGTCACACAACGGGTATGGCTGTCATCCCTCAGGATTGTGGCTAGCACACAAAGGACAAGGAGGGACTGCACTTGGTGGATGGCGGCTTGGCTCACAGAGGGAGGGCACGCCTTCTTGATTGATCTTGTCTCACCGGCATACAAAGATATATGAACAGCAGATGGCCATTTGGACGAGCATGTAGGGGCTATAAAATCATCCCCAAGAGGCTTTACCACCTTGTTGAGTTCAACATATTGTTGCAGTTGAATCACCTTGCAATCTGCTAGTTGCTAGAGTCAAGGTCGATTTCATATTCTAGGGCTTCCTTCCAAATGATCACGAAACCAAGTTTGTATTTTGGTCCTTTTTCTTTTAAAGGTCACAAATCCTCCAAAACGTGGGGTCCTAGTTATATTGCCATAAAACTAGGTTTTTTGGAATTTTTGGGAAACGTGAACGATGCTTGCTCTACCTCTTCCACCAAGGGTTCCTCAGTTGTGAGGCGCTCATTATTCCATTTGTTGCCTCATTGTCAACTTGCACATAAGGTTGTTTACACACTGGAGTTTGCCGCCCGCCCAACCACAAGTTCAGAGGCCGCCTGCCCAGCCACAAGTTCAAGGGCGAGGTGCAACATGGCAACGAGCAATTGGCCTCATAAATCCCACCACGTAAACAAATTTGAGCGAGCAAGACCCCAGCCCAAGCGCTTGGGTGGGGAATTCCTTCTTTAACAATAATAGATGCACTGGTAGCTTGTGGGGCAGTCTCAATGGTGTAAAAATAGCCTAAGGCAAAGAGTCCTTGGAAGAAACCAACGAGGCGACTATGTGAATTTTCTGGAACCTTGCATTTCAGGAAATCTTGGTTGTGAAACCTGTGCACGATTCCTTGGTAGAATATTCTGAAAGTCAAAGATGGAGATTAATCTTTCTTGAAGTATGTATAAGTAGTTAATCATCCCTTGATGTACTTGGGGTTTCAAAAATTTGAAGGTTTTTCTTGAGAATTTACAAATTTAAAAAGCTAAAATATAACTAAATTGCGTAAAATTTTGTAAAACTTTTACAAAATTGAGGAAATATTTTTTACAAGCGAAAATGAAAATGCTTCAAGTTATGGTTACCTGGACGAGTATGCAGGGGTCCTCTCGGGCAGCCACGACTAGGAGGGTTAGGTGGGTTTCACACGCAGACGCCTGCCGCAAATAAAAAAATGGCGTGGCCAATCAACGTTCGTGCTCACTCGTAGACCCTTTCACATGCGGACGCCTGTTGCAAAAATAAATCTAGCGTGGCAATCGAGTCACTCCCGACCATGGAAGAATAGTTGGGCGGCGTCAATATGCCGCCCAAGAAGGTGTTCGTCGAAATTCCGCCAATAAGCATACAATATGGAGATTCAAACTCGGGTCCACCATGCTCACAGCCTGGCAGTCCAACCATTGGGCTAACCACATTGGTTGACATGTAGGTGCAACATTTAATACATATTGTGGTCTTCACCACTACTTTTGAAAGGGGCGACAGACGGATGGCCTCATTTGAGGAAAAAAAGGACGGACATGATGTTCTCGGGCTTCAATTGTCCACGAATGAGTGTGAAATCCCCCCTTATTTTCCTCGGGGAATGGAGGGGCTCCCCCTTCTTCTTTGAGACTTCCAGAGGGTTGACATGGCATTTTCAACCGCAACCTTGGTTATTTTCTACCTCATTTTAGCACTGCCTTCTAGGCAGCGCTATTGTTACACTTTTCATAAAAAAGTGTCCTATACCATTTTTTTGCCACGTGGCCCCCTACTTTTTTGGTTTTTTCTCTATTACACACTCACTGAATCACTCTCTCTCTCTCTCTCTCTCTCTCCCTCTCTCTCTCAGTTTGCAAATCATTCGAACTTTCCTATACACGGGCTTCCATCACAAATGTTGCAAATTAATCATTCATTCATCTTGACAATTGTTTTCCTTTAACAAGTACTTGTGCTTGTTTTTCATGCAAAACATGATGTATCTCCGGCATAGAGCTTGCTCTTGCTAGGTAAATTCATACTTAATGGAAGTCTGTTGTGGGTTCATCTACTATAGTTTGCAGGTGTTGTGTGCACACAGGGTGCACAGAAGCATAGTGCTATATCAATGCAAAATTCGCTTGCAATGCTGAAGTCCATGCGATATAAATGTAAAACTCTGTTGCAATGCTGAATTCGCTTGCAATGCTGAAGTCCATGCTATATAAATGTAAAATTCGCTTGCAATGCTGAAGTCCATGCTATATAAATGTAAAATTCGCTTGCAATGCTGAAGTCCTTACCATATCAATGTAGAACTCTTTTGCAATGCTGAAGTCCAGACGCGAGAGTCCGTTTGGCCATCAATCATCATGGGCGTTGATGAGCAAGCTTCTGGATTGGGTTGGTTGCTGCTATTTATATGACGATCATGACTCTTAAGGCTGAAAGAATCCGTGGTCTGGCCTCATCGAAGACTCTGCAGGAACAGAAGTTGCGCTTCCTAAGACGTCTCTCGGGCTTGGCTCAGCCATCCCAACACGTCACAGAAACCTCACATCTTTTGAACTTTCAGCGGGATTTCGCTAGCTATGCCTCGCTTTTGCGCTCAATAGACGGTGCTAAGCGTCTCTCGGATAGCAGACTCATCCAGGCGCACCTTGTAACAAATGGGCTCGAGAAGCACCCCTTCTTAGCTAGCCTTCTCATCGAGTTGTACGGAAAATGCGGCGCTGTTGAGCATGCTCGCTCACTCTTTGGTATCATTACTGAACGTAATTTCTTCTGTTGGAAATCTATTATTAGAGCGTATGCCCAGGATGGGCAAAGCGGGGAGGCCCTTCGCCTATTCGAACAGATGCTGCAGGAAGGCTTTATGCCAGACATGTTCACGTTTGTCAGCGCCCTTACTGCCTGTGCCGATCTTGTTGCGTTAATTGAAGGAAAGAGAATCCATGCCCGCTTTATTTGCAAGGGCTTCGAGTCTGATGTTGCTATAGGGACTGCCCTCGTGAATATGTATGGCAAGTGTGGGAGCCTCGACGATGCGCTGTATAGTTTTGACTATATATCTGATCGGAAGGTCCTGGCTTGGAATGCCATGATTGCTGTGCACGTAAGGCACGATCAGGGGGAGGAGGCCCTCAAACATTTCAACCGAATGCAACAGGAGGGAGTTACGCCTAACAAGATTACCTTCGTTAGCATTCTTTCTGCATGTGCCAGTTGTGCAGGCCTACCTAGTTGTGAGCAAGTTCATGCCTGCATTTCGGCTAGTGAATTCCAAGCAGATGTCGTGGTGGGAAATGCCCTTGTCGACATGTATTGCAAATGTGGCAGGCTCAATTATGCAGAAAAAGCATTCCATACTCTACCTGTAAAGAATGTGGTCTCATGGACTGCCATGATTGCAGCACATGGCCAGCATGGGCAGAGCAAGGAGGCTTACCAGCTCTTCGAGCGAATGCAGGGGGAAGGAGTGCTGCCAGATAGGGTTGCTTTCATCGGGAGTCTTCAAGTGTGTGCTAACCTGGCAGTTCTGGCTGAAGGCAAGCGTATTCATGCCTGTATTATAGCTAGCGGGATGGAATTGGAGGTTATCATGGGGACTGCCATTGTGGACATGTATGGCAAATGTAGCAGTCCAAGTGATGCACGGCAGATGTTTGACAAAATGTCTCAGCACAATTTATTGTCATGGACTGCCATGATTGCAGCATATGCTCAGCATAGCGAGGGGAATGAAGCATTCCTAGTGTTTGACCGAATGCAGCAGGAGGGTATTATGCCAGACAAGGTGGCGTTTGTCAGCATTCTCAAGGCATGTTGCAGGCTGGCAGTTCTGGCAGGAGGCAAACAGATACATGCTCGCCTTGTTGCCAGTGGATTTGAGTCAGATGACATTGTTGGGACTGCCTTAATTAACATGTATGGGAATTGTGGCAACCTGGAGGAGGCTGTAAAGATGTTTGAAAACATTTCTGACCTGGGTGTGGCATCATGGACTGCTATCATTGCAGCATGTGCTCAAAATAGACAGGAAAGCCAAGCCCTCAAGCTTTTTGACCAAATGCAGCAAGAAGGCATAGTTCCTGATAAGATTACGTATGCCAGCATTCTTGATGCATGTGCCAATTTGGTAGCGCTAGCCAATGGTGAGCAGATATATGCCCTCATTGTGGGCAGTGGCTTGGAGGCTGATGTTAGTGTCGGAACTGCGCTTGTCAACATGTATGGCAAGTGTGGGAACCTGGAAAAGGCATGGAGGACATTTGATGGAATGCCCAATCGAACTCTCATTTCTTGGACTGCCATGATTGCAGCATATTCCCAGCATGGACAGACAAAGGAAGCCTTCCGAGTCCTTGATCAGATGCATGGAGAAGGATTTTTACCAGACGATGTCACCTTTATAAACCTTCTCTCTGCATGCAGCCATGCTGGTTTGCTGGATGAGGGTTGTCTATGTTTTGTTTCCATGATTCAAAATCACAACATCACACCTTCTATCGATCATTATAGCTGCATGATCGATCTTCTTGGGAGATCTGGACAATTAAGTGAGGCAGAAGACTTGATCAACCTAATGCCTGTACAGCCTTCGGCAGTGTTGTGGACGACATTGCTTGGGGCTTGCAGGTGCCAGGTTGATGTACAATGTGGAGAACGTGCTGCGAAGCATCTGGTTGAACTGGATCCAGAGAATGCTGCACCATATGTAATGCTATCCAACATATATGCTGCAGCCGGCGGCAGAGGGGATGATGCAGCAATGATCAGCGTTTTGCAGAGAAACAGAGAGCAGGGAGCAAGACCAGGCTGCTCATGAAGCTTTAGTTTTTTGCAAGGACTGGCAGAACAAGATAAGAACAACACTAAACGTTACTACTCTTGTTGCTGCTTTTTACCAGAGCTTCTTGGCCGTATGCTTGCCAAGGCACTACTGGTACTTTTGCTAGAGTCTCTTGGCTGTACTCCGAGTACATACTTGGGGATTTTGTTGGGTTCTGTGACACGGAATTGGAATGTACTTGCCCTTGTTTTGATATATTTGGGGTTGAAATGAACATGATGTAAAATTCATCTAATGTTATTAATACAATATATTTATTGGGACCCCCCCCCTCAAAAAAAAAAGCTGGTTCATAGAGGACTCCTTCCAGGCAATGACCGTGGAAGGATTTCTTCGCTCAACAGATCCTGATGTCAGTGCTAGGTGGATTTTCACGGATGCCCACGTCAGAATACCCTCTTCCCTACTCTTGGCAGTGATTATCAGAGCCTAATAACAGCTCAGATTATCCCTTACACGGGCTCCTCCCCAGATTTAGGGTGAGAGGGATAAACAACCCAATATGTGGAGCAAACTCTTTGTTGATGACTTAGGATGTCCGCTAGGCTACTTGAGATACATGCAATGGTCTAGATGGGAGAAGGGACCCGCTTCACTGTGGATGCTTGGAGAGTAGTCAAAGAGTTGCCCTCACCTGAGTGTTAGGCTATCACTTAAGACCTACGAGGCACAAAGGCCTTAGATGGGACTCTAATGTTTCCTCCCACTCGCTTCCAGCGATGTGGCAGCATATTATGCATACCCTCTTGGGGCAGGATTCAAGGCTCCTCACATAGAGCAGAGGCCAGGTGAGCATCCTTCAGGAGGGAGTAGGATCATGGTTTATTTTTTACATATTCACCAACAGGCCCACATGGCACTTCCACTCTTTAGATTGGTTACGACAACCTCATTTCTTTTCTGCATGGTTTTGTATGAGGCCTTTCACAGGTTTCTATCGTGAATCAATGTATTTGATAGAAGTTCAGTTTTTTGCAAAAAGTCAGGCTAGGAGGGGGAAGGACTGCCGGCAATTCAGAACAAGCCTGTGAGAGACAAAAAGGGACAGCCAGGGGAGGCCACCATACTGGATTTTGTATTTGAGCAATGCAGCCAGGTATACCATTCCCTATACTGTGGGCAAACAATGTTCCAGGCTGGATATACAATTAAGGAGATATAATAAAGTGCAACATCAAATGCCAATTTGCTTCCAGAAACAGTGCAAGTTGTAAAAGTGGAGCACAAGACAGAAAAGAGAAGGCAAAGGAGAGAGCAGGGCAGTTAAAAGGAGGGCAGGGTATATCTAACCCAATAAGCTGAGACTGTCTGGAAATTATTTGAGAGATCTAAAATGTTTAAACTTATGTAAATCCTTCAAAGGCAACTTTTGTGCTATGCATGCAAGCACATTTAGATGTTTATAAAAAATGAACACTTGCCTGCGCAGAGTACCATTAGGTGTATTTCCACAAGCTAAAAGAAGATATTGTTCTGAACCAGTTTGGGAATCAGAGACAAGTAGTGAATCATGAACTGGAGCTGTGCTGTCAGCTAGTAGGCTGTCAAGTCCTTGTCCCACCAAAGATGTTGCTGTGACAGAAGCGTCACTGAAGCTGCTGGCTTTTGGCATTTGTGGAGCACCAAAACTTGGCTGAAGGTGGTGAAATCCTTCTTTGAAACTAGTAGGTATTGCAAGTATATGAGCATCACCACCTTGACAGTAAGCATATAGAATGAGACTTTGTGCATATGTGAATGATAGGCATTGCAGAATCTGCACATAATGCAACAAAAATGAGAATTGGCAGGGAGCTGTACGGGTGGACACTCAATGGCATTGCAGATTAAGCACATTGATGCAAGATAAATGAGAAGACGCAAGGAGATGTACTTGTGAAGAAGCTATACAGTCTAGAAATCTAAGTCCCAACATGAAATATGGGTTTTTTTAAATTATTACATTCAGATACTCAATCCATCAATAAATTCACAAAAAGAGCAGACAATGACCTATGCATAGAAAGTTAGTGTGGATGCTATTTATGCTACACAAAAGACAATAAAAACTTCATCTAAAAGGTTTTAAAGTCCCAAAACAGGCTTTCTTTTTATTAGAAAAATCACAAGAACATGATTCGCCATGATGTTACAAACAAACAATAGGAGGATATTTTGTATACAAACACAATTGCATCATCTAGGAAAAGATCTTTTTACTTTACTTCATTGAAAAAATCTTTCATCTCGTTTGATCAGATCAATACAACAACAAAAATAGAACTCCCAATAAGCATGTGTGGCAATTACACAAATAGGAGAGTTTAAATGGAGGGGCTATATACCTAGATGAATCCAGGAACATTCCCAAACTCATCCTCTAAAAACATAGCACAGTGCAGTTTCAATCTCATGATAGTCACTCACAAGGTTGAAAACCATAAACTCCATCATGCATAGCAGGGACTAGCTACTATGACATCCCCACTGATGTCATCAGCGCCCAGCAGTGGGTGTAGACCATAGTATAAAAATATGCTCTCACACATACAAATCCACACACCCACACATACTTGAGCATCCATTTATACAAAGTCTTCGTACTGAGTTTCTGTCGGCACTCCGGAGGTGAAGGGCAGACTCAGCCATGATAAAGGCTAGCACTAAAGGAGAAGGCTAATCAAAAGGTAGTCCAAAATCTCTTCATTCAAGCTACAATTGCTTGTGAAGTCTAAACATTTTCATTTTAGTCTCTCCCCAACGAGCATCTAAATCTAAAACTAGTTGATAGGACAACGCACCATTTAAGATAGAAAGAATTATCACAATACCAGCAGGCCGCAACTTGGACGAAAACTTCACAAGGTGAAATTTGCATGTCCGCTAATACAGCAGAAGCATATACCTAGATGAATCCAGGAACATTCCCAAACTCATCCTCTAAAAACACAACACAGTGCAGTTTCAATCTCATGATAGTCACTCACAAGGTTGAAAACCATACACTCCATCATGCATCGCAGGGACTAGCTACTATGACATCCTCACTGACGTCATCAGCGCCCAATAGTGGGTGTAGACCATAGTATAAAAATATGCTCTCACACATACAAATCTACACACCCACACATACTTGAGCATCCATTTATACAAAGTCTTCGTACTGAGTTTCTGTCGGCACTCCGGAGGTGAAGGGCAGACTCAGCCATGATGAAGGCTAGCACTAAAGGAGAAGGCTAATCAAAAGGTAGTCCAAAATCTCTTCATTCAAGCTACAACTGCTTGTGAAGTCTAAACATTTTCATTTTAGTCTCTCCCCAACGAGCATCTAAATCTAAAACTAGCTGATAGGGCAACACACCATTTAAGATAGAAAGAATTATCACAATACCAGCAGGCCGCAACTTGGACGAAAACTTCACAAGGTATACGGCAGAAGCATATACCTAGATGAATCCAGGAACATTCCCAAACTCATCCTCTAAAAACACAACACAGTGCAGTTTCAATCTCATGATAGTCACTCACAAGGTTGAAAACCATAAACTCCATCATGCATGGCAGGGACTAGCTACTATGACATCCCCACTGACGTCATCAGCGCCCAACAGTGGGTGTAGACCATAGTATAAAAATATGCTCTCACACATACAAATCCACACACCCACACATACTTGAGCATCCATTTATACAAAGTCTTCGTACTGAGTTTCTGTCGGCACTCCGGAGGTGAAGGGCAGACTCAGCCATGATGAAGGCTAGCACTAAAGGAGAAGGCTAATCAAAAGGTAGTCCAAAATCTCTTCATTCAAGCTACAACTGCTTGTAAAGTCTAAACATTTTCATTTTAGTCTCTCCCCAATGAGCATCTAAATCTAAAACTAGCTGATAGGGTGACGCACCATTTAAGATAGAAAGAATTATCACAATACTAGTAGGCCGCAACTTGGACGAAAACTTCACAAGGTGAAATTTGCATGTCCGCTAATACGGCAGAAGCATATACCTAGATGAATCCAGGAACATTCCCAAACTCATCCTCTAAAAACACAACACAGTGCAGTTTCAATCTCATGATAGTCACTCACAAGGTTGAAAACCATAAACTCCATCATGCATAGCAGGGACTAGCTACTATGACATCCCCACTGACGTCATCAACACCCAACAGTGGGTGTAGACCATAGTATAAAAATATGCTCTCACACATACAAATCCACACACCCACACATACTTGAGCATCCATTTATACAAAGTCTTCGTACTGAGTTTCTGTCGGCACTCCGGAGGTGAAGGGCAGACTCAGCCATGATGAAGGCTAGCACTAAAGGAGAAGGCTAATCAAAAGGTAGTCCAAAATCTCTTCATTCAAGCTACAACTGCTTGTGAAGTCTAAACATTTTCATTTTAGTCTCTCCCCAACGAGCATCTAAATCTAAAACTAGCTGATAGGGCAATGCACCATTTAAGATAGAAAGAATTATCACAATACCAGCAGGCCGCAACTTGGACAAAAACTTCACAAGGTGAAATTTGCAAGAGGGTCAAAGGAAGAGTGAGTTTGGGAGGGGAGGAGAGAAGAAGGGAGGGGAGAGGGGAGGGGAGAGCCAGAATGGAAATGATTCACAATGATGAGATGCCATTCCGTGCCTAAGGGTGTACCTGGCTATTCTACTTCTTTATTTTGAGAACGTTAATGACAAAGTAGAGGGGGGTTTCTTGGAAGGCATGTTGTTGCATATTGGCTTTTCTGGCAACCTTTGGATTAGAGGGTTTTCCTCTCTCTACAAATCAGCCCATAGTCGATTTCTTATCAGGAGTTCCATAGGGTGCAAGTTTCAGATTTCCAGATCAGTCCAGCTGGGATGGCTGCCTACAGCTCTTCTATATTTATTTGTGGCAGAGGCCATGAGTCTCTTTCTTGGATCCTAGTTTGACGTCATTGTTTTGAGACTCCTCTTGAGGTAGGATAAAGAGTTGCTGGACAGGGAGCTTGCAGATGACACAGCTGCTTAGTGTATATCTACTCAAAGAGCACATTGGGAGAGCTTTGGCGTTACACTCCCCATGCAATCTCACTTCTGGAAAGGACTATGGAGATCCTACCAGAAAAGACAAATCTTGATGTTCTTTTGGTTTTTCCAGTGTGATGGAGTCCTAGTCAACAACTGGAGACAGACCTTTGGTGCAGATCCCCGATGGTCGCAATGCTTCACAATGATGAAAACACTCCAGCATTGGATTTAGGGTTGCAGAAACGTCCAGAGGATCTTGCAAGGCGTTGCACACTTAATTGGCAGGATGAGAGGTACTTGCTAATCACCAGGGATTCATTGCTTAGCTCACACAATTAGGACCTCTAGTGTCTACAAGGAAGGAAATCCGGACAGGGCTTTCTTGATCAAGAGAGGAATTCCTCACATTATCACACTAGATAGTATCAGTTACTATGTCTAGGCCTCATTCTCCATCTGTAGGTTCAGCCTAGGAGATCATTCCCAGTCTCAGAGAATGGCAGATATGGCAATCCATATCTATGGAGACTATAGATGGGATTCAAACTTTTGCCTCCCAATCACTTTGTATTATTTGGCAGCACACCATTCACATCCTTATGGCCACTTAGGGCAGGATTAAGGGCAGCTCATGTGCTGCTGTGGCCAAGAGGATATCTTTTATGGTTTCCTTTTCATATACACTGCTGCAAGGCCGTCGGGCATTTCCTCTTCTGGATTATGACAACCTTATTTCTTTTCTGCATGATTTTGTATAAGGTTCTCATAGAAGTTTATTCTGAATTTCTGTATTTGGTCATACTTAAATAGAAGTTATCTTTTGGAAATTGCACGAAGTTCACTCGATTGAAATAAATCAAACCTTGTTGCCTTCATATGCATTGTACCAAATGATAATAAAGGACTCTAGATGCTGAAGTGCAGATAGCTATAATTGCCAAATTGATCTTGCCTGAGCTGTTGACAAAGGATCATCGCAGGTAATGGTCTGCATATTGACAAAGTGCTGTTCACTCAGATCAATAAGGTATATTGAAGAACTGCTGTCACCAACAACCTGGAAAAGACAAGCAATTGTACAATGCACAAATTGTTAACAACATAAAATAAGAATTTATTCTGAGTCCTTGAAAATTTAGAAAACTCCCTTGCTATTAAAATGGGCCAGATCGATTTCTTCCCTCCTGTGAATTCTACTTTGATAAACATCTGATCATACACCTTCCTGAGAGCACTCCCCTAATCTCTTTTGTTTTAAAGCATGACCATGAAAAAATAAAAAGGACCATCTTATTTTGTGGGCGTGCGTGCCAGAATGCATGTAGGATTGATATGGCAAAGACTCAAAGCTTACCAACAAGGTCCCCCTAAAGAGATCACAACATGTTGGGATTCCCTTCATACACGAGCTTAAAGAAGATTGACACCCATTTGCTTGGAAAATAGCTACACTTTTGCTAGATATTGTTATCACACGACCGCCAGGGTATAAAGTAGTATCAGCTGTTTCTTGTAGACCAATCAATGTGTCACGCTCGACATCATCCTTAAATGACCAAGGCAGAAGTAAGGTGGTGGTTGGATGCAAGTTGCTGCAATGGATAACAAGGGGGGAATGTTTATGTTTCAGTTAGGTTTGCATATACTGCAGAAGTCTTCAAGTTACAAAGAAAATCCCAGCAACTAAGATATGGAACCGTTCTGTCAAAAAATTTGAATGATAAACTAAATGATTTAGATAACTCTTTTCACAACTCTATTCACCTTGTTTTCCAAGGACCGACTAGAAACCGATTAGAAGACAAGTCCAAGGCCAAGCACTCTAATGACACGACATTTTGAGTCAAACCTATGGAAACAAGACAAAAGTATACAAATATTCAGTTTCTGAAAAATTCATAGATTTCCTAAAAATCCATTCACATAACTCATTGTTTCAACTTCATAGAATGACATGCTAATGGTCTACCTCTATGGGCTGATAGTACTGCAAGCAATGGTCGTCCCTTGCAGTCCTGAGCACTTAGGCCAGAAGTTTCGTCAGCACCTACAGACGAACCTAGAAAACTCAGGCCCAATACATCAGCCCCCTTACAACATGGGAATACACCAGGAAGAGCACCGCTGTCTGACTCCATCAGTGAAAGGTAATGTAGTTGCAGCGCGTGTATATTCTTTGCATCTCTTTGTGGTGACATGGCATCCAGAGATGAAGACTTCTCATCAGTCCATGATGCAGACATCACTTGAATCACCTCTTGATATAAAGAAATGGCCACAAGAGTAATCCCCTTCTTCTGGTTGAATGACAAGCATGCACAGTCAAAATTACAACATCCAAAAGGTATAAAGATAACCTTCTCTGTCATGGTGCACTGATCCTTAAAGAATAGCAGGTTAACATTGGCTAGAAGTTACTATTCGATTTTACAACTAAGCCTTTTCATGAGGCTCTTTAGTTCAGTTTGGTGCACTACTGACATTGGCTTTATGAAACCTACCTTGTAGTTTCCATCATAGTTGGGAAGGAGAAGAGGCAAAGAAATAACAGGGCGAGTTAAAATAGATGCAGATTTGATTGTATCGTTCCTGAAAATCTGTGGTGAGCAAGTTTCCTTAAGTCCAAGATGGGCATCCCATTCTATCACTCCAATCCTCCCTTCACCATCTGTCATCTGCAATCGTTTAAATTGAGGAAAGAGATTGATCTCGTCATTTTGAGGATACAGTGCAAAGTTTATCAAGACTTGGTGAAATGTTTCCAAACAGGTATTGAGGGTGTCAGTCTCACCAGCAATAAATCCAACTGTTTTAGATGCCCATGACGATTAATGTGATGCTGGTGTTTTGCATATTTAGATACTGTGGGACTCGAAGGGGCTCGAAGCACCACACAGCCAATTACTGGCCACAACAGTACTGTACTCGCAACCTTTGATTGCTGTTTCTCTTCAACCTCCCACACTTCAATGACAACCTGCATAAGAGATGAGTAAAATGCCGTATATTTAAATATCATAAAGCTCTTTTCAAATCTCAAGTTTCAGGGCCAAAATTCGAATTTTGACTTTTATGAATGCGGGCTGCATTGAGAATTCTCTGGACAGCACATAACACAGTTCAAGAAAACTGCCAGACTCGCTGAGATTGGAATGCACTAGTCAACATCGAAATAGGGAGACTGAAACTTTAGAAAATGAGGGGAACTTTTCCTTTATGAATGCAGACAGCAGTTATACTTCCTCCAACGTGACATGCTGAAAGGAAATTGTCAAAATAGTAAAACCCATGCAAAAATAGGTAGACGTAAAAAATACAAATAGAGATGGCAAAGCCTCTATCAAAACGTATGTGTGCAAGAAGATGCATTCCTTTACTTGAGAGATCTCTCTTCAGTTAGATTAGACAGAGAAACGGCTTAAGTCATCACACTAGAACCTGTTTGCAAAGAATGAGCTGCGGTACTCGGTTGGAAGTGAGATGGCCCACCGCAGCTGCTGTCACTAACGCCCCTGCTTTGAGCTGCTGGTAATCCAGCCCAGTCATATTTATGTTAGGAGTTACGTAATCAAAGTATGTTATTGACTTGGAATTGTTGTCCTACAAAAATAGAATTCGGCACGTCACGACGAGACGTCCGTCTCCGACAAGCATGAACAAAGGCAAGATCCTCGATGTGATCCAAGCTGCTCGATCGTAATCTGAAATGCTCCGATTCAGGCAAGCGCAGCATTCATAGACAGCAGTAACGCTATCACGTTTTTCAGCAACAATCGTATCACCACCTGTAACTGCTTTGACAGCGATTCTTTCTCTTTCTCTCCCATTAATCAATTGGGTATCTTCAGTACATTGTGTTCGTCCACCCGAGTTACATTCTCAGATGATTTCTTCCTTCCAGTGCTTAAATTACGATCGCCCAGATGCTATAACGCAATCTAAGATTCAAAGCTACAAATTCTAAGATGCTGTCTTTTTTCTCTCCCATAAATTAATTGTATCTTCAGTACATTCTGTTCCTCCACCCGAGTTACATTCGCGGATGATATCTTCCTTCCTGTGCTTGAATTACAATCGCCCAGATGCTAAAGCTAAGATTCAAAGCTACAAATTTGCCTTTGGTAGAGGCAAGGTGGGGTGGCGAGTTGGGAGGTTGTTAGCTGGCTACGTTGAGTACACGTAAGTTGGCTGCCAAGAAATATTGTTTTTAATTTCTTTTATATTTTTGGCGGAAATTCGATATTTGAACACGTGTCTTGAGTTGTCAAACTTTGCCGTCGGACGGAGACTTTGCATCAGTTTGGCATGTGATTTATTGGCTTCAGTTCCTTCGCTCTGCAACCTGTCGGCGTTTACCTTTGGAGATGGCTCCACATCTACTTTTGGCTTAGCCGGGGGGGAGGCGTTATCTCACAGGGGTTCACACACCCTCCCTGTGCCTCCTCCAAAAGTGGAGAAGAGGGGTGTAAACCTATTTGGTCCAATAACAAATAGGGGCTCGGACATTTGACAACTGAAATGGTATTTACGATAGCCTTTGGAGAAGGGACGTAATCTTATTTAGTCCAATAACAAATAGGGTCCTAGACGTCTGACACCAAAAAAGGTGTCCGTGATAGCTTTTGGAGGAGGGGCATAATCCTATTTTGCCAAGTAACCCGAACGTCTGACACTAAAAAAGGTATCTGTGATAGGAAGGCTACCCACGCTAACAAAAATTACCGCGAATTGAGCTAAATGGTCATCAACCCCCCACAGCATATTCTGTCCCTTGGGCCAATCAAAGATTCTTGTGAAACCATGGCAGCTTTTTGATAGATATTAATGCAGGTCGGTGTGAGCCACACCATCTGCCCGTCCATCTGCCTTGGTTTTTTCCTCGGTCACGTCCAGTATGAACCGGGCCTCAGTGAGCATGGCAAAACTCTTGAGGCCCATGATGCACTATATTCGAGACTCTGGCATGAAAGTTGTAAGGGTCGTCCTGTCACAGAGAATTTCAGTAATCTAATTCTACTCATGATTATGATGATCTTGTGCTTAGAGTTCGTTATTGATCTTTTGAGGGAGGTGGTACATGTCTTCTAATTTTATAAAACGAGGTGGTCGACGAAGTGCTAAACACCGTCGAGGGCCAGGGGAGGTACCTTATAACCTGTCAGGTCGCTCCATCTCAGCATTCATTGATCTTCCAGGCTCGACTACAAAGTTCTCTCACGGACAGCGATGATGTTGACCCTCAAGCGCACCGATACAATCTTCTTCAAAAGAAGTGCCACAAATGCTATGGCCCAAATTGTTTGCTATCCGGCCCCGGACCTCTCAACACCATCGTTGTCCGTCAGAGAACATCATTGTTGAGCTTGGAAATCAAGGAATGGAGCAACCTCACAGGTGAAAAGGTACCTCCCCTGGCCCTCGACGATCGTAAAAAGCCCATCAGTCGTATTTTCTTGCAAAAGAAAATCATTTCAACGCATGGCCAAGGGAAAGATCTCAGGAGAGTCCATGGCAGAGCGAGAGATGTTGATTGATTCCATGGACATATGCACTCAGTGTGGTCCTGTTCCAAACTTCATGATTTCAAACTTCATCTTCTTTTTTGACTTCTTACTTCTTTTTGAACTTCTCTCTTTGATTCCAGGTAGAAATGGAAAAGTGATGTGGAAAAGCAGTTGAAGAGGTAAGACGACAAAGCACAATCTATCTCGTCAAGTTTGGTAACGAGTTTAACTTTTTGGTTTTATGCCATGTCTTACCTTTCACGCTACGTCAATTGTAACCCTTACAAGTATTTTTCTATTTGTAGAAGTCAAAACATTGTTATCCCTTATGCGGTCGCCCTGAGAAGCAAGTCAAGGTGAAGATAGCTCAATCATTTGGCTTGTAGATTTAAGGAAAGGAGGGGACATAATAGAATTTAGGTGGTATCTTATAAGCTTAAATAGGGTGTTTTATCATCCTATGTGGATCTTAAATAGGGAGTTTTCTTGAAGTTCATGCATGCAAGTGACATCCCCCTTTAATGAAGAGTGAAACCCCCCCCCCCCCCCCGGGAATAGAGCACTTGGATTTTGCAGGTACCTATTATTAAAACAATAGGCTATTTGCCTATTGCTATACGTACAGCTCATTGCAGAGAATTCGTCTTGTCAATAGTAGATGAATAGCCTTCTTTAATGTTTACGCGTGAACTTAATGTAAACAAGATGAATTTCATTCAAATGGCCTGCCCAAAATTGAAGATTGAAATTCATTGGTTCAAATAACGTCATGTAGTGTAGATGATGGAGTGGTCGGACCAGTACACATAGTTTGTACCTATCATGCATATTTTTTTATCCGTTGTTGTCCAAATGAGGGCAAGAGTGGATCCATAAATTGTCGTTGGCATTTGTATTATCTGTTGTAGTTTGTGTCTCTCCATGAAGCAATTTAGTGTAGATGTTGGTATTGTGGTAATACTGTGGACAATGTTGAAGTCTCTGACTATGCATTTATAGGGCCCAGATTGAAGCGCCATTTGTACTCATCTCCTCCCTTAGATCTACTAGCAAATCCATTGCCCATATTGAAGCGCTTTTTTCCCTCTCATCTCATCCATTAGATCTTTGTCTTGATCAAGGGTGGATATTTGATCCTTCTATCTTTTGATGGTATGCCTTAGATCTACCCCTTGATCTAATGGATGGGAGTGCTCTACCTCAAATTTGAATGTATCCCTTGGATTGGAGATTAGATCAAGGGCTGGGAGTAAATATTATGGGTCCAAACTTTGGGTTAGAGGTCTCCACACCCTTAAATGCTTTTGTCAACTTCAACATGGCATTACCTCACACCTCAGAGCACTCTCATTAGTACACCTCAAATTGCTCTCTAATCCCTTGAAATTAGGAAACACTAATTGGAGTCTCTTTTGAGATCCCAAATCTCCCCTAATGTGATCTTGTGTTGAGTGATTGTAAGTTTGTGCATTTGTTATAAGAAATACTTGTTTTGTTTCCCATGTTGATTCTTTTTTAAGTCTTTTGATTTCTTGTAGTACGTTTTCGTCGGCCTTTATTTGTTTTGTCTCTATCTTGTTAAGCAAGTATAGTTTGTTTGGATCTCTAATTCGAGAAAGCACAGTGTATATTAGGCCATGAGATTTGATGTTTGATGGATTGAAACCAAGGCTGTCCATGGATAGCCCTTTTGCTCGATTTATTGTCCTTATAGCAACTGGTTGGACCGGGAATTGTGTTCTTGTAATTGTGTCCAGGTTGTTCTTGTCCACTTGGAATTCCATTGTCACGGGAAGGATTGGATTCTAGTTCTTGGGTGTTGCTTCATTGTACAGGAAACTATTTTGAATGTGTGTGTTCTTTCCAATGTTGTAGTCATGGAATTGAATCCAAAGTGTTCTTGTGTTGCCCCTGTTCTCAAACACCCTAAATATACCATCAGCTCCGTTCACTAATCCATCTTCAGTTTTTAGGTTGCCTGAGAAAATCTCTGAGCATTCCTTCTTTAATTACTTCATGTCTTCTGCCGTCTAACCATTGCTTTTAATGTATAAGCAGCTATTGTTAGAATTTCGAATACTTCATTGTTGTGTTTTTTTCGCTAACAACATTTGTGTAATAAAGATGTGGTAAAGTACACATTTCTGGTGGCTATCATGTGTAATTCTAATTGATGTATGTAATGACTTCATTTGTGTGCTTGCTGACACGAATTCTATTTAGTAGTTCAATGAATCGTCTGTTCTTTTGATGCATTGGTCTTGTTAACTCATAATACCAAAAATATTATCTCCAAATGGAGAGTACCATTGTTGTGCATGTAGGCTTGCTTGAGAAAATCCTTGTATCCTTCATTGCGCGAGCGTTGGGCTTTCTTGGCATAAGTCTCCACATAATAAGACGTCAACTCATCCAAAGGACTGTGTGTAGTTGTGCTTTATTTCATGCATATGCATGTCTCTTGCAATGAATGTGTTGTGTCCTATTAGGGAGACTTCATCAAACACTATAATTTCCAAGTTTTTGTATAGTGCTGATAGCGATTGCAGCTTGTCAGAGGATAAGCTTGTGTAGTTGGACATTAGTAGGAGCAGGTGTAGTGCAGAGTGTATGGTTGCACCTCCTATGTTGAAAACTGCTCTACGTGTGTGCACTAACAATAGCACGCATGATGGCAGGTCCATTTTAGACGTTTGTTTATGACTGTAGGGGTGTAGAAGCACTTGGTTTGGAAGCAGTAGTGTGAATGTTTTGCTGGTTCCTACATTTCCTGTGAGGAATAAGTGTGTTTGCGAATATGGTCTCATACATTTTTGCAACATTAAACCTTCTAGAAGGAGATGTTCTTCTTGTGTAAGTTGTCAGACTTTCTAGTGAAATTCTTGATTTGGCATTGTTGCATATGTAAGTTTACTTGATATTAGGATTTCTCTTTTTTTTGGTGTAAGGTTAGTTTCCATAGCAAGGTCGAATCCCTTGTGAATATGCGGTGTCTTTGAGTCACTCAAGGATGTGCTGACCACCACATTCTCACCAAGATGTTGGATGTCCTCGACTAAAATTGATAGCGAAGCCAACTAAAATTGGTAGCAAAGCTAGCCCAATAGGAGGCCATATACCAAGCTGTGGCAAGAAGGACTTGATTTGCCACTAAGGCATGACCTACTAGGGAGAGCTTGGCCGAGCGTAGTAGAGAAGCTTGCGTTGAATACTCTCCAAGACTGGGGCGATTTGCTCCTCTGCTGTAATGTCAATACAAACTTGGGATCCAAGGTATCTCAGTGTCTGACCCCGCAGCAGTATCCATCTAAAGCCAAAGTCACTCCCCCACTCATGAATCTCCTGTGTCTCCTCATAGCCCGTGAAGAAACCTATACACTTTGTCCAGATCCGCGGACCCGAGGCCTCACAGTAAATAGCCAGGGCTCCCCTGACTCTCTTCAAACTCACTATGGTGCCCTCAACATACAGTAGCCCTTCTCCCTCTCCACTCCTCCTTATCTCCCCTCTATTTCCACTATTAGATCTACCTCTCTATTGAACCTCATCCAATCCTCAGATCCCTTACATAGCAAGGTCAAACCCCTTGTGAATATGCGATGTCTCTGAGTCACTCAAGGATGTGCTTTCTCAGAAGTGAGTTGGTTGCCTGGGCTCAAAAGTTGTTGCACTTACATCAGTGTATCATGAATGCAATAGGTCATACACAAATGCTCCCGTGCCAAAAGCAACATCTAAAACTAAAAAAGGAAAAGAGGCATGAGAACAAGAGCAATAGTACATTGAGCAGTTCTAGGACAAGGGGAGAGCCTATAACATGGAGATGGAAAGGATGAAAGTGCAAGATGAACTAGAACTGCATCAAAGGGACTCTCAACTCCAGGAAGTATTATGCTTACATACCGTAGAGCAAGATAAGCTAGTGCAAGACCTAAGTGTACTTTAAGCTGACCATGACTGCCTAGCCACTTCACATTCTAAAGGAGACCTGAGGATAGCTAAGTTGGAGTCTCAACTTCAAACTCAAGAGCAGAACCATAAGGAGATCCAAGAGCGACACTCTTCATTATAAGATACACATGCCACAATAAATACATAGCTACTATCCGTACGGGTAGAGCATACTACTTTACAGTCAGAGCGTGACCTATACAGATCGAAATATCACTGATACAAAGGGAACTATGAGAATCTCCAAAATGTGATGGACACCGTTCACTCAAAGAATATGATCAACTGTCTGGAATCTTTGTAGTGCCATCTTAGCATAGGGTTGAATAGTGACATATGTTTCAATAGGAGGATTTTGTATATAGTTAGCTTGATTGCCTCCTCACTATGGCATCTCTTGTTAGCATGTTGGCTTCTCAGTTAGTTTTGGTATTGGGTTGGTTTAGTCCCATTTTCAGGTCAGGAAATTTGTACATAGTCAGCCTGTTCAATTCTCTATTTCAGCAACCTTTTGTAATCTCAGGAGACCTTTTGGTATGCCAATGGCTGGCTTCTATAGAATAGTTTTTGTTAACAGCTTAGAAATGTTTTGTAGCCAAATGGTTTAATAAAGTTTTCGATGGGTTTTCTTTCAACTTTACTCTTGTGAAACACAATGGATCTAGATTGGTGATACATTTGTAAGTTGGGTGACTTTGATATGTTTTCGATAGAACTTTTTGTGTCACCTATGACGACTCTTGTATTCAGAAAAGTCATTCTTCCTACACATCTCTCAACATGACCAATTTACTGGGATGGTGAATGATAGTGGCGGGGGTACTATTATACAGAGATCATGCAGGACCAGCTATGTCCAATCATTTTGTCAGGGCAGGACTAGCTATGTCCAGTCTTTTTGTCAGGAGATGACATGGTCACAAGGATGACACAAGTTAGGGGAGGACATGGTCATCATAAGAATGACACAAATCAGGGGATGACATGGTCACAAGGATGAAAACAAGTCATGGCGATGACATGGTCATAGGATGACACAAGTCATGGAGAAAACATGGTCACCACCACTGGGAGGGCGTAGTCACATGGGGACATGGTCATCAGGAGGACAGATCACCCAAGCACATGGTCATGCATCAAGGTTCTTCATGTCATGTAGCCGCGCTCTGCCAACCTCTGCAGATCTGACTCATAGGTGGCATAGATGTTTCATCCAATAGTGTCTTGTCAGATACAGGGTGGCTGTAGGCGCAGTGCACATGGAGTAGTTACAATACAGCGACTTGGCACAAGCTAGCCATTGTAGAACACATGAAGAGACTCAGGGGTAGATGGCTAAGGATGAGGGGACAACAAATAGGATGGCTAAGTATGGCTAAGGATGGGGGACAACCAATAGGAGGGAGGGAGGGGATTTCCCACCTAGAAGGCGAGGGTGAAGAGGAAGGGATGGAGATTCATTCAGCATTGTACGGGGATTGAGAGGGAGAAGGAGAGAGACTAGAGCAACGAGCTCTCCTGTTGTATTGTTATGGTGTATTGCTATCATGGATGAGTGATCTCTGATCTCTTCTTCGAGAGACTTGTGTATGAGGATCCTTTCATTCTATGTTACGCACTTTGCTCATGGTATGCTCTTGTCTACTACTTTCACCGTTATCTATCATCAATGTTGCTCCTTCTTATCTCCTTTCTAGGTTTTTCTTCCTATTCCAATTCCATCACTCAGCATTCTGTAGCACCTTTGATCTAGTGTTGTGTCATAGGTTCACGCATCCCGCAGTGTAGTGCAGTTGACTAGTGTTGTGTCATAGGCCTACGCATCATCCACTTCATGCTTCTCACATCAGTGGCCTTAGGCCTCCGATAACACCTCCAGAAGTGAGAAAACCTCCCCCTTAGACAAGCATTCAATAAATAACTAGAAACACCTGCCAAAGTTTATGATCAAGCTATGCATGTAAAAAGTTTTAACATATGTGTAGTCAAACTAGAATAATAGACAATTAGAAGTGCAATAAAGCAAACCAAAAAATTATGCATAGCTTATATTGGAACAATAGAAGAAAGTATGCAAAAATCTTATATATATTATGAGTGGAAGATCATTACACATTATTTGAAAGCTATACGTTTGAGCTACACAAGGATCTATAATCATTCAAAGTTTTGAGTCAATAACTGTTATACCACCTATAGATTCTAGTACTGTAGGGAAGCTATACTCCATCAAGCTCAAAAGCTCAAGACATCCATCTAAACACCTCAAGAAAATCCATTCAATCTTCCTAACTTATAAGTAATCATTCATCATGCACGTAGGAAAAACTATGCTAAGAAACTCCTACAAAGTAGCATTCCGAAGTATAAAACCACTTTCAAATCTAGATTGAATCACTTTGACAATCTACAGTGCATAAGAACACAACCCTCAATGATAGTAAGCAATCATTTACCCTACGAGTATGCAAAACTGATACCAACAAACTTCTATAAAGGAGGATTCCCAATTATATGTAGTAAGATTGCCCTTCACCAACTTGCAGATTCAAGTAGCGTAGGGAAACTATATGCCATCAAGGTGAAGAGTTAAGTCCGCCTGATGGGGGGTCAAGGGATGGTAGCCTTTCTTGATGCTCGGGGTCCCAACTTTCAGGTGCTAGATTGCACTTATATCCCTACTTTTTCCCAATTTTGTGCTCCCAAAGCTATCCCTCCAGACAGCAGGATAGAGCAGTGACCTGGTGGGACAGTAGGTTAATGAGATAGGGGGCTATGGTGCTGGCTAGTAGGATAGAGTTAAAGCAACGATCCGGTGGGATAGAGTTAAAGCATCGACCCGATAGGATGATCAGTATGGCTCCAATTGGTGGGATAGACAGATGGCACCAGTCAGAGGGATAGCAAGCTATAGCACTGGGTTAACCCTATTGTCATACCATAAATTTGGTAGGTGGGTTAGGTAGCTGACACATGTCAATTGGTGGGATAGAGTTAAAGCACCGACCCGGTGGGATAGAGTCAAAGCACCAACCCAACGAGATAGAGTTAAAGCATCGATCCGATGGGATAGCGGGCCGACAGGATGATCAGTATGGCTCTGATCGATGTGATAGACGGATGGCACCGATCGAAGGGATAGCAAGGTATAGCATTGGGTCAACCTCCTGTCAGACCATAGATTTGGTGGGTGGGTTAGGTAGCTAACGCATCAGGTCAACCTCTTGTCAGACCATAGCAAGGTATAGCATTAGGTCAACCTCCTGTCAGACCATAGATTTGGTGGGTGGGTTAGGTAGCTAATGCATGTCAGTCAGTGGGCATCCTTGATGGACCGATCTAGTAATCTGAAACCTATCTCCCCTGACTTCACCAATAAGAACCTAGCTGATCTGTAGAGAGCTGACACCTCTATGATCCATGCATCTATGAATCCAAAGTGAATGAGGGTACCCTCTGAAATAACCAATTGGATCAGGAATTCCTGGCTGACTTTGCTACCCCCCGAAACCGACTGGGGGGCTCTTAGTTTGATGCCCTTCTATGGCATCAGTCGTGGCAGGATAGCTAGCCTATGGCGCCGACCTGGTGGCTCTTAGTGCCATCGACTAGTTTTGATTTTTTTAAATTATTTTGAAGTTTCTATTCATGTTTTTTTGTGATGGGGGAATGCTAAGCTATGTAGTCTAGCTACTCAATGTAAAAAACAACTTTTGAATGACAAATGGGGTGTTTTGCAAAATGTGATAGTTCTCCTTCCAAAAGCAATTTGGAAATCACTTCAAGCATCACTTTTGGGTGTTTCTATTGGAGTGTGCTATCACACACACCCTAGCAATCCGTTAAACTATCTTCCTATCAATTCAAAACACTAAAAAACATCAACAACAAGCTCTAAATGATCCAAAATGCTTTCCAAGGCTTCTACTATTTCCTTCCAAAACTCACACTTCTCCACTCATTCCTCTCCTACATGATAGCAGAAGTGAGAGAGGGAGAGAGAGGAGTGCACACGATATAGCTACCTATACACTAAGTGTATTGACAATGAACATGAAGATATACATGTGAACCCCTTAGGGTTAGGGTTAGGGTTTTCCCCTATGCCCTATGTGGATAGTGTAATTTACACTATCTTTAACCACCCCCCTTAAATCGCACTGGGTAAGTAGAGGGTGCATGTACAAGACCTATTTGTGGATTTCGTTTGGTGCGTATGCTAGCATCCAAAACTTTAAAAAAAAATTAAAAAGAAATCATAGTATGTGCATATGTGAGCACAGCAACAACTACGTAGCGGAAGCATGTACAATGAGTACAACTTATGATCTTGTACATAATGTGGATTTCCCCTTCATAAGTTGTGCGTCATCCTTTGCCTTTGGGAACAAAACCCCATAAAATAGGCTGAAGGGAAGAGGAAGGAAATGTGCAGAAAGTCAAGTCCACCTGGATTAAAGATTGGTCGATCGAAACATGACGGCATGAACAATTGTGTGTATGGCTGCATGCTGAACATGTCATGAGTCGCCATGGACTGTGCAACTGCTTTGAAGAAGAGGCATCCGGATGTGAGGCTAGTTGATGTAGTGATGTAGATGTGATCTGGTAGGTTGTGACATACAAGGGTGTCACCAACCCAAAGAACTAACAGCAATGTGCAAGGTATGTTGTGGTAATGTAATCTCTATCAAATGATGCAGCTCGAAGAAGACCACATAGTCAGTGTGAACAAAGTGATCCAAAGGCTAAAAATATGGGGCCAAAGGTGCAGGTATGATACACTGCTCTGTTGAAGAAGAGGCCTGTGAAACTGACGAGGTATGGAAACCTCTCAAACCTGTATGCTCAATTGTCATGAGCTGAAGGTCATCTGATGTGTGCATAGCTAAACATCCATCCGCATGGGATGTTACATATTTCATAGGCCTAGAAGCCTGAAATACAATTGTGAAAACATAAGATGTCCCTAAGACATATGAGGTGCCGAATGTTGATATTGGGATAGATCTAAAGTCGTGGATCCACAACCACTGATCCACATCAAGTATGGACTGTATACGACAACCATAAGTGCATGATGAAACACTAAGTCTCCCCAGGTTGCTCTATGGCTGAACCTAATGATGTCCACTGCACTTGGGCAGGACTACATTGATCCATAGGTATCCTCATGCTGCTGAGGAATGATCTGTTGATCGAAAGAGGTGGTGATGATAAGTGGATCCAAGGGTGGTGTAGTGCAGCATGATTGAGCAGATGCTGAAATGTCCTGAAGACTAATGTGTCGATCTGAAGTGCTGAAGGAAACTGAGCCCAAGGTATGCTCTATGTTAAGGACGGATGCTAGAATGGAATCACTTGAAGAGCTAGATGCGCTATGGCATGTATCTCTACATGCAGTGAGAGATGTGAGTGCCTCGTACTGAGGGCTTACTTGCTAAATAACTATGTGATCATAAATGAAATCCTGCTGAGTATCTACATTTGTGGATGGAGTCAGATCCATGCATGAATGTGATGCATGTGCATCACAAGAATCAGTCTGAGCTAATGTCGATGGGACTTCCTCTTATTGAGGGCTTACTGTCAAATTTGCCTCGTGCTAAGGGCTTACTACCAAATGTGCCTCATGCTGAGGGCCTACCAAGAAGTGTGCCTCATGCTGAGGGATTACCGAAAAGTGTGCCTCATGCTGAGGGCCTACCATCAAATGTGCATGATAAAAAACTGTGGGCTGATCCATGCTAACATGTCAAGCATTTGCAACTAATCTATCAAGGCCAATGAGGCTCGAGTTGGCATCATACACTGGTACATATCTTGTGGCAATAAATGGTTAAAGAAGGTTCTCTTTCCACTCACGGATCTCGTCCAGAGTCATGACTAGTGTATCATCAGCTATGTGATGAGAATAACTCCATGCTAGAGGCGGTCTGGTGCTCTATGCAAGAGGCTTACCCATCGGTGAGAGTGTCTACCCATGAGAACATTGTGTGAGAGCTACCACCACTAGGGCTTATGCTGAACGATCAAAACCAAGTCATGTGAGAACGTTTGTGTGCTAAGGATCAAGCCTATAAAATGAAGATGACAACTGAGTGTCAGGTGTAGCCAAGAGGTTATACAAGGCTGATGTATGTGTGCCAAAACCAATGCAAAAAATGGTCAACAATGCATGAATTTACATGGGTGGCATGTGTGTGTGCAAGAAGTATGCAACCATTCTGAATCCAAGAGGAAGATCACTGCTAAGTGTCACACTGAGATGCTAAAGTGCCAAATGCCAAAAGACTGGTCTGGTTAGATGTATGAGTGTGTACATCGATGATAGAACTGAAAGGACTGATGATGGTGGGAACTAATCGAGTAATGCGACAATGGCTTACTTGGCTTGGTGGAGTTGGATCTCCTTTATGGCTGAGCTAGTCTATAACTAGACTATGCGTCAAAGCAAAAAATACAGATGTATGAGTGTGTACATCTGGTCATATGTATGTGTGTACACCGATGATAGAACCGAAAGGATTGATGTCAGTGGGAACTAATCAGGTAATGCGACAATGGCTTACTTGGCTTGGTTAAGTTGGATCTCCTCTATGGCTGAGCTAGTCTATAACTAGACTACGCATCAAAGTGGAAAATACAGCAAATGAATATATCTTAATTCATTTTATGTGCTAAGTGCACTGTAATAGATCAAGTACTGGTTTCAATGATGAGGTTTTAATGATGCTGGCCTGTGGAAATGTCAGATGGTAGATCTGAGGTGCTCAATGCATAGAGCATGACTCTAATGAGCATTTTTACTTTTTGGATCACCTCCAAATTCCTCCTGGATTAAAAGTTATGGCTCCTGAAAGGATGGCCAAATTTTGATCCCAAGAAGGTGATAAAAAAAAGATGAGGTGTCGTGTAGGGTGATGTGGTATACTAGTGGTCATATGTTGCTTCCAATTGTGCTTGTGTGGAGGCAAGTGTGCCTAGGTGGTAGCTGGTGGTTGTGCACTGCCACATGTCATGATGACATGGCAGGCTGACTAGGCATTACCACATGTCATAAAGTTAACCAGCACTATCTAGAAGGTTGACTTAGGGTTTATGTAACCCGATTTAGTTCCACCATTAACTAAACCACAACTAGGGTTGGCCAACCCTATCCACTGGTTGATCAGGGTTAGCTTAATCTAACCAAGCAAATAACTCAACCAACCCTATCTCCTCAGGCTGGTTCCCAAAATGCCACGTGTCATATTCCAAAGATCTAAGACCTTAGAGAAGAAGAAGAGAACGACAATGGTGCGAGGATGCGTTTTGGAGCTACTATCGTGCTCGTTCGAGGATGGCGTTTGGAGCGCAAGCAGCTGAGGAGTCATAAGACTCAGGGAAGGACAGGCAGCTGGTGGATCATTTTTGCAGGGACCCGTCGTCCCATGGGCTCTTGTTGGAGCCATGAGTTTTTCTTGCCACTACAGGTCATGTGAGAGACACCTCTCAAACCTCTATGGTTATAGGCACTGTTGCTTTGTGACTAGAGTCGGAGCTTGTTGAGAGCTCACCGTCGACATTGGAGCGCTTCGGTGTGGGGAGAAGTCGTGGAAGCCAGAGTTGGAGAAGCTTGAGAAGGGTCTAGTGCACTGCTAGCATCAGTTGCACATGGTGGCAAGATGAAACGGAGCTATTGTGAGCTCTTGTGTGGCCGCTTGGAGACTCGTTGCTTGATAAGGCTTAGTGGTGCCTATATGAGTTGTCGCTGAAGGAGAAGAGCATTGTTGTGCTCTGCATGGAGACTTAAGTGAGGCGATGAAGACACATTGGTGCTCTAGTTGAATGGATGGTATTGGATGAGGAGCTCGTTGTAGATAGGCTGTGTCAACTAGCAAACACTATTAGTTGCTTGGTTAGCTTCCATGGCTAGATCCACCATGTGCTGTAGGCACTGGTGCTGAAACGTTATTCTGGGCACTGTTGCTGAGGTAGCATTGGAGAGGCACTTGAGAATGAGAGTCGTTGTTTGCTACGCTCCTTTGAGGCATACAAGGAGATCGTGAAGCACTCCTTTGTAGTTTGTGGTTGGTCATGGTGGCTACTAGTTCTTCAAGTAGGAGATTGGCCATAGTGGCCTTTGTGCTCCAAGTTGATTGGAGGGACCGTTGGGAGGCATCGTTGAGATCTGCATGACAGTTGTGACCTCGTAGGAGCTTGTTGGAGAAGGAGTGGAGATTGTGGTTGCAGCTAGCCGCCTCTATTGGAGGTCGAGGCTGGAGCTGCCAATGGAGTAGCTTGCTGAGCTATAGATGGCCGTGGAGGCTTTAGTCGGCACTCATGTGGGTACCTGTAGTAACCCAAAAGAACTCTAGGGGAATCTCCCTATTTCTCTCATCTCTCACATAATCGTAATCTCTCAAAAACTAAAATGAAATCTCTCTCAAGAACATGAATGACCGAATTCTTTCTCAAACACGTATCTAACTCTCCATTGCTCAGAATGATGAGCTTCTTGATGCAAATCAAGAGATGGAGAAGAGCTCTACGATGAGAGCTTGAGAGGATGAAGAAAATGATGAAGGTGCCTCACGGAGAGGGCTTGTGTCTTAACAAAGCAAGGGCTTGCATGCCTTGATGAAGCAAGGGCTTGACTCTCTCTTGACAGAAAACTCTCTCAATAGAAGATGCCTCGTAGAAGGAGGGCTTGACACTCATGAAGGGAGTGGGAGCACCTGATGCTTTAATACCATGATAGCAGAAGTGAGAGAGGGAGAGAGAGAGTAGTGCACATGATATAGCTACCTGTACACACTGTGTATTGACAATGAACATGAAGATATACATGTGAACCCCTTAGGGTTAGGTTTAGGGTTTTCCCCTATGGATAGTGTAATTTACACTATCTTTAACACTACAACTCCACTATCAATGCTCCTAGTTAAGCTTAAAGCAATGAGAAATGGGTAGATGGTGAGAGAAAGAAAGTACAATGCAAAAGCATACCTTGAACTCCCCAGCAGTGGCGCCAAAGATGTGTAGTCTTGACGGTGACTCATGTGTCATGGGGATCTTGAAGGAATGCCGATAGAGCCTTCAATCCAAGCTACTCCTTGTGAGAGAAATGCAAAGCACGAGCCATCCATAAGTGTCACTGAAGCAGCTTCCGGATTGTTGCAATGTGTTTCCACGAGAGATGGAGGGAAAGGGGAGAGGGAAGAAGAGGAGGGAAAGGGAAGGAGAAGAGGGAATGAAGGGGGCTAGAGTGGCAAACACAAAGGCACTACAATGGAAACAAGAGAACACCCAAAAACACGCTTGGAAGAGAAGAGGGAGCTTGTATTCCAGACTTGTGATCCAACAATGAGACCAAAGTCAACCACTTTGACTTTTATACAAGTCACTTTTTGAAGGGAGGGCCAACCCTATTACCTTTATACCACTCTCTTTCCTCATTGGGCCTATTTTTCTCCAAGGCACAATCCTAGCTCTATTGACTTGCCAATATCTACCATCAAATGGCATTGCCAACTAATGTAGTTAACATATATCACTAGAATTTTGCCTCAAGGCAAACCTATGTGTGCAAGCATCAGTTACTTGACTGATACAAAGCAATGGAAATCCATTGCTACCTCCTATGAACTTGTTGATTGTACTGGCTAAGGCTTTACTGTCATCACAATCTAATGGTGGGTCACTCAAGCTAGCTTCTTTAGGATCTTCAAGCTTCTCCACCAAATCATTGTGTATTTTTCTCTTCGAAGATGAACTTCTACTTGCTGCATCCATATATTGAATTATGTGAATTACATGCCAATGGTAGCAATGATATTGCATTTAAAATATCAAAAAGAGAAAATTGAATACACTTCTTCCACAAAATATTGCTAGTAATGATATTGCATTTAAAAACAATTGCAAATTAAGTTTTTTGCATACAAAATTTATTTTCTATCCTTCCATGAATGTGTTATAATGTTTATGGAAATTCAATTCGTTTATTAATAAATTGCAAACTACATGTAGTTGCATGTGAGACTATATTATTAACTACAAATTTTATTTCATTTAACTAAAATGAAAGTTAACTACAAAGTTTATTTCATTTAACTAAAATAAAACTTAACTACGAAGTTTATTTCATTTTAACTCTTGGAATTTTTCAAACTACGTTACACTATCAACATCCAAAGAAGTAAACAAAAGAAGCAAAACAAAATCGAAAAATTCTAAATAACTTCATTCCAAACTAGATATAATATTAAACCAAACATTTGTTGGGTTGCAATACCGAAACAAATCCAAAACTACAACTGCCACGCTCATATAATTAATTCATTGTAAGGAAAAGAAGTGACTACTAAATGAGAATTGCCAAAACAGACAAGTTCACCTTTAAAGTGAAAATAAATGTGTGTTGAGCCAAGCAAACAATAGTCTCATGGCTATTTTTAATATTAAATTCAGACTATTCATCTCCTCACAAGATGAATTCTCTACAATGAGTTGTACCTATAGCAATAGGCAGATAGCCTATTGTTTTTGGCATGCCCTATGGGAAGGGTGTAGGTATGGTTGCTCTCACTCAAAAGATAAATTAATTTATTTTCTTATTTTTTGTGATCATACACATGGCAATTTGTGATTATCTTTTGCAAAGGGGTTTAAGAGGTGTTTTAAGGGTCTTCATTAACTTCTCTAGAAGAAATTCTCTGCAGCTCCATTCTTCCTCATGGAATTCATTCGACCGCCATCTACTTGTGGGAATTTCATCGTGTGATTGATAAAATATTGTAGTTTTGTGGATTGTAGAGGATTTATCCATTCATGGATGAGATACTCTATCAGTACATCCTTAGCTTAATTGCATGCATGCTTTCCTATAAATCTATGTGGAGTGTTTTGGTTTGGAATCATCTTTCTGTTGCGTATTGTATACCTAGGGCTAACAAAGAACATTTCTCAGAAGCGATGGACATGGAAAGCAACATGTTCGGCAAAGGTATGCTTTGATTTGGTGATTCCTTTGAACTTCTACTTCATCTTCCACTTCTTTTCAAGAAATTTTGCTTTGTGCCTTCATAAGTGATGGTCTTATCGTTCAGAATTCACCAAACAATATGGGAAAGACATTGAGCTAGAAGGTCAAGATGAAAGCAGTAATTTGTCTGGTAGGTGCATGCAAAAGACTTGCCTTCATTGCTAAACTAGATGTGGAAGGCACATGCATAAAAGAGGGATTTTTACTATTTTGGTGGCTTTCCTTAGTGGATTTTGTCATTGCAGACTCAGCTACGTCAAGGAAAGTAAAGATTGAATCTACCAGTGGGCACATTATTTCTTCTGGTGGTCTTCTCCTAGTTACCAGTTTGGGAAAACTCCCAAATGATGGACAGTTGTTTGCTAAGGCAATCTTCCATTTACAAATCGGCCAAGACATCCTTACAAAGATGTTCCAGGTGGCAACAAAAGCAAGAGTTTTCTTGCTATCTTTATTTGAGCCTCAAAGTAAGAATTTTGTGTAGTGAACAAAAAAGAAATAAAATCGTGGGACCCACGAAGCTCCTTCTACCAAATTCCCTCTGAAACAACTTTCTATAGCTCATTGAATTTTTGCTATGCATATGAGTAAGAATTTTGTGTAGTGAACAAAAAAGAAATGAAATTGGGAGACCCATGAAGCTCCTTCTACCAAATTCCCTCTGAAACAACTTTCTACAACTCACTGAATTTTTGCTATCCATATGATTGATCCAAAATGATCAAGGAACGACTAATTAATATGATAGCAAGGATAATTAATGCACATGAGTAAAATGTTTAATAATACAACCAATAAATCATTGATCACCATATAATGATTATGCACACAAACTATGGATCACCTTCATGTCACCATGAGCAAGAATAAACGTGTGTGATGGAGCTTCCAGAGGAGTCCCAAATCTCAGTTAGGGATTGTGTTGGCATAGCTCTTGGCCAAGCTCTAGGGCTCCTTTTTTTGTCTTTGTTTAGGACAATCTTCCCTAATAAGGATGACCTTTTAGTATCAAATTATTGACTATTAATAACTGCTAAGTATATATGTTCAAACTATTGATATACAATGTAGCATCGTAAGTTTAAGCTCTTAATAAACAAAAAGTTTTCAACAAAAACATTTTAAATATGTAGAATTTTGACATTATAACATAAGAGATGGCTTTTTTCATATCACACTGAACATTTTGACTACAAACATGACCATATTTGGAGTCATATTGACCAAGTTATGGCCAAAATAAGACTGGTGTCCAAGCTCCCTAAGCATGGCTAGGGGCTGCGCAGCCCCTCAAGTGCTTGAGGGGCTTGGACAACCAGTCTTATTTTGGCCATAACTTGGTCAATATGACTCCAACCATGGTCATGTTTGTAGTCAAAACAATCAGTGTGATATGAACAAAGCCATTTCTTGTGTTAAAGTGTCAAAATTCTATATAATTAAAAAGTTTTGGTTTGAACACTTACAATTGGCAGTTTTTAACTAGAACTAGGAGGCCTTATTGGCATAAAGATCTTGTGGTCCATAGAGATCTCAAAGAGTATCTTTATAATTGTCTTGTGAAATGATTTAGAGATCCCAAAGAGCTAGGTGGGGCTATGACACCTTGTTGCATAAAGGCTTTCATTGGCCTTTATAGACCCAAATAGTATCTTCATGATTTTCTCGTGACATGATTTGAGGGTTACATATAGTGCCATCAACAATTGTGATTAAAGATACATGAAAGGTCTTCAAGATTAGGATCTATGACATTATTGGTGTGTGCGCCTTAGTTGTGGTGCTTGCATGGAATGCAAGTTTGGAATGGTTGCCTTCAAATACGCAATGCTTTTTATGCATGACCAAAAAGATGCTTTGAAGGTATGCTTCTAATTAGTCATTGCATTGGTTTGAAGATGAATCGTTTGAAGGTTTTCTTTAGAATTCAATTTTGAAATGATTACCTTCAAATACAAAAATGCATCCTTCCAATCATTGCATTGCTTTGAAGATGTCCATGCTTCCAATCAATCAAATGCTTCCAATTACTACATTGCTTCAAAGGTTAATACATGTTTAGAATACTTTGAATATGCAACCACACAAGAATCTATCATTTGAAACCCTTACCCTCTTTTCTTGAGCTCTCACACTCCTCTAAATGTATGTCCTAGAAGCTTGCCAACTAAGCTTACTTCTTAAGTGATCACGAATCAAGGGTTGTGTTATAAGTGTTGCTCAACATATGTGAGTCTTATATCATGTGAAGTCCCCCAAGAGTTGTGTTATATAATGTTCTAAAAAATGACCAAAAAAATTAAGTCCCCCGAGCTTAGCCCAAGAAAAGCTCGCAAAAAATAAACACCTCGCTCAATGTTAGTTTGAAATGAGTTCCAATGCATGTGCATTATGTTCAATAGGTGTATTGGTTGGCAATTTTCCTCCTCTATTTTTGCAGGTATATTCTACTCAAAAAGAGACTGTGGACCTACTATTGCACTTATAGTATATGCACTATGATGATTTCCTTGACGTTGGATGATTCTGATTCCTCAAGAGCATAGTGGATATGTTTAGGTTCTTTTCTTAGTTAGGAAAACTATGCAAACACTTGAAGAAGTCTCTTTGATTTGGCATGCTTTGGTTTTACGACTTCCTTCATCCTCTATGGATTTGATTGGCTTCTTCTCCCTTGCAGTCTTTGCTACATTCTTTGCCATGTAGTTTCATAATGGGGTTCAGTCAATTCTTGGGTAGATGAGAACTGTATTATGAATTTCGTGGAGGGTTAGAGAATCCGCTTGTAAATGCATTGAAGTGTTTTTTATTTGGCTTGTGTGTTTGTAATTTCACAGACAATAAGAGAAGGTTTTTGAGTTCATCTATGAGAATGTGCTGTCACAAAACTTGGAGATTCAGGGACATGTTCTTGTGAGCAAGAATCTCTTGCATGCTTTTAATTCACGGCCTGAGGGTAATTTTTGATTCAGGGAAAGTGGTTTTGGATTATGTATTGTTTTTGCATTGCAATTTTCATTTCATTTAGGATGACAAGTTATAATTGGTGGTTCATTTCTTTGGAATAAAGAATGCTCTTTACGTTCAGTTGGATTGAAATGCAATTCGTTCCCTTTTATTTGATTATGTGGTTATTGTGTTTGCAATGCCTTACAATTAATGTTTCATTAAATGAAGTACATTGCATTTATTACTTCAGAATACTATAAACCTTATGGAACACAATATGAACCACAATATCATGAACAATTAAAAACAAAATGTTGAATTATTAAGAAAGCAATAACATGATAATAAATTGTATTTTTAGTACATGGTAAGTGCAACACGTCTATTAAAGATTCTAGATTTACAAATATTTGTATCAACAAGCAAAGTGTCTTCCACGAAAGAATGGTGAAAATGAGGTCAAATCGTCTTTGTTACCAAGTCAAGAAACTAGGTTTACCCACAAGTAGCCATGTCTTAGAAGACCCCAACTCACTTCCATTATTATACATATGGAAGCTCACAAAGTGCATTAGCCATAGGGTTGCCTTTGAGGGGGACTCTTAGTTAAGTATGGGACAGACAAGGCCAAAGATTTTGGCTATCTAGTTGTCTTGAGGGTTGAATTTACTAATAGACACAATTCTTATACTATCGCATTTGTTGTGCCTCATGCCTATGTGGATCAATTTAAAGATAATCTCTGAGTAGATTGCTTTTATATGATAGAAGGGCCTACAGTGCTCAAGAGGGACATCAGTGAAGGAGGTACTTATCGATATTCTATCCACCTTGATGCCACGACAAGTGTACTCAAAGGTGAACCATTTGAGGGCACTATTACAATATTAAATGACCATAAACTTACAACATGCATCCCTTATGTCACCAAAAATTTCAGGTCCCTAAAAAACATACCTATAGCAATGGGCACTATATTATTTATTGTCATCAAAGTTGACATGGATGGGGAGCAACAGATCAACTGATTATTTTGGGTGGCCCTAGAAATGAAAATTGTGTTGCTGATGAGTGGTTTCAATAAAAGAACTGTTTGCAATTTCAAGTACCTTGTGTGCTTTTATAGCATGTGTTAAGCCTTTTAAATTTCTACCTCACTTTCATGAACGAGTGCAAGGGACTCTTTGTGCACCTAGTCCAAGAATACAATGAGGAGGGCATCATGGTGTATACGTTGAAGAATGTCTCCTGCATGTCCGTAAGAAACACCTTGCATGTGTTTGACTTCACAATATTTGTGAACATTCCAAAGAGACCAAAGAAAGAAGAGCTCACACAAGTGGTTGTCACCCAAGTGGGAAGTCTTGGATACAGGCATATGGTGATTCCTAACCTTATGCCTCCAAAGTTGAATATGAAATTGTTGTTACCAATGTTGTTGTGCATATTTTTTTGCAGGTGAGTGGGTTGCTTGAGCTCACAAACATTAATTCGTAGCTCGTTGAGTACTGCAGCAAAGTTTGTGCCAGCACACGTGTGAGTTGAGACCATCAACGTCCGTTTGCTAGAGTTACAATCTCATGCAGCCCATTTCCCAGACTCCTAGGTTGATAGGGAAGTTTCATTTTCCTGCCATCACTTGAAAGCTTAGGTATCCTGATAGTATCAAATCCACCCTTAATCCATACCAAAGCCATACAATTATGATAATGGACAACCTACTTACCTTTTATCTTGGCAATGAAAATGGACCATTTCCCAAGAGAAGTCATCTTCTATATGAACTGAATGTGCTCAACTAGCACAACAAGCCCAAGCATCATGGAGTGCATCTCTCTCTCTCTCTCTCTCTCTCTCTCTCTCTCTCTCTCACACACACACACACACACACACACACACACACACACACACATAGGCAAAACATGTTGATAGACAATCCTTTACACATTCCTAGATAGATTGCTATGATCATTTTGCTTGAGCTTTACAGCCATAAAGGAGAGTTCATATTAACATGCTAAAAGTGATGAGGTATAGTATCTATTTATTTTAGTGCAAAGGAGTCTTAGTACTCTATTTATTAGATAAAGTGTGCATTAAATGCGTATGATTTTGTTGCTGGTCTTTTTGGCCCAATTGGCACTTTTAGCATAAATTTGGAGGTTCAACTAGGATGTTCAAATATTTGGAGAAATCTTTAAAATTATGAGGTCAAAATTAAATTATATTAATCATCTAATGCCCAAGATCACTAGTTGTGAAATGAGCTATAAACAAAAGCGTCAATGCTATATTGTAATTTAGTGGACTCCCATGTCCTCACCTCACAAGAGACCCATGATTAATGGTTGTGGCAAGTGGTTTCAACACATATGCAGGTGTGTTTTGTGTGGCCTCAGATTTACAACCGACTCCTTGGATGTTATCTTTGCTCCCTGCTTGCACACATATCATATGTTGTGTGCAACAATACACTTTTTTGAGAATAAGGAGTGCGTGTTGTCTTCTTGCAAGAAGTCTATTTCAAAGGACTAGGTTGTAGCAATGGGATTCAAAAAACCAAGTTCATTTGGAGTTTCAGTTATTCACTTTTGTACTTATAACAGAGTACTAGTATAGTGTTTATATAGTACTAAATTATTTCAATACCAAGATAGTACTATATAAAAGTACTACAAACCTACTATTATTATAGTACTATTATCACAGTGCTAAAATAGCACGACAGTAGTACATACAAAGTACTATCACTAAACCACACAAACTTCTACAACACGGTCTTTAGGAAAGAGAGAAGAAACCAAAAAGCTTATGCACTCCTAACCAATATATACATATATCTTACAAACCATATGGATATCATCTCACGAGTTGGGACTTGAGTATATGACGTTCTCACTCATTGAGCACCAATGGGACCCACCCATCAATGGAAGAAGAGGATGTAAGGGATCTAAGGATGGATAAGGTTCAATAGAGAGGTAGATCTCAATAGTGGAAATAGACGGGAGATAAGGAGGAGTGGAGAGGGAGAAGGGCTATTGATGATCGAATAGCAGGAGGAGGTGAATAGAGGAAGTGTGTGAAAAAAGGCATGGAAATTAACATTGCTATTTGTGGATGTGCCTATATTTTGACATTTTTATGGTGGACATTGTCATCACTCAGATTTTCAATACTTTAGATTTTGCGACATTTTTTTAATAGTACATTAAGGCATACCCAAGACCCTAATACACCCTTTTTTTGTTTTTTAATATATGTGTATACAATGGCCCAAAATGGCATTTGAAAGTAGCTATAAGAACTACATCAAAAAGTGTACCTGTGAGAGCAAGGAGGGAAAGAAGTTAGAGGAATCCACCATCGCATTAGATAAAAAAGTGTACATATGAAAGAGAATGATTCAAGACACAATTTAGACATATATAAATGTATATATACAATTTTTGGTGAGCTTTCTCATTCAAACAATATAAAAATTTTCACTTTGTCCTCTCCCAAGGCCATAGAGTAATGTCCAAAGACAAACAATTTTGACTTCCTATTAGGCTGAAATTCAAATAAGACATTTAAGAAAATCTTCAGGAGAACAGTTTCAGAGAATAGTACTGATTGCTATGCTTCTGGCATCTACCTTTCTAACTGCTTTAGCTTCAGCCCATTTTGTAAAGTAATTAGTGGCCACAATGATGTAGCGTGCTTGTGTTCCTTTTGCTGCTACTATGCTAGATGGGACCCACATAATCAATCCCCCATTTGGTTTTTGTGCAACAACTATTGTTAAGGGATTGAAGTCTTTGTGTTGTGGTTTAGTAGTCCATTGACATACATCACAGCCTTTTACATATTCATAGGCATCTACCCACAGTGTTGGCCATCAATAGCCTTCGAGGAGAACTTTTCTTGCCATGGCTTCTCCTTGGAAGTGTCCTCCTGCAATGCCTTCATGGACTTCACTTAGGATTGGCATGATCTCATGAGGCATTACACATCTTCTTAATATCTGGTCCTTGCCCATCTTGTACAGTCATCCTACAATGAGTTAATAGGGTGCAGCATTTAGAATCAATTTTCTGGCATCTACTACTTTCATTTCAGGGGTGGTCTTCCTGCAATCAAGTACCCAATGATATCTCCACACCACTCTAGAACAACATCTATTTGAAATAGTGTGGCATCTAGTAAGTCGTCTTCTACTCCAGTGGCTTCTTCTCTCGACTTGACTCAAGACATGTGATCGGCAATGTAATGTTGGGCACCTTTGTGAACCACTATTTTGAAGTTGAATTCTTTAAGCAAGAGGAGCCATGTAATTATTCTTCCTATTGTACACAGATGGTTCACAAGATAAAGCAATGCTTGATGGTCGGTGTAGAAGACAAAATCATTTGCCAGTAGATAGTGCCGAAATTTCTTTACACTATACAACATTGCTAGGGCTTCTCTTTTTGTGGTGGTATAGTTGATCTCTGCATCATTGAGTTGTCAACTAGCGAAGTAGAATTAGTAGTCTTTCTTATGTTCACTAGGTTGACAAAGCACACTCCCAATTGCATACTTCGATCCATTAGTATGAACATGAAAATCAATATCCCAATTGGATGATATAAGGATGGGTGCTGTGATTATGTGCCACTTTAAAAGCTCAAAGGCTTGGTTGCACTCTTCGGTCCATAAGAATTCCACTAATAATTTGTAAAGTGGTCTAGCTATCAAGGCATACCGTAATATAAATCTTCTATAATAGCCAACATGTCCCATAAATATCTGTACACCTTTGGAATTTGTAGGAGGAGGCAATTCCATGATGATTTTGATTTTGTCCATGTCAGTTGCAATCCCATGTTGAGAGACAATGTGTCCCAAAACAACTCTATGGGTGACCATGAACTGGCATTTTGTTGGATATAGGGAGATGCCATAATCCCTGCATTTGATTAGTACTACTTCAAGACATTTGAAGTGGTCTTGTTTGTTTGAATGGATGCACAAATCATCCAAGAACACCTATAAAAACTTATTTAGAAATGACTTGAAAGCTGTGAACATGACTCGCTGGAATGTGGCTGGGGCATTACAAAGGCCGAATGGCATGACTTATATGCAAAAATACCCCATTCTGCAAATGCTATTTTTGATTGGTCTTTAGGAGCAATTTGCACTTGGTTATAGCCCACTGAAGCCATCCAATAAGCTATATATTTCTAAGCCTACCACCTTTTCCAACACAGTTTTTGTTAAGGGTAGGGGATAGTGATCCCTAATTGTGGCAGCATTCACATTTTTTAAGTTTATGCATATTCTGAGTTTCTTGTTGCATTTAGGCACACTGACAATGGGTGAAACCCAATTAGTGTGCTCTATCTCGTAGATGAATCTGGCATCTAGGATTTTTTCTAGGTCATTATAAACCATGGTGTCATATTTAGGATTTGTGCGGTAAGGTCCACATACCTTAGGGTGAGCACCTTCCCTTATAGGTATCGTGTGTACTGCCACGTCTGGTGAAATTCCTTTCATCTCTTTGTATGACCATGCTAGGCAGTCACAGTATTCCATTAGGAGTGCTTTGAGTTTGGTTTTATCTTCTTGTCAAAGTTGTTTCCCAATGAAAACCAGTTTTTCTTCCTCCCCTTCAAGGGCGAGGTTTATTGTGCATGTTTTTGCCAATCCCTCATAGATTGGAGTTTCTCCAATGCTATCAGTTTCTTGAACTTCAGATTCTCTTGTGGTCTTGGCATTGCTATTGGCACACTGCCACTTGTGTAATTCTTGAAGTATTCTGGCACTTCTTGAAGATCAGCCTTTGATGGTGTTGAACTAGCCTGACATGTGTCATGTGTACTGGGTGGCATAGTTGCATTTACTAATTTGTTAGGCTCTTCTTGACTTTCTTTTTCTGAAGTCTCTTGATTGAGCTTCATCCGTACATGCGGCTTATATTTCTGAAACTTCTTACGTTGGGAATTGTGGCATAACTTTTCCACTGGTAAGGTGTTTCCAAGTAAGGGTTCATTTGCTATGCATACTCCTTCCAGTCCCTCAGGGGACCATTCAAGAGGTGGTGGTTTTGATTTTGAGGGAGTTGGCTTTGTAAGGTACAATTTGATGATCCTTGTTTGGACTCGTTTGAATTCATTGAAGTGCTCGACTTTGGCTTTTTTGCGATTTCCTCCAACTTTCTTGCGAGATCTTCTACTGTTATTCAACTTTGGAGGTTCAACTTTTGGGAGCTCGACTGCCATTAGGACATGCAAAATGGCTAAGTCATTATCAAAGATTTGATCTTCAATTTCAACAGTCTCAACCTCTGTTTCAAGGTCCCAAGGAAAATCTGAGTCATCATTGGTATCTGTACCTTCTTCAGGTTCATTATCCCACTCGAGGTCAGCCATAAAGAATGGCATCTCTAGATCGATTGGTTCTTCATGTGTGAGTGGAGGATCTACCTGTAGTGCCTTAGCATCTATTTGTTGAAGATGGGGTCTAATGAATGGCAGTTGTCGATGGTTGCCGATGTTTGTATCTAGTTATTGACATTACTTTGTGAATCGCCCGCTATGGCATGCTGTTGCAAGGGAGCTGATTTGCTTGAGATTGTTGTTGAAGATGTGTCATCCAACACTCTAGGCACAATTGGTTTTATAGCTCATGTCCCCACATTCACCCTAACTGTGGTGTCGTGATTCTAGATTGTCAGCCTATTAGTTCCCCAGTCATGGAGACTGATGCTTCCCGTAACCAAGGATGTCCTAGTAAGATTTGATAGGATTTTTTGGGGAGGTCCAAGATTGGGAATTGAAGGGAAAAGAAGACTCCTATGATCTTTGTGGACACACCATTTACTATTCCCAAGGGTTTAGCCCGTGAATTATTGGTAAGGCGTATGTTGAAATTAGCCTTTTGCATTGGTGGGAGACCCCATTCTTCGTAGAGATCCTTTGATAGGACATTTACACCTACTCCACCATCCACTATGGCTTGGAATTCATTATATGCCTTGTGGATCAAAGGCACATTAATGTTGCATATGTCATCTCTCTCACCCATCCGCACAGGGATATCTTCAATGTCATTCATAGGTGGAGAGGGATTTGCGAGTTCAATCCATCCTTTGAAACTCTCCCAGAGATTGGGACAATTTTGTAGGAGGATTCCAATGGGAATTGACACAGGGCAACTTAGGATGCTAGAGAGTGCGGCTCCTTCAAGTTGACGTGATGGTGCATTATGTTGTGGAGTTTGTTGTTGGAACAGAGGCTCGAGTATAGTATTAATACTTTGTGGGGCCAAGTCATGGATTGGGTCTTGAGCTTGTTTCTCAACCTCAAATTGAGCTTGTTTCTCATCGTCAAATTGAGCTTGTTCCTTTTGTACCCATTGTTGAAGTGCCTGAAAACGAGCCTTCTCCACCTCTGCATAGTATCTACGTTAGATCTCAAGCTGATATTGTTGGACTGAGACTTTCGTTGAGGCAGGAAGATGAGATTTTGGACAGTGAGTTGGTAGATGACACGATTGTTTTTTTGGATGCCACACCACAAATGCTCACTTCTTTCAGGACAGCCTTGGATTTGTTTTGCATGGTGGCAAGGGCACATATAAACTACTGCAAATACAATGGCATTTGGATCAACGATGAGGACACTCTAGACTAGAGAGCTGATTTTGGTTTTACATGGATTTAGAGGGGTGTTTCACTTAGGTAGGTGTGGTTCCTATGTGGGTGTTTGGGATACCAGGTAGGTATAGGGGTGTTTCCATTAGGTATTTGGGATGCTAGGTAGGTGTGGGCATCTCTCTTGCACATCAGTTTTCTCATGTGCTGGTGGAGAGCATAAGGAGGAAACTCCTCTTCTAGAGTTCGGCCAAAGTAGACTTGGCATCTAGTGTTGTGGGGGTCAACCAGGTGTTATTGGCCACTGCTTGGTTTGATTGTTCATGCTAGTGCCAATCTAAGGAAATTATCAATCCGCTCAAGAGACCTATAAGAAAAATTATGTGGAGCAGACTTGATGGGACCCAAGCAAGCCATGTATCTTAGCACTTTTGGTCCCTTGTGTTTTTGCCCCTGTAGACGAGGCTCTGTGCAAGGAGTTCATTGAATCTTATGACAAGGCATCTTGCACATTCTTCTACATTGGCTTCAGGTAAGTAGTTACCTATGAATCGTGGTATCTTTTCAGCCCAGGTGGTGCTATTTGGTGACAATAATTTTTGCTAATGTCATATTTCCCTAGCTCTTTTTGCTCTTCATTGTAGTGGAACTGCAAGTTTCACCATTATTAGGTGCATTAAGTACTTTGTTGCATTCTTGTGTCATTCCAAACAAGTGTTTGATTATTACTTAGGAGGTGATCCTTCAATGACTGACTAAATTCAAACTAATAATTCTTTGTAGAATCTGCCACTCAATCATCAAAAGCTCAATAGTACCAGAACCCATAACCTCTATTGGTGCTTTCTGTGAGGGTGATACATAATTTCCATAGTCTCGATATTGTTCAACCTTGCTCAACAACCATCGAGCAGTGCATTGATCACTCCGTAGGCTGCTTATATCATAATGATAGAATCAAACTACATTAACAGATGAGTGAAGAGCTAGCAAATTAATACTAACATCCAGGCATCCACTAAGGCTCTGAAGAGAAGCATTAAATTGCCAAGATCAATGTAAAACAAACAACCCAAAGGAGACCAAAAACCAATTAACATGATAGCCTAGGGAAGAGTATATACTAACTTTGTCTTGCATCATCCTAATGCAAATCGTTATCTTGCTCCTCAATTGATCTTTTTCCTTAAACATGACTAGTAAAATGAACAACTCGCAATTCCAACCGCTATAAGGAGGACAAAATTAAAATTAATTTCTAACCTCAGCTCAAACCACGTTAAAAGGTGAACACTGCTCAAATAAACCGTTGTGAAACTTTACCGTCAGGATTCATAAAAAATGGCAATATCATTGATTATTGTCATGGATACCTAGCCTAAATCTATCAAGTTATTCACAAAATCATTGGCATTCAAAGGTTGCATACCTTCAAAAAAAGTTGCGCATGTTAGGAGCACGACTTCGAATTGAAAGACTAAAATTGTGAGGGACATATATGTTTCATATTCACCACATCAATACTAGTGTTAATGCCGGTGTTGATCGATGAGTAGTCATAGTCAAAATCTAGTGGGATGGTGATCACATCTATTCCACAAAAGCTTGAGGTCGAGATGATGAAGCCCTTCATATTATAACATGTCAGAATTAGTAAGTAAGTGAAGTCGCAATTGAGCTAAGAAACCAACATCGCATATAGAGCAAAGGAGGGCTACTGATCATATCTATCTGACAAAAGTCTGAGATTGAGATGATGAAGCTTTGTACACTATAACGTGTGGGCATTATCGCAACATCTTTGAAACCCAACTGTTTCTTTAGTATATCTCACAGAAAGAAGTGGTCACTGTGCAACTGCAACCCATTCCAATTGTAGTACAAGACCATGAGAGTGTCCACCCCTTTGGCAAGGTCCTCTGAAAGTGAGATTTTGAAGTCCGTCAAAGTTGCCATGGCCATCGTGCAACAAGTACACATCTCTTCCTAGGAGCAAGCATCACTTGCATATCCATTGATGCTAGCAAGAATTTGCAGGCCCTAAGCTTGCGAGTCCAGCAAAAGAAGAAGTTTCAAGATTGCACACTGATCTGATTCTTTATCTACTTAATGGAGACGTGATTGTGGTGATGAGTATGGGAAAGGAATCGAGAGCAATGAGAGGCTGCACACACTGTGGCTCGACTGAAAAAGAGTAGAAGCCAATTAAAATTTCAAACTCTACAATTTGAAGATTCCTTGCAAATTTGGAGCTTGAACTTTATTTAAAGGTGAAGGTGCCAAGTGGCTTCATGCAAGAATGTAGAACACGATAAAACAACAATTTAAAAAACTAATATTAGATACACAAACTGCAAAAATAACAAATAAAATAACCTTGCATCAAAAAAATATAGTACCACACTTAGCTTTGTAAATTACATAGAAACAACACATAATACATTTAAATACCCCAAACATTGTTAAATTATTGCATGTAAAACAAGTCATAATTTAAAACAAACTATTTAATGAAAGTATCATACATGGTAAAACAAATTATAAATGTCAAATAATATCATGGTAAAATGATAGAAAACAAATCACATACACAATAAATAAATTAACTTGCATTTAGCAAAATTAGAGGCACACTTAGTTTTAGTAAATTAAACAAAACACAAATCACATTTGAAAATGACAAACATTATTAAACAGTAACTGTAAAAAACACCAAAAACTTATGAATGAACAAATACCAAATTCTTAGAGCAAGGATCGTTAAAGAAAAAATGTGATTAAACTTGTCCTTCCTAATGGCCCCTCATGTATTCTAGGCTACTAAAGTTGAGGATCTTGCTCCAAAACAAATTATATGCTCCCAAACATCTTGAAATCTAGTTCAAACTAACTTTTATAGAAAACTATAGATAGTAAGATTGTATGTGTTTGAAACTATTTACTTGCTACAGCGATTGAGGGGAAGGAGGGGGATTTGTAGGGCAAAAGTTTACATCTACAGAGCACCAAGCAAAGAGCATCTAATAAAATCTACAAAACAATGGTTGTCCATTGAGACTTTACATAGCCCATTAGAAACAACCAAAACAACCGTTTTTAGCTGAAGATTTTATACCGAGTTTTGATGACTCATTAACATTTATGGTGGCTTGACATTATTAGACAATCAAATTGATATGTTAAGAATAGGATAGATTTAAATAGAGTTAAATCTCCTAAAAAGAATTAAATAGATAGAGTTAAATAGTATAATTTTACATCTATAGAGTACCGGGCAAAGAGCATCTAATAAATTCTATGGAGTACAACATGTTAACAATGAACATAGAAGAATATTCAATTGATCAAAATGCAAGATACAAGCATGCAAGGTAGTGTGCAACCAATTATAGAGAAGGGCACATATGGGTGGAGTTAGATGAAACTGATGGAGTCAGATGAAATTGATGATGTGGACTCTTCCAATGTGGATGCCCATGCATAAGTTTAAGAATTTATTTGTAATTTTAGTTATGTGATTTGCAGTAAAGTCAATGTATAGAGGCTATGAATTGTAATACACAAGGGAAAGTTTTTTTTTTTTTTTTTGTGCAAAAAAGTACTTCTATTGAGTATGAAAGAAAACCATAGAGAGGCCATAGAGCAAGCTCAATGCAGAAGTACATCATGTCAATAAATACACGAGAGGAATAAAAGATCAAAAAAAGCTAGCAAATAACCAAGGATGAGGCTGATAATGCCAAGTCAAATCAGAGAAGAAAGGACATCCCCTTCAAACTGTGAAGAAAGTGTTCCTCATAGTAGAGGTTGGTCTTGATGACCCCTAGATGCTCGCCCAGATGGCCATCAAGGTATGTATAATACCCGTCCAAATACTAGCCAATATCTAAGAGGGGTGAACCTGGGAACCATTCAATGCCTCTGTACATCTGGCTCTCCAAATATGCCAAGTTGTAATACTAGCTAGAATTTTCCATGTGATGTGTTTATCGAAGCATGTGCAGCTCTAAAAGGAGTAAAAGCAACATACTGTAGGAAACATGACTGTACTAAGTATCAACAAACCCAAAAAGCCCCATCTAAATCATGTGCCTCGAAAAAGGCCCGAGGCCCCATAAGAGAATGCCAAGCTACTGAACCCCGGGTCATGAAGAAGGGTAAAGTATGGAAGTATATAATATCCTCGCAACACTCTTCTAGATTGTCCTCACATGTCTATACCCCCAAAGACAATGTTGAAATGTCTTAATCGCAGAATGGCAACGAGGACATGTAGGGTTACCTCCGAACTTGTTAGACCTCCACAGGTTCACCGCGCAATCCCTCTGTGAATAGAAAGCCAAAAGAAGAGAGCGGTTTTTCTATTCCTGAGGGATTTCAAGAGTCTCCTCCAAAAGCTTTTCTGCACATCTGTAGAAATGTGAAAGCTATCCCAATGAGGAGATCTAGAGGGCCCCCAACCTCTACAACTAAGCTGAAATCTCCTATCATTTCTAACCATGTAACAAAAGAAGGGGATGCTCTTCTCTCGGTGCCCTTCATCAATCCACTCACTCTCCAAGGTCCCACTGCAAAGATCTGATAGGGACACGTCCATAGAGCCAAAGTCTCCATGAACCTAGATCTAGAAGAAGAGGGTCAGGATCTAGATACCACTGTGAATTTGTACCTTGCTCCATATAACTCGCAATCTTGACCAGCTGGAAGGGAAACCCCTGAAGGATATCATCAGAAGACATATGTAGCCTCCCTTTAGATTGAACATAAAAAACTAGGGCATCATCATGTGCCTCCTATAAAGCAATAACCTTAATAGGAAAATCGCCCTAGTGAAAGCACCCAACCAAGTGGAATCCATAAGGGGCATATCATTTGTATCCATCCACTCCACTGGAATGGCTGCATCAATCTGCTGAATCCTCCCTACACTTCCTCTGAGATGACCAACTAAAAAAAGCCTCCGATCCTCTGAAAGCTTTTTGAATTCTTTCCAAGATCCCATAGTGGATGCAGGGCCTCTCTCCCATCTAGACCACTGTGTATAGTGCGAACTGCCTAGTGGTCTGCCATGGTCATCAAGTATGCTTTCATTCCACATAATGGGATGCCTATCAATTCATTTGTGAGAGCTGAGTGGAACTCTTTGAATTGTACTTCTAAAGCTATCCCAAGCTTTCAGAATGGTAGCCATAAGAGGACTTGAGTGAGGTCTGAGCGAGGCTGAAGTAAACATCCATCCATCCAGTCTCCTCCCAAGGTGGGAGTACATGTTTGTATGCTACGTATGAAAAAATACTTCCAAGGCTCCTATCTAGGCATCAAGCCTCTAACCACTTTCTTACAGAGCAGGGCCCTGCATTATAAGTATGGATCAATGATATTAAGGACCCCTTCCCCAATGGGGAGTATGAGGGTCTCCCAAGCCACCCTGGCTAGGGAGGGGTGTATAACTAAATCATTCTGAGGAACAAATGTGACTCTAAGTGTCGGTTGAGATGTAAGGGGCCAAGATGTCATGGAAAGTGATTGGGACTACCCGTTTGTGTGGTCCTCATCCATGCTAGTTGAATTCTGAGATGGGTGGTTACTCAGCATCTACATAGTGGTGGGAAGCAGCTTCTTCACCATGAGAACACGATCTCCTAAAATTTGGAGCTGCAAGGTCTTGTTCATCATCGGAATTGGAAAAAGATTTTGTGGGATACTTAAACCCGAACAAGGACCTAGGTCCCCAATAGATGGGGCCCCTATTTGTCTATTTGACTATGCATTGTGACCCGTTGTAGCCGAGTCACATATCCTTAGCTACCTTGTGTTGAGATTTCCAATTTGGAGCCATGAGGTGGAAAGGAATTTGCAAAGGCAGTCGAGTGATGAAGAGGGGGAAGAGGGTCTTATGACCATCAGTCTCAATTAGTATGTACGATTAGGAGTGAGTACTAAGGTACCCATTGCTGTAAATAATTCCTGCCAGAAATGACCCATCAAAATTTGCATCTCTATCATTTACTGAGGGAATCCATGACGCTTAAATACTTGATCAACAAGCAAACTATGAAGTTGAATATCTAGTGAAGTAGGCGTCTTTTGTAAAAATGGACATCTTGCACTATCGATCACGTTTGTAGTACATATTTTGTGGTTCTTAACCATTAGTGTTAGATTGGATGCTGTATTGGCCTTCATGTGGGTAGGATTGATCTAAAATCCTCTTGGCTATTTGTTTACTATGGTATTCAATTTTGTTTTGCAGAGCAAGCTTATTGTGTTATTTCTTCTTCTATTTATCCATAAGTTTCTACCACTATCCTCTATCATAGATTCAAACTGGAGATCATTGACCATGTCTCACAAGGCTTGCTCATGTACTCACACTATCTAACAAACATTCAAAAATGTAATCTATCAATTCAAAACCAATGGACTGATGGATCGTTATATCGATACATCAGGAGGAAAGGGCCCGTTCTTGGTTTTTATAGCTCTCAGAAAGGAAGCAGGCCATATCTCCAACAACACTATGTGTGTCTATATAATATTATATAATAAACTCATATTAACTTAGATATATTTAATACTAAGAAACTGCACTCAAATATCCAATCTAGCTCTATCTTATGTTGATTACCTCATTCTCATTGCTTTAATATGGAGATTGTAATAGCAAGCGGTATTTTTTTTCTAAAGTGAACCATTTCAGGACCATCGCACAGATCGCATCCCTCTTCAAGATAGTGTTGACAGAAGAGCAAGTGGCCATGTTTAAAAACATCAACTAGAGCGAGACTGGCTTGCATGCCAACAACTAAGTTAAACGGGTGTCAAGTACTAATTCATAAAGACACCAAGTATGACTTTAGATGAATGCTACCTAGAAATTCGAACCACGCCTTGCAACATCCTAGTTTAGCATGTTTGATACCATCATTAGATAGTTTGTTTCAAACTTTGATTTATTTTACATGCAATAATTTAACAATGTTTGTGGCATTTAAATGTATCATGTGGTTTTTCTATGTAATTTACTAAGTTAAGTGTGTTACTATATTTTTCTAATGCAAGGTCATTTTATTTATTGTCTTTATGGTTTATGTGATATTAATTTTATCTGTTATCATTTTACCATGTTTTACATATTGATGTTATTGACATTTATATTCTTATGTTTACCATGGTGGTTGATTTGGGTAACCACCATCACGAGATATTTTAATTCTTATTTCTATTGAAACTTTTCATTCTTGTTGCTAAGTATGTGTGTTTTGGAATCTATAGATTTCACTCATTAGCTTTTGTATGCAATTGGGATTTTCTTTTTACTTGCTTTGATACTTTCTTAAAACGTGTCATGTTTGTATGTTGTTTACTGATATCAATGCTATGTTATATTAGGTGGAAAGTGTATGAAACCACGAAGGTTCTTAGGAATAAGAAAAAGGTGGACATCCATTTTCAAATCAATGCATAGAATCCACCATTTTTGGATGAGGAATGAATGCTCCTTAGCAAGTGAAATTGCTTTAGCAACTCTTTGAAATCAAGGAAAAACACATATGGATTCATGGTTAGATGGGAAGATATATCTAGTAGATGCACAAACTTGTTAGGCTCCTCAATTCCATGGGTTGACCAACTTAATAAAGTTTATGTGTAAGGGTGAGAATGGTTTGTTAGTATATTGGTGAAGGTTGATTGCTCAAGGAGTAAATAACTTCACACCCAATATCAATCTTTAATGAAAGAGATAAAAGGATTGCAATGTTACAGACTTGGAATTAACATTTGATATCATCTATGCAAGCTATAAGTGTTCAAATGGCTACGAAAGAAACATAGTATGTTGCCATAGAGAAAAAAATAGGTAAAAGTTCAAACATTAGATACTCAGTTAGAAGAGAGAACTATAAAAGAAATTCACTTATAGATGTAAAACACATCTATGAAAGATGAGATTCAAAAAAAAAAAAAAAAAAAGCATTCAAAAAGATACTCCTATATAAGAGAAAATTGTGTCCAAGGTTATATATCCAAGAAAAGTGGTCACAAAAAGTATTGAGGACTTGCAGGATTGTTTCAGAACTCGTGTCTATCCATAATGAACACGTTGTTGCTATGGGTGAAGTGTTTAGAACAAAGTTGTGGAACAATTCAATGCAACTAATACACATGGATTATATAATACAAGGATACATATAAAGACATGTCGGCTCATATTTAAGACCTTAAAAAAAGCAAGTCTTTCTATGAGTGGGGAAAGAATCATTTCACACAACATATGGTGATCTCTGATTTGGATATTGATATGTACATATTGAATGGTCCTATACTAATTTGTTTCAACACATTTTATATACTCATGTACCATACATGGCGTGGCATTATGATTATGGAAGCATTAGAGTGTGGTCCACTCAAAGCATTGAAAGATCACATTGATGCAAGAACAATACACATGTCACAAGGGCTAACAATGGCCAGCGTAGCATTTGACCCAGAAAACATTCAAAGCCATGGGCTACCCTACACAGCTCTATCATGGATTTTGTGCACAGATAATTTGTTCTCACTCAACACATTAGAGAGAAAACACATCAAAGTTGATAATGTTGTTCTCGACGAGATTTTGCAACTACAAACAATAGCAAAATGGGAATGCTTGCAAAGAAACATGCCATCTCGCACACAGTCATAGAATCTCTAAACTCAAGTCACTCAATGCAAACATCCATGACATACTACAGATAATAATCTCATGGTTGCGGACATTCTATGTCTTCAAACAAAACAATAACTAAAACCCTCACAAGCAATTTCGATGAAATATCGTGCTTTGCCAAAAATGGTCTTTTGCTTCTATACAAGACAACACATCTTCTTACTAGTGTAGTGATAACAAGAAATGACATTGAGATGATAAGTGCTACATTCAAGAACCAAATATTTGATAGAACACAAAATCACCAAAAGCACCGATCTCAAAATTCCTGGTAAGCATTCAAAGAGATCCTATCCACTTTGGATAACAATAAGCCAACGGAGACTTCAACACTAGCTGGGCTCACACCTCACATGCTTCCAATGCCCTCTCTAGTACCTTGCAACAAGTCTCTTGCTATACTGAGTTATTAATCAACCAACAACAATTTATCGCTTGACACTGGACCACATTTGGACAAACATCTACAATGAAACAACCATTGTAGAGTCAAATCCCTTGTGTCACTCTACTGCCACCTACATCTGCTTAGGTTTTGAGAGTGGTGAGAGATCACAGATGCCCCCGCTCCCCTCCTAGATCCCACACTTTGCCTCCATGCTTTCGTGGCTCTCCAAACAACTTTGTAGCCCTTGAAAAGGGTGAGGAGAAGGAGCCTCTTTAAGAGGAGGGTGGAGCTGATGATGCCATAGTTGGAGATCTTGGTCCTTAAGACTGGTGATGAGGTTTGGGACCTTTGCTGAGGATCTTGGTATATCAAGATCTTTTTACCTCTCATGGTATTCTTTAGACTCCAGTTCCCCATGCAGCCCAACGTGCCGATCCTCACTCTTTAGCTTGGATCATCAGACCTTCTCTCTCTCAAATGGAATAATTCATCTCATCCCAAAAGGGGGACACATGATCCTCATCTCATAATGGAGTTAAGGCGGTGAGCTTGAGATGTGAGCCCCTTATTTGTGAGCTTATACATTGCTAAATAAACACAATAAACCCACATAACTACAGCATGAGTATAACTACCTTCTTGTAGCCTTAGCAACGCTTCAAATTTGGCAAAGCAGAAATTAGGCATTTTTAGAAATTTTGGAAGTGCATTTTTCCTACAGGACAATATGTTAACTCTTCTTCATTGGACTTGAATGCAGACTTTAAAGTGGTTGACTCTCTCTCTCTCTCTCTCTCTCTCTCTCTCTCCCCTTCTTTGTCTAATTCAAGCCATGTGTCTAATTCAGCTTCCTTGCATCTCTCTCTCTCTCTCTCTCTCTCTCTCTCTCCTCAAGCACTATATGACTCATTCCTCGTTATCTCCTCAAGTCCTCTTACAAACCATCTCCACGTTTTCTCCCTCCCCCCCAAGCCCCTCCTTCCCCCGCCCCCCTCTCTCTCTTGGGCAGGCCTTATGAATGATCCTTGTTCCCTCCATGAGAAAGGGAGAAGTGAGAAATATCCTTCTAGAAATGGCAAGGAGTGGTAGCTCGAATGGGGTGGCAAAAACGAGGAACGAGCTTGAGAAGAGAGAGATAGAGAGAGAGAGAGAGAGTGCAAGGAAGCTGAATTAGACACACGGCTTGAATTAGACACACGAGGAATGAGGTCGGCGTGGAGGTTTGTTCATCTTCTTCAGGCAACACTTCAAGGTTTCCTGCGTGCAATTCAGCTCTGCTGCATCGCTTGCTCCACCTGCCTCATGCCCAGAACCCGAGTCCTTGTTGCCATCTGACAGCATCTAAACAACCTCTTTGAAGCGCCCACAAACATTTGGTTTTGAAGCAATTGCTATCCGATTGTCCCTTCCAGATCTCCAAGCACGCAGCATCAAGATTTGTCCTCGGGAAATCTGAAAGCAAGCACCCACAATTGCTCTCGAGCCAGCCAGTGTTTTTGAATCAGTATGTCTTACCCAGATGGATACCCCTCTGCCCCCCCTCTTCCGCCCTCCTGGGAGCCTGATCAACAGACCCCTCCTCCCCAATATGGCTATGGCCACCCCCGTGCTCCTGCCTCCTCCTCCTCCTCCCCTTATTCGCATCCCCCTTCCACTTCTCCCTACTCCCAGCCTTACAGTGCTCCCTGGGGTCAACAGTCTGGCCCTGGTGCAGCTTCCCTTGCTGACTACCCTCCTCCTTACGGATACCCTCCGCAAGCCTACGGTGCCCAGGTGCAATCACACTTCCCTCCAGGCACTGACCCAGAGATCGTTAGGGCTTTTCAAGCTGCCGACAGGGACGGCAGTGGGCTTGTGGACGAATTCGAGTTGCAAAAGACGCTCTCTGTTGGTCAGCCTTTTAACTTGCGAACTGTTCGATTGATGATCCTTCTGTACAGTACCAAGGATTCTCGAAAGATAGGCGAGTATCTAACTTTGACTCGCTAATGTGGATTCTTTAACAGCAAACCAAGCGTTCTGATTGCCGCGCGTCTGTGTTGAGAGAGAGAGAGAGAGAGAGAGAAAGAGAGAAGAGAGAGAGAGAGAGATTGATTTTGGGTCCACAGATGCCAAATTTTCAAAGTCACCATGAAGGAAAAATTGCCCTACCTGGATTTATCCTAATAAAAAATATTGGAGCATGCAAATGAAATAACCCATGTGGGCTGCGATATGCCATTAAAACTAGCGAGCACATGTGGTAAGAAAGAAAGTCTATTAATGTCCACAGGAGGCCAACAGGTGTGTCCAGCTGTCAAAAGAAAGAAAGAAAGTCTATTAATGTCTATAGGAGGCCAACAGGTCTGTGGGACAACAAAAAAACACAGTTAATACACCCGTTCAGGGAGGGCACAAGGCAACTCACAAGGAGTGCATAAAGGGAAAAAAATTTGAAAATGCACATATTACGTTTAGGTTTATGAATTCAACTTTTTTCTTTGCCATAATGTGCAGAAAATGTGGAGCATCCTGTGTACAGGGCTTGACGGACTGCTACTCAACCCATTTTCCCCTTGTCGTATGAAGATGATGTGCAGCTCTGACTCCGCCTCTGCTAATGGCATATGCAATACTTAATCCAATCCCTTGTTCTTTTATGCTCCTTCAAAGAGTTTCTTAGAAGAGGATAGACCCACAAAACCAAAAGTGAGGCATCCAATCACCAGCTTCTACAAGGCCCACAAATGGCATCAACATCCACGAGGAAACTTCTGCCAGAGCTGCTTGAGATTGGGCAGAGGTGGTGGAAGAGTTTCTGGCATCAATTCTCTCAGCTGTTATTGCCTTGTCTCCATATATTCTGGCACAAGTTATGCAGAGATACTGTTGGAAAACTCAATGCTCTCAAAGGAGTCATTAGGCTGGTTATTGATCACCTTTAGGGCCATTTGTAGGTGAACTGGGATGGGGCCAAGCGTGGGATCAATTGGGGAACTCACAAGGACCAGCAAGCATGACGGTTGGACAGACCAGATAGCTGGCTGAAGGGCTGATGCAATTAAGGGTTGGCTTGGTTAGTCAGCCAGGTTCATTTAGGACAGGTGGTTGGATGTATAGGGCAGGACATGAGGTTGCGAAAAGGTGCCCCTACTGGGCTATAAATTGGGATCCTGGAAGAACAGCAGTTGGAGTGCTATTGTAAATTGCAATTGCTGACTTTGTAACACCTATTCTCCTCCTAGATAGAGCCCCCTTTTTGTTGTGGCTTTTCAAAAATTTACAACGCTTGAGCACACAGCTTAGTATCAGAGGATGCGATTGACTTGAAGACAGATGTGACTTTGTCCTGTTGAGGGATATCCAGCCCTATTGACCTTGGGCTGATGTGGCAGCCAGTTGTGCTGGCCACATGGCAAGCTATAGTTGTCAAATAAGTGCTCATGCAGAAGCATGATTAACTTAGCCTAACTTGGAATTTAAATAGCCTTTGAACTGAAAGCACTATTGACAACATAGATCATTCAATACTCGAACAAGAGGTAGGTTTTCGAGATAAAAGTGACATGAGTACTGTTGGTAAACTGAAAAGAAATCATGGAGTGAACACAAACTCAGAATTCTTGCTTATGGAATGAAGAAAGGTGAGGTCCTTAAGTAGGCACCTCTTACATGATCACTGACATCACTGATGACCTCTGAGCTCCACAATCATCTCCTCAATCTGCTCCTAGATTCTCTCAATCATCCTATGTGGCTTCTATCACCACCTAACTGTGCTTATGGGCACCTAACTGTGCCTCTAGCACACACACATAGAAACCAAGGTGTGCCTGAGGCATACACCTTGAGATATCCCAACAAAACCCCCCCTCAAGGGAATGCCTCAGGCTATGTCAAGGATACAGCTAGCACAAGGTGTCACATGCCATCTCATGGTGGTCATGGATCTATCAATGGCTAGGATCTCAAGCTAGCAAGGGTTCCCATGGGTGTAAGGTAAACAAAAGGGATACAAAAGACCTTCCAATGGTTATCTCCCCTGCATGTACATGCACACAATGTCTGCAGGAGGTACCATGGAGCAAAAAACACATACACATGGCCTACATCATATGGTGACCAGAGGTGTTTACAAAACACAATAGTTTATTTCATTAATTTTGGAGGACCATCCAGGCTGAGTACCTTGACTCAACAAAAAGAGAGATCTGGAGCATACATGGAGATGATTCAAAAAGCATAATCTTCAAAGGATGCCTCATCTTGTGGAGGCACATCAACTGAAAGTAGATTGGCATTTTCTGTCTTTGAAGTTGCTTCCTTTTTTGCTCTACAAAACTTTTCATGATGATTGTTTTTGCCACAGTGTTTGCATGGATTGATCTTGAAGCAGTCTTTTGAGAGGTGATTAGTCTTCCCACAATGATTGCAAGGTGAAAACTTGCCCTTCTGGATTTTTATGGCATAGGCTGTGTCATTGCCTCTCCGGAGTTCCATGTGTCTTTCTTCTTCTTGAAGAGCAGAGATAAGATCTTCAAGATTAGGATTAGGAAGATTTTTCAAAGTGGTAACAAAATGATCCAAAGAGGTCACGGCACATGACAAAATCACTTATTAAGGGATGTACTAAGCACTTGATGATGTAGCGAGTGTGTCACAATGCACTCAAGTGCAGGGGTGCATGTGACAGGCCCTCCAATGAGGAGCCATGAGCAGCCTAAGTTATAAACTACCTTCATACCATAGTGGATTTCAATTGTCCATAGTGGACCACTCTCTACTCCAAGAATGCACACTTGGGACCCTTGGGACTCTTGTTTGTTCAAGAGTGTTGTTGAATCAGCATGAAGTGGATTGTGCTTAGGTTATTATTCTTTCGAAGGTCCTTTTTCTTTCTTAAGTAATTTGCTGATCTGTCAATGTATATTTAGGTGCTAGTTAACTGTGCTCCAAAATTATATTCTCACACTCATATAGAATGCAGGTCCGAAGGATTTTATGGCATTGTGGAGAGCTTTGGAGGACTGGAAGGTACTTCTGCATCTAATGTACTGAGCCACTTCCATCTGTATCTATCAATTGAATTTTCGTTGTACAAGTAAACCTCTTCTGGTTATGGGTTCGCCAAATGGTGAGTGGAAGGGTTTTGATGGTTTTTGATTTGTACAGCTGTGTAATCTAATATGAAACACACTATTGACCTCTTGACAAACTGTAAATATGATTTGATTCAAGTTTTCACTAAGCCTCTCTTAATATATGTATGGTAAATTGTGTATTTGTGATAACACCTCTTTGAACTTCAATAGCTGCTGTTCTCATGCTCCATCTTGAAAAAATGTATATGTGTTTTTTCCAACCAACAATGGTCCTTGTATCCTGTTTGAAAGGTATTCTATTGTTTTCTTCAACTTACAAAGAGGTTTAGAAAGTGAAATGCTTGGCTGCAAAATAGTTCTGAAGTTTAAACGCTCTCATCACAGATAATGGGACATTTAATTCACCCGTGAAAGACATTTGTTTCCTTGTGTTGCATTTTTTCTAGACATCTTCGTAGCTCCATTATACTAGTCTTAAGCCTTCCATTGTCAACAAAGTTTAAACATAATAAAAATCAACGTACATGTGTGCTTAATGTGCTTAATGATGACCGAGAGTTTATGATAACAGTTGCCAGCTTAGTGCATGGCTCAGTAAAGTATTCTGGACTACTATCATGTCTGTATCATGTAGCTTGTAACAAGCCAGTTGAATAGACCTTTGGTGTTTTTTCCTGCCACATGCATGGACTTCAAGGACAATTGGGATCTTGATTAAAGGTAGAGGTTTGAAGTTTCTTGGAGAAATAGGGTCAATGCCCCACCTGTGAGCCCCCAAATGAGGAGAGCTCAGGGACTTGACACCTCAGCATTGTTGGAACTATCGGAGTCCTAGTGTGTGTGGTCCTAGAGTCCCAGGAGTGTCCTACAGTTGTGTGAGTGTGAAGAGTCTTGAGGCCACTTGTGCCACCTCATGTGGTAGGTGTGATTCCTCCCCTAGATTATAGGATCTAGATTCTCTTGTGTGTGACCTCATCTATGAGGTGTCTGTGTGGGAAGATAAGGCTTGCCCAGCCTATAAATGAGGCTATGTACTTGCTATGATAACACAATCTATCAACATCAGTTCATGCCTCAGCTCTTGTCTCTAACCCGTGATTGAGTGTCTCTCACCCTCTCCCCATTTTCAACAGTTGGTATCAGAGCCACCTTGAAGCTCCTGCTTGATGGCATTCCTCTTCGATTGAGCAGCTCTATGTTGTTCATCGAGTTGATGTTGTTTGTTGTGCCATCAGCCTCAAGAATGCCGAAGTCGCGGCAGTAATCCTACCCACATTGATGCTACTTCTTTCCTGCTAAGTCCTCTACCCGCTACCTCTCTCCTCCGCTGGGCCACTCTTCCGCCATCTCCACGTTGCTGTCTAGATGGCCGCTTCAGTTCTGCCCATTGCTGCTGCCGCCTCTCAGCTCTCCTCCTTCCGCCCCTGATCTGCGCAATCTCCAGCAGCAGCATTCTGCCCCAATGACCTGCGACAGCTCCTGTGAAGGTGTCGTTGCGATGATTTGACCTTGTGAGGGCCGTGGCCATTGACTCGCACGTCAACGCAGCTCTTCTGCAAACAGTTCCGCCTTTGCTCAGCTTGACTGCCCAGTCCATTTCCCCGCTGTGAACTCGGAGGTAAGCTGCACTATCTTGCTGCCCGGGAGTCGTCTTTCAGCTGCCCGTGTCAAAATCGCCGCCACATTTGGAGGGGATTCAGACTGACCTTGAAGCCCAGCATTTCTGCTCCATGACGACCTAAAGAGCGGCTTGTTCCAGCCCATTTCTGAGCCCAAAATCCTAAATTGTGATTTTCAAGAATTTTGCCTCATTTTGGGTGAATTTGTTGGGGCTTTTATGATATGAAGCTTCCCTAGTATTGCTAGAACACTATGCTCTAGGAAATTTTGAGAAGCCCCAATTTTCTGCAAACCCTAATTTTGCAGCAACCCTAACCCTAAAATTTAGGGCTTTTCTGTCGTGTGTCTTCCTTTGGCATAATTGAAGCTTCTACCATGTAAATCTTTTGGGGATTTTGCCAAATTCGTGTAATTTCATCACCATTTGGTACATTCATTTGGGAATTTTGCCCCCCCTTGGGCCTAATTGCTCAAACTTGAGATTCTTCTCCAACATTTGGTGACTCTCACTGTGTCACTTTGAGAGTCATGGGCTGATTGTCCCATGTAGCTGCTCCCATGGCCGACATCGACATATCTTCCGGGCATTCCTGTCATGCGCTTCATCGACACTTCATCGATACAGGGGAATGTGCACACTCTTGAGCAAGCATTTACTTCGGGCTTATACGGGTTCTCTGCCCTTGCTATGCATAAAATGAATATATATTTTCTATATTCCTCATGTGTGTAAGGTACTCTGCCTTGGGTAGTCCCCCTAAAATGATGTAATAATTTGTCATTTTGTGTGCCTTGTCCTATAAAAGACTCCACTTATTTCCATGTACCCAGTTAGGAGACAGGGGGGTTGTTATGTTTTTCCTTTATCAGGCCTGGCCGAGTTCTAGGATGTTGGTGTACTCCCTAGACCTATGAGTTAGTCATGCATCCATGCTCAGATTTGAGTCTTTGATCACGTTGACACCTAAGCCATGAGAGTGCTTGGTTCAACCTCTGAATTATGCTTAGCTGTTAGCCTCTGAGATTGCCTAGGATGCACAATCTAGATGATGTCATAGTTTCTCACCCTAGCTCCGAAGGGGGGTTTGTTGGAACTATCGGAGTCCTAGTGTGTGTGGTCCTAGAGTCCTAGGAGTGTCCTACAGTTGTGTGAGTGTGAAGAGTCTTGAGGCCACTTGTGCCACCTCATGTGGTAGGTGTGATTCCTCCCCTAGATTATAGGATCTAGATTCTCTTGTGTGTGACCTCATCTATGAGGTGTCTGTGTGGGAAGATAAGGCTTGCCCAGCCTATAAATGAGGCTATGTACTTGCTATGATAACACAATCTATCAACATCAGTTCGTGCCTCAACTCTTGTCTCTAACCCGTGATTGAGTGTCTCTCACCCTCTCCCCATTTTCAACAAGCATGCATATGGGTAGATGAAGCTGTAGGGGGAAGGGGTGAGGCTGCTATGGTGGGCAGCAACATGGCTGCCACATGGGGAGCAGACCATAGGGCTACCACGCATAACCTGCAGCAGCAAGAGAGAGGGGCTGGTGCAGGCCATGGATTAGACAAGCGCTGCATCAAAAGGGCTGTACAGAAGTTACAACAGCAGATCAGAGCTGCACTGCAGTAGCCAGAGGCAGACTGACAGCTGGCAAACAGGCAGCAGAAAGCCTACATGAAGGGCCTTATATAGGCCAAGGAACTGGAGCAGCTGGCAGCTGACCTGGCTGCTGTTTTGCTGCGTACAGACGCCCTGGTCTGTGAGATCTACGGACTGGCCAGTCGGCCAGTCCTGGGGGAATACGACCCTTAAACAGCCCATTGTGGGGGCACTTCACATGCAGGAGTGTGCAGCCTTGAACAGCTGCTGAAGCCTGCCACAGAGATGTGTGGCAGAAAGGAAGAGTTTCCTACAGAGGGTGCAGCAAAACAGAGCCTGTTTCAGTACCTTACCTCCTAGAGGTGTTGGTACATAGGTTGGCAAGTTTTTCTACTTGAGATTCATCTATATATATCTTTTTGTTTTGGCTATACATCTGAGTACTCTTTCAAATCTGGATTGCCCTCTTACATTTAAGTAAAGCATGTAGTTCCACGTTAAGGGTTTACCTTCCGCTGCAGAGTAGTGTTGGCCTTATGCAAGCAACCTACCTTTACGTTTTCTAACAAGGTTGGATTTGCCTGAATTGTCCACACAACAGGAGACTTAGCTGATTGCTAAATCAGATCAGGCTTTTTTATCTTCATTTTGCGAGTAATGTGCCCAGAGTATCAGCTTGCCATATTCATAAATGTCTGCATTGTCAGCATGGCCAGGAACCTCAAAGAGCTGGATCTGATAAGAGAATGGTCTTCCATGCGTGCTTCTAATGTGAGAAAATGGGCATGTTTAAGAGTTCCCTTGATATTATGTCTGCAGGAGATATTGGGGTGTATTGAGATTTTGAAACTGAAGTTTGTGTCGTCACAGAGCTTGGTGCTTTAATGACCTCCAGAGAGCTTTTTTCAAGGCATTCTTGTACCTCCCTTATACTGGTATTGACCGTTCTTTTTGTGCAGAGTTCTAAGAATTATACATTCTAATTTCACTTCCAGGTTTTTTTGTCAGCTTGTTGCAGGGCTTTGTGATCTGCATTTGGTCATGTTAATTACTGCAGTTAGAATTGCCAATAGTAAAGATTTCGCATGAAAGTTCATGATCATAGTTGCCTGCTTAGTGTATGGCTGAGTAAACTATTTTGTGCAATCAGGGATGTTCAGATAGCTTACATAGAGTCCCAACAACAGAGTCAGAAGTTTTCATACTGTGATATGTGCATGATAGCCTATGCTCACAGAGTCCACGGATGATGGCCAGCAGCAGGCAGCTGTGGGTCACAAAAGTGTTTAGATTTGGTTGCCCTTTGGTTGCTTGTTACAGTTGTATGGGGTGGCAGAAATGTTGTTAATAGATTTCCAGTGCAATTTCTTGCATATTCAATTGAAATTTTAGTCAAGGATTCAGGCAATTCATGTAATTCAAGACTAAGCAGTTTGTTACTCTGTACATGTGTTCAGTAAAAGGTGGCACGTTTTTGCTATTCTATGCAATCTTTGGATCACAATGAATAAAACAGCCATTTGGTGACTGTGGTGCCTGAGGCTGGAAATAACTCCTTAGGCTGTAAATAACTCCTCCCAAAATGACCATAAAGTTTGCATCCCTTTCATTGGCAGTCTCCTAAGGCAACCCATGGTGCCTAAACACATGGCCAGTGAATTGCTAGGCAACTTGAGATATGAAATACACATCTTGGTAGGGATAAAAGGAGCGGGGCTTGTTAACGCTGTTGACCAATACGTAATGTTGTCCGTTCTCCTATGAGTTGGGGGTAGTCTTGTAATGAAATCCATAGTGATATGTGTCCACTTGCCGTCATGGGCAATGACTGCAACAAGCCTGCTGTCCATTTTGTTTTCCTGGCAAACATCGTTGTGAAACCTGAACGTCTTGCCATTGAGCAACATGCATTTTATATTGCATGTCTGGTACTAGGTAAGTGGTGTTTCTGAAACTGCAAATCTTAGTTTTGATGGGTTTTGCAAATGCTGCTGCTCTTAAATTCTATACCTACTTCTCCTAACCCCATGTACCCAGTTTGGGTAGATAGTGAAGCTCACATTCTTTACAACTGCATTTTCTTATGCAAATGTCAAAGCCGCAGGACTCCACTGTGTCACCATTTTTTCTGCTTCACTACTGAAGCTGGGCTGTGGTCTGTCTTGACTGTGATTTTACTCGCATAATGATAGTGATGCCACTTCTAAAGGTAGGTAGGTTTGCCGACGTTTCCCGGGCATGCACATTGTCAGTGAGTGTTACGGGCATCCAACAGCCCGTGGTAATCCCCTTGACGACAAGCAACCTCAAGGTATGCCAAGCGCTGAGCCAGGGTTAGATTCAGTCAACAGGAGACATGGCAACAGTTCAGCAGGAAGGAGGACGGTCCCTAATACAAGAAGCTATGTAGCAGCTGAGCCAGGATCCGGGATCAAAAGAGGGGATTGCAAGCCCAGTCCATACCTGGTTGGGTCTGATGTGGGTGAGAAAAGGATTGCTTGCTAAGCCAGCCCTAATGCAGTTGAATAAAGGTGGTCTTGAGGTCTCATAACAAAAAGTTTAGTGTCATCTCTCTTCGTGTGCTTATAGAGAGAGAACACTTGAATATGGAGAGAATACACAGAGATACTCAGCCAAACAAATCTCATAAATAGAGGTAATATCCATGCATTCTTAATTGGTGTTCCGGCAACCCTTACTCAGCATGTAGGGAATCCTTCGCTGTATTTAACAGGCTGATTGCATCCTCTTTTCCCCTAACCATTTTCAGGCTCAAAGCTTTGTTCTTTCTTCTGTTTGCTTCGACTGGGGTTTGTGTCTTTTTATCACGTCCGACCAAGTCTTTACCTCGTAGGTTTTGGCATCCATTTTTTCCTCCATTTCCTTGGAATCTTCCATACATCCCCCCGAGTTTGTGCAATTCCTCCAGACTCTTTTTCAGATCTGCCTTTTCTTGTTGCAAAGCGCAGACTGTCTTCTAGTGTCATTACCCGTGCCTTTTTGCAGTTTCTTGTATCTCTGCCTCGAGTGCTTTGAGGTTGGAAGCTTGCTCTTTCACCTTCCTTTGAACCACACATTTTATTCGCCCATGGTATCTTGTGTGTCCATGAGGATGATCATCCTCTCCATGCACAAGGTGTTACAATCCTTCATTTTGTTACTGCGGTCCTGGACTGCTCTCGATGATAGGCTTGGGGTCTCGAGCGTGACCTATCATCAGTCCTGTGAAGATGCTGTAATCTCCTGGTGTTTGATGACCTCGCGTGCAAAGAGTGTGGGGCATTGTGGTCAGTTTAATCAATGACCCCGCTCGTGTCTAGATAACTTGAGTACATGCAATGAAATTGTCCTCGAATCTTGTGGCATATGGGGCATCTCACTATTACGTGTTGCGCGATACCTGCTATTGGGTCTCTTTTTGGTACATGTCTAGTTGTGCCACATTTAGGTATTTCAGGCTTTTTTGTTACTAGACATTTGTCCACCACCCATCTCACAGAAAAGTCAAATTGTTTGAGATTTTATGGCCAGATATGAGATATAGATTGACATCTTTTTAGCATGGCTCCCATTTGGCTCATAGCAGTATCACATTTAGAGGTTGTGACATGAAGGCTATGTGTTGGTCAATCATAAATAAAGTTTGTGGTATTCTCATTTTTTGAGTCTGTGAATGCAATTGGTATTGCTTTTATCATCAGAGGTACTGTTTGACATGTAACTTGTACACTTCTGTATTCCTTCTGTGAATCCGTGACTGCTCTATGACTGCAGCAGCTGTTTCCCGTGGATGTGCTACAGTATTATTATTCTCACATCAGAGGTGGTGCATATACAGGTTATTTTTCAGAGGTTTGACAGAGATCGCAGTGGTTCTATCGATAAGGGTGAAATGAGAGAGGCTCTTCTAAGCCTTGGATATGCGATCTCACCTCCCATCCTGGATTGCCTTCTTCAGAAGCATGATCGAACTGGTCAAGCCAAGGCGATGGACTACGACTGCTTTGTGGAGTATTGTCACTTTATCCTTTCATCGCTTTGCGCATTTATTGGTTGCAACTGTAATTGCAATTGTGTGGAACATTGTTTTACTGTGCATTTTCTTAAATGGCTGTTATTGGGTTTGGAATTGTGCATTTCAAAACTAGAAGTGTCTTTACTAGCTGCTCCTGCGAGCCTCCCCTCCCCTCCCGCAACCTCTACCTCCCCCTAGCTCCTCCTCGCCTCGACCACCCCCACCCCCCTGCCTCTCCGCCCTCACCCCCCCCTCACCCGCCGCCTCACCTCGCCGCTGCCGCTGCGCCCCCTCGCCTTCCGCTCTCACCCCCTCATCCCCCTCCGCTCTCACCCCTCGCCTCTCTGCCTCACCCCTCGCCTCTCCGCTCCCTCACCCCTCGCCCCTCCGCCTCACCCCGTCTCACGCCGCCCCCCCTCGCTACGCCTCACCCCCCCCCTCGCCGCTCCGCCTCACCCCCCCGCCCCCTCGCTTCACCCGCCCCGCCGCTCCACTCGGCTCCTCCCCCGCCCCCCCGCTTCACCCCCCCGCCCCCTCGCCACACCGCCCCCGCCCCTCCCGCCCTTCTGCCCTTCCGCTCCACCCCCGCCCCTTCCACCCCGCCCCTTCCGCTCCGCCCCGCCCCTCCCGCCCTTCCGCTCCGCCCCGCCCCTTCCGCCCTGCCCTTCCACCCCACCCCCTCCCGCCCTCCCGTCCCGCCCCGCCTCTCCCCCGCCCCCGCCTCCTCACCTCACCCGCTCTCCGTCCTCACCTCCCCCAGCACCACCTCCGCCTCCCGGCCTCTGCCCCGTTTCCTCCGCCCTCCGTCCTCCATCCTTCCCGCTTTCCGCCTCCGCACCCGTCTTCTTCACACCCAGGCTCCACCCTCCCGCATCTATCCCCCCCTTTTCTGGGTGGCAGCCTCTTCTTCATCGGAAGCCTCGCAGTTTGTCTTGGCGGTATGGCGGCTCCCTGCCCGGAACCGGAGGCCCAGTCGGACCCTCTCTCTCCAGATGCCTACCGCGTCATCCTGACAGAGCAACAATCGTCTCGGATTCAGGAGGTTGCCAATGACTTTGTCCTTACCTCTGTTTATGGCAGAGTCATTGGACATTCCCCCTCCAGATCAGCCATCAGGGACTGGCTCCAGTCCACTCTCATGCTAGAGGACGGCCATATTGAGGAGGTGGCCCTTATGGGAAGGGGCATCTTCTGGCTCAAACTCTCCAATGCAAAAGCTGCGAGCAACCTGATTGCTGGTTCCCCCACGTCGGTGGATGGAAAGATTATTATGATAGTCCCGTGGTACCGTGGATTCAGCGCAGCGGATTTTGATGCTCGGTTCCGTATACCTCGCCATCCAGTGGCGCTAGTTTTTTCAGGTCTTGCTGCTGAGCTGCGGTCGATTGTTAGGGACCTGGGCTCCCACTTTGGCTGGGTTATGCACGACACTTTCGCCGACGCGGTGACTACGGCAGGAGCCCCCCAAGTCCGTGTGGCTGTGGCGGATCCTGCGACTCTCCTTGCAGTGATCGAGATCGTGACAGATGCCGGCAGCATCACCCAGAGCATGGTAGTCACCGGACAGCCAGGCCAGTGCCTGAGGTGTCACGGCTTTGGGCACTTGGCGGCTGTTTGTCCACGATTCGCCAGCTCTTCTCGGCCTCCCTCCGCCCCCTCTCCCTCCGCCCCCCCTCTCCTCCGGGCAGCCATGTCAGGAGGAGCAGAGGGAGCCGGAGTCCGGTCCAGAGTTAGTTGGCGGTTGGACTGAGGTTAGAAGGAAAAGAGGAAAGAACAAGAAGATTTCTGATAAAGGCAAGGAGGCAGAGGTTACCCAACCTGCAGCAGCACCTCAGAGACCTGACAGGCAGCCGCCTCAGGGACCTGGGAGAGCTTCTTCTTCGACGGTAGCCTGCCCTTCACAGCCTCAGGTCCCCCTCTCTTCCGCTCCCCAGCCCCTTTCCACTCAGTCCCAGCCCCTTCCCCAGTTGCACCCCCCTTCTTCCGACCCGCAGCTTCAGCCCCCGCCTCTTCCTCCTCAGTCTCCTCCTCCTCCTTCTCAGCCCCAGTTCCAGATGCATCCCCATCCCCCCCACCTCTCTCAGCTCTCCTGCGGAGTTAGCTGCACCGACGGCTCCTCAACCGAGGGCAGCCCCCGCTCCCCCTCCTCCACCTCCTCCGCTAGTCGCCTCCGTGGAGTCTGAGTCGCCTACCCCCCAGCCTTCTCCCCCTCTCCCTCCACTGGCAGGACACCCTGAGTCTACACCACCACTGGAGCAGGCTTCCCTGTCCGCTAGCCCCTCAGTGGCAGACTCTGATGGGCCTCAGCTTCAGGAGAGAGAGCTTCCTCGCGACTTTTACAGATCTGGCCCCTGGGACTACTTTGATGTGGCCGACCTCGGGACCTTCCCTGCTTGTCTCGACATCAGTATCTTTCTGCTCCGCAAAGGGACGGATGGGAAGATAGCCGCCTTGGCCCCTAGGGATGGCCCTAGCTTTGCTTTCACGTTCCTTAGCGATGGCACCGAGACTTGGACAGACGACTCGGTCTGGGAGGCTCTCAGAGAGCAGACGCAGGCTCAGGTTTGCTCTTGGATAGGCCCGTCCGGTGGGCAGCTTCTCGAGACTTAGTGGTCCGAGGGTGACGTGTGCCTGCGGTGGCGTTGCGCCGCCAAACACTTCAGACTGATTGTGATCCTCAGGCCCCCCTGTCATGGCCCCTCCCCCAGGATGTCAGAGCCTGGACCCCTCAGAAACTCCGAGCCTTCTACGGGATGACTACTTCAGAGATCTCGAGCTGGCTCGAGAAAGCATTTGCTCATGGCACCAAAGGCCTCTCGCCTTTGTTGAAGGTGTTGAAGAACGGGCAGGACGACTCCGCCTCCCCCTCCAAACCTTCTCATAAGCGTCAGCGCCTCCACTCCGAAATGTCAGCTTCTTCATCGACTTCGACCGCGAGCAGACAGTTGTTCGCAGCCTCCCAGTCCTCACCATGAGCCTACACCTTGTATCCTGGAATGTGAACGGGTTTCATTCTTCTGGCACCCGTGGTCCTAGGAAGCTCATTTTGAGACAGGAACTTCAGCCAACAGTGATTGGTCGTTTGGATGTACTTCTGCTCCAGGAGCACAAGCTTTCTGCGGCTTACTCCCGTAGCTGCAGGAAGATTCTCCCTGGACGTTCTCACACTTATTGGGAGCCCTCGATCGGCGCACAGGGGAGGAGTGGAGGTGTCTGTACTTTCGTGTGCGAGCAGCTAGCTTAGGGAGTTTTCGGTCATGGCACGTTGATCCCAGGCCGTGCCCTTTGGGTAGGCCTGAAACTGGAGGGTTCCAGAATAGGAATCCTCAACATTTATGCTCCCACAGACCTCCGTTGCAGAGCCACCTTCTGGAGGACACTTACAGGGATTCTCCCAGACATGGATTCGTGGATTGTTGGAGGTGACTTGAACAATCTGGAGACCTTGGAGGACCAGCAGGGCAGAGGACCGGAGTTTACAGGTATGTCTTAGGCAGAGCAGTCCGCTTGGGACTCATTCATCTTCGCGACAGGAGGTAGGGACAGTTGGAGAGACCCGTCCTTCCGGCGTTGGCACGGGAGCTTGGACTTCTCGTGGGGCTTCCGCAGGGAAGGGGGCAGACTCCTGGAGAGGCTGGATAGATTTTATGTCAGTGATTGGGCCATCAGCAGAGGCGGTCAGGTGGGTATAGTTCCAGGGATGACACTTTCCGACCATGCGCCTGTGCTCTTATCTTTAGACTCGGCAGTTTAGGCCCTTCCCCCCCGTTCATGCCGGATTTCCGACTCCATTTTCTCGAGGGTGGACGTGCGCAGTAGTATATGCAGTCTTTGGGACAGAGATTGGGACGAGTGCGTGGATCTGGTTGATTCGGTGGCGCAGGCTTTGCAGGAGTCCAGCCAGATTTGCCAGCTCGCAGCCCTACAGGTTCGACAGGAGTGGTGGGGCAGAGAGAGCTCTTCGGAGGGACCTCGCCTCCATTCAGCGACTCCAGCAGGCAGCCCCGGGCTCGGAGGAGCTTCGGATCCAGGCCCTTCGAGCCAGAGTCCTTCTTAAGGAGACCCTCCAGCGCCGTTCAGAGTTTTCCTATCACGCCTCTCTCTTCTTCTGGGCTCGGAAGGGTGACCGGATGTGCAAGGAGTTCTTCAGGACGCATGGCCAGAGAGCAGCAGGTGATCAGCTTCGGAGTCTCAGGACAGCGGAGGGGCACATCGTTACGGATCCGGGTGAGGTCTTGGGGTTGGCTACCGACTTCTACAGAACTCTTTTCCAGCAGGAGCCGCTTGCCCCTCGCACTCGACGCTCCCGTGAGGAGGTGTGGAGGCACATTCCATCCCTAGTTCAGCCCAGCATGCAGGCGACGTTGGCACCGTTCAATACGGACGAGATGTTGGAGGCCTTGATGGCCATCGACGGGCAGAAATGCCCGGGCGAGGATGGGCTTTCCTGGGCATTCTTCACCTCCTTCTGGGATCAAATCCATCAGCCCCTCGTAGCAGCTCTTCAAAGGATTTTTAGCAGCGGTTATATGCCAGAGAGCCTCTCCTCGGGACTGATTTGTCTCATCCCGAAGGGAGGAGATAGACAGGAGATCCGTCAGTGGCGCCCGATCACCCTCCTTACCACTGCCTACAAAATCCTTGCCAAGATGATCAGCGTCAGAGTTCGGCCTCTACTTCCAGACCTCAGTCATGACACTCAGACAGGCTTTGTTCAGGATCGCAGTATCCTGGATAATGTCTTCACCTTCTCAGAGGCGGCGGAGTGGGCTCAGCACAGTGGGTCACACCTAGCCATCCTACTTCTCGACTTTGAGAAGGTCTACGATCGAGTGGACTGGTCCTTCTGGAGGGGACTCTGGAGCGACTAGGTTTCCCAGCAGGATGGATTCAGGGTATTTCAGCGTTGTACAGGACAGCTTCTAGCAGGGTCATCATTGGCGGCAGGATGGGTGAGCATTTTCGTTTGGAGAGATCAGTGCGTCAGGGTTGTCCCCTTGCTCCTTACCTGTTTCTCTTCTTCGCTGAGGCTATGACATACTACCTTCGGGCGAGGTCTACTGGGATCAGGGGTGTTCGCCTTCCACTCCGGGAGGACACGGAGCTCCTGGACTCGGAGTATGCGGATGACACAGCACTGTATGTCCAGGATGATGAGATGATGCTGGAGAGGGTGAGGATGGCCCTAGAGGTCTTCTGTTCGGCTGCCGGTGCGAAAATCAACTGGAACAAATCAGTTGGTTTTCTCACAGACCCCGGGACGTGCTCTCAGTGGGGGAGGCTTTTGGGTTTCAGGTGGATTCCGCGGGGACATACAGCTAGATATCTCGGTTTTCAGATCGGCCTGGATATCACGCCAGCTCAGCAGTTTCTCCCGGTGCTAGATTCCATCCGACGGAAGCTGGCTTTCTGGAGCACTGCTAAGCTCTCCCTTGCAGGTCGTGTCCTGGTAGTCAACTAGGTCCTCCTAGCCACGGCTTGGTATGTTGCTTCCTGTTAGTGTTTCTCGAGATCCAGCGTGGCACAGCTTAGGAGGTTGGTTCGGAACTTCCTTTGGTCCGGGGAGGATGGCCTCAGAGATACCAGAGCCAGGGTTGCTTGGCAGACAGTCATTCTTCCGCAGGCTGAGGGTGGCCTGGGGGTCATCGATCCAGAGCTTCAGAGTCAGGCCCTGTTAGGCAAGCTAGTCATCCGCGGTTTGACCCCGGGGGGGCAAACGTGGAAGATGTTACTTCAGCAGGGGGTCGGTTCTTGTGTCTTGCGCCGAGGTGGAGAGTGGCTTCCGTCCCTCAAGTGGATCTTCACTTCAGCCCCGCTCACTCAGCCCCGCTCCCCACTCGTTCGTAGCCTCCTCATGGTTTGGAGGCGGCTCCGCCTCAGTCTCATTCAGTTCCCTCCTAGCTGTCAGGAGGAGATCGATCGCCAGCCGCTTATCTGGAACGATCAGGTCAGAGATGCCGAGGGCCTTCAGTTGGGGGAGAGATCACACATCAGGTGGGACGGTTGGATGCGGGGGCCAGCCCGGTCCCTTCGAGTTTGGAGGGACACGTACAGACATTTGGAGACGGCTGATCTTGCAGACGCAGCTGGAGGTGCCCGTGGAGCCCAGGCGAGACGTACGGAGATCGACGGTGCGATTCCAGCTGATTGGTTGGTTCCACCTGAGCTTCAGATCCTCATGCCTGGTGATGACCGTTGGTTGGGACAGTTTACCCCCCGTGGCATCCCACTGGTGGTCGCAGGGCGGATGGACGACTCCTCTGTTTTTTTCTTCGCGGTTATGGGGGATGGACGACTCCGGAGAGAGGATGTGCTCATCGACCCCCTACTCCCATGGCAGAGGGTTCGGGTCGTAGGCCTCGTGGGGAAGGTCTGGCGGACCGATCCTAGCATAGAGCAGGATCAGCTGCAACTTTGGCGACTCTGGCTCTGGGAGGGGCGGGCCTTGTCAGAGCTTGATTGGGACCCAGGAGAGTGGAGATGGCCAGAGTTTGTGACAGGTCAGGGGCCGACCTCTTTCTTTGCCTACAGCACGACATTGGGCAGGCGAGTTCTCGGGAGGATGCAGAGCCGCCCTCCCACCCAGCGGACCAGTTGGTATGCACAGGGTATTTCCAGGTTCTTTTTGCAGGCCTTCTGGAAGGCCTTGTGGGAGAGCTGGCGGCCGCGGAAGATCTCCTACTTCCTGTGGCTTCTTGCCCACAAAGGTCTTCCAGTGGGGAGCTGGTTGCGGCAGATAGGCCAGGACAGACGTTGTCAGATCTGTCATGAGGACGAGGAGTCACCAGAACACTGCCTATGGAGTTGCACTCGCGTCCAGGAAGTGTGGAGGTGGACTTTCGGGATCCTTACTCGTGCAGCACCGGAGCTAGGATTGATCACTTGGGGCGCGTTCTGCTGGTGCAGCACCGCACCTGGTTTTCATCACTTATTTGAGGCATGTCTGCAGGACCCCACATTCCTTATCACACAGGGGACGTGGGGGCCGCTCGAGAGTATCCCGCAGCACCTGGCAGAGGTTGACACAGGAGCTCAGGAGAGGCAGCCAGTATGGGAGATTATTAGCAGCATTGCAGGATGTCACATTTGGACCTCACGCTGCACGTAGATCCTCGGTGGCACCTCCTTATCGACTGCCCAGATCATGACTGACATCTGGAGTGAGATTATACACACCCTCAGAGGCCAGTGGGACTAGATACAGGGGGACTCCCGGGCCGGTCGGGAGAAGCGGAGACGTTTCCTCCGGGTTTGGGACACACAGGGCCTCTTCTTCGAGCAGGCTTCGCAGGGCCTTCAGTGGTGCTACTCACCACCTCTCTGGCTGTTCATTCACACTCGCCTTATCCCTCCGTGAGAGAGAGCTTTACTTTTGTTACCTTTTTGGGCTGCGTCCGATTTGTGAACGCAGCCCGTCAGCTGCAATGCTGACCTCTTGTATCTTGTTTTCGAAGTAATATAATTAGCACTGTTTTTTCGGCAAAAAAAAAAATTTGTGCATTTCAACTAACATTAAAGAGTGATGACTAGTAGTTTGAAGAGTTTCCATATGGTGTACAACAGTACAGTTCTGCGATTGTAAAAGGTGGTGGTCACAGGATTCTTGTTACAAAGAGAGAGAAGAGAGGCTGAGGTTCTTTGTGTGAGAGCGTTTTGATGTGAGAGCACAAGCCCTTGCCCTTGTCAAGGCGAAAGCCCTTGCTCCGTCAAGGCAGCAAGCCCTCCTTTGTGAGGCATCTTCATCTCTACTAGAGCTCTTCGTTTATAGCTCTTTCCTCTCTCCATTTTGGTCCAAGAAGCTCAAGATTCTCCCTTACGGAGCTTGAGATATCATCATTTATGTCTCTGTGTTTCGAGTTGAGAGAGATGGTTTAAGGTTCATTCTAGATAACACAAGAGCCATTTGGATCCTGTATATGGATAACACAAGAGCCATTTGAGGATAGAGAGAAGGTTGAGAGAATCAGCATATGCCTTGGTGCCATACGGGCCCAAGAAGTTGTAACAAAAGAGAGAGAGTGGTATAAGGAATAGGGTTGGCCCTCCCTTCAAAAGATGACATGTATAAAAGGCCAAGTAGTTGACTTTGGTCTTCATTGTTGTATGCAACCTTTGAGAAATACAAGCTCTTTTCTTGCTCATGTGTTGAGATTGAGGTTTGCTTGCTCTCCTTGTTTGCCTTCGGTGTTTGCCACAATCCAGGTTCTTCATGAGATCTCCTAAGGTTCATTCTCGATTCATTTTTTTGAGAGTATCGCTTCCTTGGGAACCACCCGTGAGCTTCATGCTCTTTCAGTCTTTGTAAGATAGAAGGGTTTGTACTAGGTACAATGAAAAATACCTCGATGGATTGGGCTACTATGTGGGCATCCATACCCGAGACGAATACTGATATCTAAAACCAATGGAAAAAAAGGCAGATATATAATTTGGTGACGGTTCTCTGTATGCTATCTGAGGAGCTAGATCTATGTGCCGGTCAAGAATGGATAGGAGTGTTGAGGCTCCGGCGGAGGCCAGTGTCATTGAAAACCTGTGGTTAGGCGTTGCTGTCGATTGACCTCTGTGGTCATTTGTCGTCTCTTCGTAGTAGCTCTCCATGAGATGTCACCCCTATCAATTGTGTCCCTGAGCAATTGTAAATTTGATGAGAGAACCTGGACTACTTTTGAAGTGTTTTTCTCTCTAGAGTTTTGGTACAAGACATTTGTATAAATGGATGCTCATGTCAGTGTGTACGTGAGAGCATATGTTCACACTATGGAATTTCTTGATGCTGGTCCGAATGTCACAAGAGCCCCTCGCCGTTATGCGTGATGTCTGGAGGTTCAAATGTCCAATTAAATCTGCTCTTGTAGTTATTTTTTTACAAAATACGTGGCTAAAGTACCTTCTAATTTTTAAATGCATTGATTGTTCTTTTGTTTGAGATCTCAAGACAAGGACATACTGATTTTATTTTGTATGACAAATCGCAGGTGTGGGCTCCTTGTGAAGGTATATAAGCTACCTATTACTTTCTAGGGATGTCCTTAAAGAATTTCTGCGTGAAGTTATAGACTTGGTTTTTAACACTTCTGTGTCCATACTCTCTTCACAAAGTGTTTCCCTCAAAATGTGCAGGGATTGACTGAAAAGTTCAAAGAACAGGATACTCGACTCACGGGTTCTGCAACTTTGAGCTATCAGACCTTCATGCTCATGGTGCTTCCATTCATAGTTGCATGAACTGAAGAGGGATTTCTTTTTGCTGCTAGATGTAAAGGAATGTGTGAATAAAACTCTTGCTGCCCGAGGAATCAGTTTTCAGCATGTACCCATGATAGCGCCCAACAGATCACCACATAGGAACAGATGCAAAATTCATGTGTTGATTTGTTTGATAAGGCAATGGGCTCTGCAACCCATTCATAGTTCTGACCTGCAAGAGGGGGTGTGAATGACATCTTTGTTGCCATCTTAATGCAATATGTAAAATACAAACTTTTTCTGCCTTCCAGGAGCTCGTTTCCAGCATGTAAATGCATGAATGGTCTGCTTTTGTAACCCCTTTTTACCAAATTCATGGCTCAATTTCATTTGTCAAGGCAGTGTGTGTGACCATTTGAAAACCCTTTTACCATTGAACTGGCTGCAATTGAGCTCTTGTACTCTTCTGTTTGGCAATAAATGCAGCTTCATGTGTAATACATACTACTGTGATTCACTTTGTATCAATGCTGACTTTCTTGAACACACAAGACAAGTGTGAGTCTAACACACTCTTGAGCATGTGGTGTAAGGGGATCACGTAATATTTTGTTTGTGGACCTTTTTTTGTGTGTGGGGGCACAGGGGCGGGGGCGGGGGCGGGGGCGGGGGTGGGGGCGGGGGCGGGGTGGGGTTAAATCTATCCCATGCATAACATATGAAGATTGTTGTCTAATGATGTCAAGCCACCGTATAGCTACTAGTGCATGCTAGGTCTAAAAACTTCAGCTGAAAAGGGTAGCTTAAGTTGTTTTTATTGGACTTTTTATATATAAAGTCTCAATGGACAACCATTGTTTTGTGGGATACTGATGGCTCTTTGAATGCTAGTGTTACATCTAGTCTTATTTTCATACGCCTGTACCATATTGAATTGAACCCTCGAGCTAGAATAATTGAACACTTGGTTGTGTCTTACGTTTTGATGAATTGTATATTCTTTTTCTACATTCGGCAATAATATCGCGGAATTGAACCCTCGAGTTAGAATAATTAAACACTTGGTTGTGTCTTACGTTTTAATGCAGATCATTTGGGTCATCCCCGCCTATAGCTCGATGCAACATTCCAGGTCATCACTTATTTATACCGGGTCAGAGGATACGGCGATTGCACTTCAGTTGTATTTTTTTTTTCTACATTCAACATTAATATCCCGCATTGCATAGGGACACTAAAAACTCTTTGAATACTAGAGTTGCAATTGCTCTTAGTTCGACATGCCTATATCACCATTGAATCAATTGAACCTTGTGACTAGACTTAGTTCTATCACCCTCATGTGATGTCGCTTTATTATATGTACAACGTGCTTGCAATGTGATCTTTTAATGCTTTGAGTGGACCACACTCTAATGCTTCCATAATCATAATGCCATGCCATGTATGGTGCATTGAGTATATAAAATGTGTTGAAACAAATTAGTATGGGATCATTTAATATGTACATATCAATATCCAAATCATATATTGTGCGAAATGATTCTTTCTACACTCATAGAGAGACTTGCTTTTTTTAAGGTCTTAAATATGAGTTGACATGTCTTTATATGTATCCTTGTATTATATAATCCATGTGTATTAGTTGCATTGAATTGTTCCACAACTTTATTCATTGACTCGGATGTTTTATCTGATTTTAGACTTTTGAATTTGGAATGTTGTATAGCACTCTTTTAACATTTTCTTTGTAAACACTTCACCCATAGTACCAAAGTGTTCATTATGGATAGACATGAGTTCTAAAACAGTCCTGCAAGACCTCACTTAATACTTTCTGTGACCACTTTTCTTGGATATATAACCTTAGACACAATTTTCTCTTATGTAGGAGTATCTTTTTGAGTGCTAAATTTTTTTCAAATTTTGGATCTCATCTTTCATAGATGTGTTTTACATCTATAAGTGAATTTCTTTTATAGTTCTCTCTTCTAATTGAGTATCTAATGTTTGAACTTTTATCTATTTTTTTCTCTATGGCAGCATACTATGTTTCTTTCATAGTCATTTAAACAGTTATAGCTTGCATAGATGATACCAAATGCTAATTCCAAGCCTGTAACATTGCAATTCACTTATAGCTTCTATAGATGATACCAAATGTTAATTCCAAGCTTGTAACAATTGTTAATTTCTTTTATAGTTCTCTCTTCTAACTGAGTATCTAATGTTTGAACTTTTACCTATTTTTTTTCTCTATGGTAGCATAGTATGTTTCTTTCATAGCCATTTAAACATTTATAGCTTGCATAGATGACACCAAATGTTAATTTCAAAGCCTGTAACATTGCAATCCTTTTATCTCTTTCATTAAGGATTGATATTGGGTGTGAAGTTATTTGCTCCATGAGCAATCAACCTTCGTCAATATACTAACAAACCATTCTCACCTTTACACAGAAACTTTATTAAGTTGGTCAACCCATGGAATTGAGGAGCCTAACAAGTTTGTGCATCTACTAGATATACCTTTCCATCTAAGCATGAATCCATATGTGTTTTTCATTGATTTCAAAGAGTTGCTAAATCAATTTCACTTGCTAAGGAGGATTTATTCCTCGTCAGAAATGGTGGATTTTATGCATCGATTTGAAAATGGATGTCCACCTTTTTCTTATTCCTAAGAACCTTCGTGGTTTCATACACTTTCCACCTAATATAACATAGTATTGATATCAGCAAACAATATACAAACGTGATACGTTTTAAGAAAGTATAAAAGCAAGTAAAAATAGAATCCCAATTGCATACAAAAGCTAATGATTGAAATCTAAAGATTTCAAAACACACATACTTACCAACAAGACTAAAAAGTTTCAATAGAAACAAGAATTAAAATATCTTGTGATGGTGGCTACCCAAATCAACCACTATGGTAAACATAAGAATATAAATGTTAAAACATGGTAAAATGATAACAACAGAATTTATATCACATAAACCATAAAGACAATACATAAAATGGCCTTGCATTAGAAAAATATAGTGACACACTTAACCTAGTAAATTACATAGAAAAACCATATAATACATTTAAATACCACAAACATGGTTAAATTATTGCATGTAAAATAAATAAGAGACAAAGTATCTAATGATGGTATCAAACATGCTAAACTAGGATGTCGCAAGGCGTGGTTCGAATTTTTAGGTAGCATTCATCTAAAACCGTTCTTGGTGTCTTTATGAATTAGTACTTGACACCCGTTTAACTTAGTTGTTGGCATGCAAGCTAGTCTCGCTCTGGTTGATGTTTTTAAACGAACATGGCCACCTGCTCTTCTGTCAACACTGTCTTGAAGAGGGATGCGATCGGTGCGACAGTCTTGAAATGGTTCGCTCTAGCAGAAAAATGCCACTTGCTATTACAATCTTCATACAAAAGCAGTGAGAATGAGGTAATCAACATAAGATAGAGCTAGATTGGATATTTGAGTGCAGTTTCTTAGTATTAAATATATCTAAGTTAATATGAGTTTATTATATAATATTATATAGCCCACACATAGTGTTGTTGGGGATATGGCGTGCTTCCTTTTCGAGAGCTATAAAAACCAAGAACGGGCCCTTTCCTTGTGATGTATCGGTATAATGATCCATCAGTCCATTGGTTTTGGTCCATTGGTTTTGAATTGATAGATTACATTTTCGAATGTTTGTTAGATACTGTGAGTATATGAGCAAGCCTTGTGAGACATGGTCAATGATCTCCGGTTCGAATCTCTGATAGAGGATAGTGGTACAAACTTATGGATAAATAGAAGAAGAAATAACACAATAAGCTTGTTGCAAAACAAAATTGAATACCATAGCAAACAAATAGCCAAGAGAATTTTAGATCAATCCTACCCACATGAAGACCAATATAGCATCCAATTTAACACTAATGGTTAAGAACCACAAAATATGTACTACGAACGTGATCGATAGTGCAAGATGTCCATTTTTACGAAAGACGCCTACTTCACTAGATATTCAACTTCACAGTTTGCTTGTTGATCAGGTGTTTAAGCATCATGGATTCCCTCAAGAAATTGTCAGTGATAGAGATGCAAATTTGATGGGTCATTTCTGGCAAGAATTATTTACAGCAATGGGTACCTTACTCACTCCTAATCCTGTATACCAATTGAGATTGATGGTCATAAGACCGTCTTCCCCCTCTTCATTGCGTAACTGCCTTTGCAAATTCCTTTCCACCTCATGGCTCCAAATTGGAAATCTCAACAGAAGGTAGCTAAGGATATGTGACTTGGCTACAACGGGTCACAATGCATAGTCAAATAGACAAATAGGTGCCCTATCCATTGGGGACCTAGGTCCTTGTTCGGGTTTAAGTATCCCACAAAATCCTTTTCCAATTCCGATGATGAACAAGACCTTGTAGCTCCAAATTTTAAGAGATCGTGTTCTCATGGTGAAGCTGCTTCCCACCACTGTGTAGATGCTGAGTAACCACCCATCTCAGAATTCAACTGACATGGATGAGGACCACACAGACGGGTAGTCCCAATCACTTTCCATGACATCTTGGCCCCTTACATCTCAACCGACACTTAGAGTCACATTTGTTCTTCAGAATGATTTAGTTATACACCCCTCCACACTAATATCCTAAGCGGGCCACGTATCTCAGCACTTTTAATCCCTTGTGTTGTTGCCCCTGTAGACGAGGCTTTATGCAAGGAGTTCATTAAATCTTATGACAAGGCGTCTAGCACATTCTTCTACATTGGCTTCAGGTAAGTAGTTACCATAGGCACGTTAAGAGCTAGCTATTTGGTTTGCAATCCTATACACTCCAATCACACTATCATTTCAGCCCAGGTGGTGCTATTTGGTGACATTAATTTTTGCTAATGTCATATTTCCCTAGCTCTTTTTGCTCTTCATTGTAGTGGAAATTGTAGTGGAACTGCAAGTTTCACCATTATTAGGTGCATTCAGTACTTTGTTGCATTCCTGTGTCATTCCAAACAAGTGTTTGATTATTACTTAGGAGGTGATCCTTCAATGACTGACTAAATTCAAACCAATAATTCTTTGTAGAATCTGCCACTCAATCATCAAAAGCTCAATAGTACTAGAACCCATAACCTCTAATGGTGCTTTCTGTGAGGGTGATACATAATTTACATCCATGTTATGTAGTCTTGATATTGTTCAACCTTGCTCGACAACCATCATCACTCCATAGGTTTCTTATGTCATAATGATAGAATCAAACCAGGTTAGCAGATGAGTGAAGAGCTCAAAAATTAATACTAAGATCCAGGCATCCACTAAGGCTCTGAAGAGAAGCATTAAATTGCCAGGACCAATGTAAAGCAAATAACAGAAAGGAGACCAAAAACCAATTAACATGATAGCCTAGGGAAGAGTATATACTAACTTTGTCTTGCATCATCCTGATGCAAATCGTTATCTTGCTCCTCAGTTGATCTTTTTCCTTAAACATGACTAGTATTCAAAGATCAATACAAGGTAGAGCAAGTCCCCCTTTTATAGGAATATGCCTAGGCACAAATTACCACAATGCTTATGGGGAGCATCTATAACCAAGATAAAGAGGGGAAGACAGTGGATATAATTCCGTTCATGAGAGCCTTTAAGGACTAAAAGACCGAAAAAGTGGAAAATGTCAGAACCAACTTTTGAATTTAGTATGTCAATTAATGATCAACACGACTTTTCCAATTAGAAATAAGCAGATAGGGCCTGGTATCCTTAATGAAGTGAGTCAGCATTAGGGCAAGGACTAGCAGTCCCATTAATCATGGTGTTACACAAGGTTAGACCCACTTGGATCAAATAGAAAAGAGGCCCTTTTGGATCCATGACAAAACATCACCTTGGCCTTTATTTTTGCAATCATGAAATTCTGGCTCTGCTACAGGATCATATGAAATGTGGTCATCTTCAATATCAATTATCATGCTTGACAGCACAATTTTACATCTATAGAGTACTAGGCAAAGAGCATCTAATAAATTCTATGGAGAATGAACTTGGAAGAATATACAATTGATCAAAATGCAAGATACAAGCATGCAAGGTAGCGTGCAACCAATCATAGAGAAGGGCACATACGGGTGGAGTTAGATGAAATCAATGGAGTCATATGAAATTGATGGTGTGGACTCATCCAATGTGGATGCCCATGCATAAGTTTAAGAATTTATTTGTAATTTTAGTTATGTGATTTGTAGTAAAGTCAATGTATAGAGGATATGAATTGTAATACACAAGGGAAAGTTTTTTTTATTGTGCACACAAAAAAGTACTTCTATTAAGTATGAAAGAAAACCATAGAGAGGCCATAGAACAAGCCCAATGCAGAAGTACATCATGTCAATAAATATATGAGAGGAATAAAAGATCAAAAAAAGCTAGCAAATAACCAAGGATGAGGCTGATAATGCCAAGTCAACCATGAGACAAAATCAGAGAAGAAAGGACATCCCCTCCAAACTTTGAAGAAAGTGTTCCTCGTAGTAGAGGCTACTCTCGATGATGCCTGGATGGTCGCCCAGATGGCCATCAAGGTATGTATAGTATCCATCCAAATACTAGCCATCAAATACTGGCCAATGTCTAAGAGGGGTGAACCTGGGAACCATTCAATGCCTCTGTACATCTAGCTCTCCGAATATGCCAAGCTGCAATACTAGCCAGAATCTCCCATGTGATGTGTTTATCGAAGCATGTGCAGCTCTAAAAGTAGTAAAAGCAACATACTATAGGAAACATGACTATACTAAGTATCGACGAACCAAAAAGGCCCAATCTGAATCATGCCCCTCAAAAAAGGCCTGAGGCCCCGTAAGAGAAAGCCAAGCTACTGAACCCCAGGTCATGAAGTAAAGTATGGAAAGTACATAATATCCTTGCAACACTGTTAAGGATTGTCCTCGCTTGTATGCACCCCCAAAGACAATGTTGAACTGTCTTAATTGTAGAATGGCAATGAGGACATGTAGGGTTACCCTCGAACTTGCTGGACCTCCACAAGTTCACCTCAATCCCTCTGTGAATAGAAAGCCAAAAGAAGAGAGCGATTTTTCTATTCTTGAGGGATTTCAAGAGCCTACTCCAAAAGTTTTTTTGCACATTTGTAGAAATGTGAAAGATGTCCCAATGAGGACATCTAGAGGGCCTCCAACCTCTACAACTAAGGTGAAATCTCCTATCATTTCTAACCATGTAACGAAAGAAGGGGATGCTCTTCTCTTGATGCCCTTCATCAATCCACACTCACTCTCCAAGGTCCCACTACAAAGATCTGATAGGTATTCCATCAAATGGAGGTTGGGGTACTTATTTTGCAACCACGTGGACTCTAACTGGACTTGGTCACTACTATCAAGTATGACCAGGGGCTTGGCATTTTGCGAGTAAGTTTTTGCAAGTTTTGTGAGTTTTTATTGAATTTTTTCTATAGCTCATGGCATACCATTAAAGATCATATGGTGTAGAACTCTTACAACCACCTTGATCTCTAGCTACAAGGATTGATTTGACTCAACCATAATGATTTTTTCTAATGGGAAAATTTAAGCAGAACTATGCATTTAGCATTGGGAGAAATTTGAAATACTATTTCATGTGCAACATGTATTCTTACATACAAAGGAACCAATACAAACAAACACATCTTCCACAAAACTAGAAATTACAGATGTTCAAATATTTGACCCATGGATGACCATCGTTACTCTGCTCCATTGGTACAAATTCCTTGGAACAAAACAAAACTCAAACTATGTTGCCAGAGGGGTATAAATTCCTTGGAAGAAACAAAACTTTTGATACATGCACAATTTGACCTCTTTGATGCTAGAAATGAGCTCAAAAGGCCCAAAAACCTTGAAAACGATTGCAAACATGGGTACCTTTAGATGAAACCCTAAAAATGCCATATGGGAAAAGAGTTTTTGGCACCTTGTCTTTATAGCTCGCCGGTGAGCTATTGTTTCGGCTATTTATGGTTGGATCAACCACAAATGCAATGATGCTTGGCTACTACTTGCTTGCCTTTATAGCTTAACAATGATCTATTGATCCAAGGTATTTATGATGAGATCTTGTCCTCTAATATAATTAACTCCATGGTTTCCATTGAGTGTTTCCTATATTTATGAAATATATTTTTTGGTCTTATTATTAGTTTATACTTGCATGGTGATATGCGAGAATTATAATTAGCCACTAGCTATAAAATTCACACATAAAAATACTTGGAAAACTCGCAAACTCACAAAAAAATTTACTCGCAAAATGTCAAATCCTATATGACCACAACTTGGTGTCAATTCAAGATTGGATGTTCTTTTTCTTGGTGATGGTGTAGTCCATTGACTTAATGTTGTTTTATGCTAGTTCAACTATTTACTTGACTCAATTTTCTTATTATGAACTTGGCCAAGGCCACGACTTTGTTTGTATCCACCTTTAACTTTAGGGCAAATCTTCTTTATTGTTCTTGGTTTGAGACATGTTCGACCTTTATGCTACTGGATTCTTGTCTTCTACTTGGGGATCCATGCTCCATAGGAATACTCATTGCTCTCCTTAGAATCCATACTCCCTGTTGATGAATTGTTTGGAGTCCTCCTACCAAAACTAGAAAGTTGCTTCTATGTTGAAGGGCTCAGGTAATCTCAGATGCAAATATGAGATCGGTTTACTCCTAGTACCATCATGATAGTCAAAAGCTATCTCTCTTTACACATGGCTAGGGCTTCTTCTACCTGGAGTTCTTTACTGGAGGGGACTCTTTGCCACTGCATTGTGGATCCATCATTGGCTTGAAATTTATTACATCCTCTTGGTCATCTAGATTCTACCAACCTCTTCTGCCTAGCAATTTCTCTTCTTTGTTGTTGTGTATCTTTCTCTTATTTCCAAGTGTGTTTTAGATACTATTTAAAACCAAAATGATACAAAGGGTTTTCTAAGAACAATCCTTAGTCTAGATACCAATCACCAAGTAGATTTGTAAGTCTCTGAAGTCCTCAAGGAAAGTGTCGACATGACCCAGGAGCCACAAGAGTCCAAACCCCCTCGACAACCAAAAACTATCTTGGGTCAATTGATGATGGGGATTCCTCTTTCTCCTTGGTGCTTGCACCAAAGGTCACACAGTATGTGCATGCTTGATCCTGGTTTTATCCTTGTTGATTTTCCCAATTCTGTTGATTGGGTCTTCTTGGTTGTGGATTGTTGAATCTTTGTTGTCCTTGCCTGCCTAGTACAATATAATTAGTTGCCATCACGGGTGGGGCTTGGTTGTTTGAGTTTTGTACATGAGGAGGAACTCTCCCCCTGTAAACCAAACCTAAGTATCCCTAGATCACCTAAGATGTATAACTGACTGCATATCCTTTGTGAACACGATGACCCTATTCCTATGGATGGTAGCCATTTGGACATGATCTACCAAGTAGGCCTCAGTTACATGCTATAAGGTAAGTAGGGCATCTACCAGTATATGCCAAGAAGCCTCCACAATCCCTTATCGATACTGCCTAGACATTTGGCTATTGTTAAGATCTTGCATGATCTCACGCACCACTTTGGAAAAGCTCGCCTTTGGGATAAGGAGATTGATAGATTTCTAATATTTGTGAATCTCCCTAAGTGCCATAGTTCTTAGTTTGAATCTATGGTTCCTCACTATTGAAGGACCTCTAGTGGGAAGCCTTTGGCCTAGACATAGTGGTGGCCTAGACATAGTAGTGGATGAGGCACCTGTTGTGTTGTCCCCCTGCCCCCCTCCTCCTTTCCCCCCAATGTTGAGGTTGGGGTCACAGATCTAACCTTCTAGTCTACCTCCTCTCAGTAGATTTTCTCGTTCAAGTGAATCCTCTACTCTGCTGGTTGTAGCACTTCTTCACCTACTTCTTCTTGATCCTCTTGCCTTCGGCCAAGAATCTTCTTATGGGATTGTGGCCCTCCCCTCCTCTCCTAGCCTCAATTTCCTCCACCTAGCCCCTTTCCCACTCAGCCCCCCACCCTCTTCCTTCCTCTCTACACTCCTCTAACCCCTCTCTTTGCCCCTTCCCTATCCCACTCTCCTCTCATTGCCCCTCCTTGCTTCTTCAACCTCCTCCCTACCCTTCACAAGCTCTCCTAGCTCACAGAAAGGTTTGGACGGAGCTCATTGTGTTCGAGTTGGCCTTACTGCCCTGATTGACTAATGGATCCTCATTCAACATACGCTTCCACCGACTATGAAAACTACTATTTTTTTAAAAGACGAGTTGCAGCAACTCAAGAAAGTTTGCATGTATCCATGGGTCCCATCCTTCCATATTACAAGCAAGGGATTGGATGCTATCTACATTACCTTGGGATCTTGCAAATCACTTGATAGATGTTCGCTTGCTAGGATGAGGTTTCTTCTAGGTGGTCTTTGACTCTCCTACTACTACAGTGCTCAAGGCCAGTCCCTTGGCACTTAGCTCTCAGAGGATATTATTGATGCCCTTTTCTTTGGGTTTTGCTCCTATGTGGAGGAGGATAGTCTGGTCACTTCTCTTTTCATCGCATTCCCTGGCCTCCCACAAGTATACCACCGACTCCTTGCTTCTATTAGAGCAAATTTTGGTTTGGGAGATCCCCCCCTTCTTCCTGCCATGCCCTCTTTAGCAGCAGAAGCAGTTCAATTTGATGGGGTGCCACGAGTTAGGGTTATTGTTTCTTACCCTAATATGATGGATGACCATATCATGCTTTAGTGCCCTGCCATTGGCTGATTCTTTAGATAGAGGATAGAGGTAGCAAGGAGACAGGACCAGTGCATGATATGTAGGATTCTTGGGCATTTTGCCAAAGATTGCCCAAGGAAAAAGAAAAGACCTAAAAGGTTTTTTTGGTGTAGCTAATTCTTGTACCACTACTTTAGCACAGACTACACGTTTTGCACCTCTAACACATGCTACTAGACCTCTAAAAGATCATCTTAGACCTTCGACACCAGCCACTTTCCCAGGACCTTCAGTACCAACATGTCTAGGACCTCGTCCTATTCCTATTGTCATCCATTGGGTGCCAGTGAGGTTGTCTCTTCTATTTCTACATAAGAGGACGCCATTGGTGCCATGGACCATTCATTTTTACAAGTAGGTGACATCCCATTCATAGTTTCTAGTGGTGATGTGGTGGCCTCCATTCCCCCAGTTCTAGATCAAGAGGGATTACCCACTCATGGTTCAACCATGGAGAGAGTTAGAGCTGACATTCACACTGATAGTTAGTCCCTTGACCTTCCACCTCAGCAGCCCCCTTCTTCTGTGCATCGTCATGTTACTTCTGTTAATAGAGTTAAGGGGGTTATCTCTTCCACATCACTGAGTGTAGGGATTCTTCGCACTCTAACTCCAGACTTGGCTCACAGGACAGCTCTGGCAGAGATGGCAGAGTTGGATATGAAGGAGTTTGTTCCCTCCACTTTAGGGGAGACTGTTATCCTCCCCCCCTCTAAGGCTGTGGGGATCATTTCCCCTATTGATTTTCCTCCACTTGACAGGAGGGGTTTTATTTGGTAGTGTATACCTACGTTGGCGAAACCTGATGTGAGAGTCTCACTTGATGCACATTTCACCAACACAGAATTTAGAACTCCTCTTACTGCCCTTCACAAGGGCAAGTGTCCAAGTTTAGATGGTCTTACTCCTTTTTTCATTGCTTTTTAGTATCAGATTGGGGATTACATTACCTTAGTCATGCAAGGAGTTTGGGACTCTAGTGAGATGCCTAACTTGCTTACGAAGGGTCTCATTCATCTTGTTCTGAAAGGCGGTTGTAGGAATTTAGTGCCCCAATGGAGACCTATCACCACTCTGTACAAGATTTTGGTGAAAGAAATTAGTCTTCATTTGCAGACCATTCTTCCGTACCTCATTCATGATTTGCAAACGGGCTTTGTACATGGTAGAAACATATTTGATAACATATTCTCATTTTGGGAGGCTTCTAAGTGAGCCATGCACAGTGGCACAAGGCTAGCCATTCTACTTCTGGAGCTTATGACAGGGTAGATTGGAGCTTTTTGGAGGAAACTCTTCTTCATTTTGGATTTACAGATGCTTGGATTAGAGGGCTCTCTGCTCTCTATAGGTCAACCCATAGCTAGGTGCTTATTGGAGGAGTTAGGGGAGACAGGTTTCGGATCTCTAGATCAGTCTGTCAGGGATGCCCTTTAGCCCCTTTTCATTTTTTGTTTATGGATGAAGCTATGAGTATCTACATTAGATCTCAAGCTGATATTGTTGGGCTGAGACTTCCATTGAGGCAGGAAGATGAGATTTTGGATAGTGAGTTAGCAGATGACACGATTGTTTTTTTGGATGCCACACCACAAACGCTCACTTCTTTCAGGACGGCCTTGGATTTGTTTTGCATGGTGGCAGGGGCACATATAAACTACCACAAATACAATGGCATTTGGATCAATGATGAGGACACTCCATACTAGAGAGCCGATTTTGGTTTTACATGGATTTAGAGGGGTGTTTCAATTAGGTAGGTATGGGCCCTATGTGGGCATTTGGGATGCCAAGTGGGTATAGGGGTGTTTCCATCAAGTATTTTGGGATGCTAGGTAGGTTTGGGCATCTCTCCTACACATCAGTTTTCTCATGTACTAGAGAGCATAAGGAGGAAACTCCTCTTCTAAAGTTTAGCCAAACTAGACTTGGCATCTAGTGTTATGGTGGTCAACCAGGTGTTATTGGCCACTGCTTGGTTTGTTTGTTCATGCTAGTTCCAATCTAAGGAAATTATTAATCAGCTCAAGAGACCTATAAGAAAAAATTTGTGGAGTGGACTTGATGGGATAGCAGATGCCCTAGCCAGGGTGGCTTGGGAGACCCTCATACTCCCCACTGGGGAAGGAGGTCTTAATATCATTGATCCAGACTTACAGTGCAGGGCCCTGCTCTATAAGAAATTGGTTAGAGGCTTGATGCCTTGATAGGAGCCTTGAAAGTATTTTTCCATACGTAACATACAAACGTGTACTCCCACCTTGGGAGGAGATTAGATGGATGGATGTTTACTTCAGCCTCGCTCAGACCTCACTCAAGTCCTCTCATGGCTGCCATTCTAAAAGCTTGGGATAACTTCAAAAGTACAATTCAGAGAGTCCCACTCTCCTCTCGCAAAGAAATTGATAGGCATCCCATTATGTGGAATGAAAGCATACTTGATGGCCATGGTAGACCACTAGGCACTTTGCACTATACGCAATGGTCTAGATGGGAGAGAGGCCCTGCATCCACTATGGGATCTTGGAAAGCTTTCAGAGGATCAGAGACTTTTTTCAGTTGGTCATCTAAAAGGGAGTGCAGGGAGGATTCAGCAGATTGATGTAGCCATTCCAGTGGAGTGGATGGATACAAATGATATGCCCCTTACGGATTCCACTTGGTTGGGTGCTTTCACTAGGACGGTATTCCTATGCAGGTTATTGCTTTGCAAGAGGCACATGATGATGCCATGGTTTTTTATGTTCAATCTATAGGGAGGCTACATATGTCTTCTGTTGATATCCTTCAGGGGGTTCCCTTCCAACCGGTCAAGATTGCGAGTTATATGGAGCAGGGTACAGATTCATAGTGGTATCTAGATCGTGACCCTCTTCTTCTAGATCTAGGTTCATGGAGACTTTGGCTCTATGGTTGCCATCATGACTTACACCATAAAGAAAACTGTGAGGCTAGGAACAACCCAAGACTCCCAAGTTAGCAACTATCAAGGTAAAGGTAGCTATGCCTATCAAAGCTAAGTTTCAAGATCTGAAAGGAACCAAGGATGAAGCAACATATAATTATTTATAGAGTTTCCTAGGAGTATGTCACATTAATGGTGCTATGACCAAGGAATAATACATTGAACAAGACAACACAACACAACACTGGTTTAATCAATTTCCAATCGGTACTTCAAGGGTTGTTAACAAATATCTAAGGCTTTTCTCAAACAGTTTAGATAAGAAATCAATAATGAAGATGTCCACACCAATCTCAATGAGTTGAAACATAAGGAGGATAAATCCATTCAAGATTTTGTGCTGAGAGTGCAAACTCTTATCAATCAACTCATCATACCACCAATCATTGCATGCATGGTTGATTATAGGTTGTACTCATATTGATCTAAGATCTCCAAAAATTATCAACCTAACAAAGACATATGAGGAGTTGTTGAACCGAGCTGTTTCATTGGAGAAAAGTGGACTTGCCAAGACTAGAGATGGGAAAAGAACTAGAGACATTCCATAATGTGAAGTTGAACCTCACAGTTGGTTGAATTACTTAAGATTTTTCCATATTGCAAGTTCTTTTTGCATCAACTCCAAGCTAAGGAGAAGCCTATTAAAGAAGTGGATTCTCTTTTGAGAATCTTGGTAATTGATAACGCAATGGTGGATGCTCAGGGAGTGCACCTCCTAAGAAACCCTAGCTTTTTAAAACCCCTTCTATAAATGAAAATTTGTGATTTTACCTTAATTTTTTGAATCTACATGGTAACTTACTTATATGTTATGTGAACCCCTCGAGGGTGGATGAAGAATTTCTAGTGATCATAATGAAGATCAAGAAGTAGAATGCTTTGGGTGCGATTGTGGATGGTAGTTTTGGAGTAAATATAATCTAGAAAGCTATTGTGAAGGACTAAAGCTTAAGAATATGAAGCCTTATACATTTTGATTTTGCATCATAGATCAATGACCATGGAATACAAGTTGATTTTACATCATGGATCAATGACCGTGGAACCACCAAGCATGCTTTTTGATATTGTTATTACCACTGGTGGAGTGCATTTTATTATTAGCCTCCTCATAATTCCCATGGAAGAAAATGCCTAACAAATACTACTCATTAGACGCTGGCTAAAATGGACGAAGGTGTTGCATGACTAGGGCTCCAATTTGTTGATGACCATCAAGAATGAAAAAGCAAAAGTCCAAATTCCAACGAATTTGAGAGAAGTCCCAAGAAGTTGTAGACCAAAAGACTTTGGATTCTGAGATCAATTTCCATGGGATGTTGAAACTTGGGTGGGGGGGAGCTCCACATATTACTTGTTGGAAAGCTTGACCTATTCCAAGTAGTTGCTAAGCTCAAGCAAAAGATAAAATCTAAAAAGCTAGTAGAACAAGAAAATCTCTATCCAAGAAATTTCACTAAAGATGTGATTGGTGAAAGAGAATCAGCTTGCTTTCAAACATTTGACTTTGGAACCAACACAAAACTAAATCTAAGACCAGATGAGGAACAATGTATGGTAGTAATCAGTGCCCATGTGATTGTTGATGAACTTCAAGTGGTAAAAGAGTTGTTCATATAGTATAGACATGTCTTTGCCTGAAGTTACACTACTTTTAAGAGGGGTCCCTCGAGAATGCACAACAAGACTAGGACTAATACAAGAAAGAGTTTCAAAATTTGCATTCAATTTCCTATATACTAAGACTCTCAACTTAGACTTAATCATTCAAGCTAAACCACCTTCTAAGCTCATCCTTGCAAATCAATTGAACTACTCTTGTCAATTGATCTGTTGATGCTCCTAAACTTTTGCCATTTTGAGAAGCTTGGAGGTGCACCACATGCCCATTTTGTGTTGGACAAATCCTATTCCAGCTCACTTGGTTGGTCTTGGCCTGAGATGTTGTGATCTAAGTGATGGTTACTTGACTTGAATCTCCTCTTAACCAAGGGTTTTAACACACCTTGAATTCTCAAATAGGATATTTAGTAGGTTTCTCTCAACCTCATCTCCCTTTTGCTGAGCCCCCCTCTCATGCCAAATATGTTTTTGTTATCCCTTTCTTCCTCAATGGACACATTGTGGGAAATCCCTAGTAAGAAAGGCTTCCATGTGTCTTATTGCACCTTGGACCCATCAATAGAAAAAGCCTGTGGTGAAGCTTCAACTTCCCACCCCCACCTGTCTCAACCTTGAGCTAGTTTTATCCCCATGGATTATCTCTCGATCGATATCTCTATCTATGATTTTGCCAACCGTGATTTCAATTTGGTAGTTAAAGAGAAGGCCTGCAATGGAAATGGTGACTTACAAAGTAGATTAGTAGGCCATAATGATCATGGGCCAACCACATTGACCCTACCTATGTATTATAACAAGCTAACTTTAGCCATCGAGTAGCTCCTCATATGTTTTGCAAGACTCAAGTAATGTGCTCTGTGGCTCTTTAGTTCCTCCCCCTCATCTTTCGGCTAACTCCCGTTGATGACAAACGCTAGCCTCCAAATGTCCTAAGACTTCCATAGCATCTTTTTTTTGTTATTAGGTTGTTCAACCTTTGATTTTTGGATTTCCTCATTTGTGACAATCCATGACTTTGTTCCACATCCACAAGGACATAGATGATGTTAAGGTAAAATGTTGTCCTTGGGTCAACATAGCTGGCAACCTAAGTTCTAGATGACCAAGCACCAAGGTTTTGCCTTCCCAATACCCAAGCAATGATAAACTGAGTGGCTAAGGCACATGGAAGGAATCCACAATAGTAGTCAAACTAGGTGGTAGCGGTGAATAAAAGATCTTGACCAAGAATTAGGAAGTCGGTTCATGGAAGTGCCAACTCTAGAGAGTCATAGATTTATTTAAGTGTGGAATCCAATGTAGAATGGGTTCTCTTGAGTTGTCTAGGTTTGAGTATCTATGTAGGGTCCTAGATCTTATTGCTCTTGTAATAGTTGTGCCTCAAGATAAGGTGAGTATCTATGAGGATTGCACTTGACATCTTGCTAATGAGCACCACTGTAGCTATGGCTATTCATAACATGGCAAGCTCCTTCTTATAATATGAGTTTTCAGCTTTCATTACTAGTTTGCTGTTAGAGTTAGCTCAAATGTCCACCTCTCATGTAACCCACCAATATTCTGTGTACCCAATGTTGTAAGGCCCCCATATGAGGAGAAGCCATGATGGGTATCAGATATTGGGAGGGATCCCCAGTTTAGACACTGGAAGGGGTCTTAGAGTAGACTAGATGGTTATGAGATGGCTTAGGAGCCAAGAGTAGATACCCGTCTGCACAAAGGGGGGGTTCGGGGGGGCGATAGCCCCCCCGATAGCAGGGTGTCCGGGGGGCGCAGGCCCCCGGTGGGGGTCTGGGGGCAAAGCCCCCAGCGGCAGGGTCCGGGGGCTGCCAGTAGCCCCAGGCCCGACGGTATGACCTATGCGCGATCCTTTATCTGCCCGCCGGCATGTTTTCTGAAGGGTCGGTGGTCTTCCAGGCCGACTGTCTATTAGGCCGACTGCCTATTACAGGGCCGACCGTCAACCACTTACACTATATAAGTGGCCACCCCCTATCATCAGATCACCAGTTCTTCACGCTCATAGTCCTCCGTCCAGCATCTGTCTAGATCACCATCGAAGCTCTGTCTGTAGAGCGCACGGGTGGACAGCCAACCATCAGTTGTATCAGCAGTTTGGTATATCAGAATTTTTGTATTCTCTCCAGCTTTCCATCGTGTACTTGCGTTTTGTTGTTATCTTCCGCTGCGTACTATTTTCTTACATTTGCAACTTTGGTACTTCTTGCAATTCTTCTATTTATTTGTACCTTTTCAAATACCCATTTTCATATGGTTCGAATCACCATAGCACAACTCCATGATACATGATGACCAATTCTCTACATCCAATCACTGTGGAGTTCATTACATGCTAAACATATCCCAAAGTGCAAGATAGGGCATCTTTTGCATTAAGCACTTAGTCACTCATCAAGCTCCATGCACACACAAAGCCCTAGATATACTTGGTCAATTGAGGGGTAAGGGAAAAAGATAGTCAACACACCAAGAGTGTGAGTGTCCAAACCCTAAGTACGTTAGAGAGGGTTGTAACAAACATGGCAAAGCACAAAGCAAGTATGGTATCTATCCATAGGCCATAAGCCTAAAAGAGAATTTAGTTTTTAACTAAGGATTTTGAGTTTTAGCTCTATATAATGGAGCATCATCTTAAGAGAATCATTGGGATAGCCACTACAATGTATTTTTTTAATCTAATATTGTAATAGGTTTCTTTTCTAGATCGCTTACGCAAGTTCTATTTTTGCAGCCTTTACATCATCCTACTAGAATGTATTTTTTGAATCTAATATTGTAATGAGAATATCTTATGGAGCTCTTATGCAGGTTCTATTTTTTAACCCTTTGAGAGAGTAATTGTATGAACATATATAAATCTTATAACATTTGATGAATAATGGGGTGGGATTTTTTAGTACTTTTGATTACATTTGTGACTTTTTGGATGGAAGATGAATAATCTGATGGTCTTTTTGATTGCTATGTGACTACTTTTAGAGTGTTTATGGGGATGCAGAGTCATATATGAAATATATGTAAAAAATTATAGGAGCTATTTGATTATTTATCATTGTAGTGTGATTGCTTAGAGTAATGAGTCTATCAAAGTAGTTAAAAGTATGTAGATACTACTTTGTAAAAATCTAAAAATAGTTTTTCTTTCAAATCTTGTAGACAATCAAGAAATATGTTTTATTCCAAATCTATCGAGGGTGGTAGATATATTTGCATGTGTATAAACCTGTTGTCTTTTTAAACTTTACAATAAGAAAGTGAGAGAGAGGGAGTTGTAAGAACAACTACAAGGTTGAATGATGTGGTGGTTTGTATAGGTTTTTAAGAATTGTCTTTATGTAAAGGTCCATCTAAATTTAAGCCTAAGAAATGTCCTTTAAAAGCATGTGGGTCCAATCCACACACATGAAGGAAATGCTTCAAAGGGGCAACAATAAGCTTGGGTTGAGTTTTAGTAGCATTGAAACCCTGATGCCACTGCTAAGCTAGGAGATTTGAGTTGCACCACTACCCCCTCACTCAACTTTGACATCATTGAGAGTAAGAACATTGCACATCACAATCAATATTAGACTTCAATGGGGTACTTCTTCAAATGCATCATCATGGCAAGGAGCTATCATGGACTAATTGGCATGTAAACATGAGGCAAGTAGAAGCGGGCCTTATATTAAAGTCACATTTCTTTGGCCAAAGATGTAGATAAATTTTTATGTTGGGCAACACTATGGTTTAATGTGTACATATGGAGTTTGCAACATTTAGGCAATCTAATATGGGGGTTAAAATTTCATTTTCCTAGTTTGGTAGATTATATTTTAGGATTCATGGGAATATTGGCTGGTTTACTCCTTTGGGTGGGAAGCCAATATTTTTTAAGCATCTTTGGTACTTTTGGGACAGATTCCCTTTCTATGATAACTTGTAAGTGTATTACTTGTTGACAATTATTACAAATGTGTGGGAATTTTGATGGAACATATACGGTACTTTCAAAGATCGAAGCAATCCTAGGTAGATTTCTTACTACATGTGTGGCATAATACTTGAGCCAATGCCTGTTGTCATGGGACTGGCTATAGTTTGCATCCAAAGGTACTTTTGGGTGTTTAGGGACTCAGTCGTATGTTGCAAACTATATTGTTAAAAATGCAAGAAGGTTTATAGCTCCAGAGACCAAGGTGGGGATAGGAGCAAAACCTGGTACCTATGTAAATATTCATGACTTGTTGAATGTATTGTAACCATGTCAAAAATAGAGACATGCTTTGTGACATTATGTTTTGTGATTGCTTTGCCATTGCTTTGATATTGCTTCTTGATCTATTTGTTCTACATCTATTTCATAATGATCTGATGGGGAAAAGAAATATTTTTATAAATCTTGGATCCCAACCACCACACTCATGGCTACTAGAACCTAGATATTGATTCTTATAAATAGAAGGATCACAAGTATAGAATTTAGGTTTGTGACACAATACTTTGTGATTTCTTTGCTACACTTTCAAAGCTCTTGTGCTTTGTGAATGTGTACTTTTGCCTTGTGATATTTTTTTAACTACTTTTTGATTCATTTGTCATATCTTTCTAATTGCTTTTAAATGCTTGTGCTTTGTGAATACAAGTAAATAATGTGTCCTTGTGCTTTATGACTACTTTGTGACTGCTTGTTGGCATTATCCTTTGTGACTACTTTCTAATCACTTTAAGATAGTCATTTGTGCTTATTATTTGGGATTGCTTTATGACTGCTATGAATGCTTTGGGATTACAAGTTGTGCTTTGTAAATAGTATTGTTGTATTTTAATGAACCAAACCCACCTGAACAAATTCACAAACACTAAAAATATAGGCACATTGACTAACCAAACCCTCATGCATCATACTGCTGGAAAATGAAACCAAGGTAGTAGGGAAGTAAATGAAAAAATTGAAATTAAAAGCTCATAAGGCATACTATTGTCAATTGCTATGTATGATTCAAGTGAAAGGAAGTACAACTTGCTCTCTCCCTCAATGGGTTCCAATGAAAACGTGATTGAGATTACAAGATGGGAGTATAATAAAACATCAAGTTGATAATTTAGAAGCTTATAGCAGTGGTCACCTTGATGGCCATAGAAGATACCGTTTAGAATAGGTGAGCCCACTTTGCAATTAGGTTGCCCTAGCAATCCTTTAATGCCTTTTTTCTCAACTCTGTAGCTTTCATACATTTCATAATGTAGACATCTACATCCTCTTCATTGTGCATTTAGCATTTATTGCAAAGTTGTCCCCTATGCAAAGAGCATTACTAAGTGCATCATGATGCCATATATATAGGATCATCAGTGATTTCATCCTCATCATTGATCAAGCCATCTACATCAAGAACAAGGGAAACTTTTTCTTGATTAAAAACACCATTTTTGTTGGTGTAGCTACTCCAAGGCTATTGGATACATGCATTGTAGTATCATGACAAACTTTTTTTGCTAGTCTTATCCCCTTGTATATCTCCTTGTATATAGTGCAAGTATTGTGTCTTGAACATTGTTTTATAGTTCCATTGTCTAGATCTATCAAAATCTTCTTCCTTAAGCTCCCAAAAGATTAATTCTATATTCTTTTCCTTGCGTGCATAGCTAGCTTGAGGCCCATGAAACAAGGTGGTCCTCTAGAAGTCCATAAAATCTACTACACATTTCAAGGTTGCTCCATTTTCCTTGGTTGTTCATGTTTCAATGTTCTCTTTACAATAGCATCAACTCCATCATGCTTTCCCTTGCTATTCTCAGATCCAAAGAAATTCCATGTCATTTGCATACCTCCTAGGGGGAAAAAACCATGTATCTCTCTCTATAGTAAAGAAATAGAAAGGCCCCCAACCTAGAAAAAGAAATAAAAAGGTCTCCTAACCTTACATTATGACACTACCCTATTTGACTGAACCCAATGCTTGGTAAAACCAAACCCTTGACCTATCGACCACCACCACTGGTGTCCCAATGTAAAATAATGCTATGCACCTTGTCATCTTATACAAAGAAGTGGGATGTCTTCTTCACTTCAATTCCTTTGAGAATGTATGTTATGTGTACATTAATGTTTCCCTGGCTCAAATACCAACGCATGGATTGAATCTCATTTTACTTCTTAAAAGAGAAATTTTCTACAAAGTCCACCACTAAAACCATCACATCTTTAGGGAACCTTATCACTCACTCTTTGAATTATTCAGCTTTCCACCTACAAATGTAACTATTCTTAAAGAGTTTTGTGAGGTGATTCTTCAATAACAATGAAATACTATGGCAATACATCTACTTGGCTGCAAGATCATCCCTTTGCTTCTTTTCCCCTCCATTGTGGTGCTTGATTTCATTTCTTGAAGAGCTCAACCTATGTCTACATGCAAAAGAGATACAAACAAAGGGAACTCTTACAGGTAGTAACACAAACTGCATAATTTATGCTCCTACAATACACTAACCTCATAAAAGGCTAATAGAATGACCTACACAGTGCTACCTAAAGCACTCTAAAAAGGGGAAAATTAACATTCAATGCAGGACCAAAACACTTAGTAGAAACCAAAAAGCACCTACACGTAGTCATAAAGCAGTTAGAAGCAATAACAAAGCACTAAGAAGTAGTTTAACTAGGTGGCCTTACTTCTTGGGGGACTCATCAAGACCCTAAGTAGTCACAAAATTTGGTGGCTTTACAACTTGGGGAGCCCATCATCTATTCAATCAATCATAAGGTAGCATAACTAGTCACCAAATGCACTCAAAATGCACGTAGAGTGCTCACAAATTGGTTGAAAGTTGTCACTAAAGAGTCACAATGTAGTGATAAGCAGTGACAAGCAGTCCCAAAGCAATGACAAGCAATCAAAAATTAGCTTCACTTGGGAGACCCATCATTTGATCAAGCCATAAAAAGTAGCAAAAATTTTCACAAACTAGTTAAAAGAAATAAAAAAGGACCTAGAAGTAGTAAAAAAACAGGTAAAAGTAATTACCAAAGCAGTCCCAAAATAGTGACTAGTAGTGCCAATGCAATAACAACCAGTGCCAATGCAATAACAACCAGTCCCAAAGCAATGACAAGTAGTCAAAAAGTAGCTTTTCTTGGTGGTTTTATTTCTTGGTAGACTCCCAATCAATCTTAAGAAGTGATAAAGCAATGACAAGCAATCAAAAAGCAGCTTTTCTTGGTGGTTTTATTTCTTGGTAGACTCCCAATTAGTCTTAAGTATTGATAAAGCATGAACTCCTAGTGGCTTTATTACTTGAGAGACCCATCAAAAGAATAGTTTAATTGCTTGGTGTACTGGTCACCCCCCTAAGCAGTCTCAAGTAGTAAAGGAACAATAACATCGGATGGCTTTACTTCTTGAGCACCCATGATCCCACCAAGTAGTCTGAAAGCAATCAGAACCAATCACAAAGCAACCAAATTCCTAGCTTTTCTTATGGTTGGAGAAACTAGGGGGGTACTCAAAGCTTTTTTCAATCAAAATCTCCCCTAGAGTGAAGGTTACAAAATATTTATGCTTTAGTAAATGGAAGCTTTATTGTTGTTATAGCATTCAAATGTTTAATCAAGATGCTTTTTTACTATCTAGGCATAAAAGAATTTTTGAATGAATTGTTATATTGTATAAAGGCCCTACACAATAGAGGATACATAATTCACATGAAAAATAGTCGTGGTTTAATTATATCATCCAAGAAGGCAATTCTATAATGTTTTAATCTCATGTTCAAGTTCGGGATGTGTTGATTAATTTAGATACCAGTTTTATCAAATTTCATGCCTACAAGCATCTTTAAGATGTAGTTAAGAGACTTAACATAACTAGACCCCCTTAATCCCATAAAGTTGAGTAGATATTAGCATAAAGTTGAATAGTTGAGATTTAATATAAAGTTAAGTAGCAGCACATATTAGCATGATTCCAAAGCTAATATTTTTTCAAAAATGCATATAAAAATCACATGCGAAGAAAAAATCAATCTACAACTTCAAGATTTACATAAATGAGACTTTTATTAAGGTAAGGCTAATCAAACATAAAAGATTTGTAAGCAAACTAATGTAAATAATTTAACCTAAACCGATATAAACTAGCCTATAATAACCTAATGTAACGCAAAATTTAACTAACCTAAACCAACATAAACTAACTTACAGTAACCTAGCCTAATCTAGCCTAAGTAACTTGGGTTAAACTAGCATCCTCTCCCCTCCTTGTACTGCCCTCTCCCTTGTCGTGCCTCCCCGTGCCCTTTTGCACTGTGTCCATCGCCTCACAAGCTTGCCTACAAATTGTTTTGAAAGACTTGCAATTCAATGTAGTGCCATCTCAAACTAAAAGCATTAAGAAATTTGCAAGAAAAGGGGTAGTTTCTCATTGTAAGATTAGTTTTAAGAAACCTTCGAACGGGTCCCAAGTCAACATAGTAATGGAACTAACCTTCCATCGATCCCAAGTTGATAGAAACGCAGTGCAGAGAATCATTAAGCATGTCGATGCTTAAGAATGATGACCATGCTGGAAACTATTTGCACTTGCTTTCCAAAAATTCATACTCGAAGAGTTCCAATAACAAAAGACGATACTGCAATGGCTGGAAGGGGGGGGGTTCGCTCTTCATTAATCCCATATAGCACATGCGATCAAGTAGGTATGAAAAACATTCTTTCATTTTTATGTTTTCTCATGTAGTTGATGTATACATCGTTTTCAATCGTACAATTCAGAAGCCCCTCCGTAGACACATAGCACTGAGGAGGAGAGATTGCGATGATTTCGAGTGAGGAGGGGTTTAACGCTAGTAATTTATTGGGGCCAATCAACTTCACATAATGGGACTAATTTTTTTGCATACCGAGGAGTCCGCAAATTTCGAAGACGTTGGCTTGATTATTGTTCACATGTAACGTGGTTTAATTAAGTTCATTCAGTGAGGGGGGAGACATAATAAATTTCAGTCAGGTGAGAATTGAGTTAAAAATATTTAGCTAAATTAATATGTTATGTAACGTAATAAATATGTAACTTAATTAATAATAGTTTAGCCGATGATGCACCGATGATTACAAGAAGCCGCAACAAAGCTTTCCGAAATGACACGCCGGCCTTCCATCTCGATGATTCCTCGCATTCCCATCGCTCTCTAATTAGCTGTTTCTCATTCCCTCCTTCGTGTTTCACACCTAGCTGCCAGCTACCTCCATCAGCAGCAACGACGCCCTCCACAATGTTGCAGTTGAATCCAGACCGAGCCCGCCTTCTGCTCGGCATCTTAGGTGATGCAATGCGATTTTATTTGGCAGTTAGTTCTTCTTTTTTAGGAAAGTAAGCTCTTGACAATGTAGACGTGATTGTGTGATCGTGACATCGATGACTGATGAGAGGGGTGGATCGCAGGGCAGGCAATATTGCAAACTTCGCTTTCTTCAGCTCCTCTGCGTAAGTCATAAGAGAACGGATTTTTTGACCCTTTATTTTCAGAACTCAATGCTTCATTGCTGTCATCAGATTTCGGCGGATAACCCATTTTCGCTTCCCCTTTTGTTGGCATCAGGCCGGTGGCCTACCGGATCTTTAAGGAGAAATCGACTGGAGATCTGTCAGCTACTCTCTATGTATTCAAGCTTATGAATTGCTTGCTCTGGGCGTTTTACGGGTTACCGGTGATTCATCCACACGACTCTCCGGTGTCGATCACCAATCTCATTGGCGCAGTCTTTGCAATCATATACCTATGTATATATATATACTTTTCTGAACTTAAAGATCAGGTGCCGTCTGCGTTTCTCCCTCTCAAATCTTTTTCAGTAGATCAAGTAGGATTACAACACCAAACTTTCTCTTGGATTGTATTTGAAGCAGGTTAAAGTTATGTGCGAGTTGGTGATCGTAGTATCGGGTCTGGCGATCGTGGCTTTGCTGTTTATAGCTATTGATGATACGCATACGATGCGGATAGCTCACGTCGGCTTTCTATGCGCCATTGTCAGCAGCGGCATGCATCTAGCACTACTTTCTCAACTGGTTAGTATTAAGTCTAAGTGCCCCATGGCTTTGAAGTTGGCTTGGCTTGCCTCCTTGTTCAATATGGATTTTAAGGGGTATCTCTCTCCCCTCTCAGCCCCCCATCTCTCTCTCTCTCTCTCTCTCTCTCTCTCTCACACACACACACACACACACACACATATTTTTTTTTGAAAATATTGTTGCTTTTATATTACAAGATGAGCATCCCAAAGCAAGATATGCTCAAAATACATGAAGCAAAGATGTGAATATATGACAAATATACATCGTGATCTAGAGACCCTGTTTGCAAACAATCATAAAACGATTATTGCAAAGAGTGCCTAAAGAAAGAGTAAGCTGAGAAAGTCAAGTCACCAAAAACTCTATGATTCCTATCCTTCCACAGAGTCCAAAGTGCCCAATATCGAACCCAAATAAAGAAAAAAACAAACTGATGTCGAGGGGGATGTATCCCAAACAGCCAAAAGTACTTGCCAAAAGTAAAGCGTGGAAATTTGGCACATAAAGTTTGATCCAATAATGCCAAGAAATCACATGTATGAGAACAGTGCCAAAAGAGATGAGACACTATTTCCTTGGGAGCCAAACATCGGCGACAAAGTGGTGGAGCAACACAGCGTTGTGCCAAAAACTGTCCACTTAGAAAGACTCCCAATAAAACACACCACAGAAACACTTGTTGCCGAAGATGAAATTTTGCTTTCCAAACCCCACTCGATCTTCTTCGCCACCACCTTGCCGTACTATTCATATGCCAAATTTTATTTGCCCTCTGTGCAGCCCAAGGCAAAGGCAAAAGAACTTTACAGAGTGCTGAAACTGTAATATTGGATAGCTGCAAAGCATGACATGTCGATCCTGGCAAATAAAGAGTCCAGTCGTGTAGTCGATCCTCCACTTCCAAAGCAGGTACAGGAGTAAAATTCTGAATCAAGGAGATAATCTTATGCCAAACCGGACAATAATACAATCCAAGATTATATTTTGCAGCAGCCTGAGGGAAAGAAAGAAGGATCCCATCATCATGAACAATATCTAAAACCAAAAGGATCCCTTTAGACTCAAAAAATAAGACCGTCGAGGCTCTTGCAAGGCCAGCGGATGGGAAAAGACCTGAGACTAGTGTACACTTTCAGCCCTCAAGGAATTACCCTGTAAAGTATCCGGGCCATCCCATTTCAAATGCGAAAGGACATGTTTCCAACATATTGGAAACTAGAGGGCAACCTTTGATTTTCCCTTGAAGAGCACCGAAAAGAAAGTCCCAAGGAGTGGGCTGCCAAAAACGAAAAGTAGAAGTAGTAATCTAAGAAAGCAAGTGATGTGTCATGGCAGCCCATGGCTGTGATCCTTGCAGAAATTGTAGCATCATGTTGCCCTTATGAGCCAGAATATGCACATGAAGGTTCAGAATATTGAGGCCTCCATGCATCTTAGGTGAACACAGATGCTGCATAGAAAGAAAATGCATGTGTGTGCATGCGCGCACACACACACACACAAATGTAGAATATCCCATAGCATCCTCCTCATTCTACCTCCGGCATCAATTCTAGTGACATAGAAGTTAAGAAACCTGCAACAACATTCCATGACAAAGATACCTACTTTAGTGTCAGAGTAGCTAACAATTTTGAAACTCTTTAATATTATTTTTCCAGAAAAAACTCTTTTACATAATGGAAATAGGTACAACCCAAAATATAACTAAAATATTGCATAAACATTCCAATGCTGAAGATATCAATTTTGGTGGCATAATAGTTAATGATCTTGACATTCTTTTCTATAAAGGAAATGGACAAAGCCCAATCTATATAAATATGTATATGTATAGTTGTTAAAAAGGAAAAAAGATAAGAGATCCAACGACCATTTCTATACCATATATTTCATCATTGCTTTCTCCACATGTGCAAGTCTTAGAGATCCACATAAGATTGTCAAAAATATGCTAGATGGAATGATTCATAAATATGTGAGATATTCACCTTATATGGGAAAATCCCCCGCCCATTATACATAACATAGGATTATTGACATATAGATGTTGTGGAAATGTAGTCTGCAGAGCCATCACATTGAGCATACTTGTGGATATTACATGGATCTCCTTTAGAGGAACGGGGAAAAGAGGCGGCAATGGAATACAAAGTAATTAACTGAGCATGTAGTATACATATACCTTATAAGTACAAGATTTGAATTTAAATATCCATTGCCAATTACATTTAGAGCTTCCATTTCAAGTTCCCCATGCCTTACTGCACATTTTCTTTCATCATCACACTCATGTCACCATGTAGTTTAAATTAGCACAGTGGCCTATTGACCAAGTTAGACATTGCGGTGGTTATAGTTTGCATTACTTGGAATTCTTATAGACCATCAGGCTTGTTTATTAGCCTCCATTATTAATTCTTGCATTGCATGCAATCAATAGAGAATCCTTAGTATCACCATATTTTGAGCCATGTCCTTTCACAAGCAATTCAAAGTAGTCTAGTGGCCTAAGTAGCCACTGCATTGTGGCTAACTAGAATTTCATTGTTCATCATCAATTAAATTTGTAGCCATTAATTTAGATCTCTCTTACATTACTAGATTTTACATTCATACCAATTTGTGTAATTCAAACCAGCATGATGCCCTACTACCAAGTTAGGCAGCGGAGAGTAGAATGACTTTCTAGTATACCACCTACTTAAAGGTTGCTTAAAGTTTTAAGTAGTCTTAGAACAATTAGAGGACTTGAATAACACTAAATTTTGCAAAGAAAGAAACTCATGGTTGATAGACAATGTCTACACCCTCAAGTTGAGGGTGTAGATGGTCAAGAAACACCTTGCTAGTGAGCAAAGTGAGACAACGATTCTCACAATAGCATACAATAAAGTAGGAAAGAGATGTGATGGGGTCATTAGTGCATGTTTTACAACAATGGACACATCATGGATGAGTCTCAGGCCTAATGACCATAGTGTGGTCACACTTGGCATGCGTTTTGCTTAAGGGTGTTTGTGAAGGAAACATTGACATCATGTAGGATTTGTTATATACCATTTCCTAGGTAGTGGACAAAACAATTATTCCTATTTAGTGAAACTATCTGAAATAAGAGAGCTAATATTTTCTAGGCAATATATGGAAAGCTACCATAGGGTCCTCTACCCAAGGAAGTTGCAAAAGACAAATATCCTGACGAAGGGAGGATGCTCAGTGTAAGACAAGCTCTTGAAGTTTTTAAAAAAATGATATGTATAATAAAATTGTTAGACTTGAGATGAATATAAACTATGAGAGTGCTTAAAATATTTCAATATAATCATTGCTTAGGACATTTTTTCGCATTATTGAATATATCTAGGAGGCTCAATTATTATTGAATAATCGAATCAATTTCATAATGTTTTGCAATGAACTCAAAAAAATAGGATACAAAATAGCTTCAACAGGCATGTAAATAATGATATTTATTTATATTATTGAGTAATTAGAGTATATTTCTTGCTAAAAAAGTTATATGCATAAATTAGTCATTGATTAGTTAATGCATGCAACCTAGTGGTTTCTAGTCATTACATGTAGCTTAGTTCTTCATGATGTCTACATCCATTTTAAGACCCTAGTGCTCTTCTTCTCTCTAGGCCCAAATTGTATTTGAAATTTAATATCTCTAACTAGATAAGAGTAGATGCCTATGGAATCTTGTGTAATATCATATATTTGTGGCCTTTATTGGATGTTTTTTAGTACTAGATACCTCCAACTACTACATCCTACTTCTCATAGGTGGTCCTAACTATCTTGAAATGCTTCCTCAAACTTATGTGTGGGAACTTTGCTACAATGTAACACAAATTATGGCTCATCTTTCTTACTCTACTCAAATGCAACAATAACTACAAAGTTATCTCCCTCATCTAGTGCATTAGTGAGGTCATTAAACACTCTCCAAACTATGGTTAAGGGTTTCTCTCTTATGTAGTCTCCATATCGAGGGAAACTATCACATAGCTCCCATTGTTTCACAGCTATAGTGTCCTCACACTTGTCATGATCTCCCATAACAATGCATTGTAAAAATAGGAAAGATGATGTGTTTTGAGATGAATATGGTTGCGTTGCACACACTACATTTCTCTCGATGGCATGGTAGTTGTAGGGTGGATGCATGTTAAGGTGGACCTTTTCTTTTACTAGTAAGAAAAGTGGTCCATCTTAACATGCATCCACCCTACAACTACCATACAAGGGAAAACAGTGCAGCATGTCCCCTGTAATTCAAAATGTACAAATGTTATGTGCAATACACTTAACTAAACTCCTTGGAGTCAATAGGCAAACTGATATCAATCATAGAATTTAGGTAGATTTCTATAGGTAATTTGCATTAAAATTGTGATTTCTTGTTGTATCAATGTGCACTCTATATCTCATCTTATTCTTGAAATAAGTAAAATTGCAAGCACCGTGAATGAAATTTGGCATTGAATCCAGGTAGGATTTTGGGACGACTCTTTGACTAGAAGTCAGGGATTAGTCACCCTAATTTCCAGAAGGGCAACTAGCTCCTATTGTGGATTGGAAGTGTCATTAGCTTTCAAGATAATGAAAGGGAGGGAGCTTGCTTGATAAGGGCACCAAATGGATAGTAGATATTGCTTGTTGATAAGGGCACCAAAATGGATAGTAGAGCTTTCTTGATAAGGGCACCGAAATGGATAGTATAGAGATCCACACTAGTAAATAATGAGAGCAAAGTGAGGTAGTTGCATAGCATAGTCTAGTTGAGAAGAGATACACACATAGAAGCTAGAAGAATGAAGTAGATACATAGTGGTGGCAAGCTCAAAAGCATTAGCCCAATTTAAGCAACATGACATGGTTTCATAGTGGGGCAAGTCATAAGGTGAGTCAGAACCGAGAATTGATCAAGTGTATGGATCTCACTAAAGCCCTCATTGGAGGCATGTAGGTTCTAGACCATCCCTTGAGTAGTCATAGTTGTAGCTACCTAGTGCTAATATGCATTCCTTTAGTGGTTATGATGGATGAAGCTTCTCGATAAGATAATTGTAAACAAGGAATTGGTTGGTGTGATTTTTTGGAATGAATCCAACATAGGAAATATTGTGTATTGTTTTGTTGATTGATGCAGTATTAATCCTAAATTACCAGACCGGTAATCCAACATAGAAATTCAGAGAGAGGATTTAGGCTACTCCTTTGGAAAATAGTTTACATCACATATCTTGGGGGTTGGTTCTCCAACATGGTGGTTGCTAATAGCTCTTGTGGTCTACATTGACTCATTGAGAAAGAGGAAGTCCTCTTGGTATCAAATCATGGCTGCTTATAGCTCCTGTGGTCTACATTGACTGATTCAACCAAAAGAATTCCTCTTGGAATGAGGAAACTCTATGTGCATTTAAGTACTAATTAAGATTGACCTCAAGATGGCTAGCTAGTTGCCCAAAATAGAATTGATACCGATAGATATTAGAAATACTACCAATGTGATGGCCATTATAATAGTAGCTCTAGACACAAGGTAGTGCAAGATGCAAAGGCCTTTACCATCATCATTGGAAATACTATGGACAATATCCTTTTGGACATATCTAGTTGTCCAAAACATCAGTAGTCTCATGGAGGGTGCTCAAGGAAATGTTCAATGTGAAAAATGAAACTCGGATACTCAACCTTAAAGCCGATGCATACAGTATGAAGATAGATGAAGAGATTCGATGCAAGACTACATCATGAAGGGCAGTAGAAAAGGTGGGTGACCTTGCAAAAAAGAGGGAAATTTAATTTTTAAAATTCAAAATAAAGGGCAACTACTTCAACTTTGCTTTCTTGCTTCCTACCTGGGCAACATAGACAAGATATCCTTTTGGAGAAAGGGAAGCCCTAAAAATTTTCCGTATAAAACTAAGGATTCCTCTAAAGGATGATCACCTAATCTTCCCTATGCATGGTCTTAAAGGGTAGTTTTAGGCTGCCCTATGAGACCATAAGTCCAATAGTGCAATTGAAAGTGAAACATACAAGTGAGATGAAAGGATTAAACTTTGATATTTTGGTGCTAATATTTCATTTGGTTTATATAGTATCCCAAGTTACATCTTACATATTTATATTTCCAAATCTAAGAAGGTATAAAGAAGTATTCAAATGTAGAGATGCACATGATAAAATACGTACAACTATATTCAATTTACTAATTATCTACCACCAAATTGAAAAAATTTAGGCCATAAATCTAGTTCATCAGTAGCTATCTTGGGAGTGCATTGATAAAGAATTGTAAAATATGCTAAGTATATACATAACATTCCAAAATGCATTCCATAAGAATCTTGAAAGCATAGTCTTATAAATCCTTACATAACATGAGTTGATGAGTAGATAAGGAAACCTGATTGGAATACATTTGTCAGCTATAAAGTTGGCATGACCTAAGCAGTGTACTTTGAAATGTGTGTCTTCTTGTAGAACAATTGAAACACATTAGCTTACATGAAGGAGTGTTAGAAAGGTAATAATTAGATAATATTTTACTATCATAAAGAATCTATATATGTGATTAGAATGGTGTCCTATTTAAATGGAGTCTAAATGTGTGTGTCTCTATGTGTGTATATATGTGTGTGTGTGTGTGTGTGTGTGCACATGTGTGTGCATGCGTGTTTCTATGTGGGGGGGGCATGCACGCCTATGTGTGTTTTTATGCATGTGCACATGAGAGATCACATTTGTGTGTGTGTGTGTGTGTGCACGTGCATGCGTATGCACATGTGTGTGTGCATCTGTGTCTACGTGCAAGCGTGCATGCATGCATATGTGTATGTGCATGCATGTGCATGTGCATGTGTTTGTACGTGTGCATATGCGTGTGTGTGTGTGCATGTGCGTGCATGTGCATGTGCGTGTGTGTCCATGCACACACGTGCATGTACGCATGCATGCATGTGTGTTTGTGTGTGTGTGCATGCACGCGCGCACACATGGGCATGTGCGTGTGCACACACGCATGTGTGCATGCTTATGCATGTGCACATAACTCTACCCTGTTGTAATAAAAAATATCATGGGCTATGTTATAATGCATGTCCTAGAAGAATTGGTCCTCTAATGTATTATTATGTTTGCCAAATTATACAAACACACTATCAATTGATATGCCTTGAATTTGATGATTTGGGGGAAAAGGGGGCCCAAATATACTACACTATGTTTGCTTTAGAAACTTAATTATGGATCTGCATTGTGTGTGTGTGTGTGTGTGTGTGTGTGTGTGTGTGTGCATGTGCATGCATGAATGCACGTAGCATGCATGTGCATTTGTGTGTGCGCATGCATGCATATGTGTGTGCGCATGCATGCACATGTGCGTATGTGCACGTGTTTGTGTGTGCACATGCATGTCTGTTTGCATTGCATGTGCATGTGTGTGTGCACGCATGCATGTGATTGTGTGTGTGCCCTTATGTGAGTGTGAACATGTGCACATGTACCTTTACCCTACAATGATCATTGGCCATATTATGGTGCACTCCCTAAAAGAGTTGATCCTGAAACATGCACAACACTATCGATCGAGATGCCTTGAGACTATGGAGATCTAGGGAAAATGAGGCCCGACTATCTTGAAGAACTATTGATATTTTCGATATATTTACCTTGCAGTTATCATTGATCAATGATCTATACATATTCTTGTCTAAGATGCCTTTAAGACTATGGATTTTTCTTTAAAAAAATCATCTAACTTGAAGAACTATTTGATACTTTCCATATATTTACCTTGAAGTTATAAATGATTTATGCACATTGTTATCTAAGATGCCTTGAGGCTATGGGATCTTAAGAAAAAATGTTGCATACATACATTGGAGAGCTGTACGCACCTCAATCAAGATTGAGGCATTATTACATTTTACATTGGAGAGCTTTATGCACCTAATGGAGATTGAGGGATCATTGCATTTTATAAAATGTGACTCACTATTTCGTCAAAATATTGTATGAGATAAGGAAATTTTAGCTACACACCTCTTCATTTCGAATGCCTTATAGAAAAATTGAATGCCTTTGAATAAGTTTGTTGATGTATCACTGACTTCATTGAAAAAATGGCCATATACATTCTAAGCTAAGAGGATAGGTGCATGACGTTTCGTATCTTACTATGATCATTATTATGGATTTTTTTAAAGCATGTAAAAATTACAATTAGGCCTTCAATTTTTTGACCATGTTTTGCATTTCTCTACATGAACATATAGGTATGCTAAAAACATACATCCCACAAATATTTCTTTATAGGGGCTTGCATTTAAGACTAAAGACACAATGTATCTTCGACCAACAACATCTATACTTGCATTTGGGAAGGCAACCATTTGGACACTGTATGGACTAGTATACTTTGATCTAAATATTGTGGTGAGTCTCTCTCTCTCTCTCTCTCTCTCTATCTCTATCTCTCTCTCTCTCTCTCTCTCTCTCTCTCTCTCTCACACACACACACACACACACACGTGTGTCTATGTGCATCTAAATTCATGTGCAATCATTTAGGAAAATATGTACACACAACATGGCTCATAATAGAGACATTTATACATTTAAAAGGTGCAAATAAGTTAAGGTGAATTTGCTATGTTATGAAGAATATTGAACCATTTTTTGTTATAATTATTTAAGAATAAAGGCTCATATAAGTATTATAATCTTTTCTATTATTTCAAACCATAAATATGAGCCAAAAAAGTTAAAAAGTACAAGTATTTATATAACATAATTCCTCATGAGTACCATTATCTCACATGAAAATTGAGGATACGTACCTAAACCTCTATGTACTTCATCCTTTCATGGAATGTTGGGTTCTTGGTCATTGAGATGAAAGTGTAGTTGTCATAGTAGGTCTCCACCACATTCACTCTGTTGGGAGACCTTCATGTCTTCATATAGCTTAGCATAATGACCTTCATGATGCCATGCACACTCATTGGTACTCCACCACCACCATTGAGAACAAAGACACTATGGCTTGCTAAGTCATGAGAAGGCCTCAAAGCACAAACCAATATCCAAACTTGATGTGGAGCTCCTCTAAGCTAGCAACATGTGGGACTTCACTAACCATTGAGCTTCCTTAACATGAGAAGAACTTCATTCAATGTTGATTTAAAAAAAAATGAGAATACTTTAGTAAACAATGCCGATTCCATGTCAAAAAACATGATAATATTTTTAGTGTGCATCTAAGGGCAAGTCACCTCTTGAAATCCAATGTAATATTGGATCATATCATCATCATCTCAGGGATCACGTTGGATTTTAAGACGTGACTTACCCTTAGATTCACAATAAAAATCCAACACTAGAGTCAAACAAAATTTCCCCAGTCTTATGCTCTTCAACTAGTGTTGTGTCTACGATTGGGAGTAATGTTAGGGTTTCAAGCTCTTTCTCCTTTTTAGCACTCTTAATGTTGTAGTGATTATCCATATTATAACACCCGCTCTTCAAATCAATATTCAACACCTTCCCTCAAGACTAACACCATGAGGCCTTCTATCAATATGATGGAGTGTGGGGTTTGAAGCAGTAGTAATCATTACCACTCTATCATGTCCCCTTAATTGGAATGTCCTTCCTTTGGGTTAAACCAAGAGCTTGTTATTTTCTCAAAAATCTATTTTCCCATTTGTTAGTAAAAATATATGTAGCATTATCTTTGATTACATGGAATTGTAGTATAGTATCACCATTGAGTACTCTTTCATGGATGAAATTCTCTCTAACATCAATATAATTTGTCCTTCAATGTATACTAGATTCTTTATCCTAGTTATTTATCACAGTATGTAGTAGTAGCCTTTGCTTCATTAAAGTAATCTATTTTTTACAAGATTCTTTGAGGCAAAGAGCTTCACATGGACCTATTATGGGATCTTTATACCTTTCTTCCATTGAGGTTCTTTGTTTGATAGCTAAGGAATAACACATTGTGCTAAGAAAAATGTATGTCCTTGTGTTGATCTTCTTGTTCAATGATCATTGGCATTATCACTATCATAATATCCATTAAATATGAATGACTTCCTATATGTTCTAGTCCATGAGTTTGTGCCTTTGAAATATCTCAACACTCATTTTCCTACATTCCAATTTGTTTATTTTAATTTGAAATAAACTAAGCTAGAGTGCTGATTGCATAACATATATCTAGCCTAGTGATTGTCATATAGAACAATGAGCCAATGAGTTGTCTATAGTGTGTATCATTGACTATAGGAATTTATCATTCTGAAGTCTCAAATTCATGTTCCATATGTGTAGCTACAAACTTGCATTATTGCATATAGAATTACTCCAATAGAGTATCCTTATATTTGTATTAACTCATGAAGCTGCCTTTTAAATCTCTCCAGAACTCTATGCCAAAAAAATAGACCTTGTTTTATCCTACTCATGAAGTTTTCATTAGGTCCTATGACAAGTTGGTCATCTATATACAAGATTTCAATGATGATATCCTCCCCTTAAACATTGTCCTAGAGAGTATCTTTCACATAAGTTTGTGTATCCTACTATATCAATTTCTTGATTCTTATTCAAACCATAGAGAGTATTTTTTGCATAAGGTTGTGTATCCAAGATTAGAAAAATATTGTGAATTCTACTATATCAATTTCTTGATTCTTATTCAAACCATAGAGACTCTTACTTAGATTGCATACGTGATTCAATTTTCTAGTTGCAACATATCCCTGAGGTTTTTGCATGTAAACCTCTTTATCCAAATATCTATCAAGAAATGCACTCTTGACATCTCTCATGCAAGACAAGAGTTCTTTCCATTTTTTATTTTCAAGAAGTGTAATTCGAGTTGTCTAGCTTTATTAAAGTCTAAAGATTGATTTTACTTATGATTTTGGTGTCAAATGATCTAAGTAAAAATGAAATAGTTCAAGGTTGATGTTTTTTAATAATGTTATCCAAACCAAAATCCCAAAGTTATCTTAAGTATGTCAATTTTAACTTGGTGAAGTCATTGGTGGAGATGGAATTTGATTTTGATCAAAATCAATTAGATATGGCTAAAATTGCTGAAAGTAGTGTCTAGAACTAATGTTGGTGTATGCATAATAATGATGCCTAAAAATGGTCAAAAGTACTAGAAATGATGCCAAAAATATTGCTTTTTGTCTGTAAACATTGCTTTCAACAACTGATGCTTGAATCAAATAGATATACCAAGATATGATATGGTAAAAATTAGATGTTTTTTAGGTTACCAAAAGCAAACTTAATTGAGGCACCTAGGCATCTTGTAACCAAACTCATAGAAAGTAGGTTCCCCAATCAATCTCTGATATTTGTGCTTTTGTGGGATTGTTTCTACAACTAACCTAGAGGCTCAAATTTTGCATCAAGCAAGTTTAAAAATGCTTGCAAAATGCTAGATGTATGAAATAATGATGTGGCATTCATGTGCACATGCATATGTGTGTTAATGAGGGGTGCACTTATGAAGCACAATGATAATATACTAGGTGTGTGAATATGCTTGCAATGCATTGTGTGCTCAAGTGGTACTACTAACTCGCCTGCCACATGGTAATGATGAAATAGAATGCCATATCTCAATGACATGGCATGCTACCACATGTTAGACGTTGGTGGTGCCCTTATCCTATCACATGGATGCCACATGTCACTATCATATGGCTCTTCCTTTTCTCTTACCACATGACACCTAATCTACCATGTGATATTCTACTGATCCTTATCTTGTCTACTTGCCACATATCTTGCTTCTTTCCTATGGCTATTTTTTGGTACCGATGTTTGCTTGAATGTGTGTTATGTGTTTGTATCTTGTGGTGATATTGTTTCTCATGTCATCTATTTATTGATGCTATATATACTTTTTGCTTCTTTGTCATTGACTTGCATTGAATTTTGCTTGTTGTGCTTGTGGTCATTTATATCCACCTACTAGGGTCTCACTTGACTACTACATGTTAGTCATGTGCTCTATTACCCATTGTTGCTTTTGTATAAAGGTAGTAGCCTAATTGCAAGGTATTATGTGCATAGATTTCAATCATTGAAACGATTGCTAAGGCAAGACACCTCAATTTAGGGAAACTAGTAGACTTCTTCCTTGTCATAGAGTTTCAAAATCGTGGAATCCAACATGACCATGGATTGCTCTGTATTAAAAATGCACCAACATTCCAAAAGCCACAAACATAGAAATAGAGCAGTTTGTCTCGACAAGTACATTACAAGGGCTGTCCAACAAAGACATACAAACACACAAACACACAAACATAAGAAGACATGTAAAAAACATAACAAAGTTTGCTGTTTCAACTTCCCACATTGATTGGGAACATTAGGAATAACTGGTTCTTATTCAGCTCCAGTAATGAACTCCCAATAGCCTTTTCCCTTAAGGAAATTTGTCATTCTAAACTTCCATGCTTGGAAGTTGTTCTTGTCAAAAATTTCCTTACTCATTATGCATTGTTCCTTGGTAATTTTGTCTTTTGTAGATGCATTGGTACTTGATTCTATGCTTTTGGTCATTGCATCATCTGTTGTCTTGCTTGCATTAAATGATTATAGATAGATGATTACGTTTATGACTATAGATAGAGCCTATTGGAGTAATTGCCTATCCATATCATAGTAGAGTTGTTGTTGGGTTGAGAGTTGTTGAATTGCCTCCTATGTTTGCTGGGTGTTTGTTGGAGGTTGTTGTATTTGGATCTTCTATTTAGCTGTAGGACTTAATAGGTACTATGTATGATTGTATAGAGCTCAATAGATACAAGTAGTACATAAATGAAACTCTTGAAAAATATAGCAATATAAAATGGAGGCTACAAAACTACTTCAAAGATGAAGGAGGATATGAATCCCACAACACCATCTTTGCACTCAAAAGATCAATCAAAGCATCCATGGAACATTAGTAAGTTTAAGGGAACTCTCTCCCTACTCCTTTCCTTCATGTAGCTCTTGAGATGACACTGCATGCTGCTTTTCATTGATGATCTACTCATCCTCCTTGGTCGTGGGATCACACAGATGCCCATCGACTATGGACCCCTTGTTGCCAGCCTACTATTCTTGCACTGGGAAGGGCACAATCCCTGGCAAAATGGCCCGGTCCTCCTATCCCAAATTATACTCTTTGACATTCATAATCTCTCTATCATTCAAAAGAAACACTAATAAACACTTCAAGAATGTATGCATCTTTAAATTATAATAGCTTGAATGCTCACTGTTGGAATGAAGATGTTTTTGAAACTACTCAAATAAGAGAAGGATCTCTACACTCTTCATAAAGACAATGCCTCAGCTAAAGGCATGAAGAAGCTCTAATACCATGATAAAGTATGAAGAGGGAGAGAAGAAGAGTGGAAATGAGGAGTGAGGGTGTAGCTACATAGATTAGTTGTAAATACATTAGTCTTTCCAAGTTTGTTTCCACTTTGGCACTCTAAAGTGTTAAAACTAATCCACAATATAACACATGATGTTGAGATGAATATTCAACAAATCATACTCAATACCTTGGAGTCACTAGTTGTATGAGATTGACCTACAACTTCTCCACACGTCTAAGTCAAGTTGTCTCTAATACAATCTAATGAGACTACTTTTGTTGACTGGTAATGCACTTCTCTTATCAAAATTTCCTCGCCCTCCTTAGCCTAGCTACCTCTCCTACTTGCAATCATGGAAATAATAGTGGTATATACTCTTGATTGACTTTGGGGAATATTCTATGATTACCAATTGGAATCCATGAATTATCATCATATTTCTAGCCCATTAGGTCAACACTTGAACCAACTCTCTAACTCATCTGGCAGATGTCAACCAAATCTTTGTCATCTTAAGTTCCACCCAAGAATTATACCCAATAGTGGTGATTTGTTCTTGACTAAATTTGGGGATCAATCTATGATACCAATTGGAATCCATACATTATCATCATATCTTAATACTATTAGGTCAACACTTGAATGAACTCTCTAACTCATCTTGGGGATGTCAACCAAATCTTCATCATCTAAGTTACACCATACAATTATAAAGCCTTGGAACCCTTGCAAGGTTACTGTTCATTCAACTCCAATATAGGACTTGTGCCTTCAAGAGCCTAGTTTCAGATTACCTATCAATGTCTAGTTTCCATTTCATATCTAAAACTTAATCTTAGTTCCAATCTAGATCAATGTTCTTCACCCGAGGGAGGCACCATGTTAAACTCCCCAATAGCATGTGCAATCAAGGGGTATTTTAAAAACCCTACCTATGGAACTTTATAACCTATATACACCCCTTCTATAAATTTTCAGATGATAAAAGTATCCCTTATGTATGGAATTTTCACTTTTTGAATTTTAAAAATCCTTTTGTATGTATATTTTATGTGACTCCATAAAATTATAAATCCCCTTATGTTGATTGCATATGCTATCTTACATATTACTTAGTGACCCCTGGAGTTCTTTAGATTACATTTGGATTTAATTTTGGGTCTTCATTTATAGCCCTATCCAAGTTAACATTTCATACTTGACTTCATTATGGGGCTTGAATCTAGACTATTCTATCACTTGCTAGTTTGTTTTGTCCTCTCGTATGGGGGCTCACAAGTGGGGCAGCAATCTCCAACAAATTACTACAATTCTCTTTGCTTGTTTTGATTTTGAATATTATATTAACAAAAGGATAGTTTAACATTGGAAAAGTAAAATTATGAAAGGCCTAACTTTTTCCTATGCATAATCAAGGTTCCAAGATCACCAATTCTAGGTTTATTTATTTTAAGCATTCGATTCCAATTTATTTTTTGGGGGAATTTTATTCTTGATTTAATTCTTTAGAGCATCTAATTACAAGTTGCAAAGTCATTCCTTGAAAATTTTGTAATATTTATAGTAAGTGATATCAATTGTTCTAGATTTTAGATTTTGGGGTAGTCCTTAAAAAAGATCCAAGATACCATCCTCAAAAGGGAATTGGTTAACTATTAAGACTACCATTCCCCCAAAATTATGTAGTAAATCCAAAAAAGTTCACATGCAAGCTATGTGCCTTGGTGTATAACTAGAGACATGATGGAATAATAGAAGAAAAGCCAATATTATGTGTAGAGAGTAGTAAGAAATTCTCGAGGTGATCCATTATGTGCAAAGAGGAGTAGGAAATTCCAAATATGATCTGTCTATTGTAGAGTGTAGAGAGTAATACAAAATTTAGACAAAGGACCAAAATGGACAGAAGCCAAAGCATTAAGCAACTTATAGAATAGCTAGCATCCATCAACATTAAATATACTAAAAATCCAAATCATAGAAATAAGAATGGGAATTAACCAACATATATATCCACCAAAGTATAAACATTTAAAACATAGTCATGAAAACAAGGGAAATGGGACCATTCTAGTCTAACCTTAGTTATGATCATGGAAGGTGACTCGTCAAAATGGGTTGACGCTATAAAGAGTGCCATCCCAACTTTTCTTGGATAGTAAAGAAGAAAGTAAAGAGAGCATTGATGGAAAGCACAATAGAAGCAAAAGGTAAGAAATGAGTACAAATCTATAGTAGACTCCATTCATATAAGTATAGGGAGATTCTTTGTAATGTCTGCACAAATGGTGGTAGTTTTCTTCAAGCTATTAATCTATGAAGGGAATGATATTGGGCATTTTCCATCCATAAGTAACAAGCATGTGACTAGGGTAAAACATAGAGGAAAAAGTAGAATTGTTTACATGATGACAAAGAGAAAGAAAGAAAGAAAGTATATTATAGTCTAGGGAATACCAATAGGTCTATGAGACTTAAGAAACCAAAATGAATTAGGGACTCAAAGTCCATCAAACCAAAATGTCAGTTAAGGACTAAGAGTCCATCCTCATGCCTTAAAATACTTATGTATTACATTAGGTATTAATTGAGTATTTCCACATCTATGTTGGTGTCTTAGACAATTTGGAATCTCTTACATGTGTGTGTGCACACGTGCATGTGTGCATGTGTGTGTGTGTGTGTGTGTGTGTGTTTAGATTAAAAATTCCCATCAATAATTGAGCCATACAATTAATTCCATCAATTGGATAAAAAGTTAAAAAAGAGAAACATATAAGGAAAAAATGTTTAAGACATCTAAGTTGAAAAATGCGACTGGAGTTTGCAAAAATTTTGATTAAAATTAAGAATTTTAAATAATGTTGAGTTTGACAAACATAATATTGAAAAAAGATGTTGAATCCTCAAGCAGTCCAGGTTCTGAGGTCGGGGTCCACTTACCTGCTGCTGCCACCATCCAAACAAACTAGGTGTTAGAACATCATAGTTACATTTGGGTAGACATGTAATGCTTGTTTTTCCCAGCTTGTTATCGCTTTACCTACTAGGAATATAGACAACCATATGGATTCTTAGATAATCAGAAAAACAATTTAGCCACAAGTAAAGTTTAAGTCACAAGTGGAGTAAGGAGCAAATGAGTGCATGGCTTAAGAAGGGATTAGAGGAGGTATGGGATGATTAGTGGGCTTGGTATGTGGGGTGGTTAAAAAGAAAGTGTAAAGGGAAGATTTCATGGGGGTACATAAAAGATCATAGTTAGGAAAGTATTCATGTGTGTGTGTGTGTGTGTGTGTGTGTGTGTGTGTGTGTAAAGAAACAAGTGTCTGTGTTTGTGAGATACATTTACTAATTAAATTTATTTTGTGTGTGTGTGTGTGTGGAACACAAGACAACAACCCCTTTTGCATAGTGAAAAGACAAAAGAGTTAAGGTAAAGGATAGAAAGAGAACATTATAGAATTAAGGAAGAGTTTGAGTATGTAGGTAAAGCACCTATGAAATTGCATAAAAAGTATATAAGAGATTTGATAAGAAATGACAAAAGAAAAAAAAAATGGAGCTTGGTGAAGTCCTAATAAGCATCTCTTTTATTGAAGAGGAGAGTCTACATACCTGCCACCATCCAAGAAAACATGGTAAGAACTAGCTTAACTTTAATTGGGAAGATAGGTGTCATAAACACCCCTTCATTTTGTTATCAAGGTGATGATAAAATAGTAGCTTATACACAGACTTAAACAGCTCAATGTGGACTTTAAAGGTGTAAAAAAAGGGCCTAGCAAGAATTTGAAAAAAAGGAAAAAGGATTAAAAATTTTAGTTTTAAAAAATTAATAAAAATAACTTGGGGGAAATCAAGTGAAATTAAGGAAAATTATGGGGAAGGAAGATGAAAAAATAGGGAAGAAAATTGGAGAAAATTGGTTAAAGATTCAAGGGGGGAGAGAGAGAGAGAGAGAGAGCTTTAAGAAAGAAATTGAAAAAAAATTAGGAGGAATCAAGGAGTATTTGTGAGATAGAAGGAAAAGGAAGTAGAAAAAATAGGAAAAGGGAAAATTAAGAAATTAAGTGGATGCAAAAGAAAAAGGAGAATAGTAAGTATGTGTGTGCATGTGTGCATGTGTGTGTGTGTGTGTGTGTGTGTGTGTGTGAGAGAGAGAGAGAGAGAGAGAGCGAGAGAGAGAGAGAGAGAGAGAGAGAATACCTCATAAATTTTTTGCTTGTTTGGGTTACTAGGTTCCAAATGCAATTGGCATTACAATTGGACTTGTACAGGGTATTTTATTTTGTATCATTCTCTTCATCAAGCACAAGGAATCTATATCATTCCCATCAAAGCTTGCCGCATCAAATGACTTTATTAAAGTATCTCCCTCAATAGAGTGTCTAGCTAACCTTGACAAAGAAGGTGACACAAAAATTCAAATTTCACAAGATAATAGCTTCAAGAAACTATATCCACAAGAAGTGCCTTTTATTAACTTTGGAAATGAAAGAGACAAGGAAAAGTATCTATTAAAGAAGCAAAACTTTCATGCAAATGATCCTAATAAGACAGACTTACCAGTCTATAGTTTTAGAGTCTTATTTTAGTGCAAACACTAGGGAACCTTTTCACACTTGATTGGAAAACTTTCAAGGGGAATTGTATAGATTCTAAAGAAATTAAAGTTCAACACTAACTTGGGTAATATTACTTTAGTGATTGGCCTAAAGTTTCAATTTAATGATTGTCTTTACATGGATATTTTCAAAGTATTTTCCATTTAGGCCTAGTTGTAGGCCTAGTTGGTACTATATAAGGCCATTCAAATATACTTTGTAATTGCTTTGATGGTCTAGAGAGACACCATTAAAATTAAACATTAAAACTACAAAATCCTAAATGTGTAATGTTATTCAATCCATGTCATCTCTTATGGTTGTGTGGACTTTACATTTTTCCCCTACAAAAAAGAGATATCATAACATAACTGTCCATTTGGTTTTCATATTAATTTTAAAAATACCAAAGACATTATTTGTGTAAAAAACTAGAAAATTCACTTTGATACCAAGAAAATCTATGTAAATGCAATATGCCTTTTTTCTTTTTCTATTTTTTCCTTCTTTTTTTTTGGGGGGGGGGCATCATAACCCTCTATGTGTACTGAATCTAGATGGAGTGAGGTATTATTCATGTATTTACCTAGGCTTGGAAAACATTTTACTATTTTCTAATGCCAAATTTCTACATGGTTCTTTCTTAATCTTATCATATTAAGCTAGGTAAAACAATTGTATAAATGATTGCAAAAATAACTAGACTATTTTTCCTTTGGCTTCCATTAAAAAAACAAATCTACAAGCATGAGTTAATTGTTCCAAAATTTTTACACTTTATTTGTATTTTGAAGAATTTCAAAAGGCTACAAAAGTGATATTTTTTGACAGATGTTAAAAAAGTAATGCATTGCCAATGTTCTGATCTAACGAAATTTATGCTCTCTCTCTCTCTCTCTCTCTCTCTCTCTCTCTCTCTTTGTGTGTGTGTGTGCATGCATGTGTGTGGGTTCATGTTCATGTGCATGCATGTGCATGTACATCTAGACACATGTGCATTTGCATGTGCGAAAAAGTGTCATCAATAATTGATCCATACAATTAATTCCCTCAATTGGATAAAAAGTTAAAAAATGAAAACACAGAAAGAAAAAATGTTTGAGACATCTAAGTTGAAAAATGCAACAACTAGAGTTTGCAAAAATTTCCATCAAAATTAAGAATTTTTAATAATATTGAGTTTGGCAAACACAATATTGGAAAAAGATGCCGAATCCTTACGCAATCTAAGTTCTGAGGTCAAGGTCCACTTACCTGCTACCATCCAAATAAACTAGGTGTCAAAACATCATAGTCACATTTGGGTAGACAGGTAATACCTACTTTCCCCAGTTTGTTATCACTTTACCTAGAAATATAGACAGTCATATGGATTCTTAGATAATTTTAAAAAAGTTTAAGTCACAAGTGAAGTTTAAGTCACAAGTGGAGTAAGGAGCAAATGAGTGCATGGGTTGAGAAGGGCTTGGAGGAGGTATGGGAGGATGGTGTGTGGGCTGGTTAAAAAGAGAGTGTAAAGGGGAGATTTCACAAGGGGTTACATAAAAGAGTTGGGGAAGTATACATGTGTGTGTGTGTGTGTGTGTGTTTTCCCACTACTTTTGATTTTTCAGAATAGTATTTCTTTAGACTATTCTATTATAAAAAAATTTATTGATATAAATGCAATGGTTTCACCCAAAAAAAATGTGTGTATGTGTGTGTGTGTGTGTGTGTGTGTGTGTGTGTGTGTGTGTGTGTGTGTGTGTTTTCTTCATATTAGTAAGTTGTAAAAAGTACAAGAAGACTAATCTCTAATAAAATAGCTAATTCATATTGTTCAACAGCTCGGAATAATCCATCAAGCAATAATTCTCAAAGTTGCCAACACCATTTATTGGATACAATGCCAACTATTCTATATTGCAAATCTGATGGAGAAGTCTACCGATTCAGATGACACCATCACACAATAAGACAAAAGCTAGAATGTTTCATCCATGTTAATGAAGCCAAGCTTCCATGCTAGCATAGGGCTAGCACACAGTTATTATCCATGTCACTCACATTAGATTAGAAATAATCAAAATTTGGCAATTATACTTTACCAAAAAATTGGCATTTGAAGGCGTAAGTGTATGGGACTCCCCAAAGCTAACAAAAATTAATAGATATTCAAAAAGGATTTCTCTAGATCTCCCTCTTTCTTATCGATATTATCCCCTCTAGCAGTTAGCTCTAGATCCTTGAAATGAAAACTGTTGTGCTTCAAGGAAAAAAATACATATGGAGACATCCTATGGAGAAGAGAGGGAGACATTGAGAATAGAGGGAAAATAAATCTTTTCAAAGGAAATTTCTTTATACTCATCCTTTCTTACTACAAAATAATGATTGTCCCAAAGGGTAGGGATGAGCTCCTCTACATTCTCAAACTCATGAGAGGCAATAGGGGGAGGCTTGTGCAAATAGGACACAGCATCCATCGAGGCAAAATTAGGTGTCTCAGAATTCTTGGGTGGAGCCTTTTGAGGGGGCTTGGAACATGGTGGGGAGAAAGAAACCATGTAAGAGAGCTACCAAGTACTGTAAGCAAACAAATAAAATTCAACAATGCATGCCAATAAAGCAAGCAGTAGCTCCTTGACATAACAAGAGTAGATAGGTTGCTCTCCCTTAGAACATCTTTAGAATTTTGAGGGGGGGTCATCTTTCATCTTCTAGTCAATTTTCTAGAGGCAAATTGATAATGACCTAGAGCATTCAATCCTCTGCATTGTGGCAGCCCATATGAGAGCCCATTTGTCGAATCCCCACCTCCTCCTATTGGCTCCAAATGTTTCCCCACCTCCTCACTCCTCCACCCGATGTGACAATATGATAGAGCATCTGCAAATGCAAGTGGCATAGTGCACCCCTCCTCTTGATAGAACAAAGACCAGCTAGACATGAGTTTTGTAGGAATTTGTCAAACTTAGCAAGGATGCTAAAATCTAAATCAAACCCACCCACCCCTATTGTAACACTAATCTCTAAAATCTTTGTGAAACTAGGATTTTTTGAGTCTAGCTTCTGAGGCCTCCCCTTACCCCTCTTCTTAATAACTTGAAATCTATTGCAAACAACAATGAAATCAAAATTAATTAAGTAATCAGTTAATATAAAGTATTTAAAGCAATTAATTCAATCAATAAAACAACCCAAAATATGGTAGTACCAATTACAAGCATTCAGTTATGTTAGTACCCCTCTCTTAAAAACACCTGGCAAAAATTATTTGTCACAAAAAATCATGGTAAAAATTATTCATCGCACGGAGAGAGACAACTCAAAGTACATATGTTTCCCCTATCAAATATGCCCTAGACTAGTACCTTTCTATTGGCATGAGTGTGGAGAGATGCTATATAGCAATATGTGCCCCCGTAACAAAAGATTGAATGTCATATCTTGATGCTTGAGACACTCAAACTAAAGAGGGACACTAGATAGGCATAGTCACAAGTGCAATCCTTTGTGATTTGTTAGTTAGGATTTCCCACATTAACTAAGCATCATGTTGTTCTTTTAGTGCACAATACAAAAACAACAATGAAGCTATTGAGCAGGTTGTTGAGGGGATTGACGTAGAGCTTCTCCATATTGTTGTAGAGTTTCAAGTAAATGCCTATATCCACTCCCATTTTTTGATTTACTTAGCTATCTATCCTCATTGTAGAAATTTTGGGCTGTTGAAAGCAAAATGTCAAGGTTGGAATGCCTTTTGACTAGTGTTCCTATCATCAACATGTGCATCTAACTTGCAAAATAACATAGCAATGCCCTTAATAAACACACTGGAACATATGTTCCCCTAACGTGAGTAGTTTTCTGAATTCCCTATGGATGCTGAAAGGCCCAATATGTACGTACGCAAGTGCAAATACTAGGCTTGTTGTTTTCCCTCATCATTTACATTAACACTGCACACTCAAAGACATGCACTCCAATGTAGCATAGTTTTGTCTACTCCATTACTAGCATGTGATGTAGATAGCACAGCTAAAACAAAAGATGAACTATAGTTTTGTAGCCCGATGATGACTCCACATGTGGTGGGGGATCTAGGAGGAATGCCGATAGAGACTCCACTCCTAAACAACTCCTTGTAAGAAAGAGCTTTGCAAGGCATGAACGGGGCACAAACCTATCACTTCTATCATGCAAGTGCCTAACCAAATTTTGTCTATGTTATTTCACAAGAGAGGAAATGGAGGGGGAGGGAAGAGAAGAGAGAGAGAAGGGAGCATAAAAGAGAGGGGAAGAGTCAAGGGAGGGAAGTGTAAATCACAAGGCAACACATAATGGAAAAGCAAGAAGTCTCAACTCAACAAGAAGATGGAAAGAATGAGAGAACTTGTATTCCCAAAAGTTGCAAATACACAATGAATACCAAAGTCAAACTTTTGGCCTTTAATACACTCCACCTTTTGAAGGGAAGGCCAACCTTGTCACATCTCTCACTCTCTTGTTAATACAAGCAATTGGGTGTCAAAGTGCGGATTGTACTTATCACTCAATGAGCATAAAGATCACGGAGGATCAAACCATAGAAGAAACTCCATGAGACAGACACACACTAGGCAATACTCAATCTATTCCAAAATGTGTGTGTACTCAACAATATATAATAGGACTCTTATAGAGAGTGCTCTTTGAATAGTCAACCATGTGGGATCCTCTGGACCACATCTTTCCTTATGGATATCCTCAATCCACATCTCCACATCATGTAGTCCACATCCTAGGGTGGCTACTTTGATTCTTTCCTACACCATACCTTAGCCTCTAATTATGTGCTCATGGCACCACAACTCTCAACACCTCTGCCATGATCCTTTGGCTACTACAAGGTGGTTAGATGTGAGTTACATTCCATCACCTCCCCTTAGTGCATACATTGCTACTTAAGGTGGTCAAGTGTGGGTATTACAATATCAAATCCTCCCCTAGATGCTTACATGGCTATTCTTAGGTGGTCAGGTCTGATTTACAAACATATGGGCTAATGGTGGCAAGGTTGTTGCTTGAGGTTGATGGCGTTTGCATCTTTAGTCAATGTAGCTTGATGCATGATGCTTTGTTCTTCCATGTGCATTAATGCTTTATGTGTAGATGCTATGTTCTATGCTATGGTCATCTCATACACTTGTGCTTTTTGCATGCTTTTTACATTCATACATTGCTTTTCCATTTGTTGCAAAGGTCTTACCAATTGATTTCTTTCAATATTGGTAGTGTCTAATTGCTAACAATGATTTTGATCTGACAGATGTGTAGAGCTTAAAAAGACGATCACTTTTCCTTTTTGGAGCGTGTGCAAATTCTTCCTGGATTGGAAGTTACAGCTTGTTGAAGTTTTTGTGAAGAAGAGGGCCTTTGATGATGTGTCACAGGTTGTTCACATGCAGCTTACAAATTGTGCTTGGCAAGGGTTTACTATGTTGATCTTTTGGTTGTTGAAGAGTATGGCTGGGAGCATACCTTTAGGAATCCAATGGTGTCCTTTCTCTTTTGAGGAAGAGGTTTTCGGCCATCAATACAGTAGGTATAGCTATGCTAGTGGCCTTCTTACCTATCCTATTGATGTTGTGATAGTATCATCATTGAAGGAGGCAAGCATTCCATTACTATTGATAGGGGCTGATGAGGAAGCTTTAATCACACTTAGGACACTTACAATTCTCTCGCTGACTAGGGTAGGCACATTGTTGGACTTGTAGGTCATGGGGATCACTAGGTCCAAGGATCGCAATCCAATTGAAACCATCAAGGTGTGACAATCATTTGTCAATGTTGCTATATGTTCTCACCAGTCGATTGGTAATTGGTTGCCCAACACCGTGTCCTTCCAAGGATAACCTATTTGTCCATGGCACCTGTAGGCATCACATAACCTATTGGCACGTCCATGTGACCTATGGCTAGTTACTGATATCGGCACTTCCATGTAACCTATGGCTGGCATGATCTAACTGTTTACTACACTTACCATGATAAGTGTAGGTTCAAGTGTTACCTAAGGTGTCAAGAGTTTGGTGCACAACTCATATGATATCAGGTTGTGACTCACCCCAGGTTCTACAAAGGCTTCAACAGAGCACATCATCCACTTGAAAATCGACTTGCGCTCTGGCAGGTGCAATGGTTAGATCATCCATGGGATTTAACCCTTCCACGGATGCCTTACAAATTGTTATGAGCCCTAAGTGTTGTGCTTTGGCTTGATGGGTTCTAGCCTTTTCTATTGCTTGTCATTTTATCTAGGCACGTCTTTTTTCAACTCCTTTTGTTGATGTATGGCTTGCATCATTTGAAGAGTTAGGGGGCCATAAGAGCTTACTAACCATTAATGTAGCCATCCTTCTCAAGTCCCCATTAAGGATCGTGATATTGCATGACCCTTTTGGTGTGATTTCCACAACTCGATATGGACCCATACCATGATATTTAAACTTGCACTTCATATTCCTCACACTATATAATAGTACAAGTTTGCCTTCTTAGAGGTCCTTGTTTCAAGGATTGTGGTTAAACCACTTTTTTTGGTGAAGTTTCTCAACCTTGATAACATATGCCACTCTCAATCTCATCTCGTTGAGCTTTTCAAGCTCTATAAGCCTTTCAAGAATAGCCTCATCCAATAATCTCTCTGATGGCAACTCTTAGGCTTGGGACTATAAATTCCATAGGCATAATTGCTTCCTAATTGCTTCAACCTCCAACACAAGGCTAAAGGGTGTGTCGTGCGATATGTTCGAAGTGTCATGGTGAGTTTATGCTCCTAGGCACTATGACTGGCCTCCATCATGCATGCTATTGTTTGACACAAAATCTTATTAGAGCTCTCGACTCGACTATCCGCTCTAGGGTAGTAAGGGGTAAATTTCCTGTGGACAATCAGGAACACAATCAGGAACTCACTCATTAAAATCCAAATTATGTCATTGATAAAGTGAGTTCCCCGATCACTCACAATCTCAAGTGGGAGGCTGCAGCCTGATATAACATTCTCATACAGAACTTGGCCATGGCTCTCGCATCAACCTTCCTAGTGGCCTTGGCTTCTGCCCACTTCATGAAATAGTCAGTGGTGGCCACATGATGATGTATCGGGATTGCATCCCTTTGGCAGTTGGACTGATTGGACCAATAAAATCAATGCCCCATTTTTCGAATGGTTGATCGGTCAAAACTCCCATTAGAGGCATATAATCTTGCTTAAGAGATATGGAAGTTCAATGGCAAGGGTCACAACACGTAAAAATTCAACTGCATCCGTGAAGAGAGTGGGCCACCACAAACCTGCTTGTAGCACCTTGTGGGCCGTAAGCTCTCCCGCAAAATGCCCCCTACGATGCCCAAATGGGCTTCATCCAACACCTCCACAAACTCGTTTTTACAGATGCAACATTGTATTATACCATCCTTACCCATTCGGTAGAGTGGGCCAGCTATCACTTGTGGTATGGTGTTTCGTCCTTGATGAGTTTTTGTCCCTATCCTTATTAAGGGCATTATGGAGATCATCGTCCACTCTTGTTGTAGGTCCTCCATTTGGAATTTAGTACATATGCTCAGCCATAAAATGGGTGTGTCCCTTTTGTACAGCTAGGAGAAATGGAACTCTAGAAGAATAAGCATCCACTATGTGATAGTATCCGGTCATACAAGGTTTATTCACCAAATATAAGAGGGCCCTGTGGTCCACAAAGAACACAAACTTGTTTGCCAACAAGTAGTGTCTAAACTTCTTTATAGCATAAACCTTTGCAAGGCCTTCCCTGTCCATCATTGTGTAATTCATCTCTACATCATGAGCTAACGACTTGCAAACTATATTGGGTAGTCCAGATTATACTCACCTGCTTGCGCTAACTCATCCCTTATTGCAAACTTGGAGGCATTTATATGGACATGGAATGTTAAATACTAGTTTGGTGCTTGCAAGATCGAGGTAGAAACCAAAACAAGTTTAAGGGTTTTGTAGGAGGTTTGGCAAGCCTTTGTCCAGTGGAATATGATCAACAACTTATACAAAGGGCAAGCAATCTCGGCATAGTTGTAGATAAATATATGATAATAGCCCATATGCCTAGTAAATCTGTGCACAAACTTTGCATTTATAGGGGGTGGTAGCTCTAAGATGAGCTTGATTTTGTTGTAATCCATGGGATTCCATTTTTGGATACATGTCCTAATATAACCCCGTGTTTGACCTAGAATTGGCATTTGAGAGGGTTGAGGGAGATCCTATAGAGGAGACACCTTTCAAAAACAAGTCAAAGATATTTAAGGCAATCATCCTAGGTAGAATGTACACACAGGTCATCTAAAAATACCTCTAGGAAATCTCTCTTTGAAAGCTATGATTATTAATCATTGGAATCTTGCGGGAGCATTGGTGAGCCCGAAGAGCATCACCTTGGAAGCATAGACTCCCCTTCCATGGCAAATCTTGTCTTGTGATGATCCTCTAGTGCTATGGATACTCGATTGTACCCAAAGAATCCATCTAAGAAGATATATGCCTCCTTTTGAGTGATACTTTTTAGCACATCTTCTATAAAGGGCATCGGATAATGGTCTTCTTGGGTCACAGCATTTACCCTTGTCATACTCGAATCTTATTGTTCATTTTTAGTACAATAATGATGGGGGACACCCAGACTATTTGTTCATTCTCGTAAATGAATCATTCATTGATTAGCTTCTGTATTTCTTCTCAAATGATTGTTGCAACTTGCATATTGTTGATTCATAGGGTAGGGTCTTTGCCTCATCGATCTAATGTAATCCATCATTGGGGTGGTATGTTACACAAGCTTGGGTGGCACACCCTTCATATTAGTGTACTTCCAAGCAAAGAAATCTTCATATTCATGCAGGAGGGCAATCAGGGCCTCTTCTTTCTTGATAGTGAGGTCATCAGCTATGTAGGCTATTTTAGGGACTTTGCCTGCTGTTGCTAATGCCAAGTCCACTTCCTTGACCTTAGCCGAACCATCATAGCCATATTGGTTCCCTTCCTCTACCATCCTTTTCGCTTGCTCAAGAAGTATTTTACAATCTTGGACCATGTAGGCTTTAAAATGCTTGGGGACTTGGCATAAGTCAGCCTCTTCTTCTTCATCGTTTCTTTTGGGGTAGGTTGCTTCTCCTTAAGAGAAGTCTTTGTGTTTTTGGCCTTTGAGGCCTTATCTCCCTGTAGAGCTTTGATTTCCACAAAGGCCTTAGCCATAGATAGAGGGTTTTCCTCCGCATTTAGGGATCTGAGGGGGACCTTGATTCTATCCAATCTTGCTCCCCAGTTAGAAGGGAATTCCTGGTGCACCATAATAGCACCGATGTATGTCAATCAATGGAGGAAGTCTTGACCTTCAGTACCCCCTTTCCATCATCAGGTGTCCTTAAAACATTAATCATATATAAAGGGACTATAGCCTCGGGCACCTTGGGATCGTAGGCTACCATTCGTGTCCATGTCTTCTCGACCACATCTATGGTTGCGAGGAGATGCATCCAATTCTATGAGAGCTCGGGTTCTTGCAATGCAGCATACCAGTGTTCATCCTGGTCCTCTCTTGCTTCCTTCTCATTGCAGGCCTAGAACTCATTTATGGAGGTGGTCTATTGTGTGGAACCAGACTTGACCACAAATAAATTACCAATCATTCATAGGGTGTGCCTTCCAAGTATGAAGGTCGAACCTCACAATTTGTTTATCTTTAGCCAGATAGATTCTATTAGAGGACCAGTCATGGACTAGACTTGTTGCGTGCATGAAGGTCTCCAAGAATGACATCATATCCATCCGGTTGTCCATGTGAATCCATCACGACAAACTAGACATGGTAGGTGAAGCAAAAAGTTTTGATCTCGATATTCCTTAAGACTCCTCTCGATTGGGTTGTTGCTCCATTTGCTAGCTTAAAACCAGATTGGTACTTTCAATTTTAGGCCTTCCCCAGCACTGTTTGGTGATAATTTGTACATCCTTAAGCAAATAGATTCTATTAGAGGACCAGTCATGGACTAGACTTGTTGTGTGCATGAAGGTCTTCCAAGAATAACATCATATCCATCCAGTTGTCCATGTAAATCCATCACGACAAACCAGACATAGGTGAGGCCAAAAGTTTTGATATTGATATACCTCAAGACTCCTCTCGATTGGGTTGTTGCTCCATCCATTAGCTTAAAACCAGATTGGTACTTTCAATTTTAGGCCTTCCCAACTTGACCCAGCATTATTTGGTGACAATGCTAACACCCGCTCCTCCATCCAAGATCACCATGGCACACTTGTTTTGATAGGTGTTCAAAAGTACAGCATTATGTTGTCACTTCCAAATTATTGGCCTAGTTTGTTGACCAGTATCTTCAGAAGGTTTGGTTATTTGGCAGGGGCTTCAACTATCTCAATGGACACTTCCTTTAGAGTGACCATGTGTCCATTCATCCAATTGGAGAGATCTCTCCAAAGGATGGGGTTCCTACTCAATAGGTCTACGATAGGCATTTTTACTTCCATGGACAAGAATGTGGCTAGCCCTACCACATCTCGAGTTTGGGTGATAGGCTCTTGGCCTTCTGACTGCTGCAACTCTTCAAAACCATAAAAGGACATAGGGTCCCCTTCTGCAGCCTAGTGCCATGTGGGATCCTCTTCAAGCATTTTGTGCCTTAAGAGAGATCATCCCACCAAACCTTCCTCATCCACCTTTTTCACGATGGGGGAGGATTTAGGGGCTCTATTTAGGGCTAGGGAATAACCTTGGTATACTAACGTTGAGATGTATCATGATTTATCCGTCTTGCACAATGGGCACAATCGAGTGCTGGCCTACACCTAAGGCAAGGGCACTCATTTTGCCCATGCAGAGCCCACATCACACATTGTCTCGTCTAGGAAATGGGTGGATTGCTTGGGCCTTCTCTTGTCAATCCTTCATTGAGTTGTTGGGCCACTCGGTTCAAGATATCAATGGCCACCTCATATATGTTTTCTCCCTTTGCAAGTGGAGTTGCCTCCTTGACTTCACCCAAACTAATGGTTTAGACTTATGAGACACACTAGGTCCCATGTTCTAGGAGAGCCTTGTCCTTCATATTGTCATCTAAGAGCACAACAATCTAACTGTACAATCAACTGACATGGGGTTCAAAGTGAAGGGGTGATCATGGAGCTTGGCATCCCTTAACCCAATGAGGAAGCGTGGTTATAATTTTTGTCACTCATCTTCTCATGAGGCTCATAGTAGTGGGAGTTCAAATGTTTAATCCTTGCAATATATTCCTGTAAGGTCTGCTTAATGTCATATAGTTGGTTGAAAGGCCTCCATCTAGGACTAGTGGGGGAAAACCCCAGTATGAATGCTTTTCTAAGTGTTTCCCGCATTGATTTTCTCTTCAATGCTTAGGGACCTATACCATTGGCCTGCTTTACCATACAGGCTCATCCTGAATGTATCGACCTTGTCCAAGTCACCTATGTCCTTGAAGGTCTCACAAATTTGCTTGAACCTCTCTACATGGGACATCGTGTCTCACTTTCCTAGAAACTTAATGATGGGTTTGGATATGGTCAGCTCCTTGAAGCACTGGTATCCCTCCCCATAAAGTAGGTGGCCCAGCTTCCCTTCCTAGTGCTTGCAATAGGATCCTCATAGTCTCATCCGTAAGTATAATTTACGGTGCGAGGATAGAGGTATTGGTGGGCTTCCCGTGGTGCCACAATGGGATGGAACTTGGGGTGGGTTGTAAAAGTTCACAGGTCATGTAGGCATTGCATTAGCTAGTCCTATCCTCATAGGACTTGGAGCCAGCATACATAGTGGGCTTGGCCATATTGGCTACACCGATGAGGGCCTAGAAATAGGTATATTCATGTTAGGAACCAGCCTATAGGGCACAACCATAGCATAGGTAGTGCCTTCTAGGGATCCCACCCAACTTGAGTATAGAGAGGGGTGAGCTGCCATTGTGTGTGGAAGCATATTTCCCCCAAAGTCCATTTGTTTGTTTCCCTACATCTCAGGACTTGAATGCCAATTGCTAGGTATTCTAGGCCCAAAATTTTTTATGAGAAGGAGGGCTTTGCCTCATAAAATTGGACATGAGGCCCTGTAGAATTATCAATTGAGACGGCACTAGGTTACTTTGTGCACTTCCTAATGCAGATGTTGGAGGAGGTCCTTACAGCTCATCATGCACTCTAGTTTGCCTTGTAAAGGCGGTGACCAGATCAGGGTTGGACAGGCCAAACCTCCCCATGAAGTTAGAGAGCAATTCCCTCAATCGCAAAGCTGTGGTTTATGACGTGGGAGATTGGGGCTTGATTGAGCTGGAGTAAGGAGCCATGGAAGCCTCGAAATTTGGATTTTTACTTGCCTCTACATCAAAACTCATTGCGCCCTCCAAGCTTGATGAGTTTGTGTATACACGATCATGCACTGAATCCAAGCTTAAGGTCAGAGATCCCAAAAGGAATTGACACGATGGTGTTTGATGGGCCGAGTAGAATGTTATTAGAGGCATTGTCGTTTGGCTATGGGTCAAATCCTAGCACTCTACAAGACCTCAGGTGCATGTGTTAACCACTTTGCCAGGCTGATCCAGTCAAAATCATTCATTGTGCATTTTTTGCCTTAAAGTAGTAATTGCTACATTAGCCTTAAAGCATCCAAGTTGCTGTGTTGTTAGGTTATTGCATTGCATTAACCTTAATGCAATGACTTTGTATAGCAATGACTTCTATTGGCAACAACTTCAATAAAGCGGTGACTAAGTTATAGCTATTTCTTACTAACACGACAGGTCCTTAACACATTGGGTTGGATATAGCAGTGACTCAGGTCGCTGTGTTAACCCTAACACAGTGGGTTGACCATTGATTTGATAGCTGTGAGTTCAGTTAATGCCACATGTCAGTTAATTGAGGTAGGTGAGATAGGTATTTATGTTGTCTGGTGGAGACACACATATGTGGGGATGCTAGAATTGTGTCAACAGAGGCCTCACTTTCATGCTACTCCTTGTGGGGGCATTGCATAGTAAAGCCTTCACTCGTGTCACTCAAGTACCTAACGGATCATTGAAATGGGGTTTCCACCGCCGAGGAGAAGGGGGTGAGAAAGAGAGAGGGGAGGGGGAGGGAAGAATAGAAGGGGATGGAGAAGGAGAAGAAGGTGAAGGGGGATCATGGCAAACACCAGGAGAGCAAGTTAACCTCAATCTCAACACATGAGCAAGAAGAGAGCTTGTATTTCTCAAAGGTTGCATACAACAATGAAGACCAAAGTCAACCACTTGGCCTTTTATACATGTCACCTTTCGAAGGGAGGGCCAACCTTATTTCTTGTACCACTCTCTCTCTTTTGTTACAACTACTTGGGCCCATATGGCAACAAGGCATATGCTAATTCTCTCAACCTTCTCTCTGTCCTCAAATGGCTCTTGTGTTATCTTTGCCAATTTGGGCAACCAAGCCATTTATGGCTCAAAACCCGTAGGGTTTGGATGGGCCAGATCTGTTAGCATGCTCAATGGTTGTTAACATGCCCCCCTTCCTATTGTTGTTGAGAGCTGTCCTTGGATCATTCGTCGCACTGCAATAAGAGTGGAGAGGACCGCTTGGAGTACTACGTAGCGGTCCAATTTCCATGGGGTGATTCATGTGAAAAAAGGCTGAGTCTTCCAGAAGTGGGTGGCATGCATGTCCTCGAACGTGCGAATGTGATGGCCATAAAGATTTTGGACCTGAAGGTACAGGTGCAAGTCTTGGAATTAGGAAGGGACGATGTCGGGGTCAAAGACAATCTGGTTGTTGAGATTGTGAAGTTTGTCATCGATGGGACGACTATGGGCAGGGAGTACTAGGAGCAGTAGGAGGACAACGTAGTTGAAGTGCATCGCTACTACCACCATGGGGTCGGGTACCGAATTGTAGGTATCGTTGAATGAATGAAGGAAAAAGAAAAATCCTTCTTGAGTCATTTCCTTATGGAAGCTGTACTTAGGGAGGTTGTATATGATGTTGGGATCTTTCTTTTAGAGCTTTTGAAAGTGGGCCCAAGACCGAAGACCATCATCATTCCATGGGCATATAGAGGGGATGGATCCATCACTCGACAAGTGCGCTATGATAGTAGCACCAAAATTGCTCCTTCTTCAAAAAGGGGAGGCGCCAGTGGGGTTAAAGGCTTGCCTCCATGTCGATGAGGGGCATTGGTGTGCCTAGAGCTAAGTTGTAGCAACCGTGTGTGCGCTTCGAGTTGGCTCATCTCCAATCGTTGAAGGACTGAGTGATAAATGTAGTGAGGGGGAAAACTTCTATTATTTTGTACAGGTTAAGGCAGAAGCCTTCGAGTTGGGCCTTCCCAATGATGCATGAGAGTGTGGTCATGTAAGTTCTAGAAGGATTGGAGGTTGGCTTGCCATGGTACATCTAGCGGTGATGAGGGGGATGATGGAGGAACCTCATCATCAACATTTGGCATGGGGTCCTCTAAATTCCCTGCAGTCAAAAGGTTGATCAACCTCTCAACTAGATTTGCTGGCCACAGCAATGTATTGAGAGCTTCATCTAGTAGGTCAACAAGAGCATTGGAGGATATGGACTAGGAGGTCCCATGTTGTCCAGTGCTAGTGTTGGAGGCATTGGATGAGTACTCGAGTTGGTTTGTGTGGGGAAGGTGGGTGGGATTTGTGGGGTGTGTGGGATCGAGGACTCGTGTGAGTACTGGAGATAATGTTGAGGGGGTGATAGGTCATGGAGTTATAGGAAGCTAAATATCCTTGAGTTTGAACAGCCGAAGCAGGTCTGCATCTAGTTGAGCGTCGGCTTGTATGCTTTTGGGAGTACAAACCCATGGGCTTAGTTCTTTGGGCTTGACTAGCTACATCATGTCATCGTCTTGTGGATAATTGGAGGACTCGGTGACTATTCAACACCACGCCTAGAATTTTAAGAGAATGGGGTGGGCGGCTAAGGTCTAAAGATTGGAGGGATGAGACTAGAGAAAGGCTGGCAAATTGAAGATCTGGTGAGAAGTAGGACATAGCTAGAATGGGGTGACAGTGGTCGGGATTTTGACAAAGGATGGTTGGGAGTGTGTTGGGAGGAAGAGGGGCGGTGAGATCAATGTGGAAGATCACATTTTGTGTGCGGAGTGCATCCAGTGCATCTGAAGTATTTGGGGGATTGTGCATGGGGATAGTGTTTAGGTGGTAAGTTGTGCCGAGACCTCCCTATACATGGCAATTTCCTATTGCTCCCTGTCCTCCAGCGTGGACTCCTTTGGGCGTCCAGAGGTGAGAAGCTACTCATTTTTGTTATGCAAGGCAACAGTGAGGGTTCGCTCCTATGCGAGGAGGTCTTGAATCATCTAGATTTGTTGATCAGACCCCTCCCTGTGCCTTGCATACATTTCCTCAGCCTATGTCTGCCTCTCTTTCGCGACTTTGAGGCTTGATTCTACCTTGTCTAGCTAGTCCATCATGGTCTAAACCCAGGGATTCACTAGTAGAGAGCTCATCCTTGAACGTTGTAATAGTCACCTCCATGTCCTTGACCTTAGCCCTATAATCCTCTGCTCTCTCTAGGATGGTGTGCCCAGTAGCTTGTGCAGTGACCTTGCCTCCATTGCAAAATTGTGTGCAGTACGTGAGGGAGTTGGGCGATGGCATCTGTAATTGGAGCTCCATATTGTCTGCCTTTGATAATTGTTTGGCATACATCTCACTGTAACTTACTTGCCATCCAGGCTGTGGCCGAATGCATTAACCATTTCCAAATCTCTAGGAGCACCAAATGCTTCACATATTTGCTCAAATTGCTCCATGTGGGAGGCCAGATCTCCTTCCCCAAGAAATTTAGTTATCAGCTTGGAGATGGCTATGGGTCCTAGAGGGATTGCTATTCTCTGCTGGAAATATGGGTACAATCGGGAGTGGAGCGGCCCCTAGTGCATCCACCAAGATGTGCATCACCTCATCCAATAGCCCTATTTGGGAAGCTTGAGGCAACGGCACTTTTGTGGGCCTAATACGATGTAGAGGTGGCCTCAAGCCTTGCTCTAGTAGGAGGGTCCATTGATTCATCGGTGCCAATGTTGGGGTTGTAAGCCCTACTCCCCCAAACATTGGGGTTGTCACTGTGGGAGTAAACTATCGGACTCCCTGAGGGAGTGGGTTAACAGGCATTTGCATGGATGCTCCTTCCATTGGTATGTAACGTGGAACTTGTAAGGGCACATAGCTGGTGGCTTGTGGCCTAATGGTGAATTTGGGGGCACTTGGAAGGTCGGAGGTCCATAAGGGTTTCCCCCTTGGAAGTTTAGTGAGTTTCCAAGGCCAGGGTTTTGTCTTGCAAAGTCCCTCATCCATGGGTCTTCATCTTCCATGCGCTTTGGGTCAAGGTGCACAGTGAAGATTGTGGGTCTTGAGTCCACAAAAATGGCCTCAGTACCTACCAATGGCTCTGGTTGTCATCACTGGCCTCCCCTTTTCATGGGCATACTAGCAAAAGGGTTCTCCATTTTTGTTGAATCCGTTTGGCCTAACCATCCAAACATGTTGGATATAGTCCCCCTTAATCTGGGGGCTACGGAAGGAGCAAGAGAATATGCTGGTGTAGGGGGCTTTGGAGGCCCTCGAGCCAATGGGTTCTTGCATTTCCTCATTCAAGCTCTCAGTCTTGTCTCATTAGTGGAGGGATCACTATGTCGGGCCCCTAACACTAAGTGAGAGCTGGAAATTGAACTCCTTGTTAGAGTTGAACCAAAACTAAGGCAAAGGTGGGCTCTATGTAGTTCAAAATGTTGTCCTAAGGCTCAGGCTCCTTAGACAAAATTCTCCTGGACCTCAAGTGCATGTATGAGATCCTGCAAACGTACACCCTACCTCAAATTCAGTTCTATATTTTCTATATGAGAATTTGTTCCCAGAGCTATCCCTCCTGTCAGAGCGTTAGCTTTATGTCAATGGGTTGGAGGGTTAGCCTTAAGGCGTTAGTTGGTGGGATAGTAGATAACACATGTTAGCAGGTTGGGTTGGGGTTGGTATGCTGTCGGGTTAATGTTAAAGCAACAAGTGGTGGGATAACTCAAGTCGGCAGGATGGAAAGATGGCAACGATCATAGGGTTAACCACCAATAGGATAGCTTGCCTTGGAGGGATACCAAAATGGCACTGGTCAGGATCGTGGTTATGGCATCGAGTCAACGCTTGTCAGGCTGATGGAATAGCAACTCCTGATAAATCATAATTAAGGTGATGGGTTAGGTGACTGACATGTGTCAGGTTGGCGGGATAGAAAATGTCTGGGAACACGTAGTGTCGTTGACTCTCTTCTGATGATTCTTGGTGGTTATTAAAGTTCTGTTCCGAGTTTGTGTGCATATAGGGGGATTGTTAGGGACCTAAACTACCTACCACAAATAGAAAACATCACAAAACAATAATTTTGGGCACCCAAACGAGTGGTTTCTACAAGTTGGACTGTCAACCACCCAAAACCAATTCGAAATCCCACTCCAATCTTCATTTTCAAGTTGGATTTGACACTACAACTAGCTTGGCAATGGATGGGCCAGATCCATTAGCATGGTCAATGGTTGTTAATAGTATGTGATAATAATTAAAGCACTCAGTCTACGTTAAGCTTAATGCAACGAGTTCCTGTATAGCTGGTGCATTAAGCTTAACATAGCGACACATTGTTTGGCTATGTCGCCAACTAGTTTTTGGTGATTCTTGTAAATTCTTGAGTTAATGGGCAAGGTTTGTAAGCATGGGGGGGTGCTATTCTACCTAATCTACCTACTCAAATAAAAAAACAACAAAAAGCAACAACTTAAAAGTGCCAAATGAGAATTTTCCAAAGGGGTGGTTGGCAATGCACTCACACCACTTCTAAACTTGATTGAAACTTCATTTCTTGGTGTTTTTAGTGAGATTTGCAATGCACACACCTTAGCAATTACTCAAACTAACTACTCCTATGATCTAGCAAAAAAAAAACAACCCAAAACAAGCTGCAATGCATCCAATATGCTCTATGGACAGAAATGATAATTTTTTTCTTTTCTCCTCAAAACATACATCTCGAGACAACATAGCAAACATAGATCATGCTTACTTCTGGAAAACTCTAGAAAAATCTCTCTAACAAGCTGTCCCAATGCTCAAGCCAAAAGACAGTCGAGGGAGAATATACTTTCCCGCCACATGTGTGAGATCAATGACTCTAGCATTTGCATTCAATTTGGAGTCTTGGGATTTGAATATGATGGCAAGGACACATTATTTCTTCAACATTTGAACAGCATAACATGTATTAATCATGTAGTGGATGCTTGCACTTAGGTTAATTAGTTCTTCCCTCCCAATTATTTAATCTGATTTTTAGGGGCACCTATAGAGGGACTCCTTCATTAATCACTCTCCTCTTTACCCCTCCCCTCCTTGTTTATATTTTCAATTCTTTCTAAAGCAAACCAAATGAAGCACGGGCCCCAAAAGGTTCAAAAATTTAAAAGGGTGGTACTTTAGGGAGTACCTCATATCGTTATTGATGGAATAAGAAGTTTACTACTCATAATGCTCATATCATGAGAAATGCAAGGGGCACATTGCCTACTTCAGAAGTCAATTGGAGTACAACATTGAGGCCTTGGCCAATACATAGAAAAGGATAAGGGTAAAATCAAACTATTGGGAGGAACCCACAACCACATAGGCCCCCCAATTCGAAAATAATTTAAAAATGAGGAGGTTAGGGATGGAAAGGCAAGGGAGGAATGAAGAGGATAGTGATTAATGAAGAAGTCTGAGGGGGAGGAGGGGGGGGGCTTCCCCTCTCTCCTTCAACAACACCTTCATTTTCTTGGTGGTAAGACTTGAGAGTGCAAAGTGGATCTCTTGAGTTCAAGTCCCCCTTAGCATGAAGTTTTGAAGCTATCCCTCAGCTTAATTGGGGTACTCCACCCTTTCACCTAAGAAATCAATCGAATTTCTTTATTGAAAATTGAAGGCCTTTTCAAATTACCTTCTGCTTAGGTTGAATTATATGTATGGAATAATTTGTTGAGATTAAGGGCCTTTAGTGTGGGTAGAGGAATCGGGTGAAAATCATTAGGGGGTATGAGTAGATTTAATGCCATTTTATAAGAAAAGTAGAGGATGGAGAAGAACGTGTTGGAAGCATGAACTAGGTCATTATACTGTGGGTAAAGTTGATGGAGCTCTAGATGGGTTTCCTTAAGGAAGTGGACTTAGTGTTTCAAAATATTTACAATGCCTAAGATGACTACCTCCAACAATTAGAAGAGCTCCTGCTTGTGATGATAAACCCTTAAGAGCCAAGAATGAGAAGGCTCACTACATGGAGGAAGTGTATCCTAATTCCAGCAAAGGAGATCACTCTAGCATTGATGGGAACACCAAACACCCGATAAGGATAAGCGTGTGGTTCCATTTCCAAAATAGAGGAACATGGCAATAGACGAAACATATCATGTTTGGCTAAAGAGAGGAAGGCTAACGCAACCACACATTAGGGTAATTCAAATGGCCAAGCAATGGTCGTAGCTATAAAGGAAGTTTTGTGGGTCTCAATTGTAAAGTTTAAGAGAAAGAGAATGAGTTTGAGGAAAAGGATGAGAGGAGGTGTCAGGGAAGGACTTGCTTATGGATCCAACCATTTGGTTTGTAATAATCCATGCATAGTTAGTTCTCCCATAACAATCCGCTCGTAATGCCTTAATGTCATATTGTGTTAGTGACACTTTGTAAAGTTGGAGAAGAATAGAATGAGCTTGAGGAAAAGGATGAGTGGAGGCACGAGGGCAAGCTTGTTTATAGCTTCAAACATTCAGCCTTTTCCTATGTAGTTTTATCCATGCATGGGTAGTTCTCCCATAGTAGTCCACTCTTCACGCTTTATTGACTCATAATGGTAGTGCCACTTTGTCATTTCTTATGGAATGGAAATGCCAAAATGTCCATTACTCATCCCTTGTTGATTTGTTTTCCTTAAGCTTTCTTTATGCATGAATCATTCACATTCTTGCATAGGCATATCTATTTGACCAACCATAGATGTGATGACAGATTCTGGTTGATGAAACTAAGTCAAGGTTTGTAAAGGTGAAGAAATCCTTTACAAACCATGGGCCATTAGATCACTCCCCATAACTCATGTAGAATAGCATACGAAGGTTAAGCATTCATTCGCAATCATGACCATTATATGTTGTATCCATAGCTACTGAAGCATTATCTATGAAGTATCCATTCTCTGCGTTCCAATGGGTGATGTGCACCATGTGGAGAAAGTTGTATGCTTTTTTGCATAAGCTTGTCATGGTTTTTTGAAAAGTATCCCCAGATAAAGGGCCATACTCTTATACTAATGGAGACCCTTGAAACTTGAGTATCTTTGAAGTCTTTGTGCATCACCTTGTCATAGTTTTGAGAAAGGTATCACTAAACATAAGGCACACTCTTGGCCGAAAGAAGATCCGTGAAGTTTATTCTTTGGGGGAGAGAGGGAGAGAGACATTAGAAGGGACTTATTTGACATATAGTTTTGACCTTTCCTTTAGGGAAGTTCTTAGTGATGGTTCATTTTGACAGCTAAAATTATTTTGTGGGAGTTTATTTAGTCCATCCAAGGTGGAAAACTAAAATAGGGGTTTCCGTTCAGAAAACTTGCAAATTGAATACAATGAATGTGCAACATTTTCATTTTCACCTATAAAAAATATTCTCTCAATTTGATAAACCTGCAAAATTTTAGGCAATGTAGTTATATTTTAGCTAAAAAATTTGCAAATTCTCCAGGGTAAACTTCAAAAATTCGAAACCCCAAGTTTTGTGATTTGTTGAAAGAAATGTTTTATGGGAACACTCCTTTGGTTAAATGTTTGGCCTGCGCTTGGGGAGGCCTAAGTTGAGATGATGGCCCTTGAAAGCGAAATTGCTTTATTTTATCTTTCCAGAGAGTATTGTAAGCTCCACCATTTTCTCCCACTTCTTCTCCTCTCTCTCTCTCTCTCTCTCTCTCTCTCTCTCTCTTTCGCTCTCTCTCAAGCTCTCAAGTCTCCCCCCCACTCTCGATCTCCAAGCGTGATGTAGCCAAGAAGCTCCACCCTTGCTTGGGAGCCCTTATGAATGACAAAAGTCATTCAACTTGTTTTTGATCTTGATGAAATGCTAATCATCTTTCTTGCCTTGTTAACCATGAGAGAGCATTGAGAGTCTCCCAATTTCCATTTTGGGCTCTCCATCTTGAGCACAATAACCAAGTCATCAGATGGACACAAGATTGGAGATTGACACCTTGACGAATTTCTACTATGTCGTGATCATCAACTCCATTTTGGGCTGTTTTTGGTCTTTGATTTCAGTATGACGAAAGGCCATGTGAAGCGGCCACCCAGCCATGTCCTGGATCCTCCTTCCGACTGGAATTCTTTTAAGGAGCAGCTCTTCCAATTCGTTGCAATCATAGTCGTCGCTACCGTTGTTGCCTTCTTCGGAATCACGCTTGTTGAGTGGCAGAAACGACGCCAGCTGCCCTTCTGCGATAGCTACATCGAAGCTGATGGTAAACATTGTGCTCCCAGGCTTGTTTGCCATTAGGAGGCCAAATGGAAATAATTTTCGGCTACCGTATTCAATCAAGGTGGCCGGGGGGGGCAAATGGGCTGTTTGCTGGACTCCTTGACTTCTTGGTTACTTTCAGCACCTGTGCCTACTGTGCATGAAGACTTTGCATGATTAGCGAGGATTGTGAATAAGAGGTGTTTGAGAGGGACTTGGTGGGAGGGTGGGACGGAGGGTTGAGGGCTGGGCCCTATCAGTGCTGTCCCAATTTGAAGGCGAAGGGTGATACTTTTATCAAACTGAATCTTGAAATAAAGAATATGTGACTCCAAGGGTTCTCCCTTTTCCTTTGACTATTGCCCCATTGATAAATTCAAGAGGCAGATTCAACTTTCAATTTTCTTGAATCTATTTCGTAATTTTTGAGTTTCCTTTTGGATCCAACTGAGGCTTAACAAGAGGCTGATTGAACTGTCAAATTTTCTTGAAGCTATTTTGTAATTTCTTGGAGGGTCCGCTTTGCGATACTGGTATGTCTATGATTTATTTGGGTAGCATAACAAATATGCTCAAGTTTCTGTATTGATTTTAACAAGGCATGAGTTGTCAAAACGAACTATCTTCATTCAAAGCAAAATAGATGGAATTGTAGATTGCGTACGGTATTGACAAAAAATGCCACCATCTCTAGAGAAGTTTATATGTCCTTTAGATTTGATTTCTTGTGGTGCAAGCAGCTCGGTACTCCACCTCTGTAGAAGAAAGGGCAACTGAGGGTTGTTTCTTGCTCAACGAGGAAATGCCCCTGATGCAAGCACGAAACAGTATCCTGAAGTCGAACGCCTGGTGTTGCTGTCACCTCCCCATTTTGAGTCATAGAATCCGCCTAACTCAATCCCTGTGGTGTATGCAATCTCGTATGTGTACGTACTTGAAACCAGCCTCAAGGCCAACAAGAGGGTGGTAAAGCAACTAACCAGCCAAAAGCCTTCACATTAAAATATTCAGCAAACAGTCCAAACACAGATAGGGGGAGCTAGAGCGCGCCTGCTCAAGTACAAAGGCACAGATTGGCCCCAAAGCCTTGGTGCCCCTTTCGGTATTTCTTTATTAATTGAAGAGTCCCACAAGTACATTACACAATGAGTACAAACTCACTCGCATTCAGTGCTCTTCCCACTAGTCAGTAGGCATCAGTATCACACCACATTAGCCATGCAGGGCTCTGCTCTCATACCATGTGACAATAGGCATCCATTCTCAGTGCAAACACCTGCATGAGAACCCGGGAGCTGTCACTAGCAGCCCTTACTGGACACACACTCCCAGCCAACCACAAGTGTCCACTCACTCATTGGAATACCCAAACAATGGGTGAAAGCATAACTGAACTGCCCACGATGCTCAGAAGCACGAACTTACTCTGCAAGCATTCATTTTGAACTATTATGCAACCAGCCTCCCCAAAAACACAGCCCACTGCTCATTGGCCAACATGACCCCCATGCATAGCCTCTATGTTCATTCTTCTTACCAAGCATATACTATGCTGGTCATTGCTTTGCTCAATCCCTGGCAGATGGCATTTATCTCTGCCCAACCACAGCACACAAGTCAAAACCTGTTACCAGCAGCCCCACTTAGCCACGCAATGTTCCATAGCTGCAACTAGTGCCCACAAGGACATCCATCTGGTCAAGCAGAGAAATTAAGCATAATTACACAGCCAACATCAAAGGACGTGCCGAAGTGCATCCCTTTCTGAGCTAACCAAGCTTCGAAATGCTCAGCCAGCTTCAAATGAAGCATTGAACAGAAACAGCTGCCCACAAGTGTCCCAAGGTGAGCACACAGTTCGAGGTGAGCACCAGCCTATCTACCTCGTACTTGCACGCTGCCCAAGGCGACAACCAGCCTGCTCACACATCTGTACAACATTGTGTACTCTCCGTTCACTAGCCCGTGAGCAGGCCATACACAAGCCAGCCGCACGGTTTGCCAGTTTGATGTAGTGTGTGCCTAGTGTGGGCCGGTGAACAGTGATAGCCAGTGGGAACAGTTCAAGGTGCGCCTTGGTTGTAATTTTGCTATTACTTTTCACTAAAGAAGAATAAAGAAATACCACAAGGGGCGCCAAGTGTTTGGGTCCAATCGGTGTCACTGTGTGATCATTGAGCAGGGGCATTCTAGCCTCATCTGTACTTTCTTTTATGCTATCTGATGTGGTGTGTTTAATTGGATGCTAAGTGGCTGTAATTGACGGTGTAATCAGAGTTAGTTGTGGTTTACCGCCCTTTGGGGTTCCGAAGGCCGGCTTCATGTGACCTTAAAGATGAAAATGCATTGAAAAGGTCATCTTATGTAGGCTGGTTTTTGCATTTGAAAGAGCCTTCGAAGTTTACTGTGCAATCACCAAAATTCTTTAGATGGCATCCAACGAGGCTGCAAGTCTTTTCAAAATGGGGGATTCTTAATTATTTAGGCAGAGACAAGGCGACATGCACGTACTTAGTGTAGGCTAAAATAGGGTTTACAATATTCAAGGGGTTGGTAGAGTGTGTCCTTCTCATGAGGCTTTTGGTGGAGCAGGCATATGACGTGGGCTGATGGGTGGACATGCAAATTGCAATTTTTTGCATCAATGTCAGGTTTCGAAAAAGAAAGTGCCACGTGCTTTGTTGAGCATTCTCTCTTGGACGCATTCAAACTGAAGAAATTGAGAATGATCTAAGGTCTCATGATGTATTTTATTTAAGAATATTGAGAATGATCTAAGGTTTAGTGACGTGTTTTATTGAAGGCTAATATCAAGTTTGGAAAAGGGTTAAGCAGACTCATGTTTGTTATGTTTGTTTGGGTCAGGCAAATTTGAATTAGAAAGGTAATTGGGCAGGGAAGAGGGGGGGACAGAATTTAGCGTACCTATGCAACTCTGAACTTGGACAGGCGCATCTACGTATTTAGAGTGAAGCTAGGCATTTCCTTCCGAAGTGTTGTATATCAAAGGGCAAAAGGCAGGACAATGATAGAAGCTTAACCAATCAATGATCAATTTATCAAAAGCGTTTTTCAGTCATGCTCTGTTTTATCCATCTGTTTTCTGTAGCTTTTACTTTAGCAGATATGTTTCTAGAAAGGGTTGTTTTGTGTTCATTTCTCAAGCTGCTAAATAATGAACATGGGTGCAGATTCCTGTATACCTTGTCCGCATAATGGAAAATGTTGGGAAGGACATTTGGAATGCTTTCCAGGCTTTTACAAGCAGGGCAAGTTTTGCGTGCGAGACCCACAAACTGTCAGAGCTGTTAAAGAGATTGTATGGTTATGGCTATCCTAGAAGATACCCATCCCAATTCTTGGATGTGATGCCTTGCTTTGCCGTGTCTTGATAACATCAACTGTATAGTGATTGCCATAACAATCAATGTTTTTGATGTCTTGCTAACAATTGATTTCTTTTGCAGACTGATTTCATAATACAGCAAGTATGTGGAAAGTACAGCCCCTTTCTTTGCAAATGGACAGGACCAACATGGGTTTGCTTCCACACTGGACTCTTGAATTTTGTGCCCTCCATTAGCAAGGCTGTTGTGTACTAGGAAAGCACACAGGAGATGTGTTGCCTGCCTAATGTTATGTATAATATTGGGATGGTGCATGTTAGCTGACAAGATTGTCTCTAATAGCGCAGCTAACCGAAAACGAGGTCACTCAATTGGTGAAGCAATCTTGGATAGATGAACGTTTGGGAATTGATGCTGCAAAGTTCAGGCTTGCACATGAAGAAGCCATGAGAACTGCCAAAGAGCAACTCGTGACTAGAACGAATCTTGAAGGGTCTGTGCTGAAATAATTTATTACTGCACTTCTTCTAACAGTAACAGGAAAAGTGAAATTTGTACTAAAGCAGGAATGAAATCTCCTTTATTTCTTTTACGGTCTGATTTTATGCTTGTAAAGCACAAAATTTGTGCTTTGTCAATGAAGTTGGGGCTGTTCAAGCAACACTACTTCACATGTTCTAACTTCAAAAAATGGGCGTAGTATTAGTGATTGTGCTGTTGGAGTGACTTTTGTACGAGAAACTAAGTCTGTTTCTCCATTGTAGGTCGTGTCCAGATGTACAAATAATCTTCAGTCTTTTTCAATATTGAATACTTTGTCATCTACTCACTTACTATTTGCCCACACGTCGTACTATATCTCTGCTCTCATAACATGTGGTCTAGGCCCCAAAGGAGAGGGCACGCTGTCTTTCATAGTTAGAGGGGTAGAATAATATTTTGCAATATCTTGCAAACTTTGCCACGAACCTCATTGCATATCCATAGGCCTTAAGAGAAGAGTTTTTTAGATTAATTGCAAAGTCTCTTTGCCTAATGTCTATGAAATAAAGCAGATTTTCTTTCTAACTTGGTCTCAGTCAAAATCTCTTACATGTCAGAAGGCAATTCATGTTGAAATTGATAGCATTTTTCTTTATTTTGAAGATAGATGGAGAACTCTGACATATCCTACAATTTTAGTTTCTCAATATGATAAAGAGATTCTACTGGATTTTACCAACTTGACAACACATAATGTTCAGCATGCAGGAGCTGCAGTGTCCTGTCGAGCTGTTGGAAAGGTACAAACCTTATTGGTGTCACATAAGGGAGTGGGTTCTTGCGAACTATATTGTTCTACTGCTTATTTTCACACCGGTATATCCCATTTTTCTGCTTTAATGTTGAAGTAATTCCAAAGGTTCAAAGAACACTATTTCAAATGCTGTAGTGCTTTGTATGCTTGTAGAAAACTGAAGTGGGTATTATAGTGACAAGGTACTCTACTTACAGGTGGTCTTTGTGGTTAAATTCCTGATGCAAGCTCATAAACATAGAAAAGTTTCTGCTCGGGCTGAACAACTGTATTTGCAGGTAGGAACCTTCATCTTCTTCAAGATCAATTTAAATTGCTAGACTCAACCCATAGTTAATTTGTTTAAAAAGTTCAAGGCTTTCGATTAGGGTGGCTTTTTCAGTCTCGTGAATATGTCTCACCTAAATGTGTCTTAATTGACTTAAATACAAACTGTCTAGACATTCATCAATATTATATTAGCAATGGACATGGTAATATTGTATGGCTCTTCTTAATTCATGATGATATACTTTCAGCTATGATACCTTGTCAGGTTTGTGAAGCATTGGAAGACAAGGCAAGACACAAAATGTTAGGAGAAGAAACATGGGTTATTGCATCGCATCTTCGGGATCATCTGCTCAATCCAAGTGAACGAAAACGAAATGCTGTTTGGTTATTGGTAAGGGCTGTAAGGGAAGATCTTCCTTTGAATTTCAGCTTTCTTTCCAGTTGGGCGGATGTTTCCTTTGCAACCTGATTAGAATTCTATATGAGTAGTTTGGGGGGAAATTTGAGCTATGTATTTTTTTTCTCAAGGGAAAATGTGGGAACATCTAGCTTTGGTAAAAGGTATAACTAATCAAGATAAGTTTAGGCAAATCAGAATTTGCAGGAAGGATATTCAAGGAGATCCTACTACTTGACAATGGGAAAAATCAATAAGTGCCAGCTAGGAGGATGAGATTATAAAAGAGGCTTTTCCTTCCACTGATGCCTTTGATGGTGTGGTGCATCACTCCTGTCATATCACTTTGAAACTAAGAGAAGGGAGATGCCCCTGAGTGACCCCTTCCCTTTATGTTAATGAGTCTGCCATTCAAATGGTTCATTGATATGGGCTTTTTCACTGGTAGGGAGTGAGGTGTTCATCAGCTCTTGGATTCATTTTCAACCTCCTGGTCCAGATAGATAATGATACAATGGCCACCTACAATAGGGAGAATGGTGGATGAAACTGAAGTACAAGTCCCTCCCATAGTGGTGCCAATTGTAGCAGACCAAAAAGTATGACCTGAAAGCAGCTTATCAGAATTATTGTAATCCCTATTGTGCTTCGGATAAAAAGAATATCAATGGGCCTCCTTCAAACCCCAGGATGCAACTGATCATGTATCAATTGTCTACAGTGGCGATGAGGTACACCACCAAGGCCCTGAATGTTCCAGCTCACATGCTCATCTGAGGGAGAAAGAAGCCTCGAATCGCTTCCCCGATCTAGTGAAGGAAGCATGCTGCCCTCTCTGAACCTCTCCTGGCATTAGTGATAGGGAGGGTTGCATGACGTACAAGCTAAGCAAAATTGGGCCAGCTGTTCATAGATAGGGATGACTGTGTTTGTCTTACTGAATGGGACCTTGTTTTTGCGGGGAATTTCCTGAGCGCACATTCAATTTAGAACAGTAGGTCCAAGGGCTCAAGACTCCTTGGAACAAGTAGAGGTATGGCCACAGATCGTTCTCTGATGTGAAGAGATCTGATAGTGTCAGAAACTACAAATCAGGCAACAAATGCTGGTAAGCTTGGAGTGTTTTCAGCAACATTAGATGGCTATGGTATAATTTGCGTCAAGATGTTTCACTACATGGGGTGATTTGAGATTAGCCTGTCTAAAGCCTATTTGCCAATAGGATATTTGGATTGAGTACATGAAGAGCTGAACAATATCCCAATTATGTCCTCAAGAATGGTCCAGACCTATGCAGATCTCCTAGTATTGAAATGACCTAAACCAACAGCAAAAGATTATAAAGTAGGCTGGTTTTGAATGGGCCACCAAAGGGCTTTAGTTTCTATGTGCATATGCAGTGACCACAAACTCTAGAGAAAGAGAGAAGGCTATCATAGCTGCAAAAAATTGGGAAATGACATGCCCTGTCACACACATGGGGACGCGCACACACCTTTCCTCAGACACACAGCCCTGGTAAAAGAAAAAGAAAAACAAAAGAATTCTTCTGTACAACAAACCTTAGTCTTTGATGTATACATTATGTAGACCAAAGGAGGAACGTGGAAAGTTTGGGTTCACTGTAGCTTAGCTGAGATTCTATTTGCAATCTGAGATGAAAATGACATGCGCTCAGTACCTCTCTAGTGCAGGAAGAAACGCTATTGTTCATATCTGTATCAGAAGAGGTTAAGGTTTTCCCATGAAACGGAAAAGGTTCTTCTGTTACCTATGTGGATGATATTCATGAGAATAGATGAGACACGGCTGGATCATTAACAGAGATGTGACCGTTTTTTATTTCATAGTAATAGGACTTTGAAGCTGTTTGAGCTGTTTGAGGCATTGAAAGTTTGCAACTGACCTTTACATTTTCCAGGTCGAGCAGATGGTATGTAAAGATTCTCGCATTGATCAATATCCAAAGTTGATAAAAGGGGAGTCGAAGGTTGTCTGGGAATGGCAAGGTAAGCTTTGACTCTTATAGAAAGTATCATAATATGCTTTGATTCTTGGATGTTTTGACTAGCCGATGATGGTATCAATATGCTTTATTGCACGTGTGGCACAAGCACAAAAAAACACAGACAAAAAGAAACAAAGAAAGAAAGTTCTATTAAAGCCTGTGGACCAATATATCTGTGGGACCCTAACAAGTAGCTATAATATCAGATACCTAAAGTGGGAGAGCATGGAGCATGTCCTATGATAAAAAACAAAACAAAAACCCTAATATCCGATTCTATCATTTATACGTAGTGGCAAACTTGAAGAAGGTACACCAGTGGGATTAAATCACCCACCCCAAGAAGAGAAAGAAAGAAAGAAATTTTGTTAGAGTCTTCGGAAGACCGATGGGTCTATGAGACTGAAAGAAAACCTGATAAAAATCACAGTAAGGGTGGAGCTACTAAAACGAGCATCATCACCCATGCTGAATCCTAAGTCTGATCATACATAATCAAATACATCTGGGTATGACAATGAGAAGAGAAAATGTAGATACTCATAGCTTCTGCCACAAATAGAAAAAGAAAAGGGGCAAGAGGACATCCCTGGCGGACTGATCTAGAAATGTGAAACCTGTCCCCTCTTACCCCCCCAATGAGCACCTTGCTATGGGCTGATCTGTAGAGAGAGGATACTCCTCTAATCCATGCATCTGAAAAATTAAAGCGAGATAGAGTACCCTGTAAAAAATCCCAGTCTACTCTGTCGTAAGCTTTCTCAAAGTCCAAGAGTAGAATGGCCAATCTCTGGCAGCTCTGCATGGCCCATTCTGAGGCCTCCCAAAATGAGAAAATATTATAAAAAATACTTCTGCCATGCACAAACCCTATCTGCGTGTCATGAATCAAATCTGGAAGAAAAACTTGTAGCCGTAGACTGATGGCTTTCGCCAGAATCTTGTAAAAGGTGCCCAATAGAGTGATGGTCTCCATTGAGACACAAGATTCCTATTGTCTCCCTTTGGGATGAGATGAATGAGACCATGTGTAAGTGAGTCCGGCATCTCACTAGAGTCCCACACACCCTGCAGGGCTGATGTAATGTGATCACCAATCTGCTCCCAAAAAGTAATAAAAAAGGAAGGGATAAGTCCATCCGAACCTGGGCACTTACCCTTGTGAAGGGCAAGTAATGCAGTCTTGAATTCTGCATTGGTGAAAGGTGCATCCAAAGAAACATACATCTCATCCTTCACCAATACAGGGATACACTGCCAAATAACCTCTCTGGCATCATCTAGCCTGTGTGTTCAGATCTGTAGTAAGAAGGGATGCAAAAAAATCTGAAGCTATATGCATGACAACATCAAGATCTGACTGTAACACTCCGTTTAAGTCAACAAACAACACTGCCTTTGGGATTGCAGACAGTCAAGAATCATATGGAAGGGGATTGCAAGGATTTTCAGCACTTTTGTTCGCCTCCCCTTGTATATGACCTGGGGATTAGTGGCTTGGCTCACTCTTTCAGGGCCCCAGGTTTTCTTCAAGAGACATGACTCGTCTTGGACTCTACACATCCGACGACACCTTGTGGAGTTGTTCTCCTTAGAGGATGTTCCGGGCACTCTCTCCAGGGCTGCTCATTCCTTGGTTGACTCTCCATGGGAGGTTTTAGCTAGCATTGCAGCATGGCACATTTGGAGAGCCAGATGCACTGAGGCTATGGAGGGTTCTCAGGTTTACCCTTCTCAGATCTTGGCCAGTACTTGGACAGATACGGTACACACTCTGATGGCCATATGGGCAACCATGCAAAGATCCTCTCGAGTAGCCTCCTCCAGGAGAGTTACTTTTCTCAGGGATTGGAGAGACTCTCCTTTCCTTGCTGAGACTTCTACAAGGTTGAGTTGGCATTTTCAGCCTCAACCTTGGTTTCTTTCTACCTCATTAAAGGAGCTCGGAGCCGCGTCTCTAAAGAGACAGTGGTAGCGACCTCGGATCTTATAGTACACTGGGCACCTGAAGATAAAATGCTCCTTCGACTCAACCTCGTGACAGTTGCACAATATGCATATGCGATGCTCCCTAGGGATCCCCTCTGCTCTGCCGCTCTCTATGTGGAGGCGGTGTGATATACCCGAAACTGTACGATGGAGATCCGTAGTGAGTGAGGCATATGAAGCTCAGTGTACCCCGGTGGTGTGATGAATCCCTCCTGCTCAGTGTACCCCGATGGTGTGATGAATCCCTCCTCCGAAATAGGAAGATAGTAATCTCTGTAGAAACTCAGCTTCACTGGAAGCTCCCTCGGCTCCAACCAGGTCCTAAAGGTGTGTAGTTGCAGGAGATCCTCTCGAATGACCTGGTTGGTGTGTGGCCCGATCGCGATGGTGGGTGGGAGTACCGGAGAGGCATCTAAACTGTACTGAAAAGGAGGTATCCTATCGATGTGAAACCCTAGTCTCACAAACCATCTGTGAGTCCGTGCATACCAGCATCGCTCGTCCCCCTCTGCTGCCAACCTCATGGAGGAATCGAGAGCCAACCATGGCAACCTCTGTCTCCCTGATGTGCAGTCCCCATATGATCGAACCTGGTGTAGATATGCGATGGTCTGAAAGGCTGCATCTAGCTGGAGTGAAGCACCAAACTCGGCCTAAATGATGTGATGTGGTACAGATGGTTTCCCGTGAATCATCCGTGAGAGCATGAGGATTGCAGGCACTCCACCCGTGTCCACTCTAATCTCTGACATGTCAGGTTCCCAACAAGGGCTGCCATACATACCGGCTGGTCGGACCAAGGAGTCGAAGAGAAGAGCCTTGGCCCGAGGGTCCTGAAAGTGGGAGTGGAGGCATTGTCTCTCTAGCTGAGCCAGTGAGGCGTATCCCCTACTCAGTTTGGCCTGCATCGTTGGTCTCATCGTAAAGATCGGGCCGGAGAAGATGACCCCCAAGTAAGTGTACGAGGATACGATCTGAACTGGTGACCCACTGAAAGTAAATTGCTTCCGTTGCATGTTTGCTCGAGAGGTGTTAAAGATCATGACCTTGGTCTTGCCAAGGTTGACCTCCAAATCATGGGATAAACAAAAAGCCTGCAGTGCATCCAGGTGTTGCTGGAGCCCCTCGGGTGTGGATGACAAGAGTGCCACGTCATTTGCATAAAGAAGAATCCTGATGATGATCCCGGTAAGTGAGCAACTGGTCGCTCCGGAAGCCCCCATGAAAGTCTCAAGCTCATCAATGTAGAGGCCAAACAGGATTGGTGATAAGGGACAACCCTGTTTGACCCCTTTGGTACTGAAGATCTCATTTGTCCAACCTGTTCCTGTCCGAACTCGGTTTGAAACCCTCTCATAGAGTGCCATGACTGCCCAGATGATCTCCTGATCAAATTCCAGTGTCTGTAGGCATGTGATGAGATGAGCTCGAGGTACTGTTTCAAAGGCTTTGCGAAAATCCACAAAGCAGCAATATACCCTCTCCTTCCGTGATCTGGTCTCCTCAATGACACCCCTGAGTGTGAGTATGTGATCCATAGTCCCGTGGTCTCGCCTGAAACCAGCCTGACCCTTTGCTCTGAGCCCTCTCATCTCTGCGAACAGGTTGACCGATGCATCCAATACTGCTGCATAGATCTTGGACATCACATGTCTAATCATGATAGTCCTGTAGTTACTCGGGTCCATGGGATCCCCTGCCTTGTGGATGGGGGTGATGGTGTTGAGTGTCCAAGTGTGGGGGAAGACAAGGCAAAGAGCCTCATTGAATAGCTTTGCTAGGATCGGGGCTAACGTGTCGATCCCATATGCGATAAACTCAGTGCATAGCCCCTCGTGATCCTTAGCTCGGCCATTGTGCAGTTTCAATGTCGTGTCCTTGACTCCCCCTCTAGTGAACAACGTGCAAGTGGTGGGGCGGGGTGTGTGTATGAGATTTGGAGTAGGCTGGTGTGGGACATCATAAAGATGACGTGTATACGTGTGCCAAACTCTCGTGTCGGTGAGGGGTGATGGAGACCTACGCTCAAGGAATCTCCGCCAAAAATCCTTAGAGTTGTTGCTGTACAAAATGTTCAGCAGCTCCTCCTCATTTCAACGAAGAAATGCTTGCTTCTTCCGATGTACGAGACGTCGGTACTTGCGTACCGTGTCTAGTGTGTTCGGGAGGTGACATCTGGTTTCAAGTCGGAGTTGTCGGTGATAAGCCTTGCACTCCGCATCGTACCAGTTGTTGCAGGGTACAGAACCAAGAGGTGGTGGTCTAGTGGACTGTGTGGTGTGGGGAAAGATTTGGAGGGCAGCCTCGTGGAGTGTGCGACTAATCAGGGCAGCACGGTCCTCTATGAGTGGTATGTGATCGATGTAGGTTAGGAGTCTGTTTAGGTGTCCAGAGTAGGCAGGGGAGAGGCTGTGATCAAAGTGTATGTCGTGATAGGTGCCGTGCTTCCTATGTGGTGTGTGTGGTGTGGCTAAGCATGGGGTGGCGATAGTGAAGAATAGGTATGTGTGATTAGCTCCTGGAGGGAGTGGTGCTACGGTGAAGTCGGTGATACATGAGGTGAAGGCAGGGGATCCCATGATGTAATCTACTACACTAGTGCCCCCCGCGTGTGGGAAGCAAGTAAAACTGTTGGGGTAAAGGCACATTGCCACGCAGCGCACGCAGGCAGCGCGGGCAGAGCAGGGCAGCGCACAGGCGAGCGCGCAGGCAGAGCGGGGCAGCTCGCACACGTACTAGCAGCTAGCTGCTGCTAGCTGTGCAACGCACAGCACAGGCTGCATACAGCCGTCGTACGGTCGGGTACGGACGTCCGTACCGCCATACGGACACCGTACAGGCGGCCAAACTGTACGGACGCCGCCGTACGGTCACTGCGTCAGGGAGGACACTGCGTCAGGGAGGAATAGGTCGATTTTTTTTTTTGTGGATTTGTACCCTGCACAGGTACAGCAGGTACAGGAGGCACATTTTTTTTTTGGGGAAGAAGGAAAAGAGAGAGCACTTTGCTCTTCATTCCCGGAACTTGTTCAGTTCTAAAACTGTGTGTTTGAGGTACAGCAAGTACACTCGTGTCCCTCGTGCTTGAGGTGACTATTGCCACAGTGTGTGGCGGTTGCACAGTTATTTTGTTTCGGGGAGGTCAGATGCCTTGATTTTGCAGAGGGCTTTTATGCTTTTGCTGAGTGCAAATCTCAGCTTTCGGGTGACAATTTCAAAGGGCTTTTGCCTGGAAGTTTATGCAGTGTATGCCTTGAGGCAGTGTGGAGCCAGGGTGCCCACATTGGTCTTGTTTCCGCAGTGTATTCAGTGACATTTCTTGCAGGTCACATTCTGTGTACGACACCTTGAAAAATCTCAGTTGAGCCACGCTTGGCCAGGGCGCATCGAGTTTACTCGGTCCCTAACTGTCCATCGTTGACAGTGCTCAAAAGATTTTCTCTTCAGTGTTTGTACGTTGGGATCTGTGTTGTTACTGTGTACACAGGGCCGTTTATGCATCACATTGTCAGGTGAAAGTACCAGGAGAGCGCTGTATTTTGTATGCTACCTCAGTGTTGAGGTGTTTTTCACTTGGTACAGGTGTCAAATCAAGGGGCTTTTGCCTAGATTTTACTCGTGAGCACTTGAGTTACTGTTTGAGACCTTCAGATGCCTTTTATCCCCTTGGCAGAAGGGTGATTGCTTGGGATTTGTCCCATTCTTTGTTGCAGTTTTGTGACAGGCTGAAGTGTTTTGGAGCCTCTTTTTAGTGAACAAAACAGTGTATGACAAGTGGTTTATGCATATAAAATCAGTGCAATACCTCATCTGAGGTGGAGAAGTGTCCAGGACAGCAGTGTTTTGTGCTTAGTCAGCTGATGATGCACTGATAAAGCACTTGTGGAACAGCTGCAGCATTCTGAAGTTACTGTTTTATGCCTATTTGAGCACGGTACAGTGTGTCAGAAGGTACAGTGACTGGAGGGAAATTTTCTATTTTGCTGCAGATTTTTTTTTGACAGTAAAAACAGCACTATTGTGAGTGCTCCTGGCTCTTGATAGAGCAGGTTTTTCTGAGAAATCAGAATTTTATTTAGTCATTTTTTGACTTACAGGGAGTCAGGTACTTTCCTTATCTGATATGGCATCAGGGGGAAGTGAATCATCAATTCTGAACATAAAGAAATTGGAAGGGGCACACAATTATGCATTATGGGCAGAACAGTGTTTGAATGTACTTCTGCCAAAGAAGATTTCTAAGCCCATAAGGGTGAAGGGTGTCAAGCCATCTGGGATGTCAGATGATGAGTGGGAGGAGCTAGATTTGTCCGCTAGAGCTGCTATCATGCTTACTCTCAGTGATTCTCTTGTGTTCAATGTTCAGGCTGAAAAGACCTCTTATGGCCTATGGCAGAGGCTAGCAGAGTTTTATGCCCAAAAGAGTTCAGCCAGTAAGGTTTATTGGTTGAAGAAGCTGGTTGATCTTCGCATGAAGGAAGGTACAGCTATGACCTCACACTTGAGTGAGTTCAATGCCATCTTTACACAGCTGATTGCACAGGGGTTGAACCTTGATGAGGAGTTCAAGGCTACTTTCTTGTTGTGTACCCTCCCTGAGAGTTGGGACACTTTCAAGACCACCCTGTCTAATTCAAATGTCACTCTTATGTATGCTGATGTGAAGAGCTCTCTCCTTATGGAGGAGATGAGCAGGAAGAATAATGCGGGCAGCAAGTCTTCAAATGCTTTGCAGGTACAGGAAAGAGGTAGGACTCAGCAGAAGGGGAGATCTGCTGGAAAGTCCAAATCCCGCAGTCAGTCCCGAGGCAAAAAGGATATTGAATGCTTTTACTGTGGCAAGAAGGGACATGTGAAGTCTAAGTGCTTCAAGTTTATACGGGATCAGAAAGCCAAGAAGGCTGAGACAAAGGATGCAGGCAGTGGAAGCAAAGGCAAAGGCAAGGCCAAGGCAGATGACTTGGATGCAGTGAATGTTGCAGCAGAGGACAGTGAAAGTGACAGACATGATGTTTTATGCTCTTCTGCTGTAATTGCACATACATTGGTTATTGATGGCCATGACATGCACACCTGGCTCTTGGATTCAGGTGCTTCTTTTCATGTTACTCCTCATAGGGAGTGGTTTACTTCCTACACCGGTACTCATGGAGTTGTTCACCTTGGGAACAACTATGCATGTCAGATTGCAGGGATTGGTAGTATACAGATAGTATTCCCTGATGGACGCACATTTATGCTTGATGGTGTTCGCCATGTGCCGCAAATCAAGAAAAATCTGATTAGCACTGGCTTGTTGGATGACAGTGGTTACCACACCACATTTGGGGACTCCAAATGGGTGATTACTGATGGCCAGGTTGTAGTGGCTGAGGGTTATAAGAGTGATACCTTGTACCCTCTTTATGTTTCCAGTGTAGGTAATCATGTTGTTGCCATAACCGAGCTGCCAAAGGTTTCATTGTGGCATAGCCGGTTGGGACACATGTCCGTTAAAGGAATGCAAGAACTGTCACGTTTGGGTTATCTGCCGTCTCTTTCATTTTCAGATTTGCCTACTTGTGATCATTGCATATTTGGCAAGCATTCTATGACTCCTCATAAGAGGAGAACTCCCCAAAATAGAGCACCGCTTGATCTAGTGCACACTGATTTGTGTGAGATGCGACAGCTATCACTAGGGGGTGCAAAGTATTTCATTACTTTTATTGATGATGCCACACGCAAAGTGTGGGTCTATTTCTTGAAGCATAAAAGCGATGCCTTAGATGCTTTCAAGAAGTTTGTCGCTCAGGTTGAGAATCGGACAGGTCGCAGGCTGAAATGCCTCAGATCCGATAATGGGGGTGAGTATGTGTCACATGCTTTTGTACAGTTTTGCGAAGCTAAGGGCATTAAACAGGACTCACAGCCCCTCATAATGCATCTCAAAATGGTGTGAGTGAGCGGATGAATCGAACTATTCAGGAGAAGGTTCGATGTATGTTGTCTTATGCTGCATTGCCCCATGGCTTTTGGGCAGAAGCCGTGCAAGCAACAGTTCACATAATTAACAGGTCGCCTAACAAGGCTTTGGAGTTGTAAGTGCCAGAGGAGGTGTGGTCTGGCAAGCCACCTTCATATAAGCACTTACGTGTTTTTGGCTGCGAGTGCTTTGCTCATATACGCAAAGAACTGCGCACCAAACTGGAGCCAAAGTCTTTCAGATGCATCTTCATGGGTTATGGTGACGAAGGTGAAATGGGGTACAGGTTATGGGATCCCGTCAAATGGAAGATTATACGCAGCAATGATGTCATCTTTAAAGAGGATAGTGTACACAAAGAACCCGTGCAACCTGTGGAATACAGGAGGGTTGTTTATGATGATGTCGGACAGCAAAGAATGCCCATTAATATGCAGCAGCAGGCTGCTGTAGATAACCCTGTTCAAGAGGGTATACAGGCTGAAAATCAGCCAGACAATTTTGCCAATGATGCACCACTGGATATGCCAGCAAATGGGGCTGTAGAACAGCCAAATATGGTGGTACAGCCACCCGTCATGCATGACGAACAGGCTAGACAGCAGCCTAATCCGGAACATTTTGTTAGGAGGAGCACCCGTGTACAACGGCCTCCTGACAGGTTTGTTCCAGGAGCCAATAATGTGGCTGATTTTATCATGCTGACAGATTGTGGTGAGCCTTCCAGCTTCAAGGAAGCTATGGGAAGAACAGAGAAAAGGAAGTGGGAGAAAGCCATGCAGTCAGAAATGGACTCCCTACTTCAAAATGATACATGGGACTTGGTGCAGCTACCTGCAGGCAGAAAGGTTTTGCCATGCAAGTGGGTTTACAAAGTCAAAGTGGATTCAAATGCTTTACCGAGGTATAAGGCCAGATTGGTTGCCAAGGGATTTAAGCAGGAGAAGGGCATTGACTTTGATGAGATCTTTTCCCCTGTAGTCAAGATGACTACTTTGAGAACAGTGTTAGCTCTTGTTGCTCATGAGTGTGAAGACAGCTTTTCTTCATGGAGATCTCCATGATGAGATCTATATGAGTCAGCCAGAGGGATATGCTGTTAAAGGGAAAGAGCAGCTTGTGTGTAAGCTCAAGAGGAGCTTGTATGGACTCAAGCAGGTGCCAAGAGAATGGTACAAGAAGTTTGATGCCTTCATGCAGTCCCAAGGGTATCATAGGTGTGAGACCATTGCTTGTACACCAAACGGGCAAAGGATGGCAGTTTGATGCTACTCATTCTATATGTGGATGACATGCTGATTGCCAGTAAATCTCAGCAGGAGATTAGTGCTTTGAAGAAACAACTGCGTAAGTCTTTTGACATGAAAGACTTGGGTGATGCAAATCATATTCTTGGCATGCGGATTATTCGTGACAGGTCCAAGGGACTTTTGTTTCTGTCACAGAAGGAGTATATTGACAAAGTACTGCAGAGGTTTAAAATGGAGGGGGGGAAGTCTATTAGTACCCCGTTGCCTCCACATTTAAAACTCAGCAGTAAGGACAGCCCCAGATCAGATGATGATAAGGCTGAAATGGCCAAGGTTCCGTATGCATCTGCAGTTGGTTCTTTGATGTATGCCATGGTTGCCACTCGTCCGGATATTGCTTTTGCGGTGGGAGTCATCAGCAGGTATATGGCAAATCCAGGCAAGCGGCACTGGGAAGCAGTGAAAGGTGTCTTGAGGTATCTCAAGGGTACCAAAGACTTGTGCATATGCTATGGTAGGCAGGATGCATTGGTGCATGGTTTTATAGATTCAGACTATGCAGGGAATGCAGATAACCGGAAGTCTACTACCGGTTATATTTTCACATTTGCAGGAGGTGCTATATCATGGGTGTCTCGGTTGCAGAAATGCGTTGCACTGTCAACCACTGAAGCTGAATATGTTGCAGCCACTGAGGCTTGCAAGGAAGCAATATGGCTTACTCGGCTGGTGGGAGATTTGGGCATTACAGGAGATATGCCAGTTTTGCATTGTGATAGTCAGAGTGCTATCATGTTGGCAAAGAATCCGGTCTTTCATCAAAAGACCAAGCACATAGATGTGAAATACCATTTCATCAGGGAGGTACTGGAAGACAAGTGACTTGAGCTTGTGAAGGTGCATACTGATGATAATCCTGCAGATTTGCTCACTAAGAGCTTGCCTACAGAGCGGTTTGCACATTGCCGCCACATCATGGGATTAGGATGAGACCATTCTTATTTTACGGTCTTGTATACAGTAATTGTATATTGCTGTAATTTTTATTCTTTTCTCCCCTTTAGGCACATTGGCCTTTAGGTGGGAGGTTGTTAGGGTAAAGGCACATTGCCACCCTTTTATTAAAGATATGACACCTATGACTGTCTTAAGACAGTCATAGGGTGAAAGCCTAATCCTAATAAAACCTATGAGTTTGTGGTGTGGCTCAACACTTCACACCCACACTTTTGTGTCTCCCCCTATCTCTCTCTGTCTCCTTCGTTCCTCTCCCTCTCTTATTCCCTCTCAAAAACCACCTGAGGAGAGCCATAGGTAAAGCCCATTGTAAATGATGAGATCATGCATCCTACCCAGATCAAGGAGTGCGTGATGGTGTAATAGGCCCGTGTCGGTCCGATGAGATCCTGGTCATACTTGCTCCGTCTAGGTCCATGTTTGGTAGCATGATAGAGTCGTCTCAGAAGTCCAGAAGTGGTGCCTGGCGCGTGCTCGTCCTAGCGTTGAAGTCCCCAACAAGGAGAACTTTCCGGCGGGTTGAAAGGTCTAGGATATCCTGATGTAAGGGTGCATATGGCGATGTCTCACCCTCCTCTCGTGCCACTCTGGCAAAGTGGGATGTGTTTGGCGGGAAGTAGCATATTGCTATGAAAAGGTCACGAGTGGCTGTGCGTCGGATCTGGATCCACATGAATCGGGAGTATGCGCCCTTTCTCTCAATGGAGATGGCTCCAGCGAGGGAGGATCAATATTGCGACCTCGCCTGATCCTCGAACTCCTCGTGTATCCCTTGTCTCTCATCCTTGAAGATTGACTCCCATGTGTAGCCACTGACTATTGGTAGTGGACGCTCTGGGCTTTGGTGTGTCTCCGTGTAAAAGACTATGTCTAGTCCTGTGTAAGATTCCAAGAAGTTCCCTGGGTCTGACCATAAGGTACCATTACAGTTCCAAATGGTGCAGGCTAGGGTCTTGGAAACCTGAGTCTCATAGGCCTTGTCCCCCTAAGGGGTACGGGTGGGAGCCCGACGGGTGTCGGTCAACAACCTACCATCTCGGACCACAGCCCATTTTCCCTCCTTGTGGGCAACATCCCGTTGCTGGAGAAGAACTCGTCGCTCCTCAATCTGTAGTGGTGTCAAATCCTTAGCCATGGACAGGGTGGGATGCTCTCGTAGAGCGGCTCGACATCGGAGTGTCGCTAGTTGAGCATGTGAATCTCTGAAGCGAATGACTAGGGGTTGCTCTCGGTTGGGGTCTCTCCCAACATGCCATGCTCCCTCTATGCCATGGTCGGAGACCCCCATGGTGGTGGTCACAAAGGTGATCGCCTCCTCCATGGGCATCGTAGTGGTGCTGGTGCTGTCTTGCATGATCCCTCGTATCCGGATGTTAAGGGCCTTCGAAGCCCTCTGCTGCTGCTCCTGTATGGCGGCTGAAATGGTTGCCTTTGCGGGCTCCCGTTTCGCTACGTCCACCCACCTAGTCGTCTCTGCTGTAGCCGATTGTATCGTGGCTATCTGTGCCTTCATCTCTGTGACTGGGGTCCCTTCAAGCGCTGCTCTTAGGGTTCCGAGCTCCTCTCGAAGTTGTGTGATGTCGTGTTTGAGCCCCTGGATAAGGGTGCCCTGCTCATGTATAATGCAGGCTTGCTCCTGGGTGTATTGGGCTTGCTCCTGAGTGTAATGTGTTAGCTTTGCTTGACGGGCCCGGATGCTGTGTATCTCAGCCAATAGGGAGTCCCAAGCATCTGGTGGGGGCCTAAGATATCCTGGTCTAGGTGGGAGTTGGATCTTGAGAGGGGTTGGAATGAAGGTGGGCTGCTGAGGTTGTACTGAGGGTGGGGACAGCGTGATCTGGGCGGGGGAGTGGTATGTAGGAGTAGCGAGGCCGGACGAGGTGATGAAGGGTGGCTGATTGAGAGGTAGAGGGGATACGAGGGAAAAGTACTGTGGAGCCATGGCCGATTGGGTTAGTGGTGGGGCTACTGGAGAGGAGACTTGGGATGATGATGCATGAGAGGGGGAGGAGAGAGGTGGCATAGATGATGAAGCGGATGATGGTGGTGAAATAGTGGTGGTAACCATAGAGGTTGAGGATGTGGTGAGTGGCATGGGCTTCGGGTGGGCCCCTTTCTTCTGGGCCGCGGTGCTGTCCACTGTCAAACCGCTCCGGTTGCTGCGTTTGTTGAAGTCACAGCTCATTTGCCATTCTGGCACAAAGCTTCTTAGTCTCCTTTTGATTTTTCCTCCCGTGGAGAGGCATGACCCTAAGATGTTTTAACATCAAAGCAAGTCTGTCATGTGCACGGATTGGTATCTGACGTGTACTAGGTACACAGAACTAGCTCAGGTTAGCCTGGGGAGGCTTAGAGCTAGGCAGGCTTGATTCTCGGGTTGAGTGGCAAGGGTACGAACTATTTATAGGTCTTCGCTATTTTTGGCGCCGGGGCCCAAGTCTATAAAAGAAGCCCAGGGGGTTCAGTTCTCAGTGTGCAGTTGGGAGCAAGTTTCGTTCCCAGGTGCCAGGTCTAATCCTGGATTGAGTCGCGGATGCGCGCCTGCATCTTAGCGTAGCCCAAGGCCCAGTGGCAGATCCAGGGCTTCACAGCGCCTCCTGGTGGTATGGGACACCAGGCTAGTTTGGATCTGATTGGGAGTTTGTGCCAGTAGCTCAGCTCGTGGCTCGGAGGGGACATCTCCTGATTCGGGATCACATCCCGTAGATGTCATGGTTGGGTGGTGAGCAGCCTGCTCAGATCTGATGTTGTGTGTGGTTTGTTTTGCAGATCAGGGGTTTCAGGAGTGCTGGGACGTGTCAGTTGGTATCAGAGCCAACTCCTGAGGTAGGAACTTCTGATGCGAGAACTTTTGACGAGTTTTTCCTCCAGGTATGCCCTAAATTTCGAAATCTGTTGCTGCGTTTTTGGCTGGGTACCTGGGATAGGAGGGGTGGACAGATATCAGGGAAAAGGAAGAAGAAAAGGAGGGAGAGATTTCGGGATCTCTGAAAGGGCCTGTGAGAGAAGGCTGTAGGAAGTGGAGAGAGAGCAGAAAGGTAGGAGAGAGAGGCGAAAAGGCTGCAAGGGAGGTGTAGAGGTGACGCCCAGGGCAGTACGGTAACAGGCGGGTGCAAGGAGAGGCTCGTAGGGCAGCGAGCAGGCTGTGTACAGCCTGCGTAGAGGGCTGTGTGCAGCCTGCGCAGAGGGTGCTTTTTTCGAAAAAGCACCCCCTCCAAAGCTAGGGGAGCTTGGCCTTTTTTGGAAGCAGAGCTTCCAAATAAGGCTGCCCTGCTCCCTATATAGATGGGGCAGGGTACCAGCCTACCCACAGCCTAGCCTAGAGCCTCGAAGCAGCTCCTCGAATTGCGAGCCAGCCTGCGCCAGCCTGCATCAGCCGTACCTTGCCTGCGCCAGCTCAACTTCTGCACCGTACAGCCTGCAGCAGCCGTACACTGCCTGCGCCAGCCTACGTCAGCCATCGTACGGCTCTGCATCAGCACCGTACGGATCTGTACGGTACAACCTGCGCCAGCCTAGGCCATTAGCCGTACACTGTTGCGTCAGCCAGCGCCATCTGTACGGTTCCTGCAGCGAACCCTGCGTCAGCACCCCCTGCTCCGAGACGGTACCCGCAGACTGTACGGACGCCGTACAGTCCACGTCAGCATCTGTACGGCCAACGTCAGAACCTGTACGGCCTGCGTCAGCAGACCGTACAGCCACATCAGCAGCACGGTTGCTGCAGGATTCGGCACGTGCATCCGGTAGCGGGTTCAGAGAGGTCTCGGGATTCATGGGCTTCCGGTTCGCCAGGTTCCAGCATCTCTTTCCGTCGGCATCTCTCAGGACGGTTTTCTTCTGCTCCATTCTCCTCTGTGCTTCGTTTCAATCAGTTATTTCTCTCAGTTCGTATTCGAATCAGATTTCAGTCATGTCTGATGCTGCAAATCCCGAGTTCACCATGGGAGAGCAGGATTTGGATTACACTCCTGTGGGAGAGGAGGATCAGGGTCTCTATGATGACCTGATAACCATAAAGGCCTTCAGTGAATTTACGACTGCTCTTGATGGCAAATTCGAGCAGGTCAATGCTAATCAATCGGGGTTGACACAGCAACTCCCGGGAATTCAAGCAACTCTCACCCTTCTGGCTAGCACTGTGCAGGCACTCACGCATGTGGATGCCATGGCTTCAGTGCTACTCCAGACCCTTTTCCGGGCGACCAAAAGTCGAGAACAAAGGAGGTAGTTGACACTTGGTTACACAAGTGGCAGGTACACTTCCAATTCCACCCATACCCAGATGAGAAGAAGATCCAGCTTGCAGCAGGGTTCATGTCAGGTAAAGCCTTGCTATGGTGGAAGGAACTCCAGCCTAAGCCCGATACATGGACAGATTTTGAGGGGATCTTCAGGAAGGAGTTCCTAAAGAAGGAGGATGATTACGATATCGTTGGCAAGCTCAAAGCCCTCGATATGTCAAAATTAAACTTGACCTTTGAAGTTTATCTTCAAAGATTTAGGGATCTGCAAACCAGGGCCATTAAGATGGATCCAGTGACCTTGTTAGGTTTCTTCGTGGATGGTTTGCCAGACTCCTACAAGTTGCAGATAAAGAACAACAAATGCACAACGTTGCAGGAGGCCATGACTTATGCGCGCATATATGATGATACCATGGCCGGTACCAAAGCAACCACAGTTACCGACACGAGTGGAAAGAACAAACGCAAGTTCTTTCAGCATACGACTGGTATTAGGGAGACGAAGTCTACGGACAACGCCTCCAAGAAAAACTTGACTCCAGCAAAGAATGGTAAAGCCCGTTTCCTTCGCACTCTGAGGCTCAAGAAAGAGGGACGATGCTTTTATTGCGAGGAGCGGGGCCACACAAAGAATGAGTGTCCTAAGCGGACGAACCAAAAGTTGGTGCTAGGACCGAAGCTCCAGGCGGGTCCACGTACCGCAGCCAAGGGAGCGAACCAAGTCGCGATGACAGGTATTTCAGTAAATGTCATTACCTGCCCACTCTCTTGTAATTGTACTTTCAATACTTTGTTGTTTGGTTCCCATGATCTTTTCCGAGTTTATGGAGAAGTTAGGGACCAACAGGTTCACATTCTCTTTGATCCGGGCAGCTCTCACAATTTTGTTAATTACAAATTTGTGCAGAAGATGGGGCTGTCCACAGTACCTAGCGACCACACCTATGAGGTGCAGCTTCTAGCTGGGAAGCAGTTTTGGGATCGCAAGGTTGAAGCGCTTCCTATCCGGATTCAGGCCTACACGGGAGCTCTTACATGTTATGTTATGCATCTGGAGCATGTAGACTTGTTGATCGGGATTGAGTGGTTTAAAACCCACAATATTCAGATTGGATGAACGGAGCATACGCTTTCTTTTGTAGATAAGGACACCCAATTTTGTATTCAGTGTGATAAAATTCCCTCTTCTCAGGGACCTATTGTATCTGCGATGCAGCTCCAGAATATATTAAACAATTCTCATTATGATGTCTATTAGTGTGTTTTGATTCCACTTTTTTCATTTGTTGTTTCGGTAATTAACAAGAATGAATTAAGTGTGTTTAAACACCGTGAATTGAGAATGTTGTTAGATAATTTTAAGGACGTATTCCCAGCTCAACTGCCGGAAGGTTTACCTCCAGAACGGGCAGTAGATCATCGCATAGACTTAGTCCCAGGGGCTCAACCTATCAGTGTACCACCTTATAGGATGAGCCAGGTAGAGGAGGATGAGTTAGCTACCCAGCTTCAGGATTACCTGAATATGGGCTATATCCGCCCAAGTAAATCACCTTGGGGTGCACCTGTCCTCTTAAGAAAGAAGAAAGATTATTCCTGGAGAATGTGTATAGATTATAAACGATTAAATAAAGTCACAATTAAGAACCGCTATCCTTTACCTCGTTCCGATGATTTGATAGACCGTTTGGCCGGAGCGAAGTATTTCACTAAGATTGATTTGCGTACGGGTTATCATCAAATCCGTATCTATGCTAAACACATAGATAGGACCGCATTCCGGACTAGGTATGGTCATTACGAGTTCCTCGTATTACCTTTTGGTTTGACCAATGCTCCTGCTACTTTTCAGCAGATGATGAACGATTTGTTCAGGGATTTTCTGGGCAAATTTGTTCTAGTGTTCTTAGATGACATTTTGGTATATAGTAAATCGCTTGAGGATCACATAGGACACCTCCGGGTTGTTTTAGTTGTTCTAAGACAGCATAAGCTTTATGCCAAGATGAGTAAATGTGACTTCTTTATGAAGGAGATCATTTACTTAGGACACAAGATTTCTTCTAAAGGTATTAGCATTGATCTGGATCGTATCCAGAAGGTTTTAGAATGGCCCATCCCTCAGACTGTGAAACAACTTCGTTCTTTCCTAGGATTTACGGTATTTCTTCGGAAATCTGTGCGTGATTATTCACATATCACGGCACCCCTGACAAACATATTGAAAGGTCGTGGACGCAGGTCTACTCAGCCGATCTCTTGGAATGATGCAATGAACAAGGCTTTTGACACCTTGAAGTTTTCTATCAAGGAAGCACCCGTTCTTGCATTACCCGATCCTACCCGGCCTTATGTTTTAGAGGCCGATGCGAGTGATTATGCGATTGGGGCAGCTCTATTCCAAGAGGGCAGACCTGTAGCTTTCGAGAGTAAGAAGCTAGATGACACTCAATATCGTTGGCCCACACTCGAGAAGGAACTTTATGCTGTAGTGTATGCTCTTAAGGTTTGGAGACACTACTTGTATGGTTCAAAGTTCCTTGTATTGACTGATCATCAGTCAATTAAGTATGTGTGTGATGGATCAGAATTGAGAGGAAGGAAAGCTAGATGGGCAGAATTAATGCAGGATTTTGATTTCGAAATACGTTATCGTAAGGGTTCGTTGAATAGTGTGGCGGATGCCTTAAGTCGAGTTAAGTTTGTAAATGCTCTGTCATTTACGGAAATATCCTCAGACCTATTTCAATCCTTGAGAGGGCTATACGCAACTGATAGTCATTTCAGTTCTTATTGGCAGAGAGTCCAGGATGGGAGCTCCATGGTTGACCAGGACTCAGGGATTGTGCCACCTATGGTACAGGCGGCGGGAGGTCAGTGGATGATTAGGAACGGCTTGCTGTTCCGGAATGAAAAGATTTGTGTGCCTAATGTTCTGGAGCTTAAATCCAAGATTCTCTGGGAGTGTCATGATGCTCCTAGTGCTGGACATCCGGGTATACATAGGACTCTGTCTCTTGTGAAGCATACCTTTTATTGGCCTAAGATGCGAGCATTTATAGAGAACTATGTGGTAGGTTGCCGGGTTTGTCAGGTTACTAAGGCAGAACGCCTTAGAAGCGCGGGTTTATTACAGCCATTACAGATTCCAGGTAATAAATGGGAAAGTATTTCCATGGATTTTATTACCGGTTTGCCTCGAACGCGCAAGGGTCATGACTCCATTTGGATCATAGTCGACCGTTTGACAAAAAATGGCTAGATTCTTACCTACTAGAACAACTATTTCAGCTGTTCAGCTGGCTCACGAGTTTGTGGACCACTTGTTTAAGCTGTATGGTTTGCAATCTGACATAGTCAGTGACAGGGACTCAAAGTTTACAAGTAACTTTTGGACACTTGTTTTTGAGAAGTTAGAAACTACTCTAAGTATGAGTTCCTCGGATCATGCACAATCCAATATCAGTACAGAGAAGGTCAACCAGTTGGTTGAAGACATGCTTCGGGCATATGTATCTAAGAGACAGTCTTCATGGGAAGATTATCTACCTATGATAGAATTTGCTTACAACAGTACAAAGCATTCTAGTACTGGTTACAGTCCTTTTATGCTTATGTACGGGTTTCAACCTAAGTCACCAGTTATGGTTGGGTTAAAAGGAATTCAAAATGATGCTGCTAAGAACTTCTTGCTAGATATGCAGGAAATGTTGCAGTTTGCCAAGGAGTCTATTAGAAGTGCCCAAGATCGGGACAGATTTTATGCTAATAGACATCGTTCACCCAGAGAGTTCTCTGAAGGAACGATGGTATATTTGCGAATTCCTAAGGAATCCAAGAGCCTAAGTACTGGTTTGGTTCCGAAATTATCCCCCAGATACTGTGGTCCTTTCAAGGTCATTAAAAGAATTGGACCAGTTGCATATCGACTAGAATTGCCTCCTGATGTTAAAGTACATCCAGTCTTTCATGTCAGTAGACTGAAAGAAGTCTTGGGTGCAGATGATCAACTTGTTTCTCCTCATGAGATTATAGAAGTTACAGATTTGACTTTTATTCCTCACGAACGTGAGTGTATTCTTGAATTTCGTGAAAGACAGATTCGTAATCGTACTATCACGGAATACAAGATTAAGTGGAAGGATCGTGTTGAGGAGGATGCAACATGGGAGACATTACAAAACCTCCAAAGAACATTTCCAGATTTCTTAGCGAACTCAGGAGTGAGTTCTTAGAGGAGGGGGAGTATGTCATGTGCACGGATTGGTATCTGACGTGTACTAGGTACACAGAACTAGCTCAGGTTAGCCTGGGGAGGCTTAGAGCTAGGCAGGCTTGATTCTCGGGTTGAGTGGCAAGGGTACGAACTATTTATAGGTCTTCGCTATTTTTGGCGCCGGGGCCCAAGTCTATAAAAGAGGCCCAGGGGGTTCAGTTCTCAGTGTGCAGTTGGGAGCAAGTTTCGTTCCCAGGTGCCAGGTCTGATCCTGGATTGAGTCGCGGACGCGCGCCTGCATCTTAGCGTAGCCCAAGGCCCAGTGGCAGATCCAGGGCTTCACAGCGCCTCCTGGTGGTATGGGACACCAGGCTGGTTTGGATCTGATTGGGAGTTCGTGCCAGTAGCTCAGCTCGTGGCTCGGAGGGGACATCTCCTGATTCGGGATCACATCCCGTAGATGTCATGGTTGGGTGGTGAGCAGCCTGCTCAGATCTGATGTTGTGTGTGGTTTGTTTTGCAGATCAGGGGTTTCAGGAGTGCTGGGACGTGTCAAAGTCTCTCAATCAACAGACAAGAGTTTCACCGCTAGGCCATTTGAACGAATGGGCTACCTACAACATATTCACGACATTACAAATACAACAAACATGGGAACCCAAGCTTTGAAGAAGGCTTTAAAAGCCTAAAGGGCACCAAAAAACCGCTACAGTAGTGAAAGTAGGGAGCACAACACAAAAACAAAACCCTACAAAAGATAGACAAGCAAGGGCGCCCAGGCCTCGCTCAAATTTTTTACAATCCATCTTGTGGGCTGTTCACTTCGCTTGTCCCGTTGTAGAGTTCCGATTACCCCACCCTTGCATTGAGATTAATTAAGCTGAAAGAGGCTTGATTCAACCCAGAGTCTGGAAGCTAACAAAGAGATGCAAGGGGGACTAGTGGAGAGGCTAGCAGAGGGTTGATGGGCTGAAGTATAGAGAGAAAGAAAGAAAGAAAGATGTACTAACGTCCGCAGGAGGCCTCGCGGGCCTATGGGACGGAATTGGTGCTCAAGCTAAGTTATTACCGAGATGATTCCTTGATATCTATCACATGCAATATCAATTGATCACGCATAATAGAGAGAGATATTGCGACCCAAAATGACAACATATATCATGAAGAACTCGACTCAAGACAATAGACCTCGACACACTATCGAGCTCATGCCTATGGGCCTTGTTGCTGGTTACAAAGAAGACTCAACACAACCATGGACCTATCATAGATTTGACTCAGCTGAGAAGACCTGAAGACACTATATTAGCCAGTCGTGAAGTCTTGGCAGAGACAAGGAACCTACAATCGACTCTCATGTGAGAGATTGGAGAGAAGGAACTTGATGCAGTCTCGTCCAATATATAGAAGTCTCCAGTTCAAGGTGTTGAACCGCCTCAGGTGCAACCATGCAAACACATTCACCGTCATCTCTGTACACTTGGTAACCATGCACTTGTGGATCTCTGCGAGCCAATCATTTTTAACCTCATATGTGGACCAATCAATCACAAACTCCACGACAACAGGCCAATCACAGGCCTCAATGAAACCTTAGTGCAACATATGCTTCCCCATGCGGATCACTCCTACAAAGGACAAAGTGCTTAAAAAAGTAAACTCATACAACCCTCATTGGGCTGGGGCAAAGGGCGCGCTAGGGCTCTTGCTGAATATTAATCTATGCTAGCAAAATCATAATCAGTCAAGCACAAGCTCAATCAGGTCAATCTCAGAGCTGGGACTCAGAAACCGAAGCCCAGCAGAGTGATGGCTCTTTGGTGAGCTGTGAAAATATCTCGTATTTGCGTCTGTCAAGCTGTTTCACGTTGTGGTGGGGGACGCAATCTCGTCGATCTCTAAACTCTGTGGGCTATGTCCGGAGTGACCCCTCGTCTCTGTTGGTCCCCCTTGAGGAAAGCTGTGATAGGTCGGACCTCAATAGAATGTGCTCTGGGCACTCTGTCTTGCGCGTGATCTCTGCGTCCCTCTCTCAGTGGCACCGTGTGGCTCTCTCTGCTGATCCAAGCTGCCCTCATATCAGCTAGCTCCTCCTCCTCTACTCCACTATGTCATGGAGTTGAATCACACGTATAGAAGTCTATGACACGTCGCTGTGCCCGGTCAGCGTCTATGTCTTGTGGTCTAACCGCCTCCTGCTGCTCTCTGATCCATCGCAATAGTGTTTCCTAAGTGAAACTATGTCGGTGAAACACAATGTGTGAGGTGTTGAGATCATAACCTTGGTCTTCCCAAGGTTGATTGTTAGGTCTCTCTCTGTGCAGAACACCTCTAGGGCCCCTAGATGTCTCTGCAGCCCCTCTGCTGAAGATGATATGAGGACATGTCATCAGTGTACAACAATATCTGTATCATGAGGTCAGCCGGTAGTGATCCCTCGCCTCCCTAGGGGGTCTATGAAGGATGTGATCTCATCAATGTAGAGTCCGAAAAGAGTTAGTGAGAGGGGGCAACCTTGCTTCACCCCTATCGTGCTCTTGACCAATCCGATAAACCTTTTGGGACACGAACTCTCCCTCTAACGGACTCAATATAGGCTTATCACACCCTGAATCAAAGTCTTTGGAATCTGCATCTCCTGTAGTCTCCTAGTAAAGTGTGTGGGCATAGAAGACATGTCCGGTGGTGGCTGCATTGGAACATCATATAGAGAGCATGCATAAGTGTACCACACATCCAGATTAGTAATGGGAATAGGTGGCTTCCCCTCCAATAGAAGTCCCCATCCAGTCGTTGGATCTCCTCTTCGAAATGATCTAAAAATCGTGTGTGTGAGGAGGCTCGCCTCTTATCACGTGCCAGTCGTCGAAAGACCGGTTGTGCCTCAGATGTCGTCAAATGGCCCAGGGATTGCTCCGTGTGAGGTGGGCTTTCGCCTCTCTGCACTCGTCGTCGAACCAAGGGTTTTGAGGCAGTGTCTGAGGCGCTTGGGTGTCTGAGGCATGGGCGAGGTCTATATCATCTCCGAGTAGGGCCTTGAAGCTCTCTGGCTAAGTGAGTCACATAGATTGGGTTGAGGGCACAGTTAAAGTGGATCTGGGTATGGCCAAGTATGAGTGGTGAGCTTTGAGTGGGGGAGGGGGTACAATGAGGTCGTGTATCCACGAGGCAAAAAGGCTAATGGGCCTAGTTGGTAGAGAAAGAAAGAAAAGAAAGTCATATTAACGTCCGCAGGTGGCCTCACGGGCATATGGGACAAAATGCAAAATGTCAAAATGACTTACAACATCTGGATAAACCAGAGAGTTGAGGAGTGTACATGCCATCTCAGCTCAAGGTTATTATAGCATACATCTAAATTCTAGTCCTATCATAAAATGGCCATTATACATCAGTTTAAGACTGAGGGTCTTTAGGTTTAGATTTGAAATCTCTAATTAATGCCAATCCATCTCTGTAGACTGCCCATTTTCCAGCTTTGCCTGCATCCTTCACTTTAGTAAGTTCGATATTCCTTTGTTTGAGCTGAGTTGGAGTGAGTTCCTCAGATATCCATACCCGTGTAACCTTCAGCTTGTTTGTATGGTGGAGAATCTTTACTACCCTCTCACTGAATTTAACTCGTAGCTGTTTTCCCTTTCTAGTGATACAATTAATATCATTTGCATCTCATTTGACTTGTACTACCTCCTTTAGGCATGTGATTCTCTCCTCTTCATTGCATCTTTCATCATCATCTTCTGGAGGCCAGAGAGGCAATCATAGAGGGAGAAAGGGGGAGAGAGGAAGGCCCAGGAGGATCAGGATGCAGAGATTGAGGGCTCAAAGAGCATAGAGGAGGAGGCTCTTTTACGTCTACATAAATATATTCTTTGTTGATTTTGTGTTGGCTAGAGTGGTCATCTCTTGTTTGGCTGAACTTACTTGAGCAGTGATGAAACCAGCCTCAAGGCTAACAAGAGGGTGGTAGAACACTAACCAAAACAAAAGCCTTCAAAATAAAATACTCAGCAAACACTCCACAGACAGAAAGGGGGAGCTAGAGCGCTCCTGCTCAAACACAAAGACCAGACTGGCCCCAAAGCCTTGGCGCCCCTTTTGGTATTTCTTTATTGATTGAAGAGTGCCACAAAGAGATTACACCATGAGTACCAACTCACATGCATTCAGTGCTCTTCCCTCACTCCAAGGCATCAGTATCACAACACATTAGCCCTGCGGGGCTTTGCCATCACAACCATGTGACCGTAGGCAACCATACTCAGTGCAAACACCTGCATTTAACCTGAGAGCGCCTTCTAGCAGCCCAAACAAGGCCACACGCTCCCCAGACAATCAAAAGTGTCCACTGACTCAATGGAATACCCAAACAATGGTGAAAGCATGATTGAACTGCCCCCGGAGAGCAGAAACTCGAACAACCTCTGAAAGCATTCATTGTATCCCGTCCTGCCAAGCAAGTCTCTTAAAAAACACAGCCCAATGCTCATGGGCAATCACTAGAAGGGAGGGGTGCACCTTCCCACCAACCAAGAACTCAACCAAGCTCATTCATGAGCTATGTGCACAACCCCATGGGCTCAAAGAATGCCGTCAAGCTGAAATGTACCTCCATTCAGCCACCTAGTAGCAGCCCATATTAAAAGGGTAAATGGGAGGCTGTCGTACAGCCCATACAACCACGAAGCCAGCACGCTGTAACCAAGGGCCATCAAACAGCCCAAACCTTCTGTACATACCGTACAATATCTGCTGCTCTGATCCGTACAGCCTGTCAATGGATGCCCTTACACTCCATACGTACCAGCCCTTACCAGCAGCGTTTAGTGCACCGTACACAGCCCGTACCATCAGCAGTCAGTGATCCGTACACAGCCCCGTACCATCAGCATTTAAGGCCCCGTACAATCTTGTACTTGCAGTATTTAAGGCCCCCCCTACAATCTTGTACTTGCAGCATTTAAGGCCCTGTACAAGCTCGTACTTGCAGCCCGTACCAGCCTATGCTTGACATTCCGTACCAGCCCGTACGTAGAATTTAATGCACGTCCGTACGTCGCCATACCAACAGCATTAATTTGCATTCAATCCTCCTCCTGTATTGTCGTATGGACCATATCCCTTCTCTCTGTCGAGGCTTCAACTTTCGTAAGACCTCCGTTCCTCCTTTCTATCCCTGCGCCATTCTTTCCCGTCCAATTTCTCACCAAGGCCTTCCTTTCCAAAAAGGGGGCTGCATGGGCTTGCCATGTGGCAGCCCATGCCTTGGGTTGCCCCAAGGGCTTCATTTGCCCCTAGGCCCCCTCTAGTGGGGCCTCTTTAAAGGCCGACCAATGACCAACTTGAAGCCTAAGGTTTTTGGGCCCCTTTTTGGCCCTAAACCTTTCAGTTGCCCCCAAAGCACAATTGCCTGGGGGAAACTTGCACACCCACATCCCGTGACCTTGCCATTTAATTACGAGGGTCGAGGTGAGCATCAAACTCATGCCCTTGTGACATACCCCTCTCTTGAAACTTGGCAAGCGTCCTCGATTGCATCTGAATGTTACAAGGATATGCAATAACTGAAATACATGTGAATATACCATCATAAAAGCATGTATTACCATTGAGAACAGCATATATGATTGTTCAGAACCTAGGATAACAATCCATATAAACTGCAAAAACCAACTCATAGTGACAACCAACTCATAGTGACTAGTACACTAATCATAGAAGTCCCAAGGCAGATATACTGTCAGCAAGAAGTACCTTGGGTGAAAGAAACAATATCACCAAGCGATAGTTGAGCCTGTCTGTAACATAGAGACAAAGGTACTACCCCTCTCTTGAGCATCAAGCAATGCTCCAGACCTATCAGCTTCAAAAATCTTATCCTTTGTATGCAAGATAGGTGGAACTTTCCTGTCTCCTTCCGCTATTTCAAAAGGAGCTTTCCTAGCACAGCATTGTTGTAAGCTACTAAGGGTAGAAACTGCTCCCATTATGTCTTAGCTCATACACATAACATTTCAGCAAATCAAGAGCAGTCAAATTAGCCTCTTCGGACTGCCCATCTGATTGAGGATGGAAAGATATCAAAAATCTCAGCGTAATCTCCAAAAGAGACTTGTCATGCGCGGATGTCTGTCACTTACGATAGAATGAGGCATCCCATTGTATTTAAAGATGTTTTGCATGAACAACTTTGCCATATGATCCGCTGTAATTTTCTTCCTTAATGGAATGAAGTGTGCCTGCTTACTGAACCGGCATATAATAGTCCAGAGACCATCATTCCCCATAGGCGTCCTAGGAAGATCAAATATAAAATCCATGGCAATGCTCTCCCACGGTCTATCTGGGATTGGCAGTGGTTGCAACAATCTAGGTGTCTTTTGCCTGTCAAACTTGACCTTCTGGCAGATGATGCATGTTCTGACAAAGGCATCCACATCCTGTCTCAACGCTGGCCAATAGAAAAAGTGTTCCACTACTTGAACTGTAGCATCAATGCCTCTATGTCCTGCATACAGTGGAGCATGACTTTCTATTATAACCTTTGGCCTTAGCTACTTTGTGACACAAAGGCGTCCATGCATCATAATGAAGTCATCTCTGAGAGTATAACGGTCATGCCGCTGATCGTTAGACAGCTGGTCATAAATCCGTGAGAAATCCTCATCTTGTGCATACTGGTCCTTCATTGCATCCAACTCACTGTGGTAAGCAATGGTTACTGTGGAAACCTGAGGCTTCCTTGACAATGCATCGGCCACCACATTCTTTTTACCTTCCACATGCACTATCTGAAAGTGAAATATGGATAAGAAATTGGCCCATCGCATAGGCTTCTCAGATAACTTCGCCTGAGTGAGGAAATATATGATCTGTTTGCACTGTGAAATCATCGGCTCCAAGCAAATAGTGCTTCCATGTAGCAAGGGCATGAATTACAGCCAGCAATTCCTTCTCATAAATGCCCAGATGTCTCTCATCATCTTGCAAAATTCTACTCTCATAGGCCACTACCTGTCCTTCCTGCATAATGACCGCTCCAAGGCCATTCTTTCCACATGCATCAGCTTGGATGTGAAAAGCTTTTCGAAGATCTGGTAGGATCAATACTGGATCTGTGGTAAGCTTTTCTTTTAGCATCTCAAATGCTGCAATTTGTTTTTCAGCCCACACGAAGGATGCTCCCTTCTTCTGCATAGCATAGAGTGGTGAAGCAATTTCAGCAAAATGGCGGTATAAATCGCCTGTAGTACAATCATAAGCCCAAAAAGCTTCGTACTTCATGCAAATTCTTAAGCTGTGGCCAGCTGCGAATTGCTTCAATCTTCATGGGATCCATGCGCACCCCATCCTTTGAAATAATGTGCCCCAGAAAGTGAATCTTAGGCATAAAGAATTCACTTTTCTTTGCATTTACAATCAGCCTATGCTTGCTGCCTATGCTTGCTGAGTTCTGCAAACACGATTGCCAGATGCTTCCTGTGCTCTACCTCATCTTTTGAGTACACAATCATGTCATCAAAGAAAGTGCCCACAAAAGCCCTATGCTCACGGAAGATTCTATCCATCATCCGATTAAAAGTGGCAGGAGCATTCGTAAGCCCAAATGGCATCACTAAGAACTCATACAACCCAAAGCTGGTTCTGAAAGCTGTCTTGGACACATCCTTTGGACGAATGCGTATCTAATGATACCCACTCTTGAGATCTATGCGACTGAAAATGGCTGACCCTTCCAATCTATCTAGGATATCATCAATTCTTGGAATTGGAAATCTGTTTTTTATGGTTATCTTGTTGAGTGCACGATAATCAATGCACATTCGCCAAGAACCATCACTCTTTTGCACCAACAAAAGCGGTGAACAGTAAGGGGAAGAACTGGGCTGAATCAGCCCCTTTTCCAAAAGGTCCTTCACCTGGCTCATGATTTCTTCTTGCCGAGCCGCACTCACCCTGTAAGGTGCCCTGTTTGGTAGACTACTGCCTGGCACTTAATCAATTGCATGATCCTCAGGCCTCTCAGGTGGAAGTTCACCTGGCAATGAGTCAGAAAAACATTATCTAAACTGATTTAGGAAACCAGTCTGCTCTTTATCAAGCTTAGAGAATACAAATTGTGGATCATCAGACCTAGTATCCTTTGCAAAAACTAAGTACGCAGAAATACGATGTTTCATTACTAAGCATAAAGCTAAGGTAGATAAAAGAGGGACTGACTCTCCCTTTAGTTTGACATCCAAAACCCCTCTATGTTCCAGGGAGATCTTCAGATTATGTGTGTCCACCAAAGCATGTACCCTGTGACACCAAGGCATTCCCAACAAGACATCACAGCCCTCAAGAGGCATTATATAAAATTCCTCGCTGTCCACAAAGCTCTGTATATGCAATCGAAGCTTTCCAATGATAGGGGTAACGGGAGTGCTAAAGCCAGGACAAGCCAATCCTGCTTCACTCATAGGTCCCATCTCCTCTGCACAGATTCCAAGTTTGCCTGCCAATTCAAGAGAAATAAAGTTTGCACAAGCACCTGGGTCAAAGAAGATCAATGACATCTGATCCCTGACTTTGCCCCATGCCTTGCAAAGCTATGTAGCATCATCATTAGGCTGCTCACTGATAACATCAGGCATTAATCCTGCAGATGGTTTAGGCTTCTTGCCTTTTTGCTCTTCCCTATCATCCACTTTCCCTTTTAGATTACGTTCTGGGCAATCCCTTGCCATATGGCCCTCTTCTTTACAGTGAAAGCATTTATTAGCCTCCATCAAGGCTTTCCTTTCCTCATGTGACAGCGAATTAGAACCTGGCCTATCACGCTTCTTCCCTTTGTTGAAGGGAGGCTTGAAAGCATTCCCTGGCTTCCCTGCTTTCTTGAAAGTCTCAGATTTACTGTTTTTATACCCGCTGGTTTTTCCTAACAATAATGCATCAGCCATGGTAGCATTCTCAATAAGTTGAGACTCGTTGGTAACCCTTGTTTTAGTACAGTAATCTCTGATTTCCTTTGGTAGCCCACAACAATATTTTTCAATCTGTTTTGACAAAGGCGCTTTTGTGCAGTTTTGCGAAGCTAAGGGCATCAAACAGGAACTCACAGCCCCTCATAATGCATCTCAAAATGGTGCAAGTGAGCGGATGAATCGAACTATTCAGGAGAAGGTTCGATGTATGTTGTCTTATGCTGCATTACCCCATGGCTTTTGGGCAGAAGCCGTGCAAACAGCAGTTCACATTATTAACAGGTCGCCAAACAAGGCTTTGGAGTTGAAAGTGCCAGAGGAGGTGTGGTCTGGCAAGCCACCTTCATATAAGCACTTACGTGTATTTGGCTGCGAGTGCTTTGCTCATGTACGCAAAGAACTGCGCACCAAACTGGATCCAAAGTCTATCAGATGCATCTTTATGGGTTATGGTGACGAAGGTGAAATGGGGTACAGGTTATGGGATCCCGTTAAACGGAAGATTATACGCAGCAATGATGTCATCTTTAAAGAGGATAGTGTACACAAGGAACCCGTGCAACCTGTGGAATACAGGAGGGTTATTTATGATGATGTCGGACAGCAAAGAATGCCCATTTATATGCAGCAGCAAGCTGCTGCAGATAACCCTGTTCAAGAGGGTATACAGGCTGAAAATCAGCCAGATAATTTTGCCAATGATGCACCACTGGATATGCCAGCAGATGGGGCTGTAGAACAGCCAGATATGGTGGTACAGCCACCCGTCATGCATGACGAACAGGCTGGACAGCAGCCTAATCCGGAACATTTTGTTAGGAGGAGCACCCGTGTACAACGGCCTCCTGCCAGGTTTGTTCCAGGAGCCAATAATGTGGCTGATTTTATCATGCTGACAGATTGTGGTGAGCCTTCAGCTTCAAGGAAGCTATGGGAAGAACAGAGAAAAAGAAGTGGGAGAAAGCCATGCAGTCAGAAATGGACTCCCTACTTCAAAATGATACATGGGACTTGGTGCAGCTACCTACAGGCAGAAAGGTTTTGCCATGCAAGTGGGTTTACAAAGTCAAAGTGGATTCAAATGCTTTACCGAGGTATAAGGCCAGATTGGTTGCCAAGGGATTTAAGCAGGAGAAGGGCATTGACTTTGATGAGATCTTTTCCCCTGTAGTCAAGATGACTACTTTGAGAGCAGTGTTAGCTCTTGTTGCTCATGAGGACATGGATTTATGTCAGATGGATGTGAAGACAGCTTTTCTTCACGGAGATCTCCATGATGAGATCTATATGAGTCAGCCAGAGGGATATGCTGTTAAAGGGAAAGAGCAGCTTGTGTGTAAGCTCAAGAGGAGCTTGTATGGACTCAAACAGGCGCCAAGAGAATGGTACAAGAAGTTTGATGCCTTCATGCAGTCCCAAGGGTATCATAGGTGTGAGACCGATCATTGCTTGTACACCAAACGGGCAAAGGATGGCAGTTTGATGCTACTCATTCTATATGTGGATGACATGCTTATTGCCAGTAAATCTCAGCATGAGATTAGTGCTTTGAAGAAACAACTGCATAAGTCTTTTGACATGAAAGACTTGGGTGATGCAAATCATATTCTTGGCATGCGGATTACTCGTGACAGGTCCAAGGGACTTTTGTTTCTGTCACAGAAGGAGTACATTGACAAAGTACTGCAGCGGTTTAAAATGGAGGGGGGGAAGTCTATTAGTACCCCGTTGCCTCCACATTTAAAACTCAGCAGTAAGGACAGCCCCAGATCAGATGATGATAAGGCTGAAATGGCCAAGGTTCCGTATGCATCTGCAGTTGGTTCTTTGATGTATGCCATGGTTGCCACTCGTCCGGATATTGCTTTTGCGGTGGGAGTCATCAGCAGGTATATGGCAAATCCAGGCAAGAGGCACTGGGAAGCAGTGAAAGGTGTCTTGAGGTATCTCAAGGGTACCAAAGACTTGTGCATATGCTATGGTAGGCAGGATGCATTGGTGCATGGTTTTACAGATTCAGACTATGCAGGGAATGCAGATAACCGGAAGTCTACTACCGGTTATATTTTCACATTTGCAGGAGGTGCTATATCATGGGTGTCTCGGTTGCAGAAATGCATTGCACTGTCAACCACTGAAGCTGAATATGTTGCAGCCACTGAGGCTTGCAAGGAAGCAATATGGCTTACTCGGCTGGTGGGAGATTTGGGCATTACAGGAGATATGCCAGTTTTGCATTGTGATAGTCAGAGTGCTATCATGTTGGCAAAGAATCCGGTCTTTCATCAAAAGACCAAGCACATTGATGTGAAATATCATTTCATTAGGGAGGTACTGGAAGACAAGCGACTCGAGCTTGTGAAAGTGCACACTGATGATAATCCTGTAGATTTGCTCACTAAGAGCTTGCCTACAGAGCGGTTTGCACATTGCCGCCGCTTCATGGGATTAGGATAAGACCATTCTTATTTTATGGTCTTGTATACAGTATTGCTGTAATTTTTATTCTTTTCTCCCCTTTAGGCACATTGGCCTTTAGGTGGGAGGTTGTTGGGGTAAAGGCACATTGCCACCCCTTTATTAAAGATAGGACACCTATGACTGTCTTAAGACAGTCATAGGGTAAAACCTAATCCTAATAAAACTAATGAGTTTGTGGTGTGGCTCATCACTTCACACCCGCATCTTTGGTGTCTACTCTCTCTCTGACTCTCTCCCCCTTGTGCTTCTCCCTCTTCCTTCCCTCTCACATCCAACTTGTGCCATGCTGTCATAACATCTACCTCAAAGGTAGTGGTCAACTAGGTAGCTGAAAACAGCTGCTTAAACTGAACCCAACTCATGGGTGCTCTATTTTGGAGCAGTAAATTTGTCCACCACTGTAGAGCATTCCCCTTCAAGAAGGTGGCTGCCTTTCGGATTTTAGATGACTCAGTAAAGTTCCCTCCTGAGAAGGTTGCATCAAACTGCTGCACAAAAGTTAAAGCCTTCAGCTTGTCCTGAGCCCCATTAAAGGTCTCAAACTTCACTGCTGCACCACCCTCTTTGTAGTCTTTTACCTTCCCTTTGGGTGCCAGATTATCATACACAGGTGGCTGCAAAAATGGAGGTTGAATTGCATTCTCTCCAGCCTGTCCTGCATTACCACTACCCATTAGAGGGTTTGTCAAACCTTCCCCAGGCATACCAAACATACCTGTAGGAGCTCCAAAGGTTCCTATCCTTCCACTTTGCATTCCTGGTTGCATGCCAATATTGCCATACATCATGTTGGGCATTGCAGGCTGCATTTCCCCAAATACATTGCCTTGCATCCCTTGCATCCCTTGCTGTAAACCAACAGGGTAATCTCCAAGCATCCCTTGACCATCATTAACTTGACCAGCCATTGCTTGAAATACTGAACCCCCACTGAAATATCCTGGATGCATAAAGGGTTGGGAAAGAGCTTGCTGCCCTTGATTTAGATTCTGAAAATCAGCCCCTTGGCCATGCATAGCCATACCAGGACCTTGAAAGGGCTGCTGCCCTGCAACTCCTTGTACATTTGGCATTATTGGAGGCTGTCCATCCAATGGATTCAATCCAAATGGCTGCTTTTGAACCCGAGTAGGCTCCCCTGAATGAGAATGCTTCTTTCTCTCCTTGGACCTCAAAGGAGTCTGCATAAACTCAAGGAACCTCGGGTCTTGCGTGAGTGCTCCCACTGCGCTCGCTAAGTGTGTCTTAAAGATAGCATCGGTGTCGTCTACATCCTCAACCTCTTTTGACCCTTTTGACTGAGAGGCACTTAAACCAAAAGCATTCACCTCTTGCTGAAGTTGAAGTCTGAGTTCACGGACTTCAAGTTCTAGGTAGTAAATACGCTCTTGTGGATCGGGAGGCTTTATCATCTAATAAGTTTTTGCATATGGGATGGGAGTTGGGTTGAAACCTGCAACAAACGAGTACAAGGGCTTCAAGGGTTTCACGGGGATGGCAGGGGTGAAAGCCTTGGGATTGGGCACCTTGGGAGTCTCCATGTCGGCCTGTGCAAATCAGAAAAAGACCCTCTCCTACAAGTTAACTCTCCAGATGGGCTGGGGGGCTTCAGCCCACCCGGAGTCCCTCAACTCCCCTAGGAACCGGTTATTGTTTTAGACGGGAGAGGCTTGATCTTGAGGAGGCGAGCTATGAAACGACGAGTTAGTTGAGGCGAGCTGTTGAGGCGGGACGATGAGCTACAAAGGACGAACTGCTAAGGACAAGTGGCGAGCAGTGGAGAGGCGGCTGCTAAGGTGACAAACAGGAGATGGAGAGGTGATAAAATAAAGAGACGAAGAGGTTCCTGAGGCGATGAACAAACATAGAGGCTTCAGAGGTGACGAATAGAGAGACGGTCAGGCTCTTGAGGCGACGACAGAGAGAGAGAGAGAGAGAGAGAGAGAGAGAGAGAGAGATATTAACGTCTGTAGGAGGCCTCGTGGTCCTATGGGACAAAGTACGGAATCAAGTAACTCATACAGACCACTGTGGGCTGGGGCAAAGGGCTCGCTAAGGCCCTTGTTGAGTACTAAAAGGCTATACGAGTGCTCTATTAATGTTTATGGGAGACCAACAGGTCTATAGGACAGCAAAAACCAGCTAATACATCCGCTTAGGGAGGGCAAATGGCAGCTCCCAAGGAGTGCAAAAAGAAACTCCAAGTATTTAGAGTACCTATATATAGTCTAAAGACAAAAGCATAATTGGCCATACATCAGTTTAAGACTAAGAGTCTCTTTGATTTGGATTTAAACTCCTTGATGAGAGCTATGCCCTCCCAATATACTGCCCCCATTTCCCATCCTTTCTAACAGCCTTGAACTTCTCCAATTCCATCGTCTTTTTCTTCAAATGAGCTCACGTGAGCTCCTCGGCTATCCGTACCTTAGTCTCTTTCAACTTGTAAGATTGTCAAAGAATCTTGATCCGCGAGTCTCGTAAGCTAAGTGTAATGGTAGCATGTTCTCCAAACTGCTTGTCTGAGGGAGGGGGGTTCTAACACTTTTGGAAGTATTACCGAAGGCCTAGGGCCATTGGTGCGAGAAGCATGTAAGACATGCCATAGGTGTCACCGAGGGTACTAACCATAGTTAGTGAACTAACTGTGGTTAGGGGGAAAAACCTCTTAAAGAGGGAAAAGTGCCCCTAACTAGCTTATTATATTACATTGGTCACTGCTGAATTATATCTATAATTCTAACACCCCCCTGCAGCGCCAATGTCATGTACAAGGCTGATTAATCACCAAATGGATATAAGTTCAGGGCACTGCAAAATGCCTCAAACTTTTCACGTGGTAGTGCTTTGGTGAAAATATCTGCAACGTTGTCATGTGTGGACACAAAGATCATACTGATCTCTCCTGCATGCAACTTCTCTCTGACGTAGTGATAGTGAACCTCAATGTGCTTCGTGCGAGCATGAAACACTGGATTCTTTGCCACTGCAATGGCACTCTGACTATCAGTGAGAATTGGAGAAGGACCCTCCAAAGACAGATGAAGATCAGCAAATAGACGTCGCAGCCAGACACATTCAACTGTTGCTGTGAAAGCTGCCCTGTACTCAGCTTCACATGATGAGGTAGCCACTGTAGATTGTTTCTTGCTCAGCCAGGAAATGCAAGATTTACCCAAAAAGAAACAATTGCCACTAGTGGACTGCCTAGTGTCATAATCACCAGCCCAATCTGAATCACTGTAGGCATGCATCTGCAAGTCACCCCCCCTGGGAAATAGCAAGCCAAAAGACTTCGTGCCCTGCAAATAACGGAAGATGCGCTTAACTGCCTGCCAATGCATAGTTTTTGGGCTGTGCATGTACCTGCTCACCTGAGATATTGCAAACTGAATATCAAGTCTAGTGTTGCAGAGATATATGAGGCATCCAACAGCCTGACTGTAAAGTGTGGCATCAACTAATTCTCCTGCATCATGCATTGTGAGTTTCAGCCCCGGCTCCATGGGAGTGGCTATGGGCTTACACTCGTGCATGTTAAATCTGTCCAAGAGTTTCTGAACATACTTGGACTGAGACATAACAATGCCACGTCTCTCATGAGAGAACTGGATCCCCAAATAAAAGTGAAGCAGCCCCAAATCTGACATGTCAAAGTTGGTCTGCAAATCAGCTTTGAAATCTGCAATTTTGTCTTCATTGGACCCTGTGAGCAGTAAGTCATCGACATAAAGAAGGATGACTAAAATTTCCCCCCCATCCATCTTGATGTAGAGGGTGCTCTCAGTAGGACTATTGTGCAGCCCCTTGCTGGTCAAAAAGGCATGGATCTTGGCATACCATGCATGAGGGGCCTGTTTCAGCCCGTATAAAGCTTTGTTGAGCTTGCATACTTGAAGTGCATTTGCTGTAATTTCAAAGCCCGGAGGTTGTCTTACATACACCTCTTCCAGCAAGTCTCCATTTAAGAAGGCTGTTTTTATGTCCAACTGATGAACATTCCACTCAAAATGTGCAGCCATTGCAATAACTGATCGGATGGTGGTCATCCGGGATGTAGGAGCGAATGTCTCCTCATAATCTATGCCCTTTTTCTGAGCATAGCCTTTAGCAACCAGCCTTGCCTTATATCTGTCAATGGAGCCATCTGGCTTCCGTTTGACCTTGAAAATCCATCGTGTGCCAATGGCATGTTTACCCTGTGGCAAGTCTACAACATCCCAAGTCTGATTTTTTGCAATGGACTGCAACTCATCGTGCATGGCATTCATCCAATGCACATTATCCTTTGCCTCTTCGAATGTGGCAGGCTCCTCCTCATCAAGAAGAGTACCTGCATATGCTAATTCCACTGAATTAGCACCTTCCATGTGCCTTGCTGCACTACGAGTCCTGCCAGGTAACGGAGCCTCAATTTCACTCTCCCTGAGCGTCTGTAACAGCCAGTTTGGGACTGTTTTTGCTGCATGTATGTCTGCAATTTCTTGCTGCACCACCTGTTCCACTGCCTGTGGAGGGGGCAAGACATCCTGTGGCGGAACTAAAGCATTTGGAGGTTGCTGTAAATTCTGATTTGCATTAGAAAAATCAGCAAGGGAACCCAAGGCAATGGGTAGCAACCCCTCAAAGACATCCTCTGAAGAAGAAGGCATTTGAAATTCAGCCTGAGTGTGAGCTGAATTTTCAGAAAATATCACATCTCTACTTACTATGATCTTGCGTGTAGCAGGATTGTAGAGACGGTACCCCTTGCTTTCTGCACTGTACCCAACAAATATGCACTTAATGGCTTTATCAGACAATTTGTGCCTAAATTCAACTGGCACATGAGCATAAGCAAGGCATCCAAAGACTCGGAAGTGATCCACTGAAGGCTTCCTGTCATTCCAGACCCATAACTGCAAGTCAAAAATGCATATGTATCATCACTGCAAGTGGCTGTACTATCCCGAGCATTTGGAACAGCCAACCTAGAATCTGAAATGCAAGATAAAAAGGCATAATCCTGTCCAACAAAGTTGGCTGCAGCATCCCCACTGTTAGATGCATGAGGAGCTGAATCTGAAACAGCCATACCTGAGCTGTTTTTCTTTTCTTTTGCAAGCCTTTTCCTGCATTCTGCTATGTGATGACCTGGCTTTTTGCAGTAGTGACAAAAACCCTTCTTCTTGGGCTTACCTGCATCATTTTTAGCCTTTTGGGAAGGCTGTCCTGACCCACTGGAAGGCTGATTTACTGATGTCTTTGCCTGTCCCTTTGTTTTTGATTTAAACTTTGAGAGCATGGCTTGTTCACCTGCACGTGAAGCCAAATTTTTCCTGGTCTGCTCTTCCTGAAGCAGAAGTCCTATCAACTCATGAAAAGTGAGAGGATTTGCACCCCCCCTCAATGATAAGTTCAGCGAGGTATGAAAGCTGAGATAAGACTCAGGAAGAGAATTCAGAGTGGTTGTAATCATCTCTGAATCAGGAATAATTTCATCTATATTTAACAATTGCTCTCTGAGATCCTGTAGCTTTGTGAGGTGGACTGACATGGAGTCACCCTCTTCCATCTGTGTATTACTCAACTCTCTTTTCAAAAAAGATACCCTTGCATCATTTTGAGCTGCATACATGCTTTCCAAAATATCCCACGCTGCCCTGGAGGTCTTACATGACCGGATATGCGGAATGATAAATCTTTTGACTGAAAGAGAGATGCATGACAAAGCTAAGGCATCCCGTGAATCCCATCTCTTCTGCTCTGGAGTAGTGACTGTAGCTGCACCAACAACTTGTCCCTGCAGCTGCACCCTGTGCACGACCTCTTCCACCTCCTTGCTGGGGAGGGGTAGCAGGTGCAATATCTGCTGGTCGGATCTCATCCCCATTGACATAATCCCATAAATTGCGAGAAATCAGAATATTGCGTACCATGAAACTCTTGAGGGAGTAGTTGGTACCATCCAACTTGTCTTCCTGTGAAAGACCACCGAACTGGAAGTCATTCTGATTGTGATGGGCCATATTTGAGAAAGAGATTGAAGCAGATACAAAACTGAATTCCCTTACTGGGAATGAAATGCACAACTCCCAAAAAACACAGCCAAGCATGGGCTGTAAATGCAACTTAGATTTCTGTACTTGCACTGTCAGAAATCTGTCCAAGCATCAAAAACTCTCCAGAATCTGCCAAAAGTGCTGCAAAACACTCCAAGAAAGGCAGTATGAACTGAAAACTCCGGAAATTGCTCTCCCAACACAAAAGCCCCAAAATAGGCCTGAAATTGCAACCGGAAAGGGGCAAATTGATCAAAAGCCCCAAATGTTGCAAGAATTGCGCTCTGTCTGCAAAAGCCCCAAATTTTACTGCAAAATTGCAGTGTAATCACAAAATCCCTAAATTTCTTCAAGAAATTGTACTGCAGAACTGAAAGCCCCAAATTTCGAGCTTGAAATTGCAACTAGAAAGGGGCACAAGTACTGAAAGCCCCAAATTTTGCAACTTCAGCAGAAAGCCCCAAATTTCAGACCAAATCTGCAATTTTTGCTCCAAGTGTAGCTCCGAAACTACACAATGATTGCAATGTCTGCAACAAACAAAATGCCCCAAATTCTTCGAGAAAACTGAGCCAAACAATGGCTATCTGCAAACAAAGCCTGCCCAAAAAACTAACTACTCGAGTACTTGCAGAAGTAAAACTCTGCACAGAAGGCCTGCAACAGAAGTGTACGGACAGTGAGCTGACAGTACGGAACTGTCAGAGTACGGTCTTGTACGGATGACCGTACGAATGTACGGAGTACGGACGGCGGCGCTGTATGGAGTATGGACGGCGGCGCTGTACGGAGTATGGACGGCGGCGCTGTACGGAGTACAGACGGCGCAGATCTGTACGGCGCACAGGTACGGTACGTGAGTAGTACGGCGGGATGTGAGCAGTACGACAAGTACAGTACGTGAGCAGTACAGCGAACAGTACGGCAGGTACGGTACGGTACGGACGAATGTTTGACGTAGATCTGCAACGCATGTACGATTTGGTACGGCAGGTAGGTATGGCAGGATTCCGTACAGTCGTACGGACTGTACGGACGAGGTGTAGCAGCGAAGCTGAGTTGCAGCTGGAGCTCAACGGGGAAGTCGTAGGGAGTTGGATCTAATGCTCTGATACCAAATGTGAGAGAATGGTGAATGAGAGAGAGCAAGAGAGAGTGAGAGCTGGAAGCTTGGAAGCTGAAAGCTGAGTTGCAATAGAAGAGTGTGAAAGAGTACAACTCAATGAGTGAGAGATAAGGTTTTGTCCTAGTGACAAAACCTTAGTAGTCACTAACCATAGTTAGTGAACTAACTGCGGTTAGGGGGAAAAACCTCTTAAAGAGGGAAAAGTGCCCCTAACTAGCTTATTATATTACATTGGTCACTGCTGAATTATATCTATAATTCTAACATAGGTGAGTGCTAGTCGATGGTGTCAACTATGTGCAAGCGTTACAATTGCAGAAGTGATGTGAGCGAGAAGAAGACTAAAGCGGAACAACATCATAAAAGCCAACCCTCGATATGAACGGAGCAGAACTCCAACCACATGACACAGGGTCCGTTGTACCAGGTGAAGGGAGAGGAAGGGAGGAGAACACAATGGAAAGAGATCTTAGAGAAGCGAGCAGAGATGGGAAGTAGCATAGTTCATTAGAAAGCCAGATGACTGATACACCAGGAGAAGATACACATGAGGCGAGCTCTTGACTCTAGCCTCTCACTCCCTCACTCACGCCTTCCGTCTCTGCTAGAATGTCCCCCCCTTCCCTCCGTTTCCCCTCTTCACCTTCTTCTCATCTGCTCCCCCCGTTGGAAATCTCCTTCCCTTCTTCCTATTGGATGTCTTCCTGCATCCTTAGCCATTTCACCATTTGTCGGCGGCTTCGTCCTTGATGGCTTTTGCAACACTCCAGCTTGTTCTGAGTAAGTGAATCCCATGCTCCATGTGTACTCCTTTCTATTCCATGTGCTCCTGACACTAGTTGGTTGTGAGGGTTGGTGCACCACCTATACCTCTTAACTGGCTGCTTCCCATGTGCACCACCAAGTACCGCCTGTGCACCTGTGCACTCTGTTGGACTGCTTCCCATGTGCACCAACAGGTGTACCCCTATGCACCATTGCGCCAGTACTTCACTCTGATCAACTTTGACCATGGTCGGTCGAGGTTGAGGTTTGGTACTCTTCAGTCATGTATTGCTCCCGTCATATCCAAGTCATGTCCGGGTCCTGTACAAGTCATGTCCATGTCGAGTCATGTCCAAGTCATGTCGAGTCATGTCCAAGTCATGTATTGTTTGCTCCAGAGTGACCAAGATGTGAACACATGTGAACACGATGCGACTAGGTATGACCAAGGTCTAACAACCTTGGTATGTTGCTGGGGTGACCATGATGTGACCCAGGTGTGACTCTTGGTGGGAGTCTGACACAGTCTCTATTCTATCTCACACTCAGATCACGGGCGATGGCATCTCAATTGTTCCACCCAACCATACTCTCCTGGATCGCATTTTTCAATTGATACGTCTTTTTAGTCTTCCTCATGCATATCCACGAGACCCTCATATCCCTAGATGGTTCCCCTTGCCACATGTCATCATTTTAGCCTTTTCACTTGGTGCACCATTTACCCCTCTCTTGGGACACATTTAAACCTTTTGCCCCTTGGCATTATTGCACATTTAGGTGCACCTAGGCCTTAGCACTCAGAACCACCTAGTCAATGCCATTTCACCCTCACCTAGGACCTTGGCAGTTACTTCTCTTGACCATTTCATTTACGCACATTAATTATTACAAAAGTTGGTCATCTAAGAGAAAATGCCCACCGATCTTTCCGAGGTCATGCTATCTCGGCTAGAGCATAACATTCCTTCCCTCTTTAAGCATCAGCGTCCTCGATGATGAAATCTGGGAACACTCTCCGTAACTGGTATACGGATTCCCAGGTAGCTTCCGATAGAGGCGGACCATGCCATGCAACCAACACCGTGGGTATCTTCCGATTTCGTATTTGTATTGTTCCTCGGTCCAGGATCCTTGTTGGTTTGCGTCTTGCATTATCCTCTATCTCCTGAAACAAAACCACACCTTCGATTAGTGAGTCACCAATCTGCAAAAATTTCTTGAAACGAGAAACATGAAACACTGGGTGCACCTTACACCCCGGTGGTAATTCTAATTTATAGGCTACCTTGCCTATTCTTTTTAGAATGAAGCACGGCCCACAGTATCGAGGTGATAACTTAGCACACTCTCCTGAAGTCAACGACTTCGAGTGCAAAGGAACTCTGAGAAAAACTTTTTCTCCTTTCTTAAATACTCTTACAGACCGGTTTTCATCCGCATACACCTTGGCTCTATCCATAGCCTGGCGGATATTAGCTCTCGCAAGTGCTAGCATCTCCCGCATCTGAACTACAAAGTTCGTGGCACTAGGCACATGTTTTCTATCATTGTAGGCAAACTCCAACAATGGCAACCACTTGTCCCATGTATGTTGCCTCAATGACACATATGCCCTCAGCATATCCTCTAAAGTCTGGTTGACTCTCTCCGTCTGACCATCCGTCTCAGGATGATCCCCACTACTCATTCCCAACTCAGTCCTTAGTGTCTCAAATACCGCTGTCCAAAAATGACCGGTAAATCTGACATCTCTGTCTGACACTATGGATCTAGGCAACCCATGCAGACAAAATATATGTCTAATAAACAAATCCGCCACTTGCGGGGCACTAACAGACTCTTTAGTCGGAATGAAGTGAGCCATCTTGGTTAGACGATCAACCACCACAAGGATAGAATCATACCTTCCTTGTGTCGTAGGCAGCCCTACAATAAAGTCCATGGAAATGCTCTCCCACTTACTTAGTGGTATTTCCAAGGGCTGTAAAAGTCCGGGTGACTTCACCCGCTCGGCCTTGCTTACCTGACACGAAAAACACCGTGTCACATATTCATGAATATGCTTTTTCATCTTTGGCCAAAAGAAATCTCGCTTCACGAGATCATGTCTTCTCGACTCCTGGATGTCCCGCACACGGGCTATCATGGCACTGTCGAATGACTCTCTGCATGAGATAATTTTGACTAGGTACTACAACCTTGCCATTTCTTTTCAGCATACCATCCCTTATGGTATATCTTGCATAAGTTTGGCCTTTTCTGGATGCTAGGTCATCCTTTTCATTTTCCCCGGGTTTTAACACATGAGCCTTAGGCCATAAGCTCCGGACAAACTCGTCCACCTTTTGAGTTTCTCTGATCTCGGTCATTAGAGCACTCTCTAATACCGTGAAACTCAGGTTGTGCATAATGCGAGACAACGCATGAGCAACCTTATTATCTTTTCCTCTTCGGTACCGAATCGTTAAATTAAACTCCTGCATGAGCTCTGCCCACCTAGCTTGGTGGCCCCTCAAGTCAGGCTATTTACAGAAATGTTTCAGAGTATCATGATCCACATCCACATAAACTCTGAACCATACAAATAATGCCTCCATGTTTTCAAAGCATGGATAACTGCATACAACTCCAATTCATGAGTTGGCCAATTCCTTTGAGAGAGAGAAAGCTTCTTGCTTTCAAAGGCTACTGGCCTTCCCTCTTGAAGGAGGACTGCTCCCACCGCAATGCCACTTGCATCGGTTTCTAGGAACAACGGTTTCTGGGGATCAACTATTTTTAACACCGGTCCTATGACCACAGCTTGTTTTATGGTGTTAAAACTTTCTTGTTGATTCTGTCCCCAAATAAAAGGTACTTTATCTGAGGTTAGATTAGTCAATGGCGATACTATTTCGGAATATCCTTTGATATGCTTTCTATAAAACTGGACAAATCCCAAGAATGATCGCAACGCGGTCAGACGCGGTCAGACTCTGAGGGATTGGCCAAGTTAGTATCGCAGCCACTTTCCTCGGATCCATTTCTACCCCCTGTGGAGTAATTATGAATCCTAAATATTCAAGTCTAACCATACACAGTATAGTTTTCTTTTTATTTACATAAAGACTGGCTTTCCTCAAAGTACTGAACACTACTCTTAAGTGTTAACGATGCTCAGTAATACTTTTACTGAATATCAGGATATCGTCAATAAAATGTACTACAAACTTTCCGATATACGGACGTAGTAAATCGTTCATAAGCATGACGAATGTAGCCAGAGCATTGGTAAGTCCGAAAGGCATTACCAAAAACTCATAATGACCAAACCTGCTTCTGAAAGCGGTTTTATGCACATCCTCGGCTCTAATCCGGATCTGATGGTAGCCACACTTAAGATCTATCTTGCTGAAAATCACGGCTCCATGTAATGCATCTAGCAAATCATCAATCCGAGCCATCGGATACCTGTGCTTAACAGTGATATTATTCAATGCTCTGTAATCTATACAGAGGCGAAACGTATCATCCTTTTTCTTCTTTAATATCACTGGCGAAGCAAAAGGTGAGAAACTTGGTTGAATCTGCCCCAACTTGAGGTATTCTTCCAGTTGTCTACGCACCTCCGCCTCTTCAGTAAAACTCATTCTATAGGGCGGCCTATTTACAGGTTCTGCCCCCGGGACCAGTTCAATCTTATGCTGAACTTTCCGCTCTGGAGGTAACCCATAAGGTAGTTCATCCCTAAAACATTCAGAGAACTTCTCTGATATCTCTTTAGCCAACTCGGCCATTTTCCCATCTTGGGTAGCCTCAGTGCTAGTCGATGCATCATCAATCGACTCTACCGATGCTATACACAGACACAGAAACTCTTTCGGAGTCCTCCGAATTTCCATGGCTGAAATCAGTGGTCCTCGAGGTAAATCCTTCTCACCTCGCAAAACATATTCTACCCCGTTCATCTTGAACTGGTAAATATGCTTCTTCCAATCAATGGCTGGATTTTTTCGAAAATGCCAAGCCATGCCCAGGGCTATATCTGCGTGAGCAAGTCTGGTCAATTCAAAGTCCAGCTTCTCAACATAGTCCTGAATTCAAAGTTCCAACTGGGTAACCCTCTGGTCCCATACTTCAGTTGAACTTCCGTCCGCCATCATGACCGTATAAGCATAGTCAGACAGACTAGTTTTCAACTTGAGCCTCTTAATAAGCTTTGAGTTGATTACATTGTGTGTTGACGCTGAGTCAAACAACACAATCACATCATGACTTGCCCTCTCATTTTAATCAACTCAGGCTCATCGAAAACCGTATACCCCGTTGCTGCGGGCTTGGAAAGGATGTTATCAGGTGCACCGCTTACTAACTTAGTAACATACACACTTAACAACACAGGTACTAACCTCTGAGAAGGTCCCGCCAATTGCATCTGCATATGTTCCGCATTGGGACTCTCCTTCATTTCAACGTCGCATTCAGATATTATCATATTAGCCATGTGATGGTCTTTATTCAGTGGACAATCTTTCCACTGATGTCGCTGAAGGCAGCCGAAGCACAATCCTTCTTTTCTAGCTTTCTCTTTTTGTTCAGGGGTCAACGAGGACTTTGACCAAGCCCGAGCTGCCATTGGAGTTATCTTCCTTTTCACCCCAACGGTGGTACTTGTTTTTGCTGGTCCCTCAACCGGCTTCACCTGCTTGGTTTGGCCACTTGGCTGGGAGACACTTGTCTTTGAAGTCCATTTCCTCTGAAATCCCCCTTTTTTCGGGTACTCATACTGAGTCCCTGCTTGCACAAATCCACTAGGTCTGCCTCTGGCATCCTCATAGTTCAGGGCTACTGCAATAGATTCATCTAATGTAGTCACATATTTAGCCCGAACTTCCATTTTGATCTTGTCGTTCAGTCCATAGATATAGTCTTTTAACTGAACCGACATAGGGAGAGGGTCTGTTATTTTCATGACACATTCCCTGAATTTGTCAGTGTACTTTGCCACCGACAGACTCCTCTGACGAAGATTTCTATAAGCATCCCAAGCTCGGGATTCTTCATCAGGTGGAAGAAAGTGTTTCTTAAATTCAGCTTTAAACCCTTCCCAGGTGGTAGGAGCAACTTGATCCTTCTGTTGCTTTATCCACCATCTATCCGCTGCCTCAATAAACAGATGAGTGGCCTCACGGATTTTCTTTAGATCAGATCTGATTTCACAAATGGCGAAGGCTTCTTCCCACTTATGTAACCAAACCTCGATCACATCAGAACTGCGCTCGGTCATCCGACCAGCGTACTTCTCGGGTCTATAATTAGCAATATTAGGCACTTTGACCCTCGCGCGCTCTGATGAATGTATACTGGGCTCTAGCTCTGCTGGAGCTTTGCCCTTATCAATTCTAGATGGTCTAGCCAACAAGGCTTGCACCATCTCCCTAATCTCATTCTGACCAGCGTTCACTTGAAGCTGCTGGTTCATAATCTGCTGTAAAGCATCTTCTAATATCGAAATCCTACCGACCAAAGTAGGTGTTGTGTGATGTGACATTTGTTGTGTAGACCGTGCTCTAGACTCACTAGGATTCACCCTAGAATTCTGTCCTTCTGCCTCCATAGTTTCAAAAGGGAAAATAGTTTTTTTTTTTAGTCTTTTCTAGAACCCAAATAAAATATATATACACCTCTTTTCTATTTTCCTCAGCCTGCAAGCGTCTTTTCCCTTGTCGTATCTATCTCTGGTTCGCTGTTAATTTTTTTATATTCCGAGTTCAACGATCAGGTTTAAGCATCCTGGGCTGACCACGATCTTTTCCCTCCACCTGAAAGTAGTACCCAGACCTAGGCACGTGCGTGGGATTTACGGGCACAATGTTCGTAGTAGCGTCCACAGGGTCCTGTTCGACGACTTTCGAAGGCTGTTGCAAGGGAATTCGCCTATCCTGCCCGTGAGGCGTTCCTTCTAAAGGTAAAGGATCTTGCAATCTCCGTCTGCGGCCTCTCTCCTCGTGAGATCGATCTAAGGAGACCTCCAGATCCTGAATAGCTGGTCTCTCAGTCGCTGGCTTTCCGTCCCTCAATACAGCCGCGCTCCCTTTTTCCACAGTTCTGTCCACGTTTACGGAAAAATCACGATTTAATTAATTTGCATCGCCTTCACGACTGTTACCGGAAAAAGTAAGTCACAGTTCCCCTTTGAACAGATCGCGTCCCAATTTCTGCAATCGATTCTTCTCGACGAATCCTTCTTGTACGCTCTGCTATTCCCTACACCTGATCGAAATCCTCCGCCACCACGAAGGTTCCCCGTCACGGACAGCCTTCGTCACAGCCAACGATCCTCACGTCCCTCGCACGTCACGAACAGGCGATGCAATTGATAACCTTGCGTCACCTCTGCGCTCCACGCCTTTCTTCCGTCACCTAGCTCGTCTCTCTTCCCTTGATCTCTTTCCTTGCCTTGTGCTCTGATACCAATTGACACAGTCTCTATTCTATCTCACACTCAGATCACGGGCGATGGCATCTCAATTGTTCCACCCAGCCATACTCTCCTGGATCGCATTTTTCAATTGACACGTCTTTTTAGTCTTCCTCATGCATATCCATGAGACCCTCATCTCCCTAGATGGTTCCCCTTGCCACATGTCATCATTTTAGCCTTTTCACTTGGTGCACCATTTACCCCTCTCTTGGGGCACATTTAAACCTTTTGCCCCTTGGCATTATTGCACATTTAGGTGCACCTAGGCCTTAGCACTCAGAACCACCTAGTCAATGCCATTTCACCCTCACCTAGGACCTTGGCAGTTACTTCTCTTGACCATTTCATTTACGCACATTAATTATTACAAAAGTTGGTCATCTAAGAGAAAATGCCCACTGATCTTTCCGAGGTCATGCTATCTCAGCTAGAGCATAACAGAGTCCCTGATCGGAGACTCATAGTACAATAGATCCTCTGCCACTATCATTCACCGTCCCGGTGAATGACTGAGGTTCTGCATAAGAGAATTTCAAGTATAAATTGCAAATGGCTCATGGCCTTACGACTCCAAAACTGGAATACAACTGGCTCATGGCCATACAACTACAAAACTGAAATAAAATTGGCTCATGGTCATACAACTCCAAAACTGAAATAAAACTGGCTCATGGCCATACAATTGCAAAACTGAAATAAAACTGGCTCATGGCCATACAACTCCAAAATTCCTTTATTTACATGAGAACTGCAGAATCCAAATGCACAGAGCTTGGAAAAAGAAATGCCGAAATGAAAGATCCAGGAGCTACTGCTTGCTGGATGAAGGTCAGGGAGGGGGAGGGGGAGGGGGAGGTTGTGGTGGGTGTGTTGATGTTCCGGGGGTGGTCTTTGCCTTCTCCTCAACTATGTCCATGAGGTTGCGGATGTCCTCGTATTTGGATTTATATCTGTGGTACCCAGACCTGTAACGATCACATCTAGATTTGAGTGCAGAATTTTCGGTTTGCAGCCCATGGAAGTCGTCTTGCAACTTGGAATGTGAAACTTGGAGATGGTCCTTCTCCTCAAGAATTTGCTTCATTTGACTCTGCACCACCTCCACCTGTTGATCCACAGTATGCTTGTCCTCTGCCAGTGAGGTGTATCTGTCCTGTAGGGCTGCAAGCTCCCTCTGGATCTCAGCCTGCTGGGCTTAATGACTGTCCTCCAAAACTTTCTTGCTGGCTGCCCTCTCTGCCTCCTTCACTCCAAGACACTGCTGAAGCTCGTCTTGCTGAGCTTTCCACGCAGCCTCCCTTGCCTGTAGAGTTGCTCCCCACTCCGCTTCTTGCACCTGTAATGTTGTATCCCATTCTTTATGCATGTTGGCTACCTGCTTCTCATGTTCCAAGCGGAGGTGTTACTTCTGTGATAGAAGCTTGCAAACCTGACCCGTAGTATTAAAGAGGGAGGCACCCATCTGAATGAAGCTGTCATCTAGTGGGAGTGGAGACGGGAGAGGGAGAGGCGACAGAGACTGATGCAACAGAGACCGAAGATGCTGGGGCTGAAGTAAGAGCCAGTGAAGCTGATCTCAAGTGGGGAACCATAGGGGCGGAAGGTGGACGGTGAGGAGAAGAGGAAGTGAGTGAAGGTGGAGGGAAAAGTGCAGGTGTTGCAGCCCGCCACTGGTGCAAGAGGTAGGTGAGGTGAGGTCCACAAGTACATGTGTGTGTGCCTCTGCGCGTGCGATTTTGTACGGTGGCCCGGAATGTTGAATAAAAGAGGGATGCAAAATCATACTTAGTGATGGTGAAGAGAGCATTCAAAGCAGGACGGATACCTTTCGTGATGTAGTAATGCCCTAGTGCTGAATAGAAGCGAGTGAAGAAGTAGCGAGTGATCACTGCCTCTCTGCTTCCACCTTCCAAAACCTTTTTGCAATCATATCCCCTCCTATTGGGTTTGCATGTGAAAGGAATGAAAGGAGATGTGGTGAATCGTCGGAAGGTGGCTGAATAGGGAGAGTAGGGAGCCCCATGTACTATGAGACCAAATTGGGTGTGAGAAGCTGCCTGGAGCCCATGAACTCAAAAGTGCCGGTGACGGAGTCATAAGATTTGATGAAGTCTGTACACAGTTCCACATCCACCGGAGGGAAGATGACCTTGTCAAACTTAGTTAGACAGAGGGTCTGGATCTCTGAAGATGTCAACACCGAGGATAGTTTGAGGTTTGGATTCAGAAGAGGTTTAAACATCTGTGCAGAAGGGGTGTAATCTGAGCCCCCATGGTCGGAAGAAGAGGCATTGGAGCTCTGAGAGTGAGAAAGAACCTCCCGTTGCTGTCTTGATTGTGGTGGCTCTCCATCCGAGATGATAGTGATGTCCGAGCCAAGATGGGGATGCTGGGTTGCTAAAGGCATCACTGATGAAGTTGGCATTGATGATGGAGTGGGCAGTGCTGATGAAATGAGCCCTGCTAATGAAGGAGTCGGCCTTGCTGATGAAGTGGGTACTGTTGATGAAGTGGGCCCTGCTGTGATGAAGTCAACTGTACTGTAGAGGCTGCAGGCATGGATGAAGTCATCTGCACTGCAGAGGCTGCCTGGGACGTCATGGCGGTATAGAAAGGGGTGAAGAGCTTATCTCTGGGCAACCATGGTTGATACTTGCGCTTCTTCTCGATCATGAAGAAGGGAATTTCGCCAGAGAAACAAAGCAAGAAGGGAGGGGGAGCTGTTGGCGAAGCAAGCTGTCAAGTAGAAGCGGATGGGAGAAGGGGAGCTGATGACGAAGCAAGAAGGGGAACTGATGACGAAGCAAGAAGGAAGTTGTTGACGAAGCAGGAAGGGAAGCTGACGAGGTGAGAGCGAGAGAGGGAGCTGATGGTGAAGCAAGGAGGGGAGATGATCACGAAGCAAGAAGGGGAGCTGATGACGAAGCAAGAAGGGGAGTTGATGATGAAGCAAGAAGGGAAGCTGACGAGGTGATAGCGAGAGGGGGAGCTGATGGCAAAGCCTGTTGACAGAGATTGGCAGCCAGGTTGCAAGGAGACCTTGAACACAGGAGAAGGGAGATGGAGTGATGTAGGGGTGACGTAGGTTGCAAGGAGACCTTGAACGCAGGAGAAGGGAGATGGAGTGGTGTAGGGGTGGCGCAAGGAGTGGAGATGCGCAAGGAGGAGGTGGGTAGAGATGGCGTAGGGTGACGCAGATATCCAGGGGGAGCAGGAACCGGAACTCGAGATAGCCAAGATGGCTACCTGGAACAAGAACTAGAGATGGCACTGGGATTTCTTGGAGAAGGAATTGGAGATGGCGCAGGGATTGCAGGGATTGCTCCCACAGGGATTGCCTGGGAGTAGAGATGGCCCAAGGTGCAGCGAGTGGCGCAGGAAGTCAAGGTAGCACAAGAACTAGACGTAGGGTGTGGAGGTAGGGTGTGGAGGTAGAGAAAGAAGATGGTGCAAGGTGGCAATAAGGTGGCGCAGTGAGGGGCTAGAGGGAGATGGCACAATCTAAAGGCTTGGAGCAAGATGGCGCAACCCCAGATGGCGCAACCCTCGTTGGGAGCAAATGGCAGATGCAGAGGGAGTGTTTGCGCTAGGAGAAGATGACGAGTTGTGGAGAGTTCAACGCAGCAAGCTGTTGTAGAGTGTTCAACGCAGCAAGAAACTCAGACTTTATCTAGAGGGATGGCTAATAATAGCAGTTAAGCCACAAATAGCCTTTTGGAAGGAGAGCTGTAAGTTCTACGTAGCTTTGGAAGGTGGAGGTGCCAGATGGATGCAAGATGGATGCTTGGAGTAGGGTGGCCAAAAGCTGCCAAAAATAGCAAGGCCCTCACCAAACATAGCTAGGTGGCAGGAAGCACGAGGCATGAATTTTCAAAATCCCGCCAAATTCAAAAATTAAAATGTACATGGCCCCACTCCAAAAGAGAGAGAAAAGATGGAAGGATGGCATGGGGTGACAAGTGGTGATAGGGTGAACAAAGGGTGAATATGGGGTGAAATAGGTGTGAACTAGGGTGACAAGAGAGGAAACCAAGGTGACAGGGTGGTGAACATGGGTGAACAAAAGGGGTGACATAGAGGTGAACATGGATGAACAAGGGGTGAAATGGGAGTGAACATGGGTGGGAACATGGGGTGAACTAGGGATGAGCATAGGGTGAGCATAGGGGTGAACAAGGGGTGACAGAGAGGTGAACATGGGGTGACACAGAGGTGAACATGGGAGGGGTGACATAGGAGTGAACATAGGTGAACTAGGGGTGAACAGGGGTGACCTAGAGGTGAACATGGGTGACAGAGAGGTGAACATGGGAAGGTGACATAGGAGTGAACATAGGTGAACTACGGGTGAACAAGGGTGATAGAGAGGTGAACATGGGTGACAGAGAGGTGAACATGGGAAGGTGACATAGGAGTGAATATAGGTGAACTAGGGGTGAACAGGGTTGACCTAGAGGTGAACATGGGTGACAGAGAGGTGAACTTGGGAAGGTGACATAGGAGTGACCATAGGTGAACTAGGGGTGAACATGGGTGACAGAGAGTGAACATGGGTGACAGAGAGGTGAACATTGAAAGGTGACATAGGAGTGAACATAGGTGAACTAGGGGTGAACAGGGGTGACAGAGAGGTGAACATGGGAAGGTGGCATAGGAGTGAACATAGGTGAACTAAGCGTGAAGAGGGGTGACCTAGAGGTGAACATGGGTGACAGAGAGGTGAACATGGGAAGGTGACATAGGAGTGAACATAGGTGAACTAGGGGTGAACTAGGGGTGAACAGGGGTGACCTAGAGGTGAACATGGGTGACAGAGAGGTGAACATGGGAAGGTGACATAGGAGTGAACATAGGTGAACTAGGGGTGAACAGGGGTGACCTAGAGGTGAATATGGGTGACAGAGAGGTGAACATGGGAAGGTGACATAGGAGTGAACATAGGTGAACTAGGGGTGAACAGGGGTGACAGAGGGGTGAACATGGGTGACAGAGAGGTGAAAGGTGACATAGGAGTGAACAGGGGTAAACTAGGGGTGGATAAGGGTGATCTAGAGGTGAACATGGTTGACAGAGAGGTGAACGTGGGAAGGTGACATAGGAGTGAATAGGGGTAAACTAGGGGTGAATATGGGTGACAGAGAGGTGAACATGGAAAGGTGACATAGGAGTGAACAGGGGTGAGAACTAGGGGTGAATAGAAGTGACAGAGAGGTGAACATGGGAAGGTGACATAGGAGTGAACATAGGTGAACTAGGGGTGAAGAGGGGTGACCTAGACGTGAACATGGGTGACAGAGAGGTGAACATGGGAAGGTGACATAGGAGTGAACAGGGGTGAACTAGGCGTGAACAGGGGTGACCTAGAGGTGAACATGGGTGACAGAGAGGTGAACATGGGAAGGTGACATAGGAGTGAACTAGGGGTGAATAGGGGTGACAGAGAGGTGAACATGAGAAGGTGATATAGGAGTGAACATAGGTGAACTAGGGGTGAACAAGGGTGACCTAGAGGTGAACATGGTGGGGATGAACATGGCTGAACTGGAGTTGAACATGAGGTGAACATGGGTGAACAGGGGGTGAACATGGGTGAACTGAACAGGGGGTGAACCTGGGTGACATGAGGTGAACATGGGTGACATGGAGGTGAACATGGTGAACAGGGGGTAAACATGGGTGAGCTGGAGGTGAACAGGTAGGGATGAACATGGGTGAATTGGAGGTGAACATGGGTGAACAGGGGGTGAACCTGGGTGACAGAGGGGTGAAGAAGGATTAAGGAGAAGTGTGTTCCAGAGAAGGCAAGGGCTGTTTCCATCTTGCCAGAGGAGGAGGAAAAAGCTCAGTATTTATTGGTCTCCCACCAAAAGAGCACAACTTGGCAGAGAGTAGAACCTTGACAGGGTTAGGAAAAGGAATGCTTTTTTTTTTTTGAACGAATAAAAATCCAAATAATAGGAATGGAAATCCCTATCCAAAGAGAGAGAGTCAATGAGGATGATACTTCTTTACCCGTGAGCCATTTACAGGTGCTGGTAACTTCTTGCCCTCCAAGGTGGCCAAATAAACTCCTCCACTGGGAATAATCCTTGTGATAAAGAAGGGCCCTGTCCAGCCACTGACAAATTTGGGTTTATGCTTCAGGAACTTATTGGAATATAACAAGACCAAGTTGCCAACTTGGAATTCCCTCTTCCTGAGATTTCTGTCATGCCATGCTTTTTGCCTCCTTTGCCATACTTTTTGGGCAAGGATTGCCGCTCAAGTGTGCATGCCTCCAAGTTATCATCCATCTCTGCCATGACCCTAGTAGTCTTCATGTGGAACTCTATAGGGCATATCCGCCTCCAGGCCGTAAACTAGCTGGAATGGTGAATATCCAGTGCTAGCCTTGTATGCTGTTCTGTACGCAAAAAGAGCGGCTGGTAGTAGAATATCCCAATCTGCCAAGGAATGAAGGCATAACCGAGCCACAATATGAGACATGGTCCGATTGGAGCTCTTGGCCAAACCATTGGCTCGAGGGTAGTATGAACTAGAGGTCTTGTGAACAATTTGCAGTTGGGTGATGAGGTCAGTAATGACATCATTGAGAAAGTGGGTACCTTTGTCACTCATCAATTCCACAGGACATCCAAACCTAGAAATGATTTGATCATACAAGAATGAGGCCACAACTTGAGCAGTGCAGGTCTTCACAACTTGAGCAGTGTAGGTCTTCGCGGCCTTCACCTCCACCCATTTAGTGCCATAATTAGTAGCAAATAGAGCATACTTGATCCCTCTTCGAGTTCAGGAGAGATGGGTCCAACAAAATCCAATCCCCATCTATAGAAGGGTGGTACAGGGCTAGATGGCTGAAGGGGAAGGTACTCCCGTCGGGTAGGACCTCTTTGATATGAGTCGCAGCGGCGCACATGAGTATTGCAGTCTTGGAATAGCTTTGGCCACCACAACCCAAAGCGCATTATCTTTCTAGTAGTGGCCTCTGAGGTCAAAAACACTTCCACCTTTGCTGGGTCCGTGGTCATTCCCTCAGCCGAGACAATGTGGCCAAGGAGAACCCCTCGCAAGGCGAGGAAAAAGCATTTGTCAGGATTCAAGCACAACCTTGCTTCTCTGCACTTACCAAAAACCCACCTCAACTTACTCATGTGATCAGTTTGAACAGCAGGTTCAAGGTGAGAAGCATTCTTACCATTGAACACAGAGAAGTCATCCAAGAATACCTCAAGAAACTTTCCGATGTTCTCTTGGAAGAGTTTGCTGACAAGACGTTGAACGTTGCTGGTGCATTGCACAGACCAAAAGGCATCATCTGGTAAGCATAAGTTCCCCATGGGGTGACGAAGGTAGTCTTTAACTGATCTTGCTCTTGCACCCGAACCTGGTTGTACCCACTGTATCCATCCATGAAGGAGTAGAGAGCATGACCAGCTACGGTTTCTAGCACCCTGTCAGCGAAGGGGAGTCCTGACGTGTGGCGGTAGTCAAACTCCTATAGTTGCCACAAACTTGAAGTTTGCGAGTCTCTCTTTTGGGCACCACCACAATGCCACTAAGCCATTCGGAGTAGTCAATAGGGTAGATCAACCCTGCTTGCTCCATCTTTTGAATATCAGCATAGACAGCCTTGCCATAGTTAGGATTCATGCGATATGGTCCCCTGATCACCAGGTCTGCTTCCGGATACAGATCGATGCAATGTTCCATGAACTCAGCAGGTACTCCCTTTAAATCCTTATATGACCAGGCAAAGACATCGACATACTCTTGAAAAAAATCAGACAATGCAGCAAGGAGATAATCATGCTTCCAGACCCAACTGGCTACCTTGAGATGTTGTGGTTGGTCCTCTGTCCCAATGTTAAGATACCTCCAATCTCTGGCATGGTCAACCTGAGGTATGGTTTCTGATGTGGAGTTGTTTGGTTCTCCTGCTCCCACTGCTAGGTGCGCAGGAGTATGATCCAGAGAAAAATCCCCCACTACTTCCATCCAAGAGCTCGGAAAGGATGGTTGGGTGTCTTCTGGAAATGGTTGAGATGTAGAGGCAGCACTTGGGCCCATTCTCTTTTTGCCTTTTTGTGCTTGCTTGAGCATTCCTCTGTATGTTAGTCCATCCACCTTGTATGTAGTTTCAGGAACCTCCTGTGTCGTTGGGGGGTCAGCTTCTGACATGTATAAGTCGAGTAGAGCAAGGTCCGCGACATCTTCTTCTCCCTGTATGCTGTGGGCTTGCCTTGCAGGTGTGAAGTTCCAGACTCCAGTGTGAATGTGGATGGTTCCTTCAAGTTGTCGAGTCTCTTGGCCCCTCCTAGGTTGGTGGTTAGGATGCACAATGGATTCAATAACCTTTCCAAGAGTCATTTCCGGCACCACCTGCCTTCGAGTGACATCAATAAGTAGGTGGTCATCCTTTTCTTCTGCAGATCCATGGGTGTCTTCTTCAATACCATCATTGTGCTCAGCCAGTACATCATCTATGTGGTCATCCTCTTCTTCCGCAGATTCATGAGTGTCCTCTTCAGTACCATCACTGTGCTCAGCCAGCTCCTCATCTTCTTGTATAGCATCCTCTTCGTCCTCTGTTGTGACCCCATGGTTTTTTTCTGGTATGAGGCATCCGTGTTGTGTGCCTCCATTGCTTCCATTGCTGCTTCATGGTCTTGTCTTTGAGTCACCTTGTTGACCTCTCCACGACTTGGTTTGGTACTTGTGGTCATCATTCGCTGATACATGTGGGGATTATTACAAAGGCCAAAAGGCATCTGTTCATACATTAGGTCAGCCAAACCAAGTGGTGCAAAGGCTTCTTGGCTCACCTCTTGCGCATTCCGTGAAGTACCAAGATGGGCTTCAGGATCCTCTTCTGGACACAACTCCACCATGTTGATGGCTAAGGATCCCAGGGCCCCCATCCAATCCAAGATGACAGCTTCTTCCTCTTTTGGTCTAGCATGTTCCTTTTCATGATCAGTGGTAGAGTCCCGTGGAGAGAGCCAGATTTCAGCACCTGGCAGCCTCCTTTTCGAGGGCTGGGCTGTGTGGGTGGCCGATGCGATGCAGAGGAGCAGTGAGGAGTTGCACACTCATTCTCTTAGGCGGAGGAGGACTCTTTAGGAGCGTGAGCGGGCTTTGAGAGACCTCGCCTCCATAGAGCGGCTCAGGGAGCAAGACCCAAGCCAATGGCTTAGCGACAGGTTCGAGAGCGCTCGCCTTGAGCTTCAGGACACGGAGATTCGGCGGGCTGAGTTCTCCTATCACTCTTCCCGGGCCCGGTGGGTGCAACAAGGGGACATGATGATGAAGCAGCTTTTTCATACCACTGGGTCCTGATCGGCAGGCACACAGCTGCAGCATCTCCGTGATTCGCGAGGCATCATGCACACTGACCCGCATGAGATTTTAGACCTGACCATAGGTTTTTACAGCTAGCTCTTCCAGACGGAGAGGATGACCCCAGTTGGTCTTGTGGCCTAAGAGGTAGTTTGGGATCACGTTCCGACAGTAGTCTCGCAGGATTTATGCAGCAGACTGGAGGAGCCTTTCACAAATGAGGAGCTCTGGGAAGCCGTCAAGGCTCTCCCGACCCAGAAGTGTTCGGGTGAGGATGGCTTGACTCCAGCCTTCTTCCAGAACTTCTGGGAGATTATCTCCACCCCTTTTCGATTAGCTTGCTAGGAGATATTTGACACAGGCTCCCTCCCTCAGTCCTTGAGCAGGGGGTGGATTTGTTTGATCCCGAAAGGGAGAGATAGGTCAGACATTCGACAGTGGAGATCGATCACTCTACTTGATACTGCATACAAGATCCTCGCCAAGGTCTTGAGCTTGCGGTTACGGCCCCATCTTACCGACATCATCCACGACACACAGACTGGGTTCGTCCAGGAGTGCAGCATCCTGGACAACATCTTCACGTTCTGGGAGGTAGTGGATTGGTCCAGGGAGGAGTCACAGCCGTTGGCCGTCCTCCTCTTGGATTTTGAGAAGGCCTACGATAGGGTGGAGTGGTCCTTCCTGGAGGGTACTATGCGGAGATTGGGTTTCTCAGACAGATGGGTCAGAGGAGTTTCTGTGCTTTATGCGGGGAGCTCTAGTCAGATGCTTATCAGAGGACACACAGACGAGGCCTCTTCTCTCTCGCTCGGTCTGCCAAGGCTGCCCACTCGCTCCCTTCCTCTTCTTGTTTGTGGCGGAGGCTTTGGGCTATTACTTGAGATCACAAGTGGCGGGCCTCACAGGGTTGAGGCTCCCAATCAGACAGGCGGAGGAGCTTCTTGACTCGGAGTTTGCAAATGACATGGCCTTGTATGTTGAGGGCACCACAGTGAGTCTGGAGAGAGTCAGGGGCGCCCTGGCTATCTACTGCGACGCCTCGGGTGCACGGATCAACTAGACAAAATCCATAGGTTTCTTCACTGGCTTTGAGGAGACACAGGAGATTCGTGAGTGGGGGAGTGACTTTGGCTTCAAATAGATACCGTGGGGCTAGACAGCGAGATATCTCGAATGCCAAGTTGGTATTGACATTACAGCAAAGGAGGAGATCGCCCCGGTCCTTGAGAGTGTTCGGTGCAAGCTTCTCTACTAGAGCTCGGTCAAACTCTCTCTAGCAGGTCGTGCCTTAGTGGCAAACTAGGTCCTTCTTGCCACGGCTTGCTATATTGCCTCCTGCTGGTGCTTTCACAGAGGATGCATAGGGCAGCTCTGACGGTTGGTTCGGAACTTCCTTTGGGCAGGTTCGGACGGCACGAAGAACACTAGAGCCCGGGTAGCTTGGCAGACGGTGATCATGCCGCAGGCATTGGGAGGCTTGGGTATCATTGATCCAGAGATGCAGAGCAGAGCCCTCCTGGGCAAGTCGGTTGTTCACGGCCTCACCCCAGGTGCAGAGCCTTGGAAGCTCCTCTTACAGGGAGGGCTTCTAAGAAATACCCCACGCACTGGGGGATAGTGGCAGCGTTCACACAGATGGATGTTCTCAGAGGCCTCCCTTACAAGGAAGGGTTCCCCCTTGATCAAGAGCCTCCGTGGGGTCTGGTAGAGACTGGCAGGGGGTCTCATTCGTCCTCTGCCCAGATGCAAAGAGGAGTTTGAGCGCCAGCCCCTTATGTGGCACCTAGAGATCAAAGATCAGGAGGGGTGTATGCTCGGACAACGGACTCACATTGGTTGGGCACAGTGGGACAGTGGTCCGGCCGGGTCCTTTGGCCGTTGGAGCAGATTACCCATGGAGGTAGGGGCGAGGCTTGACGCCCTAGCGCATCTGCGAGGGGTAGGGCAGCGGATGAGGGAGATTGACTTAGCCATTCCTGAGTCCTGGTGGGAGGAACTTCGCGTATGGAGAGACAACAGTCGGTTTGGGCAGTTTTCTCGTACTGGTTTCCCTTGAGGATGTTGATGCAGCGAGGCAGCACGCATCCCGTCTTCTTCCGTGTAGGACCTAGAGGCCTACTTCAGCCACTCACTGAGAGAGACCCTGAGATGGATGGGAGTCTTGATGGGATTCACTGGTAGATGATCAGAGTAGTGGGATGTTTGGGGAAGGAGTGGCACATTGACCCTTCCAGTATCTGAGAGCAGGATGCCCCTAGATGGCGCCTTTGGTTGTGGCCCGTGGGAGGGTAGACCCTTGAGGGAGGTCTAGTGGGATCCGGGAGAGTGGTTCTGGCCTTCTAGGGGCGGCCTAGCCGAGCAGGTGGATGAGGTGCCCTTCTTTTCCTACACTACACAGATTGGCAAGAGGCTTCAGATGGACTCGTCGAGGTGGACCCCCTCGAGGGAGAGGCATTGGGTGACCCAGAGAGTGCCCCGAGATGTTCGTTCTAGGTTTTGGACGCGGTTATGGTCCAGTTTGTGGCCAAGGAAGATATCCTACTTCTTCTAGCTGGCCGCCCACGGAGGCTTGCCCATCGGACCGTGGTTGGAGCAGACGCGAGTGGAGGGGCAGTGCCATTGTTGCTCCAATGGTCTCCTAGAGACTATCCCGCATTGCCTGTGGAGCTATCGTAGCACAGTGAGGATTCGGATGGGATCCCTCAGGATCATGACACGTATGCAGAGTCTTCAGAGAGACTACACCTGGGGGATGGTGGGCTGGTTGACAGAGGGCAGACACGCGTTTCAGATTGATGAGATCTCCCCAGTCTACCGGATACAGAGTCAGAGGATCCAAAGGATAGCACTCCATGAGGCAGTGCAGTCCCTCTTGACAGCCTAGCTCCTCCTCCTAGGGAGGATAGCGTTTGGGAGGTGGTAGCCAGCATCACGGCGTGGAACATTTGGGTGGCTCTTTGCAGTCTTGTGATGGGTGAGCACCCAGTTCTACCCTTTGCTACCCTAGTCGCCATCTGGCAGGACATCATATACACACTACGATCCACCTGGGAGCGTGGAACTCCAGGCTCCAAGGCGACTATCGAGAGGCGTGCTCGTTTCTGCAAGGCTTGGCATGTAGGAGTTTTCTACATCTTTACCCCGCGAGGGATTCACTGGTTGTATAGTCCCCCCACTTGGTTGTTAGCCCCAGTACCAGAGATCCCCTAGGCAGTGAGCTGGGTTTCTCTGGAACAGGCCAGTTTTTCTTTCAGCCTTTTCCGGTTTTTTCCATACTGAGCACCTTCGGGGCTGTTGTCTTGTATGAAATCTTTCAAGCATTAATAGAAGGTTCCTTTCTTTGAAAAAAACAGAAGAAAAAAGAGCTGGGTTGTCTTTGCGAGGTAGCTGTTGGAGGAAGATCCCTCTTCCATAAATGGTGACCTCTTGAATGTGGTTTCTATTAGTGCCAAACTTGCCTAGATCGAATCGTGAACCTGGCGCGCTGTGTGGGGGAAGGCCCATTATCCACCCTGCTCCTTCCCTCTCCAGCAACTTATGCACAGTGTGCTGTACGAGATTAACAAAAATGCACTTATGAGAGGCAAGTAATGAGTTGTATCATGTTTGAAATACACAAATTGAGGATTGTGTCTTTACAATCAATCCACTTTTGAGATATAAACCATTCATCGCAACTTGTAGAAGCTAAAAAAGAAAGAGAAGAAAGCATTGCTAGCTTTAATATTTAACGTGTTGCACTTTCCCTAGAGGCAGAAAGCCATATGCTTTCTAGTTTGAAAGTTTCAAGTAATAAGCTATCTGAGCATATGGAGTCCAATTATAAAAGGAACATACGTATAATGGAACACATTTGAGATTGATACGTGTGCGCACGTGCACGTGCTATGGATAGATAGATGGATGGATGGATGGATGGGGGGGGGGGGGGGAGAGAGAGAGAGAGTCGTAATTCAAAACTGATGTGTCATTTCTTTTGGTTTTTATTCTAGTGGAAGGTGCATTGAGGTCACCAACTACTAAATCAGCCATTAAATGAAGATCTTGAATGACAGAAAAACCAGAGAATTTTTGTAGTATTGAAGCATTACTGACTTCTAGGATACAATGTTACAAAGTTGAAGTCTTGTGATGGAGTTTGGCCTTGTTTATGAACTTGGCGTGGTTGTATTTATTTGGTGTACTATTCTAAAGCAAATGTAAACTAGTGTTGTCGCCTTTCTTTTATTTACTTTTCTCGGTTTTTTCTTTCTCTTGGGGGTTGGAACAATTTTATAAAGATGTGTGTATTATCAGTGTATTTATTATTATAGTTTTAGTGAAGCAAGGGATCACATTTCATTTTGCAACCTTATGTTGTGGCCTAGATCTCAATTTTGGGTTTTGATGGAGCCCTCAGGTCTTGATAGGATCAGGTGATATGGATGGGACCTACACGGCCAATATTATTAATAAAGATATGCACTCATGTGTCCAGGTCCTAGGGGGTGTAGGAAAGGGAGAAGAGTGCATTAGGATGCATGAAATGGTAGGTCCAAGAGTCTTAGGCTAAGGGTAGGTTCAAATGGGATGTTGTCCTTGAGTGATTGCAATGGGCATTAATGAACTGGTAACTCTCTTCATGTTTCAACGTGCATTTCTCATTCATGCATAACTTCCTTTCCACCTTGCATCGAACTCAAATAGAAACAAATTCTCTCATGAGGCCATGGTTGTCTCAATTTCTGCATCATGGCATAATTTGTTGATTGCTATATTTTTCTCTTTGAGCCCAATTCTTGTTCTGCTATGGGGATGAATGTAATGGCAGATGTGAAAGTTTTTGGATGAGAGATGTTTTGGCTTGTGGGGAAGGTAGGGTGCAAGGCATGATCTTGAATTGGTGCTCACCCTTGCTGTGGTTTGCTCAATTGTCACATCAGTAGGGCTATAGAGTTGGCTGGACAGTTGATTGGAGCTGTATGGCATCCCTGAAAGAGATGTTTTGGTGCCAGCAAACTTATTATGGGCTAGTTTCATCTTGATCTGGGGTGCTGTGGGCATGTATGGAAGCTTGAGCAGCTTGTACGGCAGCTCATGCATTTGGAAACGCCTATCTGCACTCGTTTTGCATAATGTGGAGGGCTGGAAGCCTTTTCTGAGTTGCAGAGCAGACAAATCTGCTAGAACACCTTCATGCCCTGTACAAGCCTGCGTGTGCTTGATTGGTTGCATGCACATGTATGCAACGCTGCTTGGGTTCGCATGTAGAATTGTGTGGTTGCATGTTAAAATTGCACGTCTTAGTTCGAGTGCATGCAACCATGCATGTGGGAGTGTGGTGGCATGAGCACTCATGCATGCTATTAACTTTAATGCCGACTCCAGCACTTCAGTTTAGAATGCCTCTAGTTCAAAAGTATCTTTGGGTGGCATGCAGGCCACTTGTGAAGTAGTCTAAGGTATGTATGTTATGTGGCATGAATGTGGATGTTTCTCACATGCAATGTCGGCACCTCTCTACCCTTTTTCGCCTACCTCTCAAGCTCTTCCAACCACCTCAACCTGCTAGTCTGTGGCCCCAACCTTGCTCTTCCATCTATGCTCTTTGCTGTCCTTGCCTACTCTTCGAGCTTGGTATGTGCTGTGAATAGTCTCAGCTTCTATATGTGAGGTTCCTTCCTCTCTTCTTACACCCTCAAATTTCCAGCATTGACCTTAATACCACTGATGCATACTGTGATAGTTGTGGTTTACATTTTTTGACGTTTGGCCCATGTGATTATTGCTTATGCATGGGATCATTCAAGGCGGTCAAGTAAATTTCTCTTTGACAATGCAAGCACTTACAAGGTTCTGGACATATTGAGCTTGCCTCTATGATGGGCCGTATGTGGCGAAATCTACCAAAGGAGACTTAAAGGTCTATGATCGGTGTATTCCTACTGTAGCCTTGCAGATTCAGGAGTATGAGGAGGCTCATCCCTTCCATATTCTAGCTACGGCCTAGATCAGTGTGTTGCTTGGCAAGGAGTGGTTCTACCACAGGTACAAAGTTGTGGATTTGACGTCATATAGTTATTATTTTCATGGACAACAGATCTTTTGACTGTCAATATCAATGGCTCGGGGCTAAGTTGTACATAATAAAGACAAACAAGTTTGGTTTCATGATTTTTTTCACATGAGTTCTCGTCATCTTTTTTATGGAATTAAATAATTTATTGCATGAGGCCAAAGGTGTGTCTCGTGTGCTTTGTTAGATGTAATTTTTCTGTAATTGATGCTCTTTCAAGAATGTGCGTAAACAAAAAACGTCCTTTCTTTTGTGCATTGATGAAGTGATGCAACCGGAAAATTCACTTTTTAATATATAGATAATAGTCTGAAATATTTGGTCAGCCACCTATGTTTGCCTCTTTGCTCATGTCCATTATTTGGAATGTTATCTAGTGGATTCTAGATTATCTAGCTGGGTTACGGATTCAATCCAAGGTGCAGTACTTATTACTAAGCCACAAAAAGACTATTATGTAATGCTGTAGATTTAAAAGTTCCTTTGAACATAGAAACTGAGCCCTCAGTGGATTTCGAGGAGTCTCAATTTCTTCATGATCTATTAACTGAATTCTCAGATGTCTTTCTGTCTGAATCACCCATATCAGCTTTGGAAAAGAACTCCTCATGTGGACGCAAGAAGCTTTGAAGCGAAGAGGGGAGAGATAAGAGAAGAACTAGGGAAAAAGGAGCATAGACTACATTCAAGACATCAAGAGAGAGATTTATATTGAAGAGAAGTACAAAAGAAAGAGCTTAATGCTTTAGGAAAAGAAGGATGGATGGAAAAAGCTAAATACAAGAGAATGGCATAGCTACAAGGAGAAGAATGAGATGCTTGAGAAGGGGGGAGAGAGGCTCCTTTTATAGAGCAATTATCACCCTCCTTTATGTTGTTACATTTCCAGTGAATAAATATTTTTATCCCTTAGTGACATAATGGCATGGGTCACCATCCACTTTCCTTTTGGGCACATTTTGACAAGTGTCCCTTTTCAAAAGCACACGTCTTTTTGAAAATTGGGAAAGTCAAGAGTCTTCCTTTGTGGATCCCATAGGGAACCTCGCCTTTCCAAATGTCCACATCCTTCCTATTCCACATAGGAATTATAGAAGGATTCCTTCTTGACCCACTCTTTTTCTTTTTGCAAAGAATCTTGATCCACACTCTTCCACACTCCTCCACATGCCCTCCACATGCTTGGCATGTGATCTTTCTTATTTTATTGAGCACTTATGGACATAACTCCCATCTCTATACATGACTCGTTCTTTCTATTTCTAAAACCCCATAGTATCTCACTCCCAAATAACTCTCACTCCATACCAAGGTATTTATCAATGGTATTTACAATGATTCATTCCATTCATCCTCTCAATCCCTTGCAATATATTGGAAAATAAAATAAGGTGATAGCTAGAAGGTTGTCGCTTCATTCTCACAATCCTATCAAGTGTACATACAAGTGATACCAAGATCAAGTATAAGATATCAAATTTTTGTATCACACTAGCATGTCTTGCTTAAACACTCTCTATTGAGAGCATCCACCACGTTGTTGGAGTGCTCTGAGCAATAAGGGACAAGTAAATCTTGCTCTAAGATGATCACCCAAACTCTCTTAGGTAGGGTGCTATTTATCCCTCATCCATAATAGTGAGTCCTTTTCCGATGGTTGTATTCATTCTTGAATCAAAACAATTTCAATCATTCATACACACATGGATTTTTTTCTAGAGCATTCCTAGGAAAGCAAGCACAAAACTTGCTCTTGTCCTTGATAGTGGTAGAATAAACCATGTGATGAGATTTTATTTTGCATCAACTTGTGAGCATGACACAACAAAATGACAGGAGCTTCTTAAAAGCAAGCTCTATGAAAGTAATACCATACATACTATCACAAAGCTCACACCCAAAAGAGAAGATTCTTTTACACAAAAAGTGTCTACACCCATGTTCTATTTAAATCTTCATAATCAAGAAAAAATCATAGAGAGGCTCACTTTCTCATCTTTGAATTCTTGTATAATTTTCTCTACGACTTCTTCCTTTTTTTTTATTTAATGTTGGTCATCTGCACTGACCAAAGGTGGTGGTCCATCAAATTTCAAACTAAACCTATCACAAACCATGTTGCTTTTGACTCCTTGTCATGTCATGTTATAAGCCCAAAAATATCAACATAAGAAATATCGAATGTAAATAGTATGGGAGGAACAACACAAGAAATATTAAATGTAAACAGCATGGGAGGAACATCACATGCACTTGACCTTGAGAATGCTCATCTTTTTTGACATATATACACTTTTTTGTAGACGTAATATGACGACACAAAATACTTGTTTGTAGCTGTGTGCATCTAATATGCACAAGGCTAGATGCCCACTCCTTCCTCAGGTCCTTTTGAGCTGATATTCAACGTGAGCTGCTCTCTTTTGATTAGCATTGGAACATGTGTTGTTGTTGCTCTAATTAGGTAGATAGTAATAGATATTAATAGTAGATAAAGATGAGTCTAATTAGGTAGATATTAATAGAGTTGCAATTAGCTCCATGGAACATCCAAAGGTGATGGAGGAGTGCTTAGAAGTGAGGTACTACAAGAATATATGTATATAAGAAGGAATAAAGATAGATCCCAATCTAGTGATTCAAGCGTTGACATTTCTTTAATGTCACATCCAAGCTTGGTTTCTTTTTCTTGTGCCATGTTTCTTTTCTAGCTATAATAGGAAAAAAGTTGCATGTAATATATATGATGCTTTTTATCTTCACGTAGCATATTGAATGAAGCTCACATTTGCAAATCTGTACTTGTGTATTATAGACAAATTTCACTAAATAGCACAAGATGTATCATAAGCACTAAATAGCACAAGACTTTTCAAATTTCACTAAATAGCACAAGACTTTTCAAAATGAGTGGATGAAGTGCCTTTGGTCTACATTGAGAAAACAACTAAGATTGAAACTAAAGTATAACTATAAAAACAAAGCAATTAAGGCAAGAATAGGTAAGGAAATCACATTGCACATTGACATTTTTAAGTCTCTAATTATGAGTGTATAGTTTTATTTCTATGTCATTCTTAATTTGTGCCTATACTTCTAGAACATATTTAAATGAAATATCAAAATAAGTGAGACAAGACGTAACCCTTCTTAGTATATGACATTAGCAAAGTTTTGACACTCTAGTTTTGGTATGTGTGTGTGTTACCTTCTATTTCAATAAATCTACATCTCCACCATTCCACATTCTCAGTCAAAATTTTGACAGGCCCTCGGCATCGAGACTATGTTCACAATGCATAATTGCTTGCATTAGCAGAGAAATGGGGTCTCAAAAGGGCCTCATAAGGAATGGATTAAGAAATGGATTAGTCCTAATGAAAGGGCCATGGTAGGGTCCAAAAAGTCCTAACCCCCCCTCACTTAGGTGGTGAATTTCCTCCCTCCTCTTCTCTCCTCCCTCCCTCCCTCCCTCCCTCCCCCTCCTCAATCCCTCCCCCCCCTTCCCTCCTCTTGCTCCTCCCTCCCCCCCCTTTCTACTCCTCCCCTCCCCCTCCTCTTCCTCCATGCCTGCTCCTCCCTCCCCCCTCCCTCCTCCTCCAGCCTGTTCCTCCCCCTCCACACCTGCTCATCCTCCCCCTCCCTCCTCCTCCATGCCCTCTCCTCCTCCTCCTCCACACCTGTTGGTCCTCCCCCTTCCCTCCTCCTCCACGCTTGCTGGTCCTCCCTCTCCATCCGTCCTCTTCATCTGTTGGTCCTCCCTCCTTCATCCCTCTTCCTCCTTGCCCTCCCCCTTCCTGCGTGCTGCTCCTTCATGCCTGCTTCTCCATGCATACTCCTTCTCCACACCTCCTCTCTGCACTCCTTTACTCATGGCACCATTTAAGGATGTCTCCAACAAGTACCAAGTTCACTTAGAGTTGGAGGCTAAATATGCAACACACGTAGGATCTTCCAATATCCACAGTCTTCGTTTGCAAGAAAAGAAGCATCTTGATCTTTGGATAGAAGGATCCTTGTATTCTTCAGATCTTGCCACCCAAAAGAGCACTCCTTTTCATACAATGCATGAGCTAGTTTGGTTTTTTGGAAATAGACATGTTGGGTTGCTAGGTTATTGCAATCAGTTGAACAATGCTCAGACACTGGCTATGCAAGCGAGGTGCACAGAGCCAAGCGGAGCAGCTAGCACGTTTAGGAAATAGCACCATTGTTGTAATGCATAACTCTATGTAGGAGATTCAAAGGCAGAACAAGGAGCTTCATGATAAAACTAAAGCATTAGACTTGGAGCGACAGCATTGGACTTGGAGTGATAGAAATTGCAAGAGTTACTCTTTGAGCTAGCTGAAACCAAAAAAGGCTCGAAAGATCTATATACAACCAAGTTCAATGAGCTGTAGAGTAGGAATGAGAGAAGGCAGAAGAACAAGTGCAAAATATGAAAGAAGAAACACCTTTGGGATTGAAGCATAGGAAAAGAAGATTTACATAACATGCATGCATTGTTGGCACCCATTGGTGGTGCTAGAAAGAGGAGAATCGAGGCTACAAGGTTGGTTATCCAATGTTCCAATGAAATTATCTCTTTTGTGCTACACTATTTGTGCTAAATTTTTATTATGTTCTTCTTTAGGAACTTCATAGAAGATGTGATGGGAGAATGGACGGGAATGATATTGACTGTTCATATGCTCTAGCCAACTTATTGAAGTCAAGCGATGTCATTGGGATACTAAGGGACCCAAGACACAAATGCCTACGTGTGCAAGTTGCTGAAGAGGTGATGAAGGACTTGAAGGAGATAGTAGATGCAAAGAAGTCCATAGTGCCACTATCCACACCTTGGTCTATGAGGCATGCACGGCGAGAAACAAACCAACGTGCAAGAGAAATGCTTTTAGGGTACCATTGTGTAAGGGGCACAATGACTTGGAAGAGTAAAAAGAAATTTGGTTTGCAAACCTTTGAGATGAATGCTTTCAACAATGTCTACTTCGATGTAGACAAACTGCAAAACAAGTAGTGGTCAAATTCTATGGCATGAGAGAAGATGGTAGGAGGAAATCCATTATAGCATTGTACTTTACGTAGTTCATTTCCTATATGGTGTTTATCCTAACTTTTTCTCTCTTTTTTTGGTACCAAATGCAATGGCAATCGCATATTTGTCATCAAAATGGATGAAGCTCAATTGGTGAAAGAACATAAGTTAGAGAGAGTGACCATCTGGATTATGAACGAAGCCTTAGCCTTTGTTCAAGGGGACGAGGAAGTTGGGCAAGATTTCTCATCTCAATCAGAGAAATATATATGTCGGCTTGTAGCATTTGAGACTCCCAAAGAGTGCCATGAGACATCGAAGTGGGTTCTAGATAGAATAGGAATCCCATTCAACTATCTGAAGACAAGTGTTTATGCTTCGAATTTAATTCTGCAAAAAGTATTCGCATGGTGCATTGCAGAAGCTAAGAAGTTGCTATCAGATATGGGATTCCATGGAGGACATGTCAACCTTAAGGAGGACAAGAAAATTGATGGGGCAACACAAATATTCTTGCCAAAGTGTCAATGGGTGGAGCAAAGGCAAGGACATTCCTATCTAACCACAATCTTGACAAAGACAAACGTATATTGTCTCGAAGTACCTTGGGTTGGGAATATTGGAAAACATTATGTGAATGCACAACCAATAAGGCTTCACAATTCACATCCTCAAGAGCAAATTTGAGAGCTAAAGTATGGACAAAGGTAGATGCTTTCATAAAATTGCTTCACCAAGGTCGAATCGATGAGATGTATTATGAAAGGTTCAGGATGGTTGTGAAATATTTTTTGCAATTAATGGTGGTGAAAGCATGGGGGGAGTCGCACATTATGCATTACATGGTAATATTCTCACCATAATATTTAGCACTTTCTTTATTAAAATTCTTCATTTTGCTTAAATGATGTTCGCCATGTTTGCAGCATATTTTGGACCATGGTTTGTATAGAACTAGGGCCCTTTGTGTCCATTTGGAATACACAAGGCATGGAGAAGTCACACAATCGATCCAAGGCAGCTTACCTCAAGAACTCAAGGCATGGTGGTGGTGTCACTTGTAGCAATGCATTGCATGAGATGTTTAATTGGTTTTATAGATGTTTACTACATAGGACTCTGAGGTCTGAAAAGGCAAAGGCAACCGAACTGGTGAAAGCAGTTCAAATTGTATCAAAGAATAGAAGGCATTGTGCTTAGAAGGCATCCACAGGGAGTCAAGGAGTCCTATGTTAGTTGCAAAATAGAGTTAAACAAGGGAGAAAATGGGTCCAAAGATAAAGCAAAGCTATGGTGTAATTGTATACTACTCTAGAATGAATAAACTGCATATTTTGACCACAATTTGGTACTAAGATAAATTGTATACTGCTCCACAATGAATAAAGTGCATGTTTTGCAACTTGGTACTCACACATGGAGCTATGTCCTAGGGTTGGGGTGCGTAGACAGGCTAGGTGGGAAGGGGGGGCATGGGCAGAGGCATGGCAAGGGGAGGGTGGTGTGCTTTGGAGGTCCGAGGGTGGGGTGGGGGGGAAAACCCTAATTTAAAAGGACAACATATAACTTTTTGAAGCACAACTCTCACATTGCAATGGCAAGAGTCAAGAACACTACCAAGACCATAGGATGATGCGAGGCATGGAAGTGCATGCTGGTCCCTATACCACCTCCACCAACAGTAAGGATGTTGTACATAGAAAAACCTGGAGTGAGACTCCAAGAAATCCGAAAGCTATATAAGACAATCGACCTAATCATCCCACGTTCTCTTTTCCAATGTGTTGTGCATGAAACTGCACAGAAATATGTGTGTTTCAGCACAAGTGATTTGGGGCCACTTTAGGAGGGAGCAGAGGTGGTTCTAATGGGTCTATTTGAAGACACAAACTTGTGTGTTATCCACACAAAGTGTATCACAGTGATGGACAAGGACTTGGCTCTCACGAAGCGGCTACGCATGAAACCTAGCCTTAGGTTACACTTTTGTAGAAGGATTACAATGTATTTGTTGCCCACAGGGCCAAGCCTTTTGTATATGTTGCCCACTATGGCAAAATCTAATAATACAAAACACTTTGTTTTTTTGCAACATCTCACTGTTGTGTTCTCTTTCTATGCTTTCAATGTTGATATGGTTTATTTCAATCTTTTCCTGTTCTGAAAGGATAAATAACATAATTTCATTATGACCAAGTCATTTCTGGCAAATCCAAGCTAAATCTGACCGTGCCGTAGAAGGGAAAAGTGATCGTAACATCGCCGCGATCCCAAAACCCCCCAAACCTATGACGATGCAAATTTGGACATCAGGGGGGGCACCAAATGCCCAAATTTGCACCGTGGTAGGTCTATGGGTTTTTGGGCTCATGGCAACATTACGATCACTTTTCCCTTCTATGGTGCGGTCAGATTTAGTTTGGATTTGCCAGTAATGTTTTTTAGGGTGCCAAAATTGACCCAAACCATCATATACACTTTAATTTTTTAATTGTTTACACACTTAATGTTTACTTAGTTAATATTCACTTCAATTTGATGCAAATAAGACAATGGCATATGTTAAATAGGGAATATCAAGAACAATGAAGACTTAAAACAAATATTAAAGTAACATTCAAAAGAAGGAAAACATAAGACTGACATACAAAAGACAAATATATGGATAAGAAGATTATCATAAAGAGATTTTTGTATTCCAAAGTCATTTACAAAGGGGGCTCTTGGCATATCCTTCTTAGCTTGAAATATATCAAAAATAGGGGTCTTTGATTCCTCGAGAGAAATCTTAGATATAAACCTAGTACTAAGGCTTGTGAGACCTTCCTCTCTTGTTGCCGATGACATAGATGCTACCACCGCCAATGCCTTGCTGGAGCACTCAACAACATGCGACAAGGCTTTGCAGTTCATCAACTCCGTAGGCCCGTAAGGGAGTATTTATTGTGGAAGACCATGATGTAATGGGCCAGTTTGTTGAGGTAATGGGCTAAAGCATGATCTTGACCAAATGTGTTGTGAACATGGCCCCACCAAAAAGAGAAATCTTCCACCTCAAATGCCTCCTACAACAATTTAACAAGCATTAGAAGACCAAAAGAAAGAGTTAAACCAGAAGATTATTAAAACATTATTCAAACTTACCGCTATGGCATTGTCATCTTGTATTCCTCCCTCTTTCATAATGTCAATGGATCTCTGTGTATATTCCATTGGACAGGTGGAAGCTTCCCCCATTTCTAGCTTGGAAGTGCAAGCTTCTACAATGGAGGGTTACTCATCACCATAGATTGAGGGGTATGCATCTTTCAATGAAATCAATGTCATTAGCAGATAGTCATCCATGGTCTGGTCATCTAAATTTAAAATTCAGGGATCTTGGACAGTTGTGTCCACATCAAACCCGACTAATACAACCCCAATGCCTTGTCCTCTAATCCAAAAAGAACCTTGATGTCATGGAGGAAGACATACTCTTCTCCATCAACGATAAGAGGGGAGAGTGACCATATATTTATTCCTTCATCAGTGATCTCCGATGCAATTGCTTGTTCTATGTTGGCACGAAGCTGCTATTGTAAGTCCAATGCTCGAGCTACTCCTCCTTTCTCCCATCAAGGGCCTCTTCCACATATATGTCACTTTTTGGTCTAGGGATAAGCAACTCAACAGATTCGGTGGGGGCACTTGAAGATGATACTTCTTCCTCTAAATTTCCTTCCGATGGCACGGGGCTGTATTGTAAGTGCAATGCTCGAGCTACTTCCATCTCTTCCCTTCCCTCATCAAGGGCTCTTCCACATATAGGGATAAGCAACTCAACAGATTCGGTGGGGGTGCTTGAAGATGAAGCTTCTTCCTCTAAATTTCCTTCCTGGAGAAGAAAGATGAATGTCATCTCCAAGGGAAGGAACCTATTCCTTGTTTCGCTGATCCCCAATTGTAGAAGATCATTGGCATCCAATTTTCTATACCCTTCCTCTGTAACATTGGCACAAAAATGGGCCAAGCGCTCCACAAATTTAGGTTCCTCCATGTATAGATACTTGATCTAATCTTATGGAACCCATATTTTTGAAGACTCATCAAGATATGCAAATTCAAATAAATTATCTTGCATATAGTTGATGATCTCCTTGAAGTCATGACTCATTGATATGTGCCTAGGACATCTACGGTCCTGTCAAACACCCTAAAGAGCTGCTACTCCAACATGATCTACAAGTGCAGTTCACGAGATGAATGCATGGAAGGCAGTTCTTGTAGAACCCATGGAAATAGAGGCTAAGCGAAAACTTTGTTTTCATCGGTATAGGTGCCGGTATATACCGATGCTTTCTTTGATTTTGTCCCGTTATAGTACAAGGCCTTCATCTTGTCATTGGGCAACCCCCTGAGAGGATAAAAGGCATATCCTAGGAGGACCCCATGCTGTGAATAGCTCTATAATAGCTAAATTAGAGTAATGCAAACCTTAGGCATAAAATGGTTTTGACCCTTAAGGGGATAGCCTCATCTCAACCCTTGCCTTTCTCCACATTGATGGAGAAAATAATGAAGTCATGGTAATGTGATTCTATTCATGACCTTGGACTATGGACTGTTTCATGGAGAAACCCGAGACATATGGGGACCACCTTCCATTGGGTAACTTATGAGCCTAAACATGGGCAAATTCACCTTGTCTTATTGCCGCACATGAGGGGACCTAAACATTGGCAAATTCACCCCGTCTTATGTCGACACATGTGGGGGGACCTATAGGCCCCTATTGAGGAAAGCCACACAAAAAAAGGACGGAACCCCATAAGATTGACCCTATAAGGGGTATATTGGATTAGCCATAAGATATGAGAACATCTTCCCAAAGGACTTGAGAAGCTAATGATGATGAGGCCCCAAAAAAGATCTCTTAGAGATCGCATACCAATGCACATCCGTTAAGCATAGAAAGGACTCCCACATGATTTTTGTTCTCAGAATATAAGAGGGGGATATGACTGTGTGGGATTGGATGATTCATAAAAGAAGGATTGAGAAGAAAGTAATGAGTGGGTATGCAGCGGGAACTCACCCCACATCCTTGGGCCCCATAGCAAATGACAGGGGAGGCATGGGCATTAACTAAAGACCCCTCCCACCCTTCCTCTATTGGCACCAATGAAGCGTATCCAAATTCCCGTACAAATGAGATTCACTTCCCAAGGAGGATTGGGAGTATCACCATCACTAACATGCTATCCTAACAAGCTAAATAACCCATAGCGCGACGACACCCAGGAGAAGAGACCTTCACAACATACAAAGAACGACTCCTTATTTCACTCCCATGGAGACCAATTGGGTCGGTATATCACACACTTATTTATTAGTTCTATACCTAAAATGCGTGTCAAAATCAAGGAAAATGAAACAAAATCATTTTTATCTTCATTTTTTTCTAGAGAAATGACCTCAGTAATAAAACTTAGATCCACACGGCATTGACCATGGTAACAGAGAAAAAACAAACTAGTTGTTAAAAAAACCAGCCTCTTTTCAGAAAGCCTAGCTCATTGCCTAGGGAATCTTTGGAATTAGCTAGATACAATCTGGAGGGCTCTAAACCATTTCCTCTGAGTTGTTGGGTAGTCCCAAAGACAATGTGAGATTGTCTCTAGAACTCTATTTGCACAATGAAGGCATCTACCATCCACCTACATCTACTCCATCCATGGGCCAATGTGCATGCCTCCCACTGCCACCATCCAAAAAAGGTAAGAGATCTTTTGGGGTCTGAGGCTAGTACACATACATAATAAAATCAATAAATCACTCCAAGGAGACGTGCTACTCCAACCAATGGTGCTCTCAAGAGGTGGACTAGGCTGAGGCACCTCTAACTGCACTCCAAGTGGTGTCAGAGGAAAAGGCCACCTTCACAACTCTGTTCAAGTCCCATTGAACCTATTTGAGAGGCCGGCCAAAGGTGCCACCTCACCCCCTCTTACCACTTGGCTAAAATTGGAGCAAGTTCAATGGCCTAGTTCTTGCCCAAGTGGCTTTCATATCTAACCCTCTACTACTCAAGCAAATCCAAAATCCCTTTTGCCTCTAGGTCTCTTGTAGTCTTTGGCTAAAGAAGGTCCAAAATCCCTTTTGCCTCTAGCTCTCTTGTACTCTTGTAGTCTCTAGGTCTCTTGTAGTCTTTTGCTTTCATTTCTAACCCTCTACTACTCAAGCAAATCCAAAATCCCTTTTGCCTCTAGGTATCTTGTAGTCTTTGGCTAAAGAAGGTGGATTCCAAAGAAACCTCGACATATAAAGCCACCCCCTCCTCTAAACATTAAGCCTCACCATCACCAACCACCCCCTCATGTAAACAACAAACCTCAACCTCAAAGAAGAAGATGACGCCATCCAACAAGGAAGGTGCATTACCAATAAGTTCCCACAAGACTATTCGAGGCCCAAGGATATTACCTTGGCAACTCTTATATATGGGTACCCAAGCCTTGCCAAAGCAATCAACAACCCATCCATGCTTGCCCTAAGCCTAAATATACACCATCTCCATCACAAATGTAGCAGTGGAGCCCCAAATCTATCAATACAAAAGCATCAACGAGTGCAGATGCACTAGTAGTAGTCATAAAAGAACCTACTCTGCACAGATGCCAAGAATAACAAGAACCTTCTTGCAAGGATAAGGGAAAAGCACCAATGCAAGAGGATCATATGCAAGGGAGTTCATCGACCTCCTCTCAAGTAGTTACACAAGAACCTGTCTCAAAAGGGACACAGTAACACAAGAACATGTCTAAAAAAGGGACACAATAACACAAGAACTTGCTTGACCACAAGTCTATCAAAAGGCATGTCAATTTATTGCATAATCTTCAAGGCAACTGGCAGTAACACAAGAACCTGTCTTGAAAAAAGAGACAGTAACAAAAGAACCTTCCTTACTAAGAAATTTGGCATCTATCATCAGGAAAGCTATGCAAGAATCAGCCACACAAGTAATGCCCATCACAACAGAAGTCCCACAAGAACCTTCCAATGTGAACAACGAATTATCTTCATCCTTGACAACTTTCTCAGTAGCTGAAACTTGGGCTCTACAAAAGCAAAAGATCTCTGAGACATTGCAACATATATTACTTTATTACAATGAGTATCATAGAAGTGGTACATGTGGGAGATTGCAATGTTCAATGGTGCCAAACCAACAACAAGAAACATGCCAATAGTAGATCCACAAGAACACGCTCCTAAAAATGGAGTAGCTCCACAAGAATCTACTGTGGCAATCAAGGATCTCAAAGAACTGCAAGCAACATTGCTGCCAACGGGATGAAAACTACTCACCAACAAAGATCTCCAGTGATGTCTTAGTGACTCTCCTTCAAAGTGATTATCAGACTCACATGAGGTCCCAAATAGCTATACCATTCATATCCCTCTGGGGGTCTACAAAATGATGTTCTTGCTAGGTCTGGGTCACAATTGGTCAATATGTCGCTGCACTCACCTTCTGATGTACTCATAGGTACTAAGGCCATTTAGTTGAATAGGACCTCAGCTCCAAGTGCTAGGTCTAGGTGTGTCCATAAAGAGCAATAAAGTTATAACATGTGGAATTCCTACTTCTCTGCTCACATGTGGAAGTCCTAGGTGAAAATAGGCGCTCAGTCCTCTTCCGGTCCTCAACATGACACACAACAAATCACAACTACATCAGCCCAGGGGCTCCTTGGTCTCGAGAAGATAAGCTACAAACACTATGGAAAGTCAATACACCAATCAACATCAACAACAAATCCCATTAGCAGAGCCAAAACAGAACAGGGCATTGACTTATGACTAAGTCATCATCTTGAATTTGAGTTCACAAATGGAACAACAAGTGGTTCTCCACAAGCAGCTTTCAAGGATGCATTCAACTCCAGGGTGAAGGTGATTACACCAATATGGGTTTGGAAGAGTTTCTTGTGACCCTCAAAGCTTTTTTCACATTCCTTTACTAACATCACCATTAACTATCTTACTTCTGTTCATCCTCATTCTTTATTTTTCTTTTCTTTCATCTATCATTTTTCAGTTTAAAAGCACTGCTTGGACGCACAGGAGCTTCTGGTTGTTTGGGAATCCACTTTTCCTTAGGGGCCCGAGGAGGTTCATTGTTCCCTTTAGGCTTGGTTCTCTTCAAGGGGAAGTTCTTAATTTGGCAAGTTCTTATATAGAAATTTTTTGCTCTCTGATCACTCCACCCCTGCGATTGAGGATTACAATAGTTTTAGGTAGCTCTTCTACTAGATCTAGCTATACACACACCTGTGGGTTCCCCCTAAGTTTAATGAACTGCTCTCTTTTAACATTTACTACTTCTCCTAAGCTATTGCATATTGAAGCAACTTGATTACACAGCGCAAAAGGCAAGTTAGGAAGATCTACCCAAATCGGGAGAATAGTGGACTTGGGGTTATCTGGGATGAAGGATGGAGACCACTTATCTAGATACAATGGTTGATTGCACACTATCCAGAGGGCATCTAGAAGAACTCTCGAAGCATACTCAACTTTTTCAAAAAGAAAATGAAGTATCCTCGTCAAAGGAAGTGAACATTGGTGACTATGTTACCTCTCCTACTCTAGTTGGTTCGAAACCAGTTCTCAAGGAAAGAAGTTGGGGGATGCAGACCATTCAGATTCTTCAAGAAGGCCGTGCAAAACAGCTTTACCTGGTTTAGAATTCTCCCTCTCTCATGGAAGGCCTAAGCTCACCTCTTGAAATTCTCGTGTGGCTTCAGGTGTTTGGACTCTAGTCGTTGTGCTATCGAAGGTGGGGGCATTGGAGTTGTCTTTGTGGGATTTCTTGGAGGACAACACACCATTTTCTTGGTTCGGCTTCGTAGATTTGGTCTGGGTCCCGTGTTTTGCTTCTTGTACTCCCTCTTGTCCGAGAGCTGCCAAAAGGTTTTTTTGTTCTCTGAAAGGAGCTGGAAGCCCCCTCTACTGTGTTGGAGAGCCCCCACATATGAGGATATGAGGAGCCGGATGTTGTAGCTTGTCCAGAGTGGTCAGCAGTTGGTGCTTCGGAGTGGAAAGCACCACGACTTGCTGACTTGCCCAACCTGCTTCCTCCCCGACCTAAGATGGTAAAGCCGTTATCTCATTCAACGGTTCTTCCTTGGGAATCAGAAGGAAATGACCATATTTCTCTGCGTCTGCAGTCTCTAACATTCTATTAAGGTGGAGCGGGAAAGTTATCGACTAGTGGAGGAAAGGAAGCAAGATCAGTGAAGTCAGGGCCTCTATATTCCTTTCCAAAAGAAGGTCGAAGAGGCGAGGACACTGTCACATCGAACGAGGGATTCTCTATGAGTGTTGCATGTGGCAAAGTGACCATTGAGTGGGACAAAAAGGTCAGGAGAAGGGATCCATACTTAGGTCTGCGAGGAAGGAGAGGGAGCCTAGATTGTGAGGGACATATGTCACCATCGTCATCTCCATCACCGTCCTCCATCCTTGAGATAAGACTTTCCTGTGAATTCTTGTCTCATGGTGGTAGAGCTCATGGATGTCTTCTCTCTCTCTCTCTCTCTCTCTCTATATATATATATATATAGATGTATAGGTATGCTCTAAGACTTTATTGATTTAATATATTTTTTACTAACCTATATATCAACTTACATTTAAATTATTTATCTATTTAAATGGCCTCCCTTGATTGACCTCCCTTATTATAATTGGCCTCTCTTAACGCGTGTGTTTTTCTTTAGTCAAACTAACATTTACCTACCTTTTTTAGTTTCTAAATGTTTTACTTTAACTTACTTACATGTTTTCTTAATAGTGTTTCATTTATCCATTGTTAATTTTAATAAATGGGAAATTTTTTCCATTTAGTTAATGAATTTATTTAAAGTTTTGTTATTAATCACTTTATGCAAAGGAATTTATTCTTTTAGTTATTAAAATTTTATAAATTAACTTCTCAGTAGTCGTCTCTTAGTTTAGTAATTCTTTTAGTTATTTATCTTCTTTTAGTTAATTATTTCTTTTGGTTTTATCTTCAAGGGAGAGGCCTTGTTTCTTATTGTTTCTTCCATTTTTTCTAATTCTTGTGTGTAACCCCATATCTCTTAATGATTTCTTGTTTTCTAGTTTGTGTATGTCCATTAAGAGTTCTTGTTTTCTAATTTGCGTATGTCCCCTTATAACCTTTTTGCTCATAACCCCAAGTGCTTTATTCATTGTATTCATCCATTTTCTCTTTTTATTTTATTCATTTTGTTCTTACTTTTTTGGTGATTTATTCACTTTATTCTCTCCCACCCTTTAGGGCCTCATTCTTTTTTAATTTTTTCTATCCCACTTGGCCCTTATCCCATTTACTATTGTCTTATTTTCATCTTGATAATATGTGTGCCAATCTTATTGACTAAAGATGTGGAATACCACCCATATTGCGTTTTGTTAAGGGTGTGGACTGCCCCCCTTGGAACTTTTGCTCTAATTTAGAATTTCCCAATCAATCAATTTATGTACATTTTATTACTATATCCTATTTCCAACCATGAACAAAAGTCTTTTTTATCAGTCTTAAATCGATCTAGTTGATTCATCTTTCTTATAGTATCTGAAAGGTTAGGTCAAGTTCTTAGGTAAAGCGATAACCAACCAAGGAATATAGCCATTACACCTGGCTACCCAACCTCAACTTTATTGTTCTAACAAATGGTTGGTTTGGATGGTGGCAAGGTAAGTAGACCCTGACCTTGGAGCCTGGACTACCTGACCGATTTGACACTTTTGTAATGATTCTTTGCTTAAGTTTGCAAACTCAATATAAAGAAAAATTCAATTGCCAATCCTCTTGCTTTCCTTACCAAATTTTTGGATTGCAATATTGTCAAATGTCACTTCAATTTAGTTTTCTTTAAAAAATTCAATCCATTTCTCATATGCAGCTTTTTATAATTATCCAAATGATTGAATTAATTATATGGTTCATTTATTGATGGTATTATTAAATCTAAACACACACGCACACACACACACACCTTCTTGACAATCAAGGTCAAGAATGTATATACTTTCTAACCAATTTTGATGAAGAATATTTTTTTACATGGCACAAAGGAATTTTGCATGCACACGTGGTGTGTAAAAAATAGGTTTAAAAATCAAATGTACCTTCAAAAGTCATGGGCATATTGTGTGCAAAAGTCCCTTCATTTTTGGCTAGGCTACAAAAAGACTAAAGGACCCTTCATTCTCCTAAGTGACCATTCACTTTATGGGGGATCACTTTTATAAACACACACGTGCACACACACACACCCACACACCTTGTTGACAATCAAGGTCAAGAATGCATATACTTTCTAGCCAATTATGATGAAAAAGATCTTTTTAATTGGCAAAGATAATGTGCCTAGTAGCTTAGGACCTATATTGAAGATTGAACAAAAATGGGGTAAAAGCAACCCCTTGCTTATAGGAGGAACAAAGGAATTTTGTATGCACACGTGGTGTGTAAAAAATAAGTTAAAAATTCAAATGTACCTTCAAAAGTCATGGGCATATTATCTAAGCTACAAAAAGACTAAAGGACCCTTGGTTCTCCTAAGTGACCATTTATTTTATGGGGGAGCACTTCTATAAATTCCACCTTTTTCTCCAATAGAGGAACGTCATATAGCGTTTGCTCACCATTGGATGCATGTGAAAGTTGTGGAGGCATGATAAGGCAATCACTTACCTTCTAGAAAGTACTCGATCTACTGCTATGCTTTAAATCCAGAAAGCTATCACATATGATGGCATCATGGCAATATTTTCGCACGCTGCTTAGCTTAAAAGTGGATTGCACCATGCAGACACAGACATAAAGGACCATGGGGGCTCAGTGCCACATGGGTAATGGTGCACTGTGCATAGGTAGTCAAGACATTAAAGGCACTGCTAGAACATCGCATGGCAACTAGACATCGCATTAGTGGCCACTGTCATCCGCACAATTGGCATCAAAAATCACGGGTGATGGCAGTCTGAAGTACCGCGCCATGGGTCCCATGGTGGTAGAGTGACATAAAAGAGTCTAAGTCGTAGCAGTGACTGCCATGGAGGCACCACCTCCGAGGTCTTGCACGTGGACCTAGTCTTCATAACGTTCGTGGAGCCTAGAGCCTTGAAGTATCCAAGGCATTAAATGCCCACAAAGATTGGGCTCATCGACTCTGCCAATATAGTCATGCTGTCCTAGGTAGCATTGACCTTCATGGTGCCATCATTGGCAAAAAGAAACAAATCGATGAGCCCATGCCCACAAGGTCATGTGACTCATACCATTCAAGGGCATGTCTCAAAACACACAAAATGATGCATTTAATGGATTGGCAGATTAGCCCATCACTGTGGTGGTGACACATTAAACAAGTAGCCATGTGGCAGGCCCTTAGATTGTGATCCAATGGCCTTGAGCCATGGGAGGGACATGATACATAGGGTGAAAGCCCTTAGGTCTTTTTTTATTGGAGCATAGGACCTTTTAATTAGACTTGTGCACCTATGGTCCCTAGGACCTTTTAGGTGAACCTTTGGACCTTTGGCCCCTTTTATTGGACATATGGACCTTTGGCCTTTCTAATTAGACCCTAAGACCTATAGACCTTTGTCCACCATGAGGTCCCTTTTCAACACCTTTGTGCCGTAATTACCTTTTGCCCCTTGGGGTTTACCCCTCATACACAAGGGTCAAAAACTTGCATTGGGGTGCCTCATTCAAATGAGCGAGTCTTTGATGGGAAAGGTTCTTTGCATAGCCTTAATTCCACCTAATTTAAGGCCTATGCAAAGTATTGTGCCCATTGGTTCCTTTTTTCATAGTCGAGATGCATATTTTTCTTTTTTTCTCACCACCTGTTCACGTACAAGGGTCAAAAAAAGAGTATCGGGGTGTCTCATGTGAACGTACAAGTCGCTAAGAATACGCTACTTTGAACAATCCTTAATCACAACCACTTTAAGGCCTTTACAAAGTATCGTGCCTATTGGATCTTATTTGCATGGTTGGGGACGCATATTTCCTTATTTTATCAACACCCATCATACATTAGGATAAAAAAACACTCATCGAGATTCCTCATTCAAACGTCATTTTCATCAAATCGTTTTTACACTGTCAAGGATGCATTTTTCCTTGTTTTCTCACGACCTGTCATGCATAAGGGTCAAAAAACACACATCGGTGTGTCTCATTAGAACATGCAAGTCTCTGATGGGCACAATACTTTATTCAAGCCTTATCCTCATCCACTTTAAGGATGCTACAAAGTATCATGCCCACCAGATCTCATTTGGATGGTCGTGGATGCATCTTTTCTTATTTTCTCACTACTTGTCATACGCAAGGGTCAAAAAGCATGCATTGGGATATCTTATTCAAGCGTGCGAGTCTTTGATGGACATTGTACTTTTTAGGGACTGTATTTCTCACCTACTTTAAGGGGTATGCAAAGTATCAGGCCTATCAAATATTATTTACATGGTTGGGGATGCATTTTTTCTTTCTTTTTTCTCACCACACATCATGCATGAGGGTCAAAACCATGCATCGGGGTGTCTAATTCAAATGTTCAAGTCTCCAATGGGATGGTACTCTTCATAAACCTTAATCTCACCCACTTTAAGGCCCATTAGAAATCATTTTCATGGTTGGGGAGTTGCTTTTTCTTTTGTTTCCATCACCGTCATACACAAGGGTCAAACAATGTGCCTCATTCGAACGTGCGAGTCTCCGATGGGCATGATACTTTGTAGGGACCTTAGTTTTAGTCACTTTAAGGCTCCTAAAAAATATAGTGTGCATTGGATCTTCTTTGCACAGTCGGAGATGCATATTTTCTTGCTTTTCAATAGTCTTTATGCATGAGAATCAAAAAGCGTGCAACGGGATGTCTCATTCGAACATGCGAGTCTCTGATGGACATGCTGCTTTTCACGGGCCTTAATCTCACCCACTTTAAGGCCCATGAAAAGTATCATGCTCATCGTATCTTAATTGCATAGTCGGGGATGCATTTTTTCTTGTTTTTCATCCACACGTCATATGTGACGATGAAAAAACCTACATGAGGATGCCATAAGGATGCCTCATTCGAATGTGCGAGTGTTCTATGGGTATGATACTTTGCATGGGCCTTAGTCTCATCCACTTTAAGACCTATTCAAAGCATCGTGCCCATATGATATCATTTGCATGGTCGAGGACACATTTTTCCTTGTTTTCTAACACCCGTTTGGCAAGAAGGTCAGAAAACATGCATCAAGGTGGGTGCATAGTAATGCTTGTGCAAAGTATCATGCCCATTGGATATCATTTTCATGGTCAAGGACACACAAAAATTTCTTTGTTTTCCAAAAATTATCATGCAGAGGGTCAAAAAACATGCATTGAGATGCATCATTCAAACTAGCAAGTGATTTATGGATGTGGTACTTATTCTCAACCAATCTGAGGCATGTGCAAAGTCTCATGCCCATCTGATATCATTTGCATCATTGGGGATGCTTTTTTTCTTATATTCCACCACACGTGAAGCACAAGTTTTTTAAAACTCGCATCGGGGTGCCTAATTTGAATGTCCAAGTGTGTGATGGGCATAATACATTGCATTGGGGTACCTTAATCTCATGCACTTTAAGTCCCGTGTAAATTGTCATGCCTATCTAATCTTGTTTGCATGCTCGGTGACACATTTTTTCTTATTTTCCAACACCCATTATGTAGGAGGGTCAAAAAACACACATCGAGGTGTCTCCTTCAAATGTGTGAGTCTCCGATGGGCACAGTATGTTGTAAAAATCTTAATCTCATCCACTCTAAGGCCTATGCAAAGTATTGTGCCCATCCGATATCATTAGCATGCTCAAGAAGACATTTTTCCTTCTTTTCTCACCGCCCTTCATGCATAAGGGTCAAAAAACACGCATCGAGGAGCCTCATCAAAACGTGCACGTCTTCGATAGGGACATGATACTTTTCACAAGTCTTAGTCACACCCACTTTAAGGGCCGTGAAAAGTATCATGCCCAACGTATCTTGTTTGCACGATCGTGGATACAATTTTCCTTGTTTTTCAACAACCGTCATGCACGAAGATAAAAAAACATGCATCGGGGTGCCTGATTCGAACATGTGAGTCTCCGATGGGCACAGCAATTTGCAAGGGGCCTCTACAAAGTATCGTGTCTATCAAATCTTGTTTCAATGGTCCAGGATGCATGAAAAATATGTTTTTCCACCACATGTCATGCATGAGGATCAAAAAACACACATCATGTGCCTCATTCAAACGTGCGAGCCTCAAATGAATGCGCTACTTTGCATGGGCCTTAATCTCACCAACTTTTATGCTTTGCTGGCAAAGTATCATGCCATATCATTTGCATGGTTGGAGATGCTTTTTTCCTCATTTTCCATGTTTTCCAACACTTGTCATGCACCAAGGTCAAAAAACACGCATCAAGGTGCCTCATTTGAACGTGCAAGTCTTCGATAGGCACGCTACTTTGCAAGGGCCTTAGTCTCATCCAATTTAAGGCATGTGACAGGTATCATGTCCCTCTAATATCATTTTCATGCTCAGAGATGCATTTTTTCTAGTTTTATACTACCTATCATGCACCACGATAAAAAAACACACATCGGGATCTCATTTGAATATGCAAGTCTTTGCGCAAAGTATTGTGCCCATCGGATCTTTTTTGCATCATCAAGGATTCATTTTTCCTTATTTTCTTACCACCCTGCACAAGGGTTTTAAAAAACGTATTAGGGTATCTCATTTGAATGTGCGAGTCTCTGATGAACGTAATACTTTACTCAAGCCTTAATATCACCCAGTTTACGGCCATGCAAAGTATTGTGTCCATCGAATCTCATTTGCATACTTGAGGATGCATTTTCCTTGTTTTCTCACCACCCGTCATGTGCAAGGGTTAAAAACATGCATCATGGTGCACCATTTGAATGCGCGAATCTTCAATGGGCACGTTACTTTTCATGGGCCTTAATCTCTCATTCTAAGGCTTGTGCAGCATCATGCTCATTGAAACTTGTTTGCATGATCGGGGATGCGTTTTTTCTTATTTTCTCACCACCCATCATGCACAAGGATTAAAAAACACACACCAAGGTGTCTCATTTGAACGTGCAAGCCTTTAATGTACACGATACTTTGCAAAAGTATTAAACTTACCTAAGTTAAGGCTTGTGTAAAGTAACGTGCCCATCGAATCTCATTTGCATGGTTGAGGATGCGTTTTTCCTTATTTTCTCACCACCAATCATACACAAAGGCTTTTAAAAAAATATGCATCGAGATGCCTCATTAAAATGTGACAAGTCTCTGATGGGCACGCTACTTTGCGTGGGTCTTAATCTTACCCACTTTGAGGCTCATGCAAGATATCACGGCCATCAGATATTATTTTCACGTTCAAGTATATGTTTTCCCTTGTTTTCTTACCACACATGATGCACGAGGTTCAAAAAACAAGCATCAAGACGCCTCATTCGAACGTGCGAGTCATCTCCTACTTTAAGGCTCGTTCAAGGTTCCGTGCCTATCAAACATCATTGGCATGGTCTGGGTGTTTCTCGCCTCTCATCTCACAAAGGTAAAAAACACGCATTGGGGTGCCTCATCCAAATGTGAGACTCTCTGATGGGCATGGTACTTTGAAAAGGACTTATCCTCACTCAATTCAAGACACATGCAAAGTATCATGTCCGTCGTATCTTTTTTATATTGTCCAAGATGCATTTTTCCTTGCTTTTCAACAACCATCATGTACGAGGGTCAAAAAACATGTATCGAGGGATTAGATGTTGTAAACAAAAACCAAAAGTGAAGTAGACATCACACACTATAATTGCATGTTCACGACTAGATCTAGTGCCTACTGATTGATAATGACCATTAAAAGGGACCACTCAAAAGGGTTTAATCCTATACCTTCAATGTCTCTATGATGTACCAAGCTATAGCTATCTCTAAGAGGGGACCTCCCTCACCATACCTATTCCTGCTATTGAAAACGGTAATGTTCATTCCACCTAGCCTTCCATGCTTTATGCTAGCTTTAATCCACATCCACTAGAATGTCACGCCAAATGAAAAGTAATGATATAGATAAGACTATGAAGTAAGACTTCCTCTTTGTAAAACTACCAATTGCATAAACATTCAAGTTAGGTGTCTATTGGTAATAGCTTGTGAACCAGCAATTGTTTCAAGCCCTCCAAAACTAGAAGGTTGCATTTGCTACCTCCACAACTACTTCAAATAACAAGGGAAATCTGCCAGCACACGAATGAAATTTGAACATGTAGTTAAAAAGGTTGCTTTGGTACAATTGCCTTCTAAGCATGAACCTATAGGAGCAAAAGCTTCTAGCCTCTCATACCACCCAATTAATGGGCTTTCATCCCTAATATTTTTCTTCACTAAGTTTAAGAGTGCTTTGAACAAACTTTGCATTCTTACGACAAAATTATATAGTCTTTTTCTTATTTATTTCAAATGGCATCATTCTCTCAAATTGAAATATAGATGACGCTTGAGCACAATAGATATTCACTTAGAACCCTCCGCACAAATATATGCATCTATGTACAAATTGCCAGACACACGAGCACAGGTTGCACACCTCCACAAGCACATAAAAGGTATTTGTACCTACCTATATATGTGTCCTTCGCTCAGGATATTCTGCTCAAAACTTCGTATTTCAACCATCAGCACATTATACCATTTCAGTCTTCTTACTATTAGAATGAGCAGATATCATTCACCCACATTGCTTCCTAAACAAAGCCTTGTTTACACCTATATCTTGCCTGTACAAAGAGCATGAGGAGAAAAATCAATAACTTCTTACTTCAGTGCGTGAACCAAAACCAGGAGAACTAAAATAAGAGACGATCCAGAACAGCAGACTATACTAAACAAAATTTGCAATAGTCTAATTTAAATATAAATGTCTTTGGAGCAAAACTTGTCCTAGTCACAAAGGACTCCTGATGGAAAGTCTCCTCAGTTGGTAAGAGTTCATCCCTTCAAGAATTTGTCTTTCAATCAACCAAGAACATATTCCAGAACGAAAGAGCCACGAATCTTCACTCAAAACGGCCAGTACTCTTTTTAACAAGTTAGAACTTATGACTGTCAGTACCTACTACCCTTTATACCTACTCTCCTAATCACGTTACATCCTTTATACCTGAGAGAATCTTATATACAGCTCAGGAAATTGAAAATGTCTCTTCTTAGAAATATGTCCCCAGGAGAAATTCTGTGACTCGACTACAGCTCTAAGTCCTTTCATGTTAAAAACACAAGAAGAAACCAGCTTTGTTACAAATTCTTTACAGAGTGCAAGATGAACGTCCCTCATCATTCTTAATGATGACCCAGCCTGCAGGCCTGAATTTATAGTTCAACATGTGGCATTTATTAGAAACGTAATTGCTGTTTTGCCGCTGCAGTAACATTCCGAACTCCTCATTATGAACCTTGAAAAGTCTTAGTGGGAGTTACATCCATTGGATAGCTTCCCAACACCCTGAGAAAGGTGGCAAACTCCTGAAAGAAAAGTGAAAATTATATATTCAAGGTATTGACATTGATGATGAAAGAGACTCCTCTCACAACAGTATGTTTCAACAATGTAACCAGACAACAAGCCATACATTTGAGTACCATAGTTGTAATGGCATAATATTATTTACCTATGACAATCAAGGAAAATCCCTAAACTCAACGTCTTAAAACAAACAAATAGTGCAGTTTCGACCTCATGATGATCACCCACAAGGTTGAAAACCATAACTCCATCATGCATGGCTTGACATCGACACCAATGTCATCAGGCACAAACTAGACCATAGTATAAACATATACACGATCCACACACCCACACAAAATGAAGATGGGCATAGGTGGTCCATATGCCTATCTAGATTAATCTGGAACATCCCAAACTCACCAAGGTGACATTGCATAGCTGAAACTAGCTACTGTGACATCTCCACTGACAGAAAATTTACAAATTATCACCATAAGGACTAGCTACTGTGCCATCCCCACCAGCTTCATAATACCTAAAAGTGGTGTGGATGATCACACAAAACCATGCTCCACAACAGCACGCAGTAGTCACGCACGACAGCAACATTTACACAAAGGTTGTCATGTTTTCAAGCTCTATATACGTTGAGAAGTCATGATGAAAGCTAGAGGACTAGTAAAAAATTTAGTCAGCACTCTATCCCCCAAAGTTTTGCCTGCAAAGACATCATTCCATATTCTCCCCAAAAAAGAGCTCTAAGCAAGAGTGCTTGGAAAAAGAGACCACCCAGAGCACATGGCAATAAATACAGAGTGTGGTCATAATACAACCTAGCCATACCAGGATTAATTATAATAAATATCAGCTAGCCACAACCAGGATGAAACTCTTGCAAGATGGAGTCTATTCGCTTAGTTACCAGATGCAAATATATCTAGAAAAGATGCCCAAACAAAGCATATAAGCAAAAAATGAAACGAGATTGAAGTTTAATCATGGAAAACAGGAGACACAGCAGGAAAAGAAACAAAGGCAAGAGAGTTCAGACAGATAGAGAGATTTCCTAAGACACATGCAACTTGAGCAATTTGAAGAGCTCAATAAAATTTCTAGAAAGTTTATCCAGAAGTGACATGGAAACAAATCTCAAGTGGGAAAAGCAATGTAGGAAGACATGATGTGAAGTGTTTGTATGGGCGGAAGATGCAATCCATCATTTTGTTAATGCACATAACGTGGCTGTATTCCGACTTGGTGATAACCACTTTTCCAATCTATTCTGCTGAAAAATGAAGCTCCATTGAGCTGATCTAGCACATCATCTATGAGCGGAATTGGGAATCTATACTTGATGGTCGTCTTATTTAGTGCGCGATAATCAATTCACATACGGAATGAACCATCTTTCTTCTGTAGAAGGAGCACCCATAGTATCTCCATCGAAGCTACAAATGGCATCATCACAGAAGAATGCATGGAGACAGAACTGACGAAGTTAGCCAATTGGAAAGCTCTAGACTTGCAAGGCTTAGTAGCAACGATGCTCTCATAGAGAGGGGGAAAATCAAAAGAGATGCTGACCAAAATAATAAATAAATCTTTGGAAGATGCATTTCCCACAAACTGGCAACTCAACAGGATAGTGCAATTCACAAAGGAGGAGACAATAAGGTAGCAAAGAACTAAAGAACAATAGCGGTAAGCTGTTTGTTGCCTAAAAGGTATTGGACATCCTTGAACAGAAAATCAGCAAGTAGAAGCACCCCTACACTATTGTGAGACACAGTCTGACCCATTTGTCATATGCCATGACCCCATTGTGAGCCCTAGTCCAGGGACAAGGCAAGCACGAGCTACGGGGTCCATTCCCAATTCCCAAAGTCACAAGCCAGGGCGGAGCAGTTTGGGTCGCTAGAACAAAGCGTTGCGAGGTATCCACCTAGCAACAAGTTTAGAAGAGGGGAATGTCACATGCACTAGGGTCAAGCCCAAGTTGCAGTGACAACTGGCTGCTTGGTCAGCAAATCGCAGCATATTTGGCAAGTTTTGGGGCTCCCAAAGGGCAGCACCCGGTGCTCCAGGTCGGCTAATCAAACAGTCCAACCAGCGCAGCCAACCAGCCGACTAGCTGGTCAGCCAATTCGGGCTGGTTGGGTCTGCCAAAAGAGGCCCTTCCAGCCCATATATAAAGAGGGTTTTTGCCCTCATTCAGCACTCAGCCCCAGCCTCCAGCAGCCCCTTTCAGCCATCCTATGGGCCAGGTTTGGGTGTCCTATTTCCGCAGCATAGATCCATCTCCTGCATGTCGCAGTTAGGGGAGGTCTCAGCGCAATTTTGTATGCCGATTTGGCAATCATGTATAAATAAAGCAGTCTACTATAGTTACATTGGTATCAGAGCAATATGGTTCCTTCTGCTAACTGAATTAGGTTGGAGGGAATCCTGGCAGCAAAGCTTAGTAAAGGGGACGCAGTTAGCAGAGGAGGGAGCATGCTTGGGATATTTTCCAATTTTGTATTTTGTCCATACCTCGGACTAGTGGTAGTACCATACTACATTAGCCTCTCCCTCCCTCCATCGCACATTGGGCCAGCTCCTGTCTTCACCCGTATGCATTTACATCTTGTAAGGCAAGGTTAGGGGGGAAATTTTTCTTCCTGTGGCAGTCATTGTTGCAGCAGTTGATGGGTCTACCAGTATTCCATCATGTACCCGTCCAGTACAGCAGCTCTCAGGCAAGTGTTCAGGGAGCAGGATGTGCCAAGATCATCTCCTTGAGCAAAATCGGCTCTTTTTTAGCAGCCCAAGCAGGAAAAGAAGACAAATGAGGATGCAATGACATTGGACCGTTTCCGGCTTCTGTTGGAACAAGAACGCCTTGATGTGGCCACACATCGATCTAGACATCTTGTAGACTTGGCAGTCTACGAGGTCCAGCACAGGCGAGACTGAGGGCAAATGCTTTTATAGCACCAGCAGTTTCTCATGGCCTGCTCATAGTTCCTCTCCTCATCTGCAGTTACCAGGAGTCTATCATACGCTCAAATGTCTTCCACCTAGAGCATAGTATGGTGGACTATTCTTCTGCAGTACCCACAGACAGTTCTTCATCAGCAGGCAGTCCTTTATCTACTCAAGAGTCTTACATTTCTATGTCAGTGGATCAGACGGTCCTTAACAGTTCACGAGGACAGCATGCAGTTCATATTTCCTGGAGCCTTTTAGAGTGCCATACCACCCAAGGATCAGGAGTTCACAATAGTAGCATAGCGGGATGACTGACCTCAACTTCGGCAACCAGGCTTCGCAGCAGTACCAATTCTCAAGAGTTTTTATCAAGCTGCCGTATTATCATAACAGAGCAATTATTCATCAGCCGCTTGGAGCAGTTCCAGATCAATCCCAGTGCCAGATTGTTATTCCCCAGTTCTTTGGGAGGACAGTCAAGTTTCGAGCAGCACTTGGTGGTCATCATCATCACATTCGCTTAGCAAATTCACTCAATCACTCAGCAACTACCATCATCCAGAAGTTGAGCACGAGGGAATGTCACAAGCACCCCTACACTAGGAGCATTGTGACACACAGCCTAACCCATTTGTCGTACGCTGTGATCCCGTTATCAATCCTAGTCCAAGGCATTTTTACCAAGGAACGGGAACGTGGGGAGTCAGAATAGGAACGTCGGGAAGAGGGAACGGGGGGAACGGGAACGGGAACACCACGTCATATGACATGTCATCAAATCACATGGAAAACATACCAAAATATGCTAACAATAACCGGATGTAGCAGCTCTAAGCTTTCCATTTCAGCTTTAGACTTTTACAGACACAAAATCCTTTGAAAATCGAAATATACATCAACGCAAATTGCAATGTGCATTGTGCAATGGGCAATGTGTACAACCTTTAAACCTTTAAGCCAGAGAATTGCAGATTACTATAGATCATAGAGGCTAGAGCATATAATATGCAAAATAAAAGAAAAGGAGGCCATGCCTCAATACAAAATAGGACTCGAGACTCTCGAGTCAAGGACATGGTATATAGAAAAAAAAAGTGTCAGACATGCCACCTATTGGTCTGAAGGCGGCATAGTATTAGAGGCCTTTCCCTCATCATGCTGACCCTCATCATCCTGGACCTGGGAATCATCATCCTCATGCTCACGAGAATCCTTTGTTGCATCACTATCGAATTCGGAGTCCTCATCTGGTCGAAATCCAAGGTATGGCTCATGAGTGCAATCTACCTTGAACTTGTTAAGCAAACGTAAGTTTGCATTAACAAATACAACCTCATTTGCCTTCTGAACCCCAAGCCTATTCCTCTTTTTGGATGCAATGTTTCCAAAAGTTACTCCAAATTTACTCTTTTTGGAACTCAGAGGAGAGGAAGGGGCTGAGAGAGAAGATGGACAGAAGGGGCTGAGACTCGAGAGAGGAGATGGATAGAAGGGGCTGAGAGGAGAGGAAGGGGCTGAGTGGGTGAGGAGAGAGCTTAGAAGGGAGTGGAAGGAGCTGCGCCTTGAGGCCCAAGAGCTTAGAGAGGAGGTTGAGTGGATGTGAGCTTTGAGAGGAGGCTAAGTGAGCTGAGTGCTTGAGAGAGGGGGCTGAGAGGCTGAGTGGCTGAGTGGCTGAGTGGAAGGGGGTGGACAGTGGTTGGAGAGGGCTTAAATCCCCCCGCCGACGCCAAAATGGCGCACCCGCGCAGCCCTAAACCCAGAACGTGGACCCAGCCCAGAACAAGTTCCGGCCGCGTTCCCAGAACATTTGGGAACATTTCCCAAGCATTCCCACTTTTGGGAATGTTCCTAGGCGTTTCCCAAACGTTCCCGCACTGCCATCCACCTGAGAACGGCATTCCCACGTTCCACGAAGACGGAACGTCGTTCCTTGGTAACTGTGGTCCAAGGGCGAGGGCGATCTTATGATGATAACATTGTGGCTAGGAGTTGTGAGCGAGAGATAGGGTTGGATGGAGGACGGTGATGGTGACCGCGATGGCGACTTGCGTTCCTCTCAATCTAGGCTCCCTCCACTCCCTCTCAGGCCTGCGTACGGTGCCCTTCCTGCATCATTCTTGTTCCACTCAACTCACACATATGACACTCATTGAGAATCCCTCCTTCTGCATGCAAGATGTAACAGTGGCCGTGCCCCTCATTCCCTCTTTTGGAAGGGAAGACTTCGACTTCGTCTTACCAAGATGGCTCACTTCATTCCAACTAGAGAGTCTGTTAGTGCCCCGCAAGTGGCGGATTTGTTTATTAGACATATATTTCGTTTGCATGGATTACCCAAATCCATAGTGTCAGGCAAAGATGTCAAATTTACCGGTCATTTTTGGATTGCGGTGTTTGAGACACTAGTGGGGATCATCCAGAAACGGATGGTCAGACGGAAAGAATCAACCAAATTTTAGAGGATATGCTTAGAGCATATGTGTCATTGAGGCAACATACATGGGACAAGTGGTTGCCATTATTAGAATTTGCCTACAATGATAAAAAACATTTCTCTACAGGGTTCAGTCCGTTTGAGCTGAACTATGGTTACAGGCCAGCGAATCCAACTATAGTTGGAATACCTCAAAAAGTGCCTAATGCGGCGAGCTTTGTGATTCAGATGCGGGAGATACTAGCACTTGCGAGAGCGAACATCCGCCAAGCTATGGATAGAGTTAAGGCGTATGCGGATGAAAACCGATCCGCTATAGAATTTAAGAAAGGAGAAAAAGTTTTTCTCAGAATTCCTTCGCACTCTAAGTCTTTGACTGTAGGAGAGTGTGCTAAGTTATCACCTCAATATTGTGGGCCATGGTTAATTCTAAAAAGAATAGGCAAGGTAGCCTATAAATTAGAATTGCCACAGGGTTGTAAGGTGCACCCAATGTTTCATGTTTCTCGTTTAAAGAAGTTTTTGCATACAGGTGACTCACTAATCGAGGGTGTTGTTTTGTTTCAGGAGATAGAGGATAATGCAAGACGCAAACCAACAGGAATCCTGGATCGAGGGACAATGCAAGTGCGCAATCGGAAGATACCCACGATGTTGGTTGCATGGCATGGTCTACCTCTATCAGAAGCTACCTGGGAATCCATATACCAGTTACGGAGAGTGTTCCCACACTTTATCATCGAGGACGCTAATGCCTGAAGAGGGAAGGAATGTTACGCTCAAGTTGAGGTAACATGACCTCGGAAGGGTCAGTCGACATTTTCCTTTAAAGGATCAATGTTTGTATTATATTTGTTTGGGCTTCATGTAAATTATCAAAAAGGAATAAAGGTCAAGGTCCTTGGTGAGGGTGACATGGCACTAGACTAGGTGGATCTAAGGCTAAGGGACCTAAATGCATGAAATGTGCCAAGGGGCAAATAGTTTTAATGATATCCCAAGAGAGGGGTAAATGATGCATTAAGGAAGGACCCTAAAATGAAGACATGTGGCATACTAGATCCATCTAGGGAATTTTGGGGCTCATTGAGAATAAGCAAGCAAAAGCTTTCACGTGATCTGATTTGGATTTGAGAAGCTTGCTACCACCGAGGTTGGCTGGGAGAATAATGCAAGTGCCTGTGCCCGTGATTCGACGTAACATTCTAGGAGCAGACAGATTTTCATGTAATAGAATACCTCCAACTCTACACTGTGCTGGATGCGGAGATTCCACTATATTTGGGCCAAAGCAATGCCAGAGAAGATGTCGACGACGTTGCTTTGGTCGGTGTTGATGAAAGCTGTCTGGACAATGATTGGAAAAGGGGACGGCAAATGCCAGCAATGCCAGGCGCACGGGAAGACGTATTCCAGCTTTTGTAGCATGCCTGTTAGCTAGGAAAGTCTGGAAGAGAGTGCAAATGCAACTTGGTGAGCCAGTTAATTGGAAAGCAATTTTGCTAGGAGATGCATCTAAATTCAAACACTCACGCTGGGCATTAGTGCGAGCACATGCATTATGGTTTGTGTGGATTTCCAGAAATGATTTCCAATTTAATGATAAGCTTACTGATGCAGAATATCTTTTTGCTGAATGGTTAGCAAGCTTCGAAGATGTATGACAGCGACCTTGCGCAGTTCTTTGCTGAAATAAAAAACCACGAGCTGGAGCATCGTCAGAACTTTAATCAAGAGTGCCACTTCAAGGGATCCATTTACTATGAGACTGACTGAGGCAGCTACGAGCTTTCTTCTTGGATGTTTTAAGATAGGATGAACTGCGGACTGTTTTTTGTGAATCATCAATGTATATCTTATGAACTGTTTATAATATAAACCTTTTTTTCTCCCAAAAAATGGTCCAAGGGCGCGTCAGGCACGAGCTACGGGGTCCATTCCCAATTCCCAAAGTCACAAGCCACGGCGGAGCAGTTCAGGTCACCAAGGCAAAGCATTGCGAGGTATCACACCTAGCAACAAGGTTGCAGTGAAGTGTGGCTGCCCGGTCAGCAAATCGCAACATATTTGGCAAGTTTTGGGGCTCCCAAAGAGCAGCACCAGGTGTAGTAAGTGGGCTGGGGAGGTTCCTTTTATAGGCAGCCTCAATCCCCCCTAGGTCGGTCCCTAGGGCTGATCAAACAGTCCAACCAGCCCAGTCAACCAGCCGACTGGCTGGTCGGCCAATCAGGGCTGGTTGGGTCTCCAAAAGAGGCCCTTCCAGCCCCTATATAAAGAGGCTTTTCCCCTCATTTCAGCACTCAGCCCCAGCCTCCAGCAACCCCTTTCAACCATCCTATGGGCGAGGTTTGGATGTCCTATTTCCGCAGCATAGCTCCATCTCCCACATGTCGCAGTTAGGGGAGCGATCTTAGCTCAGTTTTGTATGCCGATTTGACAATCATGTATAAAGCAGTGTACCATAGTAAGGTAGATCTCTGGTGTCTTTCATGCTTGAGTTCTTCCTTGTATGTTGATCTAACTTCCACACAGCTAGTCCCCGCATGTTACATATCCCCACTCGACAATAGGGGTCTGAGATTGGGTATACGATTCTACTTAACGATCTACCTTGGGTGGTGGGCTACCTTTTGTTTTTCTAATCTCCTAGTATCATAGTTTTCTAATCTCCTAGTATCATAGTTTTCTAGTTGACAACAGGGAGCTGTGCCACCAGATCCCTAGATACCCCATGCCCAGCGATTCCCAAGCTTGCCACAGGAGTACAGGCGTATCCTTTCTTCAGTTGGTGCCAGGTTTGGTGCGTACTAGAGTCCCCAATACAGCAGCCTTGGTCCTTTTGGACGATGGGTGCCGAAGGTCCCTCTAGTTTTTCCTCCTTGTTACCCTCTTGAATTCCTTTGGAGATCCCTTTGCTTCAACGAGTAGAGATGGAAGGCCTTACAAAACAGTGTCGTCGTTGTTGAGAGCTTAGTCATTTGGGCAAGGCTTGCCCCATGTTCTTGTTCCACATGCCACTCTACTCAACCATACATTATATAAAGGTGAAAGCCCCTTTGCTCTCCTACAGCTGGAGACTCGTCCCTGCTACTCCAACGAGAGAGACAGTGGTAGAGACAAGACAAAGAAGGCAAGAGAAAAGAGCACAGGCCATTGAGAAGGAAAAATGTGAAAAAGGGACAAAGGTAGCTGAAAGGCACATACAAAAGCAGCAAGCAAAAGAAACACATGAGGAAGCAAGAAACAAGAGAGTGGGCATGTCACGATCTGTGACATATTCCTTTCTCTATTTCTAGACTTATGGATTGTTTGATGAATGGACACTTGTGGAAGGGTATGCCCTTTCGACGGGACACTTCCTATGAGGCACAACCCTTCACAAGAGACACTCTATTGAAGAGACACTCCTATTGTAATGTACCCTCTCATCAAGGGTCACACCCTTCACAAGGGGTACACACCTCTTCATGCACATACACTTTGGAGTACACAACTTTTCATGTGTGACTCTTCACTCGCTATATAAGAGAGGCCCAATTGTATGGATGACACACTACAGACACTACAGACACTCAAGCAATACAAATATTCCTTGTTCTCTACTATTTCAGTCTCCTTTCTGTTCCTTAGCACATTTCTAAATATAGTAAATCTAGGATTTCTTACAGTGGTATCAGAGCAAATTTCGCTCCTGCCTGTAGGAAATGCCTGCCACCTTCTAGCGCCTATCTGCTGATACACCTCTTTTCGCTAGAAGGATACCCGTGCACATTGTGCATGGAAGAGATGGAGAGAATGAGCGTAAAAATTTTTAGCACCAACCCCACCTAAAGTCATCAATGGCCTCTCCATCTCCCCCACATCACGAGTTGATGTGAATGGACACGACAAAAATCGTGTCTTTTGATGTGCTTGGGCTGTCCCAAAACCAAGGGACGCACCTTTTCCACCATCGGACACACCTTTTGATGAAGAGTTTTGACTCCTCACCCAAGGGACACACCCCATCGTGGAAAAAAGGACACACCTCTTCGTGTGGGGACACCCCTTTTGAAAACAGGGTCACACCCCTTCATGAAAAGGTACACCTATTCCAAGGGTCACACCCCTTAGAATAGGCACACCTTTTGGCACCAAGCACCTTATAAAAAGGATACCTAGAGGGGCTAAAAAGGAAAACCCAGCCCCATACCTTAGGCCTAGCCCTAGACTACCCAAGGGTTAATTAAACCCACACTTTAATTTTTGGCAACCACCCAGCCTAGGCAGCCACACACAAAAATGACAACCCACAATTGACGCCCGTACAGATTTTCGTCACGCAGGATTCGCCTCCCTTCCACGCCATACGCAGCCCCCCCCCATCAGCCGGTTTGCTGCCCTGGGTTCCTGCCAGTCTTTCAGCGCCAGATCACTGCCCTTGCTGCCGCGATTCAGCCTTGGAAGCACGCAGCCAATTTGCCACAAGCAAGCAGACTGCCCCTTTTTCGCCACCATACCTGCCTTTGCCCAGCAGCTGTTCTGTCCTCTATCGCAATTCAGACCAGCCTGAATCCTGCTGGCTTATCTCGCCACCTTAGCCTGTGAAAAGCGCCCTTTTGCTGCCTTCCAATTCCAACCAGCCAGGCCCGGATCTGCTCCTCGCACCCCACAGGCACTTTTCCTCTGAAATCAACGCAGGAAACCCCTTTTCTCCACCACGCCTCTGCCAACGCCCCTATCTGCCTCGAAAGTCTCGCCAGGCACCTTTTTCCTGCTCACACTTCAACATGAACCTGCAAAGATAGTATATGGACCTCCGGACGGAGATTTTCAGGCCTTGCTATGCAACTAATTGGCAGATCTAATCTATGCCAAGTGGATTCTTTCCATTCTATTGCTAAGTATTCTCTTTCATATTGTTATTTGACGCTCATTATCAAATTACAGCAACTGAAAGCCTTCTCCCTAAAGCATGGAAACCCCTGGTAATTCACCCGTCCTTTCAAGGACACCTCAGGCATCATCTACCACACAATATCGTGTTCAGATTGCACAACCAGCCCATTTCGGAGCTTTTGCATCGTGGGTCTTCTGTGTCACGTGCCCTTCCAGTGACTTGGACCACATCCTATACCTTTTGCGTGAGGCACCTCAGTTACATTACTTCCTCAGCACAGTCCAGGTTGTGTTCCACGAGACACGTAGATACCCAGAACCCGATATTCCTCACGAGTTTGCTGTCCATCTTTGGAGAGATTTTTACCCCTCAACTTCAGCATCTCCAGGGTACTCTCCACCTCCTTCAGCTCCCAGATATCCTCCTATACAGGTTGTACCTTCCCCAAGACAGTATTTACACTCTGAAGGCACTCCCTCTCCTGGATATCCTCCACTTCCGACAGCAGCTCCTTATCCTTTCTCAGATCCGTGGACTCTGCAACCTACCCCTGTACTCTCACGAGTAGTAACACCCATTTCGGCATCTCCAGTGTTACCTCAGACAGGACCTCCTTTACCAGATTTCCACGGCTGGTTCCATCCTGCTTCTCCTGCCCCCTCCAACATGAGCAACCTCAGGGAGCAGCCCGAATCTTCTTCCAGGAATGGTACAAACTAGAGCACAGGTTCGTGCTTTTCTCACAGGGATCTCAGATATGTCACAACGCTCACGTGCAGCCTCTCCGGAGATAAGCGACTCAAGTCCAAAAAAGACCCCTGAAGTCAACTTACAAGGCGAAGCACTACTTCAACTTCAAATTTCCCAGCTTCAGGACAGCATCTCCAACTTGGTCCAAAAAGTCCAACAACTCCAAGATTCTCGCAGTACCACACATACAGAGGATGACGTGACACAACCAGACGACTATGTGGACTCATTCCCACCAGAGGTAGAAAACACTAAACTCCGTGCCCTCTACCGTTTACTCCAAGCTTCCAAAACTAAAAGACTTGACATTAAACTTCCAGAAGCCTACACTGGTCAACGAAATCGCCGAATAGTTGACCAATGGCTCGCAAAACTGCGCATGTACTTTGATATTGTTGACCTCACTGAAGGCAAAAAGATTGCCTTAGCAACCTCCCTCCTCAAGGATACAGCTTTTCTATGGTGGCAACGACGCTTAAACGACAGCAAAAGTGTGTTAACTTGGGAACGTTTTGAACACGTGCTCCGTAAAAGCAGTTCATACCTGCCAATGCGAACTTCCAAGCACGTTCAAAACTCTGACAGTTGGAGCAAACAGGCTCCCTGTCTTCCTACATCTCTCAGTTCACCACATTGGTGCTGGAGATTGATGGTTTAACTGAGGATGATCGCCTTCATGCTTTCATCTCAGGCCTAAATCCCTCGTTACGCATTGATGTCCTTAAAGCAAACATCACCACCACAGCTAGCGCTATTGCTTACGCAGAGCGCATTACAGATTTCCAAAACACAGGGAAGCAGAGTGCTAATCGAACACAGAACTCTACTATGGCCAAAGGTGCTCGCCCTCAAGATAACCCCAAGTTTAGAAAAAACTCGGGTAATCAAGGTCAGCGACAGTCTCAAGATCCCCACAAGTCTCAGAAATCGTATGCTGGATTCCAACAGAAGCACTCCTCCAAGGATCGCGCCTCTTCTTCTTCACAAATTCATCACCGTCATCCCCAACATTCGATTGTCCCAAGCGACCAAAGCAAAATTCCAATATGCAACCTAGTACTTCCCAAACAGAAGATGCTACCCCAACACAAGACAAGAAAGGCAAAGCTGTTCGAATGGCAAATACCATCCACCTGAGCCTTGCCAGCAACCCCGAGCCTTCCCTGGCCACTCAAGTACTTTGTGTTCAAGGATCGATTCGTGGAACAACGGTCACTATCCTGATTCCTCATCGACAGTGGCTGCTCTCATAACTTCCTAGCTAGTTCTATGGTCGACAAACTTCGATTGACCACCAGTCCTAGTCTCATGGACTATCAGATTGAACTCCCAAATGGAACTACCTTCTTGTGCAACACTAGAATCAAAAACTTGTCTTTTCGTATCCAACATTATATGGACAAGATGAACTTCGACATCATGCCTCTTTCTCGGTACGATGTCATACTTGGACAACAGTGGCTCTACGACTATGATCCATCAATCAGTTTTCGCAGCCATACTATCCAGTTTGTCCACCAGGGAAAACTTATTGAGCTAACTGGTTCTAGGGACTCTCCTTCAACCCCAGTTGCCTCTGCCCTGCAAGTAAAGAAGTGGGTTCGTAAACGTCAAGTAAAGACTTCACTTCTGTTGGTTACGGCAGTAGAGGAGACACCAACAAAGGATCCTCCTGAATACCTCAACCAACCTTTTTTCCAGCCCTACCTCGATATTTTTCCACAGGAATTGCCAAAGCAGTTACCACCTCGACGACCAGTGGATCACCCAATCGAATTTATTTCCGGCAGTAATCCACCGTCGAAACCTCCTTATCGGGTTTCTTACACTCAAAATGAAGAAATCCAAAGACAGGTGACCGAACTACTCGACAAAGGTTACATTCGGCCCAGTCGCAGCCCTTTCAGATCTCCTGTACTACTTGTGGAAAAAAAGAATAAGTCAATGTGCCTCTGCATCGACTACCGAGCCCTCAATAAGATCACTATAAAAAACAAGTATCCATTGCCTCGCATCGATGACCTCTTCGATCAACTTCTACACGCAGCACAATTCTCAAAGATTGATCTTCGTTCAAGTTATCATCAAATTCGCATACGAGAAGGCGATGAGTACAAGACAGCTTTTCGAACAAAGTATGGACACTATGAATGTTTGGTCATGCCTTTTGGGTTAAACAATGCCCCGGCCACATTCATGACACTAATGAACGACATCTTCAGGCCTTTCCTCGATAAGTTCGTCATCGTTTACCTCGATGACATCCTCTTTTTCAGCAGATCCCTACATGAGCACAAACAACATCTTCACCAAGTTTTTGCAGTTCTCCGCGCAAATTCTCTCTACATCAACATTGAGAAGAGTGAGTTCTTCAGGACCCAACTCGAATATTTGGGACATGTTATTTCAGCTCAAGGCATCTCTGTGGATCCCAAGAAGGTCGAGGTAATCGAAACTGGCCTACTGCTAAGAATGTTCATGATGTCCGCTCTTTTCTCGGATTGGCAAACTTCTACCATACAAAGGTCTATCAGTTTTCCAAAATCGCAGCTCCTATGTCCGAATTATTGAAAAGCACAGCAGTTTTTCAATGGCTTCCCGAAACAGAGTATAGTTTCTAACAACTCAAGCAAGCACTCACTACCACACCAGTTATGGCTATTGCTGACCCAAACCTTCCATTTGAAGTCATGACCGACGCTTCCGACATCGCTACAGGAGCAGTCTTGATGCAAGAAGGCAGAGTTATTACTTTTGACAGCCATAAACATTCTGATATCCAAACCCGATACCCGGTTTATGATAAGGAGTTTCTTGCCGTTGTACATGCTTATCGCTCTTGAAAACATTATCTCATGGGAGCCGACTCGGTGGTTAAGACAGACCATCACTCTCTAAAGTATATCTTTACTCAGCCAGTCATGAACGCTCGACAAGCATGCTGGGTTGAGTTTCTCGCCAACTTTCACATGACCATTGAGTACATTCTAGGACTACGCAATGTAGTTGCAGATGCTCTCAGCAGGTTAACTCTAGCATCAGCTATGGTAATCTCTACATTATCTGTGGATGTTCCGAATGCATTCAAAGGGAAGTATTTCAATGATAAAGACTTCGGCACAGCAGTATAAATTCTTTCAAAAGATCAACCTTCGACTTCCGAACATAAGATTTTCTCATCCTATTCTTATACGGACGACCTTCTGTATTATCAAGATCGCGTCTGTGTACCACATGACAAGGATGTTCGACGTCTTTTGTTAAAAAAGCATCATCTAGTTCCTTATGCTGCCCATCCAGGCATCAACAAGACTTATAGGTTACTCAGTGCAACATACTACTGGCCTCAGATGAAAAGCGACGTCATCAAAATGGTTATATCTTGCTTATCTTGTCAACAAATGAAAGCAAGCCGACGACTTCCAGCAGGACTTCTTCAGCCTCTTCTAGTTCCAACTGAGAGGTGGGAAAGTATTTCCATGGATTTCATTACAACACTATCACGATCCTCCAGAGGTAATACTCAGATTATGGTAATTGTTGATCAATTGTCCAAAATGGCACACTTTGTTGCTTGCAAAAGCAGTGCACAGGCTCCGAACATCGCCAAACTCTTCATACAACACATCTTCAGACACATGGATTGCCCAAGAATATCATATCCGACAGAGATCCTAAGTTTACCAGCGACAGAGATCCTAAGTTTACCAGTCACTTTTGGATTTCACTGTTCGAATCTTTGGGTACAACTCTACTGTTCAGTTCAGCCTACCACCCAGAATCAGATGGCTAGACTGAAAGAGTCAACCAAGTTCTGGAAGAAATGCTTCGACATTATATTCAGTCATGCCTAGCAGCTTGGGAAGAGTATCTACCACTCCTTGAGTTTGCTTATAATAACTCTTTCCATAGTCAGCATGACTCCATTCCAAGCAGCTTATAGACACACTCCGATTGTACCAACGAATTTTGTACTTCAACATTGAGTGGCCCTAGCTGATCAACTGGTTCAAGAAATGCACGACATTCTCCTCCAAGTCAGGGATCATATGCGAAAAGCGCAAGAGCGGTATCAACGGTCTGCCAACAAACATAGACGTCACCTGGAATTTGACACTGGTGACATGGTGCTATTATTTGTAGCCCCACATCGCTATAAGACGGTTAAGTCTGTGTTTCCTAAGTTGCGACCATGATACTATGGACCTTTCCGGATCGTCAATAAAAATTCACCTTTAAGTTACAAATTGGAATTACCATCATCGTGGGGTAAAATCCATCCGACATTTCATATTTCTTGGCTAAAGACGTACATTCCAAGCGATGAAGCAGTTCCTCCTGCAGGTGATTATGTCCCAAAAATCGAAGACGATTATGTTCTCCTTATTCCTGAGCGTATTCTGGACCATCGACAGCGAGAGACTCGACATCGACTTATCACGGAATTCCTTGTTCTTTGGCGAGATCTGGACGACTCCGATGCTACTTGGCAATCTGATGAAGACTTACAGCAGTACCCTGACATTTTACAGCAGTATTTTCAGAATTTACCGTGATATTTTCTACATCAGTTCATTATCTCCACCAGGGTCTTATTTTGAGTGGGAGGGGATGTCACGATCTGTGGCGTATTCCTTTCTCTATTTCTAGACTTATGGATTGTTTGATGAATGGACACTTGTGGAAGGGTATGCCCTTTCGACGAGACACTTCCTATGAGGCACAACCCTTCACAAGAGACACTCTATTGAACAGACACTCCTATTGTAATGTACCCTCTCATCAAGGGTCACACCCTTCACAAGGGATACACACCTCTTCATGCACATACACTTTGGAGTACACACCTTCTCATGTGTGACTCTTCACTCTCTATATAAGAGAGGCCCAATTGTATGGATGACACACTACAGACACTACAGACACTCAAGCAATACAAATATTCCTTGTTCTCTGCTATTTCAGTCTCCTTTCTGTTCCTTAGCACATTTCTAAATATAGTAAATCTAGGATTTCTTACAGGGCACAAGAGATAAGTATACAGATATGATGTATGCTCTTGAAATCTGGCATGTGGTAAATGTTGCAAACAAGCCAAAAGCATTGCAAAGAAATCTAATTCCCGTTTACAAGAGCTCAAACCTAGCATCCTTCATATATCAGTAGCTTTGTGAGTAGAGTGGACCTGTAAGTGACCAAGAGCATTTTGAGCACGTGGATCTGCCATTGAGGCTTCGAAGTCCACAAAAAAGAGGTAATCAAAATACCTGTAATTGATCACCCATATCTTCAAAGATCAGATAAATCCCTTGGTGTAAACATGAAAACCATAATCCCTTATACAAAAGAAGCAAAGTATCTAGAAATATTTGTGAGAGGCCGTACTTTGACCTAGTAGACTCATCAGAATAAAATATTGACAAAAGAATGTTTGATATAATCTAGTTGAAAGATGCAACTTAACCTAAAAATATATATACTTACACTGACTTTGCAACCCCATCACTGCTGTCATCCACCACACGCAATGGACGTTTTTGTAAAGGTCTACTTTCAATCTGGTAAGAGACAACACAACTGAATCTTCTAGCTCAATCTAGACTAAGCCTGACCAGATTTGAAGGCTGAGGAAATCCAGACAAAGTATGCTTCTTGGAGCCACCCCCTTGCTTTCCCTAGAAGAGAGCAAGAGAGAGCGAGAGAGAGCGAGAAAGAGAGAGAGAGAGAGATCAAAAAGGCAGCTGGGGGGGCAGGGACCATGCTCACTAAGGAACAAACATCCCACTGATATAATCATTCCAATCTTACATGTCCACCTTCAATACGCTAGTATCAAGCAAAACCAGAAGGCCAGGAGAAAAAATATCTGCCCAACTTCTTTTAGATGGCACTACAGAGTCCAGACCTTCATTCCACTTAAAATGCAAATGCCTTTTCTTCAAAATTCAAAGTAAAAGAAAGTATTTGACACATACCACAGCAAAAGGAACAAGCAGGCAGCTGAAAAGGCATTGCAATGAGCACTGAAGAGGAGCAACATCTTTCTCCTAGCTTGGTCAGTTCAACCTTTGGATAATGTCTCTTCTACAACCACCATCCAAAAAGATGGAGAAAAAAGGGAAAAGGGGGATTGTCAGGCCACACCTGGGAGCAAGGTTATGTTAAACATAATGGCTATATTACAAGCACCCATCACCCTGGAGGATATCCATCTACCACCAAGTACTGAATTGAAACACACCAATGGAGAGAAAGACGTACACAGTGAAAAGAAATGAGTCATCAGATACAAATACAATGGAGTATATTTTCCCTATACTTGCATTTTATTATTGACATGAACAAGGAAAGAAGTGTGTCAAAAGGCAAGGTGGACATACTGAAGTCCTTAGTAGGGTCTCCACCACCGAAACCGTAACAAAGAACTCAATGAAGTAAATTCAAGAAAAAATCAACCCACCACTGACTTACATGAATCCATGGACACATGTAAAAATAGCCACACATGGTCAACAGCACTGTAAAATCTGCCTATAAACACCTTATCCATGGGACAAAACCCAGCTTTTTCAATAACATGCTTCACAGGGACAAAAAGAGGGTCACATACACCATGTCAAACATTATATTAGCTTGTTGTATGCAGTTCTTATCAACCTTAAGGGTCTGTATCTCTTACTTCTAGAACAAGAACAACAGCCCCACCTCCATCATGGGCTGTTGGGGTAAAGGCACATTGCCACCCTTTAAAACTTATGACCCCTATGACTGTCTTAAGACAGTCATAGGGTGAATCCCTAATCCTAATAAAACCTATGAGTTTGTGGTGTGGCTCAACACATTATACACACCCACACTCCTTGCCTCTCTCTGTCTCCATCGTTTCCACTCCCTCTCCCTTTCCCTGACAAGTGGTATCAGAGCCACTCTCTCCCTCTCATTCCGGTCTACCCCTCCCTCTACCCCTTCCTCTCCCCTCGTGCCTCGTGCCCTCAGCAGCCAGCAGGAAAGCAGCGCGCGAGCAGCGCGCAGCAGGGCAACAGCGCGCAGGAGCAGCCGCGCGCAGCATTTGCGCGGGCAGCCATAGCTGCAGCAACAGCTAGCTGCTGCTAGCTGCTACCCGCTACCCGGCGGCCGTAGCCTACCAGGCGGGCGCAGCAAGCGCGCGCAGCACCGGCCGTGTGCAGCCAGTCGACCGGCTGCAAGGCAGCAGCCGCGTCAGGTACGGCCAACCGTACCGACTGTACGAAAGCCGTACAGGCAGCCGTACCGTACCAGCTGTACGAACGCGGCTGTACGGACGTCGCGACAGGCAAGTACAGGCAGGTACAGAAATTTCGAAAAAAAAATTTTGGGGATCCGTGCCCTCGCAGGTACAGGGTACAGCAGGTACCCTGTGCAGGTACAGAAGGTACAACAGGCACATTTTTTTTTTTTTGGGGAAGAAGGAAAAGAGAGAGCACTCTGCTCTGCATTCCCGGAACTTTTCAGTACTAAAACTGTGTGTTTGAGGTACAGCAAGTACACTCGTGTCCCTCGTGCTTGAGGTGACTAGTGCCACAATGTGTGGTGGTTGCACAGTTATTTTGTTTCGGGAAGGTCAGATGCCTTAATTTACAGAGGGCTTTTATGCTTTTGCTGAGTGCAAATCTCATTTTTCGGGTGACAATTTCAAAGGGCTTTTGCCTGGAAGTGTATGCAGTGTATGCCTTGAGGCAGTGTGGAGCCAGGGTGCCCACATTGGTCTTGTTTCCGCAGTGTACTCAGTGACATTTCTTGCAGGTCACATTCTGTGTACGACACTTTGAAAATCTCAGTTGAGCCACGCTTGGCCAAGGCGCATCGAGTTTACTCGGTCCCTAACTGTCCATCGTTGACAGTGCTCAAAAGATTTTCTTTTCAGTGTTTGTACGTTGGGATCTGTGTTGCCACTGTGCACACAGGCACTTTATGCATTACTTTGTCAGGTGAAAGTGCCAGGAGAGCGCTGTTTTTTGTATGCTACCTCAGTGTTGAGGTGTTTTTCACTTGGTACAGGTGTCAAATCAAGGGGCTTTTGCCCAGATTTTGCTTGTGAGCACTTGAGTTACTGTTTGAGAACTTCAGATGCCTTTTATCCCCTTGGCAGAAGGGTGATTGTTTGGGATTTGTCCCATACTTTGTTGCAGGTTTTGTGACAGGCTGAGGTGTTTGGAGCCTTTTTCAGTGGACAAAACAGTGTATGACAAGTGGTTTATGCATATAAAATCAGTGCAATACCTCATCTGAGGTGGGAGAAGTGATCAGGACATCAGTGTTTTGTGTTTCGTCAGATGATGATGCACTTGTAAAGCACTTGTGGAACAGCTGCAGCATTCTGTAGTTACTGTTTTATGCCTATTTGAGCACGGTACAGTGTGTCAGAAGGTACAGTGACTGGAGGAAAAATTTTCTGTTTTGCTGCAGGATTTTTTTGACAGTAAAAAACAGCACTATTGTGAGTGCTCCTGGCTCTTGATAGAGTAGGTTTTCTGAGAAATCAGAATTTTATTTAGTCATTTTTTGACTTACAGGGAGTCAGTCACTTTCCTTATCTGATATGGCATCAGGGGGAAGTGAATCTTCAATACTGAACATAAAGAAATTGGAAGGGGTACACAATTATGCATTATGGGCAGAACAGTGTTTGAATGTACTTCTGCTAAAGAAGATTTCTAAGCCCATAAGGGTGAAGGGTGTCAAGCCATCTGGGATGGCAGATGATGAGTGGGAGGAGCTTGATTTGTCCGCAAGGGCTGCTATCATGCTTACTCTCACTGATTCTCTTGTGTTCAATGTTCAGGCAGAAAAGACCTCTTATGGCCTATGGCAGAGGCTAGAAGAGTTGTATGCCCAAAAGAGTTCAGCCAGCAAGGCTTATTGGTTGAAGAAGCTTGTCGACCTTCGCATGAAGGAAGGTACAGCTATGACCTCACACTTGAGTGAGTTCAATGCCATCTTTACACAGCTTATCGCATAGGGATTGAACCTTGATGAGGAGTTCAAGGCTACTTTCTTGTTGTGTACCCTCCCTGAGAGTTGGGACACTTTCAAGACCACCCTGTCTAATTCAAATGTCACTCTTATGTATGCTGATGTGGAGAGCTCTCTTCTCATGGAGGAGATGAGCAGGAAGAATAATGCGGGCAGCAAGTCTTCCAATGCTTTGCAAGTACAGGAAAGAGGTAGGACTCAGCAGAAGGGGAGATCTGCTGGCAAGTCTAAATCCCGCAGTCAGTCCCGTGGCAAAAAGGATATTGAATGCTTTTACTGTGGCAAGAAGGGACATGTGAAGTCTAAGTGCTTCAAGTTTATACGGGATCAGAAAGCCAAGAAGGCTGAGACAAAGGATGCAGGCAGTGGAAGCAAAGGCAAAGGCAAGGCCAAGGCAGATGACTTGGATGCAGTGAATGTTGCAGCAGAGGACAGTGACAGTGACAGACATGATGTATTATGTTCTTCTGCTGTAATTGCACATACATTGGTTGTTGATGGCCATGACATGCACACCTGGCTCTTGGATTCAGGTGCTTCTTTTCATGTTACGCCTCATAGGGAGTGGTTTACTTCCTACACAGGTACTCATGGAGTTGTTCACCTTGGGAACAACTATGCATGTCAGATTGCAGGGATTGGCAGTATACATATAGTATTCCCTGACGGACGCATATTTATGCTTGATGGTGTTCGCCATGGTGTTCGCCATGTGCCGCAAATCAAGAAAAATATGATTAGCACTGGCTTGTTGGATGACAGTGGTTACCACACCACATTTGGGGATTCCAAATGGGTAATTACTGATGGCCAGGTTGTAGTGGCTGAGGGTTATAAGAGTGATACCTTGTACCCTCTTTATGTTTCCAGTGTTAGGTAATCATGTTGTTGCCATAACCGAGCTGCCGAAGGTTTCATTGTGGCATAGCCGGTTGGGACACATGTCCGTTAAAGGAATGCAAGAACTGTCACGTTTGGGTTCTCTGCCGTCTCTTTCTTTTTCAGATTTGCCTACTTGTGATCATTGCATTTTTGGAAAGCATTCTATGACTCCTCATAAGAGGAGAACTCCCCAGAATAGAGCACCGCTTGATCTAGTGCACACTGATTTGTGTGAGATGCCACAGCTATCACTAGGGGGTGCAAAGTATTTTATTACTTTTATTGATGATGCCACACGCAAAGTGTGGGTCTATTTCTTGAAGCATAAGAGCAATGCCTTAGATGCTTTCAAGAAGTTTGTCGCTCAGGTTGAGAATCGGACAGGACGCAGGCTGAAATGCCTCAGATCCGATAATGGGGGTGAGTATGTGTCACATGCTTTTGTACAGTTATGCGAAGCTAAGGGCATTAAACAGGAACTCACAGCCCCTCATAATGCATCTCAAAATCGTGTGAGTGAGCGGATGAATCGAACTATTCAGGAGAAAGTTCGATGTATGTTGTCTTATGCTGCATTGCCCCATGGCTTTTGGGCAGAAGCCGTGCAAACAGCAGTTCACCTAATTAACAGGTCGCCGAACAAGGCTTTGGAGTTGAAAGTGCCAGAGGAGGTGTGGTCTGGCAAGCCACCTTCATATAAGCACTTACGTGTGTTTGGCTGCGAGTGCTTTGCTCATGTACGCAAAGAACTGCGCACCAAACTGGAGCCAAAGTCTTTCAGATGCATCTTCATGGGTTACGGTGACGAAGGTGAAATGGGGTACAGGTTATGGGATCCCATCAAACGGAAGATTATACGCAGCAATGACGTCATCTTTAAAGAGGATTGTGTACACAGAGAACCCGTGCAACCTATGGAATACAGGAGGGTTGTTTATGATGATGTCGGACAGCAAAGAATGCCCATTAATATGCAGCAGCAGGCTGCTGTAAATAACCCTGTTCAAGAAGGTATACAGGCTGAGAATCAGCCAGACAATTTTGCCAATGATGCACCACTGGATATGCCAGCAAATGGCGCTGTAGAACAGCCAAATATGGTGGTACAGCCACCCGTCATGCATGACGAACAGGCTAGACAGCAGCCTATTACGGAACATTTTGTTAGGAGGAGCACCCGTGTACAACGGCCTCCTGACAAGTTTGTTCCAGGAGCCAATAATGTGGCTGATTTTATCATGCTGACAGATTGTGGTGAGCCTTCCAGCTTCAAGGAAGCTATGGGAAGAACAGAGAAAAGGAAGTGGGAGAAAGCCATGCAGTCAGAAATGGACTCCCTACTTCAAAATGATACATGGGACTTGGTGCAGCTACCTGCAGGCAGAAAGGTTTTGCCATGCAAGTGGGTTTACAAAGTCAAAGTGGATTCAAATGCTTTACCGAGGTATAAGGCCAGATTGGTTGCCAAGGGATTTAAGCAGGAGAAGGGCATTGACTTTGATGAGATCTTTTCCCCTGTAGTCAAGATGACTACTTTGAGAGCAGTGTTAGCTCTTGTTGCTCATGAGGACATGGATTTATGTCAGATGGATGTGAAGACTGCTTTTCTTCACGGAGATCTCCATGATGAGATCTACATGAGTCAGCCAGAGGGATATGCTGTTAAAGGGAAAGAGCAGCTTGTGTGTAAGCTCAAGAGGAGCTTGTATGGACTCAAGCAGGCGCCAAGGGAATGGTACAAGAAGTTTGATGCCTTCATGCAGTCCCAAGGGTATCATAGGTGTGAGACCGATCACTGCTTGTACACCAAACGGGCAAAGGATGGCAGTTTGATGCTACTCATTCTATATGTGGATGACATGCTGATTGCCAGCAAATCTCAGCAGGAAATTATTGCGAAGAAGCAACTGCATAAGTCTTTTGACATGAAAGACTTGGGTGATGCAAACCATATTCTTGGTATGCGGATTATTCGTGACAAGTCCAAGGGACTTTTGTTTCTGTCACAGAAGGAGTACATTGACAAAGTACTGCAAAGGTTTAAAATGGAGGGGGGGAAGTCTATTAGTACCCCGTTGCCTCCTCATTTAAAACTCAGCAGTAAGGACAGCCCCAGATCAGATGATGATAAGGCTGAGATGGCCAAGGTTCCGTATGCATCTGTACTTGGTTCTTTGATGTATGCCATGGTTGCCACTCGTCCGGATATTGCTTTTGCGGTGGGAGTCATCAGCAGGTATATGGCAAATCCAGGCAAGCGGCACTGGGAAGCAGTGAAAGGTGTCTTGAGGTATCTCAAGGGTACCAAAGACTTGTGCATATGCTATGGTAGGCAGGATGCATTGGTGCATGGTTTTACAGATTCAGACTATGCAGGGAATGCAGATAACCGGAAGTCTACTACCGGTTATATTTTCACATTTGCAGGAGGTGCTATATCATGGGTGTCTCGGTTGCAGAAATGCATTGCACTGTCAACCACTGAAGCTGAATATGTTGCAGCCACTGAGGCTTGCAAGGAAGCAATATGGCTTACTCGGCTGGTGGGAGATTTGGGCATTACAGGAGATATGCCAGTTTTGCATTGTGATAGTCAGAGTGCTATCATGTTGGCAAAGAATCCGGTCTTTCATCAGAAGACCAAGCACATAGATGTGAAATATCATTTTATCAAGGAGGTACTGGAGGACAAGCAGCTTGAGCTTGTGAAGGTGCACACTGATGATAATCCTGCAGATTTGCTCACTAAGAGCTTGCCTACAGAGCGGTTTGCACATTGTCGCCGCATCATGGGATTAGGTTGAGACCATTCTTATTTTATGGTCTTGTATACAGTGACTGTATATTGCTGTAATTTTTTATTCTTTTCTCCCCTTTAGGCACATTGGCCTTTAGGTGGGAGGTTGTTGGGGTAAAGGCACATTGCCACCCTTTAAAAGTTATGACCCCTATGACTGTCTTAAGACAGTCATAGGGTGAATCCCTAATCCTAATAAAACCTATGAGTTTGTGGTGTGGCTCAACACATTATACACACCCACACTCCTTGCCTCTCTCTGTCTCCATCGTTTCCACTCCCTCTCCCTTTCCCTCACATGGGCTCCCTTTGCTAACATAAACCTGAATAACATGGTCAATTCTACTCGTCCTCTGCCCTACATTACCCACAGTATACAAAGCGATTGTGGCAACCATGTAATTATTTGTGTCAGATAACTAGTCATCTATAACCATGTAATATGGGTTTCCAATAGATTCAAATAAAGAGGGTTTGGTGATCACATCCAAAAATAACATTAAAAAAGGGATAAACACACAAAAGAACACCCAAGTAAGAAAGAACCAACACACAAAAACAAAGAGAGGCCGGAGAAAGGGGGTGTTTTGGGGAAGGTGAGGGAAGATACAACCCATTCAAACATAGTGGGCTGTGTAGGCAGGTTTCAATTTAGTGTTACGACATGTACTCATGTCAAGGCTTTAATATGAAGTATGTTTGATTATAATTGCTAAGCAACATTATATTGGGATTGACTGATTCAATGATACGTTCAATTGATTGTTACTAATGTGATTGCATCTTGAGTACAAGTGATGGAAGATAAGGCGAGGATTGGAGACAATGTGAGGAAATGTCGCACGATGCACACATCATGTGGCCAAGGGCCTCCATGGTGTATTTGCATTGTTATTCTATGGCATGGGCAATATTATTTTGAGAGGACATATCCTTTTTTATAAATTAAACTCTAGAGCTATGTAAAAGTATCCCTTGCATTTGTGGACAAAGGGATAATTTTGGGCATTACAATTTTGGCTCTATGAGGCGAGAATCTGCCCGACCGATGTCACCATCTTCTTGCTAGAGTGCTTTTGGTTCTTCCAATTACCCAAGTGGTGTTTTGTGGGTTTTAATAATCTCGAATTTGGTTTCAATGGTATCAGAACCAGGCTATGCTCTATGCCTATGGGGAGATATCAAAAGGTTGCAGAGGTAACTTGCCTTGACAAAGGAGACAAGGATCACTAATATCAAGGTGTGGGGCATCGCAATCAAGAATCGTGGGCAAATGCATTTCATATCAAATAGCTCGAAGACCAATATAGGATCATGCATAGAAACTCTGGCCACGCCAGCACCAATGGCAAGTTAGCATTTTTTTAAATGTGCCTCAACCTTGCATGCTTGTAGAGAGTCCTGGCCTTGTTCACTGTATAGCTGCTAGCCATTACTGGTGTGCTGCAAATAGCCACAAAATAGGGTGCAATATAGCCGCCAGTCATGGGCCAGACAGTTTGCAGATCGGCCGGCTGCAATACCCAGACCAGTCCCCACTACAACTGTCATACCAGAGACTAGAGCTGCTGCGCCAAAGACCAAAGCCGACACTGCTAGCCCCGACGTGCAGTCTGCAAAATCAGCTGCCAGCGTACATCACAGCCCGTAGGAGGTATGCAATACAAATAGCCACCAACTCCAACCTTGGAACTACATATTCACCAACCACTGTCGCCTGGTTCGTGCATGGTTTGTAGAGTTTGGACCTTTGCCAAAGGTACATACATACATGTGTGTGTTTATGTATGATGTATGTATATGTTTATGGATGTGTGTGTGTGTGTGTCAGTGTGTGTGTGTGTGTGTGTGTGTGTGTGTTGTCGCTGTGGACAGCAGCACTTGGAGCCTGGTGCTTCTTGGTGGTTAAAGTGCAAACTTTCTTGGTGGACTTTGGAGCTTCTTCCTTCGTCTTTGGGAGCAGCCCTTGCCTGAAACTTACAGGTGGCGGACTTTGGCTCAGCTCTCAAGCTGTTTTTAGGTGTGGGAGAAACCCCAAGGCGTAGTGCTCTCTTGAGCCTGGCCATGGTCTTTTTTGGCAGCTTGTTGGCATTGTTTTGGAAGGCCCGCGCCTTCTTTCTCTCTTGGGAGCTCCACAGTTGCTGTGCTGGCCTTTTCCAGCCAGCTTTTCGGAGGATTTTGGTCATCTTTAGCCTTTTCTTTCCCTCTTTTTCTGCCCCCCCTCTTCCCTTTTGGCAGCGCAGCATCAATGTTTGTTTTTCCGAAGAACATTCCTTGCTGGTGACCCTTGGTCTAGCAAGAGGGGCTCACATGGCAGCATCCTCAACTCCCCAAGCTGTTAAGGTTCTTCTTTCTCCAGCAAACAAACAGCAGGTTAGGAATGCAGTCCACTCACTCCAAGACGGAGCTATGGCGCCCAGGATTGTTGGAATCACTCCCATGAGGAGTCGGGTGCATGATTGGATCCAGATGAGCTCAGCACTGGACGGTGGCTACATCCAGGAGGTTACCATGTACGTGAGGAGATTTTCCTCTCCATCTGAATTCCCCGGACACCGCTCAGGCCCTTGTGAAGAAGAGCCCCATTTTCCTTGGCCCTCACCTGGTGTACTTCATCCCCTGATAACATAGGTTTACAATTGAGGATAGGAACTCAACACATCATGTGCCTCGCTTCCCAGTGATGCTCCAATTCCCGGGGCTCCCAAGGACAACAATAAAGAGGCAGCCCAAAACAAGAGTTTCCGGTGGTGAATAATGTGGAAGCTACCCAACAAAAAGAAGGTGACACAGGTGCCCATAGTATACTCAAAACATGGGGTCGGGCAAAGGATAATTCCGCTCTTTTTCTGCTAGATAATGGTGCTACTCACAATTTTATTTCTCTTGAGATGGCTCAGAACGTGGGGATAGCCCCAAAAAATCACGGAGAGGCCCACGAAGCACATTTCAGAAGCAATGAAGAAAAGGTGTACCCTCGCTGGCAAAGTCCAAGTTAGGGGAAGATGGAGAAGATGGGTTTTCCCATCTAAGTCCACCTCCATCTCCTCCTGATCTATAATGCACCCTTTTTTTTTCTGTTTTTGTTTTTTCCCCCCCTAGTTGTAACTGATGCTAGTGGTTACCGATTGGAGCAATCCTTATGTAGGACGGACATCCCATAGCATATGAAAGTCGAAAGTTGAGGCCAGTGGATTATAACTATAGCAGACATGATAATGAGTTAAATGCTGTCGTAGATGCTTTAAGAATGTGGAAACATTATTTAATGGGAGCTGTATTTCTTCTTAAGATGCATCAACAAGCTGAATTTCTTCTTAATCGGGATCAATAAGCCTTAAACATTTGTTGGCTCAGCCAATGATATCTGATAGACATATTAAATTTATATGGAGTTTTCAGCCAACGATTCAATACCAACCGGGCTAAAAGAAGGTAGTTGCCAATGCCTTAAGCAGAAAACCAAATATCAATCACATAATTGCTAGAGATTGACCCGTTTGAGCACATGAGAAACTCTTACAAAGAAAATTCAAACTTTTCTAATATAGGGACTAAATTTTAAAAACATAATCAGATCCTATGTCAAAATATTTCTATAACAATGACTATCTTTTCTATGAAGAGAGATTATGCATCAGTCGATCCTCTAGACGATACGTAAGGAAGAGAACACTTGAGCATTCATAGAAGGAGTCACTGCTACCCTGTATAGGTGATAAAAATAGATTCTATTGGCCAACTATGAGGAAAGATGTGGCAAAATTTGTTATGGAATGTATCACTCATCAAAAGTTTGAAGTTACAAGGGAAAGACTCTTGGATTACCAATGGCTTTACCTATTCATACTCAATCACGGGAGCAAATATCCATGGACTTCAGTACATGAAGCCTTCCACTACAGGTCAAACTAATATGCTATGGACCAGAGTGGACCGCTTTTGTAAGCAGGCATGCTTTATTCCTTGTAAAAAGACTCTATCAGCTCAACAAGCTACACATGTTCATTAAAAAACTTTTGTGCATCACAACTTGAGTATGGAAGAATTCAAGGCATCGATACATCATGCAAAGCATGGGAAACAAGTGGTAAAGTGCCAGTGAAAATATCTAAGAATATGCAGATCTTGAAAGAAATTGAAAATGGCTGAACGTGTCACATCATGCCAGTAAGAGACTCAGAGAAGAAAGGACTGCCATCCTCTAAGAAAACAATAATAGTGTTTGACAAAGATTCCAAGATTTGTAGCACCTCTTGGACATCATTATTTGAGAATCTTGGGAGCAACGGTGTGCTCGGATTTAAGAGACCATTCTCTTCTCTCACCATCATTCATTCTCTCAATCATATGCATGGAATCTTTGCCCCATGGATAACTTCAGCACTTTAGAAAACTCCACCTCAAAAGAATGCATATGCGAGGAATTAATCTTGATCCAATACTTTTATCAGGGCCATTTTATACATGACCATTTTTTCCAATCATACTGTTTTCCAATACCAAGTCAACAAAAATGCCCCTGGAAAGATAAAATATAAGCATCTGCGAATGCAACCTCAATTCAGAATAACAGCGCCTAAAAATTCTCACCTTGGTCAAATTTATCTCTCGTAAGGCAAACACTGCAAGCGCTTTGAAAAGAACACCTGGACCCTCCTCTAGTGTGAAGGTGATGCTTGTCTATGCCAATCAACAAAACGTAAAATCATCTTTTAGACAAGTGGCATTAAACTTTGAATGATAGACATTTCATTTGAAAAACCACGACAGAAGTATGCTGAGAAATGGAACCTCCTCTAGTGTGAAGGTGATGTTTGTCTATGTGAATCGAAAAAACATTAAATATTAAAATCATCTTTAGACAAGTGGCATTAAAGTTTGAATGATAGACATTTTCATTTGAGAAATGGGCCCTAAACCTGCAAGCGTGCAACAGAGCATGAACAAACATGCAAACGGTTAAATTTAGAAGATATGCTGGTTCACCCCAAGCAGACCTTACCAGATGGCTATCCCTAAATAAGATATCAACACAGACTAAACCGTTCCTGTGCTAGCATAAGAAAGCGGGTAGTATTTTCCAAGTTATCCTATTGAGTTAAAAATTGCGCTTAATTATTCACCTTAAATTGCCTGTCAACACGTGGAATTATAGGTTCCCTTGCCAGCATAAGAAAGCGTGTGACATTATCCGCGTCATCCTACAGCAATGTACAAAGCAAAAACAGAGAACAAATAAGGCGATCAACGCTACAGCATCTCAAACACTTCAAAGAATTTGTGTAAACGCTACAGCACCTCAAACGCTTCAAACAATTTCTGTCTACTATATTTCTTCACAATGCCTGTACGAACCTGAATTCCATCAGCAAGAATTTCCAACCCATAAATTTCAGCTGCTCTGGCACTAGCAACTGCTCCTGTGTCCCTCAAGTTATGGGCAGCTATGAACTGAACATAAACTAGAAATAAGACAAAATACATAACCATGAAGAATGCTTGCATTCTCATTTCTCGTGCAACAAACTATCCCACCAGTAGCCCAAGGGAACCAACCTATTTTTTTGAAATAAAAATCCGTAAACACATAAAATTAAGAATACAGAGCAAACGTTAAAATAAGAGGCATGGCGCCAAGATGGCTGACAGATGAACGCAATTCGGATAGTCTGACTACAGAGCTTCTCTAGACTGCACCTCAAATGGATATTCGTACCTGTGCCGCACCTGCTGTGTCATCAACAGCTTCTCGAATAACACCAAGTTTTGAAAGTGTGTACTCACATTGAGCCAGAGCCTACAAAATATAATAATCAAAGCCCAAAAGCTTATGTAGAAATTCGCACGATAGGGAAATTTATATCAATATACAAAAGCTTTTTTCGCAGTTTACCAGAAAGAAATCCAGAAGACGAAGATGAGACAAACCTGAGGATGGCTAACAACCCTTCGAAGTTCTACCGTTTTCACACCCGGGAGCGCCAGGAGACAATGATGCACCGAGAGCTGGACCTCTCCCACTATATGCAGTCTATGCCGCAGCAGCAGGTCATAATTTCTGTGAATACTCCCACCAAGAGAATTTTCAATTGGTAACACTGCCCTATCTACTACCCAAAGCTCCACAGCCTGCACGTGGTGCGAATATATGCACAAAAGACCAGAACTGCGCGTTGTAAGGGAGCATTGTCCATCCATGACTAAAAGACAAGTGCTCGCTAAAAATGAGCTCTCACCTTGAAAGCAGCTTCAAACACTTCGCAAGGAACCGCTTCACAATTTGGATAAGCTTTGCTCGCTGCTGCCTCACTGTAAGCGCCCGGCACACCCTGGAGAGAGATATCAACGCGATCACTTTGCGGTATTTCCAATTGGAAGACTACGACTGTGAAAAATGCAATGCACCTGGTAAGAGACGCGCAATCTCGATCCGTGACTTGGTTGCGGGGCCATATTGGTCATCGACAAAGGTCCTGCAATTCCTCAACAGAAAAAATGACGAAAAGCTTCAAATTCACGGCAATTCAGCACGGAAAACTACGGCAGAAATTCAAGCGTTCCAAAAAATCACGAAGGACGGAGCACGCACGCGGCAAAGCGACGGCGTCTCTGGAAGCGGAGGCGGGTTCGAGGCCGCCGCCAAGGGAGTCGGAGAGGCTACGCAAATGAAGCGAGGAGGGGAGGGAGAGGGAAGAAGGATGGGGGGGGTGGGAATGGAGGGAGAGGGGAGGGAGGAGGAGGGAGGAGGAGGAGAGGAGGGGGGGGTTGAGGAAGGGAAGCGCCATAGCTAGGGCTTCTGTTTCCGCTGCACTCAGCAACAACAAGCTCAGAAGAAGAAGAAGAAGAAGAAGCTGGTAATGAAAATGAAGATGAAGCTATTGAAGAAGAAGAAGAAGAAGAAGAAGGACACATCAACAAATAGGAATCCTTTCCACTTGTTCTGCTTGCGTGTCACCTTCCTATTCTCCCCTTTCTCCTTCCCTCCTCACCATGTTTTTTTTCTGCGACCCTACAGACCCCGAGGTGCCAACCGGCGACACTGGCGGCCGACCGAGGGTCGTCAATAACTAGTTTCGCAGGTTTTCAACCAAGAACCAACAAGACTGAAGGCAGTTTTCGGCCATCGGCAATCCATGAGAGCGGACAAGCACGGGGCACTCGGCACACTGGAGATTTGGCAACTATAAACCTCGTACGACACGTGGCAATCAGTGGTCTCAGTGATTGTATACATGGAGGGTTGTGTTTTGTCGCTTACAACTGGCAAGTTTTGCTTTCTAGTTTGTGGGTTCGCATAGGAGGTTATCATGATTGATTGTGCTTAGCCGATGACTGCATTGCACCATTAACAGTCACGGACAAGGAGTATTGAAAGTGGGGGAGGACCACTTTCCCATTTAGAAAATGGCTCACGGGCCATTTAGAAAATGGTGAGCGAGCGGGCAGCCCGCGAGCCATTTTCTAAATGGGAAAGTGGGACTCCCCAGCTTTCCCTTCTCTTAAAGGCGTGGGGAGCACGCCACGTGTTAAATTCCAGATTCGAGCAGATAATGCAGGCATCATCAGGATTACCATTCATCAAACGTTTTGATTGAACAGCTTAGATGTAGTTTCCCACGACCCTAGCCTTTGACGGAGAAGGGAGAAAGATGGCATTTCACATCTTGAGCTTGCGTGTCATTGTTCAAAAACCAACTTGGGGATTCACTCCTCACCATAGAGATTCCCTCCAAGTTTTGGACTGAACATCATAGGACAAAAAAGCATCAAAATTTTCCTAACGTTTTTTATGTGGGAAAAACCTTGGTTCCCCTTCATTTCTTATGGCTTGCAAGCTGGATAGAAAGGAATTCCCTCTGAGTTATGGACTTATATCAGACGAGTTATGGACTTATATCAAACGAAAAGTGTCAAATTTTTTCTTGACGATTTTTTGTGGGAAAAACCTTTTGACCTTCCCTTTTTTATGCTCTAAGACACCAGATTGCAAGTAGGTTTGCAAGTAGGTAAGGAAGGAGTGGGAGGTAAAAGGTGAGGGAGATAGCGGGCAAATCTTTCCTATTTCTAATGCATGATGGCCACAGCATATCAAAATATGCATTTCTAACATTTTTCCCTTCCATGACATAAGCCCATTAGACTCTTAGCACATGGTGGGATGAGAGCAAGATAGAAATACATTTGAATATATATGGGACCCCCTTTTTCCCATTCCCATCCTATTTCCCACAGTTGCTAAGGTCCTTATAACCTATAATGGCCTAACTACACCATCCTCGGTGATCGGCACAGCCACAAGTTGAGGATCCTCCTCAACCTCGACTCATGAAGTGAGACACTTGCCTTTGAGACCGGATAATGACCATCAATGAACACAAGATCCATGCCACACCTAATAGGGAGCTCCTTCCTCATGTGCAATCGCCTTTCCAATGGTCTCCTAGTAATTGTAAAGGGGAAATACACGTAACCCATGTCACAGATAGTGAGCAACACCTTCCTCTTATGCAATAGTCTTTCTAAGGGGGCCCTAGTAGTTCTGTAAAGGGGAATATTTTAATCCATGCGTTTATTTTGGCCATCAAAGCCCAACTAGCCTATGCTCAAGCATTAGTTGATAAGAAACATTCTCTCCCTACTTGTTATCTTTTTCTTGAGGATGAATTGCATTAGCAATTTCCTATTCTTATAATCGTGTGTAGCTGAGCCAAAATAATGCTAGCAACCTCACATCTTTGCATGCATAATTAGCATGCAACAACGTATTTGCTATATATCCTTGAATCCTATTATGATGTCTACACACTAGAATGCCAAAACAAGACGATACTACCACAAGGTGTCCTACTAAGTAGGAATAGGAGCATTAAATAGTGATGTTCAGGCCACCGAATATTGCACCTAAAATTTTGTGAGGCATAATGAAGTATGTCTAGCCACATGAAAGAGTTAAAATAGAATACCATCCAAAGCACAGTAGAAGTCTTTGCATGGATTTCGTGATCCTTCTTTACCTATTTTTCTTGTGGCGAGTGGATGGTAGTGTGTACTTGTGTCCCCATGAAATACATTTCATATTGTCAAATATTGGCTTTTCGATATCTTTTGATAGATGACTTCTATCCACCAACATACTCCACAACTCCACGTGGTATGATTTATAAAAAGAAAGTGCTTGTGAGCATGTATGTGTCAAAAAGTATAGATTTGATTCAGAAAAACGCATAATGATAATTGTCCAATCATTGTAAATTGCAAATGAAATTGTCATACATTTCAAGAATTTTGGTCAAAGAAGCGATCATATGAAAATCTAGGCAATCAAAACTTTCAAAAGTTTGACAACAACAATATTCAAAACAATGTTGCTACAAGAAGAATCAAATAGTTTCATTATTTAAGATAAACATATTTATTATTTACCCTCTAGGGATCATGGAATTGAGCTCCTGCGAGCCTCCCCCTCCCCTCCCGCACCTCTACCTCCCTTAGCTCCTCCTCCTCACCTCGCTGCTGTCGCCGCCCCCCCCTCGCACCTCCGCCTCACCCCTGCTTCACTCCCTGCCTCTCCGCCCTCACCCCCTCGCACCTCCGCCTCACCCCCTTGCACCTCCGCCTCACCCCCTCGCCGCTGCCTCTCCGCCCTCACCCCCTCGCACCTCCGCCTCACCCCCGCTTCACACCGCCTCCCCCTCGCTATGCCCACCCCCCCCTCGCCGTTCCGTCTCACCCCCCCCTCGCCCCCCCGCTCCACCCTCCCCGCAGCCCACTCCGCCCCTCCCCGCCCCCCCGCTTCGCCCCCCGGCCCCTCGCCACACCACCCCCGCCCCCTCCCGCCCCTTCGCCCTTCCGCTCCACCCCCACCCTTTCCACCCCACCCCGCCCTTCCGCCCCCGCCCCCCCCGCCCTCCCGCTCCACCCCGTCCCCTCTGCCCCGCTCTTCCACTCCACCCCCCTCCCGCCCTCTCGCCCCGCTCCGCCTCTCCCTCGCTCCCGCTCCCGCCTCCTCACCTCACCCGCTCTTTGTCCTCACTCCTCCATCCCGCGCCACCTCCGCTTCCCGGTCTCCCGCCCCGCTTCCTCCGCCCTCCGCCCTCCATCCTTCCCGCTTTTCGCCTCCGCATCCGTCTTCTTCACACCCAGGCTCCACCCTCCCGCATCTATCCCCCTTTTTCTAGGTGGCAGCCTCTTCTTCATCGGAAGCCTCGCAGTTTGTCTTGGCGGTATGGCGGCTCCCTGCTCGGAACCGGAGGCCCAGTCGGACCCTCCCTCTCCAGATGCCTACCGCGTCATCCTGACAGAGCAACAATCATCTCGGGTTCAGGAGGTTGCCAACGACTTTGCCCTTACCTCTGTGTATGGCAGAGTCATTGGACATTCCCCCTCCAGATCAACCATCAGGGACTGGCTCCAGTCCACTCTCATGCTAGAGGACGGCCATATCGAGGAGGTGGCCCTTATGGGAAGGGGCATCTTCTGGCTCAAACTCTCCAATGCGAAAGCTGCGAGCAACTTGATTGCTGGCTCCCCCACGTCGGTGGATGGAAAGATTATCATGATAGTCCCGTGGTACCGTGGATTCAGCGCAGCGGATTTTGATGTTCGGTTCCATATACCTCGCCATCCAGTGACGCTAGTTTTTCCAGGTCTTGCTGCTGAGCTGCGGCCGATTGTCAGGGACCTGGGCTCCCACTTTGGCTGGGTTATGCACGACACTTTCGCTGATGCGATGACTACAGCAGGAGCCCCCCGAGTCCGTGTGGCTGTGGCGGATCCTGCGACTCTCCCTACAGTGATCGAGATCGTGACAGATGCCGGCAGCATCACCCAGAGCATGGTAGTCACCGGACAGCCAGGCCAGTGCCTGAGTGTCACGGCTTTGGGCACCTGGCGGCTGTTTGTCCACGATTCGCCAGCTCTTCTCAGCCTCCCCCGGCCCCTCCCCCCCCTCCGGGCAGCCACGTCAGGAGGAGAAGAGGCAGCCGGAGTCCGGTCCATAGCTGGCGGTTGGACTGAGGTTAGAAGGAAAAGAGGAAAGAACAAGAAGATTTCTGATAAAGGCAAGGAGGGAGAGGTTACCCAACCTGCAGCAGCACCTCAGAGACCTGACAGGCAGCCGCCCCAGGGACCTGGGAGAGCTTCTTCTTCGACGGTAGCCCGCCCCTCACAGCCTCAAGTCCCCCTCTCTTCTGCTCCCCAGCCTCTTTCCACTCAGTCCCAGCCCCTCCCCCAGCTGCATCCCACTGCTCCCGACCCGCAGCTTCAGCCCCCGCCTCTTCCTCCTCAGTCTCCTCCTCCTCCTTCTCAGCCCCAGTTCCAGATGCATCCCCATCCCCCCCCTGCCTCTCTCAGCTCTCCTGCAGAGTTAGCTGCACCGACGGCTCCTCAGCCGAGGGCAGCCCCTGCTCCCCCTCCTCCTCCTCCGCTAGTTGCTTCCGAGGAGTCTGAGTCACCTATCCCCCAGCCTCCTCCCCCTCCCCCTCCACTGGCAGGACACCCCGAGTCTACACCACCACTGGAGCAGGCTTCTCTGTCCGCTAGCCCCTCAGTGGCAGACTCTGATGTGCCTCAGCTTCAGGAGAGAGAGCTTCCCCGCGACTTTTACAGATCTGGCCCGTGGGACTACTTGGATGTGGCCGACCTCGGGACCTTCCCTGCTTGCCTCGACATCAGTATCTTCCTGCTCCGCAAAGGTGCAAATGGGAAGATAGCCGCCTTGGCCCTTAGGGATGGCCCTAGCTTTGCTTTCACGTTCCTCAGCGACGGCACCGAGACTTGGACAGACGACTCGGTATGGGAGGCTCTCAGGGAGCAGACGCACGCTCAGGTTTGCTCCTGGATAGGCCCATCCGGTGGGCAGCTTCTCGAGACTCAGTGGTCCGAGGGTGACGTGCGCCTGCGATGGCGCTGCGCCGCCAAACGCTTCAGACTGATTGTGATCCTCAGGCCCCCCCTATCTTGGCCCCTCCCCCAGGATGTCAGAGCCTGGACCCCTCAGAAACTCCGAGCCTTCTACGGGATGACTACTTCAGAGATCTCGAGCTAGCTCGAGAAAGCTTTCGCTCATGGCACCAAAGGCCTCTCGCCTTTGCTGAAGGTGTTGAAGAACGGGCAGGACGATCCCGCCTCCCCCTCCAAACCTTCTCATAAGCGTCAGCGCCTCCACTCCGATATGTCAACTTCTTCTTCGACTTCGACCGCGAGCAGACAGTTGTTCGCAGCCTCCCAGTCCTCACCATGAGCCTACACCTCGTATCCTGGAATGTGAACGGGTTTCACTCTTCTGGCACCCGTGGTCCTAGGAAGCTCATTTTGAGACAGGAACTTCAGTCAGCAGTGATTGGTCGTTTGGATGTACTTTTGCTCCAGGAGCACAAGCTTTCTGTGGCTCACTCCCGTAGATGCGGGAAGATTCTCCCTGGTCGCTCTCACACTTATTGGGAGCCCTCGATCGGCGCACTGGGGAGGAGTGGTGGTGTCTATACTTCCGTGTGCGAGCAGCTAGCCCAGGGAGTTTTCGGTCATGGCACGTTGATCCCAGGCTGTGCCCTTTGGGTAGGCGTGGAACTGGAGGGTTCCAGAGTAGGAATCCTCAACATTTATGCTCCCACAGACCTCCGTTGCAGAGCCACCTTCTGGAGGACACTTACAGGGATTCTCCCATACATGGATTCCTGGATTGTTGGAGGTGACTTCAACAATCTGGAGACCTTGGAGGACCAGCAGGGCAGAGGACCGGAGTTTACAAGTATGTCTCAGGCAGAGCAGTCCGCTTGGGACTCTTTTATCTTTGCGACAGGAGGTAGGGACAGTTGGAGAGACCCGTCCTTCCGGCGTTGGCACGGGAGCTTGGACTTCTCGTGGGGCTTCCGCAGGGAAGGAGGCAGACTCTGGAGAGGCTGGATAGATTTTATGTTAGTGATTGGGCCATCAGCAGAGGCGGTCAGGCGGGTATAGTTCCAGGGATGACACTTTTCGACCATGCGCCTGTGCTCTTATCATTAGACTCAGCAGTTCAGGCCCTTCCCCCCTGCTCTTGCCGGATTCCCGACTCCATTTTCTCGAGGGTGGATGTGCGTAGCAGTATATGCAGTCTATGGGACAGAGATTGGGGTGAGTGCGTGGATCTGGTTGATTCGGTGGTGCAGGCTTTGCAGGAGTCCAGCCAGATTTGCCAGCTCGCAGCCCTACAGGCTCAACAGGAATGGTGGGGTAGAGAGAGAGCTCTTCGGAGGGACCTCGCCTCCATCCAGCGACTCCAATAGGCAGCCCCGGACTCGGAGGAGCTTCGGATTCAGGCCCTTCGAGCCAGAGCCCTTCTTGAGGAGACCCTCCAGCGCCGCTCAGAGTTTTCCTATCACGCCTCTCTCTCCTTCTGGGCTCAGAAGGGTGATCGGATGTGCAGGGAGTTCTTCAGGACGCATGGCCAGAGAGCAGCAGCAGCAGGTGACCAGCTTCGGAGTCTCAGGACAGCGGAGGGGCACATCGTTACGGATCCGGGTGAGGTCTTGGGGTTGGCTACCGACTTCTACGGGACCCTTTTCTAGCAGGAGCCGCTTGCCCCTCGCACTCGACGCTCCCGTGAGGAGGTGTGGAGGCACACTCCATCCCTGGTCCAGCCCAGCATGCAGGCAACGTTGTTGGCACCGTTCACCACGGATGAGATCTTGGAGGCCTTGATGGCCATCGACGGGCAGAAATGCCCGGGTGAGGACGGGCTATCCCGGGCCTTCTTCACCTCCTTATGGGATCAGATCCATCAGCCCCTCCTAGCAGCTTTTCAGAGGATTTTCAGCAGTGGTTATATGCCAGAGAGCCTCTCCTCGGGACTGATTTGCCTCATTCCGAAGGGAGGAGATAGACAGGAGATCCGTCAGTGGCGCCCGATCACCCTCCTTACCACTGCCTACAAAATCCTTGCCAAGATGATCAGCGCCAGAGTTCGGCCTCTACTTCCAGACCTCATTCATGACACTCAGACAGGCTTTGTCCAAGATCGCAGTATCCTGGATAATGTCTTCACCTTCTTAGAGGCGACGGAGTGGGCTTAGCACAGTGGATCACACCTAGCCATCCTACTTCTCGACTTCGAGAAGGCCTACGATCGAGTGGACTGGTCCTTTCTGGAGGGGACTCTGGAGCGACTAGGTTTCCCAGCAGGATGGATTCAGGGTATTTCAGCGTTGTACAGGATAGCTTCTAGCAGGGTCATCATTGGCGGCAGGATGGGTGAGCGTTTTAGTTTGGAGAGATCAATGCGTCAGGGCTGCCCCCTTGCTCCTTACCTGTTTCTCTTCTTCGCTGAGGCTATGACTTACTACCTTCGGGCGAGGTCTACTGGGATCAGGGGTGTTCGCCTTTCACTCCGGGAGGACACGGAGCTCCTGGACTCGGAGTACGCGGATGACACAGCCCTGTATGTCCAAGACGATGAGATGATGCTGGAGAGGGTGAGGATGGGGCCCTGGAGGTCTTCTGTTCGGCTGTTGGTGCAAAAATCAACTGGAACAAATCAGTTGGTTTTCTCACAGACCCCGGGGCGTGCTCTCAATGGGGGAGGTTTTTGGGTTTCAGGTGGATCCCGCGGGGACAGACAGCTAGATATCTTGGTTTTCAGGTCGGCTTGGATATCACGCCAGCTCAGCAGTTTCTCCTGGTGCTAGATTCCATCCGACGGAAGCTGGCTTTCTGGAGCACTGCTAAGCTCTCCCTTGCAGGTCGTGCCCTGGTAGTCAACCAGGTCCTCCTAGCCACGGCTTGGTATGTGGCTTCTTGTTTGGTGTTTCTTGAGATCCAGCGTGGCACAGCTTAGGAGGTTGGTTCGGAACTTCCTTTGGTCCGGGGAGGATGGCCTCAGAGATACCAGAGCCAGGGTTGCTTGGCAGACAGTCATTCTTCCACAGGCTGAGGGTGGCCTGGGGGTCATCAATCCAGAGCTTCAGAGTCAGGCCCTGTTAGGCAAGCTAGTCATCCGCGGTTTGACCCTGGGGGGGCAGACGTGGAAGATGCTACTTCAGCAGGGGGTCGGTTCTTGTGTCCCGCGCCGAGGTGGAGAGTGGCTTCCATCCCTCAGGTGGATCTTCACTTCCGCCCCGCTCACTCAACCCCGCTCCCCACTCGTTCGTAGCCTCCTCATGGTTTGGAGGCGGCTCCGCCTTAGTCTCATTCAGTCCCCTCCTAGCTGTCAGGAGGAGATCAATCGCCACCCGCTTATCTGGAATGATCAAGTCAGAGATGCCGAGGGCCTTCAGTTGGGGGAGAGATCACACATCAGGTGGGATGGCTGGATGCGGGGGCCAGCCTGGTCCCTTCGAGTTTGGAGGGACACGTACAGACATTTGGAGACGGCTGATCTCGCAGACGCAGCTGGAGGTGCCCGTGGAGCCCAGGCGAGATGTACGGAGATCGACGGCGCGATCCCAGCTAATTGGTTGGTTCCACCTGAGCTTTAGATCCTCATGCCTGGTGATGACCGTTGGCTGGGACAGTTCACCCCCCGTGGCATCCCGCTGGTGGTCGCAGGACGTATGGACGACTCCTCTGTTTCCTTCTTCGCGGTTATGGGGGATGGACGACTCAGGAGAGAGGATGCGCTCATCGACCCCCTACTCCCATGGCAGAGGGTTCGGGTCACAGGCCTCATGGTGAAGGTCTGGCGGACCGATCCTAGCATAGAGCAGGATCAGCTGCAGCTTTGGCGACTCTGGCTTTGGGAGGGGCGGGCCTTGTCAGAGCTTGACTAGGATCCAGGAGAGTGGAGATGGCCAGAGATTGTGACAGACCTCTTTCTTTGCCTATAGCACGACTTTGGGCAGGCAAGTTCTTGGGAGGATGCAGAGCCGCCCTCCCACCCAGCGTCCCAGCTGGGTTGCACAGGGTATTTCCAGGTTCTTTTTGCAGGCCTTCTAGAAGGCCTTGTGAAAAAGCTGGCGGCCGCGGAAGATCTCCTACTTCCTATGGCTTCTTGCCCACAAAGGTCTTCCAGTGGGGAGCTGGTTGCGGTAGATAGGCTAGGACGGACGTTGTCAGATCTGTCATGAGGATGAGGAGTCACCAAAACACTGCCTGTGGAGTTGCACTCGCACCCAGGAAGTGTGGAGGTGGACTTTCGGGATTCTTACTCACGCAGCACCGGAGCTAGGATTGATCACTTGGGGCGCGTTCTGTTGGTGCAGCACCGCACCTGGTTTTCATCACTTATTTGAGGCATGTCAGCAAGACCCCACATTCCTTATCACATAGGGGACGTGGGGGCCGCTCGAGAGTATCCCGCAGCACCTAGCAGAGGCTGATACAGGAGCTCAGGAGAGGCAGCCAGTCTAGGAGATTATTAGCAGCATCGCAGGATGGCACATTTGGACCTCGCGCTGTGCACAGATCCTCGGTGGCACCTCCTTATCGACTGCCCAGATCATGATTGATATTTGGAGCAAGATTATTCATACCCTCAGAGGCCAGTGGGACCAGATACAGGGGGACTCCTGGGCCAGTCGAGAGAAGCGGAGACGCTTCCTTCGGGTTTGGGACACGCAGGGCCTCTTCTTCGAGCAGACTTCACAGGGCCTTCGGTGGCGCTACTCACCACCTCTCTGGCTGTTCATTCACACTCGCCTTATCCCTCCATGAGAGAGTGCTTTACTTTTTTGTTACCTTTTGGGCTGCGTCAGATTTGTGAACGTAGCCCGTCAGCTACAAGGCTGACCTCTTGTATCTTGTTCTCGAAGTAATATAATTAGCACTGTTTTTTTCAGAAAAAAAAAAAAGATAAACATATTTATGTATATGATTTATGAGCCAATAAACATATGGTAGACAAAAGAGACTCGTTTTCATCATTTAAAAATGCAAACGGAAATTGGAAAGTCACATTTAACAATGATGCACAAGGATTTGAAGACAAAGGTTTTGTAACCGTGGCAAATCATATATGTTTGAAAAAGAAACTCGATGATGTTCCTTATATTGATGGAATTGGTAAAAATCTTCTCTTTGCTTAGTTCTTTGTGACTCAAAAGTCGTGTTTGAAAAGGGAAAGGCATCCATACTTGGCAAAATTAAAGGGAAAAAAAATGTTGCTAAAGGATATGAGGAAAATAGCTTATTCAAGCTCCATTCATTCGCAGCGGAATAAAAATTGAACAAAGAATAGAGAGTACATAGCAAACTAGAGACGAACAAAATTTTCCTTCAATACTGATGTAGTACAGATGATGGCTTCGTTCGCCCGTGCGCTCCCACAGTGGAGCTTAGATGGCGATCTAAACAGATATTAGGTGAAGAGCTACTAGCTGGAAGATCTCTGCTGGAAGATATGATCTGGTGCAATGGACTGGAAAGGTCGCCTCTTTACAGCTATGAGGGCGGTAGTCGGATCAACGTAGTCAATGGAACCGACCAGTCAACGTAGTCGGTGGAGCCGACCAGTCAACCTAGTCGGTGGAACTGACTAGTCGTCCATGGAATATTTCTATACCGTGGACTTGAGGGCGAGAGCCCTCGAACCCCCACCAGGGGGGTCGCTGACTCCCCTGGGACTCCCCAACTGGGGGTCAGTTGACCCCCAGACCCCAGCGAGAGCAAGGGGCTCCCACACAATGAAGACAATGTGCCTCGTTGTGCCACCAGCTTACCTACCGTGCCTAGCCCATAGGCTAGACTCACATAGATCACCTTTATACCATCAACGGTCTCATTGATAGACCTCATCTGACATGCAAGTCAGGATCCATCCAGTGTCCTGGGCACACACATGGCTTCTCCTCATATGGGGGCCTTACAACTTGAGCACCTTGCACCACTGGTGGTTACCAGGAGGGTGGGGCATTGAGCATATCTAACAGATAGTGCTATGGCAACGATGGGTGTGATAATGGGATGGCAACAATTGGGGGGATCTTCAGATGGCAACGGTCAGTGGGATAATGCTATGGCAATGATTGCTGTGATAGTCAGATGGCGATGGTCGGTGGGATCTTTAGATGGTGACGGTCGACAGGATAATGCTATGGCAACGGTCGGTGTGATAGTTGGATGGCGACAGTCGGCGGGATAATGCTATGGCAACGACTGGCAGGATAATGTCTGAGGAAAGTAAGGAAAGGGAAGGAAGGGGTAAAGTGGAAGGTGAGAAAGAGAGGGGAAAGGGTGAGGTGTACTATCTCTTGCAAGAGGATCAGTAAGTCTTCGTGTTCCAGATCGCTCCGTTGAACGCAAGGGCTAGAGACCTAAATTCTGTTTCTCGAAAGCCCCCGATCTAATGCTATACTTGCCAGGGCCCACACAGGGCAAGTGAGTGCCCCTACAAAGGTACTTCAAACCCTTCGGTGTCATGCTTCAAGTGTCAGGAGCCGCATTCCTTGAAGGATTGCCCTTATAGGAGCCTTACCCTAGCTGCACCTCCCACGACAGGCCCTACACCCTTGTGTGCAGGGTGCAGAATTGAGCATTTGTTCAAAGACTGTCCCTTGAGAAGACCAGCAACCCCAGTCACCCCGCCTAAGAGCACCAGCCTTAACTTGCTCAGTATCGAACAAGGCCAGGTGCCCATGGTACCGTTACAAGTCATCACAAGGATGCAAGCCAAAGCCATAGGTAGAGCAATGAGGAAACAGGTAAGGGAGGATAAAGGGCCCCTACAACAAGGCCTTAAGGTTTCTCAACATCCGTAGACCCGGTCCAAGAAAGCCATATGAGTAGGTGATGGGTCTGACCAGGTGCTCATTCAAGATGGTTCCGATGAGGAGACAGCCACGCTCGCTACCTCCTCTGCCTCAGGACGTGCTTCCTAGGGTGACCCTAAAGTACCTCTGAGCTCAGGTGTAAACAAGCCAGTGCAGGCTCAAGGCCTCACACCCCCCCCCCATATAGGGAAACCTATCTGGACCCCCAGTCCTAGAGAAACAATATGTAATAGAGGCTCTCAGAACTTGGTACGGGACTGCTTGGAAAAGCTCGAGCATTGACTTAAGGTGAGCAAAGGGTTGGATACCATCTACCTGACTAACCACTGAGGAGCAGGGGGTCGAATACCATCCACCTAGCCCACCTAACCAACCATCGAGGAGCAAAGGCACTCAAAGTGTCGAAAAGGGTGGAAGAAGAGGAATGTTTCAGCTTTGATAAGTGAGAGGCTCCAGATCTGATGCAGAAAATGTTCCAAGAGGACCCAGTATTGTATAACCTATAGGAAGAAGGAGACCTTTATGGTTTCGAGGACCTGCTATTAGTCGGAGGAGAGTCCTCACTGGAACCCTACGATAGTGCCAGATTGGCTGCCTTCCTCCAACTGAGGTGAAAATGCTGATTGCCTCCTTGTTGAGAGGGAATCCCACCATTGGCGAGACCTATCCAACTGAATGAATGGACAATTCCGGCCCCCAGCCCCCCTGCTAGCCCTAAGGCCGACCAATCGCTAGAGGAGGGCCATAAATTACCCAAGGTTCCCATCAATAAGCTAGGCCAATACTTCGAAGGTGATGACACGAACACGGCTATCCCCATAACCTTGCCATCTTGGATGGGGGAGCGGGAGTGAGTGTCTGTACCAAGGAATGTCGGGTAAAGTGGGGAAAACCTGCGCTCGAGCAAACCCATCTGGTGGTGAAGTTGGTCGATGACGGGACTGCACAACCCTTGGGAGTCCTTAGGGGGTCTTAACATTAAAGTATTCAGATTCACGTACCCCATCAAGTTCGTAGTCATGGAATTCACCCAACAGTCGGGATATGAAGCCATCCTAGGCAGACCCTTCTTACGAATGTCCAGGCTTGTACCCGACTGGCATTTCGATAACATCTATCTACGGCACGAGGAACAAATCATGCGAGTGGACTTGCACACCTACAAGGCACACCCATTGTTAGGACACCTTTTTGTTGCGAAATCTGACACAACCGTCCGGACAACATCTTTGAAGCTGTTCCAACACTGTGAGAGGGAAGAGGATGATAAAGAGTCCAATGAATTTTGGTATGCACCTCATCCCGAGCCGGAATTTTCTCAAAACTGGATGCACATCCTGGCCAACATTGATGTTTCAGAGAGGATAGGGTTCCAAATTACAACCCCCGAGCTCGAGAAAAATGACCTCAGTGGTTCCCCTTAGAATGTTTAACATGCTCAAACCCCGCGAGAGGGACAGTAAGGGTCAAATTAGACCTCCATTGGCTAGCATACATTAGTGCCAATACCGCTCACCATGAGTTCTCTTCCAATTGGGGAGCCAAGGTGAGCAAGGTAACCTCCCTAATCGACTCTATAAGTGCCATGAAAGAGCTCCCTTTAGGTCCGAAACTCCCTTTATCCAAAAGCTTGGCTAAGGCCAAGAGGACCACTCCTCCTGAAGAAATAGAGGAGGAAGGTGAAGAGAAGGAAGACCTATGACAGGTACCAGCCCACTACAAGGCCTACACGATCGAGGATCGCAAGATCTTATATCAACATGGTAGGAGATCTCGAGAAGACGGGTGCTCCCAAGGATATGATGGTCCAGCCCGGTTAAGAAGGTAAACCTGGTTCCAAAAGGGCAAGACCCCCAACCTGTATTCGTCACCGATGATCTCTCTCCCAATGAGGAGAACGCTCTAATAGCTCTCCTATGAGAATACAAGGACTGCATGGCGTGGAAATACACCGATATGAAAGGGGTGCTCGCTGAAGTTGTGTAGTACATGATACCCATGATGATGGACGATGCCATGCCAGTACGTTCATCAAAGTTGACATGGATGGGGAGTGGCATATCAACTGATTATTTTGAGTGGCCCTAGAACTGAAAATTGTGTTGCCGATGAGTGGTTTCAATAAAAGAAGTGGTTTCAATTTCAAGTATCTTGTTTGCTTTTATAGCATGTGTTAAGCCTTTTAAATTTCCACCTCACTTTCGTGAACAAGCGCAAGGGACTCTTTGTGTGCCTAGTCCAAGAATACAATGAGGAGGGCATCGTGGTGTATACATTGAAGAACGTCTGCTACATGTCCGTAAGAAACACCTTGTGTGTGTTTGACTTCACAATCTTCGTGAACATTCCAAAGGGACCAAAGAAAGAAGAGCTCACACAAGTGTTTGTCACCCAAGTGGGGAGTCTTGGATATGGGCATATGGTAATTCCTAACCTTATGCCTCCAAAGTTGAATATGAAATTGTTTTTACCAATGTTGTTGTGCTTATTGTTTTGCAGGTGAGTGGATGAGCTCACAAACCTTAATTCGTAGCTCGTTGAGTACTACTGCGGAGTTTGTGCTGGCACACATGTGAGCCGAGACCATCAAGGTCTGTTTGCTAGAGTTATGATCTCATGCAACCCATTTTCTAGACTCCTAGTTTGACACTGAAGATAGTGCTAATTGAAGGTGATGAGGTTGCTGTTCAGTTGTAAGGCTCGCATGTGGATAGAATTTTATCATTGGAGGCCGCTTTTTTGGAACTTCATCTTGAAAGTGTTCTTTGTGTGTGCTCAACGCTTCATTGCATTAAGCACAGTGGCACTTTGACTATGAGTAGCTCTGGCCATGTTATAGCTTTTGAGGCAGACGCTTGATACATGATGAAACATTTGTAATGCCTTTGTATTCATACAAAAAAGTATTCATTGGCACATGATTTCTTGGGCTTCTTTGAGCAAATTTGTGTTTATTTTGTTCAATAATTTCATAACTTGGAAAGACATGGATATTTCTTTTGAAAAACAGACTCTTGATAATCTTAATGCATTTGATCTTGCTACTAACTTGAGTTTTCTACAAAGGCACCCTCAAAATACGAACACTATAAAATGCTTGATTGAACTTATTCCTTCACACTCATACTCATCATTGTTAAAAATCCTTATTGCATTCAAGCGAATGCAAACTCGAGTAGTTGCCCTTGGAATGTCCTTCACAATGTTGGCATCAATTGGAATACTAAAAATGCTTGTGCCAAATAAATTGGGATAATGGTAGCCAACATCTCAAGTTGTTTGTACTAAAATTTTGGAACATTTATGTTGCTCATTTCGACTGACTTGCCAAACTGCTACACATGCATACAAAGCTTTCCATTTTTACTTCATTGGTAGTATTGGCTTCCACACAATTCTTCTTGATGAAACAACTATTACAATGCAACTTTCTCCTTTTTTCAAACTCAACATAAACATTCATATGTGGGGATAAAGAACATGAAAAGGACCTTGAACTAATCCTTCAAAACATCCCCAGTTTAAGTGCTAGAGAAGTTGCTACCATAATTCATTCAAACGCATAGGAATGCATGTTGTAGTATCCAATCAATTGCGCCTAAGATATATAGGATGAAAGACGAAAATGTAGCAAGGTTCAATCCATTGAATATGCAACCTACAATAGATAACATACATGCTACAAGAATAGATATTTGTCTTTGCAAGCAACCTACAATTGGACAAAAATCGAGAGGTGAAAACAATCAAGAAAGAGAAAAAGAGAATAATAATAATGCTCGCACTAAGTATCTTAGGATAATACAAGACTCTCCACAGAATGCTTGCAAATGTTGCAAAACTTTAACATTACCGAGCTTTGATGTATTTTATTATCTACTTTTAAAGATTAATAAGAATGTTTGTCTTCAAGCTTTTACATCATCTTTGTTTTATCATTTCTAGGTAGGTCTCCTATTTACACCTAATTTTATTTTTTTGGGTTTGAAACTCATAATTAAAAGATCCAATTGATGAAGGCTTCCAATTGTAAACTATGTAAATTTTGCAATTTTGAAAGGTTAAAATAAAAGTAATATAATCAACTCTCTCTGGAGGGAGAGGGAAAGAGATTGAAGAAGAATTGACTCAATGAGAACAACTTTTAAACATATGGTGCTTCTCATGTCAAAGAGAGTCTCCCCTTGAGAGTATTTGTATATAATCTTATTATGTATTTAGATATTGATTAAACTATTCAATATAGCTTTTATAATAGGTCATCAATTCTATGAAATAAGAATCCTCAAGAAAGTAATCTTAGCATCTACCCACAGTCATAAATATTCATCTACAATAAATAAATATGCATCACAAAGTGCATTTTATCAAAAAATTTGGTTGATAAATTATCTTGGATTATAAAATTACCTATTTTCTTTTATGACTTCTAAAATTATCCCCAATAAAGGTTTATATAAAACTATTATGTTTATAAATGAATACGCTTAAAATTCACCTCAATTTTAAAATTTAGTTAAAATCTAGTACTATTTTGAGGGAATCTTAAAAGTGGGTAACACACAATAGTTGTCACTTAATAAACAATATTGTTCCTTCCTCTTGACTTGTTCTTTCTATTATTCCTGACCTCTATTTATTTTTTGTAACTTCATCTCTAATCCATGTGTGTCTCCATCTATTCTATTGCCATTATCGTATGCACATTCTTATGATCCTTCACGAAGACAAGAATGATAGGTGTCTATCTCCATCTCCATCTCTATTACTGGCATCATTATATACATATTCTTCTTCATTAATCTAGTAGTTGCATGGATTATTGGGTGCTCGCATCCCAGTCTGTGAAATTTTCGTGGTGCATGAAGGCAGTAAGAAGGGCGTGGCCATCGTTGGAGAGAGCTTCCACAGTGGAAGCAGAATGATGCAAGAGGAAGCAACAAGGGATGAGGAAGAAGAGCAAGGATGGGTGCACCATTTTGAATAAAAAATTTGTGAAGAGGAAGCAACAACAACAATAAGAGCAAGGTTGATGGATCCAGGCCCATTCGTCTTTCACCTTTTAAAGCCCCTAAAATACGTAATGCCCATTCACATCACATTCAACAATAGTTGCCAAGCCACAAAACTAACAAATTAAGGGTGAATTCCGTTGAGGTGGCCTGCCGAGATAGTGCGTAGAAAAGGGAGCAAATTGGAAGAGAAGAAAAAGAAGAAGGAGAGAGAGAGAGAGAGAGAAAGAGAGAGAGAGAGAGAGAGAGAGAGAGAGAGAGAGAGGAACTTAAAAAAGCATCAGACATGATTACAAAATGTCCGTAATGTATAGCAAGAGAGGTTTTTTATTCAAGCAGCATTCAAAATAGGTTTTATATAGCAAGTCTTACCTTTATACTTTTGAACTTTCCATAAGAGTCCTATATATAAGTATTTTTAGTTGGTATCACTCATTCATGACTAGAGCCTAGATCCCTCTCTATAAGCATAATCTATACCTTTGAAGGTTCCTATGATGTCACTTAATCCTTTTGTCTTGAAATAATAATTAGCATAAATTGCACCTGACCTACTATCTGAATAAGTTTTAAATTTGATGTTCTACATGATATTAGGTTCCCTGAAAGCTTATGATACTCCACAATATCATCTTGAAGACATATACAAAGTATGGTTGAGGAGTCTTAAACTTCTTAGACATGTCAAACAATGTGCAAAATATTAGCTTTGCCTAGCTATTAGATTCACAAATTTTCCAGTAAAGCATCGAGTCCCCCTCTGTCCTGCTCACCTCCCTATGAAGCATAGTTTTTTCATTACCTATGGATTTCAGCATAGGGCTTCATTAATCCACCAGGGTACACACGGATCCTCCTCCCCTCCTCCCTGAGGATCTCTATCGATGGTGGATAGTTATGGGTCTCATCATGCTAACTCTTCATTCAAAGTGGATGGGTGGAGAGCATACCTAGAGAAGGCTACATTTGCACCTTGTGCAACCGTCAGGAGTAGAGTCGGAGGAGCACTCTACCCTTAGATGCCATGTATACTATGAGATCAAAGGTAGTTATCACTATCTCTCAGGGATGGTTTTAAGCCCCTATCCACTTTGTTGAGATATGGTGCCATGAGCACTTGTAGAGCAAAGGTATGGGCAAAGGATAAGCTGCCACATGGCATGGAGGAGATATCCCACATGTGAGCAAGCAAATGGATGTAAGTACCCTCACCTATAAAAGGGAGGTTCATTTGAAGTAATATCAATCAAGCACTTTGCACTATCTCAAGATTCTCTTTATGAGTCCAAGCTAATCTATCTTGGAACCTAATTGACTTGAGATACATGTCATGAGCACTCTCTTCATCATCTTTGCACTTAGGTTGCATCCTCCTTAGATAAGTGTTGTATTAGAATGTTGTCTTACTGACTAGGAGAGTACGATCCTCACTTTGTCATGGTATCAGAGCTTAGGTCTAGTTCTCCTAGATTAGTTTCAGAATGTTAGATTAGTTTTAGATCTAGAGAGTTCTTTAGAGTGTTTCTTGAGTTGTGAGAGAGATCTAGATTCATTCTTCTTGTGAAAGAATTCCGTCCATTGGGTGTTTGAGAGAGAGAGAGAGATTATCCTTGTTTAATTTTTGGTGGAGTATGAGAGAATGTGAGTGGTTTGTGAGCATTCTGTTGTGAGTTAACAGAGAGCTTGGCTCTCCCTTCTCTGAAAGTGGCTGCCGACTCTATCAACAAGCCTCCAAGCTTGAGTCTTTGTTACAAGACAGGATGGGAGGTAACGTTCCACTGCTCATGGCGGCTCTCTCCAACAGTAGCAAGCGGCTGCTCTACACTTGCATCTTCAGCAGCACAGCTACAGCCTCTAGCGCATAGGTGGTTCCTTCTTCTTCTGCCTCCATTGAGGACAAACCTCCTTCAGTGCAGTTAGCAAGCTTCTTCCACCGACGGACTGCACTTAGCTACGGGCTAGCTCCAAGGCCACGACGAATTGTGATCTACAAGCTCCTATAAGTCTGTCATGGCTCTAAGCCTAGGCAGCCTCGGCCTTCATGCACGCTGACCAACAACGCCTCATCTCGCTGCTGCTATAGATCTAAACGGTTGCCACGAGCTGCCTCTATTGTAGTTGACGAATAAGGCCCACCGTCCTCCACACAACCAGTCGAGCGCCTTTGGACAGGAGTGATCCAACCGAAGGCCAGCAGACGAGCAGCTCTCAACCATTCGACGTAAGCTTCTCCATCCACAGCATTCGGGCTTCCGTGAGCACCATGCAACGACCACTGAAGCCGATGAAGACACTCCAAGCCTGAGAGGCCTTGCAATTTTCGGCGCCTCGAACTGTCGACCAGCCTTGCTCCTGAGCTCCTCCGTCGCCATCGTCGCAGAAGGCTCCATGCTCTTCTTTCTTTCTTCTCCAAGGTCTCACCACAAAATGACATGTGGCAAGTAGAAACTAACCATGGTTGAGTGTCTATAACCTTGGTTGAGTACGTCTGGTTATGTTAACTCACTAGTCAAGTTTTTTTTAAGCTAGGTTAAGTCAATGGTTTAGTCAACACAGTGCCACCTAAGCATTGAGCCCCTGCTAAGCACAGTATGGAATTCTGCATGTGAATCCCTGTGCCACATTAGCAAAGGCCCCCCTCCTCTTCACAAAAGCTTCAACAAGCCATAACTTCCAATCCAGGAAGAATTTGTACACGCTCCAAAAAGGAAAAGTGATCGTCTTTTTGAGCTCTACGCGCCTGTCATGTCAGAATCATTGTATGCAATTAGACACTGCCAGATTTGAATATATCTTCAACTGGTAAGACCTTTGCAATGGCAATCCGCACACCAACTGTTGAGAAGTTCACCGGGGATGGATTTCACACATGGTCTACACAAATGAGATATCTTTTGATGCACCAAAAGCTTTGGAAGATTGTAAAAGAAGACATACCCACTGCACAAAATGATGCTTGGAAGGAAAAAGATGAAGCAGCACTATCACTCATCGGATTGCACTTGGGTCCAAACATAATTCATCATATAGACTCTAAAGATCATGCCAAGGATGCATGGGATGAGTTGAACACAGTGTTTGGTGCAAAAGCCAAAAACCAAGAAATCCATCTTAAGATTGAATTCTATGGTATGCACATGGGCTTCAATGAATCCATGGCACAATTTGTCAACAAAATCAAAAGCATTATGACTCAACTAGAGGGCATAAATGCAAAAGTAGGAGAGAAAGATGCACTTGCAATTCTCCTTAAAAGCATGCCTGCAGAGTATAGTGCATTGACAACCACTTTGAAGAATTTGCCAGATCCAAAGTTTGAAGAATGTGTATCCTCTCTTCTCGAAAAAGAAAGAGAGTTGAAGGCATCGACATCAACATCGACATCAACACACAATAGCTATAATGAAGAACAAGCACTATTCAGTAAAACATCAGTGAAATGCTACCATTGCGAAAGGATGGGTCACTATCAAAGTGACTGCAGATTGAAGAACAAACCAAAGTGTCACCATTGCAAGAAGCTGGGACACAAGGAAGAAGATTGCAGATTGAAGAATCAACAAGTCAACTACGTGGAGTCATCATCAAGCCATGAGCCAAAAGGTGACATCAATGGAATGTATTGAGAAACAAAGAAAACCTTGCCAACCTTGCCTATATTTTGTAATCAAACCTGACCACCTGAGAGTAGCTATGAAAGCACCCAGGGGAGGTATTGACATGTAAAAACCACACTTGACCACCTTAAGTAACAATGCATGCACTAAGGGGAGGTGATGGATTTGTAACTCACATCTGACCACCTTGCAGTAGCCAAAGGATCATGGCACCAAGGGGAGGTGTTGAGATATGGTGCCATGAGCACTTGTAGAGCAAAGGTATGGGCAAAGGATAAGCTGCCACATGGCATGGAGGAGATATCCCACATGTGAGCAAGCAAATGGATGTAAGTACCCTCACCTATAAAAGGGAGGTTCATTTGAAGTAATATCAATCAAGCACTTTGCACTATCTCAAGATTCTCTTTATGAGTCCAAGCTAATCTATCTTGGAACCTAATTGACTTGAGATACATGTCATGAGCACTCTCTTCATCATCTTTGCACTTAGGTTGCATCCTCCTTAGATAAGTGTTGTATTAGAATGTTGTCTTAGTGACTAGGAGAGTACGATCCTCACTTTGTCACACTCTCCTATCAACAACACCAAAGATTTCAGTCTCAAGATCCAAATAGCTAGGCCGCCCACTTAGTTTCTTGTAGTTGCAGGTAAGCAAGCAAAAACTACTAGGTGCAAAATACCAGCAATAACATAAAAGGTTCTCATTATATAACCAATTGCAAAATAAAATACACTCAAACTATTCCTATGGACTCATGAATTTATGCAATGCTAATTAAACTGAATAAGTAGAGACAAAACCTCCTCTATCAAAAATTCTTCCTTCTTTTGGGATGGCCCTTAAGATGTCCTTGGAAGAGGGTGAGATTTTGGGTAATCGTTCACATGGAGGCTCAAAAGAAGCTCTGCCCCCATGATTACCTCGGCCTTCACAGGCGTGTGCTTTTGGGACCACAACCAAAAATTTGGGTGGCCCCTCCAAGATCTTGTCCATTCAAATTATTGCCACTACTTAGACTAAACCCTCTTTGTAGATGTCTTTCTACCTCATCCACTCTTACTTGTAGCTACACCTCTCTTTCCACCATGACTAATTTATGGCATGCGTGACAACACTCTTTCTTCTTAGATGACAATGGAGTGTAAAAATAAAAAAACTACAGTAAAAAGTAGATTCTACAACTCTCGTGTTGTGAGCATGGCTGCAAATTTTGAAGCAAACTGTAATATCTTAGAAAATTCTCGTGCTATTGTGAGCATGGTTGCAAATTCTAAAGCAAATTTGTAAAACCCTAGAAAACTCATCATCCAATAAAGCCTCTATCAACTTGCAAAAGTATTTGGCAGACTTTGAGTGGATTTCTCTAGTATGAGAACTTATCAAAGCTCATTGGATTTATGATATGCCACTTGCTCATTGGTGGGGCAATAAATGAAGCCAGTTTCTGTAATAAGTATCTTCTCCGATGATTCACCTCTATTTGTTTGGTGTGAATGAAAAATAGGCTTTCTAGACATGTGTATGTGTTCATGTTGGAATAATATATGGAGTTGGATTCCCATCAAACAAGTCTAACAAGAGTCTTTAGAGGCAATACAACTTCATAAGTTGTGTTTATTGTAGCATGACAGTTTCTATAGAGGACAAAGAACTGCGGGCTGCTTCTTACTTTGCCATAAGATAGCTACAGAAGCAAAGAGAATGTAAAACCCTTGGTAGATCTTCTATCATCAATGCTACTAGCCCGATCAACATTTATGAATGCTAAAAGCTTAAGTGTGTAGCTCTCATACTTCAATCCATAGTATATGGTTCCTTTCACATATTTGAGTACTCTACATGTTGCATTATGATAACTCTTGGATTTCTCGATGTACCCATTGATTATCATTAGCATAACTAAGATCAATTCTTGTGATTATCAACTAGATGAGACTTGATTCTACATTCCATTGGAGTCTGAAAGGATGCTTGGCATCTGTCATATAGACCTAGTGTAAAATTTTCTTGGCATACTTGGATTGTCAATATAATCTAAGAATACAATCTCTAGATTTCAATGGCAAGAAAGTATTGCAAGTGAAATAAAATTTTCACAAGGATTTGAATTGTCATGATCATCAAGTTGGGCATAATCTCTTGATTGATTGATTGATTGATTGGATTTATGTCCCTATGATAAGTCTCTTTGCCTCTTTCAACATTTGGTTCCCAATGTCCAAGGACTCTAATGTAGTTGCGATTCCCTAACCTCCTTGTTGGTGCATTTGCATTGATGTTCAAGTTTCTAAAATTAATTCCCAATTGGCTATTTCTCATGGCATTATTTCTTTCTTGATTGTTCCATGCATTCCTAGGCACGTCCTATCAGTTTTGTTGACCAAAGGTCTCTTATTGAAATTCAGCCTCTCGTTATCTTGGTCTTAGCCTCTCTTAGAATTGATGGCTGATTGTAATCTCTTGCATATCTTATGCCTCTTTAGGCATTAAACTTGCTTTCTCCTTCTTTGACAACCATAGCCTCTAGTTACAAAAGCATCTTCATGGATTTTATTGCTATTAGAGATATCAATACGAATTTTCTCCTACATAAGTACATTGTCCATTATCTCAAATATTGGGGGTTTCTCCATTGTATTCTCTACCCAATCCATTTAAATAAATTTGCACAAGCCTTATATTGTCAAAATTTGTCACTTGTTTCTTGTTGGTTTGCTAGATCGTTCAACTTTAGCGAGTCATTTGAGGTACTGGACAATATACTTATGTAGGAGAAAAGTTGTATGAAACTCTTTTGCAATATTCTATTTGTTCTTTAAGCAAGATAATCCTTCACATATTTTTAGCTGCAAATCTATTGGCAAGTGAATTCCAAGATTCAATTAGGAATTTTCTTGTCCCAAATGATGGGAATAATCTCATCGTTCACATTAACTTTGTTCATGTGTAGAGCATGATCTGCTTTTTCATCTCATCATCATCAATGGCACGACATGCAACAATGCCATTACCAATGCCCCGAAGTGTGTTGACAATTATATTTTCCATTTTAAACTTCTAAGTATCAAAGTTGTTGTCATCCAACTTACTTTTGTGGTTAAGGAAGATTATGTCATCATGTTCAATATACTACTATCGGCTTAACTATTACTTGATGAACAATCTTATGGAGTTTTCAACGAAAGCAACCAATTCATTCAGCTTATAGTGCTATATTTGCCCTTTGATGTCGTTCAATTCCAAGTTGTAAATAGAAAACCACCTATTTGAAACTTAACACTTCATTTCCATGAGGATCCTGATGTTGACTTTCATAATTTTTGACCCATGTATTATTTGGATGAGTTTAGAATTTTACCTCGAATTCTCATTGTGGCCTTGAAATTTGCAAATTATTACCGAAATGCATGTTCTAAAAATCCAAGTTTGGGAGAAATTAGAGGGTACCTTGATTATTGCTTTCCAAATCTTTGACTTTGCAGTTTTAAAATTGCCTAGGAGAGTTTGAAATTAAGCTACTCAAATTCTATAAATTTTATCTTTGACCTTTTTTAGTTTTGACACTCATTTGCAGTTTAAAATTAAGGCCTTCTAGTTCTTGGAGATTCCATGTGTTAGTTGAAACTTACTGATGTGCTCCCATGTGGATGCATGAGCTAGGATGAAGTGGCAATGTTGATGTGGATGTTGATTTGATAACTAACCTACACATAAGATCTTAACCAAAATATTTGCTTTTTGCTAGACTCCCACAAAATACACATACGCTAGGCTTAACCACACAACGAACTCACATTGGCATCTAATGTGTAAAAGGCAATATAGCCTTAATTGTAGCAAATTACCACATGTTGTGTCTATGCTCTCCTTCCTTATCACCTTCATACTTGTTTGCTTAGAGCTTGTTTGAGCTAAACTAATGTCTTCTAAGGTGTCAATTGCTTTTTGGGGAAGTTGTCCTTGCTATTTCTTATTACTCATTTCCTCTGAGACTATGCAAGGTGTCAAATGGCCATTGGTTGAGCAATGCAACCTCTATAGAATGCTTGATCTTGTTTCTTTTTCTAAAAAAGGCTTGAAATCCCTAAGAGCTATGGTGAGGCTACTATGAGCATGTAGATGCTTATTGCAAGTCATAGTGAAGACCATAAGCATTCTATCCCCTCTTAAACCTATGGAAAGCTCATGAAAGTAACTCATCTTAACTGACACAAAACTCACAAAAAAAGAGGGGTTGACACAAAAATGTAGACTAGCAAAGAAAATTCAAAGTATTGGCACAACTGATAGAGCCTCTCACAAAAAACTTCACACCTCAAACTTGTAAACACTTAGAATTACCACACTTAGAGTACACTTTCTTCCACACTTAGAATTGGAAATTCTAACCTAACATAACTTAAGCTGCAAGACTCCATTTGAGGAGCACAAATACTAAAATGTTTAGGAAAAATAGATCTACTATAGATAAGTACACTTAGCAAGCAGCTATTGCTTGAAAATTAGCAAACCAATGTTAGCTATCGAGGGTAAAGTGGTAAAGAGATAATCATGGCACTATGATACCATGTCAAGAGAATTGAGTGATTCATTCATTCCTAGTGATGGGAGCACACCCGGTTCCACTTGCGGCCAATCAAGTCACCATCTGGTAGGACATCTATACCTTCTGTGCCACATGGGAGTGCAAGACATTTGATTCTAAAGTGACCATCAAAAGGTGGGAATGTTTCTGCAAGGCTTGGCCTACATGCAATTTTCGTACTATACACAACGAGGGATTTGCTGGCTATATAGTCCTCCTTGGTTGTTTGCCCTTGTTCCAGAGATACCCTAGGTAGTGAGTTGGGTTCTTTGGTGACAAGGTGGTTTTCTTTCAACCACTTTTTCTGTTTGTATTTCCCATGGTCAGCACCCTAGGGATGATTGACTTGTATGGTTGATTTCTCCAAGCATGAATAGAAAGTTTCTTTTTTTGTAAAAACAAAAAAGCATAAAGTTAGGGTGTGGGAGAGAAGAGGATGGAGGAGAGCATAAGTAACCTCCAGAGAAATTCCTATTAATTAGTTGTGGAGTAAAGAAGAGGGGTGAAAAGGAAGAGAGCAAGGCCATGATTAACCTAAGGGATAAAGGGAGGAGGGAAGGAGTTCAATTAAACAATAATGGAGGGTAGGGGGCATGCTTTCTTGATCCCAAAAGTGTTCTTGATGCTTGAAGTTTTTTAAAAAATGCTTGATGAGGTTATAAATTGCACTATATGCATTAGGGGAAGTTTTTATATGAGAATGTTAAAAATGGTTATGCTCCAAATGTAAAGAACGATTGTAAACTCCCTAATAGGGTTTTCTAATTAAGGTTATGTATATAAACTTCTTTTTTGAACTGAGAAGTTTACTTTTTCCAACATCGTGGTGGGGACACTCTCCACTAGCTCTTGTTAGCGAAGCATGTGGGTCCCAAAATTTTTATGGCTATAGAGCAAGTGATAGCTAGTGCTTCATTCATTCCTAATTTCTACACAAAAAGCACAACCAAGCTATTTAGATGCAACTATCAAGGCCTAGTTTCAAATCTTCATAAAACCATTGTCGTATCACATGTGATAAAAAAAGGAAAAGGGAAAGGCTAGTTCTATTTGGTGAAAGCTTCATATTAAGAATGCATTTAGGCATTAGTAAGGAGCACCTGACAACCCAGATCTGCAATAGAATCACCACCATTTTTTGATGCCTTTTTGGAAAAATCTATTGTTGATTTGTTTCTTGGAGGCCACATAGATCTGCCATGACAAGTTATGCATGTACGATGCCCGTTTTGCTACCTGCTGCTTACTGCTATCCCATTCTTGGCATCTCCCAGTGTTGATGAGTGCTAACTCCCCTGTCCATTAGTGTTCATAGTTCATTTAGAAACAATTCCCATCACAAGCAATCGAATCAATACTACTCGAAGCTTAGAGTGGCCACTTGATTGCCATGGTTGGAATGTCTTTGCCCCCTGCTAATGTTTGGATTGCTCAACATCTGCCAATGGTTTTCTATCATTTATACTGTCTATTGCTGAATTTTTCCCTACTTTCATTCAGCCTCCTTCCCCTCTCCTTACACTCTGCATAAGGATTCCTATTGCTAGAGGACCTATGTACCTACTTCAAAGGGTGTTGCTTTATAGCCATAGAAACTTTCTTTTTGTTTGAGGCATAACCTGTTGAGCAATTTTGTCTATATTCTAGTTTGACATCAAGCATTGTTACATAAAACCCCACGCCAAATTACATAGCGGCTTCACGCCAACCCAAGCCAAAAATAAATTGGTTGTTGGTGGGTGCTGATGCATGCACTCTTCTAGCAAGTGGGTAGTAGCATTTTGATTGTGTGGCATCACATTGTGAGTTCAAGCCCCACATGTAGCATTCACATTTATTTTTGGGTGAGAAGAAACTCCCCACCCAAGTGTTTGGGTAGGGGGTCTTGCCCGCCCAAGCTTGGGCAGGATGTGAAAATCATGCATTCAATGGTGCCTCACCATGTGCAAGCTTGCCATAAATTTTGCAAGCTTGGGCAGGCAAAGCTTCGGTGTGTAAACGGCCCCACTTGCAACTTGTTTGCATTATAAGTCTTAATATATTCAGTCTTAAGCCTAATAAGCCTTACATATAATGCTTATTAAAGCCTTTGCAACTGTAAAGCTTCAATTTAAATACAAAAATACAAAATAAAAAGTTAGTACAACCCTCAAATTGGAGTTTTTTGAGTTAAAAGCAACGAATGGGCCTCAAATGTACATTCTTGAGAGTCATAAGCTAATGCCCCAAATTGTTGTTCCCATGGACTTCACTGACATTATCCTTTATGAGACATTCTTTCTAAGTTTCACCAATACATTCATAAAAAAAGTAGGAATGTGCACACTTAGTGCAAAGATTTTATGCTAGAATCAACTTCCAACTTGGGAGATCTTTTCTACAATGGTATGTTTTAGTCAATGAGGGTCCTTTGCCTTGGGTTGTCCCCCTAAAATGATTGTATTTTTTATTTATTGTATGAGACACTTTGTTCCATGCTTCTAAAAAACCTCATATTCATAGTAGATGACCATTTTTTATTGTTGGGTTTACTTCATTAAAGGGAATTTAGATGTATTTTAGAAGTGTAGAGAATATTCAAGGCCACAGTGCAATAGTAGGCACCAAGATGCTAAGATCTAATAGAGATCACAAGTCCATGTCATTAGAGAGAATAAATACAAGGTATTTCACATATGCAAATACACCATAGCAAAAAGGGAGTACAAGACACTAGCAAGAAATTGGTAGAGTAGTGCTGAATTAGAAGCATCTACTAAATATTGGTTGGAAGCCATAGACACTATCAATTATTTGTTGAATATATTACCAACCAAAACCAATTCATGGTATGACCCATATGAGGCATTCAATAAATACATATACAAAAATAGACATCTCACAATTTGTGAGAGCATATTGCCCATGAGTGACAACCATAGAAGAAAGTTAGTTCAAGAAAATGCATAATGTTAGGAAATCCTACATTGTAATTTGTATGACACAATATGAGGTATTCAATAACTACAAACTAAACATTGGAGAGCCCACAGTTCTTGTAAGCATAGCATATGCTCATGAGAGTGATGATCAAAGAAGAAAGATAATTCAAGAAAATGCACTACAATAGGTTGCAATTATATGTCTTTTAGTCTTTACAAAGCCACTTGGGCTTATTTTATCCAAAAATGGTCTATGTATATTTTGCCCAAGCTTTTACAATACAAAATTTGCTCTTGGCCATATAATATGCATAGTGTGAAACCTCAATTGGTACCCTTCCAATAACTCCAATCCTCGTCATTAGCTCCATCACCTCTACTCAAGCTGCCAATTACATAAGCTATTCACAACCAATCAAGCAATATATAGATAGATAGATAGATAGATAGATCGATACATATATATATATATATATAGACAAAGAGAGAGAGAGAGGGAGATTCATACATACATACATACATCCATGCATATATACATACATGTGTGTGTGTGCGCGCATGCGTGCATGCATGCGTGTGTGTGTGTGTGTGGGTGTGCGTGCATGCTTGCATGTGCATGCATGAATTTCAAGTATTATTCATGATCCCACACTAATCACAAGGGTGCAAAGTTTCCAAATATAATACATAAAGAGAGATGAGAAAATATAGCAACAATTTGCACAAAATTTCACATGGAAAGAAATCATGAACAAACTTGCATATTAATTCTTGTATGGTGCATAGTAATTCTTATATGGTACACCATATAAGAATTAATATGCAAGTTCTTTCATTATTGCCTTCATGTAGTTATTGGTGGCAAATTTTATAGTGTGACATTTTGTGCAAGTTTTTACTATATTTTGCAACCTCATTGTGCATGTAATATATGAAAACTTTCCACCATTGGGATCACGGAAAAGACTTGAAACCATAAGATTCATCAATAAGTCGCACTTTGCATCTCACCTTGCTTATAACATAGAAGTAATGGCACCCTTGGATTTCATGGAGTTGTGAGTTGTTGTTGAGCAGCATCATTTATGTGTGCCCAAGGTAGCCTAGCATTACTTGAGAAACTACTACAACTCAACAAGCTTTAAGCCAACCAAATTTTCCCCCATAGGTAATCAAGCAACAATGAAAGGAATGATATGCTCATTATCTTATACGTAAACAATGGATTAATAAATTTTGATCCCTTTGTATAAATTTTTATTAGTAAAATTTTTTCCTTCTTTTGTATAATTTTTTACTATCTTTGAAAGCCCCAAACTTAAGATGGATAGAATGTTTGCTATCAAGTTCTCAATCTTCACAAATGGGATGTTGTAGCTCAAAGACCTTCAAAATGATCTCTTAGGTGAGTTGGTAATGCTAGCAAAGTCAAGGTTACTGACTTGGTTGCCATCTCATCATCTCATTACATCCATCATTTCACACCCAAGCTGAGATATGCAAGCCATAAATAGATTCTAAATGTCTGGATTGCATGTATGATGATGTGATCTTCTTTACTAGATAATAAAGTTATAGGAAATTAGAATCCACCACAAAGCTACACCCAGGCTACACATGAACATAAGTTGGATCTAATTATGTAAAACTTGCCATTATATGGGACTTTGATGCTACATGTGTGCATTCCATGCATGATGATATGGCATTCTTTAAATCGTAGCACACTCAAACCCAACGAAGCTACACCCATAATAATATTTGTAACTTTGATACTTTGATGCATATGGGTGATCTTCGTGTAGAGAATAAGGCTATTTATACATTGCATTATACTTCAATGTACACTTTAGTGTAGCACTTAGTGGCACTTTGCATGTTCAAAATTTCTCCTTAATCGTTACAAATACTCTATCTCCTTGCCATTGACCAAATACAAATTGTCCCCAAGCATTGTTCCTCTATAGTCACCATAGCAGCTTGATAACCCCTTGGGAAGAAGCCATGTAGCCCTAAGATACAAGCTCCATGAAAATAAATTAGAGAGCAAAATAAGGGAATTTAGGAAAAAATTAGGGAGTGTTTGTGAGAGAAAAGCATAAAGAATTAGGAAAGGGAGAGAGGAAAAAACCCTGGAGGGAAAGAAGGCAAATAGGAAAAAAGGAGAATAATTAGGGACAACTAGGGAAGATAGATAGGAAAATAAAGGAAATGTAGAGGAAAAATAGGGGGGAGGGGGGTTTAGAGAATAGTAGGTCTTCTTTAGATGGACTCCCTAATGTTTCTTTAAAATGTACAGTTCTAAGGCTTCAACATGGTAGAGTCATAAAAGATAATTGATAGACATGATAGTAACTGCAACACAAATATGTATCCAAGGGAAGAAGGTAACCTTACCCTAGTCCTTTAGGTGTATCTCAAATTCTACATTGTAGGCTAAAAATGTTTGTCAACCCTATGTCAACAAGGGCTAGAAGTGCAGTCTAGAGCAACAACGATGAGATCATTGTAAAAAGATAGTATGATGAATCTTAAAGGATGAGGATATCCAAAATGCTCTCTAGAAAAGATCCAGTCATACTTGCAAAATCAAGATTTAGAGAGATAAAGACTAAATATAGAGAGAGAAATACTAAAAGTCTACACTTTTTGAGGTCCCCCCAATTTGTGAAGCGACCCAAAAGGTCCCCCCACTTTGTGTAGAGACCCAAAAGATCCCCCCACTTTTATGTAGAGACTTAAAGGTCCCCCCACTTTGTGTAGAGACCCAAAAGGTCATCTGAAAAAGTGGAGGGAGTCTTGTCCAAAAGGTCTCCTACAAAGAGGTCCCACCATGGAGGTACCTACGGATTGTGTAGAGACCAACATGTATAAATATGTCTCAATGGAATGAAGCTCCCACTCTTTGGGATTCAGTGTTAAATCTCACTATTGTGTCCATGTGATTTATCTCCATTGCATCCATGCTCTCTTATAATATCGTGTTCTAGCATGCCCTTATCTTTGCACTCCCTACCCTTGTACTCCCTCCTCCTCCTCTGTCCTCCTCCTCCTCCTCCTCCTCCTCCTCTTTCCCCCTCCCCCCTCCTCCCTCCTCCTCTTCCCTCCTCCCTTGTCCCTCCTCCTCAACCCTTACCCCTCGAAGTCACAAAGGAGACTAGCTCTCCACTCAAGACTCCTCCTAAACCCTGCAACCCTCTCTAAACCCTGGAACTCCTAGATAGCTCTCTCAACACTATCCCCTTTCAAACCGTGCAACCTCCTTCTAAACCCTTGCACTACTATGGAGGCAAGAGCCTCCATCCATCGTTGCGATCAAGCCTGCTTTCTCACCCACGTGCGCATGAGATCTGCTTTCCACGCTTTAGCCTAAACCTCTCATTGGAATATGACCTGAGGACCTATGCTACACTTGTGTACACCTATGCTACAATGAGCAATGACATGACTGTAGGTGACCAACACCCTCAAAACCTACACTTGGGAGAGACAAAGACAAAAATGTTGCAAATTTGTTCTACCTGTTTGCAAGGAAAGGGCATGGTTGGACTTTTAGAGTGGTACAAGTTCATGTGTGGCCTATTCTATAGAGTGGCCCAAGCTCAGCCAAGCTACCTCTCAAGAAAATATAAGGCATGATGCATCCCCTCAAGGACACTCCACCCTAGTTTCCATCTTGCCATCCTAGTTACCATCTTTTGTCCAAGGATAAATTACCGATAAGGAAATTTATTTCCCTAACAAATACATTGACATCATCTACAACAACAAAAAAGGCTTCAAATTTAGACAAAAAGACTTTTGCTAGATTGGCTAAGAGGCTAGCCTTTGCTTCTACAAAAGACTCACCTGTTGTTGAGGATTCTCCAGTCAATATTACTTCCCAATCCAAGAAAATTGATAGTCCCAAGTCACTTTCCCTTTCCTGGCTTGTCTCCAGTAGTATATTTCTAAGTCTTATTTTCCTAGCTTATAAACAAGGTCCCAATGGAAATAGATGCATAGATGCAAATAATTGAGCATGCACTTGTGGTGGTAAGCATGCCAAGTCAAAATGGAAACCCATCACAAAGAAAAAGTGACTCTTAATGTTACTAACATGTTAGAAAAGAATGAAGTAGGCCAAGAAAATGAGCCCATATTGCCTATGTTTTTTACCTTCTCATCATAAAGGACTATACATGATGATTTTTGTAGCAAGGTGTCGCTTGAAGGGATGTGTATAGGTTTTTTCGACTGAGGTGCAATACAAAAAATCTGGGGTGATGTGTAGTTTAAAACGAATAAATCCCTCTTAGTCATATAGCACATCATTGAAAATTAATTGCCTTAACATGTCACCAAGTACAAGGATGCTTGAGCTAATCACCATGAAACTAAGCTCAAGAACCTTGGATATCAAAATTATTTGCCTTAACAAGTCACCAACGATGTGAGGGGTGCATCATTTATACGAGCAAAAACCTATGAGCAGGTTGTCTGATCGTGTTTTTCAAGAGATTTTAAAAAAATGGTATTTCTTTAGGAAACATGGTTTTCACACTTTTAAAGTTCACTAGAAATAGATCTCTTTATCATAAAAATATACAAAATAGTCACTCATTCACTTTCACATAACACAAATTTTCTTGTTCATAGACATCCTTTGTACCTATATTATTACCTGAAAAGAGCATTGAAAAATAATTTCTTTAAGAAGCATCCCTCATAGTCACTCTCAATGTGATAATATTATACATATATAATTACTTAGTTATCAACACATTTATATCAATATGACAAGAGGTTTCTAATGTTTTTCTAGCATAAATAACAAGACATTTATGGATATATTTCTAAAGAAGTTAAAATTACTGTAAGTACGTACTAACTTGGGCTTACATATCTACTCTCATTAAATACATGTAGGATTTAAAACCATATATGTAAGATTTTGTAAAATATAACCATGTAAATGTGCTCAAATAGCCTTTTCCTGAGTGGCAGAATGATTATATTTGGACATCTTATTGAAAGTAGACACTTTTAAAAGTGTTATCTAAGGTAGTTTTACCAGTGAAACTACCTTAAAAGACCTACTTTGAAGGGGTTTTGCTAGTGAAACTACCCTCTATGGCTTGCTTCAATGAGGTTTCTTTGGAAAAACCCTTTCATGAAGATCGATTGAGAGAGGCTTTTCAATTTCACCCCCTATTAAGCAAAAGTTGTAAAAAGGATGATAAGGAAATTTTCATGGAGAAATCTACTCTACATGTGGGTTTCCTCAAAAGCCATCCCATTATGTTATTCACCATCCCAAAGATTCATGTAAAGATTTGTGTATGAAATAGGAATTCCTATAATACTTTGCATATTTCTAAGTGAAACTATGTTTTCTTCTGATCCATTTTTGCCATATTTTTACATAGTTGGAAGCTTTTTTCTTCCTTTGCTCGGACGCTTGGAAGGTTTCGCTCAAAAAATGCTCATCCCTGATGCTTGAGCATACCACCATGAAACTAAGATCAAGGACCAATTCCAAGGCCTATTACATAGACGTAAATAATAATATGAATCGCTTAAGTAGGTTTATAATAGTTACATCCCAACTTGAAACATGAATAGCATAGTACAAGGCCCTCAATTTGAGCTCAAGGAAAAAAAACTCAATGCCTTTTGATGGATGTTAGAGCTTGATGTGGTGAGAAAAGACCATGAGAACTCTACTAAACTAGTTTTGTAGGTTAATTTATGAGTTACACAAATATTGCAAGAGGTGCTAAATGAAAAGCTCAAATAACCCAAACTTGATTCAATAATCCAAAAGGATATCACAAGCGAGGGTAGATAGCCTCTGATTCAGATTCCTAGATTTCTATGCAAAGCCCTCCACCAATAGGTCTTTTTATTTTATAGTATGAAGCTTCTTTAGAACTACTTATGGCATTGCATATTGCATAAACCAAGTCATTGCCTCCAAGATTCATTTCTTCTAAATCATCTTCTTTTACTCTTGCACTCCTTTTCATATGCTCTTCAAACCCCTCTCCTTTGCTACACCTATTCTCTACACCCATTGATGTCATGTAAGTTAATGGAACACATACATCTGTGCTTGTAACATGTAGATCGCATTACTTTTAGCATAACATTCGCATTCATTACTCCTATTCTCCTCGAAGAGAGTTGGCCACCAGAGGCCTACCTATAGCACCTTACGTGCAGTAATGTCAGCGGCGGTGTGGCATGATGAAGTGACCACCTGCTATCCCTAAATGGGGGCTTCTTTGAGCATGTCGATATATTCATGGTCACACACATGCCGCGCATGATGCCATCCTTGCCCATGATATAGACTTGGCTTAAAATTAGTTGGTACAGCGCTACATCTTTAATGAGATCAACAAAAAAGACGAACTTGTTGGCTAGCAAGTAATGCTGAACTTCTTAACTACATAGACCATGGCCAGGCCTTCCCTCTCTGTTGTAGTGTAATTAACCTCGGCATCATGGTTGATCACAAAATCTGAGCTCTCACCTGATTGATCCATGATGGACCCAATTGCAATTGTGGATGCATTGACATGTACATGGAAGATCAAATTCTAGTCAGGCTTTCGGTGGATTGGGACTTTTATTTCCATCTTCTGCATGATTTGGAATGCTTCACTTCCATTGGCTTTGGTCCACTTAAAATTTGTATTTTCTCTTATTATTTGATGAAATGTTTTGGCTACTCCTATGACTTTTTGAACCTTGTATTCCAACATCATGTCTCAATGTACACCATGGGCCAATATTGACCCAAAGGCATACCCATTCCACTTGCTTCTTTTCAAAAGCTCCTAGGAAAATATTGAACTATTTGGTAAGATCTAGTCTAGCCATCCACAACATGTATCCCCATGTCTAGCTCCACATCATCCTTTAACATTGGAACCAAACTAGAACATAGGTACAAACATAATATCACTCTTGAAAGGCACTAAGGTCAACCAAATAGCAAGAGGCTAAAAAAGTGTTCCTTTGTCTAAATGCATAAATTAATTGTATCCTCTTTTGGGACTAGCCCTCCTTTTGCTTTGATCATACTTTTTCTTTAGACAATCCTTCAATGGATGTCTATACATTTTGCAATAGTAGCACACATTGTTCTTCTTCTTACTTTCCCCATTAGAAGAATGCCTATCCTTTGAAGCTTGTTGATTTGCTTTTTTTTGCTTGCCCTTACCTTACCTTTACCTTTACCATTGATAAATCCATTGAAGCTCTTTGGTCATGTACTGAGTAGGCCAATTTTATATTATCCACTTTCTAACCACACCTTCTGACCGATAATGGCCAATACCAAATATTCATTTACTTGACCACCTGCCTCCATCTTCAATGTGGAGATATGATTTTGTAGCTCCACTATATGTGCTATATTAGTTGCCTTTTAAATTGGCCACGCCTTGAACGCTTAAGGCTTGGACAAAATCACCAATGACATATGTGAAAGCATTAAATTTGTAGATGTTCCTATTGAGAATCTTTAAGCACCCACTCTTTGATTGCATTAGGTCTATAGCTTTAATAACCCTACCTATCACATCCATAAGATCTATAGGCTTCTTTACCACTCTTTTAGGATCTCCCATAATGTGTGTGGAACTAGGTGGATTCGGATCTTGATTTTCTAGATCAGATAGTTCATTTATAGGCTTCCTTACCCATCTAACATACCAATCTGGCCAAATTTTGAGATTAGCATGCAACATGCCATATCACATTATGAGATTTAATTTTAACAAGAATGAGATAAGCAGATGCATGAGATTTCTAGGAGCAGGTGGAAAGTGGTTGGGATTTTTAAGAGGAAGTCAACAAGACCAATGAGATGCTAACAAAGGAAAATGATGATGGCTTAAAGAACTTCCCTTGCCTTCCCATCTGGTGAAAGATGTGATAAGACCCTTTTAGTTATTCATAATAAGAGGAGACTTTTCCAAGTTAGGAATGCTTTTGTCCATGCTAAGAGCCCCAACCCCAGGGCCAAAAAGGGGCCAAAGAAGCATGGTAAGTAAGGCTCTCTCTTTCCTCGTACTCAACTTGATGCTTTCTAGAGGTGACCTCAAAAGGCAAGAGTAGGCTAGACTCCATGATGGCAAGGTTTACTTTAGGAATTAGTGGGCAGCTAAGATGGATAGGCCAATAAAGGAGGTTTTAAAACTCATTACAAGGAAGAGGGAGAATGAATAGATTCCTCTACTTGATGTTGGGGATAAGTTGTGGAACTCTAATGAGAAGGACTACCAGAAATACATTGCTAAGCATTTTCAAACTCTCCTTTCCTCTTCAATTCAGATGAATGAGGAGGTGAGATAGGCAAGGAATACTTGCTGCATAGTAAGGAGGAAATCTGTCCAAATTTTTTATAAGTTCTTTTTGGAAGTACCTCTTACTCTCAGGGAACTCAAGGAGGCTATTGTAGTCAAGGAAAGACTCTAGGAGAAGATAGCGTGCCTGTGGTGTTCTACAAAGTGTTTTGGGATGTCATGGGACCTAGATTCTTGGCTATGTGGGAAGAAAGTGTTCAAGCCTAACGGCTCCCTGCCCATATAAATGGAGGCATCATCAAGCTCATTCCTAAAGAGGGTAGAAAGAATATTTTAAAGTCTTTGGGCTTTATATTGACAAGATCACAACATTCATTACACTTAGAAAGATGTCGGGGGTGTTTTGGAGTGCCTGGATTTTTTTTGTAAAGCCTTGGGGTCACAAATTATGTACTTGAAAATTGGGTATGCTACTCTGAGTGTTGGAGTAGCTAGGCTACCCCCAAAAAATCCTAAGTGTACTATTTTCAGACTCCTAGGTATACCTATGGGCTTTGACATATCTATGATGGACAAGTGAGACTGGGTGATGGAGAGATTTAAAAAAACGCTTGGCAGAGATGAAGAGGATTCTAAGAAAATTTGGTAGGCAGGAAGATGGTACTTAATCACTGCCTTTACCCCATTGTTATTTTTTACTTGTCATGTTGGCATCCCTACAAAACTAGCTTGGACAAATTCATTTCCTAATGTAGATCTGGGGAGGCAACAAGAGAATTTCCAAGGTAAGATGAAGCTTTTGCACAAGGCCCAAGCGAGGAGGGCTAGGGGTAATAGATGTGAAATAGGGTGCTACTAAATTGGTTGCCTCTTGAATGATCAAAGTTCTTCTTAAACCAGAGCTGGACTAGGCCTATATCCTCTTCTCTAGAAACTTTATGCATAGCAGATCCATCAGGGCTGTCAAGTGGAGAGGATATCCCAATCTCTCATCCATTTTTTGCCCTGAGCCTTGCTGCACCAAAGGTAGTCAGCATTTGGAAGTCCCTTTGGATAGCTTTTGAGACTTTTAAAAGTCAACTTATCTTCTCTAGGAAAGGAGCTATTATGTGTTTGGACTCCATATGGATTTCTATTATCCAAAAGAATTTCCCTTTAAATGATACTGACTTCATTGTTGCTAGTATTCTACATAAGAAGGTATGTAGACTTGGGGCGAACTATGGATTAAAGATCAAGTAAGGTGGATAACTTGGTTAGAGATTAGAATGGAATGTATTCTCTCTAATCAAGTTACTGATATGATAAAATCAAGATTAGCTTTGTGGGAAGGAAGTTTTCAATGGGTAGGGAGGATCAACTTTAAACTATGCAATGGAGTTCAATTGGGCGAATTCCTCTCACTTGCTTTGCATTCCTACTCCCACGGATGATATTAGAGAGATCATGAGGGTCTTTAATATTAGATGGAATCAAAGGGACAGTCTCCCATGGTGGAAGGACATATTTGGTAGAATCTGGGCTAAAGCAATTCTAGAAAAAATGGCCACGCTTCTCGTGTAATTTTACATAAGGCTGTTTGGACAAATGCGAGGGGTCACAAAATTGGTAAGGACGGGCACTACAAATGTTGTCCTAGCCAAAATGAAGACATCTTTCACCTCTTTGTTGCATGCCCTTATGCTATGAGAGACTAAAAACTAGCACAACTCTAACTAGGGGAACCTCCGTACTGGAAGTCTTACTTGGGGGGTCTTCTAATGTGAAATAAGTTGTCTGGACACTTGCTAGAGCACATGCAATTTGGTTTATCTAGATCTTTAGTAATGCTGTCCAATTCAATAGGACTGTTACTAATGCTAAATCTCTTTTTCTGTACTAGTTATCAGGATCATCATAGACTTGCTCATGTCACCAGGACTTACAACAACAAGGACCACGATTAGCTCTTCAAGGAGATTCAAGACCATGAGTCAGATTACTAGATGAAGAATAACAAGGAGACTATCTAGCTTATTTACTGATGATATGTCTATGCAAACTTCCAATCTCATACTAGAGCTTATTAGGATTGTTCAAAAATGACTTTTTTGAGTCTCTCTTTGTTATAAACTAAGGATGAAATGTATTGGAACAGAACTATGTATCTTTTGTTCAAGTAATACAAAACTATACTATGTCACCCCCCAAAAAAAAGAAATTTTGAAGTCACATGCTTTAGTTACCTCCTCCTCATTAAGTAAAAGGGGACCTACTCTTTCAGTTGGTGAAGTTGATCTCTAACTTGGTAGAGAAGTTCACATAGGCATACACATCTTGGGTTTAGATCTCACCTCCTTCTAGATCCATGGCTCTTGGATTCACTTCCTTAGCTCTCATATCATGTTGGAGAGTCTAGGCATGTACCACTATCAACCTTGATACCGGCGGCTAGACCTAAAAGGGGATTGCTAAATGATGGCTTAATTCTACATAGTGGAAGAATATAAACCAAAGGAAGAACTTTGAACTAATATGGACCCATGTGCGGGGATTACATGGCTCACAATGATAGGGGATTTTAAAACCTTAGCCATAGGATGGCCACCACCTACTACTGATAGAGTATATAAGCTGGTTGGTGGGGTCAAACAACAAAGCCTAACTAGTAGACTTGCTCTGTGGCAAATTGATAGTCCAGTTGATTTGTTAATAGACTAGGTTGGTAGTATAGAGGACTTGTTAATAGACCACGTTGCTCTCTAGTCAACTAGATTTTGGGGGGGGGTACTTCCCTTTTAATAGCGCCGCTTGGGGCATTCACTTGAGGCAACTTAAGGTCACTGAGTAGTACATAGCTAGGGAGAGTGCAAGGCAGAAGTTTTGGTATATCAAACACTTTGAGGAGTATACTTTCACTATTTTGGATGTTCTTACATACTTCATGCCATGGTAGTGTCCCATTCCCTCCAATCCTATACAAGTGTCATGTCTCGTTGCTTTCGTCATACAAGGACTTACAAGTGGGACAATGGACTGCGTATTCCAACATGTGAGATGTGATAGGTGCAATAGCTGAGAGCTATTATACAAACATGCAGATATCGCCCATCAAAGATCTAGAATATTGATGCGGCACTGTGTGTGGTTGTATAAGACAAGAGGATACACATCCTTGCTGAAAAGGTCACATGCACCATCTATGGTTAACAAGTCACATGCATATCCTTACTTAAAAGGTCACATCCACCATCTCTGGTTTATTGCCCCTTTATCGTGTAAAGGCCAATGGTTCTGCTAAGGCACGAGATTTGCAAGACTATGCATAATCCAAAATTACTTTGGTCAATTCAAGGATGGAGTTATCATGTACATGCGAAACAAGCCATGGATGAGAAGGTGGATTTTTGCAGCATGGCTTTAGCACATTCAAATTACTAATTCACAAGATGTTACCTAGTAATTTGCATCCCCTTTGCATCATCCATTATTGGAGTCACATTCAATTGGATGTGCTCTCTAAGAACGGAGGGGCTAGACACAACAACCCCTCACATGTTGCGATGATTGAAAGTTTCAATTATAGTATAATTAAATGTTTCAATACAGCCAGTCTCCACTGCTCGAAGTGTGTAATCTATAGGTTTCTAACAACAAACTCATTTAAGGTTAGATGCATGTGCAAGTAGAGGATGTGCATGTAGGGTAGTTGAAATCTAGAGGCTAAATTAGCTTAGTAGTGGCTAGAATAGCTCCTACTTTCACAAGGGGGGGGCATGTCTAACCATGTAAGAAAAGAGTTTTTATGGAAAAAGTTGATTCCCCATGTTACATCAAGGTGGCACAACCACTGAGTCCCTGTATTAAAAGAATGTAAAGTTGTAGAAATTGAGAATAAAACAAAATCTAAAGGGAAAGACCACCCGGGTAATTTGGAGAGAGAGAAAGCAATTGAAAGTAAAATACAAATGGGGAGAGGAAGATGAATGAAAAGGGAGGAAGAGGGGGAAGGGCCGATAAATGTAGCGGGACCATATAATGGAACCCATGTAATACATTTAAAAAACCTTAACCTCTCATCTAAAGCAACATTAAATCCTATATGAATCTTAATCTTAAGTATAATTAAGGTAGTCCAAACCACTTTTAATAGGGTCAGCTTGACCCAATACTATGAATCCATAGACCCTTATGGGGACAAAAGTGTTTGGGGGAGATGTGAATGTTATGTTATTTTCAACCCTCAAATGCTTCAAAAAAGTCTTTTTTCCTACATAAAAACCATGGAATTGAAGATCTGAGGGAGAAAAATGGGAAAAGAAGCGAGCCAAGGGAGAAAAATTGGGAAAAAAGATCTGGGGGAATCACATGCCACCTTGGCATTGAATTTCCCATTTTCTAGGAGGCTTTCACAACGGATTTACCTCAACGTAACGGGGGAGCAGAATGCTGCAATCTCTGCAACAATTTTCAGGAGGCTTCTGCCATCTTCGCTCCCAGCAATGCTTTTCATTTGTAGCCCTTCCCGATTCACCTGAATGCTTCGAAACCTCAACAAAGCCTATTTTTTTCGCGTAACGTCGATCGATTTCGCGATATTACAGTGGGACGAGGCTGTGCGGTCAAGTATTGTAGGCGGAATTCTAGGAATGAACTATATGTATATATTTTTGCCTCTGCGACGGAGGAGGAGTACTCTCTATGGGGGGGGATGGGGCCAAGGGAGGGAGGGGGCTGCCTAGTCAGATTATCCGAAGGGGGAGGGGACACGTGGAGGGGCCAGGTGGAAGGGGGGGCAGGAACGGGGGCGAATGGGAAGGGGACAAGTGGAAGGGTGGGAAGGCCAAAAGCCAAGATGCTGACGTCAAAATGACATCATCATCATCATCATCATCATCATCTTCTACGTCGTGTACTTTTCTGTTCATCCCTGTAAGCGTTTGAGGCCTGTTGCTTTTTTGCCCTAATCTGCAGCTGATTTGATCCTTCCTTCCATAGTTTTCTTCTTAGCATCCTGCATACAATCTCCCTTCTTCCCTTAACTTTACCGTTTTCATTTTCATCAATCGTTGCTCAATCGCAGAACTTACGCAAGATTCCGCCTTGGCTTCCATTCAGGCATCCTCCCCCTTTTTGGCCCTTCTCTCATCTCCTCTTTTCTAGCATTTTTCACTTCAGAGGTCGGACACTTTTGTGTCCTTGCTAATTTGACCCTCCACAAAAGACTTCCTTTAAGCTCGCCCGACAATCGCTTGTTCAGAAGAGCTCCAATCTCACTTAAGCTTTACAGCAACACGCAAGACTACCATTTTGATGGGCGCAATCAATTATCGATTTCGTTTGTGGTGCTCGTAAACTTTAACTGGAAGTGCGATAGTTGACGTCCGCCACTTTGATTCACGATGCAAAGATTTGTGGATAGCGTGTTGGGGGTCGCAAAAGAGTGAGTTTTCTGAGCCCCGTCGCCTGCTGTTGCAGTTTGAGTTGAGAAATTGCCCATGTTAGGTTTCTCTCAGGACGGGAGGAGGCCTTTTTTGATTGTGCTACGCCAAATACATGTTTATGAGGCACGCAAAATACATGTTAAGCTCATCGAGTTTATACAGGCACATTTTACTTTTCATGACATAAATTATTTGACTTGTATTCCTTCTGCAGACTTATGTAGTATACATGAGGGGTTGCTTAAAGAGCATAATGGCATATGAACCCAAGTGGACGTTGCCTTTGTTTTATAGCCTTCTGCCCATCATACCTTCTTCTTCTTTTTGAAATTGGGTTTCTTAAAGGCATTTGACTGCGTCCTACCTACCTGTTTATTAACTTTTCTTGTTTTCCCTTGTCAGGTCAATAAAGACTTTTAGCCAGGAGTCATTCAACAATACTGTAAAGATGATTAACGGCATTTCAGCCCTGATTCTTGCCATCTTACCTGGAAAGGCGACCATTCTGGAAGGAATACAGGGATGGGAATTGCGTCCTACTTTTAGAGCTCCGCGTCTACCTCGATGGATGGAAGAGTATGTGCTGCTCTTCTATATTATTGGATTTAGGGTTGGTGCTGGAACTTGTTGGCTTTTTGTACTTTAATTATTAATTGTTCAGATCTGAACATCTAAGATTGTGTATCGTTTAGAATGAAAAACACATGCCTGCATATTTTCATATACTGACAATGCAGAAACTGATGTAACTCATGCTTGCTGCAGAGGGGTTTCTTCTTTCAATGAATTTATTCATGAGTATGCTGCTGATTCAGATGGAGACACAGGGTCTGAATATGAATCTGGACCAGAAGACAATGATAGTGTTGCTCCATCTTCGCCGTGTTCCCAAACATCCCAGCTGTCGAAAGCTAGCTCTTTTATGTTTGAGAAGAGAGATGCACCCAACTTCTCCTTTCGAACTTTCTTGACTGGCATTCCAGATTCTTTGAAGCATCTGTTCGGCATGGGTCAAGCTAACCCTACTTTAGTCAGAGGATCATTCAGAAAGTCTGGTTCTGGTTTAGATCAGTCTAGGCGCAATGGCTCCTCTGGAAGTTTATCTCGCATGTATGGCATAGCGAGTAAAGGCTTTACCAGTGTGAAAGATTATGTAATATATCACTCAACTGATAGGAGGCGTGGAATTATTGAGGTATTTGCCAAGACGGCCCTTTTAAGTTCTTGCCCTTTTAAGTTCTTTTGATTTTTTGATATTTTCTTGGTGGAGGCTTGTCTATGTTGCATCCTAAATTTGGTCATACAATTTACTCCTATGTTTTTTGAGTAACAGGATCTACAGCTCGCTGTGGAGCTTTTTATTGAAAGGGTGTTTGATGTAGTGCGGAAAGTACTATTGTACACCCTGTCGCCTTCTCAAACTCTCAAGCTTCTCATAGAGAAGTTTCACCCTCATAGAAATGACGATACAGCCACGGTGACTGTTCAGACAGCCACCCTCGGTGATTCAGATCCAGCTCCTTCAATTCAAAAGTCGAGGCTCCAGCCAGCAATGAATACTGATGCACGTACATGTGAAGATGTTATAACGGATCTTGGGTATGCTTACTATCTATTTCCAAATATACACCCCCCATCAAAAGAGTGGCAACAAAACATAGAATTGGCTTGATAAACTGAGATTAGGGCAGGGTAGCATATATATCTCAAGGGATGCAATCTGAAACATATTGTTTTTCAGGTATCCATATGATGCCATTCGGGTTGTTACTGAGGATGGCTACGTGCTTTTGATGGAAAGGATCCCAAGGTAATTTTTTCTCGGGGTGGTCCATCTGCTATCCTAAAACAAATCCATCTGGAATGCTTGTCTCAAAGAATGAGAATGGTGGCTTAGTTTTTGAGATGCATACTTTTAAAAGAAAATGCATAGACATAATAAAGAAAGAGAAACAGTTTACTTAAAAATAGTGATTGTTGAGGTGAGCCTTAGCTTCTGCTTAAATTCACCTCAAATCAAATCTCTCAGCACCTGTACTAGTGAGTGAAAGTAAGATTTAGCTCCTGTTGTAGTTGAATCGAAGTTTGTGGGCTGCCTGCAATTAGTTTTGGGTACGAATGCCATGACATAGTATGAAGTATATCCTTTACATGGTGAAGTTCTGCCGTGAAGCGGCGTCTGCCAAAGGCAGATTATTTCCATTGTTTGAATGTTTACAATGCTAAGGCAGAAAGAAATTGCTAGCTTTATATCACTACATTTGGTTGAATCTTCTAGTAGTTGAAATTGTGTTGGAGCTTTTAGGCATGAGGAAGAGTCTAAGCATCTATCAATCGATACATGGAGGCGCACTTGCACGTGGACAAAGACACTCGCTCATGGACATGCACACATGTTCATCCATTTTGCGTTGCTTTGTGACAGGGTAATGATCAATGGGAGTATTTGCATTCTCCTTAAACTTTGCTTTTTGCCTACACTCGTCTACCAAATTAACGGCCTTAGAGAGAGATTTTATTCCTGTTTTTTGGAAGATTTTGTTTCTTGACTTGCTTAGTCACCTTCTTCCTTTCTTCTTTATTTCTTGTTTTCTTTCTCTCTCTCTCTCTCTCTCTCTCTCTCTCTTTTTTTGGGACGTATTTTAGTAAGCACTGGGTTTGCCCAAGAGACTCCGCGGGTCTTTAAAAACCCAGTATAGTTGCTTATGCTTGGGCACTGATGACGACATAAGTGTTGCTTTGCTTGCTGAGTATGTCTTCCTTTTGTTTTTCATTAAAGTTTTTGTTTACCTCTATTTTTTCTGCTCTTTCGTTTTCTCTTTTATTTTCTGTGTAGATTTTTGGTCTTTAGAACAACAAAAAATCTAAATTTGTATGATTGGACAGATTCTAGTCTTACGAAGGTATATATAAAGGCCTTAGAGATGAAATGTCCAAAGAGGCTAATTTTGAATGAGAAGGACTGGAATTGACAAGTGGTGGCTGTTAAGAAGATTGTGCCTGCCACGGCTGAAACTGCCCAGCCATCGCTAGAGGCTGCTGAAGGGTGAGGCGATGGCTGGAGGATGACAAGGGGACTCATCGACTCAAGGGAATGGAATTCAAAAGAGATGCCATTGAAGAATGTGCATTCACAAAATGTGGTTGGTTCTGCAAGGTGGGACTTTCCCTTCTTTTACCCAAATGTAAGAAGTAGAGAGTCATGGCAAAGTGGTTGGGTCTGCAATGTGGGACGTTCCCTTCCTTCTTTACCCATGCATCTCTAAGGGCTTAAAGAAAGTTGCCTTGATATGGGCACACCATCATTGGTATCCCTCGCTTTGAGAAATCATCCCTTCTTGAAGTTTTACTTCTTGGTCTGCTATGTTAGAATCTTAGGCAAAGCCTGTGCATTTGCAAGCTGGGCTTTATGCTCATCGATTTCTCTAGGCCCTGTCCTTAGCCATTGTTATCAAATAGACTCCTTTTCAAATTTAAACAGGCATCAAACATCCATAAACTATAATGGAAAGTTGTACTTGCCCTTGGGGGCAGCAAAGGAACAGTGACATTCTCTAGAACCTTCACTTTAGGATGTGTGTTAACCCAGCATCCGCTGAAGGCTTTGACCTCACCCTTGAGCTACTGTTTCCCCACATCAGTGGATGAATAGATTGAATATTTTGTGAAGTTCTATTTGCTGTTATATCTCCTGCATATCTTAGTTACTGTGGGTTCATGTACTTCATACTGCCAGGTGTGTTTTGGAAATTGTCCACGTTCGTTTTCCGCTGCATACAAGTGCTACACCGAGCAGTTGATCTCTGACAAGATGAAGGGCGTTGTGGAAAGGGGGGGATGCATGCAGGAAGTATAGGCTAGGGCAAGCAATGGAGGCTCAAGAAAAGAGGCAATGGAAGCAAAAACGAGATGCTGAAGTGTATTGCTGTAATGAATGAACTAGTATAAAGTACACCCAATATAACAAAACCCTAGGATGTGGTCCTAACTGGTACATGTACTAATTGTACCCCGATCCGTCACTCAACATAATAGTGCTGCAGATTTGTGGAGAGGAAAAGCGACAAGTGTCCTAACTGCTAGCCCATAGATGGCCTACAAACCCCCCTCCATGGTATGGGCTGAAGTATTCTGGACACGTCTCGGAATACTGGATTCCGTGCAACAGCCTAAGTACTCTGACTATTAGTGAAGATGATGGTAGGAGCAGTCTGACATGCATGAAGATATGCAAGTAACTTCCGGAGCCAAACACACTCTACTGTATCTGTAAAAGCTGCTCTGCACTCAGCCTCACAGCTAGAATTAGCAAATGTAGTCTGCTTTTTACTAAATCAAGAGATGCATGAAGTACCAATGAAACAGTTGCCACTATGTGACACATGGGTGTCGGAACAGCCAGCCCAATCACTATCAGTGAATCCATGCATGACAAGTGAAGAATTGGCCTCATAAAGAAGGCCCAAATGCTGAGTGCCTTTGAGGTACGTAAAGACACGCTTCACGGCCTGCCAATAGTGTGTAGAGGGGCTGTGCATATATCTGCTCAAGTGTGAGACAGCATACTGAAGATCAGGTCTGGTATGGCATAAATAAATCAAACAACCAATTGCCTGTTGATAAATCTCAAACTGAAAACGCTACAAAAGTTGTCCAATATACTTGGATTGTGACATCAAAATACCCCCCTCACTGCTAGCAAATTGAATGGCCAGATAGTAATGCAAAAGACCAAGATCAGACATAGCAAATGTCTTCTGCAAGTCAAGCTTAAAAGCTGCAATTTGCTCAGCATGTGTCCCAGTCATAAGCATGTCATCCACATAGAGTACCGCAATCAGCACTCTTACGGATGTAAAGGGTAGCCTCTGTAGGGCTATTTTGAAAGCCAAGACTAAGTAAATGAGCATGTATCCTGGAATACGAAGCCCAAGGTGCCTGTTTCAATCCATAGAGGGCTTTCTTTAACCTGCATACCTTCCTTTCAGAACCGGCAACCTCAAAGCCAAGAGGTTGGGTAACATAGACTTCCTCTTGCAAAAGTGCCCATGAAGAAAAGCTGTCTTAGTATCAAGCTGATGTACCTCCCAATGAAAGTGGGCAGCAAAGGCAATAATAATCCTGATAGTAGTGTGTTGGAAAGTAGAGGATAGAATCACTCACTCCTCACACTCCCAATCGCAGCTCAAACATCACTCAAATAGATAGAGAGAGAAAGATAGCAAAACTCAGATATATTCTTCCACAATAGTGGGCTGACAATAGCTCAAGAGATGAGCATATAACCAGCAAAGAGATGCTGGACCAAAACCCTGAGTCTACTCCTCTCTCTACACGCTCGCCGATGCAAGGCTTGTCTGTGTAGGTGATGAGAACTGAGGGGGGGTGGGGGGCTTTTTATAGGAGGGCTTGGAGCCGTCAAACTGGCCGACCTGGCCAGTCGGCTTCAGCCAACTGCACCGACCAGGTCTCCTTTTGGGGCTGAATATTGGCCGACCAGACCATGCTGGTCTGGCCTATAAATAGGCCCCCTCTGTGGGCCTTTTGGGCTGCTGATGCCAGGCCCCCAAGTGGACTCCATGCTGCTCCAACCTCTCTTGTGTTTGTTGGCGGGGGCTCACAGGTGGGGCAGTGACATTTCTAACACCCCCTCTCAATGACACAACTGTGGGCCGATCCCCATGCGTCGAATGAGGTGTTCCATCTGCTCCTGGGAAGCGCCTTCATGAAGACATCCGAGATGTCGTCGTCGGTCGGGCAGTACATCAACTCTATGACATCTTCGTCGATGAGTTCATGAACAATGTATCAATCGTTTCCAGTCGTATTTGTTGTCCATGTTAGAGAAACTATGGGATGGTTGTGGTTGTTGTGCTAGAGCCTCCAAATACACTACATGGGCAATTTAGTAGTGTTAAATGAGCGATTATATGCTTATTAGTGGCCCTTTTTTATGTTAACAAGTGATTTAGGGTATGAGGTGGCCTTTATGTATGATAGGGTATGTAGATGTATGACAATGGGTACAACTTTCCCCTTACATTTATTGGTCCCGTTGTCATACATCTACATACCCGTTGTCATATGTAAATGTCTCCTCTAATCCTTTTGCACACATCTCCCCATATGCTGTCACTGGCACTCACTTTTCTTGCCTCTCCTGGTTGTGTCCCTCTCTTTCTTTTACTAACTATTGGAGGATTTTATTTTATTCTTTGTTTTTGTGCTACTTTATATTATCTCTGACGGGGTTTGTGGCACCTTGTTTAAAGATGCGCAAGGCTCTCTTGAGCTCAACGCGGCAAGTAGATGGATAGGCATATGCAAGTTGTCCTTGATGTATAGGTCGTGTTGTCAATGAAATATTTTTCCCATTTTTTGGTTGGTCCCTTGTCAGGACACATTGTTATGAACAAAATCTGACTCTGAAAGTGATTAAGCTATTTTGGGTTCTGGAAGTGCAATCTAAAGGTGCAGTAGCCTTTGGCTAGAATGCAAAATCTTGTCAACCACCCTCAAAGCAGGTTGAGTCTATTGTGACATGTTTGGGAAATGAGGGGGAGGAGAAACGAGATTGCATAAAAAACCAATAATCTCCATCTGGAATTGCTTTTCGAATTTTGCTCCAGTACTATCATAGGAATAATTGCTGTTACTTGTTGTTAGGGGGTGTATTCTGAAATTTTGTTCCAGTAGTACCGTAGGAAAGAGACTGAATTAGTATCTACAATTTCTCCCTGGAAGCGCTCTGGAAATTATTTAATCCCAGTCTTGTCATAGAGAGTTTAGAATTGATAAGCTTCTGACAGTAGCTTGATGAATTATCCCAGAAATATAACATTTTAGTTTATTGCCCCTACTATATGTCTACTGGATGAATATTGTACATGGCTTCGGCTTTTTGGATGATGGTTGGATATATGGTACAGGCGTGACTCACAAAAGGTGCTGTATTTGCAACATGGGCTGCTTGATAGTTCCCTGGGGTAAGCTACACGAAGTGCAGAGGTTTTGTTTCTTCTCTAGCTCATTGATTAGAAGCCTTAAACTTCGATTTTGAAGCAGTGCTTGCAGATGTGGTCTGGTTTTGAAGACACGAGTGTTTTGTATGCTTATGCAGATGGGTCTCAAATGGAGTTGTTGGTTCACAAGCCTTTGCAGCACATGATCAAGGTATGTATAGAGTTTTGAACATGTGATTTTGTGGCAGATTTTTTTTTTCTTTCCCTTACTTTCAGATTTCCATTTCAGGATATGACGTATTCCTTGGAAATTTTCGAGGGCTTGCATCTAGAGAACATACAGACAAAAAGATCTCATCTCAAAGGTGTGTGCTCTTCTGTGTATGAGAGAGAGAGAGAGAGAGAGACAGAGAGAGAGTTGTATTAATGTCTTTGGAAGGCCTTGCGGGCCTATGAGACAAAGTACAAGCAAGAAAGTAACTCATACAAGCCACTGTGGGCTGAAGCAAAGGGCTCGCTAAGGCCCTTGCTGTAGCGGGAGATGGACTGACTCACTCTCACTTCTGATCAACACTAACTGAAAAGTGATAGATGTTGCACTCAATACACAATGATGCTGTGGATGTGAGTGAGAGAACCAGAGGGAGTGAATATAGTGGGCCTCCGAAGAGGAATAAATAACTGAAAGGTATGAATGCCCGAAGGGCTGAATACAACTGTATGGAGCGGCTGAAACCGTCACTGCAAAACTGGAAAGAACTAGACTACCTAGGGGTGGTGAATCCTCACTAGATCTCTGAAGAGGTTGAGGCACCCTACTGGGCTTCTGCGGGGAGGCCTAGGTGCTGCTTCACTAAAGCTAGAAGGCCTGAGGTGGAATGAAGAATGAGGGCCAAGGGGGCTGCTTTTATAGGCCCCCCTTGGGCCCTAAAATACCAATCAGCCAGCAGTAGGCTGACTGACCAGCATCCTCCTGTTTACCAACCTTTTCTTGCAGGCCGACTTGCTGATGTGGCAGCTGACCCTGCCACATGGCACTGACATCATCACTGCCATGTGGCAGCCTGCAACTGCTCCTCGAGTGCTCCTGCGCTGCTGTTGACGTCTGCATCTTGCTGGCTGACTGCATGGCAATCCCACGTGGCAGCTGCTGACGTGACTGCCTGTGTGGTAGGCCACATGGCTGCCTACGTGGACTGCTGCTGAGCTGCTTGCCTGCGTGGCAGTACAGCATGGCCATGGGCTGTGGATGCCCATGACACTTGCTGAGTGCTAAGCTAATAATATCAAAACTCAAACATGCAAAGCTAGTGCTCCAAATACATATCCGGGTGCCACGGTGGCTCTCCGAAGATGTCTCGTATTTGTGTCTGTTGAGTTGTCTCTTGCTGTGGTGGGGGCCATGGTCTATGCGATCTCTGTATCCGGTGGGCCATATGTCTCTCTAACGAGAGCATTGATGGGATGAATCTCTATTGTGCATGCTCTAGTCAGCCTCCCTCTCCATTGTGCGTGGTCTCTATGTGTCTAGCTCCACCGCTCTGCGCCGTCTCTTCCTGCTGATCCATGCTGCCCGCATGTTAGCCATCTCCTCCTCCTATGTCGTGGGGACTGACTTGAAGGCATATGAGAGAGAGAGAGAGAGAGAGAGAGAGAGAGAGAGAGAGAGATTTTACAGTTTTTGAAAGGCCTCGGCCCTCACATGCCTATGAGGCCAAAATATACATCCAAAGTCGATCCAAGTACATGCTATCATGGGACCCTGGTGCAAATGTACACTAAGGCCTTGGAGTTGGACATCACATATCAAAGAGAGATATAGATATAGAAGTGGGGAATAGCTTTGCTTATTACTAAGTTATTATTATTTTTAATTCTTTTGATTTACTCATAATTTTGTCTAAAATAACCTTTCTTTGCTTTGTTCTTTCACTCGTTCTATTAAAAAAACAATTTGTAGGATAGGATATATTCTAGTGTTATGAAGGTATATATATAGGTATAGAAGTGGGGAGTATTCTAGGTAAATATAGGTATATATAGCAGAGGAGCCCCTCTCGGTGCACACAACTATACCATGGTGATGAGGTCCTCTGATGTGATGTGAGGACATCACGGATCTCTTAGTGTTGAGTTGTCTCTCGGCATTTGCAGGCATGGTCTTGGCGTTCTCTATATGCGTCGAGCTATGTCAATGGTGACTACTTGTGTCTAGCGGTCACCACTAAGTAAAGCCAAGATAGACTGAACCTGTGTCATATGTGCTTTGGTCCGTCTCTTGCTGTCGGTCTTTGCAATTCTTGCTTCATTCTTCTGGCTGCCTCCTCCTACTGATCTACTTTGCCCTCATCTCATCCATCACCATCCTTCTCTCCCTCCTTGTGGCTCAGCTCTAACTCAAACTCATAGAAGTTTGTGAGATGCATTTGTATCCAGCTCATCACTATCTTAATTGTTGCCGTCTCCTCCTGCTGTTTGATCCACCTTAGTAGGGCCTCTCTGTAGCTTCATTAGGTATAGGTCGGTTAGGAAAATGAATTGTTTGGGCAAGTGGCTGCCCTCCTTTAAAAAGTATTAATATCATTGTAGTAGACCGGGCATCTACACATAAATGCTCCTCCATCTCCACCTCCCCGAATGTGCATAGTTTGCATGTCCTCTAGTCTCTAGGTATGCTTGCTTTCCTCTGTGCTTGGACTCCCAATTGATGGGAAGATACCCGCAATTGTCCAATGGCAATCCTCAATGCATTTGAAATACCTCTATCCCCCAGGATCTGGGCCGGACAATCACTCCATCCTTAGAGAGTGATTGGGATAAAACTGGAGCTTGGTGGCAAATTCCCCTCCTTCCCACCCTAAAAAAATAAAAATAAAAAGTCCGTGTGATATGAAGCTGGAGTAGATCCACCCGTATGATACGATTGATCTCATCCTATGGTATCCTGGGAGAGATGGAGCCTTTAGACTATAACAAAAGGTAGGAGTCGCGGTCTATTCGAATACCTTGGCTGGAGAACCATTGCGATACACGTGCTTACCAAGCTGTATGGACTCCTTTGTTTGCTGTCTCATGGATGGTTCCAAAGCTAGTCTGAAAGGTCTCTACCTAGGCATAGCCCGTACATGGTGCAAATACGTTACTTTTTGATATAGCATCATAGCAAATGCTACTTGTACTATCTCATGGGGGAATGACTCCGAATTATTTTGGATGCCAAAATCACCTATAGCCTCTCAAAGCTTCTCCCGCAAAAAGGCACTACATACATGACCATTAGTCTCACTAGGGTATCAAACAACCACTCTGTTGTCAGGGGATCGTGTACAAGCATCTCTAGGCATGCGAAAGCTCCCCGGCCGTGTGTGAATCAGCCTTGGTTGCATGAAGCATCATGAATATTGGCCCAACAAACCCTACCCCAAAGTAAGTATGCTTGTCCAATCTCCATCTTTTCTCCTTAGTGTGTGAAATTGGTTGAAATTGGTTGTGAGGTGTTAAAGATCATAGCCTTAGTCTTCCCAAGGTTAATAGTCAGGTCTCTCTCCCTACACAACACCCTCAGGGCCTCTAGGTGCCTCTGTAAACTTGTTGTAAGGGGGATAAGAGAACAACAAAAAAAATCTAAATTTGTATGATTGGACATGTTCTAGTCTTACAAAGGTATATATAACAATATCATTTGCATATAAGAGTATTGATATCATCACGTTTGGCAACAGTGACCCATTGCCTCCAAGCTAGCAATAAAGGTCGTGATCTTGTTGATATAAAGCCTAAAAAGTGTTGGTGATAGAGGAAATCCTTGCTTCATATTGATTGTGCTCTCAATTCTGTCTCTGCCATACCGCCTAGGTTCATACCATCCCTCTGACTGACTCATATAATGTCACCACCTCTCAGATTATGGTTCTTAGGATCCTCAACTCTTGGAGCCTCCTGATCTTGCGTGCTCATGGGGCTGTGTCATAGGACCCTTTTGAAAGTCTAGGAAGCAAGGATAGGCTTTTTGAGATCTTGATTGCACCTCCTCAATGAAGAGAGATAGAGAGAAAGAAAGAAAGAATATAGTAATGTCTGTGGGAGGCCTTGCGGGCCTATGGGACAAAGTGCAGAATACACGAAAGTGAAAAACTCATACAAGCCACAAAGGGCTGGAGCAAAGGGCGCGCTAAGGCCCTTGTTGAGTGCTATGCTGAAATAAAGAGCTAAAAAGCTCAAGCAAAATCAAGTACAAACATATCATATCATATCATATCATGTACAATTTGAAGTAGGATGAGAGCTGGAGATGGAACTAGAAGTGGAACTCAGAATCCGAAACCCGGCACTGTGGTGGCTTGTCTATGAGCTACGAAAATGTCTTGGATCTGCGTCTGTCTGGCTGTCTCATGCTGTGGTGGTTGAGGGGGGTGTGGTCTCCTCGATCTCCGAACCCGTTGAGCTATGTTCAAAGTGATCCCTCGTCTCGAGCAGTCTCCGATGAGAAAAGTTGTGATAGGTCGGACCTCAATGGAGTGTGCTTTGGTCGCTATGTGTGTAACGGGTGGCCGCTGCAATCCTCTCTCGGCAATCCATACTGGTTGCATATCAGCTAGCTTCTCCTCCACCCCACTGTGTTCTGGAGATGACTCAAATGCATAGAAATCTGTGACATGCCGTTGTGTCTGGTCAGCCTCTGTGTCCTGTGGTCTGCTCACCTCCTGCTGCTGTCCAATCTATCGTAGTAGTATATCCTTGTGTAGTCGCATCTCAAGCAGATAGAGCCCAATGCAGATAAGTGGATCAATCGTGATAGTGGGACGAACCCACTCCCATCCTGATAGAGACAGTGGTATCGCCTCCGGATCTCGTAGTAGGTTGGATAGGCGCAGAGAAAGTGCTCCTTTGTCTCAATCACTCCTAGTGTGCATAGCATGCAGATCTGCTGCTCTTTGGGTATACATGCTACTCTCCTTGTCTCAATCCTCAGTTGATGGGATGAAACTCGCATCTGCCCAATGGCGATCCTCAGTGCATGTGAGACTTCTTTGTCCTCGAGATACTGGGGTCTGATAATGAAACCCTTCTCCGAGACTCTCAGGTAGTGGTCGCGGTAGAGTTGAGTCTTGGTAGGGGAGTTCCTGATCTCCCCCCCAAGTACGAGCTGTGTGGAGCTGGAGGAGGTCTAGCCGTATGATATGGTTAATCTCATCTCGTGGGATCGACTCATCAAGGGGTGCATCCACACTGTATTGAAAGGGAGGGAGCCTATCCATTTGAAATCTGTAGCTCCTGTAGTATCCTAATCATGCGGGACCGTGGGACTGTGTTAAAAGCCTTTTGAATGTCTACAAAGCATGTGTAGACCTTCTGATGTCTTGACCTTGCCTCTTCAATGATAGCCCTTAGAGTGAAAATGTGATCTAGTGTTGAATGCTTTCTTCGGAATGCTGTCTGTCCTATTGCCCGTTGGCTGCGAGCCTCTGTATGACTGTTGAGCTCCCTATCTAAAATTGAACCATAAATCTTGGACAGAGTGTGGCCAATCATGAGGGTACGGTAGTTCCCAGTCTCCAGCTTTGTGTATCGATACAATAGTGGTAATGCTTCAAGCCGGTGGGAAGCCGTGGCACATAGCCCGGTTGAACAACTGTGGTAGGGCTGGAGCTAGGATCTCCTATCCATGTGCAAAGTGCTTAGTCCGTAGCCCCTGACGGTCCTTTGCTCTCCGATTGTGTAATCGTTGAAGTACAGCCAGTACATTCTGTTTGGCAAACAAGTGGCAAGTGGTGGATCTAGGCATAGAGGACATATCCAGTGGTCTCTGCATTTGGGCATCATAGAGGAGCATGCATACGTGTGCCACACTTTTGGGTCGGTGATGGGAATAGGTGGCTTCCCCTCAAATAGAAACCCCCATTTAGTGGTCGGGTCTCCTTCTCGAAAAGAGGTGACAATCTCTTCCATCCTATGTGTGAGGAAGGCCCGCCTCTTACGACGTGTCAACCGTCGAAAGATCCTCTGTGCCTCAGATGGCGAGCAGCATCCTGTACCACGGAGACCAGGGTGTTGGAGGCACTGGCGAGGTCTATATCATCTCCAAGTAGAGCCAGGAGCTCCTTGGCTAAGTGACTCACGAACACTGGGTCAAGGGCACGTTCAAAATGGATCTGGATGTGTGTAGGCGTGGGGACTCTCCCTATGGCTGGCATAGTGGTAGAGATATGGAAGGCCAAGTATGAGTGGTCAGCTCCAAGTGGGGGGGGGGGTATGGCAAAGTCGTGTATCCGTGAGACAAAGTCTAGTGGGCCTAGTAGATAGTCCATGTACTAGACCCACTGCTAAAAGGGAACCAGCAAGAAAGGCACACCTGCCCCTAAAAAAGAGAAAATCTCCGAAGCACTCGAAGAGTAAAAGAGAAGGATCAGCAAAGCGCTAAATGTCTTGGTGAGGGGTCTTGCAATGGGAGACACTCCAATGGCAGATGCCAAGATACTATTCACCAAAATGGGAGTCAACCTCACTTGTGAGACAACCGGGAGGGTAGGTAAACCTGAGGCAATCACAAAACCACTAGTGCTGAAGTTCCGGATAGCCATGGACAGAAAAATCCTCATGAGCACAAGAGCGACTTTGAAGGGGACTAGGATCTACCTGGATGATGACCTCACACTTCTATAACAGGAGCAACGAAGGGAAGGTATGGTACGAGTAATGGCAGCAAGGGAAGCATGGAAATGGGCTGCAAATTTTATAATCTGAAATTTTATGATCTGCAAGTTTTTTTGAAGCTCAAATTTTATGCTCTGAAAATGGAAGAGAGTGATGAGTTGAGTGATCATCTAGCCAGGTTTCAATCTCTTGTTCAACAACTCTCAATTTTGAAAAGTGTCCTTGATGATGAAGATAAGATGGCCGTCCTTATGAAGGGTATGCATGGAATTTCTCGCTTTGAGCACACGCTTGAGATCCTTCGTCTTGCCACTACCATGTTTGATGATATGGTGGCACTCCTCATTGAGAAGGACCGTCCCACAGCCATGGACAGAAAAATCCTCATGAGCACAAGAGCGACTTTGAAGGGGACTAGGATCTACCTGGATGATGACCTCACACTTCTATAACAGGAGCAACGAAGGGAAGGTATGGTACGAGTAATGGCAGCAAGGGAAGCATGGAAATGGGCTGCAAATTTTATAATCTGAAATTTTATGATCTGCAAGTTTTTTTGAAGCTCAAATTTTATGCTCTGAAAATGGAAGAGAGTGATGAGTTGAGTGATCATCTAGCCAGGTTTCAATATCTTGTTCAACAACTCTCAATTTTGAAAAGTGTCCTTGATGATGAAGATAAGATGGCCGTCCTTATGAAGGGTATGCATGGAATTTCTCGCTTTGAGCACACGCTTGAGGTCCTTCGTCTTGCCACTACCATGTTTGATGATATGGTGGCACTTTTCATTGAGAAGGACCGTCCCAATAAGAAAGCCGCTCTTGCCTCTTCTGTTGATCATGCATTTGCTTCCACAAGCAAAAGGAAGACCAACAAGAACATTATTTGCAGGTTTGCAAGAGGAAAGGACACATTGAAGCCCATTGCTTCAAGAAGAAAGCACATGAACAAGAGCAGCATCATGCCAATCTTTTGGCTGCAGAACTTGCTGAACTGGAAGAGCCCCCGGAGGAGATACAAGCAGCTACAATAGAGGTTCACGGCCTCTCTCTTGACGACGAGGATCCATTTGACCAGGGTTGGGCTTTCTAGGCCCCTATGCTATATGTGTTTGTGATGAGTCAAATAAAGGTTCTCATCCTAGAGTTGTCCCTCTAAAGTGAATGTATTTGGAGTTAATAAGAGGCCCCAAAAAATGAATGTATTGTCTTTTACTTGGTTGATGGTATTGACCACCTAGTTCAGAGTAAGGGGGGATGACGAGTGATGGTTTGCCCTTGCTGGTCTCAAGCTGACTAAGAAGTCACTATCACATAGGAGGTGCTGGATAGTTGGACTTGCTCTTTGCAGTATTGCGGTGGAGGGGGGATCGGTCTACTCTTTGTGTGTTGGGTCTCACACTCTTTGCTCTGAAGGGGGGTGTTGGAGATATCATAGTCAAAGAGTGTGTTGGTGTGAAGTGTTGGTGTGCAATATTAGGTGATCTAGTACTAGTCTATGTGTGTGAGTGCCACGTGTCATCATGGAACTTATCCCATATGCACTAGGTGCTAGTGTGTGAGTGAGTAGCCTATATAAGGCTTGTACTTCACTTGTCATGATATACGTGATGAATGAATGAGAGCTTTTTTGGAACACCAAATCTGGTAACAATATTATGGTATAGAAAATGTGCAATTGTTCTAGCTTTACATGTTTTGAGTGCAAAAGCCTCTACCCAGTTTGTGCAATAATCAGTAGCACCAAGTATATATTGATTACCAAAATATTTTGCTGGAGGCTTGATTGGTCCAATAAAGTCCACCAATCCCCACTTTTGAAATGGACCCAATGCGAGGATGGGTTGGTGTGGCATCTTGTCACTATCCATTGGTCTATTATCTCTTTGGCAAGGTAGGCATGATTGTGCATATTTGTGGGCATCCTTTAACACTGTGGGCCACCATAATCTAGCCTACAAGATTTTCTTGCCTGTGATCTCTCCTGAGAAGTGACCTCCTGCTGTACCTCCATGTGCTTCTGTTAATATAGCTTTTTGCTCATGGTCCTGGACACATCTCCTGATGACCTGATCAATGCCCCTTCTATACAACACTCCAGCAATGATAAGAAAAGGTCTGCTTTGCAACACTAATTTCTTTCTTTGATCTTGATTCATTGTCTCTTTTCTAAAACGACTCAAGAATGCTACTTTTAATGTGTCATAGTCAGCAAAATGAGCAACAACGTACTGCATAAACCAGTTCATTGCTTTACCATTGAAGGTAGCTGCAAATTGTTCTTTCTTGGTAGCATCTGGCAATTGTCCAAATCCACTAGTTGTCCTGGGGACAATCCACAACCTGATCATCTATAATGGTCTCCATGGATGGCCATCTTGACCATATCCTTCCATTCCAACATCTTGGCTTCCCTCATACTGATTGGGGAAGGAGAGAGGAGGAAGGAGAGGAGAAGGAGAGGGGGAGGGAGTGGAGGAGTGGAAGGAAGGTGGGGGAGGAGCGCCTACGGAGGGAGGAAGGGGGCGGAGAAGAGGGCGGGAGAGGCGGGGGAAGCGGAGGAGAAAGATGGAGGGGGGAGGTGGAATGGCGGGGGGAGGCATGTTGGCGGAAGAGGCAGGGAGTCGGGGGGAGGTGTGAGGCGGGCGAGATAGGAGGCGGGGAGGCGAGAAGGCGAGGAGAAGGAAGGGTGGAGCGGGGGCGGCGGAGCAGCAAGGGGCGGGAGAGCGAGATGGCGGGGGAGGCAGGGCGGAGCTGTTGAGAATATACATCTCCAGGAGTGGCTGGCCGACCAGCCCCCACGCAGAAAAGGGGGCCAGAGGGGGTAGGCTGGCCGACCAGCTGGTCGGCCCAGTTGGCCTGACCGACCAGGCTGGTCGGTCCAGGCAAACTGGCCGACTCCCCCCTTGGCCTGCCCTATAAAAGGGACTCCTTCCCTTCACTTCATCTATCACTTCTTGCAGCTCCTCAAGGCTCCAGCATACAGCCTGCTCCTGATCATCCCCTCAGTGCCCCCTCTCAGCTGCTCAGTTGGCTGCCCACACTCCTGCAGCAGATCTTGCCTCTTCAGGGCTCTTGCCTCCTCAGTCCATGCCTCTACAGTTCCCTTGTTCCAAGGTTCATGCCTCTTCACCCAGGCTCCTTCAGCCTCCTCTTCTCTAGGCTCTTGCCTCCTCAGTTCAGGCTCCTCTAGCCTCTTCACTCCAGGCCCCTGCCTCTTCGTTTCAGGCTTCTCCTGCCTCCGTGCTCTCAGGCTTCAGCTTTCTTGTGTCCCCCCTTTTTCTCTGCTTCAGTTCAGCCTCTCCTGCAGCTCCTGTTTTCTTATCTTATTCAAGATATCTTGTATTTCAGTTGCTGCCCTGGTTTAAGGGCTGATTTACAGCAGATCAGTTGTGGCACATTTTGTTATCTCTAGTGTTCTCTGTATGGCTCTATAGTTTCAGTTTTGTTTGCATCTTCCGCTGCCATTTTAATATGGTATCAGAGCACCAGGTTACTCTCTGATCTGGGAACTTATATATTGATGAAGTTGAAGAAGTTTGTCCTCGTCAGCAACTCTCCTTCCCACTGACTACAGAACTCTCTTCTCCCCTCCCTATATATATTTTTTTGCTGCCTGTCGGCAGCCCTGTTCTAGACCTTGATCTTTTCCTCAGCCTCTTGTTGCTGTCCATTCCCTGGTTTCAGTTATGGCTGATGAAACAAAGGATTCTACTCCGGATCTTCGCGTATCCCCTATGTCCAGTTTCTTTCAAGAGTCTGACAAGCCTGTACGTATTCCCACTCTTCCTACATTTCCAGATACTCGGCAGTTAGATGGGACCAATTATTCTCTTTGGAAAATTCAGATGGCGTCTGTATTGGAATCTTATGATCTTGCTGAGCTTGTTGATCCCGGGATCCCTCGTCCGTCACCTGAGGAGGAGCCACATGCTTCTCTTATCTGGGATAAATTGAATGCTCGTGTACGCTCGTTCATCTTTCTCAATTGTCAACCAGGGGTTCTCAATCATATCAAGCATCTTACTTCTGCACGTGCTATTTTGGAATTTCTTGATGGCATGTATCTTCGCGTCACTCCCATGAAACGTATTTCCTTGGAAGCTCAGCTTCGTCGCCTCGATCCGACTACTTCCCCTTCCATACGGGACCACATCAACAAAATGCAGAGCATGCATCAGGACATCCTCCATGCAGGCAAGGCTATCTCCTCCGAAGATATGGCTATTACTCTCTTATCTCATGTTATTACTGACAGTCGATATGCAGCATTCTATTCTTCTCTTATTACCTCTGGCCGCCTCAGCACCATCACTTGGGAGGAACTTGTCCCCATGATGATGGATCAGGAGGAACAGTTCACTAAAACCTCTGATGGTTCTTTTGAGGCTCTTGTGGCCCATCGTCCCAAATCACGATCCAAGAATGCCCCGTCCTCTGCCAATAACTCATCTCCTTCAGATCCCTCCAGTGACCGTCCTGCTCCCAAAGGTAATTGCAATCACTGTGGCACTCCTGGCCATTATTGGCGCAATTGTCCCTACCGCAAACACAAACGAGCTGGCGCACCTCTGGCCGCTGCAGCTGATGCTTCCCTTACCCCTACTCCTGCATTTGTTCACCTTGAGCTCTTGAATTCGGTCCCCCTTCCTGCAGCAGAGTCATTGGCTCTCCATAGCTCCGACGCTCGTGAATGGATTGTTGATAGTGGGGCCTCTCGGCATATGACCCCCTCCTCCTCACTGCTCCAGGATCTTACTCCTCATTCTGGTCGTGTTTGCATCGGCGATAAGCACTCTATTCCTGTTCATTCAGAGGGCTCTCTTGATATTATTTCTGATGGCAAAGGGGGTAAACACTCTTCTCGTGTTCTGTATGTTCCGTCTCTCGGCTTTCATCTCCTTTCGGTTCATCAGATTTGTCAAAACAATATGAAAGTTGAGTTTGAAGCAGCTTCTGTCACCATCCGCGATCGTGCCACCGGACAGCCGGTTTGGACCGGCCATTCTACTAATGGTATCTACAAGCTTGTCGCCCTTCCCTCCCTTACAGGAACCTCTCTTGGCGACCTTTGGCATTATCGGTTTGGTCATTTACACATTGATGCTCTCCATCGTGCTTTCCGTGATCAGCTTGTCCTCGGCCTCCCTAACGTCGGCACTCGCCAAGGTCTCTGTCCCTCTTGCATATTGGGCAAACAACATCGCGAGTCGTTCGCTCATCATGCCTCTCGCCGTGCCACTGTCCCGCTTGGTCTTGTTTACCTCGACCTATGTGGCCCTATGCAGATTATGTCCCTTGGGGGAGCCTCGTACTACATGCTCCTTGTTGATGATTTCAGTCGCTACTCTTGGATCTATTTTCTTTCCCACAAGGATCTGGCTTTCAGTTGTTTCCAGATCTGGCTAGCCATGGTGGAAAAAGAATCCAATCACTCCCTCAAAATTCTTCGTGCTGATAAAGGTGGTGAATTCACCTCTCTCGAGTTTGATCGGTTCTTGAGTAGTCATGGTGTCAAACGGGAATTTGCCAACACAGGTACCCCTTCTGATAATGGTGTGGTTGAACGTAAACATCGTACCGGTGTTGAAATGGCTCAGACCATGCTCACTCACAGTCAACTCCCTCAGTCTCTCTGGGCCGAGGCCATGATGACCGCCATCCATACTCTTAACCGCTCTCCGACATCAGCAGTCCCAGGCATGACCCCTTATCAGGCTTACTATGGATCTAAGCCCGATGTTTCCCACTTTCGGGTATTTGGCTGTGATGCTTATGTTCATATTCCTAAATCTGATCGTGGCAAGCTTGATCCTAAGTCCCACAAGCTCTTGTTCGTAGGCTACAACTCCGTCTCCACTGGCTATCGCCTCTATGATCCTTGCCGCCGCATTATCTCCGTGAGCAGGGATGTCCTTTTCGACGAGCAGGTCCTTCCGCCATCCTCCGACTCTCCTCCTGTTCTTGGAGATCCGTCCGATGCCCCGGAGCCCTCACTCCCTCCACCTGCCTCGTCTCCCGGTACATCGCCTCCTATTCTCTCTCCTCCGCCTCCTTCTCCGGCTCCACCCTCGTCTGCTCCTCCTTTGGAACCCCGCTCGGTACGTGTTCCGCGATGGCTCATTGATACTCTCCGCTCCTCCGGTCTTGAGGATCCCTACTCCGAACCACCCCCTGATGATGGGCCTCGTCGCTCTCATCGCCATCTCCCATCGTCCTCTTCAGATCCCCTTCATGTCAATTACGCCCTTATGTCTCGCATCCTCGCCACTCGTGAGCCCACTACCGTTCCTCAGGCTCTGGCCCAGCCTCATTGGAAACAGGCTATGGAAGCGGAAATTCATGCTCTTCTTCGGAACCACACCTGGGACCTTGTCCCTCGTCCCTCACATCGTTCCGTCATTGGTGTCCGGTGGATTTTCAAAACAAAATACGCCTCTGATGGTTCTGTCGACAAGTATAAAGCTCGGCTGGTGGCTAAAGGCTATGCCCAACGACCCGGCATCGACTATGGGGAGACCTTTGCACCTACCGCCCGGATGAGCACCATCCGCACGATCCTCGCTCTTGCAGCCCACCATCAGTGGCCCATCTTTCAAATGGACGTCAAATCTGCATTTTTGAATGGTGATCTTCATGAAGAGGTATATGTGGATCAGCCACCCGGCTTCATTAATTCTCGTTCTCCTTTCATGGTCTGTCGCCTTCGCAAGGCTCTCTACGGTCTCAAGCAAGCTCCTCGGGCCTGGAATCAGCGTATTGATACCTTCTTCTGCCGCCAAGGACTTCTTCGCTCTCTGGCTGATCCCAATCTTTATCTTTTTCATGAAGGACAGCTTCATACCTTCATCATTCTTTATGTGGATGATTTAATCCTCACCGGGAGTCATACCAATCATATCCTTGCCATTAAAGTTGCTCTTCAAACTGAATTTGAGATGACGGATATGGGCCTTCTCCATTTTTTCTTGGGTCTTGAGATTTGGCAGACTAAGAGGGGGTATTTTGTCTCTCAGCAACGCTATGTTCACGAGCTCCTCGAAACTTTCCACATGGCTGACTGTCGGCCCATCACCTCTCCCATGGATCCCAACGCTAAACTCTCTGCTTCTGGGTCCACTGCTTATCCTGATGCCTCCCTCTACCGCCAGCTTGTTGGTATTAAAATGGCAGCGGAAGATGCAAACAAACTGAAATTATAGAGCCACACAGAGAACACTAGAGATAACAAAATGTACCACCACTGATCTGCTGTAAATCAGCCCTTAAACCAGGGCAGCAACTGAGATACAAGATATCTTGAATAAGATAGAAAACAGGAGCTGCAGGAGAGGCTGAACTGAAGTAGAGAAAAAGGGGGGGAACACAAGAAAGCTGAAGCCTGAGAGCACGGAGGCAGGAGAAGCCTGAAACGAAGAGGCAGGGGCCTGGAGTGAAGAGGCTAGAGGAGCCTGAACTGAGGAGGCAAGAGCCTAGAGAAGAGGAGGCTGAAGGAGCCTGGGTGAAGAGGCAGGAACCTTGGAACAAGGGAACTGTAGAGGCTTGGAGCGGGGAGGCAAGAGCCCTGAAGAGGCAAGATCTGCTGCGGGAGTGTGGGCAGCCAACTGAGCAGCTGAGAGGGGGCTCTGAGGGGATGGTCAGGAGCAGGCTGTATGCTGGAGCCTTGAGGAGCTGCAAGAAGTGATGGAGGAAATGAAGGGAAGGAGGCCCTTTTATAGGGCAGGCCAAGGGAGGGGAGTCGGCCAGTTTGGCTGGACCGACCAGCCTGGTCGGTCAGGCCAACTGGGCCGACCCGACCAGCTGGTCGGCCAGCCTACCCCCTCTGGCCCCCCTTGCTGCATGGGGGCTGGTCGGCTGGCCACGCCTGGAGATGCTGAATTCAACACCCCCTCTCAGCTCCAGGGTGTGGCACAAGACCCAGAGAGCTGGTATGACGTTGGAGAAGGGGAGGAGAAACAGATTTGGTAAATATGTCGGCGATGTTGTCGGAAGTGGTGCTGAAGAGGAGCACAATGGTATCGTCAAGAACCTTCTCTCGCGTGTAGTGGTACTGAATTTCAATGTGTTTTGTCCGAGCATGAAAGACCGGATTGCGAGCAAGGGCAATACAGCTTTGATTGTCACAAAAAAGTGTGGTAGAAGTGGATTGCTGAAAACCACAATCGAGAAGAAGGCGCCGAAGCCACACAGCCTCACAGGTGGCACTACACATAGCCCGATACTCAGCCTCGGTGGAAGATAGGGCGACCGTGGGTTGGCGTTTACTGGACCAGGAGATAGCCGCCGAGCCAAAGGAGAAAACATAGCCCGTGGTAGAGCGGCGAGAATCGGGGTCGCCAGCCCAATCGGAGTCACTCCAACCTCGGAGAGTGAGCGGGGAAGGAGAGGAACCACCGGCAGCATAAAAGAGCCCGAAAGTAGAGGTCCCCTGAAGATAGCGGAGGAGACGTCGAGCAGCTTGCCAATGAGAAAGCGAAGGGGTTTGCATGAAGGTACTGAGGGTGCCAACAGAGAAGCCGAGATCCAGTCGAGTGTTAAGTAGCCAAAGAAGAGATCCAACAAGCTGGCAGTAGAGGGAGGCATCAGGATAAGCAGTGGACCCAGAAGCGCGTCAGCTCGTTTGTGTTTGCGGTAGGGACAATTGCGCCAATAATGGCCAGGAGTGCCACAGTGATTGCAATTACCTTTGGGAGCAGGACGGTCACTGGAGGGATCTGAAGGAGATGAGTTATTGGCAGAGGACGGGGCATTCTTGGATCGTGATTTGGGACGATGGGCCACAAGAGCCTCAGAAGAACCATTAGAGGTTTTAGTGAACTGTTCCTCCTGATCCATCATCATGGGGACAAGTTCCTCCCAAGTGATGGTGCTGAGGCGGCCAGAGGTAATAAGAGAAGAATAGAATGCTGCATATCGACTGTCAGTAATAAGATGAGATAAGAGAGTAATAGCCATATCTTCGGAGGAGATAGCCTTGCCTGCATGGAGGATGTCCTGATGCAGGCTCTGCATTTTGTTGATGTGGTCCCGTATGGAAGGAGAAGTAGTTGGATCGAGGCGACGAAGCTGAACTTCCAAGGAAATACGTTTCATGGGAGTGACGCGAAGATACATGCCATCAAGAAATTCCCAAATAGCACGTGCAGAAGTAAGATGCTTGATATGATTGAGAACCCCTGGTTGACAATTGAGAAAGATGAACGAGCGTACACGAGCATTCAATTTATCCCAGATAAGAGAAGCATGTGGCTCCTCCTCAGGTGACGGACGAGGGATCCCGGGATCAACAAACTCAGCAAGATCATAAGATTCCAATACAGACGCCATCTGAATTTTCCAAAGAGGATAATTGGTCCCATCTAACTGCCGAGCATCTGGAAATGTAGGAAGAGTGGGAATACGTACAGGCTTGTCAGACTCTTGAAAGAAACTGGACATAGGGGATACGCGAAGATCCGGAGTAAAATCCTTTGTTTCATCAGCCATAACTGAAAACAGGGAATGGACAGCAACAAGGGGCTGAAGAGAACGGGGCTGGTGAAAAGATCAAGGTCTAGAACAGGGCCAATCTCAACAATCGAACCCAAAGATCAAGAGCCAATAAGTTCTGCCAGAAACCCCTGAATAAAGTCGTACGGGTGAAGACGGGAGCCGACCCGATGCGCGATGAAGGAAGGGGGGGAGAGGCTCTTGATGAAGCAGTAGGCTGCTATTGATAGCCCGCAGTACATGGAAAAAAAACCAAAAAATATATATATATATATATATACGGAGGGGAGAAGAGAGCTCTGTAGTCAGTGGGAAGGAGAGTTGCTGACGAGGACAAACTTCATCAACTTCATCATATAGAAGTTCCCAGATCAGAGAGTAACCTGGTGCTCTGATACCATATTAAAATGGCAGCGGAAGATGCAAACAAACTGAAATTATAGAGCCACACAGAGAACACTAGAGATAACAAAATGTACCACCACTGATCTGCTGTAAATCAGCCCTTAAACCAGGGCAGCAACTGAGATACAAGATATCTTGAATAAGATAGAAAACAGGAGCTGTAGGAGAGGCTGAACTGAAGCAGAGAAAAAGGGGGGGAACACAAGAAAGCTGAAGCCTGAGAGCACGGAGGCAGGAGAAGCCTGAAACGAAGAGGCAGGGGCCTGGAGTGAAGAGGCTAGAGGAGCCTGAACTGAGGAGGCAAGAGCCTAGAGAAGAGGAGGCTGAAGGAGCCTGGGTGAAGAGGTAGGAACCTTGGAACAAGGGAACTGTAGAGGCCTGGAGCGGGGAGGCAAGAGCCCTGAAGAGGCAAGATCTGCTGCGGGAGTGAGGGCAGCCAACTGAGCAGCTGAGAGGGGGCTCTGAGGGGATGGTCAGGAGCAGGCTGTATGCTGGAGCCTTGAGGAGCTGCAAGAAGTGATGGAGGAAATGAAGGGAAGGAGGCCCTTTTATAGGGCAGGCCAAGGGGGGGGAGTCGGCCAGTTTGGCTGGACCGACCAGCCTGGTCGGTCAGGCCAACTGGGCCGACCAGCTGGTCGGCCAGCCTACCCCCTCTGGCCCCCCTTGCTGCATGGGGGCTGGTCGGCTGGCTACGCCTGGAGATGCTGAATCTCAACAGTTGGATCTCTTCTTTGGCTACTTAACACTCGACTGGATCTCGGCTTCTCTGTCGGCACCCTCAGTACCTTCATGCAAACCCCTTCGCTTTCTCATTGGCAAGCTGCTCGACGTCTCCTCCGCTATCTTCAGGGGACCTCTACTTTCGGGCTCTTTTATGCTGCCGGTGGTTCCTCTCCTTCCCCGCTCACTCTCCGAGGTTGGAGTGACTCCGACTGGGCTGGCGACCCCGATTCTCGCCGCTCTACCACGGGCTATGTTTTCTCCTTTGGCTCTGCGGCTATCTCTTGGTCCAGTAAACGCCAACCCACGGTCGCCCTATCTTCCACCGAGGCTGAGTATCGGGCTATGTGTAGTGCCACCTGTGAGGCTGTGTGGCTTCGGCGCCTTCTTCTCGATTGTGGTTTTCAGCAACCCACTTCTACCACACTTTTTTGTGACAATCAAAGTTGTATTGCCCTTGCTCGCAATCCGGTTTTCCATGCTCGGACAAAACACATTGAAATTCAGTACCACTACACGCGAGAGAAGGTTCTTGACGGTACCATTGTGCTCCTATTCAGCACCACTTCCGACAACGTCGGCGACATATTTACTAAATCTGTTTCTCCTCCCCTTCTCCAACGTCATACCAGCTCTCTGGGTCTTGTGCCACACCCTGGAGCTGAGAGGGGATGTTGAGAATATACATCTCCAGGAGTGGCTGGCCGACCAGCCCCCACGCAGAAAAGGGGGCCAGAGGGGGTAGGCTGGCCGACCAGCTGGTCGGCCCAGTTGGCCTGACCGACCAGGCTGGTCGGTCCAGGCAAACTGGCCGACTCCCCCCTTGGCCTGCCCTATAAAAGGGACTCCTTCCCTTCACTTCATCTATCACTTCTTGCAGCTCCTCAAGGCTCCAGCATACAGCTTGCTCCTGATCATCCCCTCAGAGCCCCCTCTCAGCTGCTCAGTTGGCTGCCCACACTCCCGCAGCAGATCTTGCCTCTTCAGGGCTCTTGCCTCCTCAGTCCAGGCCTCTACAGTTCCCTTGTTCCAAGGTTCCTGCCTCTTCACCCAGGCTCCTTCAGCCTCCTCTTCTCTAGGCTCTTGCCTCCTCAGTTCAGGCTCCTCTAGCCTCTTCACTCCAGGCCCCTGCCTCTTCGTTTCAGGCTTCTCCTGCCTCCGTGCTCTCAGGCTTCAGCTTTCTTGTGTCCCCCCTTTTTCTCTGCTTCAGTTCAGCCTCTCCTGCAGCTCCTGTTTTCTTATCTTATTCAAGATATCTTGTATTTCAGTTGCTGCCCTGGTTTAAGGGCTGATTTACAGCAGATCAGTTGTGGCACATTTTGTTATCTCTAGTGTTCTCTGTATGGCTCTATAGTTTCAGTTTTGTTTGCATCTTCCGCTGCCATTTTAATAGGAGCGGGGGTGGAGAAGTGAGGTGGAAGGGAGGCTAGGAGGAGCGGCGGGCAGCAGAGCAGCTAGGAGCAGCGGGCAGCGGGGCAGCAGGTGGCGTGTTTCCCTTGCATTGTGGCCTGTATAGCTGCAATATCTTTCTTGAGGTTGGCATTCTCTGCTTTGAGCTCTTCCATCGGCTTGCATGTCTCTACCGGGACCCCATTCATTTCTTTTATTTGATGTACTTCGATTTCCAATGTATGTACTTTACCTTGGAGGCTGGTATTGGCGGCTACCCATTCCTGTTTGTCTTTTTCCCATTCCTCTCTTCTAGATTTCTCTTTCTTCCACTCTTCTTGCATCTTTCCACCTTGTTTCTTCATTTCACTAAGTACCTTATCCACTAGTGGTTTCTCAGCCAATAAGGCTACATTTGTAGCTTCCAGATTATCTATCTTCTCAATGAGGGCTGTGCATACCTTATGGAGGCATCCCTGATGAGTAAGTTGCCATGGCAACATCTAGGGCCTGTTTTCCCCATTTATGCTAAGCACAACCACGTGTAGGCATATTGCAAGCTCACTGTTTGACTCTTTTGCTCGCAGAAGTGTGATAGTGCAGGAAAGAAGATATTTCTTACATCCTTTGCTGAGCGGCCTTCATGCGTGCTGGTATGTCCCTTTTTTTTGCTTTCCCCTGTCTATTGTCTAGTGTCTCAGTGCTGCATTGCGTCTCTTGATTCAATCCTTCAGTTTTCTTGATCTTCTTGGTTTCTTGCAGGTCTTGAAGCAGGCTGTGGATGAAGGGGTCTGTTTCTTTCGTGGACTAGGCCCGGAGTGAGGGCAGAGAGGTCTTTTGTGAGGCTTGAGGGCAGTCCAAGGAGGTGGCGCGGGATCCGAGCCTACTGGGGCGTGATTGGAGCTAGTTGGAACGGGGGCAGTAGGTGCGGGAACAGCAGCAGCCCCCAATGGTGCACTATTAGAGAGGCGCAGCCAATGGTGTCACGGGAGCCCCAGAGCCGACGGATATGGGCTGGAGGGTGTCACGGGACCCCTCAACAGACAGGCGTGGGCTGATAGGTTGCGCTGGAGCCCCGAGCAGGACCCTCCGAACTAGTTGGCGGGTGGCAAGTGGTGTCGAGGGAGGGTTGAGGATGGCGAGGGGGAGAGAGAGTGGTGGGTGGCGAGAGAGAGAGAGAAAGAGAGAGAGAGAGAGAGAGAGAGAGAGAGAGTCTCCTAAGTCAGAGATCACAAGTTACCCCTAGGTGAGAATGCAAATTGCATGGCAACCTTGTGGAGATATTGGAGAAATAAAGAGATATTATCGTCGTTGGAAGGCCTTGTGGGCCTATGAGACAAAGCACAATCCAAGGCTAACTCATACAAGCCACTGTGGGCTGAAGCAAAGGGCTCGCTAAGGCCCTTGCTGAGTGCTATGCTAAACTCAAAACTCAAAACTAGTGCTCATTCTCAAAATCAAAGTCAAAATACATAGCCAGGTGCCATGGTGGCTCTCTTGTGAGCTGCGAAGATATCTCATATCTATGTTTGTTTGTCTCTCAGTGTGGCGGGGGGTGTGGTCTCCGTGATCTCTGTATCCAGTGGGCCATATCGAGAGTGAAGTTAGGATTGTAGTCATCTCTTTGGCCCCAGCTAACAAGTATCTACATAAGCTCAGCGTCTATTAGTTCAAAGGGGTAATTCACACTCTAGCAATGTCGTTTCTATGTTCTAATGTCTTTTTTAATGTTATGATCTTTGTGTGATTTAATGAAAGTTAATATTGCTAACTAATTTCATTATATGGTATTTAAATCTAGGTGTGAACTAAATAATCATTGTAAACTTGCCTCTACTCTAATAGGTATTAGAGCTTGCTTTGGAACGATTTATTGGATTGGCCTTGGAATAATAGCCTTATGTCAGCCTAGGTTCACTTATGTTGTAAACGTGTAGGCAAGTGTGAGTCAATCTTATCCTTGTTTCCAGCCATGGTGATACCGAAGCTGTAATGCCAGGGGTGCAAGGAAGGCATTTCTTGCACCTACAAATCCGATTCCATCAAAGATGAACAAATCAATGTGATTTGTAGATTGAATGTCTCTTGCTGATTCGGATCCAGAGGAAGAAGAAGTGCTTTTGAGAAGGAGTCAGATGTCTCGTTTTACCTCTTTGATTCTCTCAAGACTAAATTCAGTAAAATTTGAAGAGGAAGTTTTTAGGATGGGGTCAGATTTTCAGAAGGCAATATGAAAGTTAGATAAGAGCAAAAATTAAGATCAGATTTCAGCAAAGGGAAAGGAGTAGACGAAATCGAAGATGGGCAAGAGGCATATCAAGAAGAAAGATAGTGCAGCCCTGAAGGTTTTAGAGATGTTGGAAGAGGATGATGAGGATGTGGAGAATTATATAGAAGAGGATGGCCTTATAGACCATGATGAGGAAAAGCGGGAGAGGAGTGCAAAAATTGTCCAAGAAGGTGAAGCTACATGGAAGAAAGTACAAGTTCGTGCCATCAGATGATTCTAATTCTTCATTGGATCATGATGACTGTTCTTGATGTCATAGATAGTGGATTGGATTAAGCTTGGAGAGAAGGTGACAAACTATGGTGACCACAATGCTCGAGATACTTCTAGTATGGATGAGGGATGGATAAAGAGCTTGGACACTTTGCACCCGAGGAATCTATAGAATGAGCAAAGCTGAACTTTGCGACTAGTTAGCTGATTGAAACTGCACTATGTTGTGTTTTAGAGGATGAGTTTGGGAATGTTTATGGTCTAGGTATATTTGCGACTAGTTAGCTGATTGAGGATGCTATTCTGCATATGATTAGAGTGGTTGGCTCCAGTGATGGCGGATGGTTCATAGACATTTGACTTGTTTGTCATTGGGTTATCCATGGCATCTTTGGCTCTATGGTAGATGCCCACTTTAGCACCCGTTGTGGGAGCTTGGAGAGTGGCAATAGGATTGATTTGGCATCTCCCTATAGGACACATTCTTTCTTCGACTACGTACTAACAAATGCTAGACAAGGCCAACTTCAAAGCTTACAGTGGATATGCATCTAGAGAGCACATTGTGAGACCAATGTTGAATGGCATCACCTTGTCCGTACTGACTCATTTTTGGAGATGACTTTGGAGTCGTGTTGGAAGAGATTTTTTTGGCCCTTACTCACGGTCAATATTTGGAGATAAACCTTTGGTATAGATCCAAGATGTCCGAGATGCCTCACAACCTCCATTCAGTATTGCGTTGGGGATTGCAGAGAGACACAGAGGGTTCTGAAAGGGCATTGTGTACTTGCTTGCTTGTTACATCACTTGGGAATCCATGGTTTGGCTCATAAGTCTAGTCCTCAGATATTCTATTAGGGAGCAAACTCAGACAGGGCCCATCTCATCGTTATACAAGTCCCTCCAGTGTATCACTTTAGATATAGTACTTGTTTCTTTTAATAGACCTTGTTAGAAATTGCCTAACAGAGGGTACACATAGCGGAAGACTTATAGTAATGCCCAGGAGCTCACACAGTGTGGGTGTGGGGTGTGGAATCACAAACTTCTTAACTTATGTGCATAAAATAGATGTGCAGACTCATCAATAGACAATGAACCAGCCAGATAGAGAAACCACCAAAATAATATATTTCTGTCCAAAACTATGGACACAATACAAAAGAGATCGATCCAAAGTCCCACCAATGGTGTGGTCCTCTGATCTTACCACAAGGTCCTTCTCCTATCTGCTGCCTATCTCTAGACTCGAGCCCGCGTGCTCCACCTCGAGCGTCTGTAGACTTTCTGTCCAGTGTGTTCTTCTCCACCTTATTGCCTGTGAATCAGCCTAGGTGGGCGGCCCTTGCCAAGCTTTGTCTGCGGCACACAGGTCCCCTTGGTCCTCCTGAACGTAGGCCCCAAGATAGCTGTTCCACTGCTCCAACCTGCTTGTGAATGGCTGCTCCAGAAGGTATGATGATCACAACACCTTGCTGCCCTAGAAGACAGCCAAGGTCCAGCCTCTAGGGAACTCAGTTTGCAGCACACCTTCAACTCTCCTTCACCTCCAAGATGAGGCCCAAGGGAATGTCTTCAGGCTGCTCCTGTCTGCTCCTCTTTCTGCTGAGCTGTTGGATGATGAATGAGGGCTGGAGGCCCTCCTTTTATAGGGCACAAGGCCTGCCCCAAAAAACCGACCAGCAGACCCCTTCCTGGCCGACTTTTGTCTGCCCTAAAAACCGACCTGGTTGGCTGCCCCTACCAGCCCAACCAGGGCCCTATATAAGGGTCTTTTCTAGGCCCTTTTTCAGCCTTTGTTCCAGGGATTCAGTCCCGCTGGCCAGCCCATCTCCAGGCCTGATTTGCTGGCTCCAACCAGACCCACCAGCCTCAGCCAATGGCTGACCCAGGTGCTGCTGCTCCCTTCCATGGTTGCACCACCTGTAGGCTCTATCGCAGGCTGTCCATCTGCACACAGATGCCCTCCACATAGGCGCCTTTGTTTGTGCAATCCCGCGCCATGTCTACTGCCCCTGACTGATCTCCTGCCAGGTTAGATCCAGGACTTGCTGTCCCCGCCTTCTGCTCCTTCCACAGGTTCCGTCCGTTGCAGCCATGCTGGTCTCTTTGATGTGAGGTGCTGCCCATGTGGCAACCCCCTCTCTTTCTTTTCTCTTGGGCACATCCTGCCCTAGGTCTCCCTCCCCCATGCTCTCCTCATATGGGGGCTTACAGATGGGGAGGTGACCATTCCAACAGACCTCAGTCTCCTTCTATAGACTTGTCTTCATAGAGGTTCTAGATGGGACTTAGACCTATGCCTTTCAGTCACTCTGTGATTTGGGAGGGTATTGTATACATCTTCATGGCCATTGAGCAGGATTCAGGGTTCCTCACATGCCACAATGGCTATGAGAGCTTCTTTCATGAGAGAGTGGGATCATGGTTTATTCTAAACATATACAAGCACAGGGCCTACATGGCACTTCCACTCTTCGGATTGGTTACAATGGCATGCATTTTTTCTCTGCATGATTTGTATGAATCTTATCTCGATTCCATGTATTTTGGACACACTTAATAGAAGTTCACTTTTTTTGCACAAAGGAAAGAGAGAAAAAAGACTAGAGAGCACCTTCTTTCTATGATTTTGAATGAGATATGTATTTAGAGAGAGAGAGCTTCAAGCAAGTGTAACCAAAAAATACGTTTCGTCCAAGCAAAACGCTTAGAAAGCTTTCTAGGTGAAACGTTTCGACGTTTTGCCAAAACGGGCGAAACGCCATTGCATTGGGCGAAATGCCCTGGTACAGGTTGTCACCTGTGTCTTGACTCTTTTGAAGGTGCTCAGTGTGTATATGTGTATTTGACAGCTCTTTCCAGAGGGAGAGAATCTGGATATAGTTATTTATGTTATATATATAATTCATATGAAATACATTTTTAAAACCCATTTCTAGATGAAACGCATGGCAAAATCTAGAAACACGTTTCTAGAAACATTTCTTGTGACACTGCTTCAAGCAAAGGCTGGGTGAGTCCATGAGGGAGTATGCATATCTTCCTTGTGCTATTTCGTTGAAAGTTCAGATTACTAATGCTTTACCTTAGAATGAGCAATCCTGAAAGTTTTTGAGTTGGTTCTTTTAAGAGTAATTAGAAATAGGTGACTTGCTTTGATGTGATGAATCTCAAAAGGATGATTGCTTCAGCAAATAAGATTGAGGATAATGGAGGGAGTTTTGACTTAGGACATGACAGACTTGAGCAAAGGAAAGACTGAGATAAATTTTAGTTTAACAGGTCTCGATCGTTTTCAGCGGGACAAACTGAATTGTTATCAAGGAGGAGACAGTGGAATGTGACTACAGAACACTTCAGCTCTATTTTCAAAGAGCAAGGTTCTAACTGGAACTCAGACCTATGCCTTTCAGTCACTCTTTGTGATTTGGCAGGATATCATATAGATCCTCATGGCCATTGGGCAGGATTCAGGGTTCCTCATATGCCGCAATGGCCAGGATAGCTTCTTTCATGAGAGAGTGGGATCATGGTTTATTCTTGACATATACAAGCATAGGGCCGCGGGCGTTATGGCACTTCCACTCTTCAGATTGGTTCCGGATTGGTTATGATAGCTTTATTTTTCCTCTACATGATTTTGTATGAATCTTATCTCCGTTCCATGTATTTTGGACACACTTAATAGAAGTTCACTTTTTTTGCCCAAAGGAAGAAATAAAAAAGACTAGAGAGCACTTTGTTCCTCTGATTTTGAATGAGATATGCATTTAGAGAGAGATAGCTTCAAGCAAAGTATGGGTGAGTCCATGAGGTAGATTTTGGGCTATTTTGTTGAAAGTTCAGATTACCCATTTACCTGTGAATGAGCAGTGTGGAAAAGTTTTCGAGTGGGTTGTTGATAAGAGTATTTATAAATAGGTGACATGCTTTGATGTGATGAATCTAAAAGGATGATTGCTTTGGCAAATATGATCGAGGATAAGAGAAGTGATGGAGGGAGACTCGATTTAGGATGTGACAGACTTGAGTATAGGAAAGACGGAAATTAATTCCAGTCTAAGAGATCGTAAGTGTTCTCTAGGAGGAGATGGTGGAATGCGACTACAGTACACTTCAGCTCCACCACAAAAGTAGTTAGATGATCAGACTTTTGGCAGAAGTATCAGAATGAGGGCTTCTGCAGTAGATGTGATTGTGCACACAAATTTCTAGAATCTAGATTGCCCATTTTTAAAGAATAAGGGGAATATGAAGGAGGTAGATGGTTTGACATACTTCTACATGTATGGGTCTATGTAGAGGCTTTTGAGTCTCATTTCATTTTCTTTTTTCAGCATCTCCAAAATGTGGCTGTACATAGCAGTGGTGTTTATTCTAATTGGGTTTGTTTCGACCCTTGACGACAGTATCTATTAGGGTATCCTCATTATTCATTCAGCTCTACAAGGAGTGCTATAGTATTTCCATCTAGTTTCTTTTTTCATTTCTGTTAGTGGATGAAGGGAATAGGACAGGTCTATATCCAGTTATTGTTGCTGTTTCTATGTTCCACCTCTATTTTCATGTTATTGATGAAACTTAATGTTAGTTATTTTCACTTTATGACTATATAAATTCGAAGTGTGATTAAAGAAATAATGGAAACACAGTTCCGCTATAGTGCAACTCTGATATAGACAACTTATTTCCATTAGTGAAGTCATGAGATTTACATGATGCTGACTTAAAGGAATATTCATATTAAAGCAAATCAGGCATAAGACTCTATGTTTGGTTCCATAAGCACTTAATTCCATATACCAACTGTTTGGTCCATGGCCTATTGGTATAGGTAAGAACTTTATTGTATCGGGATTCTGATGCATTCCTAGCTAATGTCTATAGTGTCCCATACCATCATAGACAACCTTCTTGGTGCCTCATCTAGCCTGGAACGTCACAGAGATCTTATCTCAAAAATTATGTTTACGAGGTCAGATAAAATTCACTTTACCTTGGGAATCCAACGATTTACTGGGCACATGGGCTATTACAGGAGGTTCATCTTGTTCTACGTGAACATAGCAGCCCACGCACTATACAAACTACTAGTATCCTTTGAGTGGACCGAGGAATGCCATAAGTCCTTTGAAACCCTCAAACTAGCTCTAGCCACTGCACCAGTGTTGAGATCACCCGACTAGAATTTAATATTCTGTTGTAAATCTAAAATTTGTGTTTGGATTCTGAAGTTTGATTTTCTCTTCTCTCTCTTTCTGAAGAACGATTGGGCTGCTAGGTGTGTACAATGGAGTCTCTCTAAATGAGACTTTAGAGAGACTCCATGTCCATTCGTTTCACATACAACATATTCCACTAGATATGCGTGCTATTGTCCACTACTAAATACTTTCATAGTCCTCACACTAGACTAGAGTTGCCAGATGTTTGAAAACGTGGACATTTCCAAATGTTTGAAAATGATTGGAGATTTGGCCAGACGTTTGGAAGCGTCTCATGTCTTTTCTTGTATAGTTAAACACCCAAAATGTACATGCTATTGACAAATGATGCTCAGAATTTTTAGTATGAGTATCTAAGATGCATGATGCATCATAATCACTAAACAATTGTAAAGTTATAATGCAAATAGCATGTAGATATCAGAAACGGAGATAGACTATGAAAAAACAGCAAACAAGTCAGAGTTTTCAAGACTCGTAAACATAGCCATCAACTGATAGTGTCAAAGATGAAACATTTCAAATTTGGTATCAAAATTTTAATTAAAAACCAGCATTTATAGTATTCCTTTGAGTTTGGAGTTGTTTTAATGTACTCCAGAGAATGATGAATCCCAAATACATCATAGGATAAACGAAAGAAGTCTTGGCAAATGTATAAACAATGTGGGAGGAAAGTGATGGCAGTTGAGTCTCCTTACTCTTTGTTGACCTATTACCGGCTGTTCCCGTGCCTTTTCCTCTTTGTTGTGAACATCTGCTCTTGACAAACTTTGTCTAGGGGGAAGACCCTCCTGATGAGTGTGTGTGTGTGTGTGTGTGTTGGGCGGGATGCGGGGGGCATGTCCATACAAGAATTGCTTGGCTTGACAGATCTCTCGCGTAAGGTTTTCTATTGTGCTGAATGCATATTGCATAGGCTTGTATTTGTTGTATTTGGAAGTATGATTGCTGGGATTTATCCTACTTGAGTTGAATCTAGCATAAATGTTGCCTTAGAGCCTTAAGATGGACCGGGGGTGACAAGCAGTTGAATTCACTTTGCTAGAAGCCTAGTGATTAAATTGCTTGCCATGTTTCATGTTTAGGCCTGTACTTTATCGCGCAATTCGTTGTGGGATTTTCCTGTCTGGTCTTCTATCGAATTTTAATTGTGTTAGAATTCCTGGTAGTTGCAAGTTTTATTGATATTCTGTTATCTGGAATTTGGCAGATATTGGAGATACTCTGTGAATGAGCATGGCACACAGGATATCCCAGCTATGATAAACAAAATTCATACAATAAAAATGGGAGAGTTAAAAAGATTGCAGATTGTCATGGATGAAGCTTCTGATTCTAGCACAACCCAACCATATACATTATGTGCAGTAGCGCACAGTCTAGGTGGAGCTGCATTGCTTATGTATGTAGTTACAAGGCGACTTGAAGGCAAAGCACATCGGTTATCCAGGCTTATTCTCCTATCACCAGCAGGCTTTCATGAGGAGGCTCCATTTTTGTGTGGCCTTGTACAATATCTTTTTCCAGTTATGGCCCCTCTTCTAGCACCCATAATGCCTGGCCTTTACATTCCTACCAAAATTTTTAGGGGACTCTTTAACAAGTTAGCCCGCGATTTTCAAAATTACCCAGCACTTGGGGGCCTTGTACAAACTCTCTGTAGTTATCTTGTTGGGGGAGATAGCTCAAATTGGGTCGAGGCGCTTGGACAAACACACTATAACATGTATGACATGCCTGGTCTGGCTTACCGTGTGGTTGTACATCTGGCACAGATGAGGCGTTCTAACCGTTTTCAAATGTATGATTTCGGGACAGCTTCTGCAAACATAGAGGCATATGGCACCCCCTACCCTTTGGACATTGGGGCTAACTATGATGTGATTGATATCCCAGTTGATGTTGTTGCTGGTAGGAAGGATAAACTTATCCCGAGGGCTATGGTAAGGAGGCATTATCAGATGCTTAAAGAGCAGGGATGCAGTGTTTCTTATGATGAATTTGAATATGCTCATTTAGATTTCACCTTTGCGCATCGAGAGGAGCTTCTTGCATATGTAATGTCTAGGTTGCTCCTTGTACCTGATCCGGGGTCAACATATTCTATCAACAAAACTAGGAGGTCAAACATTAGCCGAACAAAAGCAGAGATCAAAAGTGATTCAAAGCGGCTTAAATTTATACGAATTGGCAGGCCCTTCGATGAGAAGAAAAAGAAATGTACAAATGAGGTTGGTGCATCTGAGATTGCACAGCCTGCAAGTTTCTCCTCGTACGAGGGCCATATTGATAACAATAACATTTTAGAACATTCTACAGATGTCAGGAATTCAATTCACGATTGTTCTATTATTGATTCCTCATTCAAGGACGACTCTGCAATTTTAGGATCTACCAACTCACCATCTTTAATTTCTTCCCAGAGTGAGCAATATGACAATAAAGATGCTTTGGAAGAGCACCATTAGGTGATTTGAAGTCAGGTCGACAATTGTATGGTAGACATTTGATTTGATTTTGATGTCCCTGAGGGAGGATGGCTGTCTGGAAGTGTCAGAACCAAAGGCAGGGATGGCTGAACCTTTTTGTAATTATGGCTGTCATGGCAAATTAATGTACACTAAAATTTGTAATGTAGAGAACATTCGAAGTAAGGTGAGTATATTGCATTTTATCAATGGGAAATCATGAAGCTAGCTTCATTATTGTAAATTAACTACAAATACTTCTTACTGTTGGGACTACATTGCCGTTGTTATGGTTGTATTAGACACCATATTGTTGTTGGTCTGACTGAGTGCTTTAACCTGTGTATGTATATGATTTTTTTTTCTTTTTTTCTTTTTTTTTTTGGGGGGGGGGGAAGGGGGGGGGGTGCCTGCATGTGTGTGCACGCACCCCCTCACACACACATAGCTCAAAGACCATAATCCATTATGCTATAGATGGTTATTGTTGGAGGTAAGGGTTGATGGAGCTGGTGTCAATGTTTGAAAGGCAATGATGAAGGTGGTCTTGGATCACTAGTGGATCCACAAGTGGAGAAGTGGAGGTTGCGATTTTATGTAGGCTATTCCAATAATTTTTATTGGCTGTTCAAAAGGGGTGGAGGAACTCAAGGGACACCACAACCTGTGAATTTTTGGTATAGGTGATCTAAGCAATGGTAGCTATGGCACATTGTTTGGAATTCATTTGATGTTGTGAAGCAATGATTGCAAATAAAAAATAAGTAAAATTGGTAAGTCACTTCAGAGTAAGTGCAGGGCAAGTTCAACAAATCGATGCAGCCAGACCCACGGATTTGGTTGACATAGATGACATGCCTGTTTCTTGTACTTGGATGGGGGTTTTCAGGTTATAGCACTTGGATGGGGACTGGTATTCCAATTCAGGTCATAGATGACATGCCTGTTTCTTGTACTTGGATGGGGATTGGTATTCCAATTCAGGTCATAGCACTACAATGGTCAAATGAGGATGCCTTGATCTTCGATGGGCAAGATGTCTAGATCTACTCATGATATCCCTTTGGGAGTCCCCTTTCAGCCTGTCAAGATCTTAGATTATATGAAGCATGGCTTGGACTCACAATGTTAACTGGACCTAGACCCATTTCTTCTCTCTTTGGGCTCATGGAGGATTTTGCTATGTCGAGTCGTCCCCATAAATCTTTTACAGTGGGATCCCAGAGAGTGGGAGTGACTTGAGGTAGGGCATTGAGAGAAGACCATTCCCTTCTTTTGCTACACAGTCAGTAATGCCAAGAGATTTCAGCTCAAAGAGATTGGAGGTCCTCAAAGCTTCTCATTGGGAGAATTTTCAGATTCTAGCTGATTTGCAAAAAGTTTTTTGAAGGAGACTTTGGAAATCCCTTCAAAATATAAAATTTTTGTTGATTTGTAGAAAGTTTTTTGGAGTTCCTCAGGAATAGAAAAATCACTCTTTTCTTTTGCCTTTCTATTCATGGAAGGATTGCAGTGGACCTGTGGAGGTCTAGGTTTGGGGTAGACTCTAGTTGTCCTCGATGCCATTCAGCTGTGGAGTCTATTCAACATTATCTATGGGATTGTAGATAGGCGAAGATCATTTGGAAGGGGATTGCTAGGATTTTTTGTATGTTTGCTCAATTCCCTTTCTTTATGACCTGGGGCTCGATGGCTTGACTCCTTTCTTTTGGGGCCTTAGGCTTGAGGTCCCTTGTCACACTTTGGCCATTATTTGGACAGCTACTATTTGTAGGGTGATGGCCATGACGAACATACAGGGGACCTCTCGAGTAGCTTCTGCTAGGAAGGCTACATTCCTTCGGGAATGAGTCCACTTTAGGGTTGAGATGGCATTTTCAACCTGAGCCTTGGTTTATTTCTTGCTCGCTCAAAGGAACTTTTTATTGGCTCTTCCTAGTGAATCAGGCGAGAGAATTTCTAGCTACGAAAAGACGACAACAAAAATGTAGTAAGATCTTGACTCTTCCTTTTCATGCTTGCATGATGCATTTTCACATTGAGCTTGCTCTCACGGGTTTGTTCATACTTAGAAGTCTTTTCTTTTATGAGAGGCATGACTCTTATGGGTTGAATCGATACGATGACATTTAGTTCAGTAGTGCTCTCTAGATGATGTTTCCTTCTCACACATCATGATCATGCATACATCTATAGATTCTTCTTGGGAGATATTTGCGAGTTTTAGCATGGCATATTTAGAGAGCCAGATGCTTGAGGTCCACCCTTGTCACACATTGGCCATTATTTGGACAGGTACTATATGGCCATTTGGACGAACATGCAGGGGACCTCACGAGTAGCTTCTGCCAGGAGGGCTACATTCCTTAGGGAATGAGTCCATTGCAAGGTTGAGATGACACTTTCAACCTCAACCTTGGTTTATTTCTTAATCGCTTAGAGGAGCTTTTTATTGGATCTTTCTAGTGTACTAGGCGAGAAAATTCCTAGCTACGAAAAGAAGACAACAAAAATGTAGTAAGATCTTGACTCTTTCTTTTCATGTTTGCATGATGTATTTCCACATTGAGCTTGCTGTCACGGGTCTTGGGGGAAAAAAACAAAGGTGTTTAAGGCACAAAATCCCACCATACCTGCTACAACGCCTCAATTGAATTAACAACCAGCTTGGCTTGATGACCTTTTAATTATATTATGTAGAACACCACCATGGAGATAAACTTCAATTGTATTATGTAGAACACCATCATGGAGAATAAACTTCAATAAATAAAAGGATGATTTTGAATCTTATGCTCAAAGCAAGGAAGATGAAATAACATGTGTGGAATGGGTTGTGCTCAGGCTCGTAAGGTG